>NC_138549.1:132145708-133360708 GCF_964273705.1 Natrix helvetica
AGTGGATGGAGAGCTCGTTCAAAATTTCTTGCCCTATGCAACTACATAATTCCAGATAGAACAAGATTCTGTTAGCCATAACATAAGGGCCTAAAAAGAAGAAAGTTAACCTATTTGATATTAAACTGTACTTGGTACAAATTAAAGCGTGCATATTTTCATCAGAAAAATTCTAAAAATGACACCTATTTTAGGCCTTTTCTATTCATATATAGGTATGTTGTACAAAAGTATATGATTTTTCCAGTTATATCTCCCTTATAAAAATATAGCTAAAGGAAATATATATCTGCACATGAAGAAATGGCTTGTTGAAAGCTGTTTCCAATGTATTGCTATAGTTATATATGATATTCATTTATAATAACTAATGAAACTGTGACACAATAATCAATGTATTTTGCAAGTGTTAATAAAAATCCAATTTCATGGTTAGCAGTATCTGGTCCTGCAGAGAGATCCAGTGGCCATTGCTATTACAAGAAACCTTCTCTATATCTGTTTGCTTTCTATTACTAGATAAAGAAATGTATTCCACAATAATAGGTAATGAAAAGATCAGTTTTCCACTACATCTGCCCAGTATTCTGGCCCCTTGATGCCCAGAGGAATGGAGAAAATGCTGGTTGTGTCTGAAGTAGACACATACAAGTTCTCTGCAGATTCATCTATAAATGAAATCTCCTGAGCAGAGAAAGAAAAAGATATATTATGTTGGATTCTACCCATATCTTTTGTAACTCTGAATTCAAGGTTTCTGTGGTATTCCAAAATACTGGAGATCTTCCAATGCAATTGCTAAAGTTAGACTGGTTCTATTTTCAGTTTTCTTAAACTAGTAGCAGGGCAAAGGACAAAAATTTGTGAAGCACGCTAGACATAATTGGAACTGGACAACCGCTTCTTCCTCATAGTAAGGATGAGTTAAAATGACACCAAGGAATCCAGTTCATTGAAAAGTAATATTTTGTCATAATTATTTACCTAGTTTTATAACTTTATTTATACAAATTAGTGTCTGAAATCACAATATTCTTAGCACTGGTCTATCAGTTGAATTCTTGGCTTTATTCTGAGGTAAAACGTTATTTATATTAAGTGCTCTTATTTGGTTATCTGCTCACATACAGACCACATAGGAGGAGGGGAAAGTATTAGGTATGTTCACTGCCTTATTTATAAAAAATAAGGGTGGGATATAAACAAACAAGCAAACAAACTCACTGTTCAGCAATAATGTACTGGTCCTCTAGTGGAACACATTCCACACCAGCAACTTGTACATTGTGGGCTATCTCAGAGAAATCCAGCCCCAGGTTGACACCACGAATAGTGACTCGTGTTCCTCCTTCTGGTGGACCTGACAGTGTCAGGATCTGGGAAAGTAACAAAAACAATAAACAAGAACATTAGTGTTAAAAATAAACATGGTCCTACAAATGGTTCTGAGAAAGATCTGGCTTCTTCTTCTTTTTTTTTAAAAAAAAGAAAAATACATTTTATTAAAAGTTATAAAGAGAACATAACAAGTAATACAAAATAGAAAAAAAGCATAGGAAAAAAAGCAAAAGCGCAATGAGAAAGAATGAAAAGTAGAAAGAATCAGCTGTCAATTTCTTGCGCTGCAAATATAAATATGGTTACAATATTACCTCCTTCTCTATGTTTAAAATAAAAGCTCCCATTTTTCTATTATCCATTTGTAATCATCACAAGTCATAAGATCATTTTTTTCTGTTTCATGCAAAAATTCCAAAAGGAGTTCCCAGTTAGCTATAAATGAAAATATTATCTTTTATCTGATCAAGAAAGTTAATTATGCCATGTTTGGAAGCTTCATCATTTCACCAGTCATCCCTCCATTGTGGATAATGTAGAATCTTTGGTGTATTATTGCCACTATGTGGATAACCTCATACCCAGGAAATGCAGATTGAAATATGCTCAGCCATGGAGTTGAGAAGCTCAGGCAGGGAGGTCACTCCACAGCAGGGAGGCTGGTACAATAACAGTCCCAACAGAGACCCATTGGAGCCCAACTTAAGAAACAGCATATCCAGTAATGTGAATAGAATGTCTGCTGGATACCTCTCTAGTCTCTAGTATAATCACTACCACTCCACCTCCCCCCCCCCCGCTATTTTGGAGTCTTAGCTAGTGCCAAACCTGAATACTAGCTGGGCAAATCTCAGAGAACAGTACCTACCCTCCTATCCCAGTCAAGTCTCTATGATACACACACTGGCCTTCTCTTTAGCAATTACAACAATAATAGGGCCTAGCCCAGGGCCTAGAAAGCCTGCCATCCTGTGCCTGGGGTAAAGTCCAGGAGATTGGAATGTGCCAAAGGAATAACGTACCCGTGCCACAGGAATAAC
This sequence comes from Natrix helvetica, assembly GCF_964273705.1. NCBI lineage: Eukaryota > Metazoa > Chordata > Lepidosauria > Squamata > Natricidae > Natrix > Natrix helvetica. Next base: position 132,148,087 of record NC_138549.1, read on the forward strand.
GCAGCCCTGTGACGTGGTCACTTTAGTCTTTAAAATCTTTGGAATTAATTGCATGTATCTATATACATTTCTTTTCTTTTTTTTACGCATCCAAGAGACATCAAGCTTCCAATTCTCCCCACCTCATTCTCCTGATTAGTATAGTAGTTCAAAATCTCTTTTCTCAGAAATGTAATGTGGGAGAATTTATGAAGTCATAACGAATAGCTTGAATAATGAATATGTCTAGAGGTAGCTAAGGCTGAGATAACACATTTCTGCTGTACAGTTCTGGTCTAAGTGCTTTGATGAAACAATATATTCAGTTTAGGCTTGTGAATATAGAATGTCACATGCAGTGGTTTAGTGATTGCTTTTGAAGTGTAGAATCTCATCATGACATATATAGCCATACATGAGAATACCAGTAGGTTGTATAGCATCCAGTTTATTAACAATACAATGCCTATATATACTTAAAATATACCTAATATGAAAAACATTGAGAAGTGTTCACCTAAATAGAGAGAATCACTATGGGAAGATATGTTTAATGAGGCAATAAGCGAGAATGCTTGGAAATGAAGCATTAAATGGCACTTAATATGCAATGAAGTGTGAATTGCCCAAGAAATCTGCAGTATTTCCAAGTACAGTAATTTTTACATCAGCACATCTGAATATGCTCTCTGAACATTGGAGGAGCAGAAATAATTTAATGGCCTGTGACTATAAAACATCAACCCTGGCAATACTGTTACTGGGATAAGACGAAATGAGAAAGCAAGCTTTTCAGCTCTCCAGAACTTTCATTAAACAGCAGGTAAAGCAACAAGGAAAAGAAATCAAAAGCAGGAAGAAAGGTTTAAGTCAAACTATCATTAGCTTCAGTGTTTTCTCCCTTTTTTATTGAATGAACAGAAGTTTCAGGTAAAATGCAAAATATTTTAATAGTGTATTAAAAAACTATATTACTTTAGGATTATATAAATAGGTTTGTTAAATACAAAAATGGGACTTTGTACAATTAAAACTGTAGGATGAGAATCCTACTATTATTATTAATGTTAAATATATATTTTTTGAATTTTGAATTTGAATTTGAATTAAGACAATTACTCAACAATAATTCACAATGGTTCTGCTGTTTGCTTATTGCTCCATCATTTATAAATTAATGAAAAAAGAAAATGATTACTGGTGCTTTGTCTGAACAAATCTTCATATTGAAATGATTAATATACGTAGATGATTGCATTTCTATTTAGGATCACAAAGGTTCTGTTTTGTTAGAAAGTTTCTATTATTTTTCCTTTCTTTCTTTTACATGGTCCTTTTCTTCTGTTCTTGGTTTGCCTTCTCTATTAACTCTTCATTTCTACTAAAGTTGGCTCAATTATAACAGGGACTGTAGGAAAAAATAGCAGACCTTTGCTTATTTTTTAAGTAGAATATCAGGAGCTGCTGGACAGCAAATCTAATAATTGTTAGTCCCATTCTGAAAATACAAAATCAAGTAATGCTCTAGAACAGGGGTGTCAAATTTGCGTCATCATGGCGATGTCACGTGACATATCAGGAATTTTTTCCCCCTTTGCTAAACCAGGTGGGGGCAGGGTCAGCATGTGATGCAACCGGCCCATGGGCTATGAGTTTGACACTCCTGCTCTAGAACCATTATGAGGTCTAAGTGAAAATAACACATTTGTTTTGATAAAGAAAGAAGAATCTAGCAGGATTTTATTGTTTCTTTATCTATAAGAAACAAATTGAAGGTGCACTGAAAACCCTTATTAAGGTATAGAGGGTACATAATCCTGAAAAAACAGTAACAGTTTAGCTTCTCTTTTAAAAGGACTTCTTAACTCTAGATTTAGAAACATTTCAAATGGACCATCGTGCTTCTCTTCTCTTTTTCTATAAAAATAAAAATAACTCTTATCACTGAAAGAATTCTAATGGGAAATGAGTTCATGTATATTTAATTATAATCCACAATAATGAAAACACTACATCCTCTAGATTAAAAACAAACCCGAATTGTCAAATCAAAATCCCAATGTTTGAGTTTGATGCATGCTAAAGACCCGAATACCTTCAATTCTTTATTGCTTTCTAAGTTTTAATTTCTTTTGAAAAAATACTGCCTTAAACATTGTGATATAGTTCCATATTTAAATTTTCTTCCACATTTTCTGAGGTGATAAAAGTTATTTACTGAGAAAGGAAAACTGAGAATCTCACATTTTAGCACACAGCATTTAAAACAATGCTTTAGAAAACTAAAGAGAGTCAGTTTGGTCTAGTGGTTAAGGCAGTAGGCTAGAAAGCAGGAGACTATGACTTCTAATCCTGTTTTATGCAGGATTAGAAGTCACTTGGGTGACTTTGGCACAGCCACCTTTTCTCAGTCAAACCCACCTCACAAGCTTGTTGTTCTGGGGAAAATAGGAGGAGGAAGCATTATAAACGTTCACTGCCTTGAGTTACTCATAAATATATTAAAGGTGAAATTGAAGGTAATCTTTTCAGTTACTGCATTTTGAGTAGAACATGCATTTGGATTCATTTTGTAACAAGATGTGTTACTTCTTACTGCGTTATCTTGAACATACTGTACATTGATGCATTCTGTCTCTCTTACGTACTCATCTCTTTCCTTTCCTTTTATTTCTTCCCTTTGTAGTGAGGTGTGAAATATCACCAAAAATATTCATCTACTTCATTAGAGATTCTCATTAAACAGTTTTGATTCTTATACTCTGTCTGCTGCACTGCAGGGTTCCACAAATACCCAATAGGTGATTTTCATTCATACTGAATATAGTGCATTTGATTTATGTTCCAATATTCATTTTAATGGACCTATTTATATGCGTTATATAACCTAATTATTACTGAGAGGAAGAGGCTATTCTTAGAGATATATGTCTGTTTATTGTCTTCTACAGGCATATAAGAGAAGACATTTACTTATTTTATCCCACCCAACATAATGTGATCTCACCACATCGCAGCACGATTGAAAAACCATGTAAGAAGAAACAGAACATCTTTACCTCTTTCATTTAGGCTTCTAAACAGCAATAATGTTTAAAACATAGTATTGGTTCCTGCTGTAAATAGTTTTTAAAATCTAAATTCCAACAGAATGAATTGGAATGGATGAGCAGATAAAGGCTTACATAAGACCATATTCAATAATAGTTAAGATAGAAATATCAGGTTAACTGCAGCCCGCTACTTGGTTTGGATAAAAGAATGCGTATTGCTGAGAAATTTTTAAAAAATTAGAATTAGAACTACATAACCTGAGATATGATCACCACAGCTTTTTATGGTACCATAAAGTTAAAGTTCATGTACATTTTAAAAATCCTTATGGAAGAAGAAGAATATAAAATAAATATAAGCCCAGGCTGTGCTCAAAAGTACCTTTAATGATCTCACCAAAAGAAGCATTTAATAGAAAAGAAACAGTCAGTAAAAAGAAATGGTTAACATACCAAAATTTATTAGTACAAGCAAATGGAGAACTTAAAGTGAATTGAGAATATTTGACTATAGAAGAATATAGTTGTCAATGCTTTTCATATACATTGAGAGAAAAAATATAAATGGTTTTCATATAATTGAGAGGAAAAAATATAAATAAAAAGTTTACTGGAATTGAACAACATATGATGAAATGTGAAACTGAATTACATACAAATGATGAACATACAGTTGCACTTTTGCCGATATTTGAAATGTAAGTTTCAAAAATCGGCAAAAGTTTCATCTTCAGTATCTGGCCTTCTAAACAGCAGTAAGAGTTGATTTCCTCTAGGACTCACTGGTTCGATCTCAATCTAATAAACCATTATTCAAATATAGATTTGAGGCTAATTTCTCAGCAACTGCATTGACTTTTTTCCTGCACAGATGCCTTAAAACCAGATGGGACTTTGCATAGCACATTGTTTAAAGGAACCACCAGCAAACTCAGATCTCTTTTAAGCAACCACTAGACCTCAAACTGCATTTTACCATGCAATGTTTTCTTCTTTTCTTTCTACTATGAACTAAATTTTATCCCACTCTCAAGGCTAGAAGCAATGATATTAAATCCAGCATATGCATTTTGCTCCTTCAGCTTCTGAATCATGCCAGACAACCAAGAATTGTGGAGGCAGCTGCTATGCCTAGTATGGTGGAACATAAGAAAACTTGTGGGAGGCTGCAGCTGGTGGCAGAAACTTCTGCTGAGAAATTAGGCTTCCTTTTTATAGACTTTTATAAAAGCCAGTAACCTTAAATGGCTTGACAGTTACTTTGGAGAACTTTATTAAGTTCCACTTTGGACAAACTCTGAATGTTAAATATCACATTTTATTAGGGAGCAGTCACACCTCCTTAAATGTCTTTTTAAAGAACTAAAAGCTACTTATTTATAGCACGTCTCTAACATAGCCATTTTAATTCCTAAATCTAGAAAAGTATACCTTTAGAACCATCTCCAAGTATTTATGAGGTTAAGAACAGAAGGGGACTATTTACTTGTGCATAATATCTGATTCCAGCGAGGGCTTGCAATGTAATTTGGGTAAATTCTTTTTTTTTAATGACCACTAGGTTCTAGAACAATCATAACAATGTATTGACTCAACTCATTGGTACATTATGGTCTGGAATAAGCAACACTGCAATTCATCATGTTTTCAAAAAGTTTCAGCATGTAACCTAAATTACAATCTAAATGTGTGTTTGCATATCGGATGACGCCCCTTTTGTCAATCTGGTCAAACAGCAGGTTCCTGCATATGCTGCTTGTTGGCAAAAAACATTAGCTTATCTTCCACCAAATGTGTGTTTTGTGACTGGCTACACCTTTCGTGGCAATTATTTTCTGAAAACAAATTCCTTCCCCATGATTGCCATTTTATGAAAATGCTCACATGTCTTCTAATTCCAGATGTAGCCACCACATATCTGAAATCTAAAATGAACGATGTGCTGCACTGCCACAGGGAGGCAAACATCTCAGATTAGCTGTGAACACACCCCAGCCTAAACTATGATTCCCTGAGACTAAATTCTAACCTTATTTGTTTTGTGAGTTCACTTTCTATTCCACAATTAACAGCCAGTAATATTCTTCCCAAATTGTCTAAGTACTTTAAAATATAAGTCAGTTTCTTTGCTCTCATTCCTTCCTCTCTAATGTGTCTTAACTTTTTTCCACTTTGTTTCTCATTCCATTTATTTTAGAATTTGAAAGCCATATTACTTAATATCAATCCCCATTTAAAGAGACTATTAATCATACACTTTCCATTTCATTTAGACTTACTTGTGTTCTAAAAACACTTATTTCATTGGCCTGTCTTTGCCTCAGTTCCCATTTTCTTTCGTGCATTCAGTCTGGGACTAAAAGCTTTAATCTATTCATCATGTAGTGTCGATTAGAGTCTGCTTTCTGTAGCTCACACTCTGTAGTGTGTCTTGTATCATTTTTCTCTGCAAAGCATCATGTGTCTACAAAAGACATAATACGAAAATCAAATTGCATTATATTATATTATGCACTCTAAGGTTTGCTATTGTTAATGTTTACAGATCACCTATATGCAATGGTTCATGGTTCTTGACAGTTATTTCCCTTACAACAGTATGCTTATTTTTTTTAAATGCTTTTGCTGAAGCAATTGCATGACAAATAGAGGTATTTTTTCCTCTCTCAGTAAATCCACAGCCTGCCTTTTTTCTTTTTCTTTTCTTTGAGAGGCTGTTCAAGGTTTGTTTTTTCTTTTTAACCAAACTGGAGATAACAAAACCTGACTACAGTGTCAAAGGCTGTGTTGCCTTTTTATTTTCTAAATGTCTTGACCTGGAAAATATCCAAACCAGATATCCAATCTGACCTAGATTTAACTGCCACTAATTGAACAGTTCTGAAGGAACTGTGTCAAAATGTTGCTGCTGGGTTAGAACAGATGCATTCAATTAATTACAGCTGGAGAACTTCAGTCATAATCATTGAAGGTAGCAACATTTGAAAGATGCTATTTGTATAAAGCTCTTTAAATAAAAGTGGATCAGACCTGAAATCCAGGCAGCTGCCTTATCTATGAATATAGATCAGGACCCCAAAACAAACAAGCAAACTATACTATTGAAGTTTAATAAAAGTTGGCTATGTGGAGTCCTTGGTACTCTCTTGAGTTTGGTTGTTTGCAGTTGCTTATTCAACTAGGAAACATCAATGTTAGTGAATATAGGGTTTATTCCTGTTTACATATAATAGTTTGCCCCACCAATGTTAGTGTATATGTGACTTTACTTGGTAGTACCTTGATTAGGATACTTGTCTGCTTGTTTCTTGGCAATTTCTTGATTAGGATACTTGTTCGTCTGCTTATTTGCCTCCTTGGTAGCTTCTTGATTAGGTTCATTTTTTTTGTTTGACTGGTGTTAATCCCTGCTTATCTGAGTGTTGGCTGCTGAACAGGATGTCTTATGGTCTTTTTGTTTCCTTCTGAGTATTTTTACTACCCCTTTTAGTAAATACTCGCCTGAGGTAACGCCAGGAGACAAATATATGATGTAACCGTTTATTAACACAATGGACAATGAACAAACAACTGGGGTCTGACAGCTCTTTTATAAGCTAGCTGTCAAACAGTCAAGCAATAGGGAGCCTGCCCTGCTCCCGCCAGACTGTAGCCGCTCCGGAGCAAATAAGCAAATGTTTCCTGCTTGATTGGCACTTCTGCCTGGAGGTGTCAGGACGTAGCACTCCTTCCCCCATTGCACATACATAGTCTCTCAGGTAGGTGGGCTTCTGGTGAATTCCAGAGCATCTTAGTTCTTGTTGGCACACCGGGGAAGGAGGCTGTCTCAGATCCTCCTTTGCTGATGACGTCTTCTCAGCCTGGCCTTCCAGAGACTCCGCCCCTGCTGGATTACAGGAATCAACAGGTATGTGTTCCAACGAGATCGTGGCAGGTATTGCAGAAGCATTGAATCCTGGTTGAGAGCAGTCTGGGTGGCAGTTGGCTTCATCTGGGTGCTGAGGAAGGGAAGAACAACTAGGCGTGGCAGGCCTAGCAGATGGATGTACTGGTGAATTGCACTGCCGAAACTGATCTATATGGCACTGCCACTGATGTCCATCCTCTAACTGGACCCTATAAGAATATGGGCCAGCTATTTGAATTATCTGACCCGGTACCCATTTAAGATCCGCTATGCAATTTTTTGCGAACACTCTTTCCCCTAGGTCAAAGGTGCCGGTGTGTGATGAACACTCTGGAGAAGCGTTTACATGATAGTGCGGGTGTAAACAGTCCAGAATGGTACGAAGACGTCGTCCCATCAATAATTCAGCTGGACTTTTAACAGTTAAGGGGCATGACATGGAATGTTGGGCCAATAGGTATAAATTGATTTTCTGCCCCCATGGACCAGGTCCAATACGCTGTAATGCATCTTTAACAGAGCGGACTGCCTGTTCCGCCTTACCGTTGCTGGATGGGTGATACGGGGCCACCAATACGCGTCTAATGCCCAACCTCACTAGGAAAGCTTGGAAAACAGCGGAGGTGAATTGACGACTATTATCGAACACTAAAGTGTCCGGTAGTAGGTGAGTGGAGAATAGTCTCTGCAATTCTTTAATAGTGGCCTCCGAGGTAATAGTATTCATGGAGGCAATTTCCACCCACCTAGAAAATGCATCTACTACAATCAGAAAAGTATGCCCTTGCAGTGGCCCTGCGAAATCTATATGTACTCTTACCCACGGTCCTTGTGATAATTCCCAGACCCTAGTAGGAGCAGCTGGGGGATTAGGACGTGAGACTTGACAAGGGAGACATGCCCAATTGGCAATTTTGGCATCCAATTTGGGCCACCAGACATAGCTACGGCCCAAAGCCTTCATTCTAGCTATGCCTGGATGGCCCACATGGAGGAGCTGTAAAATTGGCACTCGTAAAGATGGGGGAACTACTACTCTGTTCCCCCATAAAAGACAGCCCTTGACCTCTGAGAGTTCCAGCCACCTAGTAAAGTATGGCAACAATTGCTCAGATACTTCTCCTCTTGGCCAGCCCCTGTGGACCCATTCTAGAACTTGAGACAGGATGGGGTCAGTTTTGGAATGACCAGCTATGTCAGTGGCAAAGAGAGGTAATTCTAGGTCATTGATCATAAGGACTGAAGATGCTGGAGCCAGGTCCTGAGCCTCCTGAGGCAAGAGGCAGTGGCTCAAGGCATCAGCATGCCCCCATGTGTTTTCTGAGTATATATTCCAAACAGTAGCTGTATGCCGCGAGAAATTAAGTCCATCGCGACATAGGAGGTGACAATATGATAGGAGTTGGCTTATCCCCTGCTAGTATGCCAAGTAAGGGTTTGTGGTCAGTTTGCAGCACAAAAAATGACCATAAAGGTAGTGGTGGAATCTTTTGATTCCAGCCACCGCTGCCAGTACCTCCTTGTCCAACTGGCTATAATTCCTTTCAGCCTTGGACAAGGAGTGAGAGAAATAAGCCACAGGAGCTTCACTGCTGTTTGAGCAGCGATGGCTGAGTACTGCCCCTATGCCATATGGTGAAGCATCGGTAGCTAATATTAAAGGTAAAGCTTCACTGCACTGCATGAGAACAGCGGATGACATCAGGAGTGATTTGACAGCTGTGAATGCCTGCTCTTCGCGGCTGCCCCATCTCCAACTTGCTGATGCGTCCAGAAGACAATGTAGAGGTTCTGCAATGGAAGCTTTATGGGGCAAGAACATAGCATAAAAGTTTAATAGCCCCAAGAAGGCTTGTAGCTCTGTCCTGTTGGTCAAAGTCGGAGCGTCTTTAATAGATTCCACTTTGGACAGAGTGAGGTGAATACCTCAGGCATCAATATGAAATCTGAGGAAAATCACCAACTCCATACCAATATGGACTTAGTTTTCTTTAATTTTAGTCCTGCATCTCGAAGACGGAGAAAAACTGCTCTTAGTTTAGTGAGCAGTTCCTCCTGACTTTGTGCTGCGATCAGCACATCATCAAAATATGGCAACACTCTAGGAAAGCCATGGAGCAGATGCTCCATGATGCTCTGGAAAATGCCGGGAGCCACGCAGACTCCAAATTGGAGTCTCCGGCAACGGAACGCTCCACGATGAGTAACGATTGTTTGAGCGTCTGCTGTTGCATCGTCTACCAGTAACTGCTGATATGCCTGAGCTAGGTCAAGCTTAGCAAAGAAGCGTCCATGACCCAAAGAGTGCAACAGGTGTTGCACTACAGGTACCGGATAGGGGTGCACTTTCGGGATGCAATCCTTTATTAATTGTTGATTTATAATCAGCGCATATCCTAATGGATCCGTCTGATTTAATTGGAATTACAATAGAGATCTCCCATTTCACATAATCTACTGGTTCTAGGATCCCTAGCTGAATTAGTTTATCTAGCTCAGCATTTACCTTTTTCTGTAGGGCGAAAGGGACCTGCCTAGCCTTTAGATGAATGGGCGCTACATTGGTATCTAAGTTAAAAGAGATTGGGGATCCATTATATTTACCCAATATATTGCTAAAAACATCTTTGAACTCTCAGGTCAGATCTTCGAAACCGGCAGCAATTTCAGTAGAATGAATCCCTGAAATAGAAAATTCCAATGCCTCAAACCAATCTAACCCCAATAATGAAGCCCCTCAACAACTATTAATGGCAATCTTCCCTTGAATTTGCCATGCTCAATTTGAAACTTCCCACTGCCAACAATTGGAATAGACCTTTTTTTGATAATCTTTTAAGACACAGCTAGTCTGGGACAAATTGGCCTTAGAAAGTGTGGACAGGATCCTTTTGAGGTTGCCCCACGAAATAATGGATTTTGCCGACCCCGTGTCGATCTCCATTTTACATGGAGATCCCTCAATTAATACAGGGATGAACATTTTCTGGTTGCCGCTTTTTCCTTTGGATGCTGTGTTGACAGTTTCTCCGTCATCGCTGTCACGGTCAATGGCATGGCAGATCTCCTTAGCCCTGGCTGGGTGCCTTTGTGATGGTCTATTCATGGGACATCCATTGTCTGCTGCTGGCAGGTTGGCATGGCACAAGAAGGCGAGATGACCGGTTTTACCACAACGCCAGCAGGTGGCTGATTTGAACCGGCAAGCCGATCACAAATGGTTCCCGCCACAACTCAGGCATCCTGCCTGAGGTAAATTCGTGGCTGGCTTCCATCTGCTGTTTGCTGTTAACTTAAGGTGTGCCACTTCATCAGTTGTTCCCTCTTCATCCTCCTCTTCAGCCGCTTGTCGATTTACTACGGCTGTTGCTGAAGTTGGGCTGTGGGCGGCTTGACACTTTTGTATTACTGCCGCTGACTGGGCAGCCTGCTCAGCTGCTCGTGCTTCATCTAGGGGAATGGCCAAAGTTAGTTCTGATTTATCTAGCAGGTGGCGCTGAAGCCTTAAATCTCTGCTGCCATAAATCAGCTGTTCCAACAATGCCTCGTCAAGATCTGGGAACTCGCAATAAATAGCGGCTTGTGTAAGAGCTACCATGAATTGGCTAACAGTCAGGGTTTTTTTGTACGCACCAGCAAAATGCAAACCACCTAGCCAAATGGGATGGAGCCAGTGCGTAATGTCCCTTGAGCTTGGCCAGTAGCACTTCCCAAGGCACAGCATGTACGGAGTCTGGTGCTGCCAAAGCCTGGGCCATTTAGAACTTCTCTGGCCCACACAGACCTAAGAAATAACCTCTCTTCCTTTCTGTGGTTATTCCTGTCAGATCATGGGTGATGAGGAAGCAATCAAAAAGTTGAATAAATGCCCCCCACGACTCCCTCTCGGGCATAAATGCTGCAAAGGGAGGTATGGCCATCATTTTGCGGATTGTTGTAAGTCGTTACTTCTTTGAAATGTGTGGTTACTCTCAGGATCCCACCTTCATTGCCAGTAGTAAATACTCGCCTGAGGTAACGCCAGGAGATGAATATATGCTGTAACCGTTTATTAACACAACTGACAACGAATGAACAACTGGGGTCTGACAGCTCTTTTATAAGCTAGCTGTCAAACAGTCAACCAATAGGGAGCCTGCCCTGCTCCTGCCAGACTGCAGCTGCTCTGGAGCTAATAAACAAACGTTTCCCATGTGATTGGCACTTCTGCCTGGAGGCGTCAGGACGTAGCACCTTTGAATGGGGTTTATCTCTATGTGTCTATTGATGGCTGATTTGTATGAATGCCAAGCTTCCAGGAATTATCTAGCAGTTTTGGATTTAGCTTCACCTAGAAGACTCAGTTTCCCAGTTGCAACTATAGTTTTTATCCATGTATTTGAAATTAAGTTTTCAGAAGTTGGCTATATTTGGATACTCGAAATCCCCATTTCCAAATATTGCTGTTTTTATGCTTTTTCAAAATAATTTGATCTATGAAAGTGTAATCTGAAAATTTTAAAGGATCTGTTGGTTTGAAGTAGACTTTCAAAATGAAGTTGCCATTGTTTCCTTCTCCCTTTATTTTTGTTATAAAGCTTGAAGTTGTGAACCAAACTGAAATATGATTTAAGCTGTCTCTCAACTCAAGTAGGTACTTAATGAAAATAGGAACTGAATATAAGTAATCTATCCTCCCCCTCTCCACACCCCTGTTCTGTTCTGCTGCCTCATTTTGGCAGGGTTATGGTTTTAGTGTCTGGGAGGAATGAGCGAAGAATAGGAGTATACAGTATGCAGGGTCACCCAAGATGGGAAGGTCATTTCAGCTGCCCAAGCAGACACATATAGGGCAACAGCAGTATAGGAAGATGCTGGAGGCAGATAGTTCAGTGACAATAGTAAAGGCATCAATTCATATTGCTTGGGAGAACGCAGTGGTAAAGCATTCCTGCATTTTTACCAAGAAAACCCACATTAATAGAGCACATAAAACAATTAATATTATAGTATAGAGATAGTGAGCTACTGACATCTACTGAGGAAGAACTGAGGATATTTCAGTGCACCAATGGTATTTGGCAAGCCAGTTTATTGTAGCAGTTAAGATATCAGTTAGAAACTGAAAGACCATAGATTATATTCCCACTTTAGGCATGAAACTAGCTGATGACCTTGGACCAGCCACTCTTAGCCCTAAGAAGAAGGCAATGACAAACTACTTCTGAAATCTTTCCAAGCAAAGAGACTTTTCCAGTAAATCACCAGGAGTTCAGATTGACACATATACACAATTATTGTCATGGTATGGCTAAATGTAGGTTGTCTAGTTGCTAATGTTTCCATACATGAAGATAAAATCTGAAGCTACAAAGAGAGAATAATAACATGGAATGTAAATAGCATGAACACAGGAAATGTTCAACATAGTGAAAGATGAAATGAAACAACTGAAAATTTGGCATCAGAGATTGAGATCGACTGAGATTGGACACTTTCAGTGAGTAGATCATACTGTTTACTACTCAGCACATGAAAAACAAGGAACAGCATTACTTTTATTTTAGGAAGAGTATAGCAAAAACAGTACTTGGCTGCAATGCAATCTGTGATTGAATAATATTGACGATACTTCATAGACAACCTTTTAATATGACAATCATTGTTATAACCACTGATGTGGAAGAAGACAACATTGATATGTTTTATAATCAAGTTCAATTTTAAATTGACAGAACATGCAAGCATGATGGGCTGCTTAAAACAGGAGATGTGACTGGAGATGGCAAAGTTGGAAACATGAAAGAGGAAACTGTGGTTAGATGGTATGGCTTAGGAAACCAATTTGCCTATTGAACCCTTGGGGTGGCACTGGTGTGGGCATGAGGAATTTCTTGAGATGACTATTCGGGGCTAGAAAACCTTAATAAAGACTTCTAAGATATGTGACATGTGCATGTGTGTGCGGACCAGGCAAGAACCAATCTAGAACTGAAGAGTAATTTTCTGATGGAACAATTAATCAGTGGAACAACTTGCCTCCAGAAGTTGTGGTGCTCCAGCACTGGAGGACTTTAAGAAGAGATTGGACAACCATTTGTCTGAAACAGTATAGTTTCAGACAAATGGTTGAACAGGGGATTGAATGAAAAGACCTCTAAGGTCCCTTCTAACTCTGTTATTCTGTTAATTCTGTTAAAAGTCACCAAAATATGGCAAAAAACAGAAGAAAAATCTGCTAAAGTAAAGGATCTAAGCAACCTATGTCAGCAAAAGAAGAATGATACAGTGGTCAACAGATTGGAAAAGATAGGTCAATTTACATTATAACAGCACAACAGGGAGACTTAACAGAGTGTGTAAACTATCATTTAATTTCCTTAATTCCACATGCTAGCAAAACAATGCTTATGATCATCCAATGCTAATTAGAGCCCTACATGGAAAAAGTGATGCTTGATGTTCAAGTTGGTTTTAGAAATGTTTGCAGAACATGAGACATTATTACAGACACATGCTGAAAAATTGAGAAAGCTAAATAATATTTTTAAAAAGTTACTATGTGCTTCAGTAATTAAATAAAGCTTTTGATTGCATAAATCACATCAAGCCATGGAAAGTGTTAAGAAAAATTGGAATGTACAGGTCAGGTCAGAAAGCCACAATATGAACAGTACATGGTGAAATAGACAGGTTCCAAGAAAGCAAAGGAGTGCAAGAACACTGCATATTTGCTCCTTATTTATTCAATATACTGTAAATGCCAAATATATATTAAGGAAATCTGAATTGGAAGAAGCTAATCATTGGTTTTAAAACTGAAGAAAGAAGTATCAATAACTTGCACTATGTTGGCAACAGTACCCTGTTAGGCAAAATGCAAAGGATATGCAAACTCTAGTAATAAGAGTCAAAGAGCAAAGCGGGAGAAAAGCGACTAAAATTTCAAGGAGACCAAATTAATGATCTTTGCTTCTGCTTTTAGGATTAATAGTAAAGGAACCAACAATTAAAACTTTGAAGAAGCAAGATAAGAAGAGTATTGACACCTCTGAAATTTGGTGTTGGGAATGACTCCTGGATATACTGTGAGTAGCCAAGAAAATAAACCACTGGAACATTGAACAAATCAACTCGAAGTTCTCACTAGAGGCCATAATGATCAAGCACAAATTATCGTACTTTAGACACATTATTCCAAGACCTAGCTCTCTGGAGAAGGTCTCATTCTGGAAAAGGTGAAAAGATGGAGAAAATGATGATCAGCAGCAAGGTGATTCTACTCAGTACTGATGACTGCACCATTGGAAAACCTGAAGGGTCAGATTAGGAACAAATCATTATGGAGAAAATCTATCTGTGGGGTTACTAAGCATCAACAATGACTTGATGTCATGCAATCAGCACAATCATGTTCTTCAAATAATCTAAATTAGATTAAAATGTAATCTACAGAACAAATGCATTTTGAACAGTATATTTGAAAAGTAATAATCCTAAAACTGTTCTTTCCCATTATACTTCTTAATGACTTTGTCCTATGGGCTGTAATGCCATAAAAAAGTGGATAGCACTAACCACCATGTCATCAAAGCATAATTGATTACACTTCTGTAATGATATAGTTATACAGTATGGCATCTTTTCCTTAATATAAACATAAAGCACCATATTCTGTGGCTAGGGGGGCGTTCCACCAGGTTCGCCTGGTGTGCCAATTGCGCCCCCTACTAGAGCGGGACACCCTTCGCACAGTCACTCATGCCCTGGTGACTTCCCGCCTCGATTACTGCAATGCTCTCTACATGGGGCTCCCCTTGAGATGCACCCGAAGGCTACAGCTGGCCCAGAATGCAGCCGCGCGGACAATAATGGGGAGTACTAGGTACTCCCATGTAACACCGCTCCTGCGCGAGCTGCACTGGCTGCCTGTGGCTTTTCGGGTGCGTTTCAAGGTGTTGGTCGTCATCTTTAAAGCGCTCCATGGCTCAGGACCTAGTTATCTGCGGGATCGCATCCTACCCCACACATCCCTGCGGCCAATCCGCTCTCACAGAGAGGTACCATCCGCTAAGCAATGCGGGCGGGCGGTGCCCAGGAGTAGGGCCTTCTCTGTGATGGGCCCAACCCTCTGGAATGACCTCCCCCCCCGATATTAGAACTACTGTTGATCTCCGCTCCTTCCGTAAGAAACTCAAGACCCACTTGTTCAAATTAGCTGGCCTGGCACAATTGTAATTGTAAATTAGAAATACAGTATAATCTAATCCTGACCCTCCTGGATGGCATTTTAAATTTTTAAATTTCGGGGTTTTAATTGGTTTTAATTGGAACTATTTTAACTATTGTTAGTTTGGTTATTGTACGGACTGTATGTTTAAGTTGGTTTGTCTGGGTTTGGTGTTTTGCTTTGTTGTTTTATTGTATATTTATTGTCTGTACACCGCCCCGAGTCCCTTCGGGGAGAAGGGGCGGTTTATAAATTTAATAAACTAAACTAAACTAAACTGTTGGCCAAGAGCTCTGGCAAAAGTTAAACCAAAACATATCAATTTTGTTCTACCGTTCCATTTGTAGTTGGCTAAATCCAAGTGGACGAGCCCAAGAAGTCCTCAGCACATCCACAGTGCTCGTTTATCAACCTGACAAAATCGTTCCTTGTGTCTGTCTTAGTTGATAGCACATTCCAAACCTAATTGTTATCTCCTCAAAGCAACTCTATTATTCAGCCTGACACTGCTCCCCCCCACTCCCTTTAGCTGTTTGTTGCAGTAATGTTATATTAATGAGCCCTGAAGATAAACGAATTGGAGATCAGAGTGCTGCTTGTTCATAAGGAAGTTGATTTTTTATTTATTTAATCACTGAGGCTGTAGGCAACAAGGGAAGATTTATGCTATTAAGGGGAACATAGGATGGATCCCAATGACATGCTGTATGAATGGGAAAGATTTTGTGTTAACATGCATGCTATTATTGATTTTCTTTTTATGTCAACAAGTAAAGATCCCTCTAATCTCTGTTCCCTCTTGACTTATTACAATTTTAAAAGCTTACCTCTTCACTGCACTACTTAAACTTTTCATGAAACAATTTATTTCTGGCAAATATCACCCCCTTCCTCTAAATGTTCATTTACAACTTGATATTTAAAAGTTGCTGCAGAGACATAGTGTTTTATTAAATGATCAGACGTGGTTTTCTCCATGAATATTATCCTTTTCAAGCACAATTCTTCATCTTTGCTTAGTTTATCTATGATTAACTACAGAATGTGTAGTAACACTGGTCATCATCAGAGCTTGCTAGATTTTTACTCAGCTGACTACAACTTAAATAGTTATGCAAAACCTGGGTTAATTGCTAATCATACATAGTTGTAACCATGGTTGCCTCTGTTTAAACTGAGATTAGACTGAGGTAGAATTTATACTTCAGAAATCAGTAGATTGGGGAAAGATTTGGAAGACCTCAAGCAGGTGAAAAAGAATGCAAAACATTAGGGAAAGACAAAAAATATTATACAATATAAATAAAAAATATAGCTGCCAGGAATTTATCAAAAAGAAGAAAGAGTAGTTAAGCTAGAAGGATGAAAAACATGAAGAGAAATTTAGATGGAAATAAAAAAAAATATTTTGGGTTCTCCCCCCCCCCCATTTTTTAAATTTTATTAAAGTTTACAAATATAAAAATGTTACACAAATGAAGAAAAAAAATAAAAAGCACAAAAAAGAAATAAAAAATTATAAAATATGACTCTTCCTCCCTGGAGACATGTATAAATAAGTTGACTAAGTTAAGATATTCTCTATTTCCTTTTTTAAAAGCTATCTTCTTCCCATATCTCATCACTTATTAATAATCAAATTACAGAAAAACCCATCATTTATTCCTACAAAGCAAGTCTATTAAGAGCTACCAGAAATGTTAACATATATATTTTAAACTTAATCAAAAAATATTTTTTATAATCTAAACACACCTTTTTCTTTAAGAAATAAAAGCAAGAAACAAAAGTAAGAAAGAAATTTATAAACAAATCTTTAAAGCCTTGTCATACAATTCTGATGAAAAAGAAATCCTATTAGTAGCCATTAGAAGTATATGTATTTTAACACTTTTCCAACAGCTTTACTATGAATCTTCTTTTCATTTTTTTTAAAAACCCCTACATTTTAGTCCCATTCAGCCCCATAAACCAATGTCTTATCATTTTCTCCTTTTTTTCTTCCAGGAACAACTTGAATAGTGTCTCCTTGTCTTCTCCCAGAAAAAGTTTCCTTGGTCACACATATAACTTTTGTAAATTCCAAGTCACTCACTGATTTATTGCTTATGTATTCCCTTTGATTATTAAGAGATCAACTATTTTCATTTGTAAATCCATTTGTCGTTGTTTTCTACCACTCTTATATGCTGGCATTTTAAAATCCATTTTCGGATCCACATCTTCTTTCATATCACTTTTATAATCCAGCATTTTTAAAACTCCAAATGCACATTCAAATCATCCTGTCTGTTTTATCCAATAAAATATTATGTTCTATGTCCTCTGCTTGAGTATCACCCAACCTTGTAAATAACTTTCGAGCAAATTGTCCCCAAATAACCTAAATTTCTTCCATAATCAAATAGCGTTGCTCCACTGTATTAATGGGTCTGTTTTGCTTTAAGAGTAATATTTTGTTCTCTCTTTCAAGTTCATTCTTATCATCTGTCTATTTTTTAATCAACAAAACTTTCCTATGGGAAGATTTCTTACAATTAGTTTCAAAGACTCTGTATACTCTTTCATAAATTTTAAGCACCCCGTAGGAAATATTCTTTGAAATCCATCTAGCTCCTTAACTTTCCAAAATCAACATTGTAGTTCCCATTTTGCTGTTTTCAAAAAATTAAAGCTATTCATGTTAATCCTTAAATTTACTCAGAACGTATTTTATCCAGATTGGAAGGAAAAGCTCCTGGTATACTGTAGCTTGTCTTTCAGATAGGAATTAATAAGCAATTTCCTAAAGTAACCAAGAGAGGAGGTAGGTGAACTCGGTGTCTCCTTGAAAGGTGTTGAGCATGGCTTAGGAAAGATGAATGCTCCCCCAAGACCTCTTAAACCCATTGAATAATACTATTTTGTGATCTCTTCCCAGGTACAATCTATGTAGAGCCAAACATGGAAGATCCTTGTCTTCTCCATTCAAAAAGAGTTTTGAAGACCTGAACTTTCCATCAGCTCCTATTTCCACCAAGTTTGTCAGCTCCACAATAAGTAGAGTTTTACCCAATCTGCTATGCTGCTCCCCAAGCTAGAAATAAAAAGATATTTTGAAAGGTGTGAAGAAGGCTAAACAAGGATTGTACAATAAAATAAAATGAAAAATAAAGTACTGAAATAATTTTAGATGAAAGTGAAGTGAGACACTGCTGGAATGAGAATTTTAGAAAATTATATGGGAACTATATGGTGATATGTAAAACAATGCAACTGAAATAAGTGCTATAAATGTTAGAATTCAAGGAAACAAACTGATGAAGAGAAAGTAATAAATCACTGCTTTAGCAGAGTAAAGAAGATACTCAGAGATGATTCACACCCTCATCAGTGTCTCTTTGCACTTCTACCATCAAGCAGAAGACATTAAAGTATAGCAGGTTTAAAGATAGTTTCTATCCTTGGGCTGTGAGACTTTTAAATACAACCACAATCACTCCATGCACACGCTAGTTTTTTTTCTTTTTCTTTCTTTTTTCGTTTCTGTTATAATTTTGCACTAGTGAGGTTAAAACCAATTTCATTGTATTTAAGTACAATGACAATAAAGATTATACTTATACTTAAATGCTATAAGAGTACTGAAAAATGGTCAGTCTGCCTTTGTAGTTGACATAATGTGAGAAATATTTGCTTATGTAGTAGCTATGCAACTTGCTTAAGGTATACGTGAAGCTGCATCTGTGCCTCATAACTAGAAAATAGACAAATAAAAAGAATTTCTACCAACAGAGCAATAACAAGAGAGAATGAACAAAATTACATGGGTGGCAGGACTAATTTGTTAAGTGTGCCTGGAAAAAATTCTATTTGAAATATTACAATGACTATGAACAAAATTTGAGAAGTCCAGTGTGGGTGGCTTCATGCCAAGCAGGAGGTATGCAGACCAGATTTTTGCTCTTAAGTATTTATGAACGTGAGAAAGAAAATGAATTGTTTATTATTTAGATAAAGGATGAAAAAGTGAATAGTCCTGAGTTATAGTATGTTTTTCCCATACCTGGAATTGTTAGTTGTCTGTAGAATGTGATAAGAACAGTTGATGATTGCAGTAAACTCAGGTAAGCATAAATGAAACATTTAGCAATGATTCAGTATTGGTCATGAATAGGACAAGGATATATAATATCCCTTTGGGTGTTTATTTATGGAACATTATACATGGAATATTTGTGAGTATATAGAGATGTGTTAGTATAGTTCTATTATTTCTATCAAGAATTGTTAACACAGATGGAATGTATTACCAATAAGTATATGTAGAACTATAACTTTTCCTTACCTTAAAATACTATCATTGTACTTAATGCAACTAATTTCTAAGTAGGTATGAATGCAATTATGTTTTAGTTTGCTCACTCCTATTAGTTTGCAATTGTAACATCAAGCTTGGTCTGTCTCTAACATCTATGAAATTTTACAGACAGCATCATAAAAAGATTTTGAGAACTCAAAAGCTTGATATTTGTTTTGTGGCATTTTGTCTCATCCTAAGGCAAAGCAGTGGATTCTGAGATATTACCATCCAGAGAATAAAGCTGAACAACCAATGTATAGAGCATTTGTTATGATCTATTTCTTTGTTAGACAATGAACTATTTTTCCCTTCAATTTAGTTCTACAAAAGGAACCAAATGTTCTGAATTTTAAAAATGACTAAAGGTAATCCTTGACTTCTTACAAGCATTAGTTTGGCAACAGTGTAAAGTTACAATGACACTAAAAATGTCTTATAACTGAACATATCAGCCATTACAGTGTCCCCGGGGTCATATGATCAAAATCTGAGTGTTTGACAACTAGCATGTAATTAGGATATTTTCAATGTCCCAATGCTACATGATCACCACTGATGATCTTCCCAGCTGGTTTCCAACAAGCAAATTCAATGGAGGAAGCAAGATTCACTTAATGATTATGCAAGTCACTTAACCACCTGGATGATTCACTTAGCAACTATGGCAAAAAAAGATCATAAAATAGGGTGCAACTCACTTAAGAATCACCTAATTTAGCAATCAAAATTCTGGTCCCAATTGTGGTACTAACCTGAGAACTACCTTCAGACAAAACACGGCCCTTTGCATTATCATTTAAGACATATTTCCTTACATAAACAGAGAAATACATGAACACAAGCAGTGGGTGTCCCAGTAACATTTGACTGTCTGCCAGTTTCCAAATTATGTTTTCTCTAGTGGTAAGTCAGCAGCATGAGAAATCAATCTTCCTTCCTTCCTTCCTTCCCTCCTTCCCTCTTTCCAATTTCCGTATTTACTTCTGGGACATTTCCAGGGAGAAAGCCAGCATGCAGATAAGTAGCTGCTGTCAGGTGGGAAAGGGAGGCAATAGGTGTGTGAGAAAATGGGTAAGAAAGGGTACACAAGAGAGATCCTAGCAGCAGCCACTTACCTGCATTCTGGCTTTCAATAAATATGATGGGAATGTAGGTTAGGAAGCGCCCTGGGGTGCACAATAGATGCATGCATGTTTGGAAAAGGCACAAACAGTCAGGGAGAATATCTGAGGATGCATAAGAGATGTCATGCAGGTTGGGAAAGGCATATGGGGCAGTTCAAGCCAGGAAGTGGGTGGGGTACATACGAAGTGCTCCGTGGGTTGGAAAAAGCATGTGGGGAGTGAGGTTGGTTAGGGAGGGGGCACAGGGTACACAAGTACATATGGGTCAAGGAAGGCATATGAGGAATGACATGGGTTGAAAGGGCAACTGTGGGAAAAATGGGCAAGGGAAGGATTCCTTCCTTTTCCCTCTCTCCCATCCTTTCCTCCTTTCCTATTCCTCTCTTCCTTCTCCCTTCCCTCCCCTTCCTTTCCTTTCCCATCCTGCTGCTCGTTGGGGAAAGGAATGAGGGATTATAAGAGTGACTGGGAAACTATCATGGAACATTGAAAAGAAGGCTCACATGACTGCAGTAGCCTGGAGAAGCCACAACCTTCCAAAATTTCATTCTGTAAATTAGCCTATTTGAAGTATCTTGATTCAAAATTTGTTGTTCTGTGATGCATTGTTCATAATGAATTCATTTGAAAGTTATTTAAAAAGAGCGCTTTTGTAGTATATAGATATCTATTTTAAATAGGTTTTTTAGATAGAGAAGAGTATTCATGAATCATTTTGCTTCTGGTGATTTGCAACTCCCACTTTCAATTCTATACATATTAACACTTAGACTTCTGTGAGAAGAACAAACTTAAAATGCCACAAAGGCAATTTTATTTATTTATGGAAGGCTCTGGGTTTTGATTAAAAGTTGAAAAAATGGAAGCAACCCCCGGGATGAAAGCAAACTCTATTGAGACCATTAGACTGGTAGAGTGGGTGGATCCAGCTGTCACAGAGAATCAAGCTGAAAGAAAGACGTATTACTAGGTTTCTAGAGGCTATAAATGAGAATGAAATATTCAGTCCTAGGTAGCAAGCCACCACAGTGTATGTGATTTATTGAAACAGAGCTCATTCTGTAGTTAACAAGGTACTGAAAGCACAGTGAACATCATTGCCAGAATTAGTAAATATACCTTAAAGCTCACCTGTGCATGGTAATTTGGAAATGACTATGGAAAAAATAGGCTATTATAAATTGGTTACTATTTTCAGTGGCTGAAATTTATGGTTGGATCCATGCTTGCCATGGAAAACGATTACTGGTTTTTGGACCAAGGTGGAGTTGGCTGTGCTATGATATGAAGTGCTATTAAACAAACACAGTCATTTGATCACATAATTTCTTTTTAATAGATATCACAGGGTAACCATTTACCAGAATTTACAGCCAGCTCAGCTACTGGGATAAATCCCAGTACATTCGAACTACTACGCACCTGAAGTTCCTGGAATAGAGTAAGCATTGTATTTTAATCTTGCCATTACACGAAGGGACTCAGGATGACCCTCCCACTCAATTTTTATTTTTTTCCAAGAATCATATCAGGTAGGATATTGAGAGGTAGCAAAAGTTTCATGTAAGCTCTTCTAGACCTTTCCCATATCATAAGGTTGCTTCAACCCTATAAGCTTTAATTTGCTTTAATGAAGACATTATATTATATATATTGATGTACAGTATTTGTAAATTTATACAGACCCAAACCAATGCTCTGTCAAGTACATATAAGCATTAAGTCTTTATTCAGAGAACTATTTGACCATCTCTTTTTTCTTTTGCATGCAAGAAATATAAGAAAAAACTAGTCCTTCAAGTTTATCATTTTTTATTAATCTAGGCAAAGCAAATTTATCTGAGAACTGTCTAAAAATTCTAAGACAATGATCCTCTTCTATAAGGTATACTGTATCTGAGATGCAAACACTGAGGAAACTACTGGACGATGGCAAAGAGTCCTTGACTTACAACCACAACCACATAGTCCTTGACTTACAACCACAATTGAACCTGGAATTTTGATTATACAGTTTGGAGGTTGACCACATGACTAGACTTAATTTTACAACCATTTTTACAACAGTCTTTAAGTAGTCATTAAGAATATCATGTGGTTGTAAATCCAAATGTAGATTAAAGGTGGGCATTAGAATGCAGAATTGCAGGCTAACTGTGCCCACTACCAGAAGTTCGATCCTAACCAGCCCAAGGTTGACTCAGCCTTCCAAGTTGGTAAAATGAGGACTGATTGTTTGGAGAAATATGCTGACTGCTTAGAGAGTGCTATAAAGCACTATAAATCAGTATTTAAGTATATAAAGCAGTATATAAGTATTAAGTACTAGCAGTATATAAGTACTAAATACTAATACTAAGTACTATTGCTATTATCCAATGGGCATTTTTTGGCATTTTTTAATGGAAAATATCAAAAACATTGCAAGATGCAATCACATGACCATGGGTGGTTGCAAATGGTAAGAGCTGGTTGCCAAATGCCTGAGATATGATAATGTGATCATAGGGATAGTACAATGACCGTAACTTCAAGGATGGATAATAAATAACTTTTTTTAGTCCATTGGAACTTTGAAGAGTTGTTCAGCAACTGGTCATAAATCAAGGGCCACCAGTAATATTTTCTCTGTTTCTAAACACCTGGTGAATTGTCTGAAGTTTTGCAAATATGTACCCTTGTCTATCTTCCATGAAAATGTCTAATCTCTTTTTAAAACAATCTCTTTCCCTCTCCCTCTCTCTCCCCCTCCCTCCCACTCTCTCTTACAGGTATCTTGACTTAATGTAAATCATTAGAAGGGGCACAATGTGGATCACTGGATCATGTTGAAATAATATACTTAACCCTCATCCTATTCTATAAACATGTTATAAGATTTCTTTCACAAATCAAATAACTGCTTTATGAAGGGACAATTCAGATTTAAAAAAATAGAACAGCAAAGAAAAGTTAACCTTCTTGACAAAGTGGTTACATAGTTTCTTAGTCTGGCATCTTAAATAAGCTATTTAAAGTGACTGCTATTTTAAATTTGCTATTTAAAGCTACTGCTAGCAGTTTCTACCAATGATAGCTGTTGACTGAACAAAGTTTTCCCGACTATTGCCCCTATAATAGCATGCAATCCAGAGAAATCAATTACAGGCTAATTACTTCCCTGTTTTAATTAGTATGCCTGCCGAAGGGCAGAAAGGACACCCCCATACTGATCAGTGAGTTTGACAACTGAAATTGGTTTATCAAGGCCAGTAAAAGTGTACACTGGTTGTACATCAAAGATGCTACAAATTAATTTAATAGAAAAGCACATGCTGCTTTATTTGCTACTCCTTAGTGTAATAAGTATAATGTGTTACATCTGGATGAGCAAAGTGAAAGAAGGTTCCTAATCATATGGATGTGGAACTTATATACTGCAATGTTATTTGTGTCTATTAAGAAATAAATTATATTGAGTTCAATGGAATGTATTTCTGGTCAATTGTGCTTAGAATTTAATTCAAAATTAATTGTTGTGAATTGAGCTTTCTTCTGTGCAATGTGTTTAACATCATAAAACTGATCTTAAATAGGAGCGGAAAGCCATTCTGGCCAGGGAAGCTAGAATTTCAACCCAACATTGAAATTTATTGTATTAGTAACTTCCTCTTTTATAATTTTTCCTAACACACAACACTCTTGAGAGGACACAATGAAGTTATAAACACCACTGGAAGTAACTGGAAGTAACTGAAAAACAAGTGAAATTGACAACAACTCTTTAAAATGTCTGGATCTTAAAGAGACTTGAATTTACTGCACACCATTAAATACTATGTTTGGCATGACTGATATCCCAAAAAATAAATAAATAAATAAAGCAGTGGAATTAGGGACTATGGAATGAAATTAGCTCAAAAAACAAAGATTTAACAAGTGGTCAAGATCTTAACTGGTTTCGACTTCCGGTTCCGGCGGCTACGGCGACAGGCAAGCCTTTGCCTGCTCCCGCTCTCCCGGTGGGCTTCCCCCGCTTCTGGGGGGGCACAGGACGCCCCGGAGAGGCGTCCTGCCGAGGGAACGGCTCGCAGAGGGCCCTGGCGTCGGCGGCGGCTGGCGGGGGCTTCTCCGCTTCGTTCTAGGCACCGGGGAGCAGTCTCGGAGGGCGCCCGTGTGCGCGCGCCTCGCCCCATGCCGATCGGAGAACGCACTCTTGAACGAAGCAGCGGCAGTATGGTGAGAGGCTTCCCTTCTTCACTCCCTCTGTTTTGAATTTATGGACTTTTCAGCATTTTAAAAAAAAAGTTAAACTTTCGGATTTCTGCTAGAGGTGCGGCTAGAGGGAGGGGGATTTCCCCCCCTCCCTTGGACAAGCGGCTTGAGAAGATTTTGCTTTCGCCCCCAGGGGAAGGAGGAGGGGGGAGAGCCAACTAATGATGCCTCACCCTCATAAAAGTGACTTTCATTGGACTTAGCTCCAGAACTTATGGGTGAACTGAGAACTTTCTGAACTTTTAAAATTTTATTATGCCTCTGAGCCCAAAGCTGGCAGGGCAAGATGGCACACTTCCGTTGTCTTCATGAACTGTGAAACCTGACTCCACCTTTAAAATTCAGGCTTCCGGTCTTTGTCTCCGAGTCACCCAGAGGAATCTCTTGTGGATTGTTTTTTTCTGAACTCTTGGGAGAAAAAACTTTCATCTATTGCTAGAGTGACTAAAGAAACCCCCATCTGTTTGGATCCTCTGCCTTCTGGACTCGCCTGCCTGCTCTACTCCTCCAGCTGCCCAGTTTCTACTCTGACTGATCTCCTTGCTTCATAAACCATGTCTCCAAAAAGACCACCTCCTGGAAAGCCTGGCTTTGCTACTTCTGCCCCAACGTCTGCAACGTCCAGTCCAGCTACACAGTCAAAGATAACAGAACTGATGCAACCCAAGACTACAGAGATAGACTTTCAACAAATGCTTCAACAAATTCTACAGGGCCAGGAGGAAATTAAGAAACAGTTAAGGGAAATGAAAGATGAAATTAAACAGAACCAAGCCCAAATCTTTAAGAACTCACAGAGACTGGACGTTGTGGAGGGTGGGGTGGCGGAGGCGAGGGGGGGGGGTAGAGGCTTTACAGAAGGGGAACAAAGAACTCGACATCCAACAAATGAAAATAGAGTTTGAGAGAATGTCCTTTTATCTTAGATTTCAAAATGTAATAGAAGCAGATGGGGAAAACATAAGGGACATTATGACTAATATCTTAGCTGAATACATACACAAAGATAAACAGCAGATGGAATGGGAGATAGACCTAGCCTATAGAGTGAATTCAGCATATGCCAGAACACATAATGTACCCAGGGAGGTTCACATTAAATTCCTTAGGAAAACCACAAGAGATGAAATCCTGGGTGTACAAAGGGGGCAAACACTGACATACCACGACAGGGAGATAACCATTCTAAAGCAGATTCCCAAAAAAATTAGGGAAAAAAGGAAAAGCTATTCGCAATTGGCGAATAAATTATACCAGAAGGGGGTGTGGTTTAGATGGTTGATGCCTGAAGGTATGTTGATATTCTGGGAGGAGACAAGAATTAGAATTAACACACCCATAGAGGCACAGGCCTTTATGGAAAAAAATAAAGCGAACCTAGAAAAAACAGAAGACACTACAACGGTCATACAGGACACGGGAGGGGCCGGAGCTCTGCCAGCGGGGGGTGAAGGGTCAACACCAAGAAAGCTCAGATCACAAAAATAAATAAGAAAACCACAATGCTATAAACAGACCGAAAGTAATAATGAATTTATAACTAGACTATATATTATAATTATATAAATCGATTGAAAATTATTTTTTCTAGAATTAATATGCTGATTCTTTATGATTATGTATTAAGGTTTGATATTTTGATGTAACCTAGGAGTCTGGAGGGAGGGGGTGTCTGCCACACTTGCAACTGCCAAAATTTGTAACCATTCCACTTACCCTTTTCCGCATAAATGTTTTTAAAAAAACCAATAAAACTTTTTGAAAAAAAAAAGATCTTAACTGGTTTCAAAATTAGCACAGTACATTTAAGGGACGTCCTAGTTAAAGATACTTGAAAAGATTGGCCTATGGATCAAAGTCTGTGCAGAAGTATAATGAAAGCAAGACCAATACATATTATAAAGCCAGGACTGCAGTCTTTGGCATTATTTATTTTGTGCATTTATATCTCAGACCTCAATATAATTCTTATATACAGTAATTAAATGGGCAAATATAAATACAGTCAATGAAAATATATTTTGAACTTTAAAAAGCAGTTACAAATCCATAGAAAGGCTATAACTGTTTTAAATTGAACACAGAGCGATTATAGTCTTTGCTCCAGACCAGGGGTGGGTTCCTGCCAGTTCTAACCTCTTCTATAGAAGAGGTTCCACAAATCTACAGTGCTGTTTAGAACTGGTTCCAGGTCCCTCCCCCCGCCCATCCACACAACATCAAGATGAAGAGCAAGAGGACGAATTCTGGGAGTTGAAGTCCACAAGTGTTAAAGCTTTCAAGTTTGAACACCCCTGGGTTTTTTTTTCTAAAGGGTTAGGGGTGCAAGGGTCTTGTAACTTGACAGCTTTAAGACTTGCGTGCTTCAAATGCCAGAGTCTCTGAGCCAACATTTTGGTTGCTAAGCAAGAGCGTTGTTAAGTGAGTTTCACCACATTTTACAAGTTAGCCACGCCCACCCAGTTACATGGCTGGCAAGCCACTCCCACCAGGTCACATGGCCAGCAAGCCATTTCCACAAAGCAGGCCACACCTACAGAAGAGGTCCTAAATTTTTTTGAAACCCACCACTGCTCCAGACACAAAAGATGGAGAGCAAGCCTTTTGGGGAAGATTATTCCAGTCTGAAAGCCCCAGCACTGCAAAGTATATCTCGTCTTAAATTTCATTGGTAGGAAGAGTATGGAACAATGGCTTGATTCAGGTATATCCAGTTAACTTATCTTGATATATACTTATTAGTGTATCTAAAGACCACTAGAGAATGCACAGAGATTTGGATTTTATAAAGAAAAGTTAATGAAAGCAAACAAGTGAACTGAAGAGGAGAGAGATGCGTAATTACCTCAGTGATGCGTGGATTGGAGCATTTGACATTCCTGCTTGACCAGTCAAGCCACCTTCCCCATCCACTGATAGGGGAAGGACAATGTTGACGTAAAGTGCACTTTCCTTCTCCAGTGCACCAGCCACACTCAAATTTCTGGTCCGCTTTCAAGCACAGTCCACAGCTTTCCCTCTGGGCTGCACATTTGTATAGATGAACTGTGGAGATAGAGAAGAGGAGCTTGAGCTGAAGGTGAGAGGCCTGCAAAATGAGATGCATCTGTTCAGAGCGTGACCTGAAGCTACTGTGTGAAGCTGCCATCAATGGAAATAATAATCTTCAGTGCTTTTGAGGCAGGAGATGAGCCTTTCTCTGTTCGTTGCAGACTGACTGCTGCATAACTTTCTAAAGGAGATCTGTCATTTGTTAATATTCTTTTAAACTCTAGGCAATATCTGCCCTATTTCTCTGGGCTTGGGATATAGTGATTTAATTTATCTGCTCTACATAGAAGTGGTAGGATGATTTAGCCTCTTGGCTGTTATTTATTTATTCAACAGGTTTTAATTTTAATTGATACTGGCAGGCTCAATAAGTTTACCTAACATTTTATATTTTTATGTGACATTTTGTTAAGTTGAGCTAACCCATCTGCTCACTGTCTATGTCTTCTTTTTAAAAAGAATTTGGATTTAATTATCATGTTAATTCTAAGTCACATGATATTTGGTTAAGGAACGAAAGAATTTACAAAAAAGTATGGACTCAGATTATTCTTTAGGATGGCATGGGCTTTAGGTTACAAAAGTGTCACAAGACACTTTCCTGTTTTAAAACATAACTGTTTCCATAATCATTCAAGAGAAAAGACAGATGACATTTGCTGCTCATGAACTGGTCTTTTATTGCCAGTTTCCCTGAGGTATTTCAATACTCCCAGACTAATTTAATGTTAAACTGTTGCTGGTCGAGCATAAATCCAATAAATTTGCTCAGTTGTAGTTAGAGGAAAGATGCCAAAGTCAACACATTTAGATACTTCTTTAGAGTTCTGCGATTTTAAAGTCTAATCTGAAGCTTCAATCTGAATGAACTACAGCCATCCAATTCTTTCTGGATTGCAGAATGGGATTAGATGTCTAGCAAATTCTCAAAGACATTATAAGGGTTCATTTTCTCCCCTTGTTTCACATAAACTCTTAATAGTTCCAATGTTAATCTTCACAAAATCATTTTGTGCAATGATTTTCTTTAAATTGTCCATACTTCCAAATCCTATGAAACTGAAATATGTAGGTATCAAAACAAATGGTTGGCAATTAGCAATCCAAGACAAGTCAGGTCTGATTAAAAATGCCTTTCCATTACAATGGACAATCTAGTATATCTTTTTACATTATGTTTAAAAAGCATTTGATTTGGGTGCATGATATATTTAAGGATGCATGATTCTTAGAAAGGTCTGAGCAATTTATTTTACATCTTGAAGTGGCAAGGTTAATGGGATTGAACACTCATGAAGTGGAGATCAAGACAATTTTCAATAAGCTATTGCATGATTGTAAAGATGTTTCCTTTCTTTGCTTAAATTGTTCCCTTCAAATAATAGTAAATTGGTTGATCTAGGATGCAACAAAATTCAAGAAATATGAGTAAGGTCATATAAGGTCTTTATATGCTTGTATAATGGGGCTATAAATTCTTTTTCTTCTTCCTGAACCTTTCCACATTTTTTTAAAAAAAACATAATTTCTTCCATGCCTCATTTAGGCCACAATTTTGAAGGCTTCTTTTGTTTATTTTACTTCAGTTCACTGAAAACGATGATCCCAGGATGTTTGGCAGGGCTTCCAATATATCAGATTTCATAATAAACTTTTCATAAAGTTCAAAAGCTTTCAAAAGCAAAGTATGGCTCAGGTGGGATAAAATAAAAAAGTAATTAAATGGATATCTTTGTTGCCAGTTTTCAAAGGATATACATTTCGTGGAGTAAAACAGATGTTGGGCTGGACTGTCCCAAGTTTAGTTGTAACTCTGATTCTATTTCTTTAGAATGTTTAGAATGTTCCACTAGAGCAATAATTTCCATCATACAGCTTTTCCTTCTATACTAAATGCAGACAAGAGAAACCCAGTCCTGATGGGTATACTTCTTATATTGAGAATATATTATACGTACAACTGAAAACTACTGGTTTCAGGTAGGACATAAGGAATTAATTTGACTGTCATCTCTACTTCTTTGAGGCTGTCCACCACCCCAACACACAGACCTTCTTTCTTTCTGAGCAGGTGGGTACATTACCACATAGATCACCGGTCTTCAATTGTTCATCATTTTTACCTTTTAAGAAAATTGCTAAAATGACATGTAGTATTACTTAAATCCTAGAACTTTGTGTGGCAGCATATGAGTTTTCCATTTTTTTAAAAAAGAATAAGCATTCTTTCTAATGTAAAATATCTCATGAAAAAGGACATCTAGAACTGAAAACGTGCTGAACAAATATACACACATACACATACATATGAGAGCTAGTGTGGTGATTGGGATACACACACACACACGCACACACACACACATCACACATGTATAAAAGCCAGTATTATGCAGTGGTTAAAGTACTGGACTAAAAGCTAAGAAACCCAGGTGCTAGTCTTCCCTTATACTTAGAAACTGATTGAGTTACTTTGAGCCACTTGCAATCCCTGAGCCCTGAATTAGAAAGTCAAAAATCATCTAATAATCTGCATTACATATGCATGATACATCTTTGCTGAAATATACAGTATATCAAGAACAACAACAGAGGGGACATTATTTAGATTATGGGCTATATGCCAGACTTAGCCTTGTCCAAATTACCTTTCATGTCCATATTATATAAGCATCAGAGCTGTAATACCATGCTATGTGTAAATACATTAGGCAAAGCAGATGTCTACTTAATACGGGTTTCCCATCTGGAGCCCTCTAAATGGATTGGGAATGCTAGCTGAAAATTGTGAGGGCATTGTGATTATGTGGAGAAAAAAAACATGACTTAAAATGGACCTAAATTAATGATAAAAGTATTCATGTGGATCTTACAAAGTGTATCTTCCATTACCATATTGTTAGAAAAGATCTGTGAGTGCAAATGTTTGAATAAGACTGTAAACAAGGACAGCTCTCTCTGCAACCAAAGTGTCTCAGTCATGTCTGAACCTCTTGCAGTAAGGGTTCATCTTTCACTTCTAGTCATCAGTGTACAGTACTTAGTATTTTAATTAAAACAATGGACATTGTAGGAGCTTTGAAATGGGAAGCATCACAGTGTGTAAATAAATATGCACGGCAATACCAGTTTTGGAATTAGAAAGCCAGGAGAAAAACTGATACAGCTACAAGTGTAGTCCAAATATCCCGAGATTGATTTGTCTCCTGATTTGTCTCTTTTACTTTGGCTTATCCTCAATCACCACAATCGTAAGCAAACATCATTTTTTTGCTAAAAAGGAGGGGAGATGTCAGAAGGATGGGTTTGCTAATAACAAGAGAATTACAACACTAAATTTTACGAAAGCAACTCATAGTCTTGCACGATTACATTAAAGTTGTAGCATTAACATTTCGTGTCATTCCAGAGAGACTGTAAACTACAACTAACAGGAATTGGGATTCCTGATAATATAGTATATTGGAAATCTGTTTATCTGAATAACAACAACGTAAAACAAAAGTGTCCTTGCCCTTTGGAAGCTTTGAAAAAAAAACAGAAAAGACTGGAAAACTGCACTAGGAGAGATGTTGCTGTTCTTATCCAAGCAATATAACATTCCAGAGAACACTGGAAGACCAGAATCATAGCTAGCCATATTTGGCTGCAGAGATAAGATTGGAACTAGAGATGCAGTTTTGTTCTACTTCCACAATGTGGAAAAGGGTCAGCCAAACCAGGAAGAGGCCAACATGGTTTTCTGGCAGTTTAAAAGGAAGCTGTAAGGAAGCCTGTCCAACAAAAAGATTACAAATTCTAACAGGAACTGTAAGGTGATAATGGAAAAAAAAGATAGAAAATTAGCTAGAAAAGAGTTTGGTCTGTTAGACTAGTGTTTCCCAACCTTGGCGACTTTAAGTCCTGTGGACTTCAACTCCACAGGACTTAAAGTCGCCAAGGTTGGGAAACACTGTGTTAGACAACAAAAGAGTGAAAGAAGGGCTCAAATATATGTGGAAACCAAGTAAAACTCAGTTAATTCTTTGCATCTAAGATGGATACCTGAGTCAGCATTTCCTTTCTCAGAAAGAGAAAATTATGGAGAACCAAGGAAGCCAGAAAATTCTTGGGTGATCAGCTTAATATTTATCAGTTGGAGTAGAAGACAAAATGATACCAGCAAAATATAGAGGGTTTGGGGGGTCTATGTGCTGCTATATATGGCTGCTCTAGTCAGGATGAGAAGAAGTGATCTGCTGTCCACATCAGAGCCCCAAAAGGACTCCCATCCCCTCCTGGACTGTATTTATATCACTATCAAGTGGGGGAATTATGTTGTTAAGGTTAGTGTAGTTCTGCATTGCAAAATAAAATTTTTAACCATTCAGTGACTTATAAGCTTATTATCCTCACACCCCTCCAAGGACATTTATAATGCCTGTTTACCTTCAGGCCATTTTCTACCTTCAACACTTTCTAGTGTTGAGCTTGCAATTCATCCAGTGTCCAATGCAAGCCATGGGATTCATTCTAAGGTCAAACTTGGTTTTTCTCCAAAAGATCTTAAGAAGGAATAATATAAAATGATGATTGAGACAGCGCATATTTTTATTCACTTAGATTTCTTCATCATTTCCCCCAGGAAATTTCCCCTTCGTATTTTTGATTCTTGAGATAACTAGATTGACCCTGAATTGTGCCTTATCTTTATTTCAGATAGGAATAGAAAATATATGGAATTTCTTATATTCCCTGTATTTATGAAGAAGATTCCATGTGATGATAATTTAGGCATTGTCTATTATCATTTAGACATTTGCTAAAAAAATACATTTTGGTAAACAGTATGACATAACATATTAAACGTAATAACTGATTGGAATATAATGTGTAATTTGATTGGTTTATACATGTTTTTATTTTTAAATAAATGAAAATATAACAATATCTTTTAAAATATTTACCTTTCATATCCTCTGGGTTGTCGATAATGAAGTTTCCATTCCAAACGACAGCAAACTCCACAGGTAAATTACTTATGTCCATTCCATCATAGAAGTACTAGAAAATAAAAGAAAAATAAACATTCAGACAAAATGTATAAAATGATTGGGAAGCCAAGGAATGAATGATTTAGAATTTTACAACATATATAGTAGCTTTAGGGATATGTGGCAACATTGGAAAACTAGAAGTTTTAACACAGATTTAGAGACAAAGAGAGAGGGGGAGAGAGAGGGAGGGAGAGGGCGGAGGAGAGGAGAGAGGGAGAGGGAGAGAGGAAGGGAGGAAGGGAGGGAGAGGGAGATGAGGAAAGAAAGGAGAGAGGGAGGGAGGGAGGGAGAGAGGAGGGAGGAAGGGAGGGAGAGGGAGAGGAGGAAAGAGAGAGGGAGGGAGAGGGAGGGAGGGAGAGGGAGAGAGAGTGGGGAGAGAGGGAGGGAGTTTTTATCGCATAATTAAATCAACTGACAGGCCTGGAGAGAGGTAATAGATTAGTTATCCATGTCATGCAGACTGTTCTCACCATTCAGTCTTGGGTTTGCTGATAAAGTAATATTATCAATGAAAGAATTAATGAGATGAAAAAGAAAATCCTACACAATGCATAGCTCTTCTCCGTGCAAATATGCTAGTTTATTCTTTCTAAAGTACTTAGAAAATATCAGCATACTGATGTTTTAGACAACATGTAGAGAAATAAATTAGATCATAGTTCTGGAAAAAAAGGCTTTTCATTCAGTGATAGCTCACTGATACAGACTGTGCTGTCTTGCCTCTTCAGCCAAGTAGACAGTGATTCATGGAAACATATGTGTTAATAGACTTTAAAATGACATAAAACCTACAAATGACTAACACGCCTGCTTCCGTGATACCTGCAACACTTAATCTGTTTCGTTAAAGTAAAAGTGAGAAACTTCATCATCTAGCATTAGCCAGCCTGGTCAATAATGAAGGATGATGTGCAGTGCAAATTAGCAGCATCTGGATGGTCAGATACTGTATTACCCATTCTTAATTTAATGTTATTACTATCCTTAATCAGGATAACTGGCATCTATAGTTTCCTTGGAAATGCCAAGTTCCTTTTTTCAGGAAACTATGTGAGGTGGTAATGCTACCAGAGGCAAGCAAATAATTCCCATTTAAATCAATAATTTTTCAGCCTATTTTCTAAGTATAAGAGGTATAAAATCCATATCTACATGTAGTCTTCGGATCACCTGACCAGATTTTACATGGCATTGTTTGCTTTCTGCTAACAGTAATAAAATTGCAGTCTAGCTCTCTACAATTAGCAGTCATATACCCCAAACATACTCCCAGAATTCAAAATGACCCACTTATTCTCCCCCCTTATGTGGGCAACCACAATTTTATTATAGTTCCCTACATGGGGGGAGCATGAGTGGGGCATGAGCAGAGCCGAGGTGGCATAGTGGTTAGAGTTCAGTACTGCAGGCTACTTCAGCTAACTGCTAGCAGCAGTTCAGCAGTTCAAATTTCACTGGCTCAAGGTTGACTCAGACTTCCATCCTTCCAAGGTGGGTAAAATGAGGACCCAGATTGTTGGGGGAAATATGTTGACTTTGTAAACCGCTTAGAGAGGGCTGTAAAATGAAGCCGTATATAAGTCTAAGTTTCTATTGCTATTATGAATTCTATGAATATGTTGGGGGTTTATGGCTGCTAATTGTGGAGAGTTGGCCAATTTATGAATGACTGCTAGGTCATCAAGGGAAGAGTCAACCTAGAACCAGAGGCACCACTTTGAAGGATCCCAGTTCTGTTCATTGTAATCTAGTTATTTTATTATTTCAAAGGTGGGGAGTTCCTATTTTGGAATTTTAAATATCTTCCCAACTATTCAATTTCTCATTCTTATTACATTTCTTTAATCAATATTTTTCTTCAGTCTAAATATGAATTTAATGTGGGTTTCTGACAAATCCAAGATATTCATATTTATTCCTAAAAAAGGATAAGAAGAAAGCAAGTAATTTGACAAAAGTGATCAAGATAGAAGATTGATAGGAAATAGAACTAAAGTTCTACCAAGCTGCTATCAATTCTGGGCTGATAATTATCTGGCAATTAAGGCAATTGTTGGCAATTAAGTTGTGTAATAACCACAAACAAACAGATCACATAGACCAATACAGCCACTTTCAGGAATGCAGCAGTTGCCAGATCATGCCAGACCTAAGCAAAGCTCTTTAAATGGGGAATGGACAAGACTCCGCAATGTGATTGTGGAGCACCGGAACAACCTACAACATATATAGTCCAAGAATGTCTCATCAGAAAATTTCAGGGCACCTGGGATGATCTCATTGCAGCCATGCCAGAAGTCTTTAGATGTTTAACTTCCTTAAATATTGAACTATAATATCTCATTGCAATTCTATGGTTCCATACTATAGTGATTTTATTACAGTTTATCTTAATATTTTATCTTCTATATTGTATTGTACAGATATCATATTTGGACAATATATGACAATATATTTATATGTGTACAATACAATGTAGGAGATAAATAAAGTGTGTGTGTGTGCGTCTGTGTATTTGCTGATGTTTTACTTAAACTAAATTTGTATATCAGTGATTGCATGACCTCTGCAGATGCCATATGTTAAATAAACAAATTATCTGAGAAGTCTAAAAGTTACTATCTCTATGTGTCTCTTTCCCATATTTTTCCCTTTAAAGGGCTAAAGCAACTGTGGAACTAATAAGAATGGTGAGGCATTTAAGGTCCTTGGTCTCTTCACAATATTCAATTAAGAACATATTTTAGACTCAGTATGTAACAGGAGGAAAAAAAAATGCATAAAAAATAAACCAAGAAAAACTGCAACCTAACAGTCCCAGATATTTGAACATAGATTTTAAACAGAACTTTTCTCTCCTAACTAATTATCAAAGAATAACAGTCAGTAGCAAAGGAAAGGAAGGAGAGAAAGATTGGTAAAAGAAGAAGCAAAGAAATTCTAAGGCAGATGTTTATATATTTGCACATTAGTTAATTTTCTTAAATTGCACCAAGTGATAAAAAATTCTTAATTGAAGTATCTTTATATAAGAGGCCTTAATAAGCAGAATATTGAACAAATATATTACAATATGTCACCTGGATATGCAAACAATAGATTCCATGTATTATTATCATTGCTTCAATTGGTCTCAATGAAAAAAACACTGTTACTTTGTACGATGTTCTCTGAGAAATGTTAGGAGAATGTTCTTTATTTTAAAAAAACTTTTTAAAATTCTTGACACATTGCTAATGACATAGTGACTACAAATTGTATCCTATTCAACAAGTCAGGCAGAAATAACTATTGAAAAAAATAACTCTATTTGGTCACGGATCAAAGTCAAAACATAATATGACAGGATATTCAAATCAAACGTTAACACAGTAATGTTTAGCTTTGGGAAATGAAACTATAACTACCAACATAAAAATATTAAATTCTACAATTAGTATTCCTGACAGATGTTCAACAACTGATATAATAACTTCAGTTTATGCTACAGTGGTCAGAACCAACCAAATCTTATAACACAGTGGTAAGAAATTGGTGAGCAAATTAAGCACCTCATAATATTTCTCAATTAATTAGAGAACAGGTATCTTTTTTTTTCACCAATTTAATAACAAATGACATTTTAAATGTGATATACATCTTGGGGCTTTGTTTGTATATACAAATAGTAAGTTTATTCTTTGGATACGAATAAGTTCTGGGAGTGCAGAGCATTCTCAATGGCCACAGAATGCCTGGATTACAGAGAAGGAAAATTGGAAGCTTTCAGAAATAAGGTGCTCTAGAAAAGGGCATGTTTGGCTACCCAACTAAAGCTCTGAAAAGGAAAGTTTGCTTCACAACATTTTAATACCTTTATTTTATTTGTTGTGATGTTTATTACTACTATTCATGGGTGAGTGTTGAGGTACATATCCCAAAGAGTGCATCCATATATAACAGTTAAGTCATCGGGCCTGAGAAACCTCAAAGTGCACAAAAACTTCCATGAGAAAAGCCACAAGCCAAAACTTTGTTAAGATTGTGTATTTGCATTAATGCATTTATGTCAATACATATGTTGTATACATGATAATGCACAAACATACTATAACAGAATGTTTTGTGTCAATGTGATATTACTTCAATTTGTCTCCAACCTTAAGATGTCCTTTTTTCTAGCAATATTAAAGAAGCAGTATTTCTCTCTAAAGCTAAATGTATCTATTGGCCATTGCATGTCTTATAAAAATTGTTACCCTTCACTATGTATTTGGTTGGAGATGGTGATCAATAGTGAGTGCATACCACCACCACCCGCCCCCACCTCTGGTCCCTGGTAAGACTCAAATGCTGTTATTCTACAGATTCCAAAGAAAACTGAATAGAATTGCAAAGCAGCACAAAATTGTTCAGCTCTGAATAAATGCTTTCATTTTATAGTCCTGTTCAGTTTTTGTAAAACGCAGATTCTAATGCACATGCTAAGGTTGGATAATATTCATGATTTTCCCAAAGTGGTGAACAGTATTTAATAATCAGTCAATAATTATGGTAGTTATGAGTTATTTGAGATTTCAAGAGCACAGTGTTTCTGATAATATGGAGCACTGCCTTAAAGCCTGTAGCTAAATCAGGTCCTCAGATAGAAAGAACTGCAAAAAATGTGCTGCTGAAACTAAGACTTGAGTCACCTGACAATGGAAAATAATTTTATACATTGGGCTGACTCAAATTGGTTCCAAGGGCTTGAGATTTTCAAAGGGGGCTTTTCAATGCAATTATTGGGGTGGGGGGGGGGCAGAATCAGAAGACCCAAATGTGATTAGGAGTCATGGAAGCAAGGGATAGGAAAAAAGAAATGCCAAGTAAATGGCCATGAGTCGCTTATAGAGAATGTTCAGATTGCTACTCAGAACTGATTGCTCTAACAGTGAGAAGGTGCTGAGAGTGAAAACTGTGATCAATCACCCCTGAAAGACCTATGGAAGAAGGACGAAAGACAAAACTATATTAATACTGCCACTAGCATCACAGCTGTCAGGAGCCAATGTTACTGTCAGTTCTGTTGGTCATGCTTAAGTCTGGCAGCCATGGGTGAGAACTAGAAAGAACCATGGCCGATTGT
Organism: Natrix helvetica; assembly: GCF_964273705.1. Classification (NCBI taxonomy): domain Eukaryota; kingdom Metazoa; phylum Chordata; class Lepidosauria; order Squamata; family Natricidae; genus Natrix; species Natrix helvetica. The sequence goes on from NC_138549.1 coordinate 132,186,146, forward strand.
AAGTAATTTTGTTTTAAAAAATCACTTCATTCAGTTCAGAATGGGATGCAAAAAGAATGGCATAGGAAGGAGACAAGATTTGATGGTCAGTTCTGCAGCTAAATCTTCTCCATTCCTGTACCGACTGCAACTCTCAAATATTTTTATTGCTAATAGTAATCTGTGGAAGAGGGTGTATAGTAAAGCCAAAGAAATCAAGAAACTGCTTTGATGATGCTGAGCTGTACATGCAAAACCGGGATAGCACTATTTGGGTACAGTATGTGTCATAATAGAGGGACTAGAGTAGGATAGGAATTGGCAATGGGAACAGCCCATTTCCTGCCAGTATATATATATTTGCCAATCTAAAAAAGGATGGATAGGACTTTAATTCATCATTGGGAAACAGGCTACAAGGACAAATAAAGCATGAGTAAAGCAGATTAGGTGACAAAGAAATAAATTGAACACCGGGGACAAAGATTTAATTGATACAGAACATTTCTGTCCCCAGCAATCTAAAATTCATAGGATTATCAGTTTATGTAACATAGATGTTTGTATGGATAAGATTATCAGTTCTGCTGTCAAGCAAAACCAACCATTTAATACTGAGTGCCATACCATATTCATGAATCATACAAGTGGCAAGAAAATAGGGACAGTCAGGCATAACACAGGTTATGTAGACAGTAAACACAGGGTCAATCAAAATGGACTCAAATGTCTATACACCAATGCACAGAGTATGAGGAATAAACAAAGTGAATTAGAAATTCAAGTAAAAGAGGGCAGATATGATATTATTGCCATTACAGAAACTTGGTGGGATGAAACCCTCAAATGGAACATACAGCTAGAAGGATTTAAATTATTTAAAAGAAATAGACCAAATAAAAGAGGAGGTGGAGTTGCACTATATATAAGAAATAACTACATCTCTACAGAAATAGAGCACAACAATGATGAGAACTATCTTAAATGCATTTGGGTCAATATTAAAGGGAGGGCAAATGACATTGCCATAGGTCTATACTACAGGCCACCCAACCAAGTAGGTAAGTAGATGAACTTTTTGCTACTTAGCTAACTAAGGTATGTAGGAAGCACACTACAATAGTAATGGGGGATTGTAACTACCCTGACAACAACTGGGAAACAAACTCTGCATCAAGTGGAAGATCCAACAGGTTCCTAACAAGTCTAGCAGACAACTTTGTTTCCCAAAAGGTAGAGAACGGAACAAGGGGATCAGCCATATTGGACTTAATACTCACTAACAGAGAAGAAATGCTAGAAGGTATTGAAGCCACAGAACCCTGGGGGCAAGTGACCATGCAACAACTCAAGAAGTCTGGGAAATTTTGAAAAATGAGATTGTAAAAGCCCAGTTTAGCACAATACCAATGAAGAAGAAAAATAACAGCTCCCAAAAGAACTCTCTGACAAATTGAAAGACAAAAAGGATAAGTATAAAAAGTGGAAAGAGGGGGACATAACTAAGGCAGAATATCAGCAAATAGCCCGAGCCTGTAAAGATGAAGTAAGGAAAGCTAAGGCTCACAATGAAGAAAGACTTGCCAAAAAAGTAAAAAATAACAAAAATGCTTCTTCCAACATGTTAAAAATAAGAAAAAAGTTAAGGAAACAATTGGTCCATTGCTGGAAGAAAGTGGCAAGAAGGTGACAAGCAACAGAGAGAAAGCAGAACTATTTAACTCATTTTTTGCATCGTCTTTGCACAAAGGGAAAAAACAGTCCAACCTATCAAAAATAGCACCACAAAAATCAGATTACGAACACAAGTTGAAATAGGGAAGAAAATGGTAAGTGAGCACCTGTCTACCCTAGATGAGTTCAAATCACCAGGACTGGATAGATTACACCCCAGGGTTCTGAAGGAACTAGCAGACGAGATCTCAGAACCACTGAATTATATCTTTCAGAGATCCTGGATCACTGGGGAACTACCAGAGGACTGGAAAAGAGCTGATGTGGTTCCCAACTTCAAAAAATGAAAAAATAGATCCAGGAAACTACAGACCTACCAGCCTGACCTCAATACCAGGAAAGATTCTGGAAAAAATAATTAAGCAACGAATTAGCGAACACCTAGAAATAAACAAAGTAATAGCGAAAAGCTAACATGGATTTGTCAAAAAAAGATCATGCCAGACTAATCTTATTGCATTCTTTGACAAAGTGACAAAATTAGTGGACCAGAGGAATGCCGTTGATATAGTTTACTTGGACTTCAGTAAAGCATTTGATAAGGTAGACCATAACCTACTACTAGATAAAGTAGAAGAATATGGGTTAGACATTATCACCACCAGATGGATTTGTAACTGGCGGACCAACTGCACTCAATGTGTAGTTTTCAATGGAACTGCATCTACATGGAGGGAAGTATGCAGTGAAGTACCCCAAGACTCTGTTTTAGGCCCAGTACTCTTCCACATCTTCATCAATGATTTGGATAAGGGAATAAATGGGGAACTCATCAAATTTCAGATGACACCAAGCTGGCAGGAATAGCCAGCACTTCAGAAGATAGGCTGAAGATACAGAAGGATCTTGACACTATGTAATAAAAAGAAATTCAATAGTGAAAAGAGTAAGGTTCTACATTTAGGCAAGACAAATAAAATGCACAGGTACAGTATAGGTGGTACCTTGCTCAATAGTAGTAACTGTGAGAGGAAGGTTGGAGTCCTAGTGGACAACCATTTAAATATGAGCCAGCAGTGTGCAGCAGCTGCCAAAAAAGCCACCACAGGTCTAGGCTACATAAACAGAGGGATAGAATCAAGATCACATGAAGTGTTCATACCACTTTATAATGCCTTGGTAAGGCCACACTTGGAATACTGCACTCAGTTTGGATCACCCCGATGTAAAAAAGATGTGGAGACTCTAGAAAGAGTGCAGAGAAGAACAACAAAGATGATTAGGGGATTGGAGGCTAAAATATATGAAGAATGATTGCAGGAATAGGGTATATCTAGTTTAATGAAAAGAAGGACTAGGGGAGACATGATAGCAGTGTTCCAATATCTCAGGGGTTGCACAAAGAAGAGGGAGTCAATCTATTTTTAAGGCACCTGAGGGTAGAAGAAGAAGCAATGGGTGGAAATTAATCAAGGAGAGAAGCAACTTAGAACTGAGGAGAAATTTCCTGACATTTAGAACAATTAATCAGTGGAACAGCTTGCCTCCAGAAGTTGTGAATGCCCCAACACTGGAAGTCTTTAAGAAGATGTTGGATAGCTATTTGTCTGAAACGGTATAGGGTTTCCTGCCTAGGCAGGGGGTTGGACTAGAAGATCTCCAAGGTCCCTTCAACTCTGCTATTGTATTGTATTGCATTATAAATAAATTTAGAAGGCTGACAGCCATAACTTTATTACGTGTTAAGAATAGCATGTCTTTTAACCTTTTCCAGATCTTTGTGAACTTTGCATTAATGACTAAGTAATACTTTCCAAATATTCAGCCCCAAGATACAGTTCAGAATAAAAGGAAAAAATTTCCCCTTGTCCAGTAGTATCTGACTTTAGGGAGCGGTGCTCATCTGTGTTTCTTAGCCAAAACAACCAGTGTTGTCTGAGGACATTTCTGTAGTCATGTGGCTAGTATGACTATGTGCCAAGATGCATGGGATGCTGTTATCTTCCCACCAAAGTAGTACTTATTTATCTACTTACACATCCATGTTTTGAATTGCTAGATGGGCAGAAGCTGAGGCAAAAAATGGGAACTCACCCCATCATGTGGCACTCAGATCTCACACTGGGCTGTCAGCTTTCCAGCTGAAAAGCTCAGTGCCTCTAACCACTGAACTATTGTGCCCCCTATAACAGCTCACATTTTTTTCCTATTAATGTAGGAAAATGTAAGTTGATAAATGAGATGAAATTATCTAGAAAACTTCATGAAGCAGGCCTTATTAAAAAAAATAGTGATCTTCAGCATTGCAGAATCTAAAACTGTCTGCATGGTCAGCACAAGACTGAATAATAAACTTTTGCTAATTACTTTTGTTGACTGATTTACTACAACATTTAAACTTAGGATTCTAAAAGTTTGATTTCATGTTTCCAAAGGAGAAAAAAAAGTTAGCAAATATCCAAGGACTTAAGACTTCTGGAGGAAAAAAATGATCTTCACTTTAAGTTGATAGTATTAATAAATGTTCTGGTCTTTATTTTTAATAAACCTGCTTCTATAAAAAGGGTTCAATTGAGCATATAGCAGTCCACTTCAAACAATTTTCTGCAAAAAATTGACTCTGCTGCCTTCTAAATGGCTGTTATGGACTCTGTTCCAAATTCACCATCATACAAAATGTGAGCTAGGTATTTAGCGACAAAAAGCTTATTTGCAGCTGGGGTGTAATAGGCACTTCTATTGTACAAAGAAATGACATCTAACTGCAATGCTTTGGGGAACATTGTATGAAACAAAAGTAACTGCCTGTGGAGTGAAAAATCACCCCAGATGTTTAAAGCATGCCACCTGCTCTATTTACTGCTCGTTAACTATACAGGTTACCTTTTTTTAATCTTTGAGAAAAAATATAATCTTTGTTTTTCCAAAATATATTTGCAAAACTTGTTTTCTTTAATAAAATGTTAAGATTTATACTGCCCTCCTTAGATCTATTGCTGAATGAGAGAGAATTACTATGTCTCACCATAGAATAATTACATTATGCATATTTTTGGTGGATGAAATTCCATTTTAATTAAGCACTCAATATTAAATATAAAATTTAATTCAGATGTGGCAAGTACACATTCTCTTGAAAGGGCCTAAAGAGAAAATAACTGGCTAAATTACATCTTACTTTCAGACAAATATTGTCATAGGATTTATAGATAAGACTAAGTAAAGAATAGTGAATTGTAGTGGCTTATCCATAGTTTGTATTCAGGCATGTTCCTCAACCATATGTTTTCTGAATCCAGCCAATATATGAACAGATATCTGGCATACATTTTACAGACTGTGTTTAATAGACTGACTGGATGATAATTAGCAGCATTGTCTCTGTTGTTCTACTGAATATCCTGATCTGGATGGTTTATGATAATAGATTCCAGATATAAAAAGTGAATAGACTTCAAATCTATTCAAAATATTTTAATTATGATATATTTAGTATCTCATACATATTTACATGGGATTATTACCTACTTCCTCAACAGGACTTCATTTAGAACAGGTATGTGCAAGATTGTGCTGCAAGAATTATAATTCTTGTGATACTTTTATTCACCAGCTCTCTCTTCTTTATTTTTATTTTAAAAGGAAAAGTTTTCAGGAATCCCTTAAGTAACATCTTAGAAAATTCCCATGAAACATTTGCAAAATTGTTGATTTCTAGGAAGAAAAGTGAACTGAAGATAGTTTCACTAAAAATGGAAATGATAATAGCGGTAAAACAAATATCCACTGAATAGATTGGATTTTCCTAATTCCTTTCTGGACAAGGACAAGATTTCAGATTGCCCACAAGTGTTTTGAGCAGTTGCTCCTCATAAAGAGATTGCTAGGCATTGTTTCCAGCAGGTTTAGAGCTCTAAGAGTTAAGCGAATGCCATGTTTCACCGAACAGTGGTTGGTGCCTTTATGGATACAGTACTTGAAAACATTAATTTCTTTTAATCTTAGTGAAAGGAATTTTAAATCCAAGTCTAAGAACGCTAAATAGTTTCTCTTTAATAAATAAGAAAAGAGTAACTAGAATGTTGAATTTGGAGACTAAGAATATAATTGGATTTGAAATAAAGTTTTTAAATTAATCATAAAAATCCTTTAAGTGGAAAAAAGGTTTTGTTTTGAATTCTTAAAATAAAAATAAAAGAATGGGACTTTGAAGATTTGACACTAGAGGGACCAAAAATTACCAAAAATTACAATTAAAAGACAACACTTTACTTACTAAGAGAATGGGCACAAAACATTTAATATTTGACATATTGAAGGATATTTGTGAACAATTTGTGAACAGTGCCCAGAGGTTAATTGTAAGAATGTCTGACATTATTGATAGATTGCCTTTAAAAGATTTTATCATAGAGGAACAAGTTTTATCAGATAACACTAAGAGTAGATTTATAAAAAACAGACTACAAGAACGATTTGACAAATTAAACTGGCCGATGTCTTAATAATTAAACAGAATGTACACATAAGAAACAAAAATCTGGATAATATTGCATTTACAAAAAAGACTTGTTAAAATTTTGAAGACTGTTGTAAGAAGGGGAAAAGGGAAAAAATGAAAAGAAATCAAATTCTCAGAGATTATTTGAACGGATTAGAGATCAAGATTACTATAAATAAAATGAAGAAATATAAAGTTGATTTATTTGATCAAGATTAAAATAGATATGCTGTTATCACTGATAATCCTTAATAGACATATTGCTCACAAGGACTGAATGATCTTTTAAGAATTAGTTTATAGATAAAGGATGAAATATGGGAAGAGATCATTTGTTGCACTTGAAGAGAAGGAAATAAGTTACTAAAAAATTAATACTTGTGATGAAGGTAAAATCATTTTGATATATTTTTCTTTTTTAAAGTTTTCTTTAATGTTTTCTTTTCAAAGATTATAGTAATATTTAATAAAATTACTATTAAAAGTATGAATATGTTGATTCTGTCATGACAGCAATGACAGGTGTTACTGGTCTTGGGAATGCAATAGTGATTGATATGTTTGATTCCATTATTATTCCTGTTAACTTTGACATTCCTAAGGGATCATTCTTGCTTCATTGCAAGCAAGGGAGCAGTGGCCTCTTTTATGGTGCTTGTTCAAGGGAGATTATGTTTCTTTAATTCTTTTTCCTCCTGTCTCATTCCTGTTCCTTCCCTGTCTTCTCCAAGCAACAGACAGCTTTCCAGTGTTACACATTCTATCAAGCTACTGGGGCCTGGAATTTGACAGCTTCCTGATAACAGGCCTGCAATTCTCTTTATCTCTCCTGTGTGAATTAGCTTTGCTTTAACACCTTTGTCATATGCTCCCCCACCAATGCCCCCCCTTTCCTGACACCCCCAGTCAAAGGGGAAGCTGACAGATAAAAAATCTTCTCTGGGGCTAGGATTCTAATTAAACACCTCACCTGCCTGTAGCACATTCCCGTCTGGAATTCAGGATTAGTTTAACCCTGGCATGAATGCTTCTAGGTCCTTTTCTTTCTTTTTTTACCCTCTACATTTGCCTCATCTGCAGCCTTGTCATATGGGGCAGCAAGCTCTTTAATACTGGGAAACTGAACAAATGTAAGTAAGACAGATTTCCAGTTACTTAAATTCATTTAAAAACTGTTCATTTTCAAAAAGAGGGGAAAAGAGAAGCAAGTCAACAAACCCAAATTATACTTTTCCTGGAAAGAAAAGATGACATGGTGATATGTAACAGCCTGCTGTGGCGGCAAGAAATGGGCAACTATGATCAATGGATAGAAGAAATAAATGGCCCACACTCAGTGGTTTATGTTCCCATTCCTGGGTAATCTCTCAATTGTTAAATGGTGATTCAGTTTCTTAGGCAACCCTGTACTAAACTGAGTTGATTTTTATTTTTGCTTCGGGCAAACTGTAACAATACAAATACCTTCCCTAATTTTTAACAGAATAGTGAAAAGGACACACAAGTCTTATACAGTAACATAACTTCTTCTACTGCATCATTTATGCATGAACGTCTTATTATTTGCAATCTCTCAAGTTGTTTTGGTATCTGATAAAGAAACATAATTCACCAGTGACTATACAAGGAAATTTATAAGTTTGTTATAAATGCGGGAAAAGCAGTCATTGACTGATTCTTACAGGAATTAGATATTTAGTTATTTTGCCCTATATGTATATATTGCATTTGACTCTTCATTCTTACTAGATTTTTATTGATATTTTTTAAAAGAAGAAAAGTTCTCATACTATTAATCAAGGCATGATAAAGTTTCTTGAGAAACCTTTCTGGGAGGAGTTTGACTTGGTTGTCATCGAGGATTTGGACAGATTGCGTGGACGACTGCGACCTACCACATGTTTACTGGACCCGTGTCCCTCCTGGCTTGTACTGGCATTCTGGGAGGTTACACGCGACTGGCTCCTGGGCCTAGTGAACGCTTCGTTGGGTGAGGGGTCTCTTCCGGCCGCCTTGAAAGAGGCGGTGGTGAGACCCTTGCTCAAGAAGCCTTCCCTGGACCCTACGGAGCTGGCCAATTATCGTCCTGTCTCCAACCTTCCCTTTTTGGCGAAGGTTGTAGAGAGTGTGGTGGCTTCTCAGTTCCCACGACATCTGGAGGAGAATGATTATCTAGACCTGCGCCAGTCCGGCTTTCGCCCCGGGCACAGCACAGAGACGGCCTTGGTCGCGTTGGTAGATGATCTCTGGAGGGCCAGAGATAGGGGTTGTTCCTCTATCCTGGTCCTATTAGACCTCTCGGCGGCTTTTGATACCATCGACCATGGTATCCTGTTGCACCGACTGGAGGGGTTAGGGGTCCGGGGCACCGTTTTGCGGTGGTTCGGCTCCTACCTCTCTGGCCGGACGCAACGTGTGTTGGCAGGGGAGCAGAGGTCGACCCTAAGCCCCCTTACCTGTGGGGTGCCACAGGGGTCGGTCCTCTCGCCACTCCTCTTCAACACATATATGAAGCCGCTGGGTGAGATCATCCGTGGTTTCGGGGTGGGATATCATCTGTACGCTGATGATACTCAGCTGTACATTTCCACCCCGAACCACCCCAACGAGGCCGTCGAAGTGACGTCCCGGTGTGTGGAAGCCGTACGGGTCTGGATGGATGACAACCGACTCAGGCTCAACCCTTCCAAGACGGAGTGGCTGTGGGTTCCGGCCCCCCGGTTCAACCAGTTAATTCCATCTCTGGCCATTGGGGGCATTCAACTTGCCCCCGTGGAGCGGGCGCGCAATTTGGGCGTCCTCCTGGATGCCAGGCTGTCCATGGATGACCATGTGACAGCCGTGGCCAGGGGGGCGTTCCACCAGGTTCGCCTGGTGCGCCAATTGCGCCCCCTATTGGACCGGGACGCCCTACGCACAGTCACCCATGCGCTGGTGACGTCTCGCCTGGACTACTGTAACGCTCTCTACATGGGGCTCCCCTTGAAATGCACTCGGAGACTGCAGTTGGTCCAGAATGCGGCCGCGCGGGTGATTATGGGGAGTACAAAGTACTCCCATGTGACACCTCTCCTGCGCGAGCTGCACTGGTTTCCTGTGGTCTATCGGGTGCGTTTCAAGGTTTTGATAACTATCTTTAAAGCGCTCCATGGCTCAGGACCTAGTTACTTGCGGGATCGTATTCTGCCCCATACATCCCTGCGACCAATTCGCTCGCACAGAGAGGGACTCCTCCAGGTGCCGTCCACCAGACAGTGTCGAGGGGCGGTGCCTAGGAGTAGAGCCTTCTCTGTGGCGGGCCCAGCCCTGTGGAATGACCTCCCTCCGGATATTAGGACTACGTCTGACCTCCGTTCCTTCAGAGTTAAGCTCAAGACCCACCTATTCCAAGTAGCTGGCCTGGCTCAACCATGATCTAACTATATCGCTCCTGACGGGTTTTTTATTAATGTAATTCAATTGAATTTATTTATTGGGGTTTTTAAATATTGTGACTTTTTAATTGTTTTAATTGTTAATTGTTTAATTGTTTTTTAGCTATCAGCCTACCTCCTCCTTGTATAAGTCTTATATACGTCCTTGTTATATGTATGTCCTGTCTAGATTTGTATTGTATTGTATTGTACTTTGTATTTTATTTGTTTTATTGTACGCCGCCCCGAGTCCTTCGGGAGAGGGTGCGGCTTAGAAATAAATATTGATTGATTGATTGATTGATTGACACTACTTCAGATAACCCGATTTATAACACTGTGTTTCCTTTTACCTCTATTCTGAGATTTATAATGAGCGTGCAGGCCTAAGATCTTTTTAGTCATCCACACTTTAAGGTTGAATACTGATCACAGCTTACATGATTTTAACAATGAGATAGCTAGGCTTATTTTCCTCTCATGGAAAATTGACTTACATCTTGCTTATATCAGTTGTACTACCTAATGGTGCTTCTCCATGGTTCATTCAGTGAGATCACCACTTAGAACTATCCTTCCGAAAGAAAACATTTATCAAAAACAGGACCTTATTTCTGGTTGCCCCAAAGTTATAAAATATAACCCCTTAAGGTGTCTGTTTGTCTTTTTCCTGCTTTATTTGTGGTGGTAAAGGAATATTAAATTCTACCAAGTAATTGTAACATCTGTATGCCTTCAGAATGCAGGCATTTTCTTTTCTTTTCTTGAGATTTTTTTTAGATTACTGTAAAGTAGGTTTAAATTATTGCTTTTAGTTTAAATAATTTTGTACTTTACAGTTTCCTGTGAGGTGGGTAGGGGTAAACTATTTTATCACAAAGGTTGTTGTTATTTTAAATGAAGTCTGGAAATGTAGCAAATAAATAAATCCCCAACCTTTTTACATCAGCAAAACCAATTTTTATTATGTCTTCCCCTATCATCTTACCGAACTATTCTGGCACTGTACACTTGAGCTATTGAAGCGAAGAGCAGGTACCCGATGAATCACTCCTTGGATATTGAGAACACATTCATATCCACGCTGGCCAGATTGCGGTTGGGGTAAATTCCTAGCTTTCAGTGTGATGGGCTTCACTTCACCAACAGGGATCAAAATTTCTTCTGTAGGAAATAACTGTGGGCAGTCCTAGAAAATATAAACAGAAAAAAAGTTTTTCAGATACAGATGTGGGCTTTTGTATTCAATATATTTACAATACAATACAATAGTAGAGTTGGAAGGGACCTTGGAGGTCTTCTAGTCCAACCCCCTGCCTAGGCAGGAAACCCTATACCGTTTCAGACAAATAGCTATCCAACATCTTCTTAAAGACTTCCAGTGTTGGGGCATTCACAACTTCTGGAGGCAAGCTGTTCCACTGATTAATTGTTCTCACTGTCAGGAAATTTCTCCTCAGTTCTAAGTTGCTTCTCTCCTTGATTAGTTTCCACCCATTGCTTCTTGTTCTACCCTCAGGTGCTTTGGAGAATAGTTTGACTCCCTCTTCTTTGTGGCAACCTCTGAGATATTGGAATAATGCTATCATGTCTCCCCTAGTCCTTCTTTCTCTTAAGCTAAACATACCCAGTTCCTGCAACCGTTCTTCATATGTTTTAGTCTCCAGTCCCCTAATCATCTTTGTTGCTCTTCTCTGCACTCTTTCTAGAGTCTCCACATCTTTTTTACATCGTGGCAACCAGAACTGAATGCAGTATTCCAAGTGTGGCCTTACCAAGGCATTATAAAGTGGTATTAACACTTCACGTGATCTTGATTCTATCCCTCTGTTGATGCAGCCTAGAACTGTGTTGGCTTTTTTGGCAGCTGCTGCACACTGCTGGCTCATATTTAAATGGTTGTCCACTAGGACTCCAAGATCCCTTTCACAGTTACTACTACTGAGTAAGGTATCACCTATACTGTACCTGTGCATTCCGTTTTTGTTGCCTAAATGTAGAACCTTACTCTTTTCACCATTGAATTTCATTTTATTAGATAGTGCCCAATGTTCAAGTTTGTCAAGATCCTTCTGTATCTTAAGCCTATCTTCTGGAGTGTTGGCTATTCCTGCCAGCTTGGTATCATCTGCAAATTTGATGAGTTCCCCATTTATTCCCTCATCCAAATCATTGATGAAGATGTTGAAGAGTACTGGGCCTAAAACAGAGCCTTGGGGTACTCCACTGCATACTTCCCTCCATGTAGATGCAGTTCCATTGAGAACTACACGTTGAGTGCGGTTGGTCAGCCAGTTATGAATCCATCTGGTGGTGATGCTGTCTAACCCACATTCTTCTACTTTATCTAGTAGTAGGTTATGGTCTACCTTATCAAATGCCTTACTTTTGATTTGAAGTTTGTTAAAGCATAGAATCTGAGAAACAACATCTCAGTAATGAAAACAATTACCAAGTCTTGAGTCTAGTTTCGCACGCACCCCCTCCCCCAAAAAAGTTGCTGTTAAGAATTATTTTTACTTCAAATAATCAGAAATGTGAAAGATAAGGAGAGAAACAAGAGACAAATGGCTTCCTGGTTAATCTTCATTGACTGCATGCTGTATTATTAATGCTCTTAATAGTATCTCTCCTGGCCATGCTGCTACTGTTATTTTCCCCCAATAGCAGAAAATACTATTTAAAAAAAAGGAAAAAGAAAGAAAAAATGCACTTGTAAGGAAAACACCAATTAAATGTATTCATCAACTGTTTCTGAAGAATTCTTCCAACATGGCTTACAAACAGCAGCAATGTTTTTTGACACATACCAAGTCTACTGCCCTCTTAAATCCAAGAAAGGTTACAGATGTTTCAAGAAAAATTGCAGTAAAAGTCACTATGTCATCTGTGCATTTTCCCCCATCACCTCACACTAAAACAACTGATATTCAGGGGGGTATTTCAAATTGAGAACAATTAAAACAATTAAATTAGACAACAATTAGAACAATTAAAACTCAAATAGGAGTCACCATTCTATTTTTTTTTATTTTAAAAAGCTTGATTTATAACAATGTTGATAATGATGAATCAAAGTAGGTACATACTAATTTCTCTTTGAAAAATTTCTCAATATAAGAGATAGTGACTCATCTACAATCAAGATGTCAGGGGCAGGGCAGACTACTTAAAAATATCTAAATAAATTCAAAGCAAAGGTGTGAGTTAATCTGACATTCATCATCTGAAAATGGAGGTACTTGATGAATAAGGTGACTTTGAAGGCTGATGTTTTGATGTAGGAGTGCTCTCAAGTGAGATCAGGCTCAAGTAACATCAAAATAGGAACTAACTAGCAAATTGTTATCAGCAGCATACCAAAGCTGTCACAAATGTTTCAGTGAAAGATGATTTTGTCCTCTATTTTTTAAATCTTCACTGAGACTTCATTTCTTGATTAGGAGTAAGTAATCAAAAGGGACAGCTGGGAAAAGGAATATTCCTGAATAGATGTGCAAGAAAATTTTGTAACCAGGCACATTTTCATTTCTCATCTTTTTGAATTCTAAGACATACAGTATATGCTTATACGGTTCAGTGCTTCTAGATCAGATTTAGGCTGAATTGTCATTGATTTGTTGTCGTGGTAGAGGCAGGCCCATGCATAGTTTTCCAAATGAATTATGTTTAATATATTCCAAAGTCTTTCCTTCTTCTTTGAATGAAGATTTAGCCAAGGTTTCATTAAAATGGATCATGCTGGTTGCAGTTAAACACCCTAGTTTCTCTTGGAATACTAAAATACCTAGAGTGGGGATGCAGAGGCAATGGTAATAGTGACTGGAGTTATGGCGATCCAAACTAATCCTGTGCACATATAACTTCTAATTAGGACTGGATTTTTAATTAAAAATAAAGATGTACTAAATATATCTGATTTAGTAAGTCTTCACCAATGTTGTACAGTTAGATAGGCATGCATGTACTTCACATTTCTATGGAATGATTCAGTGGTGGGATTCAAAAAAAATTACTATCCATTCTGTGGGTGTCGCTTGGTGTGTGTTGCATGATGGGCATGATGTGGCTTTATGGGTGTGGAAGGGGAAGGATTCTGTAAAATCTCCATTCCCTCCCCACTCCAGGAGAAGGTTACTGCAAAATCCCCATATGCTCCTGATCAGATGGAACTCGGGAAGCAGAGAATAGATGGGAGCAGATAAGTTAGTTACCATTTCTTTGAACTACTCAAAATTTCTACTACCGGTTCTCCAGAACTGGTCAGAACCTGCTATATACCACCTCAGGAATGATTGAAACAAATGAGTGGAACACACATCAAGAATTTCCAATTGTTCTCGGAGGAGGAGCCAACATCGCAATGATACGGGCGTGCGGTCTTGATGTTCCAAGACCGCAGCCAATAGTTTTGCTGTTGGGTGGTCCAATCGGACCTAAACTGTCCCGCAGAGATGGTGAACAGGAAGAATACGTCTTGCTGATATCAGGGACATTGCAAAGTCCCTGATCGATCCAAGAGAAGTTCTTCAAGCTGGCGACGGTAAGTCCAGACACCAGGCTGATGAAGTTGGGGTGGCTCCGAAATGGAAGAATACGGAAAGAGAAAGTGTTTCCAGCTTGTGAGGAATTTTTACCATTTTAAAAGAGACTGCCTATAAAAAACTTAAAGTCAATTTAAATTTGAGAACAGAAGAAATAAGCAGCGGAATTAAACTTTGAATGGTTTTGGACAGTTTGTTATCTTACTTTTTAAATATTATTTTCATAGATGGAATTTATGCAAGCCTTTTAAACCGAATGGATTAAGTTTTCTTCTTTTTTCATTATTATTTTTTGCAACTTAGGGACTAAAATTCTCCTGCTTCATTACTGCGTGTGTTTTTCCCTTTTTCTTCTCTATTTTATTCAAGAATTTGACTTTTCTAAAAAACTTGGAATTAAAAAAGATACAAAAAGCTACAAAGAAATATGACACTGCTACTAGGAGGCTGGAGGTTTGTGTATTAGAAACAAAACGCTTTTACTTTCCTCACTAATTATTCTGGCTTGGCACTTCAAAGTCTCACTGTTTTGTCTATAGAAGAAGAAGAAAAGCATACAGATGTTCCTTTGAAGTATATCTTTAACCAGAGAAAAGTGAAAATAAGATCTTATTGTGAATTTATGCTTAATCTTGTAAAAACCTTCCAAGCCAGAGCAGCAGTGTTTGTCACCTGGAGATAATGGCACAATCTCAACAGCAAAAACAAACTTTAACTTTATAAAATATATTGTTAGAAATTCAGAAATTATCAAACACATTTGAGAGGATGAAGAAGAAGTTGGAAAATCTAGAGCATCTAACAGTAAAATATGATGAAGAAGTTGGAGATGTTTATCAAGTAGAAAAAGTGGAGGTTAGAGTCCTAAAAACCGAAGAGAAAAATGACTACAAAGAAATTAAATCGGCTGATATCTATGGTGATTGGTTTGTGTCTGGAAATGGAAAGAGTGGAATACGGAAAGAAGAATTAAATGGAGAGGAATTCTTCCCCAGATGGCAAGATACAGAAGAAGAAAAAAACAAAAGAATTTATGGATTTAAAGAAAGGAATTTTCTTAGCAACATCATTGAAAACACCACTGACAATTAAAGATAAGCTGGTTAAGGAAACAGAAGAAGGGCATCAAAATTACACGAGAGACTTAATAAGCAAAGAGTTGCAAAGAGGAGTCCATACAAATTTGATTAAGGAGATGATTAGAGGACTGATACCACTAATGGCAGAAGACATGAGATTGTTTTGCTACTGGAAAGATACAGATTGATAGATGAAAGGGTATAATCTAAAACTAGTTAAACTTGGTGAAATTTAGTGACAATAGATATAGTTAATAAATAATTGATAATGATAATAATGTAAACATATGTATTGATATGATAAGTAATAATTTGATATGAATATTGAATGGTACCTATGAAAGGAAGATTAGAATTTTTTTGTTATATATAAAGGTTAATTTAAAAAACTAAGTTAAGTTTAGTTAAGTTTTGTTTATTAGGAGAAAATGTTATGATAAAGGACACAGTCAAATAAAGGAAGGATAATGATAACAGCATATATATATCATGGGTACAACTAAGGAAAGTGGATGTAAATTGTAAACAGTGATTTGGAAAGGAGGATTAGAAATTTTTGTTACTAACTATTATGGATGTTTAGCCAGAATAGGCCATAAGGATTCAGTTTTATTGGAGGATATTAGAAATAGCAAATGAAATACCAGTATGTCGTTATGTTTTAAATCTTAATATATTTTATGATGAATGACGTTTAAACAATTATAGTCAAATGAAAATGGAGGTATGATAATGGTAATATGTATAAATATATCTGACTTAAAATACTTGAGTTAATATGAATTATGGTTGATGACTGTGGAAGAGATGCACAAAAGTGTTTTGTAACTAACTGATACACTTTCTACAGTATGTAAAGAAGGAGGATTCTTTGTGTTGTGTCTGTTTTGAAAATAAAAAATAAAAAAATAATTACCAATTGTTTTCAGTATAATTTAGGTTTCTGTAAAAATAAAAGCCTTTCATTTAAAAATCAGGAGAAAGAAGTTTATAATTTTCCCCATTTAACTGACACTGAATTCCATTCCATTTAATGACACTCTTTTCAAATAGACAAGTATTTTCTTTTTAAAGCATATGTTCTATTTAGCACTGAAATACGAAGCATTTTTCAAAATGACAGATATGAATTTTTGACAAATACACCAGTTAATATATTAATGTACTTTGAGAACTTCTTCAGTGATACTTTATATCATTTAACTGGTTTCAAAAACAAGAAAGTTAAAAGATATAATTCAAAGCACTCACAACTTTCAGAATAAATGACTCATGCAATTACAAAGCGTGCCCTGCAGCATAATTTGTTAACAGGAAATAACAACTCTACTATTTGCTAATTAAGCACATGGAAATTTTCATCTTATGACATCACAATCTGTACAATATTTTATTTACCTGATATTACTTTTTTACATTAAGAATTTATAGCACTTTTCAAAAGTTATATCCAGTATAGTGAACATTCTGTTCAAATTAATTTTTCTTTTAGCTCCTGTGTCTTTAAAACACTTTGAACCCATTTGTAGGAATTCCTCAAAGAAACTTTTAGTATTAGAAATGTTGGTTTTTCAAACTATAGTAGTGATGGCAAACCTTTTTTGGCTGCCATGCCAAAAGTGGTGGGAGCACACGGGGGACCACACCCATAATGCTATGTGCGTGCTCCCCAGTGTGTGCGCATGTGCACAATCAGTGCCTTCCCCCCACTTTGGCTGTGGTTTTTCACCTTTCCCAGGCTACTCCCCAAGTAACTTCCAGTTTGTTAGCAGGGCTGTTTTTCGTCCTCTGGAGCATTCAGGGAAGCCTCCTGAATGCTCCGGAGGGGAAAAAATGGTCCTACGATGAAACCAGAAGTCCATTCCCGAACTTCTGGTTTGCCCATAAGGCCACTTTTTCACGCCTAGGGAAGCCTCCAGAGGGCAAAAAACGCCCTCAAAAGAAGGCCGAAATCAGCTGGCCAGCGTGCACATGCACACTGGCAGCTGACAGGGCAACACCTTGCTTGCTCTGACAAATGGCTCCACGTGCCGCCTGTGGCACGTGTGCCATAGGTTTGCCATCACAGAACTATAGGCTTAAAAATAGCGAAAGTTTCAAGACTTATGAAAAGTTATGGCTTGAAAAGCTTCAGGATTATCACAGTGATTCATCAGACTGTTTATCCAATCTACGAAAAAAAACTACACAGCTAAATGTCTAAGACTAATTAATTAGCTAAAAACCTGTTGAGAAACACTAGGTACCTGAAAAAGAGTTTACAAAAACATGAGCCACAAACAGATACAGGCGGTCCTTGACATAAGAGCAATTTCTTATAAATTTCTTTGCAGTGTTTCTTTAGATATAATTTCTGCTCTTCTCTGGAATGCAGCATTTAGTTGTGCAGTTTTTCCACTATTAAATAGACAATATAGCTTTAGTGTGCCAAATGGAGGATTGTGACATATAATAGAAGAAAATGCTAAAGAGCATGAATTGAATGAAGTTAAAAATAGATATGTTGTATGCCTTCCAAACTAACAGAAAGGGGAAGGATGTGATAGATTTTCATAAAAGTGGACTGATTTTAAGGAATTGGGATCACCTAAATGAATGAAAGGGCTAAGAGGTGCATTAGCACTCCTATGATTCCTAATATGCAATCACCTGCATGGCATTTGGCCAATCTGCATTATATAATGAGAGATGTAGTCCAAACCCTGTGGTGGATGTCAGATTGGGAAAAACTGGCATGCAAAAATTCATAATAAATCTTTAATTATCTGTGGTACTTAGACAATTGGTATAGTAAGATTTTAGGAAAAAACTTTTCCAAGGGCTCCTGAATCAGAGGGTGTGAGAGAAAAAGACTGCAAGGTGATCTTCTACTCTTGCCCTTTAGTCCATACTTTGTCTATACTCCACATTGATTTTATTTATTTCATTTTTGTTTTAAGACCAAGCTACTCAAAACTGTATTCTGTGAAATGCCGATATAATTAACCTTTTAAACCTTTTAAAGCTTTACAGTATGAAATATATGAAGGCATGATATTTTGTAGAAATTCATTGATTAAGCTTATTGTGAAAGACCAATAACAAAAAATAAGAAATAAGAAAAACAAACCTTTTCTAACATGCAGATGATTTTTCTTTTTATTTCCAAATGTTCAACACTCTGCCTAATTCTGCTATGGATTTGCTATATACATACCACTGGATCATGGTCTACTACACATTAAAATTTTAGAATCTCAGGAATAATAAATCATTATTCCTGGGATATTCAATTAGACACATTTTAGAAATCTAGGCTATAGATAGCATAAATCTATTACGTCTAATCAATATAAAATCATTTGACATGTTTTGATTGCCAATATGTAGCTAAAACCTTCTGAATTGGCTTATATAAACAAACACCCTTATGACAAAGTACATTTGTAGAAGATAATTCTTATTTTAATTCCTACCCACAAATATGTGTCCATTTTAATTTGTTTTTTGAGAGTTGGGTGGCATAGATGGTTAACTGCTACTACTACTACTAATAATAATAGTCAAGAAAAAGATTAGATGTCCATAAGAAGCCCATAAATCACTATAATTATTTGTGTGCACATTACACACCTAGCCTTAATTTATTTATATAAAACATTTACATAACCAATTGTGGGCAGCTCCCAATCAGATTTTGAAGTCTTTCAAGAATTTTATCACTTTATAATGCAATTTTTCATTCTCATAAAAGTGTAAAACATAATTTAGTGATTTGGACGACTCAAACCAAATGCATACATTGCTCTTTTCAAATGTATGTGTTAGCGTTCTAAATACCATGCAGAATTAAATCATTGTCCAAGGCAAAGTTATCCTTAAAGGTCCAATTTATTCTACAGGCAAGTTAGCACGTCTATGGAAAATTCCAACACTGATTTTCTTCCTGGAATTGCACCCAATTGAAAGTTCATGATCTATCCCCACACCCCATAATCCATCACATGTTCCAATCATCATCTTCCATGCTGGCATCTACACTCCTCTGCTTCCGGTCAGGTGTCGAGGTGCGGAGACAAAAGATGACCTTGAGCTTCTATAAAAGAATGTCAACAATACATTCTACAATCCTACTCCTTTCTATTCCCCCCTCCCAACTACTACACTATTGAAACAGCATAGAAAATTATAAGAAAGTGTGGCAGGCCAAAGATCCTAAAAAGAACATAACTACAGGCCTGACAGTATGTCAATGTATGTATGGTTCTGAAATAGCCAACACTCAATTATAATGAGATATTGGAGTATGAGTAGATTTGGATGTTCTATCACATACCTGATATGCAGCTAATTTATATTATTGTTTCAGATGTTTGCAAAATCTATCAAGAAAAACTGAATAAGCTGACCTGGATCTTTACTGGCCTATGAATTTCAATTCTTTGCTAAAAGATCTAGGTACTTAAAGATTCTTTCAGGTTTTTGTTGATACTTCTAAAAATTATAATATGAATATTATTATTATATTATTATATTATTATATAATATGATTTTTATAATATTATATAAATTATATAACATGATTATGATTATAAGGAGCTTCAGACCAGGCTGGAAACATAATCAGCTATTATTTAAACATTTCCAAGGAAAAGAAATAGAATACAATTCAATTTAACCTTTCAAAATCTGTGAATATTCTCATCTTCCTGAATAAGTGCCATACAAGTAAAAACACAATTTGTACAGAATGGATACCAATGTAAGATTATCCCCAAATTTATAAGAATAATTATAAAATATCCCAAGAGGTTACACTTTAGGTTAGATAAAAATACACTGAACATTAATAAAAATATAATCTCCTTAAATAAGATTATACTGAGATATTTCATAATAATAAAATAACTATATGACTATAACTTTGTGCCTACCTTTTAAATTTTTACCACTTTACCCACTTTTTTGTTATGATTTCCACACTACCATAAAATGACAAGCATTTTTTATATTTTTGCCTGCATAAATGTTTCATGTTACAGAACTAATTTAATGCTAGATATCACCAGTGAATGCTGTTAACAGTGTTTCAGTCAAAGGCTTTTAGTGTGACAGCTTAACTGAACAATCCATTGCAGGATTTTGTAGGAAAGACAAATTCCATAGTTCCTTTATTTCAATGGCATAATCTTCTTAATTGCTGGAAACCTGAGTGAAGACCCATGTTACGGCAATAATGGATGAAAAGAACATAATTATTTTCTTTCATTATAGCATCTCCACAAACATGTCCAATCAGTTTTGGAGGCTGGTCAAAAGCTTATTACATTTTGGATCATGAAAAGATAGAAGATAAATAATTCAAAAGTCAAGTGTGGTAATATATTAATTGATTTAGTATAATTATCAATCATCCCAGTCAATTAAGATTTTAATACAATTGTTGCAACTTTCCGGCAAGACCAAAGGCATGTTAAAAGGATGGGATCACATGTAATTTGTATGGGGACGATATACAACATAATGGGATCCTCTTCTGACATATAGCCCATGTTCTAAGTACCTTTGGAGAAAGTGGTATTTTCAACAGCTCCTTACTAGAAATTTCAGTATTGGCCAGATCATTTCTGTTCTACCCTGTGTAGAGATTTTAAACATAATTAGCACTTTGAATTGGGCTTGGAAGCCTACTGGTAGCCAAATGCAACAACCTTATTAGAACTGAGGAGAAATTTCCTGACAGTTAGAACAATTAATCAGTGGAACAGCTTGCCTCCAGAAGTTGTGAATGACCCAACACTGGAAGTCTTTAAGAAGATGTTGGATAACCATCTGTCTGAAATGGTATAGGTTTTCCTGCCTAGGTAGGGGGTTGGACTAGAAGACCTTCAAGGTCCCTTCCAACTCTACTATTGTATTGTATTAAAATTGATGTTACTCTGAAATATTGACCCTAAGTAATGACACTCTATAGAAATTGCAGCATCAAAATTGTTTCCAAAGACAACTCTATATAAAATGTATTGTCATAGTTCATTTATGTGACTGTTTTCATCCTATATCGGAGTCTGAATCCTGACTGAAAAAGATCCAGATAAACCATTGCCAATTCTCTTTAGTGAATCCCTTTTCCTTTCTCAAAAACAAAAAGGTAGAAGTGACAGAGATTGCATATTTGATGGAGAACATTAACAAACAAGTCACTCAAATCAAGAGATTTCATCAAAAGGAGTTGTACTATCCTTCTTTTCAAGTCAGGTGGCATCTCTTGTTAATTTAATGAACCTTTCAAGTAATGTTGTACTTCCTAGTTGCCAAAAAATTCAGGAAAACATGGATCTAGTTCGTGCTTCGTTACCCACGTGCCAACCAACAAATTCTCATCTGAGAATCTTACAGATTCTCCTTTCAAGTTTTCATGAAACTTACTGCACAATATGAAACTGGCAAGGCAGATTTACAGTTAAGGCTACTTCCCTGTCATTACCTACCCAGGTCTTAATAGTAAATGCCAGGTTTATGTCTTCATATGTTCCCATATTTTAGATGGATGCGGTCTTATTCGGCACAGAACTAGAGTCCATCAAAAAGGGCTCAAAACCAAAGGGCTCATGATAGTTGATTTTTATAAAGTTTTATACAAGCCAAAGCCAAGAACTGTGAATGACTGAATCCTTTGTTAAAAGATTGAAAAAGCTTTAAAATATTAAAAGAAGAAACTTTTCCTAATTTTCCAGAAAATAAATTTGGTGGGAATATGAGAGTAAGTGTCTCCCTGGCTACTGATCTCTCTCTGTTAATCTTATTTGAAAAGGCTTTTGTTGAATAAGCTGATTTTCTTGTTTTGTGCTTTTTACACACACACACACTCTCTTCTGTGTGTGTGTGCGCGCGCGCGCGCCAGCACAAACACACACACATGCATGTATACACCTAGGTTGCATATCCTGCATATCCCAGTTTGATAAAGCAGTGAGAAAAAGCTACATATTCTTTTTTTTTATTTATTCAACTTACAATATATGCTGAATATACATTAAGGAAGTAAATGGAAGAAGATAATCCTGATTTTAAAATTGGAGGAAGAAACATCAATAGCATATGCTATGCTGACAACACTACTTTGTTAGCTTAAAATGCAAAGGATCTACAGTGAAAGAATGGGACTAAGATTTAAATATTAAGGAAAGTAAACTAACAACAGATTCAACCACCAGCCTTAGAATTGGCAATGAAGATACTGAAATGGAAAATCAATTTAATATCAACCAAGTAATTGAAGTCCAAACTTCAATTAGAGTGCCAAGATTGAGAAATACTGGTCTATTGGGATAGGAGTGTGTTGTTCTCCCCCCACCTACCCCTCATGAAAAATATGAGTAGAATAAATATCTGAAAAAAAGTTAATAAAGCTAATGAATTAATTGCTTTACACTATGAGAGTCTACTCACGTCTTCCATTCTACAGTTTAGCTTATAGATTATACCTATTCTCCCCAGAATCAAATCTGAAATTCAGAAGATGGGAAAATAGGTTAGGAAGGGAATGCTTTTCCAAGAAATGTTACTTCATTGTTACTACTTCAGCAAATAACTAAAACTTTGGCTTTTTAATAAACTTTCTTCTACAAAAGTTTATTTATTTTCAGTTTTGTGTAGTTTGGGAATAATTTAAATTTTTTTTCTAATGGCTGTTTTATACTTTTTAAAATAGTCTGTTTCTCAATTTGAAGGATATTAGATAGAAAGGTAGGATAGAAACACTTTAAGAAATAAACATAACAACTGATTCTGCCCACAAAGTGAATCATACTGTTTTCAGTGAATGCCTTCGACAAAATTGAAGTCATACATCCTCATTGTCAGAGCTGGCTAGTTCCACAATCTTAAGTATATGGTTTTTTAACTGTGTTAAATAATAAATCTGCTAGAGTGCAAAGAGGAGAAGGATTCACACAGTGCAAATTTATTTGAGTGGCTGTAGAGTGCAAATCTGCCTCTAAGCATTAATGGAGAACAAAATGGTAAAACATGAAAGTGCCTCTTTTTCAATAGTTTTCAAAACTATAACCTTAATTTAAAAGGTTTAAGGTTGCTTTCATTTTGCCACAAACAATTGCTAGCTCTAGCTAAAATCTGATGAAAGGGGATGGTTTTAACATTCTAGAGATGTGTTAACTAATGCAATCAAAAATGGTTGTGGAGATAGACTCTCATATATAAATATTAATACTGAGTTAAATGATATCTAATATTCTAATATTCACAACAAAGAGTTTTGTTGTGTGCTGTTTTTCTAGTAACTACAGCTAGTTTCATGGATATATTTGCTTCCAAATGCACCTTAGTTTTTGCTATTGGATTTCTGTTATATTAAAGTAAGAGCTTTGCTAGCAGGGTAGTGTTAAAAACATAAAACAAGAAATATTCTGGTATCTAAGTATTACTATCTGCAAAGACTTTTTAGAGTAACTAAATTGTACCGTACTGCTTACATTCAGCAATTCAATTCTTTTGAAGAGGCTCAATAAATTAATTTATTAAGTTAGATGGAGGTCTGTGCAATTGATGCATAGAGAAAATAGGTTTGTGTCATCACAGTTATGGTTAGCAAAGGGATGCTTCAAAGTAGCTTAATGCAAAGGCTCAACATAGACCAATGAAAGAAAGGAAGTGCCAACAAAAGAGCATAGTCAGGAAGCAATAAACAAACATTCAAAGGCTGATTTTCAAGGCATAGATGTCTTTCCAAATATATCATAGGTAAGTCTTTGAGTCATTAAAATAATTCTAAAAGAACTACATTTTTTTAAAATACTAAACCTCCTCAACCCCACAATTATTCTTATTTAGCTCAGCTTACTTAAGAAACTGTTCTTAACATCTTATCTAAATCACACTTTTTATAATAAAAGTTAAGAGTTTCTTTACAATTGAAATCCCAGTTGTCACTTCTTTATTCTAGACTGGATAAATCACTTTTTCTCTCTCTATGTCTCTCCCCTTTTTGTCCATTTTCTCAACCTACGAATTTAATTTTTCCTTATTATTTTCTTGCATTTTATTCTCTTCAACCTCATTGTTGGTTAGACTTCACATTTATGAGATTCAATTAAAACCAATTATTTCTACTGGCAATCTGAAATATATGTTAATTTTCTCATCAAAGGAAGACACTTTACACCTCTCATCTTTTCAAAATATTGATGGCTTAACATTTTTATGTAAAAAAAAAATATGAAAATTTTCCCTTGGCCTTAAGGATACTATACCATCCTTTTCAATTACTAATCCCCAAAGGTGGGTTTCAAATATTTTTAGAACCTATTCTGTAGGTGTGACCTGTTTTTTGGGAGTGGCTCCGCGGTTATGTGACCAGGTGGGTGTGACCAACTTGGAAAATGTGGTGAAACTCACTTAACGACACTCTTGCTTAGCAACCAAAATTTTGGGCTCAGTTGTGGTCATAAATTCTCTTTCTTTCTTTCTTTCTTTCTTTCTTTCTTTCTTTCTTTCTTTCTTTCTTTCTATCTCTCTCTCCCACTTTCTTTTTCTTTCTTTTCTTTTTTATTTCTTCCTTTCTTTCTCTTTCTCTCTCTCTTTCTGTCTCTCTCTGTCTCTGTGTGTGTCTGTCTGTCTGTCTCTCTCTCTCTCTCTCTTTCTCTGTGGCTCTTTGTCTCTCTTTCCCTCCCTCTCTGTCTCTCTCTCTCATTCTCTCTCTGTGTCTGTCTGTCTGTCTGTATCTCTCTCTCTCTCTCTCTCCTCCCTCCTCCATCTGTCACTCTGTATGTGTGTGTCTGTGTGCCTCTCACTCTCTCTCTCTGTCTCCCTGTCTGTCTCTGTCTCTCTCCATCCCTCTCTCTCTATCTCTGTGTCTCTCTCCCCTCCCTTCCTCTCTGTCTGTCACTCTGTGTGTATATTTGTGTGTGTGTGTGTTTCTCTCACTCACTTAATCACTCACTCTGTGTGTGTGTCTC
Source organism: Natrix helvetica (assembly GCF_964273705.1). Taxonomy (NCBI): domain Eukaryota; kingdom Metazoa; phylum Chordata; class Lepidosauria; order Squamata; family Natricidae; genus Natrix; species Natrix helvetica. Next base: position 132,211,292 of record NC_138549.1, read on the forward strand.
TCTCTCTGTGTTTCTCTGCCTGTCTGTCCGTCTCTCCCTCCCAACCGGCGGATGAGCTCCGGACCAGCAGAGTCTCATCCTTCTTTTTAACCAGGCGGCTATCTTGTTTTTTAACCAGGTGATCTTTCCTAAGACATAAAAAAGAACCTTAATTGCAGGCTCAACAAAAGAAGCTAGAAAGAGATACTGAACGCAGGAAGCTGAAACCTGGGACTGGATAACAACCTTTTCTGTCCCCTTACCAGCCCATCTGGGAAGATGAGGAACGCGAGGGGGATCCCTCCAACTGCGGATGGGTTCCAGACCAGAGGAGGCTTGTGCAGTAGCCGAAGATCGCCTGGTTAAAGATTGCCTGGCTAAAAAGAAGGATGAGGCTCTGCTGGTCCGGAGCCCATCCACGGGTGGAGGGATCCCCCTCATGTTCCTCATCTTCCTGGATGGGCTGGTAAGGGGACAGAAAAGGTTGTTCTCCAGTCCCAGGTTTCAGCTTCCTGGCTTCAGTATCTCTTTCCAGCTTTTTTGTTGAGCCTGCAATTAATGTTCTTTTAAATGTCTTAAGAAAGATTGCCTGGTTAAAAAGAAGGAGGAGGCTTCGCTGGTCCGGAGCCCATCCAAGAAGATGAGGAAAGCGGGTGAGGGTGATCTCCAGACCAGCGAAGCCTCCTCCTTCCAATTGGGGGTATCCATGCAGAGGATTTCTCCCGCACACCCCAATTGGAAATGAGGAGGCTGTCAAAGCAAGGCAGTGCCCCCCACAGAAGAAGGAACAGAAGGGGAGTTTGCACCAGCCACCGGTCAGGCCAGGCAACCCTCCGCCCACCCACCCGCCAAGTGGTCACTGAGTGGGCGCCGGGCTAGCCCCGCTGTCCTGGCCAAGTGGCGCCTGCAGCTGCCGCTTACCTTGAAGGTGACATTGTGGAACTCACCACTGAGGGAGGGCCGGCTGGCCAGTGCTCCCCCCTCTTGGCTGCTCCCTCCTGGGCCGTGCCCGCGCCCTGCCCAGCCCGCCTGCTGAGGAGGAGGAGGAGGCAGGGGCTCTTTGCTGAGCAGTGGGCAGGGTGGAGGTGGGTGCAGCGTTGCTGCCCTTGCCCTTGGGGCTCTTCCTAAGGGATATGCTGGCTGGTGCTGCTACAGGGTGCCCTGGCCGCTGGCTCCTCCATGCACAGCCCGTTTCCTCCCCCCAAAGAGACCATTTTCTTTTTTAAAAATGTCTCTGCAGATGATCTTGAAAACCTGCAAGGTTGCTTTGGGAGGTGACAGACGGGCACCATTGCCCCCCATCCCTACGAACCTGCAGCCTCAGAGCCTGCAGCAACTTGCACAGTAAAGGCAATTAAGAACTTCTCACGCTTGTGAAAATATTTTCTTTACTGTTCAAAGGCTTGCTTTAAAGCTGCAGGCTCCAAGGCTGCAAGTGCTTAGGGAGAGAAATGCTGCCCATCTGCCCCCTCCCAAAGCAACCTCGCAGGTTTTCAAGATCGTTCGGAGAGGCATTTTTAAAAAGGAATACCCTGAAAAAGCTGCAAGATGTGGAGAAATGGGCGGGCGGTCTTTTGGGGAGGGGGAAATCGCCAGAACCAAGTTGCCCAGCCAGCACCCTGAAGAGGTCCGTGCGGGGTTCTGGCAGCTACAAAGCATGTCATGAGGGCAGAAGTCCCCGAACCCAGAGGAGAGCCTAAGGAAAGGAAGAGGCGGAGAGCTGGGTGGAGGAAGGGGGAAACTACTGCTACTGCTGGAGCTGCATTGCCCTGCTGGGTTCGGGGACTTCTGCCCCTCGTGCCGTGCTTTGCAGCCACTGGAACCCTGCACTGACCTCTTTGGGCAACCTAGTTCTGGGGGAGAAGGGATTCCTCCCAGCACCGCAAAGAGGTCTGTGCAGGAACCAGTTGGGGGGGCACCCTGGAATGCCCCCTTGCTTTGTTGGCAGCTACGCCTCCTAGGCAAGTTTGGGGAGGTCCTAGGAGGCTGGCCGCACCACACAAGCTACCGCCCGCGAGTGGTGACAGAACGGGCGGGGGAAATGAGCAAGGGGGACGGGGCAGGCGTTCCATGATGAACTTCTTCTAACCGGTTCAGTAGATTTCTGAAACCTCCTCTACCGAAGAGGTTAGAACCGGCAGAAACCCACCCTGCTAATCCCAAATGTTCTCTGTTTTTAGTAATACAATTTCCAGTGCAAACTACAGCTGTGGCTCACTTTTTCCCCCAATTTCAAAATAAGAAGCAAAGAATGAATGCCTCTATATCATATCTATGTCCCAGTTCAGATTGATTCCCTGATGCTGGCAATTTGTGAATTTATTTGAAGAAAGGACATGTTTAATTTAGCCATCATCTATTCATTAAGCTTGGGTAGCTATCTACCCTAAAAACTTTCTTACTGCAGCCCCTGCTAAAATCTTCCATCAACCATTGTTGACAACCATCTCAATAGCCGATATTCTTAATCCTAATTCATATCAGCATCATAAAATATGTTTATAATATCAATAAGTTTAAATTAGTTCTAATCATATAAAAAAAATCTAAAATATAGAATATGACCAAATCACTGTGAGAATAAAATGTACTTCAGTGCATAACCATTTCCCAGACCCTTTTGAGCCTAATAATATAAAATCCTTTTCTTTTTAGTTCTATTACTGAGATTCTCAGTTAAAACATGATGAAAATAGCTTTCAAAATACATCTCCCATGGTTGTGCAGTGGCAGAGTGCTGCCAGAATAATTTCTCTGAGATGTCTGTCTATGTAAACTGATGCTGTGTTACTGCCTAAAGGTAGAAAAACTGATCTTTCCTGAAATAAATGATGGGAATTATTATCATATCAAATATATGTTATTTACAGCCAACAGAGAGTCATTAGTGTTTTTCACAGTTGGTCTTCTTCCAAATATAGCTCCGGAGCTGGCTTGAACTGTACTATGAATTTATAGATATTTGCAATCTCAATATATATTCATATTCATATTCCAACATATCTTGTGTAGGAATGAGATCACCAATCAAGTTTCTCTATTTCTTTCACCCTACTTTGTCAAAATGTGAAGTGGGAATGAGAAAAGGGAGTTCAGTTAAATCACAAGGCAGACATTTAAGACTTGCACCAGAACTGTGTGATCCACAGTTCCTAAATCCAGTGTTTATACCTCAGAAACATTGATCCGTCCTTCCTGAAAGGAGCATGTTGTTGGATCATGAGTGCACAGGTTTCGATATTTGCACCAGTGACAGCGAAAGGCACTGTTGACACAAGACAGGCATCTGCCAAGAAAAGAACATAGGCAAATATGATTATTATTGATAATGCCTTATAAATAATAGTATTATTGGTAAGCCAGCAGCACTTTATATATGTTCTTAAACAGAACAAATATTTCATTTGAAAAAAGTTTGTAGCTCTCATGCACCATGCTTAGGTAGCTTTAATACTTTGTGATAATCTCTTAGGATAGGTAAGAAGCATTACCATATTTTCAGGGTATTTTGCATATGACCAGTGCCTTTGAACCAAAGCATTAAGTTCACATAACATAGGTTCCTGTATTTTGGGGTTCATTGCAAAGATCTTTTTTCCAATATATTGTATCTTAGAATCTCAACAGCTAAGAAAATTTCCTGATTCAAATCTTAGGCTTCTCTAAAATTCAATTAGTTGCCAAATATATTCTCTAAATTTTAGGCTCCATGGTATAGATACTAACACCTGATTAATGCAAACAATTATTCAATGAAAGTCTGATATTCCAGTTAAACTGTTTCCAATCTAGCGCATATACTTGGGAATCTTAAAAGTCCTGTGCAAATAAAAAGGAGAATGTTGCTGATTTTTTTTCTCTTTAGTCTGAAGTGTTTATGAACTGAGCCAGATGAAATCTCAAGATACTCAGCCTATACAGATGACCTTCCTAAACATCTTGCCCTTGTGCTTGGACAGGCCCAATTGAGTTAATTCTGTTCCATCAATATTGAAATATCAAATTTTAATGGATAGGTTTCGTATAAGGGAAATATTTAAGTGAATGAATAATCAGACTTCTGGTTTCTGATCAGGGGATCAGAAAAGAAGTATGATGCTGAAAGCACTGGGGGTATGGTATGGGAACACCCTTAAAATTCCTGAAGGCAGTTTCAATGGAATATTGCTCTCCCTCTCCCCAAAAAAGAGGACCAACAGGAAGAGATGAGTTCATCTTCATTGCAAATGTTCAAGACTCTTTGCCATTGCTTGTACAACAAAATAAACCATACCTAAATGTGTTATGGCTTAATATCACTGGTTTAATATACACTTGTTTATCCTTTCCTTCAACACAACTAATTCTTACCAAATCAGGGAGAGTTTACTAGATTAATTACAGGGACCAGTTTTCTCCACATGACAGCTGCAAGATTTTGAATCCCCCTCCCCAATTCCTGGTCTTCTGGCTAATAAGTCTGAGTTCTGTAAAAGATTCCAACATCTCAAACAGATAATTCTTCATTTTCAAATTCAAAAAAGTTTAGTGAGCATCCCACCTCTTATTTGCAAAACACACATAAATCCTGTTGGTCCATCTTTAATACTTAACTGCAGTCTGCTTTTTATTTTTCTGAAATGACTTTTAAAAACTTGTTCTAATCATACACTTACAAATCTAGCGGGGTGGGAATATTAAGTAGCATGAACATATTTAATTACTCACTTATTTAACACATTTCTGACTCTTTTTAGTTCTTTTGACAGGAATTTGAATGACACATGCTCTTTAATTTCCATTTCCCAGATCAAAATGAGTCTTTATGATCTTAGCATGTAAGTGCTGCTATTAGATACTGATACTGAGCATATAATTTTATTATATTGGGCATTGAATATATATTTTATTATGAGTTGAAATACCTTGGAATGCCTTCTTACACTTTGAGTGGCCATTGTTTTGTAGAGTTCCTAGTTTGGGGAAAGTTTTTTTTATTACCTCTGCATAAAAAGTTAATAAACTGTGAAATTTTACTTTTAAAGTTTAGTCTTTCAGTAACTGAAGGTTTAGTGAAGTACTAGTAATTGACACTGAAATGACAATGCAGTTAAAAAGAACAATATAATCGATTAATTTTTATTTAGGTTATCTGTTTATAGAAATCATGCAGAACAACTTTGAAGAAGCTTAATTTAATGTCATAATATTGTAACTACATCATAGAAAAGTGCATTTGAAATCTAACCATTTTTCTAATGACTGTATTATATGTCCAAGTGATACCTAAAAAACAATTATCCTAACAAACCAAGTAACCAGCCATTCTTCTTTATATAAATACTAGTGAATCCTAGCTAGTGGGTTCAGATACACAGTAATTTTGCAAATAAAATGGCAAAAATCTCTAACTATAAAGCATTCAATGAAAGAAACATTAGAAGATATCTTACAGCTGGTGGGCACTGCAGTTGTAAAATTTGAACTCTGTGCTAACAAATGTCTTGCCAGTTTCTCTGGATTTCAACAGAAGCTCTATGCCAAACCAGTCTGAGGAGAAAAAAGGACAAAGAAATTATTGAAATATCATACACAAGAAGAATATGGGAATTTAACAGATGTTTTATGCATTTTTAAATTATCTTTTAAGTCCTGTTCCTTCATCTTTATTTTCTGATCTTTTAAAAGTATTTTTCCCAATCTTTCGTGGTATAGTTGAATTTTTTTTTCAAACAAGGTGGAATCAAATTAATTTACTTCTATGTTAGGCCAATCTGTTTTACTGGAATAATTGGTGGCAACGTGCCTACTGTTTCAACAAAATCACTGGGTTACAGACTTCCAGCGCTATAGCACTGGTTTCTTAAAATCTTCCAATCAGAAAATAATGGTGTCTTTTGAACTCTAAACCATAAAAATCCTGAAGCTTATAAACCAACAAGCCACTTATCTTCCTATGTTTTCTCAGTATCTTTAAGATTAGTACCCATTATTCTATTAAAATAAGTCCCAAGTCAGCCTTTTCTCTCTGAATACATAGGGTTGTGTGAGAAACATTAAAAAATATAAACCACATTTCCTATACCACTGTTCATCTGATTTCTGGGAGGCTAATGCAGAAGTTTATATAATACTGTAATTTTGCTTAAAATTAATTTGATATTTTGAGGATCATTAGTATGGGAACCCAGCTGTTCCCTTAACATTTTGAAAAATAGTTAATCCATGTTAACATTTTGGCTTGGTCATAGTGTGTTATGCACAAAGCAACTATGTTAAGTTAATTCCAGTTTAGTGCTGCACTTCTTGTGTAAAATAAATAGGGGAGTTGTTCACACTTCCATAGCCCAGAATTTTTTCATGTTGCCCCATATGAAAATACATGGTACTGCTAGAATGTTTATACTGATGTAGTTAAAATTGATAGGTAGAATCTCGAATATTCAATGTTAATACCATATACCTATGACAGTACACAAAGAAAGATATTCACAGTGGCTGCTATAAAATTATAGGAATCTATTCATTTGAAAGTGCAAAATGACTAATAAAGGCGATAATAATTTTGAAGAACTGGGGAAGACTCAACCCTGACGTCTTTGAAACAGTCCTTGAAAAACTGGAAAAGACTGAAAGAGACAGAAATGCACCCGTTAATTAAATTGAAACATAAATTTACACTTTCTCTGCTGAGTTCTGTTCAAATCAGAAGCAGTTATTGTAATGCCATCCAGTGCCAGAGAAGAAAGATTGATGGAAATTGGCTGGCAATGTGGTAGGCAACACCTGCCAATAACCACATCTTTTGAAATAGACAAAAAGATCATTTGCATCTTGAAACTGAAGGCCAGTTGCTGATCTGTGTTATTCTCCCTCCAGGTAAAATGGCCCATAGCCATGACTGCCATGAATTGCATTTACTTTCTTTTAGCCATTTGCTGGCATTTCTGCTCTATACACTGCCCAGATCTTTCATGAACTTCAATGCATGCTTATTAAACGCTCTCCTCGCAGAAAAGGCTACTTGTGAATGAGACAATGTAAGAAACACATTTCAAACAATTAGCTGCTCGGTAATGGTATGAGAGAAATCTTGCTAGCAATTATATTAGCAAAGAAGGAACCCAAAAAATGGAAACCTTCACCCACTCATGGGGAGTGAATCATACTTTAGAGCATGAGTAACACCCACACTAACTTCTCCTTTTCCCTCCTTAAATAACAAAAGATGGAGACCCCTAATGATAGGTAAGCTTAGCAAGCAGATGGCTTGAAGGCTGGCTTTTAAATGTGTGGGGTTTGTACAATCTGCTAGAAGCAGATTACACCTACTATGCAGAAGGCATAGATGTCAATGACATTTTTCTTGTCTGCTTTTGGGGTTAAAGCTTTGTCCAAAATCAATGATAAGTAATAATCTATTCCTTTATGAAAAGCATTCCTAAGACAAAATGGTTTTAGACTGGAAATTAAAGTGAGCAAATAGCATGACAACAGAATGCAAACATAAAAGCTCATCATGGACATTTATATTTCATTGTTACAGGATGGAAAGCATATACTTGTGACTGAAACCACAATGTTAGCACAGCACTATTCAGGATTATATCCACCAAAAACGGACATGTCTACTTAGATAGCACTATTACAGATCTGAGTAGCTTCAAGCATTCCTTTATTGAGTTGTAATCATGTGCTATACAGGCAGTCCTCAACTTACGGCCACAATTGAGTGCAAAACTTATGTTGTTAAGTGAGAAATTTGTAAAGTGAGTTTTGCTCTATTTTACAACTTTTCTTGCCTCATTTATTAAGTGAATCCCTATGGTTCTTAAATTAGTAACATGGTTATTTATTGAATTTGGTTTCCCAATGGACTCTGCTTGTCAGAAGGTTGAAAATGGTGATCTGGACACTGCAACCATCATACATGTGAGTCAGTTGTTGAGCATTTAAATATAAATCACGTGACCATGGTAATGCTGCAATGGTCATAAGTGTGAAAAATGGTCATAATTTATTTTTTTCCCAGTGCCGTTGTAACTTCAAACGGTCACTAACTGAACTGTTATAAGTTGAGGACTACCTGTAGAGCACTACTATCTCCTACTTCAGTTGACTTCGTTTGTTTCTATGCAATTAGCTAAAAGTATGACATAAAAGAGGCAACATTAAGAAAACAGTAGGAAAATATTGCAGCCTTCCAGCGCACTGTGTTGCTGAGTTTGGTAACATAACAATTTAGTGGAAACGATACAAAGAAAGATTCTAAGACTAAATTCAATTCTCTGTATTACCTAGCTACAAAAGTAATGTTAAATCTGGTGTGAATAGTTTGCTTATTTGTTACTTGGTTCTGCTATCTTGACTCTGAATAGAAATGTCAGGGAGATACTTGTGTTCATTGCATTTCATGAACTGTTGGCTCCAGTCCAAATATACCCATTGCCAATTCAGGTAATACTTCACGTACTAAACAGTGACATTCTAGTTTATTTTCTCCTCATTTTTAGTCTGCCTTAGGCTGTTGTCAGTCCAGGCTGGTTTTTTTTAAAATCCAGGCTCTTAATGGCTTTAATTAATATTATACGTTGTAGGCCATCTAGAGGGTTGGAGTGGGTGGCTGTAATAAATTTAATGAAATAATATACCGTAGTTTTTCAGAGCATCAACAATTACCAGAAACTCTCAAATTTCCCAATCAGCATGGCCAATGTCTGGAGTATACAATCATGGCACATCTGGAGTATACCGTACTTAATGTATAGATTGTAATAATATTAATCTCCAAAATGTATGGATTCTTAGACTTTTAAAAATAAATAATGTAAGGAAGGTGGCCCTGATTGAAATATTCAGGATCCGTTATCTAGGCAAACGAGGGTGAAGCATTTTTTAAGTCCAGGACTACATGATAACATATGAAAGTAACTTAGGCAGAAACCTCCCTAATTCACTGAGCTAGAAAAAGAAGGAGGAAATATAGTATAATCAATCTCGTAAGACTGATCTCAGCTCCATTAGGCAGACAAGACCAGAAAATCAGCTTCTTAGGAAGTTTAAAACTATTTTTTTTACTGAGATTGGCTATAAGAATAGAATCTTGCACATTTGATTGTAATAACAACATTTTTGACAGGTGTTTCACAAGTTGGTGGGTGCTACTCTAGAGTGCCTGAGAGTAGACAGTAGGCCAATATTGCAGATGTCAGCAATAAAGTAAATCTAAATCAATCTCATAATGCAGACCATTACTGTCCAATCTCCTGGTTCTTGCTCTAAGTACTACCGGTTTATCACTGAGAAGCCAGCTCACCCTGGTCCACAGGTATGGCAGGGACATCCTTAGGGGATGGAGAGATGCATATAATTTGGTTCCCCAGAACCTGGCCTTCTATTGCAGTGAGGTTTCCAAATACACAAATTATGCCAGGTGACAGGTCCGGAGCATCATTCACCAGCAAGCTGAGCTACGGGGAAAAAGAAGAAGAAGAGAAGAAGCATAAAATAGAAGACAGTATGTATATTTCTTTCTATACTTCAAGAACACCAAAGCAAAATGTTTAAACTTTTTTTTTAAAGTCATTATATATCAGTTGCAATTGCTTCACTGACCTAATACCACAGTCACATTGGTCTAGGGGTTAAAGCACCAGGCTAGATACCAGGAGACTGTGAGCTCTAACCTTGCCTTGGTATGAAAGTTGGCTGGGTGGATTTGAATCAGTAACTCTCTTTCAGCCCAAACTATTTCACATGGTTGTTGTGGAAAAATAGGAAGAGGGAAGAATATGAGGTATGTTTGCCATCTTGAGTAATTTATAAAAATAATACAGGCAGGATCTAAGTAAATAAGTTGAGGTGATATTTCTATCATAGCGTGGAAGAACAAGGCTTAATAACTTCTTCATTTTTAATTGGAAAACTCTTGCAGGTCAATTCTTGGTTGAAATTAAAAAACAAATCAAAATGGAGGTGGATAAGTAAAATATTTCCTTGGGGCCTATCCCCACAAATTGCTCCAATCAGTATAAAGTCTTGATATACCAGACCACTTGGGAAAAGGGTTAGCCATTAAATCAGAATTAATGTAATTTGTCCATAATTACATAATTAACATTTCCCATCATTTCTGCCCCTTTACCTCATTAGCATATACAGAATGTGTTATACAGAACTTGGCATGCTTTAGCTGTTTACACCCCAAAATGAATGCCCCCAAACCCATTCACAATGGTATGCAAAAAGATAATCAGCTTTGGCTTATTAATGGACACCTCAAAGCATTGTACTTACGCTGAAAGTTACATGGAATAATTCAAACTGTTTTTCTATGAAATGGCTATGAATAGGTCTTGCTTCTGAAAAAAACTATGTAATCGTCAAATGGAAAAGAAAATAGCTTGCTTCTAGAGTTTTTTGCTTTTTTACACTCTCAAACATCAATGAAAACCAGAATATACTGTATTTTAATTTTGCTCCTTTTAGAATTCATCAAACCAGGTCTCATTTTAAAAATGGACAAATGGGAAAACTAGAATATTTGCACTGTGTTAAATGATAACATTTCCAAAATATGCATACCAGAGGAAGTAGATTTTTGTTAACAAGTTACACTCAAAGACAAATGCACCAAAAAACAAAACAAAATTAATTTGTTAAAATCTAAAAAATCCCAAATTCACAATGTTGTTGTGAATAAGGTTACTTTCAGGAATTTGAGACAGAGAATTGTTTCAATCTGCATTATAGATAGCTCTCATTTAATAATCACAACCTCTGTTGCTAAGAAAAACATCACATGATCACAATATAACATGATCACAGAACTGATACAATGTCAGTTCTGCTGCAGGTGTTAAGTAACTCACACACAATCATTAAGCAATATATCACACAACTGCTCCATTGACTTTGCTTGTCAAAAGCAGGCTGTGAAGCAAGCAAATGGCAGGTATTAAGTAATAACTATTGGTATAATTATAGAAAGCTGAGGCAGGAAATGTTAGATAAAATTACTTGAGTGGTACTATTCAAGACTAGAGACGATCACATCCTTTTTAGCAATAGAGATGATGAAGCAAGCAATTACCTGCCTTGGCTACCTACCGGAAGGCTATGCTCAGAAACTGGGATGCTGCTAGGTTGAACAATGACACTCATACACTGGTTGATGCTGGCTGCAAATCGGAAAGGTTCATTGGCTCTCTCGCATTTATCCCTCCGTGAACATCTGAAAACATATATAACAGGTACACCCAAAGTTATCTGCATAGTCTAATATTCTCCTACTGGTAACTGTCACCCCATAATACTAGAAAAAATGATAACATTTATGGAACAATTGATCTTCTACCAGGACTTTATTATATACGCTGCATTTCTTCTAGAGATTAATCTCATTTTTGTGAGCAGTAGGTAAGAGAGATTGCAGAGTGTATTTAGCTGTAATGCAAACTTCTCAGCAATGTCTTATTTACAATATTTTTCACTGTTTACTTGCTTTCTTAGTTTTATAAAAACATTACTAACCACATGTTATTTTAGATACATTTACAAAGTTAAATGGATTAGTCACATCTGGCCTTAGTTTCAAACAAGAAAAAGTGCTATCAAATAAAACAGTAATGGCTCAGCTATAAAACAACAACAACATAAAACCCAAAAGCAGAGCATTAAAAGAAAGCAAGCAGGGATAGCCAGTAAAGCAGTCAGATTTTTTTTTAAAAAAATGTGCCAGGTTTTTCGGTAGAGTTTTAATCAGGGTGTGCTTATTGAGGGGAAAGTTTTCAAGACATCAAAGTTAAGTAATAATTATTTTTATATTGTACATGCCATGTATCAGACATACATGGATATTTGAGATTCATGGCTGGGTAGAACTTTCTCAAATATCAGCTAGAATATGCTGACTTTATTAAAGACCTTTGCTACCAGCAGGTTGATGGCTTGCTTGTTTTTCTAATTCTATGGAAATAAAGTGGCACCTCTCCAGATTCAAATAGATTTTGTTAAATTTGTAGGCCAGGAGTGGGCAGCCTATGCCACTTGTTGCAATTCCTCCAAACATCATATTGCTGAAACAGCCACTTTCTTGATAACACAAACCATAAAACAAATACTATAATACAGGTTTCTTCAATCCTCTCTTTGTTATCCTTCCCCTTTGTCTTCAAAAGAAAAGAAGAAATTGTGGCTCTGCCAATCCGTGTGCTTGTTTTCCCTTGAAGTTTAAAGCAGAAGTACCGTGTTTCCCCGAAAATAAGACAGGGTCTTATTTTCTTTTGGCCACAAAATATGGCTTGGGCCTTATTATCAGGGGAGGGCTTATTGTTTTGGGGTTGCCGGGCAGCTGCTCCCTTGCGAGCGGGCTCCCAAAGAGCTGGCCACAGCCTCAGGGGTGAAGCAGTCATGAGGTGACCACGCTCACAAGCAGCCACCTGGCAAACCCCCTTTCCAGCCGGGCAGAGTGCCATTCAGTGACCTAAAGGGTATCCCTAAGACGCCAAGCCACGTGGCATTCTGTCCGCTCCCCAGATCCTGTGGCTTGGCATATTTGGGATACCCCCTAGGTCAGTGCATGGAGCTCTGCCCGGCTGGAGAGGGTGATTGCGCAAGCGCCTGTTCTGTCCCCAGCTCGCATAACTCCCAGGCTGACCATGCCCTGGCCCAGCTCTCCCTGCAAGGCCTGGGCACCGCCGCCCCCAGACTTTGAGCATAACTTCTTCTCCAGCTTCCAAACTCTGGAACTTGGCTTCTGATTCTTCCAGCAGCGGCTGCTCTAGCAGTGCACTCTATGGTTATGGCCCAGCTGCCATAGGGCTGCTGGAAGAATCGGAAGCTGAGTTCCAGAATTTGGAAGCCGGAGAAGACGTTATGCTTGGAGCGCAGTGGCAGCAGCAGTGGTGGTGCCCTGGCCCAGCTCTCCCTGCAGGTGAGGCTGGGAGGCATGCGAGCTGGGGGCGGAACAGGCACTCGCACAACCACCCTCTCTAGCTGGGCAGAGCTCCATGCACCGACCTAGGGGATATCCCAAATGTGCCAAGCTGCGGGAGCTGGGGAGCCGACAGACCGCCACATGGCTTGGCACCTTAGGGATACCCCCTAGGTCAGTGAATGGCACTCTGCCTGGCTGGAAAGGGGGATTTGCCGGACGGCTGTTTGTGAGCGTGGTCACTTCATGGCTGCTTCACCCCTGAGGCTGTGCCCGGCTCTTCGGGAGTCCGCTCGCAAGGGAGCAGCCACCCGGCAACTCCCCCCTCCAGCCAGGCAGAACACCACTCCCCAACCTAGCGGTATCCTGAAGGTGCCAAGCAGCATGAGCACCTTTCCCCTGGCTCCCGCAGCTTGGCTCCTTTGGGATATCGCTAGGTCGGTGAGCGGTGCTATGCCTGGCTGGAGGGAGGTTTGTCCAGGGGGCTTATTTTTAGGGGGGGCTATATTTTTACTCACACAAAAAATGTGGCAAGGCCTTAGTTTCAGAACAGGTCGTATTTTCGGGGAAACACGGTAGTATTTTGGGTTTGCTCTACCTTTAATTTTTTGCTCACCTTTCTGGCCTAAAACTCAACTAAGGAACCCTTCTCTTTGCAATGGGGTTGAGAAAGGATCCATTTAAGAGCAACACAGTTGACCCCCCCCCCCAAGTCAACTGACCAATCCTGATCATAATTTACCAGAAGCTTAGCGATTGAGCCACGGTAGCCTCTTTATTGTAGAACTATACATAGAGTTGTTTGTCTATGGTTTCATGTGCAGTAGATGCTGGCCCCTGGGAGAAATAATGGCGAGGCAGGCCTAGTTCAATGATATAAACATTCTGCCTTCACACACACACCCCAAAAAACCCCCACACCTGGGCTCGCATGCAAAAATGTTACCTTCCTCTAGTGAAGAGAAATTCAATTGCTTAGTACATAAATATGTCTTTATGAACTTGTACCCAGATCTGGTACATGAATTATAGCTATTTTCAGTAGAGAGAATAGATGGAAAGGAAGCAAGTGATTCTAAGGGTTTTAGGCTCTAAGGCAGTTATTCTCTAAAGGCTTTGGCACCCTTAAGTGGGAACAGATTTTCCAGAGAGATAATCACATTTTGAAAGATTATCCATGTTGAAGCTTAAACTGGATCATTCCACACTCTGCAGACTTGGTATGTTAATTGCTTGAAAACAAGTTCTCAGTCATGAAACTGAATAGATACAATTAGGATCTTGCCTACAAGTGGCCAATCATCATTCCACTAGTCACAGTATTTTTTTTAAAGAAAGCAGGGCACCAGCTACATTTTAATTAAAAAGCAAATTTTTGGTTAATTAAACTCCTTCTCATAAAAGGTGAAGCTTGGATTTCTTGCCTCCTCATTGAAAGCATTAGATGCACACCTGAATCATCCAGGTGCTGTCTTTCCCGCACTGCCTCCTTAGATTAGAAACCATCCCATGCCACAAGCTGAGTTATGAACTCTGCAGCTGGCATGCATTGGACACCTGGCTCATCACCAAAGTCATTTCATTGCAGAAAGAGGACTGAAACTCTTCAAATATATCAAGATGAAGAAAAATGTAGAGAAAAGGCTAATCCCTCTTTCTTCTTTCCATTTCCTTCATTATGAGAGGTTAGGATGTCACTGCACTCATGAAAGGACAACTCCGAGAAACTGCTAGAAGTAATGCTACCCAATCAGTCCTATGGAACAGGATATAAAGTCATGTGCTGTATATGGTGAGGCTAGACAGGAAGACTAGAAGATGCCGAACCAAACAGGTGATGGATGGTATTGTCACAAAAAAGAGAGCTAAGAAGAAGAAAAAAAGGAAAGGGGGTGATGAGAGGGTTCCAATTAAGTTAACACAGATCAGGGGTCTGAATGCTTTCTTTTGATATTTATAAAATGTTGGCTTATATAAAATATGCATTTCTCCTTTGTTAAGCCTGTGTGTGTGTGTGTGTGTGTGTGCGCGCGCGTGTGTGTGTGCGCGTACACCTATGCTTAATTATATAAATATAATATAAATATACCCAGCGGCAATGTCATAGCTATAAGTAAAACATGACAATACTTTTAACAAGTATTTTTTCCTTGATTTTTTAAAAACTGCAGCAATAGGGCAGCATAAAGGCCACGCTACCACTGTTATTTCCTTAACCATTCCATTTTAAAAACTGGGAATTCTGTTCCTTTTGCTCAGGGCTTAATGTACTATTATCCTACGCTTGGCCCTATATAATACCTTCCAGCCTTTATTCAGTAGGTATTGCTAAAGTTTGAAATAATCTTATAATTGTATCCTTTTAACTGAGTTACTTCTCAGTCTTTATCAATTTGCAGAACAGAAAAAAAGGTTACTTGTTGCTGGCTATAGCTAGTGTACATTTTTGGAATGCTTATTAAGGTCTGCTAACCATTTTGTAGATGTAATAATGGTAATTTTAAAGTAACTTTGCTCATTCGACCTGTTTGTTTGGTCTTGCTTCCTCTTTGCAGGATGCAATGTGGGCTGCGAGGAGACCATAAACCAGCAGTCTCTAGAGGCCTTAGAGCTATAGGAGCAGAGAGATCACCATTTTGCCCAACCACAGTTCAGAATCGTCAAACAAGTGTTAGGTTTCATCTCTTAACCACTTTTGGAAATTGCTTTTTTAATTGCTTTCAGGATATTAGGAACCTTTAGAAAGGCAAGTTTTATCACACTTGGGGTGTCTCCTTCCATTCTTTTCTGAAAGAAGTTTTTAGGTACTGAAAGGATTATTTTGGAATAAACTGGCAAAGGATGATTAGAACATTGATTCTGGAGAATTATAAATTGATTTAAGGGTCAGACAAAGTTGAATTAAGACTTCGAAATTAATTACAAGTATTCTTCTGTGGGTTATTTTGAATTTTACATAAAATATGAAAAACTTGCAATTAATTATAACAAAACTTCTCATGGGAAAATGTTGATTAGAGAAAAACATGATAAGAGGGGATTTTAAAGGTTGGACTCTAGAGGGAACCAGAAAGAATAAAATTATAATTAAAGAAGAAGAGACCAACTAATGCAGAGTGGAACAAAATACTCCTGTGAAAGACTTCAAAGATATTTGGGAACAATCCATGCAGAAATTTGTCAAAATTGTCTTCTACAATAAAAATGGGACTTAAAGAGATTGTAGAAGAGGAACAGATTTCACCAGACAAAACTGAGCCTAACAATGATTTGAATGTGGATATAAAAATATGCTACAAGAATGACATGGAATAAGATATTACTGTTCTATTTCAAGGTTACTGACAGGCACAAAAAAGTACTTTAGAAGCAGAAACATTTACTGTAGTTTAGTCAGATAATGGCACCCAAGAATGTAATTCAAATGCCTAGTAAAGAATGCTCACCCGAAGTGAGTCAAATACAGTCCAAGAAGCAATAGCATAGCTCAGAGATGCCTGTGACTACAAAAGCCACAGACTGCCAAATCAAGTAGTCCAAGGGTTAAGAATCACAATAAGTAGGAACATGATTCAAGAACTGTTTAGCTAAACAGTTGTCTCCAACAAGGACTGCAAGCACATGGAGCTAATTAAATCTGTTTGCAATCAGCTGGCTACAATTATTCATGCCTTGACCACTGTTTCTCAAGAAAGGTCATTGAGGAACATTGCTCTGCTTGCTTCTCTATGTGCCTAGACCTGGGGCTTGGAAATTGTGCCTTGTGCCTCCAGTGAACAGGAGGTGCAGTGAACAAAAGATGAAACAAATTCAGCTGCAACATCATCAGATTCAAGGATAGAGTTGTACTCTGTACTGTGGCTGATAACAATTACACTGGATTTATAAATAACATCAGCTTAACTCTTAATAATTAAAGGGAACATAGAAATAATCAGACAGAAAGATAAATTGGATAACCTGTTTGTTTTGGATTTAAAAGTGAGACTTGTTAAAGTTTTGAAGGAGTTTTGAGAGGATACAAAGTGATGAAATAAATCAAGGGCTTGGACATTAATTTTAATTAATTAAAATCAAGATTGTTAAAAGCAAAATAATATAAAGTTGGTTTATTTGATCATGGTTAAAACATATGCATTTATGATTTTTGGTAACTATTTTAATGACCAGGACTGAATGATGAGGATTTATAGGTTTTTATGAATAAAAAAATGAGATGTGGGAAGAATATAATTTACTATATTTTTAGAAAAAGTGTGTATGTTAAAATTAAAGTAAATGAATATAAAAGTAATGTATTGGATTAAGGTTAATATATATTAATTCTCGTAATACTTAATGGTTAGTTTAATAAAATTATATTAAAAATACTACCCCAGAATGAATAAAAAGCACTGGAAAAGTTGGGGACTCTTTTCTCTCCATTTGATAAATTATCTTTCTATATCATGCTGCAAGAAAAGGTTATGTAACATTCTACTGGGTCGAGTGTTTCTCATTTTCAGCAATCCACCTCAAAATCTACATTGATTATTCTACAATTCTGGATAGATAATACAATACAATAGTAGAGTTGGAAGGGACCTTGGAGGTCTTCTAGTCCAACCCCCTGCCTAGGCAGGAAACCCTATACCGTTTCAGACAAATAGCTATCCAACATCTTCTTAAAGACTTCCAGTGTTGGGGCATTCACAACTTCTGGAGGCAAGCTGTTCCACTGATTAATTGTTCTCACTGTCAGGAAATTTCTCCTCAGTTCTAAGTTGCTTCTCTCCTTGATTAGTTTCCACCCATTGCTTCTTGTTCTACCCTCAGGTGCTTTGGAGAATAGTTTGACTCCCTCTTCTTTGTGGCAACCTCTGAGATATTGGAATAATGCTATCATGTCTCCCCTAGTCCTTCTTTCTCTTAAGCTAAACATACCCAGTTCCTGCAACCGTTCTTCATATGTTTTAGTCTCCAGTCCCCTAATCATCTTTGTTGCTCTTCTCTGCACTCTTTCTAGAGTCTCCACATCTTTTTTACATCGTGGCGACCAGAACTGAATGCAGTATTCCAAGTGTGGCCTTACCAAGGCATTATAAAGTGGTATTAACACTTCACGTGATCTTGATTCTATCCCTCTGTTGATGCAGCCTAGAACTGTGTTGGCTTTTTTGGCAGCTGCTGCACACTGCTGGCTCATATTTAAATGGTTGTCCACTAGGACTCCAAGATCCCTTTCACAGTTACTACTACTGAGTAAGGTATCACCTATACTGTACCTGTGCATTCCGTTTTTGTTGCCTAAATGTAGAACCTTACTCTTTTCACCATTGAATTTCATTTTATTAGATAGTGCCCAATGTTCAAGTTTGTCAAGATCCTTCTGTATCTTAAGCCTATCTTCTGGAGTGTTGGCTATTCCTGCCAGCTTGGTATCATCTGCAAATTTGATGAGTTCCCCATTTATTCCCTCATCCAAATCATTGATGAAGATGTTGAAGAGTACTGGGCCTAAAACAGAGCCTTGGGGTACTCCACTGCATACTTCCCTCCATGTAGATGCAGTTCCATTGAGAACTACACGTTGAGTGCGGTTGGTCAGCCAGTTACCAATCCATCTGGTGGTGATGCTGTCTAACCCACATTCTTCTACTTTATCTAGTAGTAGGTTATGGTCTACCTTATCAAAAGCCTTACTGAAGTCCAAGTAAACTATATCAACGGCATTCCTCTGGTCCACTAATTTTGTCACATTATCAAAGAATGCAATAAGATTAGTCTGGCATGATCTGTTTTTGACAAATCCATGTTGGCTTTTGGCTATTACTTTGTTTGCTTCTAGGTGTTCGCAAATTCGTTGCTTGATTATTTTTTCCAGAATCTTTCCTGGTATTGAGGTTAGGCTGATAGGTCTGTAGTTTCCTGGATCTAATTTTTTCCCTTTTTTGAAGATGGGAACCACATCAGCTCTTTTCCAGTCCTCTGGTAGTTCCCCGGTGTTCCAGGATCTCTGAAAGATATAATTCAGTGGTTCTGAGATCTCGTCTGCTAGTTCCTTCAGAACTCTGGGGTGTAATCCATCCGGTCCTGGTGATTTGAACTCATCTAGGGTAGACAGGTGCTCACTTACCATTTTCTTCCCTATTTCAATTTGTGTTCCTAATTTTGTGGTGCTGCTTTTGATAGGTTGGACTGTTTTATCCCTTTGTGTAAAGACAGATGCAAAACATGAGTTAAATAGTTCTGCTTTCTCCCTGTTGCTTGTCACCTTCTTGCCACTTTCTCCTAGCAATGGACCAATTGTTTCCTTAACTTTTTTCTTGTTTTTAACATGTTGGAAGAAGCTTTTTTTGTTAATTTTTACTTTTGTGGCAAGCCTTTCTTCATTGTGAGCCTTAGCTTTCCTCACTTCATCTTTACAGGCTCGGGCTATTTGCTGATATTCTGCCTTAGTTATGTCCCCCTCCTTCCACTTTTTATACTTACTTTTTTTGTCTTTCAGTTTGTCAGATAGTTGTTTATGCAGCCATGCTGGTTTCTTTTGGGAGCTGTTGTTTTTCTTCTTCATTGGTATTGTGTTAGACTGGGCTTTTCTAATCTCATTTTTCAAAATTTCCCAAGCTTCTTGAGTTGTTTTCCCCTCGAGGATTCTCATCCATGGAATTTTTCCCAAGCTCTCTCTAAGTTTATTGAAATGAGATCCCAAATGCCACTTTAACTATCTTCCCTAAAGTGGCCTTTGGGTATACTGGACCTCTTACCATAACCACTACTAACACAACTCCTGGAACCTGAAGTCCAATGGAGAAGACTGCATTTGTAGCCCTTAGTACATTCTTCTGAAAACAATTGTTTGTATATTTCAAAAGTGCTTTTTCAAAAGGCAACTATTTTCAAAAGGCAACTATTTTCAAAAGGCAACTATGGGGTTTTTCCCTTCATTCTCAGATGAAGATATTTTGCTTTTCATCCAAGAATCTTCATCTGATCTAGCTGGATGGGGAGGAAGGGAAAAAGGAAGGATTCGTTCTGATAACTGTATAACTGATACCCTAATATTTTGTTTTTTTATCTATTGCCGAGCCCACATTCAATAAAAAGAATGCAGACTGCAAAAGCCTGTTGTACTGTTCTCTTTCTTTCTCTCTCTTCCATTTGGTATAGCTAGATTCAGACTCAGATAAAGCATTTACATTAGTAGACTTGCTGACTGCTCAACAAAGAATCTTAATCTTCCCATGACAAACTTCCTCTAGATGAGGTGACAAGAATAGACCACAAAACTGTAGTCTTTATTACTAAAAACCCATTTGCTTTGGCTTAGAAATAGCATTTGGTGATTGGAGGGGAAGAGGAGAGCTGCCAACCATTTTTCCTTTGCAAAGGACCCCAGAAATATCTGGCAAAATATAGTTATTCCCTCTACTCCTCTACTTTAATAAGAACCAAAATATAAATACTGCCCAGGAAAAGAATTGTTGTGCTTTAAGTAAATTTGTGAGATTGTTCTAAACTGTGAGTTCTTGGGTGGAGCCTTTATCTCATTGTCTTGCTCAGTGCCTCTTTTTTTTCATCATACTATTTATGGCAACTGCCTTAACAGAGATAAATAGCTCTGGAGATAATACTAGCTATAGAAATCACAGAATGAAGGACATCCTTTAGCAGTCTTCTCATGGGTGCTAGCCACTGTGAGATAAAAATGAACAGAAGAAAACAAGGAACAAAACTTTCATCCCCTTTGAATTTTAAGGCAAAGATTTACATCATAAACTACCTTTTATGTGTTGTACACGTACATAATGCACCTGATTGCAACTGCGTAAACCAAATGTGTCATTTCCTGCAACTTCCTGCTCCAGTGAGATCTCCAGAAGAGTCACAATTTAAATGAATGCTGAAAGGTGCTATGTACTTCTGCCACACCAAACCCAAACACTGCCCACTGCCTTTCCATTTAACTGAGAAGTTTAATCTCCCAGGCTGAATAATGAATGTTATTAATGAAACACAATTTGTGAGCTTGCAGAGTTGTAGATAGTACCAAGTCTAGAAGTTTTCCTGAGTATTTGCTCAAAATAAACCAGAAGATACATTTAGAGTATCTTGCTGTGGAAACACTCAGAAGAGATCTACAATTTGTGATGGGATACATGAAAGCCTGGACAACTGGAGGCTCTTCACTTTGAAGCAAGATCTGTCAGATGAAAATGAAATAAATTATAGAACATGAGTGCAAATATGTTTACAAAAATAGGCACTCTTCTATGTAGTATGAAGAGAAAAAGCATTGCCTTGGTATATATCATATTACTCTCGTTGAGATGATTGGGAAAGAGAAAACAATTATATATAGCATATGATCAGGAGGAATACATATTATATTTATGTCCTTTATGATTGCATTGCACTTACATCAGAAATATTGAGGTCTTGTAGGTAGAAAGGAGAAGCTGGTAAGATCACTGTTGCTTGGGGAATGCCCACTTGGGGACTCCTTTCATGTCCCTGACAGGAGCTGGAGCAAAGGACAAGAGCTCACTCCATCCCATGGCACCACATGGGTCTTGAACACAAGCTTGCTAACATCCAACCCAGCATCTAACTATGAAAGCCACATGCTCTGTCTTATACTGTATAATACATCCTGGCTAATTCTGATCTCCCAACTAGACTTGGGACTGTTGCCTTATATTTACAGTACCTTAGCAACACAAATATTGCAAAAACTCAAGAAATGTCAGTTCTAAAAATCTAGACCTTTCTCTTCAGGGAGGCATTTAAGCAAATGCACAAACTATAATGTCCTCTTTAATAAGCTTTTGAACATTTAAGAGTTACAGAACAAGAATGTAGGGGAGAAATGTGCTGGGTTTTTTTTTTTCTGTTGAGTTTTTATTAGGTCATTGTGAAAAATAAGATGCTTTGGTATTTAGTCTTCGGCTAAGTTTTTTAAGAAACTATTTTTAATTCCTTTTTGGCAAAAAGGAATCTGAGGCTTTTTAAAAAAAGCAATCTGTATATTGTTTTGTTTTGAGTACAAGGTGGTGATTAAAAGTGTTATGAGGAACAGTATTGCCTTCTTCTTCTTCCTCTTTTTTTTTAAAAAAGAGATGGTAATAAACATCCAATGATGAAATAAATACCTTCTGACACATATGCGGCATTGAACTAAACCTGCTGCAAATGGAGTGTTGATCCAATTAGCTTATTATATTAGCTTTTCTCCATGATTTCCTTATCCCTCTTCCAACACCTGTTGCAGAGTCCTTTGGCCAGTTGATATTTTGTTGGTCCCCTCTGTCTTTAAATTTAATAGTGTTGTGGGCATGGGAGATAAAATTAAATACATAGAGAAATCCTCTTTCTTTTCTTAAGTGAACTACTAACCTCTCCTTTTAGATTTTGGAGACTTGTTCTGCTTAAAGAAGCATGGTCATTAAGGCAAAAAAAGAACTGAGCACTTCAATAATTCAGTGGCACATCTCCCTCAGATTCCCTTAAGATCTTGCCTAGAAAACCTTTTTCCTTTGTCTTAAGAGACATCCTCAAGCTCAGGAGAGAACACTTAGGCTAGCAAGCCTGGCAATTTCATTGCTGTAAAAGGTTTAAATCAGAGGCTGAAGAATCTAGCGTTTCTGAAATTCTAAGGGGTATTTAAGCAGTGATTCTATTAAGTTACAGTTGAAAGGAAGTGACTGATGCCAAGAAAGTCTCTTGGCAGGTGTGTATTAGCTTGTTTTGTGGAAAAGAAGACAGGAGTACAAAACAAAGTATAAGGAAGGTAGCTGCTATTACAAATTCAGCCTGAGATTGTTTCTTTTTCTAAAGATTGTGATTGCTTCTTGCATGCGTTAAAATAAAAACCCTCATGAATACATTTATTTTATAGTAAAAATACTGTATGTATGTAATTAATTAAGGGTTGGAAATTTACCACTATTTTTATTTAGAAGGCTAAATGATGCATCACAATTCCAGTCTTATTATAAACAGTATTGCATTAATTCTGCTTAGAGGTTCTTTTAAAATGATATTATATTTCTTTTGAGTAAAGGATTTGTATATTCATGGCTCCATTCCTGGAGTCAGTTGTTTTATCTTTATTATCTTAACTGTATTTATATTTCTTTCACAAGGCAGATATTTGCCGAAGTCCACAGCTAAAAAAAATCTCTAAAGGAACAGAAAGAGTTTTATTAAATAATAACAGAGGAGTTAAAGGTGTAGGGTTGATCTTGTGATAACCATCTTTTGTTGATGCTGAACTTACATGTGATGCAGAGAACACCAGCCACAGTGAGGGTCTCCTGAACTCAGACATTCTCCACAGGTTGTATACTGTTCACAGGATTCAACAGGAATCTGGGACACCTAGAGAGAGACAAAAATAAAAAAAAATATTGTTTCTTCAATACACCAAGAAAGAAAATCTAGTTCTGCTTTTCCATATAAAATGACATCAATGTTAATTTAAGACTCATGGGGTCTGAAAGATAAATAATTTGCCCCATCTCCCTCTGCTTTTACTGAAATGACAGTAAAAGTGTCACATAGAAAGGCAAATAAGATATAACAATGACTTGCTAAGTGTGGTTATCTGTTCAGAAGTCAGCTTTGGAAATAAATGGTTCACACTTCATATATCTCTCTTACTCTCTGGAAGGAATGCCACCACTTAAATGCAATTTTTTAATGAGTATATTGATAAGGAGTATATCACTGGTTAATCTGAATGTAATTTTATCCAATGGCCATGTTCACACGTGCTATGTGAAACGTAGCGCAATATATGAAGATAATGTTTGAAACAAGATTCAAACTATGCTTTCGATGCCTATTAGAAGGAAATTGTATGTTACCCTAAACACAATTGAAAGAGATATTGAAATGTCCCTTAACTCTAAATAAAGGGGAAGAGATACCTAAGAGGAGTGGTTGTCAGGAGAAAAAACATTCCCCACTGGGCTAGCTATAGAGAATCGGCTGTCATATAACTCTATATGAACTGCATTAGCCAATTCTCTTCTTAATTCATGCTCAGGTCATTCTACATATTGCTAGGGATTTTTCTTTTTCAAAAGTATTAGCATCCTTTAAACAACATGCTTGATCAGTAAAGCTCTCCTGAGCTGCTGAGCTGAGCTGAAACAAATGTTCAGCAAATGTATACTCCACCCCCCAACATTAGTGAAATCATACCAGATGCAATGTAAGAGTGTTAAAACCAGGTAACCACAATGAAATCCCATGAAATGTTGAAGTTCTATGTCAATCACACAATAACTAAGGCTTTCTTCCTTTGACTTGTTTTAGAGATTCATTACTTTTCAATAGTGATTTATAAATCAACTTTAAATATTAATCATGTTTTTAAAATGCTACAAAACCTAACAACAAATGAGAATAAAAAATAAAGAAAAGGCAACCATTCAACAAATAAGAACATACCTTCAATAATGCAATGGTGAAATCAAGAATGAATGTGAATGCAAGCAAAATCACTGGTTAAAAACTTTTTAAACAAACAAAGCCTTCCTAACTTCACTACTAACACTTCTCTTATTGCATTTCAAAGAACTCTCACAGTTTGGCACAGATGCAAAAGAGTTTTGGAGGTGCAGTTGAAAGTTCTCCTTTATCTTTCTTTCAAAGGAGACTGATAATGGCAAGAGGAAAATGGTGAGCTGTGGCAACAATGACAAATTCTTATTCTAAGAAATAGTTTCTGCATGAACTATATAAATAGCACAATAGGGTTTGTACTAAATTTACAAGTACTGAAACAAGACTCTAGAATGACAGTCAATATATCATCTTTTAATTGTATATTCACTTATCAGGATAATTCCAACCTGCACAACTTTGCAACACTCTATTATGGCTGAAAATAGAGTGATTTGTTGAAAGCCACAAGATGAATCAGTATGAAAGAAGAATAAAAGAACTCCTAAACCCCATGAGATTCTCCCATTTATTGAAAGATATTAACCCTCTGACATTCACATCCCGATATGAAGCAATAGTCACACTACTGAAATTTAACAAGATTCTAATTTAACACCATACTATGAGCTGAATTTTTACATTTCTGGCTGAAAGCAGGATTATGGAACAGCAAAGCCTAGAAAAAGATATTTCAGAGAGTGGAACATATTAGGAGGCAGTTGAAATCCATATCAGTACACAGATGAACAATAATAGACTCTGCAGAGGTACATGACATTTTACTTGTTATATCCCACAGTGGTACTTATAAACATGTAATAAACTTGTGCAGAGTGATAGATGAACAGAATTCCCTATTGCAGCCAGATGCATATACATATCCAGATGACTCCCTTGACTTCACAGGTGATATACACAATGAGAAACATACACTGTGGATACTTGGCCTATTAATAACCCTAAAAGAAGGTCAGTTTCAGAGCAATCCATAGTTTTAAAGCTATTATGTGGCGTGTTGTTTCTTGGCAGAAAGAAATATCAACATAGGACAGATGTAATAGAAAGGGAAGTTGAAATGAACAGGATGGGAAATGGGCAGTGAAAACTGATCAGTTACAAATTAATGATTCCATCTTACTGCCTTTTGGTACTTTGAGCAATTATGGGGTAATCTAGCAAGGCCAGGAAACAAGGTACAGCCTGTGTTGACAGATGGCCCAGCAGTCCAAGCTGAACACATCAAGGATCAATTCTTGGCTTATGCAAGAGGAACCTGTTTGTTAGTGCCTCAAGCAATACTTCTCCTGGCTGAGTTTCAGATTAAAAAGCTGCTCTACCAAATGCCCAACCTCATGAATTATCAGAAAGGAGGATGTGACTGAAGATGACAAGGTATTTGACACCATCTGTAGGAAAAATATACTGTGCTATCTCATTCTTAGACTTCATTCCATGATTTCAGAAAATAGATAGGTAAAGTTCCCAGTATTCAGGGATGTTGTAGGATCTGAAAAATGCAACCAGAATGGAGCATAAGAATGAAAAGCTGAAATGACTTATATGTAATATAGAATTAGTTGGGATTTTCAAATTCAATAAAAGAGCAACTAGGGTGCAGGAAGACACATGATAGAGTTGCTAATTTATTGCAAGACGCAGTGATGGCTACCAACTGGCATGGTCTTAAAAGGGGATTACATTCATATGGGAGCATATTATTAATGTTTATTATTAACAATACCTGAAGCTGCCAGCAGGAACCTCTAATAAAACCTTATGGCAAACAATAATAGTAGTAAACAGTGTAATACTTTATTATATTTTTAATTTGTCTAAGAATTAAAATTTCACAGGCAGAGCATACAGTTAATTAACACATAAAATAAAAAATAAAGCATCAAGTAGCATAAAATAATATAAACATATAAAAGCTATTATCTGATACAATATAAGCATTTAAGTTAAAGATTTAAGTTACTGTAAAATTTTGCAATTCACTATATGCTTTTATGTAATATTTTTTTCAGTTTTATTTAGTAGATGAGTATGTAAAAGTCATGCATTGTTGTTGTCGTCTTCAACAACAACAAAAACCTTGTCTGAAGCTTTATTAATAATTAAGACTCATGTTCCTATCTAAGTCTTCTGAAAATAATAATAATAATGGAGCTTTATAGGTGGTGATATCTCAGGCAAATTCCTCCTAATGGCAGATTTTATTTTTTATCAAAATATACCAGATAAGTATAGAATAATTGGGCAAGTTGTTGGTACTACCCAGACAAGGTGGTACAGATAATGGCAAGAAAATGCCACTTTTAGCCGAAGATAATTTTTTTGGCTTAAATGAGAGGGTAAATTGATGCATATCTTTTGCTATCAGTGACAACAATCCTTCCTAAGAAGAGTACCCCAGAAGATGAATAATAGTAGAAGACAACTATTTATCTTCTGTTCTTCTTGTGGACTTCCCATAGGCATGTAGTCTATCTCTGTGGAAAAAAGATGCTGAACTAAATGTTTCCAGTTCAGTTTGCTTGAAGACTTTTCTGCATAATATCAGTGACTGTTCCTATTCCCATGCATTTGGAAAGGAGGTAGGAAACTAAAGCCTTGCTTTTCCATGTCCCTTTGTACAGTTTACAGAATTCATTAAAATAATAATGAACAGAATAAATCATAGGCATAAAGAACCAATAGAGGTGGAGTTGTGCATATAGATTTTGTGTGCATATCAGTCATAATGTCAGGGATAGCATCATCGCCCCCACCCTGTTAAGAGTCACATTTCCATTAGAGAATAATCTATTGAGGTCTGTATGATATGAATGGCTCAGGCAACTAGTTGATGAGTTACCCATTCTTTTCTGTCAGCCTTTTCTTCTTTCTCATTTTCTTTGTGATACTCACCTTTCTTTCCCTCAAGGAACATGCTGTGAGAAACTGGCAGCTTTCTCTTATCACAAACCTGACCTATCTATTGTAGAAGGACTTCTGAAATTAAACCAAGGAATGCAGTTTGCTACTCAGAAATTAAACCATCCACTCAGCATAATATGCAGGGTTTTTTGGCTAATTGGATTAGGAAACCATGGATATCTAGATAAAAATGACTAGGAAATCAGAGTATATATTTGGGAAATGAAAATATGGACATATATTTCAATCATGGAGTTTTAAAACAATGAAATAATTGTTTTAGAGATATAATCCACATATTGTTTTTTACTATTTGGTTAGAAAAAGCCTCAAGATAGAAACAATTCCGGTTTCATTTTCACATTATTGGAAATTCTCCTTTTTTATTTTAGCAATTAAAATACATGTATGCAATGGCATGAATATTTCCATATTTCCTTAGAAGTATGGATCCTATTTGTTTCTGGTATCCACCTTCTTCAGTCTTCCTGATACTGCTTGCTTGCTTATGTACCATCAGGTCATTTGCACTTCCTAGTAGTCACATAAACATTTTGCTTATGATCGTCTATCCCTGATCTAATCACCACTGAAACTGAGTCCATCCATTTTTCTGCTGGTTGTTGTCATCTTCTTCTTTTTCAGTATTGGAGCCTTGTCCAAAGAACTAGGTCTCACATAATGTGTCCGAAGTAGGACAATTTGAGATTAGACCTTTATGCCTTGAGTGAGAATTGTGGATTGATTTGTTGATGATCTACTGATTTCTTTTCTTGGGGTCCATGGCATTCTCAGGAGTCTTCTCCCACACCAAAGGTCAAAAATGTCAAAAATCTTCCATTTGCTTCTCCAAAGCCCATTTCCAGATATATTGAATTATGATTTCCATAATTTACAGCTAATTATTTTGCTTCTAAATATATTTACCTTATGCTTTCATAGTCTTCTTAATTCTCAATTGTTTCTTTCATATTTTATAATTTATTATGTCATGGTATGATCCTGGAAAGAGTCTAATTAATGATTGTATAAAATTACTAAACAAGGAAGTTCTTAGTTTACAAGTGGGAAGGTAGAACAACTTCCCTATTCTTTTACAACCAATTTTGAAGTGAGCTATCGCCACAATAAAGGAGGAACTATATACAATTATTTTGCAACACAAACCTATCAGATTGTAAGATAAATTTGAAGCTATTATAAATTTTCCATTTCTGAACTTTAATTTTTAAAATATCTTATTTTTATTATTGCAATTATGGTACTTCTACTGCTGAGTTTGTTCCCACAGGTGAATGCAAAGAGAGCTAGTTTGGGAGCTAAGTTCTTAAGTATATCTTTGCCCTAGAATCTAATGTAGGGAGTTGTTAAAAATCTGAAACATGTAAGGCAAAAATGAAGTTCTAGAGGGGAGAATGTATATTGCGGTTACATACATTTGTAACCACTTGTGCAGCACTTGTGTTTGTTTTCTTCTGGCACTATATAGACAGCTACAATAAAGAAAAGAGGAGGGGGGAGAAGAAAGAACTAAAAGAGAAAGGAGCTCCCTGGGGCTAAAATGAAAGCGAAGGGGAAAATGTAACTCCTTTCCCCACCACCACAAAAGGGGCTTCATGCTTCAATAGATTGGAGAGAAACCTCTGATTCCTGCTACAGTTCACCTACATGTATAAATGCTGCCTGCTGTATCTGTTACATTCAGCAATCGTCTCGCTTTCTACCCTGCCATCCAAATGTAGTTTTTATGCTGAGCAAACTAAGAATCCAGTCTCTTCTTTCTCCATTTTTTCCCCTCTGAATCTTGTGAGTGATGTCGGCAACTGGCTGGGAATTAAAACAACTGACTGCATTACATTTGCTCAGTCCGTCAAAACACTGCCCTGCTCCCAGCAGCTGGAGAGTCAGAAGCTGAAAGGAATCAGTGTATTTTGGAACAAAGGCTACTTTCACGCCAAATACTTTTGATACAGTGAGAACTCAGTTCCTCTCTACATTTGAAACCAATAAGGCCCTTCTTTCTCTTATTTCCTGGGCCCTACTTAACAGATTTTTCCAGGGGAGAGGAGAAGAGAAAGAAAAAGAGTATAAAATGAGGGAGTATGAAGACAGAAGTAAGCAACTGTAGCGATAACATCCTAAGAGACCTGCTGCTATGCCAAAGTTGAATGAAATATAATGTTAAATCTTTTTCAAAGGGAAACAAAGCTTGTTTGATCTGTGCCAAAATGTGTGGCTGTTAGTGTAAATTAATATTACTATGTAAGTTAGTATTATAACAAACTAATAAGGATATGTCAGGGCTTCCAAAACCAATTCAAGATGATGTTTTTGACCCTTCAAGACCTTCATGGCATGGGACTGGGTTATTTGACCTAGTCCCTCTCCTTGATTACATCTGCCCTCCCCATCTGATATGGCAAGGGAGACTTGCTTCAGGTCATGTCTGTCAGAGAAGTACATTTGGGGAGCCCAAGGAGGTAGGTCTTTGTCTTATGGAACACTCACATCTCCCTCCGCAGCTGAATTGAGGTTAGCTCTTTATTAATATTCTGGAATTCCCTCAAGAATTCTGGAGTATTTCTTGTTTAATAATTAAAATTGTTTTAGCTTCTGTTTAAGTTTGATGAAAAAGACATCACAAAACAACCAATAATATGAGCTTCTTCAAATTACTGATACTCTTTCCCCATATTTGGAATTCCATATTTTCCTGGTTAAATTATGGGAAATAATAGTATGATATACACACCATTTGTTGATATCATTGACATGTTCTACTAGTGCTGTTCAGTATTGATTGGCAAGTGCGTTTTCTGCTTTGTAGACTTTCTACATCCATTGTTTTCTGTACAGTACATACTAGAGGAACATGTGCACTGAAAAAAATATTGATATTTCTCCCTACCTGAATATAACTTTTATTATTTTTTTGTAATTCCTTCAGTTATTCAAAATAATATTTCATAATAGATTAAAAACTTCTTTAATTGTCTCTTACATAATATTTTACAATTAAAACTTCTTTAATTGTCTCTTATATAATATTTTATTTAGTCAGTATTGCCAGATTTTAATTAAGCTTTGCTATTCCTAGAAATCTTGACTTTTTTTAAAAAAATGAATAGTGTAATAATTTTTTTATCTTGACAAACTGGGAATTCTGTATTTTCATTTTATAAAGATATCTACTTGCGTGGATATATTTTATATGAAATTATTAGCTCCCAAATAATAATCTGGCCAAATAATGGTTTTGAAACTGAATGTGAGCAAGTTATCATTGAGATGAATTTGTGGAAATTCAGTACTTTACAATCCATGAGAAACTATATGCCTGTTCCTGTTAATTGACTGAAGATTTGTTCTACAAAAGGCATTTTAGCATGTACTCTTAGAGTTGCTTTATTTTTTTAATCTCTGGGGTCCAAATACATACCTATCTAGTCTTTGCCAGACTTTCCTAAAATCAATTGTTGGATTGTCCTACATTGTATATTCTTTTAAGTTGTTTCTTCTTGTTTTTGTTCATTTAATTCATTTCTTTTTTCATCTCTTTTAGTCAATGCCACCAGCATTTTCTATGTTGCTGAAATTTTAAGTGGTATCTATGGCTGGATTTTTATGGCATGTAGCTGTTGTAAACAAGTTGGTCTTGAAATGTAGATTTTGTAATATCTTTCATCATTGCATTGCTCTTCTAAATTTCCCCATTAAATTAACCTTTTACAACATGTTTAAATTAGTCACAGTCCTTAGGGCCAAGTACAACTTATGCATCAAAATCTGCAATTGGACTCTCAACTGAACTGATTTGTCTTTATAAATGCATTTCATATTACATTTATGGAACATTTGTCGTTTTTCACCATGTTATTAATCTGGAACTTGAATATTTAAGTGATTCAATTTGTGTGCTTTTTAAATTTGTTACTTGAGCTTCTGTCCTGCTCATCTATAAATTGCATTGCTTTATCCCCATATTTGTTATACCTATGTATCATTCATGTTCCAGAACTAAGGGAAAAATCTAATGGGATATCATTTGTGTTATGTTTGCCAGTATAGATAAACTTTGTCTTGATATTCTCTCTTTATTTTTATGTATTTTCATTTTTGCCAAAATGGCTACCAATTGTTATGATTGCATGCTTTAATTTGGTTTTGCTATTTCTCAATTTTTGGTGCTTTCTTTTCTGAAAGGACTTGCTTTACCTTCATTATTTCACTTTTAAAAGATCAGTTTACATCATTTGTTTTTCTGCTCCTCCCATTCATATCCATTACTAGTATATTTACTTAATGTGATATATGTTATATTGCTCTTTAGTTATATTCCCAGGATTATTTACAAAGGAATAGAAAATGAAATTTAAATAATTCAATCCATAAAAAAATTGTTTTATGTTTATTCTTTAGAATAAACTCCTGTTTATTTATAAGTTTTGATATTAGACATTTTTATGCTTTTTAAAAAATATTTTTCATAAACCAATCAGTTGGCTTTTTCCACTGGGTGGTCTAGAAATGTAATCAATTAATCAATCAGTAGCTATCTTCTGATTCCAATTTATCTGTGTATAATTGGACTTCCTGGACATTAACTTATGAATAAACATAAACATTTGCAATCTAAATAAATGAAGGTGTAAAATCAGGAAAGCATTTCTACATGTCTACATATGAAGTCCAACAGCTAGCACTGTACAGGTCCTATATCAGTGGTGGGTTCCTATCAGTTTTGTCCAGTTTGGCTGAACCTATAGTGGCATGACAGCCTAGGTTGCAGAACTGGCAGCAACCCAAGTTGGCCATGCCTTTGAACTGGTTCCCCGGTCGCAGCAGTAGCTGCTGCCACCATCCTGCTTTTGAGTTCTGTGCATGCGCAGAACAATTTCTGCGCACCCATGAGCAAACTGGCAGTAACGTTGGCTAGAACCCACCCCTGTCCTATATGATCATTATGATCCATTGTAACTGCATTTTCATTATATACAACTTCTGGAGACAGTTGCATTCTTTATATACTAGATTAGAATAATGCAGGTATAAAAAGAAGGGTATTTTCTGTTTAGGAAGACTTTTTTTGTCAGGGATCTGTTAATGTAAATTGGCCTTAACATTTATTAAATTGGTAAATTCACTTTTTTACTCCGGACTTTTAATAGTTAAATGATTTTAACATTCACTTTAAAGTTTTATCTTGTGTTTTTTATTAGACATCTTGAGTGTTCATTTCTCATAAATCACAACTGGCATAAAATTCTCAATTGGTCAGAAGCATTATGTCGCAGAAGCACAACTTGAATTTCCATTGATGAGGACTGCTCAAGGAATATTCCATACTGTAAACTGGGAGACAAAGTGACAAAATTCAGAACTCACTAACAACAGAACATCAAATATAAACAGCAAGTGGCAGTGTATGCCTACCTTGCAAAGAAAGAAAGAAAGAAAGAAAGAAAGAAAGAAAGAAAGAAAGAAAGAAAGAAAGAAAGAAAGAAAGAAAGAAAGAAAGAAGAGAAAGAAAG
Source organism: Natrix helvetica (assembly GCF_964273705.1). Taxonomy (NCBI): domain Eukaryota; kingdom Metazoa; phylum Chordata; class Lepidosauria; order Squamata; family Natricidae; genus Natrix; species Natrix helvetica. The sequence goes on from NC_138549.1 coordinate 132,244,067, forward strand.
AGTAAGAATAATTAGAAAGTTAGAAAAAAGCTAAGGAAGGTAAGACTTGGTGAGCTCTTTGATGGAAAATTACACGAAACACCTTAGCTATAGGCTAGACTAGGAGAAAAACTAGGAGAAAAGCTTTATGGAGTTGAGTCTGGTTCAAGGGAGTTTTTGCCATTTTATCACAAAATAATTGTTATTGTACATTGTTGAGAAATTATTGTGGGTAATTTCCAGTTCAGTTTGGACCCACCACATTCATAATCTCTATTTTCAGATCAGATCAGAGCAGAATAAACAAATACCCCATCATCACTTCAGCTAGCCAAAATGTAACTTAATGCTATGTTAAACATTAGCACAACATCAAAACAATTAATTGGCAAAAACAGGATAGAAGACAGGCAAAAGTGGTGGAGAGAAAGACACACAAAGAACAGGCAAGAATTTATACTATCTAAATTTCCAAACAGTGACATCAAAAAGGAACATAAATTTCTAGATCCCACTGGAAAAAAAATATACTATAGGAATGGATATTCAAAACGTAGTGGCCTTTGATTATTCTATACTTAACCCTTTATATAAAATAGAATAGCAGAATAGAGTCAGTTTGGAGTTTGGTGGCACCTTTGTCAAATTTAACGAATTCATACATATAGGTAGAGGGCAGGCAGGAGAGCAGGTGATTCTCCTCTATTCTGTACCATTACATTCCAGCAATTTGATGGATGATGATGATGTTTCTACCACATGTTTAATATTTTCTATGGATGAGACTCAGTGTGGTCTAGTGGTTAAGGCATCATGTTAGAAATTGGGAGATCATGAGTTCAAGTCCTGTCTTAGTCATGAAAGCCAGATGGGTGTCTTTGGGCCAATTGCTCTCTCTCTCAGCCCAACCCATCACACAAGGTGGTTTTGGGAACAAGAGGAAGAGAAAAGTGTGTTGGATATATTTTTGCTACCTTATTTGTTTTTATAAAAAAAACAAAGGGATACAAAGAAAATATTTTTTCTTCAAGAAATTCTTTCAGCTAAATGCAACTTTTTCTTTCCTTAAGCACTTAGATTTTTTTAAAAAAGAGACCTGGGTCAATGCTCCCGCTAAGACAGGGAAAGCTACTAAATCAATTGTGCTTTTCTTGGCACATTTAAAAAAAAATATGACAAATAATAACAATGTATTTTCTTCAATTTTAATTTTATTTTCTGTTGGTTTCTTGCTCTCGTTGTTTAATTTTGTGCTTGAAATCTTTCTTGTCTGCATAATTGTACTGCTGTAAATAAATATTATATACTTTGTTCTACGAAAGTCTTCAGTTTCACAGGGTTCCCCCCCACCCATACGACATTTCACATGCAAGAACACATTGATATCAGAATAATAATTACAGGGGTATAAAACATAAAAACATTGGATTCAAATATATGTGTTTCTGTTCAACCTCTGTACAAACCAAGATACACAAGCAACTTCCTTCATTCCTTTCTTCCTCCTTCCTTCTCTTTTCTCTCTCTCTTTCTCTCTCTCTTCTTTCTTTCTTTCTTTCTTTCTTTCTTTCTTTCTTTCTTTCTTTCTTTCTTTCTTTCTTTCTTTCTTTCTTCTTCTGAAAATCTTCTAAGCCACAATATTTAAATATGCTAATTCTGTCTTAATATCATCCACTTTCAAATTTTGTATATGAGATGGAATGGAAATATTAGGATCAATAGATATCAGGAGAAAATAGAGCCTAACAAAACGAGGTAGAATGAATGTGGATTCCAGTGGATTCTTTTCAGGAATACTTTGATGGATATTCCCTTCCACAGAGGATCCCAACAGGAACTCAACTCTTTCTACCACAATGTTGATATTAGGAGATGGTGTTAATAAAAGAAGTCAGAGCACACACTGTGCTTCCCTTTGCATAGCAAGCCATGCTTTTTTATGCCAGGAATGGTTTTTGAAGGCAAAATATGTTTAGATAAGTACTCTACACATAACTGAAATTAACAGTGAGAAAGTTTTCATCAGGCTTCCCCCCTCTAATTTAAATGCTTGAGCTGTGATATCATCAATATGCTGATGATAGCCTATTTAACATTTCAACTCTAAGTTATGAGGGGTTGCTGTCAACATCTTATTCCAGTCCTGGGAGGCTGTAAGGAGCTTTATTAAAAAGAACAGGCTGAACTTGAAGCCAGAAAAGATGGGTATCAACACAAGCATTATAATTGTATAATATAAATTCCTGCATGGCTTATAAAACCCACGCAGGAATTTTTTTTTTTTTACAATTTTGCCAATTTCCTGGGTACAATTTCAGGTGTTGGTTTTATGAGTTATAAATTTACAAGTTAAGTAATAAAGTTCACTTATATCTTGCCACCTGAGTACTTACGTACAAGATTGCTTGATTGCTCCCATCTGAATCAGCCCAACCTATTACATTATTTGTGTGGAATTCCTGGTCATCTTGCACATCAGGAGGCAAATGGAACTGAAGCCAGGAGGCATTTTACTTCAGTGGTAGCACCAGAGCTTTGGAGTCATCTTCTCCAAAGATCAAATGAGCCCCCTGCTATTGAGCTTCTAATGGATATTAAAAACTGGGTACTTTCAGACAGAGTTCCGGTGGAGTTTATACTATTATATTCTTTTGGAGGGGATGTCTTGCCCCTTTGCTTTTGCGATTGCTGTGATTGATTTATTGGGTTACAACTTATATATTTCATTTTTAAAAAACTGAATTGTACCTTGTTGCAACGTTTTGCTGCTGAGAGATACTTTTTTTTTCTCTTTTCTTTTTTTACTGTAGTGGGGTATCACACCGTACATGCAGTTTTGCCTGTCCTCTGGGGGAAATCCTGCAAACAGTCATTTTCATATTTGATTGTTTACAGAAATAAATCTTAAACTGCTTTATGTGAAGGAAAAGAAGAATCTCACGAATCTTATGACTGATTGCAGTCAAGGTATGTTAATATCCAATGAGACAGAGGAAGAACTTTAGGTTCATATGCTTTCCCCACTAGTCTATATGCCTTTTTTCTTGTTGGTTGGATGATATGGCTCAGTCTATCGTGTTTTCCTGTATTGATTTCAGATTCACAATGAAGATTTTGAATATGGATGAAGCATGTTCCTGAGCATGCACTTATGAAATACAGTTACCATTTATGCATTTTCCATTCCAAAGTAATTTATGAACCATCTTCAAGGGAAACATTCAAATACACAATAATGTCTTGCTTTCAACTTGAAGTGAAATTCATCTAGAACAAACTATACAATCAGATCTGAGTAAGGGTCAAGAGATCTTGAAGTCCACAAGTCTTAAAGCTGTCAAGTTTGAACACCCCTGGCATTGTTTTTCTAAAGGGTTAGGAATGCAAGGGTCTTGTAACTTGACAGCTTTAAGACTTGAGTGCTTCAAATGCCAGAGCTTCTGAGCCAACATTTTGGTTGCTAAGCAAGAGCGTTGTTAAGTGAGTTTCACCACATTTTACAAGTTGGCCACACCCACCCAGTCACATGGCTGGCAAGCCACCCCCACTTGGTCACATGGCTGGTAAGCTATTCCCACCCGGTCACATGGCTGGCAAGCCACTCCCACAAAGCAGGCCACACCTACATTTATTTTATTTATTTATTATTCGTATTTATAGACCGCCCCTTCTCCCGAAAGGGACTCGGGGCGGTGTACAGTCACTAAAATGCGTTATAAAATACATACATAAAACAGTTAAATAATTAAATACGTAGGTGGAGGAGGTTGCAAGACTGTATATAGAATAATAAATATAGTACATTAAAAGCTTACATAAGAGGTTCTAGAACAAACTATACAATCAGATCTGAGTAAGGGTCAAGAGATCTCCTATGTATCATAGAAACTGTAGACGTTTCTAAAGGATATGGATTTTTACATACAATTGTAAGCATGATACACTTCTGGGAAAGAGATTATCCTTTGGATGTGCAGGGTTAAACAGACAATGATTAAGTTTAATGTGCATCCCCAAGATGCACTCAAGAAAGGAACCAGGAAATGCTTTTGTAGCTAATTAATTCAGTATTAGTGTTACGTTCCTTCCTGGAAAGTTTGTCCAATCCCCATCTTGCCTATAAACTCTCATGTCAAGTGGCTTTGTCCAGTGTTGCTGTGTGCCTAATGTTCCAGCTAAGATTGCAAGTTCTAATTTATTGTGCTTTGAGATCCTTGATGAAAGGCATGACAGGACTGCAAAGTGCTTCATCACATTAAAAAGCCAGGGTTATAAAGCCTTTGTGGCCTCTGGCAGGCATTTCATGTGACAGACTCAGCTCTTGCTTTACCGCTCTGTAAAGAAAGAAAAATTCACATCTTGCATAGTGTCCCATGACAATTGCTTTAATTAAAACACCATGGGATGTCAGTAAGCTCCGTGTTGCTGAGTGACAGGAATCCCTGGAGGTAGCAATTCCAGAGAAAAGGGAAGGCAGTTTGAATCAGGAATTTCCTTCTTCTACCTGCACAAGACACACAACTGATTCTCAGAGTGAGAGCATCAGATTTTATACAGAACTTTCATGAATATCCCTTTTATGAGCTCAGTACAGGTATTTCACAACTTACAACCATTCATTTAGTGACTATTCCAAGTTACAACTGGAACTAAAAAAAGTGATTTATGATTGCTCCCTATGTCACATGGTTAGAATTCAGATGCTTGGCAACTGGTTCATATTTGTTATGGTTGCAGAGTCGCTGTGAGCAACCTTTGTGACTTTTTGACAAACAAAGTCAATGGGGAAGCCAGATTCACTTAACAACTGTAGCAAGAAAGGTTATAAAATGGTGCAAAACTCACTTAACAAGCGTCTCAATTAGTAATAGAACTTTTGGGGTCAATAGTGGTCTGTATTGTATGGGGTGGGGGTTGCATTTCATTTGAAGATGTATGTGCAAGGACAGAGTATAGATGGGATTAGAAATGGAATTGTAGGTTAGAGATGGGATTATCTTTTTTGTTTTACATTCTTTTGAAAATTCCTGAGTTTAAATCCTACTTCTTTGCCAACCACTCCAATTCATAAATCTTAGGCAGAGTGTAATATTTTTTTAAAACTTGATAGTCATGTTTATTAAGAGAGAGGAGCTAAATGGAGATATGTGGTAAAGCAGTAATGGTCACAAATATATCAGGTGAGGAACTAATATAGTTCCTAGAGACTCTAAGTAGTTTATGTGCAACATAGAGAAGAATATAGAGTAAAAGGGGTTGGAAAATGTGCAAACATGTACATTTCAACATAATATATATATTAGTAACAGCAGCATTACTGTTATTGTAGCTAACACATTAAAATGTGTGCTTATTTCACTATTTAGGTAATGTCCTAGTTTTTAGATCAGAGATCATGAATGCAGAAGCTTTAACACAAATTCTTTACTACAAGGGCCATTATCAGACTCATCTAATTGAAATGCTGAAGCCAAACGTATGCACATATATACAAGCACATACATTTAGCACTGAATCAGTTGAACACGGATTGAGAGGAAAATAAATTTTCTGATGCATCATTTCTATCACAGTCCAGAATGATATATTAAATTTATCTCTTTAAAACTGTAATTCCTCTTACATGATAAAACTTTGTAAAAAGTATTACATACTAGAATTTACGAATAAACAACTTCATTGATGTTGCATATTTCATGAATATTCATACTTTGGGGGCTATTGTGTATATTTGATATTTAAAAGTAAGGCATCATACCTTTAAAAAGATGCTTGTCTTGGAGGGATAGCAAGTTTACAAAATGATTTGTCTTGTTGCACAGAGCTAGAAAGCAAATTTTACCACGAATGTACATATGACTATTTTGTTTTCAGATCAGATGTTATCAACCTGCAGATCAGGAGTGGGTTCCTGCCAGTTCTAACCTCTTCTATAGAAGAGGTTCCACAAATCTACGGTGCCGTTTAGAACCGGTTCCAGCTCCCTCCCCCTGCCCATCTGCACATCAAGATGAAGAGCGAGTTAAGGAATTCTGGGAGTTGAAGTCCACAAGTCTTAAAGCTGTCAAATTTGAACACCCCTGGTGTTGTTTTTCTAAAGGATTAGGGGTGCAAGGGTCTTGTAACTTGACAGCTTTAAGACTTGAATGCTTCAAATGCCAGAGTTTCTGAGCCAACATTTTGGTTGCTAAGCAAGAGCGTTGTTAAGTGAGTTTCACCACATTTTACAAGTTGGCCACACCCACCCAGTCACATGGCTGGCAAGCCACTCCCACCCAGTCACATGGCTGGCAAGCCACTCCCACAAAGCAGGCCACACCTACATAAGAGGTTCTAAAAAAATTTGAAACCCACCACTGCTGCAGACCAACCACAATTTTTTATTCATGTAAAAAGCTTGAATACAAATCTTCCCTCACAGTTGTGGAAAATTAATTTCTATTATTTCTAACATATTAATACATAATATATTGCATATATTTCATCTCTTAAAAACAAGCTATTCCTACGTAGCTGCAGTTTGCTGTACTACTGTATGCCATCTTTTTTGCAAGGAAGCTATGCAGCCAGATAAAATGATAGGATTGAAGAGAAATAGATATGGTTGAAGAACCAAGATAGATACAAACTAAATAACCATTAGTTAACAGAAGGCAAAATCTACACAAATCTAAGATAGAAAAGTAGTAGGTGTTGTTTTAAGAATAATTCCTTTCCAAGTGATATACTGATTAAAGGATATGACCTTTCATATCCTTATAAAGGAATTGTTTCCTGACTGAAGGAGAAAGAAGTCTTTCTGCTATGCCTTGATGGACTTATTAAGGTACTATTCTACCTGCTCCTGTCTCAGTTTCCCTAGCTCTCCAACAGAGAATGAAAGAGAAGGCAAGGTGTTAATCACAAGACAAATACCAGGGACACTAATGGCAGAAACAGAAGAATGCAAAGAATGTTTCAACCTTTTTCTTCTATCCACTCCACTTTTATGTTGCAGATGATAAAGGCAAAGAATTGCTTCCAACAATGAGAAGCAATTAATAAAGGGCAGAGTTTTCACCTTTCTTCAAAAATAGCCTGGAAGCCATCTGACTCATTATTACCTCCTAATGGCATTTTAAATATGGCAAGAAAAGGCAAAGCTTCTCTATATAAGAAGACTCTGACACTTGTTTAGGTAACTTAATTACTTTATCAGCAATCCTTTTACCTGTCCCACGAAAGGTCCATCACTTCTAGTTAGCCATTTTAACCTCATAAATTTATGTTATTCCTATAAAATATGCCCCTGAAACTTATGAAACCAAGTTAGCAATTAAGATCAATGCACAATTTATCTTAACATTATGATGTGCTGTAATTATGGAATAGGCAATTGAACAGTACCTTCAATTGCCTATTCCATAATTACACACTCCTTCTTATTGGATTTGACTTGCAATTTTTTCCCAAACAGTTCCTGTATATGTATTTATCATATTTCCTTTCAGAATATTCCAGCAAAGTGAAAGAGTTCCCAACTTTGTATAGCTCTGTGAAAAACCCTCCATTGACACTATTCAGTGCCTGCATGTCTGAATCACAACATATCTGGTAAAAAGTAATGGAACTATGTATTGGAATGTCAATGTATGGAACTGACATATAAACAGTGAGTAGCTATTTTCTGATGAATGAGCTAAGATATATGGCAAGGGATTTAAAAGGAGGTTAAATTAGAGCCACTACATTCTCTTCCAAAAAATATCAGTGATGCCTTCTTCCATTACTATAAGCATGGTATATTCATCCTGAGAACAAAAGCCACCTAGTCTTAGAAATTGCAAATGGATGAAAGAAAGAGAGGCCACATAGGTCTAAAGATGACAAATGCTTCTGCAGGATCCCTGCAAATAATAGAACCTTAATCTTAACTCTTATCACTTTGTACCTCCTACATTTCTATTTCTATTGCATTCATCAATGTTAACACTTCAGACTGCTTCCACTGAAGCTGCAATAAGCAAGATAGCTTAAGTCTTCCTCCAGTTTAAGGAGGGAAGAGTAACGCTACAATAACTGATAAATCTGGAAAAAATATCACTAAGAAAGCTATGAAACATCACAGAAAAAAAGAAAGAGGACTAAGATTTACACAGAATGTATTTGTAGTACTTCTACATTTGCGACACTCTATGATTAAAAAAAGAAATATATCTCAAACAAGGAGGAAAAATGGCCAGCTGCTGTCTGCATCTATGCAGTCTGCTATGTACATTTAACCATTAATGGTTAACTTAAACACTTCAATTCTTTCTCTCAGCTCTTTAAAATAGATTGAAGAATACAATCCTTCATATATAAGAGTCCTTTAAATAGACAATCTTCTTTCAGCTATCTCCTATGACAGTCCTCAGTATTAAGTAGGAGACATAACTGTCCTGTGATACAATGCTGAGCAGTATTTGAAGTCTGCAGCAACCTGGATTTAAGAAGGAGATGATGATTTAGAACATGTGTGAGCATTCACATAGCACTCGTCAATTCCTTTATCAAGGCTTGCATGGGAGCGACTGAGCAATCCCAGGACAAGACAGAAGTTCTTTAAAGAGCTGCTAATAAGTATTGTGAGATGCTCTTGAGTCTCTTTTTCCTTTGAAGTCTGAATCATTGAACATTTCTAACTGTATCCAGGGATGAGAAACAGTAAATTATAGTTTCCAAAGTAGCACCTATCAAACTGGTTTCCAAAGGTTGATAAAGGTATGTAATCAACTTTTGATGCTCTGATGTAGAATTTGAGGTTTTGCAAAAGAGTGTCAAATAGCCTCCTTAACCATGAGGATCATCATCCTATGATTTATTGTATCAAACTGATAACAGTATGATTGCAAATTATCAAAAGCTGACACCTGTGATATAACTGGTGAAACCAAAACAAGTAGCTAAAGGAAGCTGAATTACCTAAGAAATATATCTGCCATACATTTAGCAATAGTATGCTATGGTAGCACAGTTGATTTCAAAGTCCAAATTCCAATGACTGATAACATTTCTTCAACACGTTATTATGATAATAAATTGCTTATTTTTTCTGCAATAAACAATTTTGGTAATTGTTCTAATGAAAAGAATAAAAACACAAAACATTTGCAAAATAAGATATTCTAGTGTTTTACATGCCATTTACTTTGTTTTCATTTTTTGGCTGTTTCAAAATGAATAGTATTTAACATTCTTTGTTACAGGCATTAACCTAGCATTTCTTCATCTCACTTTTCTACCAAGACTCTTAGAGCACAGTAACCTTTTTTGTTTAGCTAACATAACAGCTTTGAGGCTCACTTTTTACTTCCCTAATTACAGAACTTCCTACCCAGTAATTAAATGATAAAGATTCATTACAGTTTTCCTTGATTGCCTGATTGGCTCTATTTTTCAAGGTCCCTAGGGACATTCCACAACCCTTGCATTTAGAATCACATTTCTTCTTAAATAGCCACCAAAGCCATAAGCTATTATAGGAGAAAGAATGGACTAAATAAAAAGTATATGTGTCTGTCTGGGTGACATTCTGGACCTCCCTGCCCTCCCTGACCAGTCCCACCTTTAGTGATTGCTACAAAACAAGCAGCTGACCTCTCTGACTAGAAATCAACACATGAGCCTTCCTGTCTGTGGCACGCCACCTTGGAGACCTGTTGTGGGGAAAGGAGTTCAAACAGAAAATCTATTTTTAATGACTTTGGGGAGTTCTGGGGAGATGCTGAGTAATTCACTGTAATTAAAGCTATCCATCACTCAGTGAATAAGAACTGGAAGTTGATGAACTTTGCTGTGCTATTTTTACCCATTTAACATATTTGTGTGTGTGTGTGTGTGTGTGTGTGTATGTATGTGTCTGTCTGTCTGTCTGTCTATCTATCTATCTGTCTGTCTGTCTGTCTGTCTGTCTGTCTGTCATCTATCATCTGTCATCTATCATCATCATCATCTCTCTCTCTTTCTCTCTCTCTCACCACACACACACACACACACACACACACACACACACACATACACTAAGAAATCAATGTGTAGCAGCTGTGCGCATGTAGACAATATAGCTCATCATTTTGAAGTTCTTGGTGGTTTATGCAGTATGAATTTAGAGAAAATAAATATAAGAGACAAATCTGGATTGTACTAAAAATGGGGGACATTATTTTTTTGTTTATTTTGTTTATTGTGTATTGCATGCTAGCCATCATCGCCATTCAACAAACATCTATAGATTTGAATTTGTAAGACCTCATTTTAAGACAGAATCCTTAAAAAAGAAAAAAATGCTATTCAAAATATATCCATATAATCATTAAATAATTTCATTTACCCACTCATTTGTGGATTTCACATGACACTAAGCCACAGGTTTTAATCTATTAAGTAATCTGCAATTGACTTGATCAAGCTAAATTATAAATTGTTGTACAATGCAGAATGGGTGGTCACACTTATTTTTAGCCAACAGAAACATATTACACTATGGCTTTTATCTTATTTTATTTCTCATTGGCTACCTAGATGGAAAAGTTCGCAATTACCTTTACACACATTTGTAAGGTATGCAAGGCAATTACTGACTTGGATCAAAACTTCAGTGTCTGTTACTAAGGTTTTTCTGGATTCCAGTCCCACCAGTAATTGGAATAAAGTTATGCCAAATTTAACAAAACACACAATGGAAGAATAGTCTTATATATTTTTGTTCCACAAGAAAACGATGACTTCAAACGGGATAGGGGGAGGACAGGGGCATCTGTCAGGTTTTGACTGATCTTACAGAATTAAGATCAGGAGGCCCCCAAAGACAGTTATTTCATCCTTTGGTCCTTAAAGGTCAACATTTCACAGAGATGGCAGTAATTGTATGATTACCTGCACATTGACATTATGGCAGTTACTAAACATGCATATTTATGCTACCTTCACAGAGTTGGATTAATTTAAAAAGATAATATGATTTATATTTCAATAATTCTAGTGTGGCTCATTGGGGTCAACAAGGCATCCCATCTAATTTGGGTTATCAAAGACTGCCATAGAACTCTTTTGGGAATATGACTTCATAATTCATATTCCCCTGATTATTGCTTTGAACTCAATGTTTCACATGATATGAACTACTTGTAAATCTTAATTATACTAGGTAATATGTTTATATTAGGAATAAAAATGAGAAATCAAGCCTTGTGAACTTTGGTACAATAATTATCTGAACTTTAAAAATATATATTTTATAGATTATATCTGCAAAGAAGCTGAAGGCTTTCAAAAATGATCCAAATGAGTCAAAATTGGAGCTCTCCATTCTAGTTCACTTAGACTCAGTAGCAGGATTTTGATTTTCTGAAAGCATAGCTATATTGTATATTTTAAAGGCTGGTGATAAAGAAACTGGAAAGCAAGCACTGTATGAACTTTGTAGCAGAAAATTTATTTCTATTATATTAAGAAGGTAATTCTTAATTTGATCAAAGAAAAGTAAAAATACATTGCATGAATAACACATTAGAAAGGAAATATCTCAGAGATAGCAAGCGCATATGGTGTATGCAATTGACTCAATCACTGGCATTATCAAGGAGTAATAGTATATCTTTTGCCCAACACAACTATTTTTGTCTAACAGTCTTGATCCTTCCTACTAGAACAAAGGTTTACATAGTCCAGTATTCTTTCTCAAGCTTAAAACTTCAGGGAATGTATAAGAAGAACATGAAGATAAAGTCATTTTCTACTTTTCCTTCCAACCAACTGGGATTCAGAGGAATATTGCTTGGGTGATATCAAAAGGGGAAAAAAATCACTATAAAATTTATCCAATCCCATTTTAAAGCATTTTTGGCTTGACAACATTCATTTTAGTTGAATTAATTTATGGAATGCATCACTGTCTTATCTGTTATTACAGATCATGGTAACTCTATTCAGGCTCTCAAAATAGAAGGTAATGTTTAGAGAAAAATCCGGAACAGTAATTCAATTCTTGTTGAACTGAATTATAGACTAAAAAAACCTCTGCCTGTCTGTAGTTTACAGCAGTTTTAGTGACACTGGAGTTCATTAAGGAACTTCAAGGAAATATGTTAAGATAAATCAGAAAACTAGACAAAGGTTTTCTTAATTCTAGAAAAAGATGCTCTGGAGCAAGAGCCTTTCAGGTTCAGGCAGTAGCTGCTCCCTTTAAAAAAATCAGAATTTTCTTTTAATCTAGCAATCCCTGGCTAAAATAGACACAACTATGAACAGCACATTTATATTCATGATTGTTCAGTTCATGCATAACCTTGAGTGGTGAAATGAAACTCTAATTTTAACCTTAAATGGGTAAAGGGATCAAGTTTAACCCTGTTTCCTCAAACAAGTATGATCACTTTTATTTTAGTCTTAGCTATTAAAAAAACAGATAACAGAATTATACACTAGAAGAAACATAGGCATATTCAGCTATTGTTCACTACTTACATTTTTGAAATCAGTTTATGCCCAGTTTGAAGAGAAAACTTTAAATGCAATATTTTTTTAAAAAAATATGAAAACTAAAACCAACAAAAATGGAATGACTTTCTTCATGTTACTTTTAGCAACACCTGACTGTTTGCTCCAATATATTGCCAATTACCTCTGTCCATGACTTAATGAAGCTTTAAATGTTTACTGCAAGTGTCTGTTTCCCTATAGAACATGTGTTTGACAAGGTAAAAAGCTAATCTTACTGTCAACTGAATTAATTTCTGTTTTACAGCATTTGAAATTGAACTCAGAAAATGTGCATAGCTGCTCATTTATGTAAGATATGAAGTATTTAGACTTTTTGAAATTGTTCTTTCATTATGATCCAACTTGGTGACAAAGTTAAGATAACCTTTTTGCCTCTATTGGTGTTTTCCAGGACTCTGAAGGGTTTCCTTAAATCTTACATTCTGCCACCCCTCTTTCATAAACTCTTGGATTCCTCTCTAAAGTTAAGGTTTGGTTTCACCCATTTTTGGAATCCAGACCTCAGCAAGCCACCCTACATCTGCTCAATGGAAATAATGTAGCATTGCCATAGAACATTACCTAGGGAAGAAAAATGAAAAACTGAATAGGATCTGAGATGATTTTGGATTTCTACAGATGCTTACTAAGTCCAATACTTTGAAGGCCCCCAACAGACAATTCTCCAGAAAATAACAAAACACAGTGTTGGAAGAAATGTCCTTCTGGGTTCGCCCCCAAGTGGGGAAAAATACACTGGAGGCATGGAGGCTGCATACAAAGATGGTTTAATGTTTTAATGGAGGACAGGACCGCATGGCTGGAAGTCCTGGGGAAAAAAAGGTGATCACATGCTTCCAGGTGTTGGGTGATGAAGAAGAAAAGGAAAGAAGGGTTGAAGAAGGGCTTGCAGGGCTTTTTATAATCTGTTCGGCCCCACCTATCTGTTTCCTGTTCCAGTGTAAGAAATGTATTCTGATTGGTTTCAGACTCACATGGGCCCATGCAAGGGCAATCGTCTAGGCTGAGTTTTGAATCCAGGTTTGGTTGAGTTCAGATGCCATGTGGTCAGTTGAGTAAAGGCTTATATTACCATGCCTTCATTCCCATCCCCCTGGAGCTGAAGGGGAGAAGTCTTTTATTATGTAAAGTGGACTAGCTTGGGCTTTAATGGCTCATGGACAAAAGGTGGGGGCAGGAGCTGCAGGGAGAGTTACCTTGTCTTTTTGAAACTTGTTTCTTTTCACATCCAGAGAAATATTCTGCCTTTTCAATATTTCCTAGGATATTTCATTTTTCTGGGAGAGGACTGGGTGATAACTTCCTACAAACAGAACAGCCACAATTATGTAAAGAATCAGTAGTTGGGCCAGCATAATTTAGGACTACTCAGACAACACTGCTTACTACAACATAGTTGAAATTATAGCTAAAATTATCACCTCTACAGATTAATAGAAGTGCCATTTTTCACAAATACACCCTCTACCCTCTACCACAAAATTGTATTTATTCTAAGCTTAAAATGTTCTGTATTGATCTAGGATAAGTCTAGTCATGAAGGTAATCATAAAATTAAAATGATCTCAAGTATTTACAGACACATATCTTTGGGAGTAACTTTCTGCTGTTAAATTCAACTAACGGAAGGAATGTATAAACATTTGGGTGTAGGGAAAAGTCCAGGAACAGGTGATCATATTGAGGGCAAAATGCATCATTCAGTCATTATTCTGCAGACAGAGTACTACTTTGTAACTATCTCCATCCTAGTTGAAAACCTGTTGCACAGGTACATATTTTCTTATGCTCTAAAATATGGCTAATATCTAATTTCCCTCTAGCTTTCCCACTGCATCCACCCTTAGCATCATTTTTAGAAAACTTCATAAAATGAACAAACTTTGGCCTTACAAAAACACATATCTCCTTCTAGACACATCACTCAGGCAACCTGAATAAGCTGCTGAAATCTTTATAGTATCCTGGCTTTGCCACAAGCATTGCTATTTAAGCAATCCTGTGCATACATAGGTCATAGATGAAAGCCCACCTCAGAACCCGCAGCTGTGTCTTGAGTAAAGAAACCAGAGAGCCTGAACTCCAGATGTAGTGATTTAGGACTGTTTTGTTTTAGGTCATAAAATCTGTTTTGATTTTAAACAGAGGCAACATAGAACACCAAATCCTGCACTTCCACTAGGTGGTTGAACCATAATACCTACTTGAAAGTCATCCCTCCTTCTTAAAAAAAAGTGAGAGTCTGCCTTGCAAACACACACACCAAAATACAAAATGGCAAACTAGTATTTTACTAAGTAATTTAAAATGTAGTTACTTTTGTAAAATACTTAGGACCAAAGTAACCATAACCATTATATTTGTTACTTAACAGGACCTTTCTTAATAATATACTACTCCCCTCCCATCAAAGCAGCTGCTTTTGTTTAGAACTTTCCACTTTGACACAGCCCAGTGTTCCTAGGAGAATCTTGCAAAGGTATAATTTTTCTAAAAAGGCAACTGATTATAGAGGTGGCTATGTTTGCATAACAAAGAACGGTACTATGCACCAAACTACTAAGCCTCTAAAAGTGTATTTAGGTTTATAGATTCTATCAATTCCAAAAGTTATGATCATTCTTCTATAATGTGTAAAAGCATCCTTCCTAAGGTGGGAAAATATTGCTCCTTCTCAAGCAGGCAAGTCAAGGGAATTTATAATGGCTACTAAATGACATGAGCTACTCTGCTAGCCAACCAAGCATGGAATAATAATTGTATAGATCATCAGTCTCCATGAGATCTTCCTGTGATCCAATGAGCTACATTAAAGTATTTCTTTTCCCTTTGTAAGACATTGCTGCAGAACAAGGGGGAAAAACAAACAGTATATATTATTTCAGTCGCTAATTTATCAAGGTAAGGGCTTAGATATTTGATCACTTTCCATTTTTCTGAGAGAGGACTCAGAAAGCTAATGAGCCCTTGTTCAGGGCGACATTCAGTACAGTTGCTTCATGAATGCATTCACTTATAACTTTTTTTAAAATGTGGGTAAATTATATTAGATAGAAATTATTCAGAACTCTGAATCATAAGCCAATAAACATCATTATGGCTTGGTCTGAACTGAACCATTATCTAAGATAGTATTTATCAACCTTGGTAACCTTAATATGTGAGGACTTCAAATCACAGAATTCTCCACCTTAAATTTCAAGGTAGTTTATTTAGAATCAAGCTTATTTAATATCAAGCAGATATTAGATACCCCAATACTGAAATCTGACTGGTCATAATAAACTAAATCTAAATCTCTGCAACCTTTTCACTATTTCACAAGGTTGGCTAAACATTATTGGAGAACAAAATGACAGGTTCTTTTACTTAAACACTGAATACAAAAAACTGAGGAGGAAAATGACAGTGAAATACAACAGATCCACTTTTCATATTGCATTTTCTTTTTAAAGCAACAGGTATTGCTTTTAAAAATAAAGCAATTTCCCTCCTTCATTTTACTTTTAACAGAAAAAATGTTAGCATAATCTTCAAAGAGGTTGAATGTTGATCTGACCTATCCCAGCATCTTGTTTGAGTTTTCTTCTCATTATAAGTACCACCTTTGCCTTTAAAAATGCACATTCTCTTCAAACATAGTAATACATTCAGTCATCTTACACAATTGCCTACAAAACTATTCTCTCCACTAATCTTCCACCCACTGACTTTGACGGAAAGTAATTAAGGATAAAGGGAGAGCTATCTTCAAAAATATCTTTTCTCAAGGAATAAAACTGTCCAGTACAAGTAGACTTTGATATTTACTTGCTTTTTTTTCTCCCATCCTTACTGTTAAATCTGAAGCACATTTGAGTTATTTAAGTTATTTATTTTTTTAAAAAAAGTAATTATAAGATAATTATTGAGCAGGCAGCTCTTCCTCTGTAGGTATAAGTGGAAAAGTAAAAAGGGGATTTTAAGTAATTTAGGAGTTATAACCAGTATAATTAGGTGTTCAGTAATGCTTATTAAAATTACTTTTAATCAATATGTTGCCAGATAATCTTTAATATCACAGTGCCTTGATTTCCTGGAACCCTGATTAGGACCAGATTCTATACCCTTGGAGAATTTAAGCTTACCTCAATGCAACATCCCTGTGGGAAATGGATGCTCTTTGTCAAGTTTTCACCAATTTGTGTGAGTGTGTGCCGCGCGACACATGAATGTGCAAAACCACAACCCAGAATAACCAATGGTGACTATGGTGATTGTGAAAAATCAGAGAAGAAAGGCAGCAAAAGGCTGTTTTGATACATTAAAGGATTGTACACTATTGCCTCTAGGAGTGGGAAGGAATCAAAGTTTGAATGTTTGCTTTAGTCTAAAGAACTGATTTCTTTGTCAAATTGTAAAGGTCACCTCATAGACAACAGATCTGTAACTGTTGTCTCTGGATGTAACCAGGGAAAATCTCTACTTTGTACTATTTCTTTTAATGCTTCTCCTCTGAGCTTCAAATAGCTCTAGGCAGGAATGTACAGTATTTGCTTTTCTTAATTCTGTCTTCTAGGTTTTTTGGCCTGGTGCCCTAACAGCTATTCTTTCAAGCCAGAAATTGGTTCCTCACCTCAAATACAAGAGCTGTGTTGTAGATTAATAGGCTTATGGATTTGAGTATGCATTTGAACATGCATTTAACATATTAAATGATATAGTAATTTGTCCCTGTAGTATTTCATACATATATACAAACCTACTTTAGTAAACTTATTTATTACTGAATCTGATTTGCTTATTATCTTGACCTTTAATAATTTTTAGTTCTTCCAAAGATGTTGCAACAATTTCTTTGTTCTGTGTATCTAATCTGTTTTTTAATTCTACTCCCATTTCCTAAACCTTGACAAGCACAATCATATTTTTTCTTGTGTGTTACATTGCATTACATACCCAGAATCTTTGACTTTCTACTTGTTGAAGTAGAAATTTGGCTCAAGGAAACATTGAACCTTTATTTGGTCCAGGAATGATTGACTATTTTTTCTTTCATGGGAGTTTCAGTAACCCTGTCCAAATCCATTATTTGGAAGTGAACATCACATTCTTTTGAGTATCCATCTTCACCACTGTGTATTACACCAAGAATACATATGCTTTAACTATTCTGATCTTGTAAATGTAGATGATGTAAATGTTTAATGATCTCTTCTAAGGCTGTTGTTGCTTTTTCTTTCTAGAATGAATGTCTTCTTTAGTTCTACTGCACATTATTTATTCTTGAGCACAAGAAAACAAAACTATATAACTTCTTCAAAATTCACTAAACCAATAGATCGACATGGCAGCTTCCTAATTTGTAATTTGTAACAACTTTTCATTTTTACTTAAATAATGAGCTCTTCTGAGTATTTTTCTTAACAGTTAACAAAGAGGCACTGTGTTTTTTAAAAAATGAAATCTTTCTCAGGTCAAACTTGAGATGTCACCTCCTGGTGACCAGATGGAATCCTCTAAGTAGGCTGTCTAATGATAATTTATGTGCTGTATAAACAAATACTTGTGGTCTTGATTCTCAGGGCATTTAGTTTCAAAGGATGGAGAGAAGCTTCTCCTCAGTAGTACTTGATTCAGAACTTTATCTCACTAAGGTATTAACTACTCAGCTTCACTAAATAATGTGATTATGTTTCAGATTCTAATAATGAAAAATATATATTTTGACCAGTTTATTCATTGGAATCCATATAAACCTTAGCTAACAAGGCAATGTTTATGTTTCTTATTTCCTTGACAGTAAATATGTCCATGTTCTAAAATTCACATATAATTGCAAGCAAGCAAATGTGATCATTCAGTGTTTCTACACAAACCAACATTAGAAATATAGATCTGCTTGTGGCTTAGCCAACATAACCTGCTTTTGATTCTGTGCCTCAGACTATTGCTCTGGAATAAAAAGTAAGGTGTTTTATTAATACCATAGTTTCACAAAGATACAATCTATCTGCAAAGAATTTTCTTTGCTCCACTGTTGAATTCAACTCTAGTGAAAGTTTTACTTGAGGTCAGAATATGCAGTGTTTTCAAAATCTAAGTGGCAGGATTTCAGATTAAGTGTGCCTGCTCCAATGTACTCTCACAGAAAGGTATATGCATCACTCTTCCAATTTCACAAAGCTTTACAAAACAAACTTGAACTTAGATCTGAAGAAAAGCTTCCATATAGCCATAACATAATTATCACTCCTTCCCTCCCCATTATTATGTTCCTTATCATTAAACATATCAGGAAAAAAAGAAAGAACAGAGTTCTTTTGGCTACTTTGCCCCTTGCCCTTAATGACAAAGGCCCATCGATTCATGAGAGAGCAACTATTTCTAAAACCACCATATGCTAGAAAGCAGGGAACTCCTGGTGTCTGCAGCTGCCAGAATTCCCCAGTTCAGCTGTGCTGTTAAAAAGGATTAGGATAGGGCATGATTAACCAATGGAGTTTAAAATGACAAACAAGCCTCTAAATTGGATTACAGCAGTAATGAAAGCAGTAATGAATGAAAGAAGCCTTGGAATATTACCTATAAGTATCCAGATAGATCAGACCTTAGGACACTGTATTAGCAAAGTCTGTAAAATTATTTCAATCAGTCATCACTGATAAATAACAAAGCCATATTCTAGGAAAAGCAGACTCTTTTCTGGTGCTATTTGAAGCTATTGGAAGATATTTTATGACAAGAAAAATATAAACAACACAGAAAGATGTAAAAATGCAGCAAAATATTACAAACAAATATTAACATTATCTTTTAAGACGGGGTGTTAAACTCATGATGACACATCATCATGTGACATATTGCAACTTTTTGATCTGCTAAAACAGGGGTGCCATGGCCAGCATCCAGCCAGTGGCCTGGGAGTTTGACACCGCTCTTTTAAGAGCCGATTGGTCTCACCTGACTAAATTTGGTAAGGCTATAATCAGAAAATACCAATTTTTGGTATTTCCTTATTGGAGCATAGGTGTGTGATATTTCTGTCACTACTGACAGAATGTGTGCTGTGGACATGTGAAGAACTAAAAAATCTAGGAATATTATTGACCACAGAGTACAGAGATCTGAGAATACCTTGCAGGTGTTGGAAGTTATCACCCAGCCCTCTCCCAGAAAAATGAAATATCCTAGGAAATATTGAAAAGGCAGAATATTTCTCTGGATGTGAAAAGAAACATGTTTCAAAAGGACAAGGTAACTCTCCCCGCAGCTTCCTGCCCCCACCTTTTGTCCCTGAGTCATTAAAGGCCAAGCTAGTCCACTTTACATAATAAAAGAGTTCTCCCCTTCACCTCCATGGGGAAGGTAATAAAGGCATGGTAATATAACTGACCACATGGCATCTGAACTCAACGAAACCTGGATTTAAAACAGCCTAGAAGATTGCCCCTGCATGGGCCCATATGAGTCTGAAACCAATCAGAATACATTTCTTACACAGGAACAGGAAACAGAGAGGTGGGACCGAACAGATTATAAAAAGCCTTGCAACCCCTTCTTCTCCCTTTTTTTTTCTTCTTCTTCACCCAACACCTGGAAGCATGTGATCACCTTTTTCCTCAGGACCTCCAGCCATGCGGTTCTGTCCTCCATTAAACCATCTTTGTAAGCAGCCTCCATGCCTCAAAGTGTATTTTTCCCCACTTGGGGACGAACCCAGAAGGACATTTCTTCCAACACAGGGAATATTATTTTCAAGATATTTCTTTGCTGATCAGTTAGAGAAAGAAGTTCCTAGATTTACAGCACATCTGATTAAAAAAACCAGACAGTATAACACATATCTATGTCAGCCTCTAACTGGAAAGAATTGTTTTGATTGTGCCTATATAGCTATCAAGTTAAAGTGCCAGAGTTCTTCAAGCAAGTATGAATGGTTATTTCTTAAAAGTTTTCTAAGGGAGCAGGGCCAGCATGAATGAAGCTAGGGAAGTGAAATTTATACTATTGGAAAATACAAATTAGTTTCCCACTGCCTCTGATATTCTATTTTTCTGAAATACTCCAAAAGGCAAAAGAGTCACATGCATTATTACTCTAAAGCTGAAGGGACAGATGACCTTTCCAATTCAGTACATTTATAAATCTTAAGTAATGAAATTTCCTACAAAAGAAATGAGTAAGTTCAGATTAAATCATTTTCTACAACAGATTTATGCTGAGAGTTTGAGAGCATGCAGACAGAAGGGTGAAATCAAATGGTAGGCCTTGCACATTCTTTCCTTTAAAACCACAGTGGTTTTCTCAACAAATGAGCATGAGAGATAGTAGCCCTGGAAACAGAATTTGCTTAACCAAAAAGTAAACCAAAGGGAAACAGACACTGCATTTTTTCCTCCCAAATACATTATTAGAAATTACAATCAGCATGAAAAAATAATAATATACATTCATGCTTCATATTGTCCGGCTTTGATATATTTATCATGATAGGATATGATTCATTTGCAAATATACAAGTAGAGCACAAGTAAAAAGAAATAGCATGTATCCCTGTATGAAAGGAGATTTGCTAGCTATGATCAGTGCCAGAAGTGCATTATCAGCATACCAAGGTGCCCTCAGCCATTGTTCAGTTCTTTATTTCTTCTAAACTGCAGCTTTGTGTACCCATACCAAGGGCAAGAGACTATAACAATTAGCTCCCCTGAAGAGACATAAATCTACCATTCTGAGTTATTAGCCTAACAAAATCACTCCACAGATGAAGTTGCTTCCCACTCTCTGGGGGAGGAAACCCAAGAAAGTTGATTGTTAACTTCTTCTGATGCCAGGATGCTGGTGAGAAATAAAGCCTTTCTCGTTCCCATTGTCTTTCAATGCAGCAACACATCTTACGTTTGTATAATATGGTGGTAACTGGTTGCCTATTATAGGAGTAATAATAAATTATTTGCTTTGATTTGTATTTATTACATTGTGCCCTGTCCAGTAACAGGGTATTTCATATTATAAGAATTATGCTAATCCATCATTTTCTGGTTTTTACATAATATGGCAAGTAGTGCAATTACTATGGAAGATTTTGGGGTAACATGATAGGGCAGGTTAAAGGATCGATCCGCATTTGGCTGTCTAAAACTTAGAAACAGAATATATATTTTAGTAATCAAAATTAGATTACTTGTCCAATGATTTCCCACCTTTTCTACACTATCGACCCCCTTTAAATACCCTTTTTAACCACTGACCATGGTCCTGGACCATGAAGACTTAACTCAAGATTTAAATCATAACATTTCTTCAAGCCTTCATGGACTCCCTATGATGATGTCATGTCCCCCAGGAGTCTGTAGACAATAGGTTGAGAACTACTGCCATAGTCAAAATGTTACTAAACCTATTACTAAATCATACTATTATAAGCACAAGGTATTGTGCTTATAATACTATGGGGATCCTGTTCTAATCCTTTAAGAAGAGCAGGTGGGGAAAAGAGGCATAAGAAATAAAAATGAATTGTTATATAAACTCAGTTTATATATATATATATCAGTCTCAGGCATGAAATCCTCTTATCTTCGCTACCGGTTCAATAGTGGGAGAGCGCGTAGAGCGTGTGCGATAACGTCAGGGTGGGTGGGTGGAGCCTTGCACTGCCGCCACTATTGGTTTGCCCGAACCAGTGCGAACCAGCAGAGTACCACCTCTGATCAGTCCCACTTCCTTGGATGGGATTAATGAAAAATGGTTGTATAGCAATGTAAAAATACCCAGCAGCATTCTAGCCGAATGTAGTCCTTAACATAAATTTATTTTTTCTTCTAGAAGCTGAACAGTTCTTGGTTTTTACTATTTAATTCAGTACTGTACATTAAGATATTTTTCCCTCCATTGTGCTGCACACTGAAAAAGAAATACTAGCATTGATACTTGAGCAGCACTCTAGGGAGCAAAAGGTGAGAACATATGAAAAGTTTCTTATTAGTTTTCTAAAAAAATACAAACAGCTATCTAAATTATAGGTTTAATTAAGAAGCTGACCCGTGAATTAGTCAAATAAGTTTACCATATTGGACTTATATAGAACACTGTATTATCATATTGATGTTTAAGTTGCTATTTTGCTTCTGAGAAGATTGGAAATGGAATATTATGTGCCAATATGCTGTATGAAACTGAAAAATCTAGATGGATTTTGGTTTCTGACCTAACTTTTTTTCTCATATTTAATGAAGGAAGCCATTAACTTCCAATAGGCCATGACAGTTTTATTATGTATCTTTAGGGTTTCAAGGACCAATTTCATAGAAAATCAACTATCTATGATTTCCGAGCCACAAAATCCTGAAGTCAATCATATCATTAGATGCTCTAGTGGCCACATATTTGAACCTAGAAAAACTGTATGAATTATCCCTGTAATGGAGAAACTACAGGCTAATACTAAAGTCATAAATAAGTCTTTAAAGCTATCAAGAGATGTAAAAGCAGTGTGATGTAAGCCCTTTTATTGCCTACACTCCATTTTTTTGTGATGTTTTAGTGCATCTTTCGGCCCCACAGCCTAAAAGTCTCTTCAACCTTGACCAGAGACTAATGAAGGGTAGTCATACTTGAATAGGCAAGATGCGGTGATGGGAATCTGTAGAAGGTTTGGGGACACTTTCTGGTTCCAAAGCTCATTTGGAGATGATATGTGATTGCCTTTGCTTCCACTTTGATATGTTGAGAGCAAGATGAGACAATCACTTTCCATCTTGAGTTGCTGCAGATTCTGCTGCCCCAAATACTCCTTGCCTCACAAAAAAAGGGACATTGGGGAAGGGGAAACTAAACTGGTTCTTTCAATAGCTTATCCAGTCCTGAATAAAAGACAGAATTAACCTGCTTCAAGTTCACCCTTCTTTTTTGTTTTTAATAAATGTAACATATTTGCTCTTTTTTAATTTTTAAAATTTAATTTTCAATTGCATTGTGCATATTATATAATTTTATTGTACAATCTTAATGCTTTAATTTTAATGCTTCCTTGGGCCCTATATGTGGAAGGAAAATATACATTATTTATATTCTAAGCAAACAAAACATCCATTGTTTGGTAGCCTCTTGACTCTAAACATAATTGAATGGAAAATATTTTGGTATTGGAGAAAGCTGCTGAAGTATTATACAAATATAAACATTGTTAGATTACTTAAAATTAGTTGTTGGATTTTTTATTCATCCTGTACCATTTCAATTACAATTATTCTCTGCTTCATTTGCTACAGGATTAATATAAATCACATGGAGAACAAAGGCTGTTGTAGTAAAACATAACAAAACTGAAAAATAAAACCTCTTGAATTCTTTAAGAAATTATGGGATTTATTTCCAGTAAAATTCTGGTACAATGCACCAAAGAAAAATAGTGCAATCAATGTGAGACAGAAAGATCTTTCTACAGCTGCAGGGCAAGCTACAAAGCCTATATTTGAAGAAACTCATATGCTGCTAATATGATATTTTTGTCTGAATTAATGTGTAAATAAATAAATAAATGTGTGGGTAAATAAGAGGCTGGTATTTTAATAAATGGACTGATAAGTAAATAACTTATAACAATGCATTATTAAATAAATTGATCAGTGAAATGTCATATAAATATAGTGATATTAAAATTGCATAGTAATTCCTCAAGGAAGGAAAATGTATGTTTAATTTACTGGTGATATGCAGGGACCTGTATGTGTCTGAATCATCTAGTTCAAAGGTAGTCAGACTTGATACCTCAGGTACATATATAAATCAAAAAAATGAGGGAAGGAATAAATGATGAAAGAAAAAAAATGCCCTTATTAAGATGAAAACTAAAATAAGAAAAAGTTTTTTGTGATAACACCCTTTCCTAAGTAATATTTATCTTAAGTTTATTCAAGCCTAGTGTAATAGTTATTTCTGTTTGAAGCAGTGATGTGTGAAGACCATAAATACTGATTTCTCTCTTGTAGCTTCACCATCTAAGCCAATGAAGAGAATTTTCTCTGTAGGACACAGTTAGGATTGAGATTAGCAGAATTGCCCTATGCTTCCTACATGGAAAACTCTAATTACCAAGCAAAGGAAGTGGGGAGGACAAAACATATAGGAGCAGGTTCATCCTGCCAAATTAAACTCAGTGGGATTGGTAATCACTTCTGGTTTGAATGAAGGAATTTCCTTTCAGGTGAACCATAGGGAGACACAAATTTTTTTCATCTGTTCCTGGGACTTGAAGATAGGAAAAACCAGCAAGTGTCCTCAGTACCTTATCCATGTCATAAATAAATGATACCAGTTATATAAAAAAAGAAAAATGAAGAAGGAGTTGGGGAAAACAATGTAGATGACATTGATTGTACACAGTATAGCAAAAACAAATGAACTATCTTACGTAGCTATTTCTTGTGAGAAATACGCAAACAGTAGAAAATAAGTTATCAAAAACAGGTAGATATGGGTCCAGAATAAATAGAACTGGAAGAAAGAGACTTGGCAACTTTCCTCACAATATTTTAGCTAATTTTACCGGTTGAACATGTTCCTGACTCACTAATGACCTATTTCAAACCTCCCATACAAAACTCTTATGAAGGACAAGCAAAAAGAGAATTATAATATTCTTTGATATGTAACTTGATCCTCATGTAAGCTGAAGACCACACATGGACTTTTTTAGTACTAAAAACATGGGCTTTGTAGTAGTGTTGTACATACTAACTAACATAGTTATTTTGTATTTGAATTTAACTTATTTTTCTCTCTTTTACAATACAATACAATACAATACAATACAATAGTAGAGTTGGAAGGGACCTTGGAGGTCTTCTAGTCCAACCCCCTGCCTAGGCAGGAAACCCTATACCGTTTCAGACAAATAGCTATCCAACATCTTCTTAAAGACTTCCAGTGTTGGGGCATTCACAACTTCTGGAGGCAAGCTGTTCCACTGATTAATTGTTCTCACTGTCAGGAAATTTCTCCTCAGTTCTAAGTTGCTTCTCTCCTTGATTAGTTTCCACCCATTGCTTCTTGTTCTACCCTCAGGTGCTTTGGAGAATAGTTTGACTCCTTCTTCTTTGTGGCAACCTCTGAGATATTGGAATAATGCTATCATGTCTCCCCTAGTCCTTCTTTCTCTTAAGCTAAACATACCCAGTTCCTGCAACCGTTCTTCATATGTTTTAGTCTCCAGTCCCCTAATCATCTTTGTTGCTCTTCTCTGCACTCTTTCTAGAGTCTCCACATCTTTTTTACATCGTGGCGACCAGAACTGAATGCAGTATTCCAAGTGTGGCCTTACCAAGGCATTATAAAGTGGTATTAACACTTCACGTGATCTTGATTCTATCCCTCTGTTGATGCAGCCTAGAACTGTGTTGGCTTTTTTGGCAGCTGCTGCACACTGCTGGCTCATATTTAAATGGTTGTCCACTAGGACTCCAAGATCCCTTTCACAGTTACTACTACTGAGTAAGGTATCACCTATACTGTACCTGTGCATTCCGTTTTTGTTGCCTAAATGTAGAACCTTACTCTTTTCACCATTGAATTTCATTTTATTAGATAGTGCCCAATGTTCAAGTTTGTCAAGATCCTTCTGTATCTTAAGCCTATCTTCTGGAGTGTTGGCTATTCCTGCCAGCTTGGTATCATCTGCAAATTTGATGAGTTCCCCATTTATTCCCTCATCCAAATCATTGATGAAGATGTTGAAGAGTACTGGGCCTAAAACAGAGCCTTGGGGTACTCCACTGCATACTTCCCTCCATGTAGATGCAGTTCCATTGAGAACTACACGTTGAGTGCGGTTGGTCAGCCAGTTACCAATCCATCTGGTGGTGATGCTGTCTAACCCACATTCTTCTACTTTATCTAGTAGTAGGTTATGGTCTACCTTATCAAAAGCCTTACTGAAGTCCAAGTAAACTATATCAACGGCATTCCTCTGGTCCACTAATTTTGTCACATTATCAAAGAATGCAATAAGATTAGTCTGGCATGATCTGTTTTTGACAAATCCATGTTGACTTTTGGCTATTACTTTGTTTGCTTCTAGGTGTTCGCATTTTAAATGATGTTAGTAGTTTACCAAACCATTGCAGACAGGAGTGTAGAAAACTCTCTACAGTGGGACCTTGGGTGCCATACATAATCTGTTCCAGGACTTCAGTCAGCACCCGATTTGTTCGTGACCAGAGGCAAGACTGACTGAGCATGCGCACACACAAAAGAAATGGCGCAGAAGGGGAAATCGCTGCGGCTGTGTTTATTCGGCACCTGAGGATGTGTTTGTGACCTGAATGCAACATTTAGCAGATTTTTCAGTAAGCACCTGAGTTGTTTGTGGTCTGAGCCATTCAGGACATGAGGTCCCACTATATTCTGTTGTTGTATAGATTGATTGCTAACTTCTAATATTCCTAAACTTCAAGATAAAAAAAAAAACTGCCTTTGCTCTTCCGGTCATGAATGTCTCCTGATGAAAGAGAGAGCTTGTAATGTTAATAGGGATCAAGGTTGTTTCTTTGTAAAGAATTCTTAAATGGACATACATGTAACATGTTTAACTCCGTGATTTCTTATGTAAAGAGGAAGTTACTTTTGTCCTGTCCAATCAACTTTTTCCTTGTGATTTTCTTTGATGACTTAGCTGTAAAAGGGAATGTAACACAGGTCTCAAGGTTCCTTCTTTATATGAATGAGAAGAGTCCTCTTTTATCAGACCGTTCTGAATATATTATAATAATTTTTCTGTCTCGGTCTGTTTCATTGGGAAATATGCATATGGAAACATGAGCCTATAGCCAGGTTTGGTCCTCAAAGCCTAATGCTAAGTGTGAATAATTCCTTAGCCTTTGTTCCGCTACACAATAGAAAACAATAGTTTTACTCCAGGCACATGAAGAAACATATGACTAGCTTTTCTTTTTCTTTTCATAATTACTTGCATAGGGATTATTCTGTATACTATTTATGTTGTTTGTAATGTTTGTCATGGATTGCACCAGTGAGGCTAAAACCAATTTCATGATGTACAATGACAATAAGGGCTATTCTCTACTCTACTCTACTCTATAATGGGAGATCTGACCATATTTTAATTCTAGAATCCTGGATCCCTTTTTTGTGCAGTTTTTTTAATGAACCAGCTTGATAGCTTTTACCATCTTCTTATCAATTTCAAAATATGTGTTGCCAAAACAAATGTTCAAGCTAAGTAAGATAAATGTTTTTGATGCTATGAAAGCATTAATATTAAAATGTGGCTATATTTCAGGATCAGAAGGAGCAAAAACATAAAAGTGTGTGTGTGTGTGTGTGTGTGTGTGTGTATTCAAATCAATATTGACTCTTTGTGACTGGATATGTCCCTGTACTTTTCTTGGCAAGATTTCAGAAGTGATTCTCTATTGCCTTTTCCCAAGGGCTTAATGAGAGTGACTGGCCCAAGGTCACCCAGCTGGTTTTATGCTTAAGGCACGATGGGAATTCATGCTGTTCTGGTTTCTAGTCTGGTCCCTTAACTCCTACACCAAACTGACTCAAAAGATACACTGTATCAATAATAAAAGGGGCAAAATATAAGATTAAAACCGCAAAAATTAAGTATACATTTGAAAGATGAAATCTGTGTCATTTTTTTTCTTTTCTCTTGCATATAACATGAACATTAAAAAAAGAAAGAAACTCCACAAGTGACAAATATTTCACATAATTCTTTAATCCTATTCCTAAAAATCTGTGTGATTTCCAATACTTATTATTCAGAATACATGCTTTGAGCTCTAAATTACTTTGGATGGAATCAGTATCAGGAAAATCTGATACAGGAATACTTTGTTTTGAGATTTCATAAAGAACATCATAAAAGCAAAGAAAATGCCCAGATTATAAGGGGAAAAAAATCTTACTACACTAATTTTCACACTAGGTTGTAAACTTACGCAGATTTCATGAGTGAAAAAGCCTTGGACAATGAACATGGCTGTCCCCAAAATTTTCAAACCGATTAGGGAAAGCTTTCTTGAATTTTGTGGAGCAGTGGTGGGTTTCAAACTTTTTAGAACCTCTTCTGTGGGTGTGGCCTCCTTTGTGGGAGTGGCTTGCCAGCCATATGACTGGGTGGCCATGGCCAACGTGTAAAATGTGGTGAAACTCACTTAACAACGCTCTTGCTTAGCAATCAAAATGTTGGCTCGAAAACTCTGGCATTTGAAGCATGCAAGTCTTAAAGCTGTCAAGTTACAAGACCCTTGCACCCCTAACCCTTTAGAAAACAAAACCCCAGGGATGTTCAAACTTGATAGCTTTAAGACTTATGGACTTCAACTCCCAGAATTCCTTCTCTCGCTCTTCATCTTGATGATGTGCGGACGGGCAGGGGGAGGGAGCTGGAACCGGTTCTAAACGGCACTGTAGATATGTGGAACCTCTTCTATAGAAGCAGTTAGAACTAGCAGGAACCCACCCCTGCTGTGGCGGTTCCATGGAGGTGGCCAGCCAGGGAGGTTACTATGACCAAACAGAAATTGAATATACACCAGTGGTGAGATTCACTTACTTTTCCTACCGGTTCACAAATGGGAGCACACGTGCAATGTCTGCACATGTGCACTGCCTTATGAACATGTGCAGTGGTCACACATTACTTTGGGGTGGGTGGGCAGAGCCTCCTGCAGCCACCTCTACTGGTTCACCCGAACCAGAGAGAACTGGCTAAATACCACCTCTGATATGCACTCAAAAGAACTCCTAATTATATAAAATTTAGTAATGACAGAATTATGAAGAACATAAACTTCAGGAAAACAATTGGCATTTAAAAATAAACATTTATTATTACTGATATCTAGGCTAAGTACCTCCCATTCATTACTATCTGAAAGTTCTTGTAATGAATGCATATTCAATAAGTTTTTCTTTCCTAAGATAATTTTAGATGTTTTATAAAATGTTAAAGAAAAAAAACAAATAATGAAAACTGTTTCAGAAGTTTGGTTCAGTCTTCAAAAGGGATAGACTACAAAAACATACATTAGATGTCTAAAACATAATCGTTATATCACTGAGTATAATTTCCAAACCATTTCCAATGACATCTTGGTAATTTATAGAAATTTAGATGACTGGAGAATTCGTAACTTGTCCATTTACCCCTTGGGCTATAGACAACTGGTGTCATTTTCTAAAATGACTTCCATTGTGTTGTTTTAGCACCCATTTTTTTGATCTGCCATTCTGCCCATTTCTATATATCAGCTCATTTACCTGTCAAAAATAATTTACAAACCTGACTACCATTATGAAGTATGACCCTTTTTCTGATATCCATGCAGAAAATGGAGCATTGCAATAGGTGGAAACATCACAGCATCTGCTAGGAAATCAAGACTGCTGGATGCTTGATTACACTGTGCAAGTGATGTATGTGGCGGGGGAAAAAATCTCCAGAGAAAATATCTGAAGAAAGTAAAATTGCATCTCAGAAATGAAAGGGTTGAAGTGCTATTTGTATACAAACTCAGGTGCCTTTTCAATAGTATATATGTAGTTTTGGAAAAAATATTATGAAGAATACAGAAAGCACATATTTCTTTGTTGTAAATTAAATAAGAATCCTGGAAATGGTTGTGTTTCATATGGCTTTGTTTATTAAAATAGGCTATAATCAGGATTTCACAGAAAATCATATTATCCTTCTATGCCCATATAGCCTGTATTAATATAATTATGTCAGTCCAGGATGGGTTTGTGATCTAATTTTTATGCTCCACTGATATTAACTTGAAGGAAGAACTGTCTTAGGAATAAGATGAATATTATAAATGTTGGTACATCCATGCCTAAAACAAAATAAAATAAAATTGAACAATAAAGTTGCCACAGGCACCAAATGGTATTCATACTTTATTATTTTCTTAGATATTGTAGCTAAGGACTAGTTAACCTATAGAAAATCATTTGGGCAACATAATTTGTCTCTCTGTGTGTCTGTATAAAAATCTTAATTTTAGGAATAATTGCTAAAATCAACATCCTAGCCAATCTTCCTTTTCAGAAAGAAAATCGTCTACTTAAATCAATATATAACAAGTGTGGCAAAGGCAATATGTTATTCACTTTGCTGTAACTGATCACAATATATCTTCATGCAAATCAAGACAGCAGTGCTCAGGAAGGTATGTAAATACCATATGGCAATAAGTTCCATTGTCTAACATTTTAAAATTCCCTAATGATCGTGTAGTCTAAAACTAGCAAACACAGAATAGCTATACCTGCATTTGGTGTAATTTTTTTTAAATCATCTGACAGGATTTTACCAAGTTCTTTCTAAGTGAGTTATTTTAATTATTTGTGGAGGCTCTTCTATTGACATATTGTTGGACGAAAACAGTGTTTCCACTTTGGCATGGGACAGTTGAATTAATAATATCAGTGTTGCTTTGCCAATTTGTCCTTCTGGCGATATACATGTTTCCGTATTGGCCACTGTAAAATCTCCAAGGTTATTCAGCCTTCATAAAACCAGCTGTGTGCTGAAGTCCCACATGCTGTGCAGCACACACCATTAATTAATGATTTCATTATAGAGATTGACTGAAACTGAAGCCAGAAACAAATAGCTTTGTGTTTTAGAACAAGCCACGCTGCGTTTCAACGAGCTATAAGGGCAAATGAACAATAAGAGGCTGGTAAACTCAGTTTAACTCAAATGTTTATGACAAAATATCTGTGCCATAACGTAAGTGGAATCCCCACTGAAACAATTTAGATCTCTACAGATGATACAATAGTTTGCAAACTGCAAACTTAATCTTTTAGTAAAAACTTTTCTGTAATTTCATAACTGTTCTCTGAGATGGATTTCATTGTGGAAGTCCAAAGTGCTCATTGTATACTAGAAAAAGAAAAGAAAAAAGAAAGTACAAATGAAAGGCATAGAGTAACGGAAGTGGATAGCTAAACTTGCAGAAGCTGTGTCATATTTATGATGTGCATAGTCAACTTGGCAGATATTGCCAACAGCTGTAGGTACCACCTGAAGGAACATATTTACACACACACACACACACACATAATGTCACAGCAGCTCCTACACTCTTGCGGAGTCTAGGAGATGCCAGAGTTAGCTAGGAACATGGAGTTAAGAAATCACTTAATTCTGTTTTCAGAATTAAGAGTACTTCTACTGGTTATGAAAAGATAGCAGCTAAGCAAAGCAAGATCTGAGGCAAAAGCGCATGTAATCATAGATATCAATATGTAACCCAACCCCTCCCCCTGGTAACCCCATCCCTTGTCCAATCTGTAAATCCCTCAGGTGTCATGTGGGATCCATCTTCAAAAAACATCATCAGGTTGGTATGCAGGACAGTTGGCCTTGGTGGGCTCATCCACTATCTCCAACATGCGCAGTAGATGGTGAGAACAAAACTCCCTATTTTCAATCTCTCCTGTACTTAAAACTTCCCTTTCCAAATACCATGCTCTCCCCCCCCCTTGCAATGGTAGCCAAAAGCAATTTGGAAACAGAGGATGACATCCAGCCCTCCTTCAGGGAAATCATCCCTGCAAGAAAACAAAACAATAGAAACTAGATACTGAATTTCATTCCTATGTTTCCTGGAGTCCAAGATTTCCTTAATCTCAAAATGTTGCTCTCCCTCAATTAGAAGAGGGGCAGGGGGTGCAGGTAGGGGCGCATGAAAAGAAGAAATGTGTTCTGGTTTCAAGAGGTTTACATGAAACACTGGATAAATGCGGTTAAGATGCTTCGGTAACTCCAATTGTACAGAAACAGGGTTAATGATTTTATTTATTTATTATTTATTTATTTCTTTAGATTTCTAAACCGCCCCCTCTCCCAAAAAGGGACTCGGGGCGGTGTACAGTCAGATAAAATGCAGATGAAATACATGAATAACAATATAAATAATATAAAACAATTGAATACTAAACATTTAGGTGGAGGAGATGAGACTGTACAAGAAATAAATATGCTATGGAAACCCTAAAAAACATCCCCAATTAAAATACCCAAACCCAGTTAAAATATATCCCCGGGAGACAAAACTAAGAGAGTGCCAGGCCAGCTAATTGAAACAGGTGAGTCTTTAATTTTTGACGGAAGGAGCGGAGGTCAGTGGTGGTTCTGATGTCGGGGAGGAGGTCATTCCAGAGGGTTGGGCCCATCACAGAGAAGGACCTACTCCTAGGTGTCGCCCGCTGGCATTGCCTAGCGGACGGCACCAGGAGGAGTCCCTCCCTGTGTGAGCGGATTGGTCGTAGGGACGTGTGTGGTAGGATGCGATCCTGCAGATAACTAGGTCCTATGCCATGGAACGCTTTAAAGATGGTAATCAATACCTTGAAACGCACCCGAAAGGCCACAGGCAGCCAGTGCAGCTCGCGCAGGAGGGGTGTTACATGGGAGTATCGTGTACTCCCCATGATGACCCGTGCGGCTGCGTTCTGGTCTAGCTGCAGTCTCCGGATGCGTCCCAAGGGAAGCCCCATTTTCACTATAAGGAATGGACTGATGTACTTCGGCCCCAGTTTCTTTGATTTCTGGGTGGTTTGGAGAAACTTGTTGGATAAAAACACCCGATCTCCTACTTTGTACTCTCTCTGCATCACCCTTTTCTTGTAAGCCTGTTTCTTGTGCACCTGGTGAGCAGCCTCCAACGCTTTGTGGGTCATGGGCCAAATTTGGCGAAGCCGGTCACTCCACTTGGAGAGGGACAAAATTTGTGGTTTCTCCCAAGGTAATTCAGGAATCGGTACAAAGTCCTCTCCATACATGACCCTAAAAGGGGTCAAGCCAGTACTGCTGTGCACAGAGTTGTTGTATGCCACCTCAACATGTGGTAACAGTTCAGCCCAGTTATCTTGCTGATAATTGATGAAACACCGGAGGTATTGTTCCAAAACAGAATTAGTCCGTTCGCAAGCTCCATTAGTTTAAGGATGATGGGTGGAACTTAGTCCCTGGGCAGAGCCAATTAACTTGAGAAACTCCTTCCAGAAGAGGGAGGTAACTGGACCCCCTATCTGAAATTATATGTTCAGGAACTCCATGCAGCCAGTACACATGTAAAATAAACAACTTAGCTAAAGACTTAGCCAAAGGGATTTTGGAACAGGGTACAAAATGAACTTATTTGGAAAACAGGGCGGTGATAACCCAAATCACGGTATTTCCCAGACTCTCTGGCAATTCAACAATGAAATCCATCGATAACTCCTTCCACAGGGCTTCCGGACAGGCGACACCTTGGAGAAGTCCTTGGGGCTTTCCTGGTGGGCGCTTTGCGGCAGCATAAACTGGACAACTGGCTATGTATGCCTCAATGTCTTTTTTCAACGAAGGCCACCAAAATTGCTTCTTAACGAGATGTAGAGTCTTTACAAAACCAAAATGGCCTGCCATTTGCGAATCATGGGCCCGTTGAAGAACAATAGCTTTCAGGTTAGCAGGAACATACAATTTAGCCCCTACCCAAGGTAGTCCATCGTTCATAGTACAATCATTTGAATGTTCCTTGAACCAGTCCTCAGACTCAAGGCCTTCCTTGAGTTTTTCTATGAGGTCCATCGTGACCTCTAAATTTGAAATGTTTTGGCTTCTGGTAACAACCGGGGCAGCAAGATTTTTTGCTGAGATGACTGGGTGAACTATGCTCAGCTTCGAACTGTTGTATTGTGGAAGTCTGGATAATGCATCAGCCATAAAATTCTTCCCCCCAGGGATGTACTTGAGGGTGAAGTTAAAACGGTTGAAGTGTTGCGCCCAACATATTTGTTTAGGAGATAGCTTACGAGGGGTCTTTAACGCTTCCAAATTTTTATGATCAGTCCACACTTCAAAAGGGTGTTTAGCTCCTTCCAGGAAATGTTGCCAGGTCATCAAAGCCCATTGGCTGCAAAAGCTTCTTTCTCCCATATAGCCCATTGTTTCTCCATCTCTGTCAATTTTCGAGAGGTGTAAGCACATGGTTGCAGCTTCCCATCAGCATTCATTTGAAGTAATACTGACCTACCACCACATCACTGGCATCAGCTTGAATGATGAATGGTGTATCCATATCCGGGTGTTTCAAAATGGGTTCTGCTGCAAAGAGTCACTTCAATTTCTCGAAAGCAGCTTGACACTCCATAGTCCAATTCAAAGTCTTTCCCGGTCTGAGCTTGGCCTCTCCTTTTGACTTTAGGAGATTTGTAATGGGCAGAGCAATGCTGGCGAAAGAGGGCATAAATGGATGATAAAAATTTGCAAATCCCCCAAAGCTTTGTAATTGTTCGTGGGTGCGGGGGGGGGGGGCACTCAGTAACAGCCTGGACTTTTGCTGGGTCCATCTCGATGCCATTATGGGAAATGTGGTAGCCCAGGTAATCAATTTTTTCCTGGTGAAATTCACACTTAGACAATTTGGCATAAAGTTCCGCAGCCCGAAGTTTCTTGAGTACTGAGCGTACTAATGTCACATGTTATTCACGTGTTTACATATAAATAAGGATGTCATTCAGATACACACTTTTGTATAGGTGTTCATGTAAAACTTCATTTATTAATTGCATGAAAACAGCTGGCGCCCCCTGTAGGCCGAATGGGAGTACTCTGAATTGGAAACACCCAAGTGGGCAGTTAAAAGCAGTTTTCCATTCATCTCCCTCTTTGATTCTAATTCTGTAGTAAGCCTCTCTTAGGTCCAATTTTGTGAAGATCTTTCCTTTACCCAATTGGGCCAATATATCTTTCATCAGAGTGAGGGGGTAAACATTCTCCATGCATACTGTGTTAAGATTCTTGTAATTCACACAGAGACGAAAGGAGCCATCTTTCTTTTCTCTGAACAACACTGGGTGGCCACATGTGGCCTAGCAGGTTCAATAAACCCCCTTTTTAAATTTTTGTCAATAAACTTCCGTAATTCTTCCATTTCGTGTGGGGTCATTGAGTAAATTTGGGGTTTTGGAAGT
This sequence comes from Natrix helvetica, assembly GCF_964273705.1. Taxonomy (NCBI): domain Eukaryota; kingdom Metazoa; phylum Chordata; class Lepidosauria; order Squamata; family Natricidae; genus Natrix; species Natrix helvetica. Next base: position 132,279,557 of record NC_138549.1, read on the forward strand.
TTTACCCCGTCCCTTAGGTCCCAATATTCTTTTGGGATTTTCTCCTCCCCCTCAATTTTTTCCTGTACTGTGGCTGCTAAGTTAGGTTCAGTGTTGGCAATATTGGGAACCCTCCCTTCTCCCTCAGGGGGTTTAGCAGATCAGATGCGCAACCACCCTTTCTTCCAGTTGATGCGTGTGTTCCATATACGTAACCAGGGTAAGCCCAGTATGAGAGGCCGGTCCATTCCTAGCGCCACAATGAAACTTAATGTCTCTTGGTGATCTCCCATCCACATGTCTATTGGTTCAGTCACAAAATGGGCAGCCCCGCCCCCCCCCAGCTATAGACCCGTCTAGCTGTCAAAAAGCAATGGGGACATTCAAAGTTCTCAGTTTTAAGCCCAGTTTTTCCACTACTTCTGGGCTAACGATGCAGCGTGTGCATCCCAAATCTAAAAATGCCAGCATTTTTGCTTGGGCTCCAGTAGAGGGCACTTTTAGCTCAACTGGGATGGTCATGGGCCCGATCGGGAAATTATCAGATGGTCATCGTCAGATTCGATTTTACTTTCCTCTGATGAGGAGAATAGTTCTTCTTCTCTTGGATTGGGAGGGAATTGCGTCACAGGCTCCACCCCTTTCATGATGGTGTCCCTACTCTTCCCGGGTTGTTTCTTTGGTTTTCTCTCCCCCCCCCTGGCAGGGGGCTTTGGGCCCATCTTGGAGTGGCAATTTGCTGCCCAGTGCCCCTCCTTTCCACAGCCGAAGCAAGTGATCGATGGGAGCGTGCTTGTAGACCAGCTTTTCCCTCATTTGGGAATTCCTTGGGGGTGGGTGGGAGGGGTAGCTTTTTCTTTCTCACTGTCTTCACGGTACTTGTCTCTGGCTAGATGTATTTCTACATCTGCTGCCAATTAGTACCAGCATTGCAAGGTATGGGGGGAGGCTGTTTACACAGTTCAGGTATAAATCTTTGTTTAAGCCATCCATGAAGTTGTCCATTAAAGCCTCTTTGGACCATTCCCGGTTGTATACAGATAATTCACGAAACTCTTGTATATACTCAGCCACTGGGCTGTTTCCCTGGGTAAGGGTTTTCATTCTGGTTCTGGCCTTCCGCTCTATGGGCAGATCATCAAAGCGTTTCCTCAGGGCAGCCATAAACCTATTATAGTTTCTCAGTAGGGCGGAGTCATTGTTATGCAGGGCAACCATCCAAGCCACTGCCTTATTCTCCAGTGCCATGGTAACAACTCTTACCTTGGCTTCCTCTGTGGGGAGATCCTCTCTGAAATGTTACATGAAATTCCATACCTGGACCAGGAAAAATCCTAAGTCTTTTGAGTCCCCTCAAAGTTCACACCAAGTGGAGGAACTTTAGCCTCCCAACCTCTGCGGGGGGCCACTCCCCCTCTTGGAAGGGCTCTTGCGGCTGCTGCTGCTTGCGTCTGGGCTTCTTCATCCTGATGAGCTCCACTGTCTGCCCCCAGGGCCCTTGGCTGGAACAGGGCCTCTGCAGTTCTCTCCTCTGGTTCTGGGAGATCAGCTTCTCTTTTGGGACTGCTCTCGCATAAACGCCACTTCTCCTAAGCCTCTTGAAAGTGTTTCATAGCCTGGGACATCATAAGATCCTCCTCATCAGTGTCCTGACAAACAGCTTCTGGCCGCCAATATCTCCTTGTGGTAACTCCAGCCGGAATTTCCTCAGGTTCATACTTCTGTCCCACTCCCAATGACCACCTGGGGTGGACAGATCATTCCTCCAAATTCAGTTCCGCCATACACTCCATCTCCAAGGGACATGAAGATGCAGCAACCCCCATGTCGTCCTCCTGGTCGCTGCCTAGGTAGGACATTCTTTGGAGGGTTTTGGTTTTACTTACACTCCCCTCAGAAGGTGTTAGCTCCGGAATGAGTGCGAAAGTGAGATCTTGCTTAATGTCATGGCAGCCTCCATCAGTAACCAAGAAAGAAATCACTTAATTCCATGTTTTCAGAATTAAGAGTACTTTTACTGGTTATGAAAAGATAGCAGCTGAGTAAAGCAAGATCTGAGGCAAAAACGTGCATAATTATAGATATCAATATGTAACCCAACCCCCTCCTGGCAACCCCATCTCTTGTCCAATCTGTAAATCTCTCAGGTGTCACGTGGAATCCATCTTCAAAAAACATCATCAGGTTGGTTTACAGGACAGTTGGCCTTGGCGGGCTCATCCACTATCTCCACCATGCGTAGTAGATGATGAGAACAAAACTCCCTATTTTCAATCTCTCCTGTATTTAAAATTTCCCTTCCCAAATACCATGCTTCCAGCCCCCCCCCCCCGTTTCAATGGTTGCCCGAAAGCAATTGCGAAACAGAGGCAGACACACACACACATATGTATGTATGTATACACACACACACACACACACGTTATAAATTTGGTTCATCAATGAATAATAACAAATCTAATGTTGACAAGTATGTTTCTATTCACCCACCCATCTACCCATCCACATACATACACGGCCATTTAAATTTGTTTAATAAATACATAAATAGCTGACTGTGTTACTGGTGACATAGGGAGGGTATGGTTTTTATGTTGTGGATTTCAATATTGTAAGCCACTCGGAATCACCTAAGTGTGAGTTAGTGGCCATGTACATTTGTTTAATAAATATGTCTACTTATTGAGAGGCTACTCAACAATGTGAGTATATTTGGGTGTGTGTGTGTGTTCTTATTGGTTTCTAGTTTTTGTTTAATTTTCTGCATGCTTTTATAATAAACTGTTTTTTTTGTTTAAGAATCTTTCTCATGGCTCAGCCCACTGAGCTATAAATTGAAGACAAATGTTATGTCTGTAGAAACTTTTTAGCCGCTCAGAAGCTCCCTACAGTCTTCCCAACATGAAATAAAATTAAATACTCATTCTATTTCTACCAAACCATTATTTCAAGTGAATCTCCCTGTACAATTTATTGAAGTTCAAAAAAAGAAATTACACTGGGTATCTAACAGTGACAGAATGAAATGTTTCCATATGTGTGACTTCCACCTTAGTACAATGTTCATGTCCTTAAAAATAGTATGTCCTTTAGAGCATCCAATCTTAAACTCCATTCTCCTAAGATCAAAGGATAACAGGATGCCAGCTGACTCTCACTTTACCCCTGCCTACCAAAAACTTATGCAAAAATATAATTATGCAATATTTTTTTTCTTGTCTTAAAATGTTTTAATTTAGTTCACTGTTCCTAAATAAAGCAGTGCAAGTAAATATAGGCTCATAGTAGTTTGAAATTGAATTGCAAATAATCTAAACATTTTAGGAATTACAAAACTGCAGAGAAGATGAGAGCAAGTCTTTCCTTGTCCAGACATAGAAAATAAGGGGGGATTTAACACAATGAGGTATATCTGATCCCCAACTTAATTATCTGATATATCTTATCTCTTGATTCTGATTCCTTGCAAACAATTAACTGAGTCCAGTTAAACTTACCCGTACCTTCTGTTCATTGTAGCTAAATTAAATGCTGGGATGTTTTTTTTTTTTAAAAAAAATTGTTTATGGTTGTTTGTCTAAAAGAGACTGTAACTAAGTTTTGCAATGAAATTTCATAGGATTATAGCCATGCAATGCAGTAGTATATATCTCCTTTCAACAATAACTTCACTAAAATCAACAGTGCTTTCTGTTTAAAACATTTTTATATTGAATCTGTAGCTTTACATTCTAAAAAGGTTTAAAGTGTTCTTTATTCTCTTCTTGCTTTATGCATTTGAATTAAACAATTATCAACTGGAGAAATTAGAAAAGCTGTTTCACATTGTTTCTTGAGTTGTCTGTGTCAAAGCTCACCAGCACTGAACTGTAGTGTCACATTTTTAGATCCACTCAGATTCAGCTATTGGCACTATCAATGTTTTCAACTGAAATTGTATCCTGCACTAGAATTCCATTGTACCAACAGACACACCAGATTACACCTGTGTCAGTTTGGTTTTTTCATCTTCTGTTGCCAGAATTTCTTCCAAGCATTTGCACAGTACACCAAATCTATTCCTGATTTAAATCTTTACTTGCTTCAGTGCACCTCTTCCATGAAATCTGCTTGGCTCTGTGTCATCTTGTTTTATCAGTTCTCGTAGTAATCAGCTTCAGAAATAATTTGGTGTTGCCTGCTCTGATGTTTCCCTCTTTTGTGCATATCAAAATGACAAAGCAATCAGATCCTCAAAGTCCAATTGAAAAATAATTGGAAATCCAAAGTGCCCCTGAATGTTATTTTATAAATAAAGTACATTCAATTACAGAATATGCAAGTGTGGACCATTAGGATTAGTTAGCATTTAAAAAGAAGTGTATTAAATATTCAAAGCTTTCATTTAAATTGAAAGGACAACATGCATTTATTGGGCCGGGCAAAAGATGAAGAGGATACAAAATGATAGAAACTTCACATCTTTCAACAATATAGAATGCTTTTATTGTGCCTGCATTTGTATCCTATCTATCACATGCAATTTTGTTCTCTTTATGTATAGCTTATTAATCACAATCTTTTGCCTTAGATCACATCTAAGTGCCTCCAAATGTATCTCTATTATGCCCCTTTTATTAAGAATTGTAGATTCCAAAAATTGCATATATGTACATCCATATCCTCCCTCCCTCAGAGTAGCAAATAAAAGAAAAAAATAAACAGATGGATTGTTTATATACTCAGTCTATACATTTTTATACAGTCATGACATTTTTAGCTTAGAAGTTTTGAACAACCAAACTAAGCAAGTGAAACTGATGTTCTTCAGCAGCATATTGAGGGAACCCAACCACTGTGATTTGTAAATGTTGATTTATAGTTTACAAACCAAGTCAATTATGGTTTATTCAATAAGTCATGATTAAGCAAAGAAGACAAATCTTCAGAAATAAAATACGTTACAATAACATTTCTGGATTTTTAAAATATATTATGCAAATCATATATACCTTAAGATTCTCTGACAGGTTAAATTAAGAAAGTCATACTATTGTTAAATATATATTAGCATAGGATAGCTTTGTTAATTGAAGTTATATAATGGTTTCAGTTGTTCCATTTCTTGTCTTTTTTGTTTAAGATTCCATCAGTGGAATGCACAAAATGTGACAAGATTATCAGCCTTCCATTTACTAGGTTGTTTAAATCAGCTATCAGAGTTCTCCAAGAACATCAGTTGCAACTGCAAATGTGGTGGATACCGAGTGAATTAAGTAGGCTGTCAGTCTGAAGGTGTGTCTGTTAGAAAGATCAATATTCAGAGTCAGGCAAAGGTCAAGTTTAAATTGCCAGCCAGTTAAGACAAGGAATGGCAGAACACAAGAAGCTAATTCATAAAGCAGGGACAAGATGTTGGCACTAGTGAATAATTGTTATTTCATTGCTGATATGTTATATAAGCTGTTACATTCTACACTTCAAAAGTTATGCAAGTTGAAGTAGGGTATACTGATTTAGTGATATACTCTTTTTACAGCTAGTGATGCACACAACATTGACAATGTATCCAAAGGTCTACTCACATCCTTTTTTGAAGTTATATGTGCCCTATTTAGAGAAACCCTCTTACTATAAAACCAGTAAATACATAGACTCTCATTTCTTTTTAAAAAGAAACTGTGCTTTACTATATTGGAGTTATAATCTGGAAAATTATACATGAATGGTGAAGAACTAAAGCAAGGAAATAAATTTGTGTATTTTGGTGGAATGCTTACTGAAAGTAAGATGGGGAAACCATTAGATGGGGAAAGTTAGAACATGTTAATGTGGTAGAGGTATAGTAGCTTGTATGTATTTTGTTGTAAGGAATGGATGCTCAATGAAAGACACAAACTTGTCTGAGTTTTCTGCCACTTTTTATATGGAACTAAGTGGGTATATCAGACAAAGTGTAAAACTCTAGCTTAAAGTTAAGATTGAAGGAAAGATGGCTTACAACCATAAAAGATATGAGGTAAGATAATGAAATTGTGTTGCTTTATACCTATGGTGGAGAACCTATGGCACATGTGCCATAGGTGGCATGCAGAGGCCTATCTCTGTGCACGTACACCATTTTCAACTGCTTTTCCGGGTTCTGGTACGTGCATTCATATGTGAAGACCAGCTGCCTAACACACATGCATGTGCTGGAACCCGGAAGAGCAGCTGGTCGGCATGCGCATGCACACCGGGCAGCTGCTATTCTGGTTTTTGGAGCTCCTGCGTATGAGAAGAACAGCTGGCCGGCAAACATGCTTCTTCAGCTCTTGGATGAGAAGCAAAATGTCTTCAAACGAAAACTAGAAAGTCCAGTTACTTCTTAAAAAAGCACCTTTGGGACTGAGCTCAGATTCTTGGCAGTTTTCATTAAGGCCAAAGAATGCTCCTGAATCTATGGAACTATAGCACTTGATTTTAACTCTTGTAATAGAACCTTAGGGCTATCGGAACTGCTATCTCATACTGTCCTGGTATGTCCCTGATCTCTTGTAATGTTAAGATGTATTAATGCCAGAGTAGAATGGAGAACAATTGCATAACTTTATCAGAATAAGCAATAGTATTACATCCTCCGTACTTCTTTGTAAGTCAAATATCATAATAAGTTCAGTATAGATAACAGCCTTGTGCCTCCTTAATAAAGGATACTTAATAATTAGCAAGTAAAATTGTAATACTTCTGAAGTTATTATGTTTAAATATTAATTGACACTCTAACCCAGGTATTTCCTGCAGGAATTAGCATTGCCTTTGTGCATCCTGGATCTGAAAACAAATCGGTATGTTCACAATTATTTATTAGGATTTGTTCTAATAAGTCCAATAACCATGCAAATGTTTGCATACATTTTGGAAAAAATAATAGACAACCCGCTCCCCCACCAATACTCAGACAATTCTGTTTTATATGGTAAGGGATGATACCTAGCAGCAAAAGAAAATTGCATTCATGGTCCCAAATGCAATTCAATTCTAAAATGTGGACAGACCCACCAATAGAGGAAATGTATTATGGGATCAATTTATCCATTATTATTTTTTTCTTCAGGTGATTTGTTCAAAATTGTATTGCTTAAATTATATAGAGAAAGAGGTTACATTTTGTCCAGTTCAACTGATTTACCTTTGTTTACCATTTTCACAGTTTCCTTTATACTTTCTTTTTATAGAGAAAGACATTGAAATTTTCACCCAGAGAAAACATTGAAACAAAATATTAATGTAAGATATTATTCAAGAGCAACAAAACTACTTTTGTTTCTGAGACATATTGAAACAGACAAAATACCAGCAGAAGAAAGAACTTCTGCTGCAAAGTGTAAATGTGGAAAGCTATCTCCTCTTTTCCAAGGGTTCATTATCCTGAAATGGTTTGTGACTACAATTTATACATTCGCTTCTAAGGTCTGCATATTTTGCTCCTTATATCCTGAGATGGTAATAACAAGAAGTGAAAGGAGGTGCTGCCTTCTGTTTCATGCATCAATAACTCAAGCACATTATGCCACTGCCATCAATACGATTATATACAAAGTGCACAATGAAATAAAGCCTGACCTTCTATAAAATTGCAGCTTGACTTCAAATGACCCCTAGAGTTACACAAAAACCCCAACAACCCACCACACCATATTTAGGTCAGGTTAGAAAGGATATGTGTATAGCCACAAATCAACAGTGTAGAGGTCGAGTGATGTTTGCCATTCTTCTTACATTACTACAGCATCTGGATATAGTTGAGATGTATTGGTTAGATCAGACTTAAAGATTGCTTAAGGGCCAAGCCAATTCTTTGTATGAAATTACTAGAATCAAATGTGCAAAGCATTTCATTTTAGAATTCTTAAATGTGTATCTATTTCATCCTGCATGCAAAGAGTGCCTTCTTCCAGGTGTGTGAAAACAGATCTGTATTACATAGGGATCATTTTGTAGAAATGATCCCTATGTAATACATTTTAATTTGTATGAAATGGCCATATTTTTTTACATTTCGAATAAAATCTAAGCAGCATTTTAACCTAGAAGAACTAAAATCATTTCATTTTACTTGCCTCATCTATCATTAGAGCAGTATGGCATAGTTGCCATTTCATGAACTCAGAGCAGCAATATGTAATGTGGAGCAGAACCGGCAGCTATTACAGGTAATATAAAACTTACTACATTTGCTGGACAATTACACCACCAGCAGCCAATTATGACCTTGTGTTTTTCCCACAGCATCAATCAACCATTATCAATGAATGAAAGTTATGCACTGAATGCTTGATGATACTCTCAGAGCCTCTCTCACCTCCAGTAAGGTCCTTCCCTAACACACAATCGAAGAATTATATAAACTGGTGCTTGGACAAGAAATGTTGTGCTACCTGAAATATAATGTCACCCAAGCGTTCTATTATTTTTCAATCTGTTTTGAGATCTTTGTCTTAGCACTGGTGAATTAAAGACAATATATACAATCATAAATAAGTGGCACTTCCCAAAGCTATAATTGGGATATGACAGCCATTACTTATGAAACAAGAGGCACTGAAGAAAAAACTGGGATTAAATGGAAGTCTGCTGAATAGAGATATTCAAAAGATCAAAGGTCTAGGGAGGTGGAAAAATATGGCTTTGGTGACCATATCAAAGTAACACACATATATAGAACAACACACTTGAATGCTGTCTTGATGGTTAGTGATGTGTTAGGGTTCTAAATACCATGCAGAAATAAATCATTGTCCAAGGCAAAACATCCTTAAAGGTCCAATTTATTCTACAGGCAAGTTAGCACCTCTATGGAAAAATTCCAACTCTGAATTACATCCTGAAATTCCACCCAGTTGAAAGTTCATGATCTATCCCCACACCCACAAATCCATCACATGTTCCAATCACTATCTTCCACGCTGGCATGTACACCCCTCTGCTTCCGGTCAGGTGTTGAGGTGCGGAGACAAAAGATGACCTTGGCTTCTATAAAAGAATGTCAACATACATTCCACAATCCTACGCCTTTCTATTCCCCCCTCCCAACTACTACACTACTAAAACACATAGGAAATTATAAGAAAGTGTGGCAGGCCAAAGATCTTAAAAAGAATATAACTACAGGCCTGACATGATGATTTACAAATTTGATGATTTACAAATCTTGAAACTTCTGGGTTCCTGGAGTTCTCTGAACTTGATCGTTTTTCTGTAGGCTCTTCATTACCAGACTTGTTATCATAAGCAGTTCAGAGAGTGGAACTTGCTGGTTGTTTATACAACATATAGTAGCTTGCCCTGCCCATTTTAGTTCACTTTTGTTTCTTCCTTGATTAGGATAGTATTTCTCTCCTGATTATTTAACAGTTGCTATTTCCTACTTAACTGGATGCTAACTATTTGGGAATATTTGCTCTAGCTGTTTTCTTCCATCTTAGAATGCATCCTTTAAACAGTGGGTAGGTAGGTAGGGTAGGTAGCTATTGATGACTGATTTGTTGTAATGCCAAGCTTCGGGTTTCTAGCTCTTAAAAGACTAAACTTCCAGAGTAGTTATGATGAGTCTTGTTTTTCTGTTTCTCACTGCTATAATTTTGGGGAAGGATGAAGCTGCCCAAGAACACTACATTTCAGCTTAGTATAGGCATATAACACCCTGTGTTAATAAGGATTTTGTCTGTCCATTTTGATACTATAAACTGCCAGGAGCCTTTGGAATGTAACAGTATACTCATATTTCATCACAATCCAAACAGTAAAAGTACATACAATATCCAATTTACTGGGACCAGTATAGCTATAATCTTTTCATCTGGGACAAGTTATACACCATTCTTTTCCTTCTGAGACCACATTCTGACTTTTAAAATAATGACCTTTAACTGAAACTATTCAACCAGCAGAAATACATCCTCTAACTTTTAATTAGCAATGCAAGCAACCTTGAATTGAAATATCATAATTTAAATTGGTCATGGACAGGAGGAATATTGTCCATGTTCTCTAACTATATGTTAATATTCACAAACAAGAAAAAAATGAAAGTCTTGCAGTCTTCTCTTTCAGCTGTCAGGGCAAAGAGTCTGTCAATTACTCAGTTCTACAGAAAATGGTTTCCTTATTCCTATCTTTTAACAATTTCAGGAGTTAGACTTCCCTAAACTACTCACCATCATTATTCTGTAATGGTATTCTAAGGTCAGGAAATTTTTCCTTAGTTCTAAGTTGCTTCTCTCCTTGATTAGTTTCCACCCATTGCTTCTTAGCCACACATTAAACTTCGCTACATGCTGGCCTTTTCTTTTTTGTTCCTCATATACTGGTAAAAACTTTGAAAAGATAAGTCTACAACCTATACTACTAAGTTCATACTTAAGAAAGTATTTAAGAAAAATACTTAAGAAAGTATTTGTTCTATTTTTTTAAAAAAACAAGACATGCCAGTATAAGTTACTAATCTTGTTTCCAATAAATGATGCATTTTGAACAGGCATTTAAAAGACATTTAGAATGTCTTCTGCAACAATTTGATGTATATAGAATATTTAGCAGTGTAGCAATAATAATGTTACCACTGTGATCATCATTGCATTTCTTTCATCATTTTGCATTTGGGCAATTTCAACAATCCCAATTTCAAGTGTGCTTTCTTCAATGTAAGCATAGTCTTTAATTTATTCATCCTCTTAATTCTTCTCAATAGAGGGTACTAGGAGAGTTTGTTTGTTTGTTTGTTTGTTTGTTTGAATTTATATGCCACCCTTCTCCAAAAAGACTCAAGGCGGCATACAACATTAAAAAAACACACATCCCAAAAGTTAAAAAAAATTTAAATACATATCCAAAAAAACAAACCGAATTTAAAAGACAATACATTTAAAATAAGTTAAAATTAACAGGCCAGGCTAGCTTGCTGAAAGCCAACTTTTTAGGGCATGTCGGAAGGACCGGAGGTCAGGGATTATGCAAAGCTCCGGGGGCAGCTCATTCCAGAGGGAAGGTGCTCCCACAGAGAAGGCTCTCCCCCTGGGGGGGTCACCAGCCAACACTGTCTGGCCGATGGCACCCTGAGGAGGCCAACACTGTGGGATCGTACTGGATGGTGGGAGGCTACTGGTGGGATCGTACTGGACGGTGGGAGACTACTATGTGGTCTCGCAGGTACCCTGGGCCTAAGCCATGGAGCGCTTTAAAGGTCATAATTAATACCTTGAATCGCACCCAGAAAACAACCGGCAACCAGTGCAGGCCGCCTAAAAGGGGTGTAACATGGGAACACCTAGGTACCCCCATGACAACCCGCGCGGCTGCATTCTGGACCAGCTGAAGCCTCCGGGTGCTCTTCAAGGGCAGCCCCATGTAGAGAGCATTGCAGTAGTCCAGGCGAGAAAGGACGATGGCATGAGTGACTGTGCACAGAGTATCCCGATCCAGGAAGGGGGGCAACTGACGTACCAGGCAAACCTGGTAAAAGGCCCCCTTTTCTAGAGTTTCTAGAAGTATATCAGTTCATCTAATTATTTAATTGATTTGGTATACTGTTACATTCGAAAGGCTCCTGGCAGTTTATAGTATCAAAATATCATACATACATACCTATATACCTACCTACCTACCTACACACACACACACACACACACACACACCAACCTACCCCATCATTTTACTATCTATAAAAATGCATTAATACTGAGCCTTGATATTTAAAAAAAAACTGGAGACATTTATAATCTAACTTTAGCTTAATTTTCATTAAAAGGAAACATTTGCAGTTTAGTTATTTATAATGAAAAATTAGAGCATAAAGCAGACATGCACGCATGCACACACACACACAAGCATGTTCCCTGATATATTTATTCCCAATTTTGATGGCAGATATTATTAATAGATGTTTATAATCCCTATCAGAATGTACACAGAGCATATATAGACCAGCCCAGTATCAAAATCTGCAACTTTGTATGAAATAATGTATTTTGACTTCTTCTTATGCCTGCCAATCTTTCTTTTTATCTGTGTAACATGTACAACACCACTGCTTTGATGTCAGTGACATTTCATGGGGGGGAAATGCTGTAATATTTTCCTTCTAAAAAGACCATGTAAAGCAGCTATTTATGCACTAACTGTGAAATGCTGGTAGTAACATCTCTGCAACTGAGTGCTTTGGCAAACTCTTTTTTTTTGGGCTGGCAATCCTTAAGAGTTGGAAGATAACCATAATGTGATACATAATCTCTTTCCTGCTGTCTTCTGGATGTACTAAAATAGCCCAATTTCATCCAACAAGCAGAGATGAGCAATCACAGCGGGAGAACTGAATTTTAGTTGGTGGCTTTGTCCAATTGCATAACCTTTCATCAGTATATCACAATCAAATTTGCTAGTGCAAAATGCTTCATATTGTGAGAAGGTTAGTCAGATCTATCCTAAGGATGAATATGCTGCCAAGAATATAAATTGGTTTTCCAAAATACAATGTATGAAAGACTATCTCTACACAAGGAAGATCGTCTTCAAAGATGGGATTTTTCACACATTTCAGACAGTAAAGAATAAGGTGGAAAAAGAAATAAGTGAGAGAAAAGGACAGAAGGTTTTCACAACTGATAGCTCACTTTAAGAGATTCATTTCAATGATTTGGTACACAAAGCCTGCTATTTATGTCCTTTTAAACCATGATTTGTTGACTAAACAGTATTTGTTGACTAAACCATGTTTGGCTGAATTTGCATTTTGAGTTAAACCATAAACCCTCACAAGGACTGGGTTCACATAACATGTCAAGGCAACACTACACAAACCACATTATGACTTTGGGTGATATATAAACCAAACTATTTTCTTCCATTTTGTATTTAGTAAGATTTCTGTTATATCAGGATACCACAACCCCACCCCACCCCAACTCCTGGCTGTGAATGGAGTGATTGGCACAATTTTAGACAATGGCTGGAGTCACATAATGCATTATATTATGGCATGCTTGTTTAGAGTTTTCTGCCTTGTGAAATCCCTTTCATTATAAGTCGTTAACAAATCATGCTTTAACATTATGTATGCTGCCAACCATTGTTGGCAGTTTGTACTACAATTTATTTATGTATGCATATGTTCAGCCATCCATTCCACTCGTTTTTCTTCCTGTTTTAAGAAAAGGGCAATATGCCTAATTCTACATCTCCCCTAAAAATCAGATTAGGCAGAGGGAAATTGATTTACCAGACTTTTACCCTGTGAACTTCCTTCTAGTCTTGTTATTTTAGCTTAGTTCAACATTAAGCATTGTATCCTCCCAGTTCCATTTGGGATTATAAATGGCAGCTAAATGGAATAGAACAGAAAAAATTGTAAGAAAGTCATATTGTGCTAGACTGAGTCAAGTATACTTCACACTTCAAATAATTTTTATCTAGCACTAAGTGACATCAAACTAGTTTTTCTTATTTTTCAATTTGGACACAAGAGCACTGTAAATGGAAAAGGCTTCTGCAAAAAAAAAAATCTCTAACTGATTGCTTAAATCAATCAGGGTCAAATAAATGTAGTTAGATTATTGAGCAGGACATTCACGCCCCTTTCTAACCTTTCCTATTGAATATTTCTTCCATACATAATTAGAGAAGAAACATTACAGCTTAACCTTGTCTCCGTTATCCTTTGATAATGTCAAGTTAGATGTTGCTATGCATTACCAATGCATTGCTTCTGAAAACTGAAAGCAGCAGACTTTGGCACAGTACACAATTATAAAACTTGTATTGAAATTCCATTGACTGAGAATACATTTCTCGAATGCTTGAAGAATTTTTATTGTTTCTTTAAATTTTCCACAAGGTGTTAGATTTTTATCTTTAACATATTAAGTAATTTGGCTTGCAGAATTTAAAGAACTGTCATCTTTAAATATCTGGCAGTTAATGAATATTTTTATGTCACCTAAGGTGGTGATCTTGAATTTAATGTTTCTGCAAAGACCTTCTCCATGATGACACTCCATGAATCTTTTAGATGTACCCTTATTATGAACACTATATACCCTTATTATGTATACCCTTAGATCTTACTATGTCATTTTATTTTTTTCACAGTCTATTATATTTCACAGGTTTTCTTGTGGTTGTTTTTAATAGCTTCCCTTCTTTTAATTTTTTTAATTAAATTGTTTATGCTACAACAAGAACAACAAGAATATATTTTTGAAAGTCACGATAGTTTACTTCCAAGAACCGAAATAAATCTTTTAAAAGAATTAATGAAATATGCTAAGCCATAAGAATAGGATGCAGTCTTTTTTATGAGTTGCACCATGTTTTATTGGTATGATCTCAATGAAACATTTGAACTAGCATCTATACTCAAAACACCAAGCCAGAGGCCAACATTATTTTTCCATGTTTTAATCATTAAACTTTAAAAATGCAGGGCTATAAATAGAAAGGGAAAAATGTGAACTATGTAGATGAAATTCTTATCTACTCTTAGTCTTACTCTTAGTCTTCTCATCATTACTATCACCCATCTCCTCCCACTTATGACTGCAGGACTGTATCTTTATGGCTTGTAACCTTACGATTTATATTGACATTGATTGTTTCCTGATTACTTATTTGTACCCTCTGATTATCATTAAGTGTTGCACTTTATGATTCTTGATTAATGTATCTTGTCTTTTTATGTACATTGAGAGCATATGCACCAAAGACAAATTCCTTGTGTGTCCAATCATACTTGGCCAATAAAGAATTCTATTCTATTCTATTCTATTCTATTCTATTCTATTCTATTCTATTCTATTCTATTCTATTCCATTCCATTCCATTCCATTCCATTCTTTCTCCTTATAATAATTATATTAAGAGCCAGAAAACGTCATAATAAAAAATGAATTATTTTTGTCACATGTCACAGCCAAAATTGCTTATTCCTTTTTTAAAGATACTTTAAACCCTAACCTATAGAGTCCTTGCCTAGGACCCTTCAGATCTATCTCCAGGTCTTGAACCCTTGATTTGGTATCTACACTCAATACAGTATAAATAGATAAGAGATAACATTGAATATGGAATACATTGTATTTTGAAAATGTATTATCTTAAACATGTAATGTATGAATTGTACATCACAGAAAATCATGTTCAGACACAAAGTTTTACTCCAATGGATTCCAGCAGTGAGTTTAATTCTTTATCCACATTGAAATGATTATATTTAGCTTTTAGTTATTGTAGTAAGAATGCTGTAGCAATAGGGATATAATCTTTTACAGGACAGATGGTCTTATTAAACTCAGTGGGATTTATTTGAAGTAAGCATACACAGGTTTGTACTTTACTTTCAGTGTTTCCCTATTAATATTGACTCAGAAATCCCACTGAGCTTTGTGTGGTTCACTCCCAAGTAGGTGAATACAGAATTTCGGATAAGCAGCATTATGGATCTGACAAATGGTTAGTCTAGATTCAAACCATGTAGTTTCAACTGCCCTTGAAATATTTCTGGCTTAGCCTTGATTTTCCCAAAGACGCTCAAATGCAAGCAAGAAGCCTATAATGCATTTAAATTACTGCTTTATCATATAAACTAGGAATTTGGCTCAATCTGCTATTGTCCACCTGGAAAAAATGCTATATTCTTTATGACATGAAATTCTGGTGGGGGAGGAGAGAGAGAAATTCAGCCAGATGTTTTCAGCACACATGCCATGACATAAAGGGATATTTGTAACATGCATTTTATCCAATTTGTATCTGGAAACACCCAGACCTTCTAAAATAGTTTTACAGATCTAAATCCCAAATTATTCCACAAACCCATATGAATGGGATTGCCTTCACGAATGCCGAAATAACTTTGTATCTAGCCAACTACTACCATTTTTTCAAAGAGAAGGTAAATGAAATTCAAACCATAGGCAAATGAGAACAAGCTCTATACTTCATTGTCCCTCCAAACCAAATCTCAGTCCTAAAGCTATGTGCCTAAGACCCTGAAAGATTCTCACGCTACTACTATTCAAGTCCTACCAGACATCCACTATATAAGGGCTAGTGAGCATTCACACTCAGCAAGGCCACTGGCAACTTGGCAGATTTAATGTTGCAGGCTTAGCAATGGGCATTGTTGATACTGGCATCCTGCCCTGCTCACTTCCTTACTCCTATGAGTTTTGGGTAGAGAGGGGAAGCCAGAATGTTTAGTCTGCCTGGCACATTCCTGGATTCCTATGATAAATAGAAGATCATAAGTAGAGCTGCTTTTCCTCATCCGTATCACCAGGAGATGCCAAAGTTATCAAGCAATTCTGAAAAATGTTGAAGGCTCTGTGGGAAATGGACTAGAGTGACTCTTTTTCATAGGCAAACATTTTCTTTCTCCTTCTTTTGGATGGAATGTATAACAGGCCTGCGAACCATGGTTTTGTTGGAGCATGTAGCTTGATTCAGAAGATGTAGCTTATTGTAAAAGACATAGAAAAAATATAAGAGATATGGGAGATATAATTCTTTACACCATAAACTCAAACATGACTGGGGTAGGACACATAGTGCGTCTCCCATTTTGAAAAATAAAATATTAAAGCTACATTATATTTTAAATATATTAATAAATGTATAACAAACACTATTTTGATGAGAAATATGGAAATATCTCATATAAAATATCATGATTAACCTCTATCATCTCCTCCCTTCCTCCCTCCCTCCCTCTCTCCCCCCCTCTGTGTGTGTTTTGGTAGTTAAAAGGTTATAAGAGAGGGGATCTTCCCTCATTTTACTCTTGCACCAACAATCTCAAGAAGTAAATACATTGGTAGTTATTTATGCCAAATGTCTTCTAGTAAGCTTCACAATCTACTGAGGGTGTGAACTGAAGAGTTCCCTTGTTCAAATATAACATTTTAATCACTAAAGCATTACAGCTTATTACTGAATTTGCAAGTATTTCAGAAATTTTTGATAGATTGAACAATGTTTTCAAATAGCATGTTCTCCTGTATAGCTCATCAAAGTTTGAGATGAATCTTACTGGAACAGATGAATGGTACATTTTCTTCAGTGTCGCCTGCTGAATGATGTGGAGGAGCTGCCATTTTGCCTCCTCTTTTGACAATTACTCACTGTTCTCCTTCTTCCATCTCCTCCAGTTCTATCTGTAAAAGTTTTCAGTGAACAATCCAGAGGAGAAGAGCAGCTTATCTTTTGCAGCATCCACTAAGAGCTTTGCAAAGCAAAGCAAAATGGTTTCTTCATTTTACCCTTAGATGCGAGGTGGTTACATTTTTTTTTTACAAAGCAGCTCCAAGGGAGTGCTTTGCTTGAACATTTATCAATTTCCTTCTCACTAATTCTCAGCTGAAAGCTAATGTTCTCACATCTGTGAAACCTTTGAAACCATTACTTATAAAATGCCTTTGTAAAGAAATTTCCAGTGATGACATGAACTAATGGGCATGTTTTTTAAACAGATGATTTCTAGTGAAGGAAGACAGAATGTTGTGATCATAGGTGATTGTTCATGAATTTGTCTGCAATTGTCCATTGAATATTTTTTCATGCATCCTTATTTGTCTTCATGAATGAGCAAGATTGAAATTTCAGCAGCTAGAATTGCCTGTATTTACTTCTTGCAAACTTCATAATACACTGCACCATATCCCTTTTCCCATTTCATTTTTCATTGGATCATTTTGTGCATCAATTCCCACTGCTAATTCAAACTAATTAAAATATAAAATAGAATAATTTGCACAATTTCAAAGGTCCCTTCTCCATATTGTGAGTTATGTTTCTTTTCTGTTAGTGCCTAGTGTGAACAATTCCCTATCTTCACTAGCTGAATACACTCCAAATTAATTTACTGATAACTCTCTAGCAACAACAGTAACACTGAAAGAGAGCAGACTGAAGAAGGAAATCCTAAAAGATTGGAGAAGGTTATAATTATATTTGCTTTTAAATTTCATCCTTGACTACTTTTTGACCTATGCAATTGGATATTTCAGTTTTGTATTTAATGATATCAATATACTTTCCAATGTTGTCGTTCACATTCTTGTGAAACTGGTTGAAGAATTTCATCCAATTTGGGCCTCTTATCACTTCCCAGACTGGCAACTTGGCACTAAATTTTCTTTACTCTTAAACTTTGTTTGAATATACATTTATTTTATTTTAATCCAATCATGGACAAATGTGATTAGAAGACAATTATGAAATTCAAGGAGGTCTTTTTGAAATAACATTTCATGTCAATGCATCCCTGATCCAGTGCCACAGACAACCTGTGAGTCCAACAACTCACAACCATATTAGCAGTGGATATATACAAATAGAACTGATTAACATAGCAAACGGTTCCTATCTGAATAATACTGCTATGAAATTGCATTTCAGTCTAACTTTTTATCCTTCTACCACATACAACTTCACAGTTGGCAGAGTCTGCATCATGAAACTGTGTCTCCTTTTCTCACTTGCCTGTTTCTCTGACACCTCTGCTAATTGGCACAGGGAAAATTATGATGGGTGCAGAATGCAGTAATCTAAGGACTACCCAGAGTTAATTGGTTAGTTGATAGAGCGTTTATATGGCACCAGTAGTAGTATAGTTTTCAGTGCATTTCTGAGCCCAATTTAAAGCTTCACTTATATAAGTTTGCTTTCAACAAGCACAATATTGACTTGTCCATTGTTGAGAACAGCTAGTGGGCACAAAAAGAAGCTACTTCATCAGTAAGGCATTAAGGAAAGCTCTGAAAACTAATTTATTTCCTGTGATATTTCCTAAGTAACGTTTTTATGAGACCATAATAATTCCGGGATTTTATTTTTTGAATTAGAGGGAAATGTTTTGTTTTAGTCTTTAAATTGGTATTAACTTTGACACAAATTGTTATGCTATTTTATTCTGCAAGCCATTTTAGGAATATCTGTAGCATAAAAGCATTTAAAACAAATACATAGGAAAGATCAAAGTCATGCAATGTGAAATTTGAGCATTCTTACATTTAGCCTTAGATAGCAATCAGTTAGGATCTTCTTAACGGGCTGAGGATAAATAAGATATCTGTGCTTTCAGATTACCATGCCACTGATGCCTGAAACTGTTCCTATTAGATTTTTAAAAAGGGAATGTACAAAGTAGTGCATAGACATCTGAACCCCCCCCCCCCACATATAATTATTTTGCAACCTTTACATAGAAAGCACTTCATTATGTGAATTCCTCAGAGAACATAAGAAACATAATAGACCATGAAGGTTAATTTCTTCCATACCACTGACTCCCTATTTTTGCATATGTTGAACTACATTCATACATAGATATCAAAACGGCTAGTTGGTTATAAAACTTCACTCTGAATGCTAATGTGGCAAGTTATATGGAGACCAATTGATAAGAAGAGGGAAAATTTATAAGAGGGGAAAATTCATTGTTCTCATTGTTCTGCCTACTGGACTACTTGGCCATACAGCCTGCCAGGATTAGAAGCTAAGTCTACAGAAATTCTATCTTCTGATCAAATTATTCAATTAGTAGTTCTCCAATTGGAAGTGTTTAGGTGGCCAAGACAACATTAATATTCCACCCACTCCATTGTCTAAAAACAATGATGGCCAAGCAAATAAAATGTGTCAAAATGATAACAATATCCATGGTAACATGATTATCTAAAATATAACACTGGGTACTTGTATTCTGATACTCAAAGGAAGTATGTCAATTGTTCTGTCCTGTGATTCTAATGAATATGCAGACACAGGCTTGGCTGTCTGCCACGACTAATAAAGCCACCCTTTGGCTAGGAGCCTAGAATGCTATCTTCAAGAAACTTAGATTATGGAATGCTTTCTCAACGGCTAGTAAAGTGAACTGTTGTTTCCTGCAAAGATTCCCCTCCTGTCACTCCACCTATAAACTCTTTGGGAGGGGCCACAACAGTAGCCAGCTGCCCCTACTTCCTTCTATGACGTCTTCTCCACAGCTGCTCCCTTCTTGTCTCAGCTCTACGCACACGCATATCAGGAACAATCTCCCTCTGTTCCTCCTCACTGCTCCCAGACTCAGATGCCACCTGGTGGCCAACAGGCCTGCTCTGACTCCAAACACCCTCCAGAGTCTTCTTCATCCTCCAGAGCAGTCCCATAAAACATCATGCATGTGTCATTATTTAATCTTCTTTCTTTTTCATGCAGATGCCCAAACCTAACAGAGTCATCTCTTGAATAGCAGTGGAGGTCTTGTGCATCAGATTGGATTATCCTTGAAGAGATTGCCAGTCAGGAGTGGCTCATATCTTTTGTAATAAATATGAACTCACTGAAATTACTGCAATATCCAGTCCCCTTCATGCAGAATAGCACACATTGAAATTGGTATTCTGTTCAGGTGGAATGGTAATTTGTAGGTGGAACAACTATGTGTGACTTCTTTTTCATAGATCACTCCCTGGTAAGTTAATAATGACAACTAGTATTGTGTCTCTGAGGGTGCAGAACCAGTTAAATATAGCTTCTTCTATGTGCCTGATGGTTTAGAGGAGGGGTGTCAAACTCACATTGTCACAGTGGCGTCACATGACGTATTAGAACTTCCCCCTCTTTGCTAAACTGGGTGTGGGTGTGGCCAGCACATGACACATCTGGCCCATTGGCCAGTAGTTTGACAGCCCTGATTTAGACGATTTCTTAAAAGTCTTGGGAGAATTTCTCACACTGTCTGTCAGAAGTACTGCTGATAGCCTGATCCAGCCATGGATTGCAAAGACATCATAGAAAGCCCCTATTATTGTTCCTAAGAGCTCTCTTTCTTATCACAGAGCCAAATCAGTTGAGAACTGTGTGTGATAAAGCATATGGAATGACAGCTGAAGCATAAATGGTAGAATTCTCAATATGGATCATTACAAAGTAAGGTCCACCAAAAATTCAATTTGAACTCTTGGAGGAAACAGGGCTTATTTTTTTCCTCCCATATATAATAGTGATGGCTTTACTTTGTCTTATGAGATGCTGAAGAGAATGAGGTGAAAAATTGATGACTTCTTGTGAGCAATTTTAATGTTCCTTTATGGATAAAGTCAGTTAGACTCATCTCATTTGGACTTCAGTATGGGGCAATTATTTCTTATTCTGGATTCTTTGGGGCTTGTAGAACTCATGGAGAGTCAATTTCTAATATTTAAGTTCTGCAAAAGAAAAGAAAAAAGAAAAGAAAAAGAAAAAAAAAGAAAAGAAAAGAAAAAAGAAAAGAAAAGAAAAAAGAAAAGAAAAAAGAAAAGAAAAAAGAAAAGAAAAAAGAAAAGAAAAAAGAAAAGAAAAAAGAAAAGTAAAAAGTAAAATAGAAAGCTCAATCTGGACAGAATTAAATGTTACTAATTTCATTCCAAATAGACTTTTCTCTGATATTAAAACTGCTTTGATCATATTGATGAATGAACTATTGTGAAACTAGTATGCATGTGATCCTGCTTCTTTTGGATCTCTTAGTAGATTTTAATACAGTTGATCACAAATTTCTTCTGTATTATCTAAGATAATTGGTACTTGAGAAGCATTGCTTTACAATGATTCCAATCATCTTTTGAGTCATGTTCAGAAGGGAAATACTACCCTGTTTCCTCAAAAATAAGACTTCCAGGAGGAGGAGCCAATGTCGCGAAGAGACGATGTACGATCTCAATGCTCTGAGATTGCCGTCAATACTTTTGCTGCTGGGTGGTCCAAACAGACTAAACTGTCCCGCAGAGATGGTGAATGGGAAGAATATGTCCTGCTGATCTCAGGGACATCACAAAGTCCCTGATCGATCCAGGAGAAGTTCTTCTAGCTGGTGACAAAAGCACAGCCCCTAGGCTGATGAGGTTGGGGCGGCTCCGAAACGGAAGAATACGGAAAGAGAAAGTGTTTCCAGCTGGTGAGGAATTTTTACCGTTTTAAAAGAGACTGCCTATAAAAAACTTAAAGTTAATTTAAATTTGACAACAGAAGAAATAAGTGGTGGAATTAAGCTTTGAATGGTTTTGGACAGTGGGTTATCTTTTTAAATATTTTCATGGATGGAATTTATGCAAGCCTTATAAACCGAATGGATTAAGTTTTCTTCTTCTTCTTTTTTCATTATTATTTTTTGCAACTTATGGACTAAAATTCTCCTTCTTCATTACTGCATGTATTTTTCCCTTTTTCTTCTCTATTTTATTCAAGAATTTGACTTTTTAAACTTGGAATTAAAAAAGATACAAAAAGCAACAAAGAAAGATGACACTGCTACATGGAGGCTGGAGGTTTGTGTATTGGAAAGAAAACACTTTTACTTTCCTCACTGATTATTCTGGCTTGGCACTCCAAGGTCTCATTGTTTTGTCTATAGAGAGTGATAAGAAGAAAAGCATACAGATGTTCCTTTGAAATATATCTTTAACCAGAGAAAAGTGAAAATAAGACCTTATTGTGAATTTATGCTTAATCTTGTAAAAACCTTCCAAGCCCGAGCAGCAGCGTTTGTCAGCTGGAGATAATGGCACAATCTCAACAGCAGAAACAAACTTTAACTTTGCAAAATATATTGTTAGAAATTCAGAAATTATCAAAGACATTTGAGAGGACTGAGAAGAAGTTAGAAAATCTAGACCATCTAACAGTAAAATATGATGAAGAACTTCATCATCTTGGAGATGTTTATCAAATGGAAAAAGTGGATGTTAGACTCCTAAGAAAGAAAGAGAAAAATGACCACAAAGAAATTAGATTCACGGATATCTATAGTGATTGGTTTGTGTCTGGAAATGGAAAGAGTGGAATACGGAAAGAGGAATTAAATGGAAGGGAACTCTACCCCAGATGGCAAGATACAGAAGAAGAAAAAATAAAAGAATTTATGGATTTAAAGAGAGAAATGTTATTAGCAACATTATTGAAAACACTACTGAAAATTAAAGATAAGCTGATTAAGGAAACAGAAGAAGGGCATCGAAATTACATGAGAGACTTAATAAGCAATGATTTGCAAAGAGGAGTCCATATAAATTTGATTAAGGAGATGATTAGAGGACTGATACCACAAGTGGCAGAAGACATGAGATTGTTTTGCTACTGGAAAGATACAGGTTGATAGATGAAAGTGTATAATCTAAAACTAGTTAAACTTAGTGAAATATAGTGACAATAGATATAGTTAAATAAATAATTGAAAATGATAATAATGTATACATATGTATTGCTATGATAAGTAATAATTGGATATGAATATTGAATGGTACCTAGGAAAGGAAGATTATAAATTTTGTGGTTATATATAAAGGTTAATAAAAAAGAAATGTTAAATTTAGCTAAGTTTTGATTATTAGGGGGGAAATGTTATGATAAAGGATATAGTCAAATAAAGGAGGGATAATGATAACACGCATGGGTACAACATAAGGAAAGTGGATGTAAATTGTAAACAGTGATTTGGAAAGAAGGATTAGATTTTTTTTTACTAAATATTAAGGATGTTTAGCCAGAATAGGCCATAATGATTCAGTGTTATTGGAGGATATTAGAAATAGCAAATGAAATGCCAGTATGTGGTTATGTTTTAAATCTTGATATATTTTATGATAAAGGACGTTTAAACAATTATAGTCAAATGAAAATGGAGGTATGATGATGGTAATATGTATAAATATATCTGAGTTAAAATAGTTGAGTTAATATGAATTATGGTTGATGAATGTGGAAGAGATGTACGAAAGTCTTTTGTAACCAACTGATACACTTTCTACAGGATGTAAAGGAGGAGGATTCTTTGTGTTGTGTCTGTTTTGAAAAAATTTTATATATATATATATATATATATATATATATATATATATATATATGTGTGTGTGTGTGTGTGTGTGTGTGTGTGTGTGTGTGTGTGTGTGTGTGTGTGTGTGTGTATTTGTGTTACAACCCCTGGTATGCCTAAATATGGGAGGAAGGTCACTACTCCCTCTTTCTGTCCTTTGGCTCATCACAGAAGACCATGCAGGCAGAAAACCATATTTTTATTTTTAATGTTGCTTTTTTTTATATTTGTGTTGTATTTGTACTGATAAATAAATAAAGGAGACTAGTATAGATCTATTTCGAGCTAATTAGCTCTCATCAGCTAGCCATACCCTTACTGGGATTTGAACCTGGGCTGTATTATATCTTAGGCAGGAGTCTTAGCCACTAAGCCATAGGCTCGCCTCCTTATCAGTTGAGCCAGGGAAATAGGTATGTATTTGTGTTACAACCCCTGGTATGCCTAAATATGGGAGGAAGGTCACTACTCCCACTTTCTGTCCTTCGGCTCATCACAGAAGACCATGCAGGCAGAAAACCATATTTTTATTTTTAATGTTGCTTTTTTTATATTTGTGTTGTATTTGTACTGATAAATAAATAAAGGGAGACTAGTATAGATCTATTTCGAGCTAATAAAGGGAGTAGTGACCTTCCTCCCATATTTAGGGGTTGTAACACAAATACATACCTATTTCCCTGGCTCAACTGATAAGGAGGCGATCCTGTGGCTTAGTGGCTAAGACTCCTGCCTAAGATGTAATACAGCCCAGGTTCAAATCCCAGTAAGGGTATGGCTAGCTGATGAGAGCTAATTAGCTCGAAATAAATCTATACTAGTCTCCCTTTATTTATTTATCAATACAAATACAACATATATATATATATATATATATATATATATATATATATATATATATATATATATATATATATATATATATATATATATATATATATATATATATATATATATATAATGTCTGTAGGTAGGTAGGTAGGTAGGTAGGTATATGTATATCTATATCTATATGTATTTGATGTATATGTATATGTATATGTATATATACATATACATATATGCTTTTGAGCGCATGCACTAAAATAAGCCCTCCCCTGAAAATAAGCCTCCTGAAAATATTGCAACACAGCAGCAGCCATGAGGTGACATGCTCGCCGCTTCCTGCACCTACAAAATAATAAGACCTCCCCAAAAATAAGGCCAAGAGCTTATTTCATGGGTCAAATGAAAATAAGATCTTGTCTTATTTTGGGGGAAACACAGTGAGGAACTATTGTCTGACATTTGGTTTTTGACCAGAATTCCAGCCTCCTTCTGTCTGATCCCAATTAACATTGAAATCATCCCAAATTTCAGAGTTAGGAAATAGCAATAGCACTTAAACTTATATAGTGCTTTATAGCTCTACTCTAAATGGTTTGCTGATTCAGCATATTGTCCCCAACAATCTAGGTTCTCATTTTATTGACTTTGGAAAGATGGAAGGCTGAGTCAACCTTGAGCTGGTGAGAATCAAACAGCCGAACTGCAGGCAGCTGGCAGTCAGCAGAAGTAGTCTGCATTCCAACCACTGTTCAATCACAGCTCTTATATAGTAATCAGACTAGAATTGGGGTCCTATTTCCAATGTGGTTGGACTTCTGAAAAACCAGGTTCACATTCTAAGGATGCTCTGTTATCCCTAACAAACATAAATTCATAGTATAAGCCATTGTGAAGAAATATTTGCATAAATATTCTTAGTCCCTAAATACTCACAGCCGGACTAATTAATGGACTACTTCCTCAATATGACCTGTCCATTAGTTAATATCTGGAGGATAGACCCTTTGAAATGTTACTGCCACTGTCAAGACAACTGTCTTCCTGACATGAAGAAAAATAAGTTTTGTACATTTAGCTCAGGAATGTACTTTTTCAGGAGCTGAATTTCCTACTCTCTTAAAGTTTAAAAAACATGTAAAATGAATTTATTTTCACAGGCTTTTCATTGTTAAAATATTTGTAGTAGTGCCTTGAGTACTTATCAGAGTAGAAAAAAGGATAATAAATAAATGCACACATAGAAATGATGCAGATTGTGTGATTTATGAATTTGAAATAATGGGACTTTCTGTTCATAGTAAAATTAAGGTCCTGGGGCATACATACACTGGGTTTAAACACCAGTGGTTCTATATAAATGAAAAAGTTCATAATATAAATGATTATAATTGAAATCTAAAAGATGTGTAACAGACTTATAATATAGAACTTACCCATAACTTTATTTCTCATGTTCTTAACACTGGTCTTCCAAGCCAGGACTGATATGATTGCTGTTTCTATTTAATAAGTAATCTATCCAGAGAGAAACAATGCCATAACCATAAAAGAGGGAAAGTATTCCTTATCCACTACTTTTATTTTTCAAAATTCTTCTAAACATTTCCCTTCTAGTCTCCATGTGACTATGACTCTTTTAAAATTTAACACATGATATTGGAGCTGTTATATTTATCCAGCTTGTCATTTTAAAAAAGAGCAGTAGCAGACCTCACTTAAATATAAGATAATGGGGCAAAATTACACATTTTCATTTGTTGGAAGAAATGTCAATAAGCAAGTCAACTCCAAGTTTTATCTAGGTGACAGTAGCTAGTTGTGAATTTTACATCTTGTATGTAACTAAAAGCGATTACCATTTTTTCTTTTTCTTTTTTGCATTGACATTTCATAGGAGTTGTGTTTTTCCTTTTTGAAAAGGGTGGAAATGTCTTGAGAGCAGTGACCATTGATCCAAAAATAAAACAACAGGGATATCATAAAAATGACAAAGGAAATGAGCTTCAAGGTAATTCTTGCTGGAAACTTTGCAGCCGAGACAGACATGAAGGAAAAGATTACAGGGAGAAATTAAATTACAGACCAGCATAGAAAAAAGACCAACAATCAACCATTCTAGTTTAAAATTGTTTATCTTTGAAAGGTGAAGGCATTAACGATTGTTTCTTCTGGAAAGAAAAGGTTGCTTGGTTTTCTCCATTCTAAAGAGAAGTCCAGCTCCAAGTTTTCATACAAAAGCAGATTGCAAATCATGTCTTTTTCAGATACATATGATCAGACAAAAGTTTATCATTTGTAATATGTATACACTAAGCTTGCATTACAAATTTATTTCTTAGAATAGGTAACAATGTCTGTAGGTAAGTTTTTGCAAACCATGGAACAATTGAGAAATACTCTAAAACAGACTAAGGCAAGTGTTTTAATAGCTATTGTTCCAAAACATGGCACACTATTATTTGAAGAGAAAAAGAAGCACTTATGCCACCTTCTTGGCCTTTTAATAAACAAGCAAACAAACAAATATAATTAATCGATCTTATTTGGTAATTAACTCATATGAGCCAAAACTAATTTTACTTAGACTATTCTATTATTTCTAGTAAATGGTTAGAAGAAGAAGAAAATTAACTATAATATATAGTCAAGAATTACAGTAAAAAGAGGGAGAGAGTAGTAAAAGCCTTAATAAGCAAACAGTCTGTATATTATTATGTTGTAAATGACTAAGCAAACAGAGTTTTTAAGACTATTTTTATGGGCTTTAATGTACTACAATTTGAATTTGAGATAATAACACTTTCTCTGTTTTCTACTGTCCCTTCTTCAAAATTAAGGTCCTTTTTTGTAAATTTTGGAATAAGATACTTCTTGGAAAAGTGTAGAACTCCTTAAATTGGATCCCTTAATCGGGCATCAGTTTCTCGTTGTCTTAATACTATAGTATAAAACTGGAAACAAAGGAAATGGTTTGGAGAAAGACAGAAATCTTTTACAAAGAACACTATGATATATTTAGGAAGCATCATAAAAATAAATAAAATAGCATTTTTTTCTTATTACATACAGCAATTTATTATAACTGAGAATAAAAATCAAATGTAGTCAGTTTATTGCTCTCAGGTACTACTTATTTGGTTTTTTTTTTTAAAAAAATAGATTTATATCTCAAGAAATGAAAATGACCTGTATGGCAATTTTGCTTCTTTTTTCCCCTGTATAATAACAAGCCTGTAAAGTAATCTGAACTGAGAAAAAAAAGTGGTCCAGAATTATCCAGTGAATGATCATGGCTAAGGGTGTATTTGAACCAGAATTTCCCCAATCTAAAAGATTAACCAACACTTCATAATACATAAATAAGCTTCTCTTGGGACTCATTCTGAGTTTGTTCTATTGCAGGACTACATTGGATTAAGGGCCTGTTTTAGAGCAGGGACAGGTGAATTAGATTCCCAGGATCACTTTTGGTTTTGATGGGATCTCACTTGATGAAGCCAAGTATACAACAGGGGTTCAGGAAGGAAGATGGGATTGATAAATAAGGTATCCTTGGGAATTTTTTTCTGACTTTTGTTTTCAGTACCTGAACTCAGTTCATATACAACTCCTTATGCATACTGCTCATATTTTTCTTGAAGTTTTCTTCTTATTTACAGAAGCATAGTGGGGCAGGAAAAGTTTTGAGAGGTGGTAATGTATTAAGAGTTAGAATCCTTTTCTACTTTCCAACTACCAAGATAGAAAGTGCTTTTCTTATTGGCAATTCTTAATCCAGAGTTACCACTAGTTGCTTCTTCTTATATTATGGTTTTATTTCTTTCCTCTGGGTTGATTTACAATCATTAACTCACTTTAACAACTCGCTACTAATTTCAAGCTTTCCAGGTTTTTCTCAAACTAAAAATGCTTAAAATCTGCAAATCCTAATTTTAATTAGTGAAAGTATTGACTATTTCAGTGAAACATCTGAACAAGTTTTCACCCAATTTTAAATGATTTTTTTGAACAACTATAGAATATGTTTCTACAGGAAAACAACCCTGAATCGTTCTTTAGAAGGGCAGATACTGAAGCTGAAACATACTTGCCACCAAATGAGAAGAGAGGACTTGGTGGAAAATACCCTGATGTTGGAAAAGACTGAAGACAAAAGAAGGAGATGGAAGAGAATGAGATGGTTTGATATGTCATCAACATATGCAATGAAGATGAATTCAGGCAAACTCTAGGAGACAGTGGAGGACAAGGGAGCCTGGCATGCTTGTTCCATGGGGTCACAGAGTCAGACATGAATTAGCAACTGAACATAATAAAATACAATGTGTGCATTAATTAGATTTGAGATCTTTATACGGGATCAAAAAATGGCTTAATATCATGACTTGGCATAACTGGAACATATTTCAATGTTTTAAAAGTAAGTTTACATCTCCATTAAACATTTACTTTTGACATCTTAAATACATAGCCAGTGCCTAATTAAAGCAACCTTTTCAAAATGCCATCTATTTCCAGAATTATGTATTACCTACTCATTCAGCATAAATATTAGTGGATAAAATCTCTCAAAGGAAAGAATATAAATATTTTGAATGTGAATTTTGGAAGCAATTTGGGAGAAGTCCTTTGGATCTCACAAAGTGTGAGAGTAACATTTTTCTGCTGTTTATTAAAGCAGTCTGTCTTTTTTTGTCTTTTTGATATTTTTTCAAACTATGCCATTTCTTTAAGAAGTTAACTGTTAAAGCTGCTATCTAATTTTCAGGTTTCTGTGGCTTGATTGACCACTTTAAAAAAATAGCAAAGTGGTGCTTTGCTGCCTATTGTGCAAGGTCCAATTCATTTTTTAAAGCAAACATTGTTGCAATTCTTCAAATGATGTACTTTGCACATTTTCCTGTGTGCTTCAAGAAACCTCTTTCAAATGATATATACAGCCATAATAAATAGTGGGTATAAAATATATGCTTAAACTAACAAAACAAGTATTACTCTTTCAGTGTAACAAATTTATTCAAGATCATGTCCAAAAGTCATACAGAAAAACAGATGAAGTTCAAATTTTGAAAGACTTGGATTCTGTCCTTTTCACTTCTTTCATTCTTATCCCTCAGTCTTCCAGCTGTCTGTATTTCTGGGTGGTTATTTCTTTCAGTTCTTTTCAAGACACCAGAAACATTTATTACTCTTCTGCTCCCAGATTAATTTCACTTCTTTACTTTTCTTAACTCTTAATCCAGCTCTAATTCCTTGTAAATCATCTGGGCATCTAACATTTATTTCTTCCTCCCACCTAAAACTCTGACCCCATCCAGATTCAACAACCAGAAAATCAGATTATTCTCATGGGATTTACATATTTTAAGGCATTTCTAATTCCTCTGCTACTCTGATCCAGAATCATTTGATGGGCAATTGCTTCATGGCCAGCAAAGGAAATTGAAGAAAGGGAGAATAAAAAGAGAGAAAAAGATGTACATAGCAATGGTTGAATTTTGTTCCCCAACTGATTTGCAATTAAACACAGCTACATTAAGCGAACAGAATATGTGCTGGTTTAACATAAGTAAAATATAGACAAACTTTGGAACTGTGGTTTTGACAATTAAAATGAATAATCACTCTTTTGAACTTTTTTTTTAAATTATCATTTTGGCTGGTCTTTCCTTTTAGTCAATAAATAAATAATTCAGAGAACAAAGAAGTGAAAAGTGGTCTCAACAACTATGATAAACTTTGGAAATAAACCTCAACTGAATCCAGTTACAACTCAAAGGAGAGGGCACAAATCTTATAGTATCGAAATAAGCTGTACTTAAATAACAATCATTGTCTACTTCCTTAATCCAATTGTCTAGTAGGCCTGCCTGAAGAGCAAAGAAAATTGAGTTTCCTTTTAGTGCTATTGACAGAGGAAAAAGACAAACAATCAGTTAAGTCACAGGCATCCACAGGAGGAGCTAGCCTCATTACACCTGCCATGAAGCCCTCACACAAGTATTTCAAACCACATATTGTATACTATTTGCACCATGATGCAATGACAATTTGACATGTATCAGATGCCATGATTAAAATTTAATTGATCATATTTAGAGACCATCTATCACTCTCATAGAGCAACTCTGGGCAGTGTATAAATAGACATAAAATACAACAACTCTACATGAATATAATGATAAAAACATTGAAAAACAGAATTAAAAATGGCAGGAGTAAGGCTTCAGGGTGCTAACCAGCCCCATGGATATATGCGTGAACCCCATGTAAGTTGGCAGAGCTCGGCTTTTAAGCATTACTAAAAGGATGGGAATGTTGAGGGCACCCACCCTCACCTCTGGGGGGCGGGGATTGTTCCAGAAAGTGGAGATAACTGAAGAAAAGGTTTTCTTTCTGGACCCTACCAGTCAAAAGTATTTAATGCTGGGATTGGCAGCATACCTTTCCCACCTGACTGAATGGAACTGGCCAATAAAGAGGTGGAGACAACTCCATAGGTAAGTAAAATATAAATCATATTTCTTGCATTTGCTGAAATCTCATCCTCTAAAAACTTGGGGCCAAATTTATCATATCTGAAGCAAACCCCTTCAAATCAAAAGAGAAAGTCATGATTATTAAGAAGACTTTTTGAGGGCAGAATTAATCTATTATAAAAGGGGCTAAAACTAAGACTAACTCTAAAAGCAACCACATTATCTTTTTTTTTTTTTTTTTTTTAAAGATCTGGTCTTAATACGTAAAAAATGATGTCTAAAAACTGTTCGTGTTATTTCCCGGCCTTGATTTGCTTAGCTCTGTATTATATCCAGAATGATTTAATGGTCTCTGATGGTGTGCAATTAAGGGTACTTTTAATTGAGAAGAGAATGTTGGTGATTTTTCAGAGCAGAATAAAGATTTAAAAAAATATGCAGTATTTTATTGATTCAAAATTTTAAACTTCCCAATGAATTTCTTTAAGTAGATTTCATTTGAAAAGGGTAAACATAATTATTGCAACCAAATTAAAATTTCAGGGAGGCATGCATAAGGGAGAAATTGTGAGGAGTTATTTTTAGCTTTCTTCCCAACAGCAACTGTCTTACAACATCCAGATCTAATTACATTTTTTTTGTTGGTCTGTCTAAACAAATACAGTATAAATTTTGGACACTTGCTGCTACTCATGTTGTGGTTATTATTATTATTTTTCTCCCACAGAAATTAATAATTCTTAAGAAGACACAGTCAAGAATGTTGCACCTTGATCTGAGCTTTCTGTACAGCCTAGTGATTAAATAGTAGTTGAAGAGTTAAAGAGAAAACAGCAATTTAACATTTGTATACTAGTTCATTCTGCTGAGCTTTAAACATATACTTTTTGAAGCAAATTACATTAAATTAATCAAATTTCCTTCTGCTGGGCAAATATAATCTGGATCAGTTACATTCTAAATCTATGTCATTTAGTACATAATAAGTACTGTAAAATTGTTTCGCTATGGATGAATATGTCTAGTTCACTTTCTATTGTTGCATTCTTTTTCTATTCTAAATTCTTTGTCCATCAGTTTTTTTTAATGCTACATGTAAATTGCTAGGTATGAAAGTTTGCGTTGTCATCATCCATAAGATTCAATCTTTCTCACATGGACAGGAAATCTGTCCCATGGAAGTTGTTCCTGTTTGAAGTGATCTTAAAATGATGTTGGTGGATGTTAGTTCTGGAAGATTTAACTTTCACAATGTCTTCAGAAACTTGGTTGGTGCTTTAAAATCATAACCTGGATTTGCTTTTTGCTTTTTACCTTATGAAAACTATTTTATTGGAAAAATAAATATTGGAAATGGTATTTCCAATAAATGGTAATTGAAAACCATTAATACCAGTTTCTTCTCTATAGCATTGGCTTGTCTGACAGTTCCTGAAAGTTCTATGGGGATTTTTGACAAACTTGAACATTGGGCACTATCTAATAAAATGAAATTCAATGGTGAAAAGAGTAAGGTTCTACATTTAGGCAACAAAAACGGAATGCACAGGTACAGTATAGGTGGTACCGTGCTCAATAGTAGTAACTGTGAGAGGGATCTTGGAGTTCTAGTGGACAATCATTTAAATATGAGCCAGCAGTGTACAGCAGCTGCCAAAAAAGCCAACACAGTTCTAGGCTGCATCAACAGAGGGATAAAATTAAGATCACGTGAAGTGTTAATACCACTTTATAATGCCTTGGTAAGGCCACACTTGGAATACTGCATTCAGTTCTGGTCGCCACGATGTAAAAAAGATGTGGAGACTCTAGAAAGAGTGCAGAGAAGAGCAACAAAGATGATTAGGGAACTGGAGACTAAAACTTATGAAGAACGGTTGCAGGAACTAGGTATGTCTAGCTTAAGAGAAAGAAGGACTAGGGGAGACATGATAGCAGTGTTCCAATATCTCAGGGGTTGCCATAAAGAAGAGGGAGTCAAGCTATTCTCCAAGGCACCTGAGGACAGAACAAGAAGCAATGGGTCAGTGGTGGGTTTCTACCGGTTCGCACCGGTTCTGGCGAACCTGTTGGACAATGAACCCGGAAGTAAGTTCCTGCCCCGCCCCTATCACTCACTTGCTCACCCCTGCCGGTTCAGAAGCCACTCCATTGCTCGCTCACCCCCCTTTCTCCCGTTCCTCCTCTCAGCGATCTGAGGATTCCCCACCCCACTTTTCCCTTCCCAAAAGATCGCTGAGAGGAGGAAAGGGAGGATTCCCCACCCCACTTTTCCCTTCCCAAAAGATGGCTGAGAGGAGGAAATGGAGGATTCCCCACCCCACTTTTCCCTTCCCAAAAGATCGCTGAGAGGAGGAAAGGGAGGATTCCCCACCCCACTTTTCCCTTCCCAAAAGATGGCTGAGAGGAGGAAATGGAGGATTCCCCACCCCACTTTTCCCTTCCCAAAAGATCGCTGAGAGGAGGAAAGGGAAGGGAAAAGTGGGGTGGGGAATCCTCCCATTCCTCCTCTCAGCGATCTTTTGGGAAGGGAAAAGTGGGGTGGGGAATCCTCCCTTTCCCCCTCTCAGCGATCTGAGGATTCCCCACCCCACTTTTCCCTTCCCAAAAGATCGCTGAGAGGAGGAAAGGGAGGATTCCCCACCCCACTTTTCCCTTCCCAAAAGATCGCTGAGAGGAGGAATGGGAGGATTCCCCACCCCACTTTTCCCTTCCCTTTCCTCCTCTCAGCGATCTTTTGGGAAGGGAAAAGTGGGGTGGGGAATCCTCCCTTTCCCCCTCTCAGCGATCTTTTGGAAAGGGAAAAGTGGGGTGGGGAATCCTCCCTTTCCTCCTCTCAGCGATCTTTTGGAAAGGGAAAAGTGGGGTGGGGAATCCTCCCTTTCCCCCTCTCAGCGATCTTTTGGAAAGGGAAAAGTGGGGTGGGGAATCCTCCCTTTCCTCCTCTCAGCGATCTTTTGGAAAGGGAAAAGTGGGGTGGGGAATCCTCCCTTTCCTCCTCTCAGCGATCTTTTGGAAAGGGAAAAGTGGGGTGGGGAATCCTCCCTTCCTCCTGTCAGCGATCTTTTGCTAAGGGAGGCTTCTCAAAATGGGAAGCCCATCTCTTTGCACCCTTCAATCCGTCTCTCTCTCCCTCTGACCTCCCCCAATGGCTCAGCTTGAAAAACTGGGGGGAACAGAGGAAAAGGAGGAGGAAGGAAAGGGGGGAGAGAAACGGGGGGAAGAGAGAGAGAGAAAGAGTGACACACCAAGGGGGGAAGTTGGGGGACTTCCCTCTAAATACTGACGCCCTCTGCTTTTGGGGGGAAAGGAGAGGAGGGTCCTTGGTGATTTGTGAACCTCTACCCCCTATTCACCCTATCCCAGTTAAGCCAGCTGGGTTTGGGACCCAGCCTTTCTAACTTCATTTGGGATCTTCTAACATCCCACTCCCACCCGGTCACACGGCCAGCAAGCCACTCCCACCCGGTCACATGGCTGGCAAGCCACTCCCACCTGCTCACATGGCAGGCAAGCCACTCCCACAAAGCAGGCCACACCCACAGAGTAGGTTCCAAAAAATTTTGAAACCCACCACTGCAATGGGTGGAAACTAATCAAGGAGAGAAGCAACTTAGAACTGAGGAGAAACTTCCTGACAGTTAGAACAATTAATCAGTGGAACAGCTTGCCTCCAGAAGTTGTGAATGCCCCAACACTGGAACTCTTTAAGAAGATGTTGGATAGCCATTTGTCTGGAACGGTATAGGGTTTCCTGCCTAGGCAGGGGGTTGGACTAGAAGACCTCCAAGGTCCCTTCCAACTCTACTATTGTATTGTATTGTATTTCTAACTGATAAGAGTTAGGCATTCTGTCAAAGTCCTTCTGAAATGATAGAACAATAAGATCTGGCTCAAGTCTTGATTTGAACAGATTGTCTTTGAAATGTAAATATTGTATTTAAATATTTATCTGTGTAATACACCTTTTTAAATAGCTATATAGATATTCCCTTATCCAATTTCTTCTGGAAATGAGGACTAGTAAATGAAGTCCAAATGCTGTATAAATTTTACACAGTTTATTAAATATGGAGAGATGCCAGACTAATAACAGAGGCAGCAGCAATCTGTGGTGATTTCTTGTTTAAATTTCCTATTTTACTATTATTGTTTAAATTTCCTGTTTTATTATTTATTATTTAAAGTATTATATACATTTGAGTTCGATTATGTTTCAACCTCAACTGTATCTGGATGACTTATAAAAATAACAAAAAGAAATCAAATACAATAACTTAGATAAAACGAATTATGAAATAATTACAAGATGGCAACCCAGACTATATGTCAAAATATAAAACATTAAGGGCAGGGGCGTCCCATCCACCATATCCCGAGGCCTGGGTGAATATCCAATTTTATAAGACATTCCAGAATACCATCAAGGTGGGAATTGTAGAAAATCTCAGGTACTAATGATAGACTAACAAAGAAAGCATGCTTCCTGGGTGTACTTGAAAGGTAACTATTTAATTAAAGGGATCTCGAGTACACCCCCTCTGTGGGATGGTACCGGAAACTATGACAGATAAGTGATCCCTCAAATAACTGGGCTTTATAGGTAATAGTCAATTCTTTGAATCACATTCAGAATCTCAGCAAGTGTGGAAAAATACCGATCTTTTGCTGCTATTATTTCTATGAGGCAATAACTAATATGGGACTTTTGTTTAGTAGAACCTTCCTACAGTGGTGCTCCAGGCATCAGCTGGACCAAAAAATCCAAAGCTCTGTCTGGAATCCCATGGGATCCATCAGTTGCTTGAGATAGGCTCAATCAAATAGATTAATTTCTCTTCAGGGGATGGTAGTACTAGTGAGCTAGAAGGCAATCAAAGAGTAATAATTTGGGACAGGTTCATGGTTGCTATGGAGACCAAAAACTCCTATGGGTCGTCCAGATAGCTGATTGAAACCTCCAAACATCTTGGAGTTTCCACTGTCAGTCCAGTAATGAAATCCAGCAGTTTAAGAAGGGATTCTGCTGGACAGAAAGTAAAACAATACACCAGCAGCAGCAGCATCCCTAAACTGTTCTTCAGAGACTCAAGGTAACAACTGTCAGCACAAATTATACTGGGTCTCAGTTGTGACTTAAATCAATCATGAAATAATTTAAATACACTCCTAACCAGAGCTCACTGACTGCTCACCAAAACAATATTTTTCCTTTGAATGTATAGCTGTTCTTACCCTCCTTTCCAGGCGAAACCCTTTAATATCAGCATATTTAAGCATATATTCAGATTCCACAATTAACTTTTTGTTTTGCTTTCCCCTAGTAGCACATTGAGGTAATGGAAGCTTCCTGTTCTCAGTTTCTTTTTAGTGATTGCTTTAAAGAATACTAGGCAATTTCCTAGAGTTCCTCCATAGAAATAATCCTCAAAAGAAAGAGGAAAATGGACAATAGTGCAACTGAAACTTATTTGCCATAGCTATGTGACATTTTTACTCAGGTCTGATGTAGTTTAAAGACTTTTATGCAGAATATGATGAGCAGAGCTACAGTCATGCCTCACTCTGCAGGAGGTGGTGAAAGATTAATGCCATGCTGTAAAGATTCTCCTCACGTGGCACCCAGAAGGGCAAAACAGTCAAAAGAAAGAAAAGGTTAGGGTTCTGCCTATATAAATGATAGAACTGCTTATCCACAGGCCTAGGAGGGGGCAAGTAAACTCTGCATGGAAGAGACTCTTGAACTTTACTTAAATGAAAAAAGATGATAGGCAGATGTTTTCCCTTTAAAGTGCAGTTAAAAAGACAGATTGTGTGAATAGTTCAAGGAAAACTATTGGAATGAACAATTTCACATGAATTGCTAAGTGTTATGAAAGGGAGAAGCTTTCCTCACATGATTCTGAGAAGTTATCACTGGATCAGGTAATTATAATTAACTATAGAAGAGTCATTGCAATAAATGACTTGCAATATGAAAAGGAAGACATGGAGGAAGTGTTGATTTTCTGTTCATCACCCAATACAGAAGTTTGGTTCAAAATGGATTCCAGTGCAGTTGGATTTGACCTTATTATTTTCCAAAATGCAGCTGGGCATGCTAACCCAGGCATATCTAAGAATTTCTTCCTCAGTGGAACAGTCCCACCATAAAATCTGCTATTGGATATCACGTGTGAATTCTCTGAATATAAGCAACCTTAAAATGGCACTCACCAAACACTGTAACCAAAGCAAATTCATTCACAGACTAAAAGGCAGACAAAACTTAAACAGAGGGGCTATTTTAAGATTGTCTTGATCAGTGTGAGAAAAGGAGAAAAGGCAGACCAAAAACAAGATAATTTGCCTCTGCAATTTGACACATAAGTATTTGTGATTCCTTAAAGTGCTTGCTCAAGATTTTAAAATATCTATTAAGGTTTCATAATTGCAAACAATTATGAGACAGTAATTGTTTTAATCAGTATAAAAGCTGAAGTTTAAGATTTTAAAGTTGTGATTGTTCCTCACCTTGAGCAGAGTGTTATCTCACTCGGTGTTAACTTCATTTGGATCTGTGTGAATGTTATCATGTGTTAAAGTGTTAAAAAATCTTTATATTTCTTTTGTTTTGAAGCTTTTGACTTGTATATGACATTACAATTTTGCAAATCTGGAACTTTTAGTTGTCATCATGAAATTTCTTCCAACCATTTGAATACGTTTCAAGTCAAAGTCTGAAAATCATGCATAAAATTAGCTTCACAGAAATGTAATATCAAACCACCAATAATTAGAATTTATACATGATGCCTCATTATCAAATCTCTTTACATCAAGAATGTTACACCTTAAAGTGGAGTTCTGAAGTTCTATTGTTCTTTTTAAAATGAGAATATTTATGTTTTACTCTGAATAGACATTTCTTTGTCTGAACAAGTACAGATAGGAAGAAAGAAAGATCAATATTTAGAGAATTGCAGCATCATACCACCTTTGGGTTCAAATCCTAAGTGAGGTGAGTCCTTTTTAGTACTAAAATGGAAGACCAGTAGTGAGCAGCAAGTTTGTAAAGTAGATGGGGAAATCCAAAATTCCCCCAGAACAAAGCAATAGGAAGCTACTTTATTGTTGCCAAGAAAATTACATCGTTTTGTCCATGAAATTATCAGTCAAGTCTTATTTGGGTCAATTTACCCCCCTCCCTTCCCCTTTTAATGTAATTTTGTGTTAGATAACATATTATACTGAAAAATGGCTCAAAGTCAGAAAGAAATACAAAACAGACCAAAATATTCTTCATTTTTGTGAACATCATATGCTTTCATTTCTTTGCTTTCTTTTATTACAAACTTTAGCTGTCATAAGTGAATCTTAATTAATGGTTGTATGGTTTCATTTGACTTAAATCAACAAACAAAACTCTAAGCAGTAAACTAAGCTACTTAACCATAATGAAAGAAGGATACACATTGTGGTTACTAGATATCCCAAATGTTATCAAATATATATCCTATGCAATGTCAATATACATTGCAAATAAAACATAGTCAATGTGGACATTTCAAGCAGCAGGGGCTTTCTATTATTCAGATCAGATTGCTTTGAAATACAATTTTCAACATAATATATTAGCATCATTGCATTTCATTTCCCTTTGTTGCTCTTCTCCTATTGAAATTTCAAATTCCTATCAAAATATTAAAATTGCTGCTCTTAAGATTGGAATATACTTATCTTTTTCACTTCCTCCTATTATTGGGCTTGCTTGAAAATGCAGTTGATTGTAATTATGCCAATCTAACAAAAAATGTTCAGAGGGATGACATTTATGTTGAGGCCTCTACACTGGTTATCAAAGGGCTTCTCAGCCTAATTCAAGTGCTGGTTTTAACATTAAAGTCTATGTGGCTGGACATCCATGCACTTAGTGCAGCTTCTCTCCTGACAAAAATTAATCTGTCCTGTGGCTTCTCTGAATCCATCCTAAGTGAAATGACAACGTTGGAGTTCAGAAGCCTATCTTCTTGATGGCAGTCTCTATGCTATTTTACCACTTGCTGTAAATCACAGGTGTCACACTTGCTGTGTCACATTATTTTTTGTGACATTTTTCCCATTCATGGAGCTGGTGGATATGGCCTGCATCTGATGCATCTGCCCATGGGCTGCCAGTTTGACATTTCTGCCTTAAATGTTTGCAATTCATAATACATAAATTGTGTTTTCCCTGGATTAGAAAGGAGAATTAAGTTAAATCATCAACAAACAATACTCTTCATTTGCTTAATGTGGTTCTATTGTTTTCTTTTGTGGTATACATGATATGAATCCTTTCTTCACACTTTGTGTCAAGGCTTGATGTAATTGGCTACTAAGAAAAACATCAGCAGCTAATACCTTATGCCTGTAAAAAGATTATATGTCAAGTTTTTTGCTGCTGTTTTTCAGTTTTATCAATATACTTTTTGCAAATAAAGTTTCATGTTTACATAAAGATTGAAAATAAAGATTTCACACTTTATGTAGCTTCCAAATGTTATATAACTCTTTGTGATAAAATATGCATACATACAGTATTCAAGAAAAATGTACAATATAGTATCATGTACTGTATGAATGAATTAAATCACATATAGTATAAGGTATCATCTCATTTTCAAAGGCAATTTTTATCTTGTACTCACTATACATAAATAATGACAAAACAGGCCTATCAATTGTTGATTTGAACATAAAATATACTATCACAATTCAAATCCATAAAAATGTTTATATTGAGTGTTTTTTGCCATTAGCTGGGTAAAATCTTATCTTTACCTTAACTTTAAAGTTATAGAAAATATATTAATTAAGCTTCCTTTATACTAGTCATACTTTGCAGGATTTCTAGTGAACTCAATTTTTTTAGACTTAGAGGAATATCAGACAGAAACATTTTGGAGCATTACTAAAAATTCTGACAATTATTTTTATGTGAGTAGACTGGGGTAGAACTGTTAAATTGTGGAACAGATTTAAGAAAATGAGCCTGCATGATCTTACTTTTGTAGATGTATGCAGAAACAAACTAAAACAGCAGATTTATTCTATGTAACATAAAATAATAGCAAAGAGATAAAAGGTGGAGACCCATTTCAGACAATAAAATATTATCCTAGTGTGGTTCTGTCTATCTAAACATTAAAAGAGGCTGGGAGGTTAACAAATCTAGTCAAGTAAAGTAGTGGCCTCCTCTAGTTCTGAAAAGCAAGCATCACAATCTTTGTCTATTTTATAACTGCAAAGGGAAGTGGTTCTATTTTTTCACTAGAAAAATGAGCCACCCTGTCATGAATGAACAACACCTGGCAGACTTATACATTTTTTTTTATCAAACAAACCAAGAAAACAGGAAAATGGGTTGCCAACTCAATTGTTATAGCATTGGATTATTCTCTTATCAATTTTATTGCTTGTGGGTTTTTTTTTTCATATAAAGAAGGGATATTGTATGACCTCCTTTATGTTTAGCATTTTCAAACCTCTCTCCCTCTCTGTCACTTTGTGCTGACTTACATTTGGAAATGTGGTTCTTTTTTTCTGGCTTCTGAAAATTCACACCTAACCTGTTAAATTCAACGCAGAAATATATAGTACAATTTGGATATCCTCATGGCTTGCCCTAGAGACAGTGCTAAAGAAATTATTCAATATTATCAAGTCATGAGTGATAGCCACTAAAATCCTTAACAGAATCAGTGAACCCAAGAGTACGATTTCATGGCTGGAACCTTGTGCATTTTCTCATTTCCGACAGGAGTTGAATATAGTCAATCTGTTAGAGTCAGTGTTCTGGATTATTTACATGGAATCGGCTATGCAGGCAAGAGACAGAGTGGACTGCAAAGGATATAAATTTCCATTACAGTCATTTTGGTATTGCTAGGTGCGATCTGGTTTCTTTTTTCAGGGGGACATTTTATCAGGACGATAAACACATTTTACAGCAAGTGCTCTGCAGATAGTAAATACCAAAGAATAAAAAAGCTGACATAGTAAAGCAAGTCTCTATCTCTAACCTTTCACACCTTTAGGGAGTCTAAAAACAACTCTAATTTGACATGCATAAATGCTTGAGTCTTAAAGACAAGAACTTGAATGCATCTTGGTTAAACTGAATGCAAAAAGAGTTTGAGTCCAATGGATTCTTAAACAATAACAAGGGGATCACAAGAGCCTTATTTATAATTGTAAATAAAATTAACTAATGTATTTAAAGCAATTTTTATTTTTTAAAAGCTACTTTGAAATTTTTAATATCCAAGTATATCATATCAAGCAAAATTTAATCACCATAAACAATTGTCTCACATTAGATCCAGAATAACAATACAACATAAAACAATTCTGTGTAAATGTAGCCTATTGCCAAGCATATGGAGAGAAATGAATGGATAAGACTTCCAATCAACAATTTTGCTAACAAAGTGAAGTCCAAATCCTCAAACTTTATTTTATTCATAGTGCCTCTGTTCAACTTGGATTTCAACACCCCTTGTGCCAATGAAAAGGAAAGTTTCTCCTCTCCTGGTGTATTAACACCTGCCTTCAGCACACACACACAAAACCAATTTATTTATAGAATAAACCTTCTGTAGAGAATCCCCACAATTGACATAAATGCTAAGGACACTGTAAAAAACAGTGTTTAACCACTGCTGTGAAACATACATGCACTTAGGTGTGGAAAAGTAAGAATTACCTGTCTTTCTGACATGACATAGAGGTAATTATGATCTGTGGAAAAAGCCATGTCACGGAGGATATGACTCCCATCCTTGAATACTGGCACCATTTCGTACTGAATGCCACCATGAGGAGGCCCATCTGCTCGGATCTAGGAAAAAAGTCAGACATACTATAGATTAGTCATTGTTACTGAATTTAAGGGAAAGGGAACTGTAGGCTGATATCTCTATAGACTAGAAACAGAAGTCAAACATAGTTTCATACACTGTCCGTCAGAACTGAATCTAAGCAAAAGTCTTTATGGAATCACTTTTTGAAAATTTGTTACTTTACAGTAAAATGAATGACTTACCTCCTGAACCTCCTGAAGGGAAGCATAGAAATTAAATAAATATCCATCTAATTAAACAACACCTGTATGAGTTCTGCTGAATGCATGAACAACAAACTGGAGTGACAAAGAAGCCCTCAACTTCCTACTCTTTGATCCTAATCCTTAAGCATTCAGTATGAAAGACAGCAGGACTCGAGTGCCATTTCCTATACAGTCCAAGTTCTAATAAACTAGGGGTCAGATTGCAAAAATAGCACATTTTCTGATCTTCTGCTGAATACATAGAAACTGGGCAGAGAAAGAGTTACAGTGCACAACTTGAATGCACATCTTAGCAACTGTGAATTCTTCCGTGTATTTATTTGTCACCTTCAAAAATTTCAGGCAGTGTTTTCCATGAAAATAATCCAATAATTTCTTATTTCAGTATGCCTCTGCATTTGTCTGTATGCACACACGTGTGTGTAGTTATATAAAATCTAAACCAGTTATACACAATATGAATATATATCACTGCAGTTCTCTTACCCAAATTGGCAATATAATTGAAGTTTAAGGATAATAGCTAGAACCTTAAATAATTACAAGCTAGCAGAAATTTGTATTGCATTATTTTAACAAAACAAAAACTTGGCTCTTACTAAGATGCCAGATGGATGCCTAGGACGGTCCCTTATAATCACTTAAAAAATGAGAAAATCATGATGAAAAAGAGGACTGTCAGATTTACACAAGTGGCAGGTGTAAATAGTTACACTTTATGTATTTTTCAAAAATAAAATTTTCTGTAAAATAGGATATGTAACCAGTGAAGGGTTTAGTTTATTATCAGGCTCTATCAGCAATCTATAGAGGCTTGGATCACCTCCAGCTTTGGAGACCTCTAGTCATAATAAAAATAAAAGATGACAGTATTTGAAAATGAAATACAGAACAAAAGTCCCACCAACATAAGGGAAACATAAGTTTAGTGCTTTTGTTTGTTTGTTTGCTTTTAGGGAGGGGAAAAAAAAAGAGGTTTAAATTTGATGCTCCCTTTGGGAATGAGCCGTTGGTCAAATTACTTGATATTTTTCATTCAGAATAGTTCTGATTGTTATGACCTTTTCAATCATCAATAATATTGTCATTTAAATTTTCTGCCTTAGATCACAAAGTCAAAATAATTGATTTAGTATCTATAATTTTTGTTTTAATGTTATTGCATTTATATCCACATATCTACTTCACTTCTAAAATTTGCTCTTTGAAGAAAAGAAAGGAAAGAAAACTCAGATTTCAGCAGACCAACTACTGAAAAGACCATTTGGATACTTTCTCATTAAAGTTTCTTGGTCTGTTCATATTTATGATATTAGATTTAGTCATGCAAATCTCATTCACAAGAACTTTTCTAGTTGTAAGCCATCCTACTGTTTGAGCATCTTCTGGTTCTCTATTCAAATGTTAACAATTGATGGCCTTGGGGAAGAGGAATGGAGAAACACTTTTCATTGCATTTTCTCTAAGACATATTACAACATATATGAGTATTAGGTTGGTTGCTTTGTTTTTACAAAGAGATGCATACATAGCAGCAAACTTGAACACCAATATTGAGCCATGGTAGTGTGCTGGTTAGAATGCAGTATTGTAGGTCAATTCTGCCCACTGCCAGGAGTTCAATCTTGACCGACTCAAGGTTGACTTAGCCTTCCACCCTTCCAAGGTTGGTAAAATGAGGGCCCAAATTTTTGGGAGCAAAATGCTGACTCTGTAAATTGCTTACAGAGGGCTGTAAAGCACTCTGAAGAATGAATGAATGAATGAAATTTAATTTGTCAAATTTGTTAATTTGAAGCAGTAAATAAGCCTAATTGCTATTGCTATTGTAACCAGATTATGGAGCCCATGTCCCATGAAGCCATCTGATAGCTTAGTGGTTCTCATTGACAGGAATTATCTCACTTGCTGGGCAGAACTTTGTTATGCAGGAAAGTTTCAAAGCATATGGATGCACTACCATGCTTGAGATGGGAGCAGAAATGAAACCATTGTTCATGAAGAGCTGTTCATCACAAATAATCTGTAAAATTCAGTCTCATGCCTAGATGTTACTCGTAATTCCATTTTGCTGCTCAGTTAATTGGTTTCTAATAGTTGTGTTAAACTCATATATTAAAAAGAAATTTTAATATAGGCTGATTCTCCAGAAAAGGAATTGCATATTTTAAACTCTATTTATTGTCAAAAGCAAATATTAAAGTATAGAAGATAAGTGTAGAAGAAGAAAAATCAGAACACATTTCCTTTCCTAAGTGACTAGAAATAATACATGTACTATTCTATTTAAA
This sequence comes from Natrix helvetica, assembly GCF_964273705.1. Classification (NCBI taxonomy): domain Eukaryota; kingdom Metazoa; phylum Chordata; class Lepidosauria; order Squamata; family Natricidae; genus Natrix; species Natrix helvetica. The sequence continues at coordinate 132,324,068 of NC_138549.1, forward strand.
AATGCTGCTTACCTCCAAGCAGAGAGGTTTTATATGCTTGACAGACAAACCCACTTTAAAATCATTTGAAAAGGCCCATATTACTATTCCACTTTACTATTTGTGGCGAAGCAGACAACTCTGTCCCTAAGCCTAAGTCTTTCAGCAGTCCCTTTCTCCACCTATCATTAAACCAGCTGTTTCAAACTGTTGCCAAGACAACAGCCTCCAATGTCCTTCTATTAAAATGCCTGATTGTAATTCAATTAATCCTCATAGGCTAGCAGGCAATGTGTTGCTAGGCCTGGCATGGTGGCATTCCTTGATTAGAAGACATGATTAATTTGAAGTTCCAGTATTGCCTTTTTTTTCCAGAAACAGATCATCTAAAGTTCCCCATAAAATAGGAAATACTCTTCCTCCTCAACTGAAAAAAAATGTTCTAAGTCAACTATAATGCTGGATCCTCCATCCAAAGCTAGAGACTATTTATAGTATTACATCAACAATGTCAGCTAATCTTCTCTGAGAAGGGGCCATTTTAAAATTCCATTCCATTATCTAGATCTCTCTGCACATTATTTCAAAAAGAAGTCTTAGATGCATTTCAATGGAAAGCTGCTTCATAGTGACTAGTTTGAATGAAATTCTCTGGCAGGTACTTCCATGCATAGACTCCTTTTTTATGTAATTTCACTTCAGATACTTTCACATCAAGCACATATAAACTACTTGACTTTCCACAAAGAAAAGATATTATTGTAAAAGAATATCTACATTGATTAATGTGTGTGCATGTATGTATATATGCATGCATTTGTTTGTTGCTCAAAGAATTCAAGATATGTATAAGTAAATTCACAAGTAAATGTGAAGAATGGCAAACAAAGAAATAGAGTGTAATGACCAGGCAAAGATTTGAACTTGGCTCAAGTGATTTAGTTTATAAAACACTGGTACAGCTTTTATATTATGAATAATGCATAAATAATCTTTTTGTAAGTTTCAATAAATAATGCATAAATATTGGAAAAGAAAAGTGAATAAATCATTTTTATGTACTTGCATAAATAATGTGTAGGGAATAATAAATAATATTTTCAAAGAATATCGTATGGGAGAAACAATGTGTAAATGTAACCTATGTAATAAAAAACTCATCTTGTGTTTCAGTCACTTATTATTACAATTGATGAATATGTCCTCTTCCACTTTATATACTTGGAAACCCTTTTGATACACAAAGTTCTTAGTTAGGAGCAAGGTTTAGAAAGAAATTGCTTAAGGAGAAACATTTTCAAAAAGCCTGCACGTTAAGAAAAAATATATATGCAAAATACATTTATTTTAAGAAATGTGCTACCAAAATGCATGCAGTTATTTTTGTGAATTTATTTTTATTTTATTTAGAAATAAAATAAAAACCTTTGGTTGAAAAACAATACAGAAAGTTGACAGATTCTCTAAATCAATTTGTAAGTAGTCAAATATTGTCAGTCCAGCTTATATTATAACTAAGAATTTAAAAGAATGAAAACTGCTTTTCTAGATCTATTTTAATTAGAGATGGATGAATGGATCGATGGATAGATGGATGATAGATAAATAGATGGCTGGATGAATTGAAAGAAAGAGAGAGAAAGAAAGAAAGAAAGAAAGAAAGAAAGGAAGGAAGGAAGGAAGGAAGGAAGGAAGGAAGGAAGGAAGGAAGGAAGGAAGGAAGAAAATCTGGTACATGTACTTCCTATTTTTCTTATTTAAGGGAAATTAAACATCATTGTCTGCAAGCATCCCAAAGGAAGAGTGTGGTGACTGCAAACCAGCAGCATACTTAATATTTCCTCTTGACCTTGACATCAGGTAAAGGGTAAATATGCAAAAATAGGAATAGTCCTGACTGGAATCAGACAAAATGAACAAAAAAGGCTGTATACTTTATCCTAATAGTAAGATAATTACTGTGCAAGGATAGACAATGTTTTAAATTATATGGGTATTGTTACAACAGCTTAATGTATTCACTTAAAACATTGTAGTCCTAAAAAAGCAAACCCATAACCATTTATTGGTTAAGCTAAACCCACCTATTCAGTGATCTGCCAGAATTCTGGACAAGGTTTATGAGAAAAGGCATGAGTTCTGCCAATGGAAACCGACATAATTGTTTATGCTATAAAGAAAGGAGGCTATACTCGAATTCAGCTGTAAAGACTCTCCTGGGATGGAAAACGCTTGTTTCCTGAATCAGTCCTCATGTGTGTTTGCAAATATAGTTTGAAAGGAGCCTAACAACATAATCTGCAAATCCAAATATCAATCGCAGCTCAAAGCATTTAAGGCCAGAACAACATTTGCACATGATCAAGTAAAATGCATTCCAGAAATTTCAATGCTTCAAAGGAGATTTGTCTAGCTAATACCCTACAGTGCAGACCGCAGGCATAAACTCAACATTATTTTAAAAGATTAGCAGAACACCACATTGTGTCGAGTCTATGTTGCAGAGTAGCACCCCTGGTGATAGTATCTGATCTATTCAATATGCTAATGCAATACAGAAGCTTCTACTTGCCTGTTATACCGATTCTTCTATTCAGCATTTTACCCACTGCCACAACTGTCATTATAACTAAGCTACAATTGGCATGCAACTCCTTCTACTTCTTCTCTGTAGGCTCTCATTAAAGGGTGTTAAAAACTCTTTGTGGGAACTTTCCATGATTAAATTACCAACCTTTTTTACATTATGAATTCTTCAATGAGACAGGATCTCATGACAAAGTGTTGATGTCAGGAAGAAAAAAAAAGCTGAATAAGTGCCTGCTTGTACACCAAGCTTCATAGCTTAAAAAGTAGAATTTATTCTACGCAAACAGCTATTTGTTACACATTCACAAATATAAAGAGAAAAGATGGTCTCTTTTATTAGGATCTTGTACTTCCAGTCCTACCAGTTCTTGATAACATTAGCCCACTAAATTTTTATGTTATGTTTTATTATTATGTTTTTTTATTATTATTATTATTATTATTATTATTATTATTATTATTATTATTATTATTATTATTAGGCATTTATGCTACCCATCTCACTGAGATGACAATAAACAACAATATTTATTGTTCTTTATTTAATATATATTTTTCGGAGTATAAGACGTACCTTTTCCCCTCAAAAAAGAGGGTGAACATCTGGGTGCGTCTTATACAGTGAATACAGCATTTTTTTGCCTCCTGAAACCTCACCTCCTTCACCAAAATGGCAATGCATAGCCTTTAGGAGGTTTTCAGAGTCCTCCTGGGGCTGGGGAGGGCACAAATGAGGGGAAAATGGGCAATTCTTTGCTCAATTTTGCGCCTTCCAGCCCCCAGGAGCACTTTATAAGCCTCCTAAAGGCTATACATGCCCTTTTTTGACAAAATATGGGTCCATTTTTGTGAATGACAGATCCTTTGTAACATGCTACTTTCCCATGCAATTATTTCAAAAATAAAGTAGAGAAATAACTTGAGGAGATCTACATTTAATTCTGCTGAGACAGAGTGACTATAATTAAAAATGTACAATAGCTGAAAGGTGAACAACATAGATTGATTCTGGATATTGGAAAGTCAAGCCACAATCAGAAAATTCCTTAATTCCTCTCTATCAATATAAGTAATAATTAAGGCAGGCCTACTAGAATTATTTTCTTAATATATCATGTTGGTTGAGGCTTTCATTAAAGAGTAACTTGCTTGGGTTGTGTATGATACTTGGTAAAATATGCTATGACCGGGTTGATCATATTCCGCCACCACTAGTATTGACTACACAATGGAACGAGATGAGTGTGTTTTAGTAGTAGAAATAGTGATCTAGTCTATAACTTCTTTGGGTAAAGAGGGGATTTATAGTTATACTATACTATATACTAGTTTACTCTGATATTTTTCAAATATTCTCCTTTATTTTCCTTCTATGATGGGTGGGTGGAGAAGGAACTATGTACAGTATGCTATACTTCCATACAGCCTCTATTATCATCCTTATGGCAAGAACTGGGTTCTACTAAGGATTATTCATAAGGAAAACCTCTAAATCTGGATTCAGTTTTTTTAGGGCTGTTGTGGGGATAAAATTGAGACAGCCTTTCAGAGGCTGCCTTCTGCTCTTGGTAGAAAACCAGAATAAATTAATAATAATGTGATTAGCCAAAGTAAATTGGGGGGACTATGAGAATAGTTAAGTTCTCAACTGGTTGCCTTTGAAAAACATATATTTCCTCCTGACATTACCAAAAGCATAGCAAAAAAGGTGCGATAGAGGGACAAATTTATGATATTAGTAACAGCATGATGAATAGTCTCCTGAAAATCATTGAAAAGATGGAATGGGAGGCAAGAAAGGGGGGGAGGGAGGGAGGGAGGGACATCCTGCTTTTTTACGTGGTTCTTATAGACATCCCATTCTAAGCATTCAGATTCATTAAAAATACTGCAGTATATAATTCCCTGTTTTACCAGTCATTTCTGATACCTTGAAGAAAAATATTAAAAATCCACCTCAATCATACATACATCGAAACATATATGTAAAATGTCATGACCTGGCATATGACTAAAAGCCACAATGCTTATTTAGATGTAACAATACAAGAGTCCTTGGTATTTACAATATACAGCTACATAGCTTCTGTTTTTATCCATTACCAATGAAGCAATTACCAAATTTTGTTTAATATCACTGCTAAAAAAACTGGAAGTACCAAGTGCCATAAATAGTTGCAACTTAATTCCCCACCTCACCCCTGACGTGATTTAAGATCTGTCTTCTGTGTGGGAAGCTTCCACTTTCAAATTAAAAGTGAAATACTAATCCTATTAAAAATCTTTTCTTTAACTCACAGATATGTCCATGAGAAAATTAATGACAACTCTTTACACAGATATTCAATTCACATCAGTGTATTCAATTAACTGAGTTACCTGAAGGGTCCCTCAGCTCAGCATCTCTGCCACACTTTCACTATTTAGTCCTGAATTATGAAATAATAAAGTCATTCACAGGGAACATCATCTGCTTGTGTTGTTGTGAAGGCATCAGGTTCATATTGTAAAAGTCACCAAGAGGTTGTATGAAAATGTTACTGTGAAAATATGTTCTGTGTGAAAAGAAAAATGTACAACATGCAACAAAGTTCTTCCTCAAGCAAAGGGTAATCTATGATCAGAGAAGTCACTTTAGAATACATTAGTGATTAAAGAGCTATTCATGGCCATTTATCTAAGGAGCAAAGGGCCATTTATATCATTGCTACCTTTACACTTATAGCCCCAACTTCCTTCACTAAGTGAAGAAATATGAAAAAGGTCACTTTTCAAACTCTACTTAGGAGAAATGTTTGATGAAGATTCTCAGCATCCTCAGCAGGTATAGTTGTCTAGAAATTGAGTCATGGCAACTGGACTGATCTTCTTGTTGGTTTGATATGGTTTCTGCTCATCCAAGCAGCTTCCTCAATGTAAATGGTCTACTTAGCAGGTTTGCTAAACCAGGATCCTGGCTGAGAGGAAACCTCTATTCAATTCAAGAGTAAGTCCTCTTGAGATTTTCTTACTCATTACTATTGATTAAGAAGTGAGACAATGAAGCTAGTATTAGATGTTGCTCTATTTTTCTCAGGTGTAAGCATTAAATATTAGTCATAATGAAAATGCCAAATATGCCCACTTGGTTCCTTTAATTGGAATGGAAGATAAAGAATCTTCATAATCCTCATACTGATTACGGTGTAGCCTTTCTTATACTATATCATGTTTTTGTCTAAAGAAAAATGATTCATCAAAGGCTTATATGTATACATTTAAGAACTACTAGATTTTTTAAAGGCATTTTCATTTTGTTTATTTAATTTCAATTTATTAGTTAGTTCAATCACAATAATAACTTAGGTGGCTTTCAAAACATGCATAATTAGGGTTAAAATAACAAGGCAAAATATATCAGGAAAACAATTAAAAAACTGCTATAACTCACATTAGGGAAACAATAATTGTCACCTTTATTTTGTTATTTCTTGTTTTAGCCCTCCCTGTTACTAATGAAATAACAAAGATTTCTGTTGATATGCAGAACACTTAAAAAAACAGTTGCACAGTTAAATCAGGGTTATAAAATCTATTTTATATGTATACATATTTTTATTGATGCCTGCAGATACTGTAGTGGTGCATAACTAAGATGTAACGGGTTAAAGTACTCGACTTGAGCCACTGAGATTCAGTCACTTTGGGCCAATCATTTTCTTTCAGTTCAACTTCACAGAGAAGCTGTGGGAAGTTAAAATAAGAAACATATCTTGCAATGCTGCTTAGAGGAAAGTCAGTGTATATAAATATAATTCATTAATTAGTTTTGATTACAAATGAAAATAATAAAAGCAAATACAATAGAACAGAAAAAATAAACAATAATAATGACTATATAAGCAAAACAATTTCTAACTGATGACACAACAGTTGCAATCAGTTATATTTCCACGAGGACAGAGATCAAGAAATTTCTTCAAGCAATGTATTTCCTCTTTCAGTGGAGAACAATGCCATTAAGAATAGGCTGCACACTCAATTCCTACCCACAGGACCCCTGTCTTACCAAGATTCAGGTTGAATTTATTGAATTTCACCCAGCTCATTACTAACCCCTAACACTAGTCGAGTGCCTGGGCTAGCTCATCGGCTTCAGATGACAAGAGAAACGAATTTCTTCACCTTATTGATGGCACCTCACTCCACATTCTCTGATGACCTCACCTAGCGCCATCACACAGATGTAGAAGTATAGGTAGGTGCTGAATCTCAGATGTTATGTGGCTGAGCAAAATTCCCCCAATGTCACTTTCAGAGTCTAAAAGCTATTCACACTAGTGATTTATAGCACCATCCAGCCATCACTGTAGCGATATAAAGCCTGTCCACATTAGTGATATATCACCAAAGCAATGACTGGCTAATGCTATAAATTGCCAGCATGGATAGCCTCTGACCCTGTAGGCAGAGTGGAATCACTGTATCACCATGTCTCTGACATCCAACCCAAAGAATCAATCCAGTAAGATACTATGCAGGATGACATCAAAAGGGGCAAGGAGATGAAGCAAAAACACAGAATTGTGCTCGCTCTTCTTCCGTATAGCAAAGTCAGATGCAGCTAATTATTTATCCTATTAGGAAGCAAACTAGAGTGTTTTTTTTTAAATTTTAATCAAAAAGCCATATACTAAATAAATAGGATTATTTATACCTATACAGTATTGACATAGTAACATCTAATTCTAAAAAAGGCTTCTGAAAGCCAGAGTGATAGGTAACCATGAATATTAAAGAGTGATTTGGGACTGCAACCTAAAGCAGACAATTGAACTGGGACTGCAAATCCAGCTTGACATCTCAGCCTTTTTCTTATACCGCTGGGCATAAAATAAACAAAGCAGTAGACAGCCAAGCTTCTCTGCTTTGCTATTCTGGCTGCTCATTTATTGGCATATCTTCTTTACTTATTTGTTAGATTTCAGTCCTATCTTCCTTTTAGGACTTCAAAGGGAAAAAAAAGTATAAATATTGATCCCTATATCACATTTTTTTAAGAAAAGTAATATTGTCTAACTCCTGTATGAGATCAATATATGTAAACATATCCTGGTTGAGAAGAAAACACACATTCTCTGTGAATCATGTCCTACCCTTAAAGGAACAGTAGCCCTGGACAAAGTACAAAGAAAGCTAAACATCCATTCTAAGGAATTTGAGAACAAGCTTAAAGAAGTAGTAATGGAAGAACTGCAGCAGAATCAAGGCTGGAAGCAAGGAAAAAATTGAGCCACAAGGTTTATTTTTATAAGTCTTTATGACACACATTATTTATAGATTCAAGGCTTTTGTAAGTTCAACACTCATATCAAGATATACAGCTGTGCAGTTTTTTGTCTAAATTATACACAAGCCTCACAAATCCAAATTTATTGCTTTTAAAATAATAACCAAAAAGAAAAAAGAACAAAAACACAAAGATACATACATTATAAAAGGGCTTAAAAATAAGTGAAAAAATACCAGAAAAATAAACTAAAATGTATATTATACAGTATGTATATAATTGTGTGTGTATATATATAAATAATATAGGCAAACTACACACACACACACACACACACACAGAATCTAATACAAACATTGTTAAAGTGTCTATATATACTGTAGAACATAGCACATAGAATAAAAGGGTTGGAAGCAGAGCTGGTATTCAGCCGATTCTCTCCAGTTCAGGCGAACTGGTAGCTGAGGCTGCAGTAGGCTCTGCCCACCCACCCCAATGTAATGTGTGAGCACTGCGCATGCACAGAAGGCATACACATGTGCTCACATTTGAGAACCGGTAGGGTATGTGAATCCCACCGCTGGTTGGAAGGAAACTTGAAGGTCTTCTAGCCTGCTCAAATATGAGACCCTATACCATTCCAAAAAAGTGACAGTCCAGTCTCTTTCTTGGCATAGATATGACCTCATCATTCTCTTTTATCTTGTCTTACTCAACTAAATTGTCCAAATCTTGAAAGGTAATGTACCTTTTCCCTTTGTCTTTTTAAATAATAAACATTTTGTCTGTTAGTTTAAATGGAATATGATTCAGTTTTCCTTTACCTAAATTTACCTTTCTATAACAAAGTTAGTATTAAGAGACAAGCTGAATGTAGCTCAGATCTAACAGTCTCATTTTTTGTGCCCCACCCACTTCTTCTAATTCAACAACTATTTCAGAAGGATGCCAACAAGATATATCCCATATTTTTAATTTATTACCTTGAGAAAATTTACTGAAAAGCCAGAAGTTTAGCAAGTTCATTCTTTTAAAAGGCTTCTTCTAATTTGAAAATCTGTCAGACTACACCATGTCATATCTCAGCTTGCAGTAGAGGCAGTTTAATAATGTGCCACCTTCATGCAAATGAGCTCCTAATTAATTAAACACTATTCATCTGGGGACAGATTCATTTGAATAAAATTTGGGGAGTTGGGTTGACAAGGTTTTATCAAGATCTGATATTTTATTTTCCCCATGAGTCTGTTGTTTCCAGAAATGCTTTTTCTCAGCCTGATGCTTTTGGGACATTCTGGGATATAGTCCTCATTTTCTGCAGCCCCAGGGAAAATATCTGGAAGATGACATATGACTGAAGACAAGATATAATGGATTGATTATAAGTGATAAGAGTTTGATTCAGTTCTTTTGTTTTAATTTTCGACAATCATTTAATTTGCCTCTACAAAATAGCAGAGGCAATTTAAAAAAGTACAATTTTGAAAGGAATCATGGCTCAAAGTATATACATAGAAACATATTGGTTGGGTTCATCACTTAATATAAATGTCAGGCCTGGAAGCCATCTTTGGCATTGGATCTTCAGGCCTGCCACATTTAGTGTTGTGGGAAACTGGGAGGGGGGAATGTATGGCACTGGGGAGATATATAGTCATAATGAAATTCCTTTCTCCAAGAGTCAAGGAGCAAATAGAAGGGTGTGACTGGGAGGCATCTCCAGTTGGGATGGTGCATTGATTGGATCATGTGATGGGCATGTGGATGCTGGACAGGGACTTGAACTTTCTTTGGATGGGGAAGACCTGAAAGCTTTCAGATTCGGATTTTCAAGGTGTGCCAATATGACATCTCTAATAAAATAGAACTTTGAGACACTTCAGGCCTCAAAGTCTTCTTTTGTTGAGGGTGTTACTTGGAACCCTGACAATAAGCCAAGCAACAAACCCTCATTGGGTTTAAATATCACACTGAGTTAAAACCATACTTTTTTCTCTTATTCCCTATGAGAGAAAAGAAGGAGAGAGAGACAGAGAGAACACTATATGGTCCTATGACTCATCCCAGAGGATTTATCAGTTTAAGAGATTGGCAGGGCTAAGTAGCTTCATTAACCTCAAGAAGGATGCTGATGAGAATGGGAACTTGTGATTGCATCACTCTTGGCAGTATGATTCAAAAGAAAATAATTAAACTAACAGAAATTTGCAAAAAGAAAGATGGCAAATAGGAATTTGCATTAGTGAAGCAAGTTAACTCATACAGTAAATTTTTAAAAAAATCAAACCATGAAGAAAGTAATAGCAAAAAATAATAATACTTGTTTGTAACATTTAAACAATTGCATTTCACTTGATAAGACACAGGTCTTATCAGGCATGTCTCTAGTCACTGGGAAAGATATCTAATTTTCAGATAGACTTTCAGAATACATTGTTATGATATCCAGAGAAAGATGTCTAGCACAACAACATTGAATAATGAGAAGAATGTAAAACAAAGTGAATATGGTGTCAAAAGAAAAAGAACAGAGGATACTATCTCAATTAAGAAAGTCAACAAATAAAAGAAAGTAATAGGAAAAGAAAAAATAAACCCAAAAGATTAAAAAAACTTTGAGAAATCAGGAGAATATGTACAGGTAAGATGAAAACTTTCAAGAGCAATCAGATATCTAGTAGAGGCAAATCAGATTAAAAATAAAAAGACCATACTAAAATCTTTTTACAAACAGAATTTCAGAGTGACAGAAACATTTTGAAAGGTAGAAAACCAATATAGTGAGGTACAACAGTCAATAGAACAGCTGTCAAATAGGGAAGGACCAGGTGCAGAGGAAATATTCACTGAACTATTTAAAGCTGCAAGACAAGAGACAATTAGAGTGCTAACAGCTCAGTGTCAATAAATGTGGAACAAGAGTGTGAAGCATTGAGATTGGAAAAAGATCTGTGCATAGTACCATCTGTACCAAAAGAGGATATTTGCTAATGCTATAGAATGTGGACCTTATTGAATCAACGCACAGATTCTTGAGGCAAACAAAGTTTTACATAAATCTTATACCGAAGAATAGAAACAAATTTCCAACTGAAAAAATCAGGTTATATAAAAGGCAGCAGGACACAAAATTAAAAGAAGGATAACGAAGGGGAAAAAATAATGTAAGATTTACTTTTGACAATAGCAGGATTGTGCTAGAATGTGTAACATACTAAGTCTAATAGACATGCCAGAACATCTAGCGTACTTCTAGCTTGAATAATCTTTACAGTTAATATGTTTATCTGAGAATCACATATGATTCATAGGAGGGAAAGGATGGATTTTGCTCCCATAGCAGATTAACTTATAAAGTATTGAGAATGTGGGAACTGGAAGTAATGACTCCAAAATCAAATATGAGGAAAAGTCAACATGGTCAATGAACTACAACTAATAACAAAGAAATGAAGCTAGTAATAGGTTTGGTTTTTGTTTCTTTTGGTTTTTTTTTAAAAGGAATAATATTTAAGAAACATAGACAAAGTAATGGCAAAATAAATGGGGAAGAAAGGTGCTGATAAGCTTACATAAGATATTTGAAGTATGATAAATATTTCAATAACAATCAATACAGAAACCATTAACAACTTTTCTTCCCAGTGACATTGTTCCTAAAGTTAAATTAGTTAGAATCTCATTGCTGTTTTGGACTACTGTGTTTCCCCGAAAATAAGACAGGGTCTTATTTTCTTTTGACCCACGAAATATGGCCTTGGCTTTATTATCGGGAGCGTCTTATTAATTTGGGGGTGAAGGAGGTGGCAAGCCTGGGACTTCATGTCCCATCGTCCCTGTTGCCTCCCCTCTCTGTTCCTTGCACCAGCTGAGTGGTGGGCTGGCACTGCCCTGATGTGTTCCACCACCACCCTGCGTCAGGCTGAGCTTTCTTTGTGAGGAAGACAATCTGGGGAGTGAGAGATTTAGGAAGCCTGGTCTGACGTGGGGCGGTTTCTGCAGTGAAGCGTCTGATTCATTCCCAGGGGTGAGCCTTTTGCTCTTCGCCGCATCTCTGCCCTGGCTTGGAAGCTGCAGAGAAAGCCTGCCATGCCCAACAAAGGGGGGGGGAGAGATGGCAAGAGGAGCCATGTCTCACTCCATGCCTCTCCCTTCTCCCCCACCACATGTGCCACCCCTCTCGCTAAAGAGACAACGGGGAAGGGAAGCATCCAGGATTCTCTTAGCGTTGGGGCGAGGTGGGAGGTGTTGGGCCGCGAGACACGCTTCCTACCCGAGACTTGCAGTTCCATTGCGTTCCTCGCTGTTTTGTCCAGGAAAGTTGAATTTGCAAGGGTTTCTTTTACAAGGTGCTTCTCCGCCTCCTCCAGCCACCTCTTTATCCTGGTGAAATTATTATTTGAAAGAATGATCTGGGGGGGGGATTCTGCATATTGGTGGTGGTGTCTCCTCACAGGGCTTCTCCCGATGTCCCAGGTGAGAAGCAACATCTCGTAAAGGAAGGCATGGAAATCCAAAGAACTGGAATGTCGGAAGAAGACCCGTGAGAAGATGCCACTGCCAATGTGCAGGAAATCTCCCCCCTTCAGATAGTCTTGTGGGCTGGCCAGATAGGGAGCGTCTTCAATGAACTTCGCTCTTTGTCTGTGTCTCTGCAGGCAGCAATGTCGGCAGCGTCTCCTCGCAGGGCTCCTTCCTCCTTCTCTCTGGTCTGATTCTCGAATATTTTCAAGCAAAACACTGCCAAGAGAGGGAAGTATCTCTTCCCCCTCCGTAGCCAAACTTTTCACAAAGCTCAATCCGCAGCTGCTAGCTCCTTCGCTTTGTGTTTTTTATACACATACTGACATACCCACCTACCTGGGGATGCTGTTTTCCTCTCCCAAGATTCCATTTCCAAGGAAAGAAGAGCACTGGAATGGCACTAGACTTTTCATCTGCTCTGGTTCCTGTCAGCCTCAACTTTGCTCCTGAAACCTTGCGGGCCACTTCTCTGCTTGAGCTCTACCAGAGCTTGGTTCTGGGAGAGACCCTTGGAGAGCCGAAGGGGGGGGGGGCTGAGGGCAAGGGATGAGATGAAAGCTGATTGCTTCATTTTTGCCTTCTCTCCCAAAAGCCCTCCTCGGTAGCAGCCACTTCTGCAGTAGGAGACTCGAGCCCGCCTTCTGAAGGGTACTGTAGCAGCAGCTATCCACAATTTTTTTACCCTTATTTTGTCCCGATCCACGTGCCTCACTGGGCCACATGGGTTGGGACAAAATAATGATTTAAAAAATTGTGGATAGCTGCTGCTACAGTACCCTTTGAAAGGCCGGTGCGAGGCACATGGGGTGCATTGCTTGGCCTCTTGCTGCTTTTGTGGCCGCAATCGATGGCAAAAGCAGCCACACTTGCTGAAGGTTGCAGCCTGAGCAGCACCCACAAATCAGCTGTTTTGTGAATGGCAGCCGGAGCGGCTCAGCTCGCCGATTAAGAAGCCAGAAGCGCTGAGGTGAATAGGAAAGGAAGGGCTTCCTCCTGTACTGGCCATACCACCCTTTCACTAAGGCTTATTTTCAGGGGAGGGCGTATATTTACACCCACCCAAAAAAATCAGGCATGGCCTTATTATCACGACATGTCATATTTTCAGGGAAACATGGTGGATAGACGCAATCTTTGGCCATAAGTTTTAAGTAGATGAACTAGAAAAATGACTATGCTTAACAAAATTGAGAGAAACATACTGATACCAAGCCTTATTGTGAAAATATTATTTCTATCTCTACTCAGATGGCCTTAGCATAATACAGCTTATGACTTTTTGATAATCTTTGTATATATGTATTGTCAGCAAATATTATACAAAGAACCTCAGAAAGGCATCATTTTACTTCAGGATTCCCAGTTTTAAACCTAGAAGTCTTTAGAGAAAGGTTTCAAGTATTCCCCATTCATGCTTTCCCAAGCTTATTGACATGAAAAATATTCTGACCTTCAGTCAGTGTCATTTTTTTCTCCCAGAAGATCATTGATTCACAATAAGAGGTTTCACAGTTGAAAAGACAGCAATACAGCCTGAACTAACTCAGTTTGGTTGAATGGTTAGGTAACATGGAATAAATCACTGTTCTCTGTACTGCTTGACAAAAGATCATGTATGAATTCTTTGCTTGAGCCAGTACATCTCAATGAGATATTAAAGCCAAGTTAGCATCTAGCATCAAAATCTAATTTGGAAGAAAGATATTTTCTTATTAGAAATGTTTTATCCCATACCCAAAACTTCCTTGGAAAGATGCAACCAAAAATTATGATGTACAATACTACCAATATATCCTTGATGCTGGGATTTCACATATTGAATTAAGCATCAAATCAGAAAGAGAGGAAATATATCCCAATCTATTGTTAAAAATCTGTAGGAATACCTAGATTTCACTATTGTGCACCTATAAAGTAAGTATATTACTATTGTTGGTCATATAGGCAGCCAAATGTTTAGACTGGATTTGGCATTTTTATCCACTTGAGTCCTTTCCAAAGATTCAGGGATAAACAGATGTTGTTGTTTGATGGTATTGTTGCAGGATGTAAACTTTTCTAAGTAAAGCTGCTTTTTGATGGTGCTTTTGTCAATTCGGATGATGGTGATTTTGCCAATGCTGATGATTATTATTAGATTCAATCACTAGAGAACTGTTTGAAATGTTAAATTCAAATGTCTTATTTGCTTCTTGAAAAGAATGCAAGTGGTAATTGCTAATGCAGCCAGACCTCCTGTTGTGAAGGATCTAAATTAAAAGGTAGCAGCTGGAAATGTTATTAATATAATTATAAGTAATATTTGCTCAGAGGTTTTCTGTAATTGATCATTACCTAATGTTGAACACCCTATCTGAAAAATCTCTTGGTGAATTATCAGAAAAAAAAATGTTTCACGTTATTTTTTTATATCTTCATCCTGCATCAGATTTATAAAGGATATGTCAAATGTCTCCTGGAATTGTTTTCAATTCAAAGCCTAAAGGAACTGCAATAGAGACAGTTTTGCATTACCCAAAGTTCTTCTGCAAGCGAATCACAATGAATAGAATCATGACATTGGCTGCTAAAGAAAATTAAGTTAGCCACAGTAACTTGGCTTTGCTGAAGGAACTTTTTGTTTTTTATTCTAAACATGTATGGGTTTTTTTTGGCTGTGGACAAAGATAGATATAAGTCTTACAAATATATCACATAATTGCATTCAAGTTAAATAAGATACTTTAACCTGAATAAGAAATTAATTCCTCTCTCCCAATTGCATTTTGTATCAAGCGTCCAATTACAACTTGTGATGAAGAATATCAGTGGTGGAAACAAATACAGTTTTGTTACAATTTTTACCACTTTTGCAGTTAGTATAGCTTCAGCATAAAAAATAATATTTGGGTATAGTATATTACAAGCACTACGACATAGGGACTTGAACGGTACACAAAATAGCGCAATTTTTTTTTGAGATTAGATATGCTACTTCTCATCTCTCAACAAAGTACAGAATAATAGAGTAGAAAGGGACATTGGAAGTCTTCTAGTCCAAATGGCTGTCCAATCTCTTCTTAAAACCTCCAATGATGGAACACAGACAACTTCTGGTGGCAAGCAGTTCCACTGAATAATTGTTCTGACTGACAGGAATTTTTTCCTTAATTGTAGGTTATATCTCTCTTTGTTAAGCATCTTGACTTGCTCCCAGGTGCTTTGGGGAAGAGGTTGATCCCTTCCTCTCTGTGACAGTCCATCAAATATTGGAAGACTACTGTCATGTTATCTCCTATTACTAGATGTAGAGTGGTGGCTAATGAGGTTAGGATGATGGCATGATGATTGTAGGCTCATGTTCAAGACCCAGTTGCTGCTGCAGGATGGGGTAAGTTCTATCCTCGCTCCAGCTCCTGCTGACCTAGCAGTTCGAAAGCGGGTGACTGTGAGTAGATAGATGGGTACCATTTCAGTGGGAAGCTTAATAGAGACTTGAAAGAACTCCCCAACTGGGTGTCCTCCGGAGAGTAGTGATATCACTAGCTAATCCTTTCAACCCAGAAGTGCTTTGGTGCTCCCAACATGACTGTAGTACCCATAGTATTTCTCTTCATTAGACTAAACATTCCCCGTTCCTACAACCATTCATCATATGGTTTATCCTTAAGCAGAGCAACATCTTACCTATTCATGAAAACAATTGTTTCCTATAATACTGCAGTATTTTTCAACCTCAACAATTTTAAGAAGCATGGACTTCGCTCCCAAAATTCCCTAGCCATCTCAGTTGCTGAGGCTGAACAACATTGCTGTGAAATCTTAGTGAAAAATCTGTTCCAGGTTTTCTAGATAACAGAGAGCTGAAACACTGGAGATATGAAGAGAGAAGGCGCTTCTAACATCATATTAGCAAGTCTTTAAATCAAGCATAGTGGGATTACCCTGCAACTGTGGAAGATAGGTAAGGATCTTGGGAGAAGGTGCAGGTATTTTAAGAGATTTTGAAAAGGTTCTATGGGAGTGCCCACATGCACTGAAGCACCTTTACCCTTTATTCAAAGTCCTGAATTGCCAAAATAGCAAACAAGACTGAATTCAGACATAGTACATATCTTTTAAGTTAGCCTTCTTCAACCTAGTGCCCTCCATTAATAGTGGATTGGACGATCACCAGCCAACATGACTATTAGAAGGCATCTGATTGATAAAGGTTGCTTTATGATCTTCTTACCATAAAATCAATGGGAATAATGTAAGAACAGAACAGAACACAGGAGCACAGAAGTAACAGACTACATTTATTACATTGACTTCCTTCTGTTCCTGCAGTTCTTGAGTGAAAGATGAGGCTAGGTTCAAAACTTCCTCACGGGGAATAACAAAGTGATACCTGATAGATTTTCTGCTTGTGATTCCAAGACAGTGACACTCCCTGAGTGGTTACATTTTAATAGCATTTTTACCAGCATGTAGGAATTATATGAAGCTTTTAAGTAATCCACACAATTTCAGACAAGAAGAAACAATACAGTAGTCCCATAAAATTCTCTTTGTGAGCAGAAAAAAAGTCAAATGTTTGCTTGCCTAAAGAATATATGAACCTTCTATCATTCTGGCCCATCATAATTCATGCTAAAATTAAAATATGATTAAGGTTAGGCTTGCCCTTTTGTCAAACCCGTGCTCAACAACTCTATCAGCAAAGTTGTTCTTATGGTTTTTCTTTCCCCCTGCTTTATTATCCCTTAGAAAGATCTTCTCAGTCTCTTCTATTTTCTTATTCTTGATATGAATCTAATTAGTATAGTCTGATCCTGCCCAAGAGGCCAAATTCATGATCAAGGTATGTTTTTGTGTAATCAAATGCAGAAGAGAACAACCTTGCATTTAAGTAATAATAGAGAAAGGAACTTCAAGAGTGCAGTTCTGTCCTTTTCCATCTAGAACATGGGAAAGGAGTATTATTTAGAATATGGTCACCTCACTGATCAACTAAGTAAGTGTGCAAACATGAACTGTCTCCACATAACCTCCTGATTGTTATTTTCATTCAATTTTCATGTAATTAAGTAGAAATCTCTAATCCAGCATAATTATCTGCCTCTTTGCCAACATTAGGCAGAAATGCACCGTTTTAATAATGTTTCATATGTAGCTAGCTAGGAAATAAAAGTGTGCAGTTGGAGAATTTAACAAAGAAACAATTCCTATTTGTCCTCTACGTTTTCCTGTTATCTTTATAGGCTGTTTTTTTTTTTCAAATTAGCACTGAATGATTTCTCAAGTGTAGTAGGCTGAAATCTCACAAAGTATTATTGTCTATTATTTGTCTTATCCACAAAAAAGGTTGCAGTTTGTTTCATTTTGGGAAGCAAGTAAATAAATAAACCTGGCAGACCAAATTCAAATGAAATGTTTTGGGTATGGGCAACTTTTTTTTCCTCCATCTGCACTTCAAACTTTGAAAATTAACTTTTTCACACACCAGTTTTCTCAGGCCAAGCTTTTTCCCTTGAAACATATCTGTCTACAGCTGGATCAAGAATTTACACTTATGTCTGTGCATAAAAATGGCCTGGTTCCCAGAGTATCGGAGCTTAAGCTGCTCTGATTGATTTTAGAGGAGAAAGTGACAGATGCTCAACACTTTAGAGAATGTAGCCATTTTAACAGGAAGCCCAGCTGTGAATTCCAGAATTCCAAGGGGCTTTTTTGTTTGGTTTTGCTTTTATTAATAAGAGACAGGTTTGAAAAAAATGTCAGGCTGGATGAAAAGAAAGTGTAATTACATCATTGTATTGCCATGCAAAATATTGTATATGCTTTTCCATGTAGTAAAGAGTACAAACAAAGATGAGGGGGGGGGGACAGGAGGACACATTTTATAAGATTAAACAAAGCATGTCAGCTAATCATGTATCTAATAAGAAGACCCCTTATAATTTCTTTTATAGCTTATACTGATAAAATATTATACAGAGAGGTGAGATGAGGAAAGTTCATGAGACGTGTTCTATAAATAAGATTTCGGAGGAAAAATACCATTCCATCGTCATAATTGGTAATCAGGAGCCCATACAATTCTAAAAATTATTGGGCCGGAATGGATTTTATGATCATTTTGTTTCCTGCTCTAAGCAGCCTCATCCATATTTAACAACTCCAAGCAGCTTATTTTGCTTCATATAGATTAGAATGTGTCACAATGTAGCAATTAGGTGACACTTAATAGAACTTAAGACCCACCTATTCCAAGCAGCTGGCCTGGCTCAACTTTGATTTAACCATATCGCTCTTGACGGGTTTTTAACTGGGTATTTTAATTCATTTAATTTCTAGGGGTTTTAAATACAGTATTTTAATTGTTTTTATCAATCGATCTCCTCCTTTTGTATGTCTGTATGTTTTAGTGTACCTTTGTTATATGTTTGTTTTGTTTACATATTTATTTCGAATGTTTCGTTGTACGCCGCCCCGAGTCCTTTGGGAGAGGGTGCGGCTAAGAAATAAATATATTATTATTATTATTATTAATCCTGTACAATTTTAAATGGCTGATTTAACCGGATATCTCTTCAATGGGTAACATTTTAAAATAATAATTATAGATTGGTGAAATACTCCAGAACCACTGCCTCTTTGTGCTGGGGAAAACATACCAATACAGTGCACTGCCATTTATTTATTTTACAAGACTTATATAGCAACCCATATTGTCAAACAATCCAGTGTGTGCATATGTGTGTGTGTGTGTGTGTGTGTGTGTGTGTGTGTGTATGTAAATAAGGTGACCAACTTTTTTACAATGAAAAGGAGGACAAATAAATTGGGGAAAAAATATCGTAAATAAAAGAAATATTTTATTCATTGCAACAATAATACACTAAAATATGATATATGCATAATAAAAACATTTGTAACATTTTATATTGTAATTATGCTTACATGCCTGTTAATTATTATTTAAATGAGTACTTTTCCTTTGAATTAATATTTTTTGTCAATATATCATCTTCTAACAATATATTGGAAATATCTGAACAAGAAATATCCTTCATATTGAATTTTATGGCAAGTGCTGCAGCTAGAGTATCAACATTCAATCTCAATCTCAGTCTACTGCGTGTGTATGTGCCATGTCGTGTTTCGGTAAGAAGTAAACAAAGCCACTTGCACGTGACGCTCTCTCTCAAGGTCTCCCATGCGGAGCGCATGCGTCTCATAATCGCATCTTATACTGCACTATACCGAGCCTTGACGAATTGTCATGTCAAATACAAATACATCACATAACGCGCAACAGATTAGTCTTCAAATATCGAAAAGGAGGACATGTAGGAGGACACTTTTCGAGGGAGGACAAAACTTACAAAAGAAGGACTGTCGTCCCTAAAGGAGGACGGTTGGTCACCTTAGTGTAAAAACAATGAAATCTCCAAACCATAAACCAAAAATCAGTAAAAAATACTCTAAAAACTCATGGTGCTCCTATACCAGAGGTAGTATTCAGCAGGTTCTGACCAGTTCTGGAGAACCAGTAGTGGAAATTTTGAGTAATTCAGAGAACCAGTAAATACTGCCTCTGACTGGCCCCGCCCCCATCTATTCTCTGTCTCCCGAGTCGCAGCTGATCTGGAGGAAATGTGGATTTTGTAGTATCTTTCCCCTGGAGTGGGGAGGGAATGGAGATTTTACAGTATCCTTCCCCTGCCACATCCACCAAGCCATGCCATAGAACCAGTAGCAAAAATTTTAGAATCCCTCCATTGTCCTATACATCTACATCTTGCTGGGTGCCAGCATGAGTGATGAAAACTTCTTTAGAGTGAATTCCCTGGAAAGTTCAACAAAGGTATTTCAAATACTTTCTTCAGTGCATGTACATACAGGCATCACTCATTTGCTTTGCTAACATTTCAGCAGAATCTTTCTGTTCACAAATACACATATGCAAACTGTCAGGGGGTGTATTTGAAGCAGCCACAACACTCCTTTCAGGACTAAATGACTAAGGGTGCTTTATTTATGCTAAGTTCCTTCATAAAGGATTGTTGTATGTACCATTGTTGCCTCTTGCAACTGTTTATTAGTCATGCCATTGCTGTGCTCTAATGCAACTGAAACGAACTGCCAAGTATCCAACTATTATATTATTCAAATGTGTTCAAATTACAACTTGCAGGATTCTCAACCAGCATGGGGAAAAAAATCAAACCATAAGAACAGGACAGAGATGGGAAAAACATTATGTAAACCAAAAGGGATGTACATGCCAATTATGTGGTTGCAAAATATACCAGTGAAACTAGACATTAGGAGTAAAAGAATGGGACTAAAAGAATTGAACTTTAGAAATAAATATCTAGAATTCCAGAAAGCAAAGTACACAAAGAGAAAGAATTAACACAAGAAAATAGAACACTTCTCTCCACAGCTATTCTTCATATATTTGATTGAAAGTGTTCTGAACTTCATAGCATTAAATTTTTATCTTCAGCCTATTCCCCACTACAAACTCTAGCTGTCCCTTACACTAATATACACACACTATATTGCCAAAAGTATTCGCTCACCCATCCAAGTAATCAGAATCAGATGTGAGCGAATACTTTTGGCAATATAGTGTATGTATATATAAATATACATAAATCCATCTCAATATCAAGAGAGACTGTGGATATCTATAGAATATTTATGTAATGTTGCTTTATTGGAGTATCTACATAGTAATACAGCTTTCTTTGTCAGGAAACCCAATTTCTAGGAATAAGGTTGGGGGAAATATCCCTGTATATTCAAGCAAATCAGTCTAATTTGCACTGAAGTAATTTATGAATTATGGTATTTATTTAGCTTTTTTACACTTTTCTAAATTTTTTGATGTGTTCTTTGTTCAAAATTAAATACAAATATGCATATTAAAATGTGTAAAAAGACAAATTTTATGCATTAAGGAACCATAGACATATAAAAATTGAATGTGTGCAACTGAACAGATGCAAAACTCGTAAGGCTGAGCTGCTTTACAATCTGGAATAAGAAACTTTGCCCCACCCTTTTCCCAACCTCAGTCGCAACATTCAGAGACAGTCAACCTGGAAGGACACTTACTACAACACCTCTACAGAGCTCCCCACCCACTTGGGAAAAGCCTAGGTTGGCCAAATCAATATCATTAATTTTTTTCCCCAAGGTCCTCAGTCATCCAAAAATTATGCAGTTATCAATCCATGACAGCTTGCAAAGGTGGCTTGCAAATATGACTTTAGGACAAGATGTGATGTTGCCAAAACAACTCTCAGAGAAGAGTAATTTCAAAGCACTAAAAGGGCTTTGAACTGGATCTTTTCAGAGAGCCATAAAATATCATGGGAAAAGTGATGACATAGATTTTGATTCTCTTCCAATGACATCAGATGGTATAACTGTGGGGTGGAGCAGAATACTGTTAAACCTGCTGCTTTACCTTAATATTAAATTCCTTTCCCCTAAATACACAGTGTGTAAATTAATCTCAGTGACCCATTCTTTTATAAGCAAGAAATCTCAAATAGACTCCTTTTGTAAACTTTGTTCTTAATGCTGATTTCTGGCCCTTTCTGAAAATGAAAAAAAAAGTATTTATTTAAGATACAGTAGGTCCACATTCAAGCTTTTGGGCCTAAAAAATTCTCCTGAAAATGATCGTTCAGTTTCTCCTTATTGCCAATCCAGACCTTGCTCTATACCAAAGTAGATAGTAATAAGAAATTCTATAAAATGCTCTTTTTTTCACTTACAGTACTGTAAGTGACTTACAGTAGCAAAATACCAGCTGATACCCATCACTGCACAAGATGAGCCAGTCTTCCACCTCAGTGTTCATATTTCTCACACTTGGGAAGCAGCAAGAAACAAGACATTGATTATAGCCTTCTGGCTTGATGACAGAACTTCAATAATAGTAGTGTTAGCTTGCAACAACAAATATGTAACAACTCCCTCTGTACCCTCAATTAACCAGAAAAAAATGTCCAATATGTTGTCCCAAAGGAGTTTAGGCAGATCAGCTTGTAAGGCAAATGCCCCAAATCTGCAGTTTTGAAGCTTAGATAACATCAGGGGTATTTAGTTCCCCTTGTCTTGCACTCTTTAGACAACAGCAATTTAGGACTATGTGCCTACAAGACATAAAAGGTATTTGATCTGTGCAAATATTGAATCCCAGATCAATATAGAACACTTTAGAGAGATTCCATGTTTCTCCAAAGTGAAATGGGATTCTCTCCCAAGTGTCTGTAACTGAATGGCTATTCTCCTGAGACCTCATAAGCCATTTGGCACTTCAAAAATACACCGTTTTGTGCCCCCTACTAACAGTGATCAGGCCCTGTTCACATGATTCATCCATGAATTGCACAATTGATCTACAGCTACAGTTTAGTAATCCTGGGAATAGCCTCGGTACTATTCATTTATGCAGTGCAATCAGTACATTATGCCTTATAAACAAATAAAATGAAAACCTCAACAATTTTAACTCAACTGGAATGTAGCTTCTTCTTTGTTTCAAAATTGAGACATTTTTTTTTATTTGAATGCTTTCATGTGATTTGCATACATATCCAGCTGCGTATGTTCCCTGGTAGGTATATCATTTGAATGTCCCAAGAAAAGGACAGTAGACGAGAGATGGGTTGCTCGCGGTTTTGGCCTGGTTCAGCTGAACTGGTAGCAGAATTCAGGCCTGGGTCACAGAACCAGCAGCAACCCAGGAGTGCCACTCCCCCGAACCGGTTCCTTCACCGCCACTGGGCAGCCGCCAGTTTGATTTTTAGTGACTGTGTGTGAGTTCACTATAAATTGTTCTGCACATGGGTGAAGAACAATTTACATTGAACAGAGCACACACACACACAGCATCCGTTGCATGCACATTGCGAACCGGTAGTAAAACTGGGAGCAACCCATCCCTGCAGTAGACCTTCTGTAATGGGGCAACTTTGATGGAGAGAAACAAATACATTATTTGTGTAGCTGCTAACAACACAGTTCTGTGCATCTCCACTCAAAAATGAATCCCAGGACCTTAATTAGGGCTTTCTCTTACAAGTGGCACAGAGTTACAACTTCAGACATCTTTCCCACTACTCAAAAGAACAGCAAATCAGCATTCTGCCTGGGTGTTTCTGAGGATCAAAAGTAGAAGTATAGCAGCATAATTCTATGAAGAAAAATGTTGTTTCAACCATCTTTGAGAGTCGCTTTACTTTTAAATCTAATGCCATCTGGAGACAGTCATAAGAACCAGGGATGGAAAGTATCTTAAGCTTCTTAATAGGACTCAGATTTTAAAAGACTTTTCTCTTTCTCAAACAACTTTGTGCTGCTTTAGGTTTTGCTTGAAGTGTAGTCAGTGAACTTTACAGTTTGGCATGTCTTTAAACCATAGGTGACAAATAAAGCTATCTTACAATTATTTCCCTCCCTCTTTAAACAGAAAATAAAAAACAGAATTAAGTTTCTTCTACTGGCTTATTGCTAATTTATACAAGGCAGCTCTGACAATTAAGTTTTGCAAAATTTGTGAATTATATTCAGTTTCAAAACAGTGGGTGTTCAAAACTAGATAGATTACCACAAAGAACATCTCTTTTATAAGCAAATATGACTCTTTTTAATCTCTTACTGCTTATCTTGTTTCAGAAATATAAATCTGTCTAATATGTAAAGGGAAGACTTTGTTTTCCACTGGATTTAGGGGAGAGGAGAGAAAGAAAACAAATGAAATTTGCTCTAGAGTAAGCAGGAATCTTTCCAGGAACCTTGGATATTCCAAGGATAGCAATATAAGGAAACATACAATCGAGTCCTTCTCTCCATCCTGCCATTTTTCTTTCCTTTACCACAAGTGCCATGTTAAACCTAAACACACGATGAAGATTGGTTGGAGGGGAGGGGGCGTTGAATTGCTAACACACACCAGTTGGGATATCAAATTGACATGATGTGATTGCAGTAGAGTGCAGTAGACTTCTTTCAAAAGGCTTTTTTTTGTCTCTGCAGTTTTTGTAATTTTAACTGAGCTGCGGAGAAACCACTGCCAGCAAAACAGCCACCATAAAATACCAGTGTAACCCAAGCTTCTGTCTCAATGGTGGGTGGTCTCTTTGCTTCATTGCTTCAGCACCATTCAGCATTGTTACCAAACCAATTCTTATTTTTCATGTTTTGTTAAAAAAGACACACAGTTTTAAAATCTAGTTTTCTAATATATAAAAAAAGTTCGGTAAGAAGAGGACACATTCCTTCTGTTACTTCTAAATTACAAAGGGTTTGGTTTCAGATTGGTCAAAAAAACTTTGCTCCTAGGCAGGTCTAAGGTGAAATGATAAAGCTCATATAACTGGCTTTGACCTCTATCCAACATATTGCACAGCTACTTGGCAGGTGATAAAGTATCAAGCACAATCAAATCAGTTCAATAATTTTTCAACACTCCTTTTACAGCATCTTGAGGATGGTGGAGATGCCTCAAATGCACAACCAGGAGTTGACATGCTTGATTTATGAGCCAAGTGGAGCTGTATCTAAAGTCAAGTCCTGGGGACGACAAAACAACAGATTGTGGCTGCTTTTCAAATCACACTTCAAAAGCCATAAGGTTAGCGACTGCCACACAACTATCTTGACATGCGACTATTTAAACATTAAATAGCTAGCAGTTGCTGAAAAGGGGAGAGTGTGGCTGATAAAGCCTCTTCTTGACAGCTCCATCTCAGTGTAAGTACTTGCTTGATCTGTAAAGATACCTGGATAGAAAATGGTGAGTCAGTGTCAATCACTTTTTTAATTACAGGTCACAGAACGTTGGAGCTAATATAACAGAGATTTTACAGACGGAACTGAGCTTGCATATACTATATATTGTTTATTCATCTTGTTTTGAATTTTACTCATTCAACATTGCTTATCAGGTTTTTCCAGCTCACTTATTTTTCTCCTCGTGTGTTAAATCAAGTTAACTGAACAAATTAGTTTCACAACAGTTCTAAAAAGTAATGAAGCATGGTGCCTCCCAAATTTTTTAACTGGAAGATCATGAAGCCAAACATTATCCAACTTTCTTTTGCCATTGAAAGAAGATTAGATTCTAAAAGAAAAGGGAGAAATATGAAGTTGCACATTGCATAAATTCCTAAGAACTCTTTAAAGCAGGAGGGCATAGAGAAAGCAGATATTATTACACTTTTCAATCCATTAAAATGTGAGAAGGCCCCAGGCATGTCTTCCCCACTTAATATCTGACTGTGATCTACTTTCAGACACCATCTCAGCATTTCCAATCAAGGTGTTGTTGCCAACCATTTCACTCTATTTAGTTGTTATACTGCAAATACCAATGTGCACATAAGATCAATTTAGCCATATTGTTTTGCAGAACATTCTCATTTGGACACTTTGAGCGAAGCAAAGCACATCTTTGAGATTTCAAAGAATCCTAATGTCTTATGTAAGCTACTTTCCATTGTCTCTATAAATGGCTTCTTTAGGATTGTGCTCTTTAGCAAAGCTTTTTGTAAACTATTTTTCTCACCAGATAATCAGTTCCACTGTCTCTTTGTTCATTCATCAGTCATTCACATTTCTCCCCATCACATACCATTTATTATATATTTCTAAGTTTAGGTATGGATTAAATCACGTTTGCATTTCCATATCATAAAATGAGTAACACATAATTTTACATTTCTAATGTTTTAGCAAAAATCAACACTCATGCTTCTAAGTTGCTAAAAAAAGATTATTAATTAAAGAAAAGACTTTGTCCAGCTTTGTTTTTAGGTAAAAACCACCTTGGGACATTAGAAACCAAAAGAAATGCTATATTAATTTTGGAATTTGACAATTAGATTTATGATTATAGAAATGCCATGTAATATTGAATTTCAGATGAAAAAGTTAATTATTTCATATTTTAATGGTATCAAATAAAGTTGGAAATTATTTCTTTGCACCTTCTCTTTCCCTAATTTTTTATTCATTTTTATTCCTGCTTTTTTATATTTTATCCTTTGCAGAAATTTAATAAAGAATATCGGCAAAGCTAACCAAAGAACAAGTTCTCCTGGCTAACTCTACCACATCTGGGCTACAAAAAGGGGCTGATCATTAGATGGTAGCAAAGAGTTAAAAAAACATTTTATGAACACATTGCCATTTATTGAAAATTTTTGTCGTCCAGATTGGTATGTGATTTTCATAAAGTTAAAATAAAATATTCCAAAATTCTAATTTTGACATAGTGCTATCTATCACAGAAGGCTACGAAATAAGGTGTAAATGTTCTTCCTACATACGTTCTTAGAAATATTTTATGGTCATCAGGTGAAAAAAAGAAGTCCAGGGGACAAATATCCTGGCAAAAAAGCAGGAAATGTGTCAACAACAGATGATAAAGAGAAAAACTTTATTCAGAACTCTTTAAGTTGACGGCTTTTAAAGATGCACTCTCAGAATTTTGTCTCAGCTGAAGGCCAGAAGCTATGACCTTGAGCTGTTGCTATGCTTAAAGAGGCCTTATTTATGTGTAGCTTGTTATTCACAATTAGTTCTTTTTCTTTGATGAGTTTTTTCTGGCCATTGATTGATTTTGCTACCTATATTCCCTAAGGCTGGTTTGTGGCTAAAATGTCAATTTGGTATCAGAGGGGAACTCTGCATTCAAAGGAAGGAGAGCTAAAAGAAAGTAGGGCCCCCTCTTCTGCCATGAGATTACCAGGAACAATTATTTTGATTTAGAAACATTTTCTGAGAGATGAATGTGGAAAAGGGAATAAGAATATGGAACAATGATTCCCCACATCACTGATGTCCATGTTTCTTCTTAAATATTCAAGCAAATGCCTGACTCTTTAGTAAGAGTCTATATTCCACATTTTCACGTGGAAACCTCGCAAAATTAATGTCTATGCAGAATGTTTGGAGAAAAAAATAAGATGTTTCAAAGAAGAATCACATTGGAAATGATGTTTTAGATCATCAAGTTTAACTTCCTGTTCCATGCAAGAATTCATATTAAAGTATCCATGCCAGATGGCTATACAGTTTCTGTATTAAAGGAATCCATTAAAGAGATGTCCCATTTTACTTGATAACTGATTTTATTATCAAACTTCCTTATGGTTAGAATATTTTTGTTAGCATTCAATAACTTGGGTTATTTATTGGTGTCTTGTTCTCTGTGAAATAGATAACTGATGTTGAATGTCCTCTATGTAACATTCCGTCAGGTACTTGAAAAGCACTATCAAAAGTGCCATCTGTGTATTATCTTCTCAAGGTTCAACATCCAGTTCCTTCTGTATCTTCTCATCAGACTTAGTTTCAGTTCTTATATTATTATCAGGGCTGTTCTTTACATTCATATCAGGGTGTTTTCTAAATATAAAGTAGCTAAATAGAGGCTTGAGACAGTTCTGATTAACTCAGAGTATACTAGAAATGTAATTTTGTATGATGTATAAGCTAATTTGAAAAACAAAATAGCAAATATAAAGACATTGGAGGCAGGATTATAATTTTATGTCTTGGTCTATGGTTTCAGTGTTATTGAATATTATATTACATGTTTTTAGGATAAAAAGATACTCCTATTCTGCACATTATATTTTTTTCACATGATACTCTAAAATAGTGGTGTTTATTAGTGGTTTTAAAAATCCTTTGCATAAGCTATCATGTCAGGTTTTTTTAAAAAAAATTACCAGGAATTCTCACTGAAGATGTCCATCCCAATAATTTCTTTCCAATTTCCAGTCAAGATTTTTTAACTTTTAGGTTATGGCTTATTTTCCTAAGAATTCTCTTTTACTTCTCTACATTATGTTCTACAACTCTAAATGTAACTAAAACAGCTACGTTTTTCAAGATTGAAATGTTATTGCAATATTGCATACTGTGGTTTGCATTCATCTTCCCAGAAAACAGTTAACTAAGCCAAATTTTGAGATTTCAGCTCCTCTAGTGCATAGCTAAAGTTTCATAAGAACAGAGAATGAAGATGTATAAATGGCTTGTTGACAAATTATACTGTGAGAGCCAATGTCCTGTGGTTTAGGATGCTGGGAAAGTCCTAAATCTTTAACTAAATTTTAATGTATGTTAACCATCCAGAACAAAAATGGAAATATTTTTCAGCCAATGAGCTTGACTTTGATTTAACTTCTGTCTTGGCAGCTACAGGGGGACACATCAAGACATTGAAGGGAAGAGAAATGGCCACACATTTTTATCTTCTTGGCATCATTTTGGGGATTTTTCATGTTGGAAAGCTGTGAATTAGAATGTTTTGCCTCATAGGTTTCTAACTTTCCATTACTTCTTTCATGTTAATATTTTTGAGTGGATTGAATCATGTGTGGTTAACAAGCCACAACTTGCAACATTTGCATAGATTTCTAAGCATTAAATCATGTTTTACATTCCCAAAATGAAGATTTTGTACATAAGCCAAGACTAATAAAAATATGAAGAATGAATGAGCTGCATGAACCCTGCATATACATTAAAATGAATCCTATATAACAAAACTGATAGAAAAACATTATATTGAAAAAAAGCAGCAAAATACACCAGAATTATGGCAAACTGTTAGATCTAGTTCTCTTTCATTTATCACAAGTAAAATCATATATATACTTTCAAAACTGTAGTAACTACACTGACAGAGATGTGAAGTAAAACAACCCCATTAAATCACTGATAGGGAAGTAGGTGAAATCGTTTATAAAATTACGGGATAGAAAACCTTCTAAATGTCTTATCAAGATTTTTGTACAGAGGGAATTGAATCTGAGTTTCTAAGAGCATACTATGATTTAAGTAATATTCACCTGGAATTGTTTTACTTCTTGGTAGATCATGCTACATCAACACTCAATCATGCTTCCAAATGTAACCCTTAGTTTTGAACACTAACAGGATAACATGAGTATTAAAAGGTAAAGGTTCTCCTCTCACATATGTGCTAGTTTTTCCCGACTCTAGGGGGTGGTGCTCATCTCCGTTTTAAAGCCAAAGAGCCAGTGATGTCCAAAGACATCTCCGTGCTCATGTGGCTGGCATGACTAAATGCCAAAAGGACACGGAACACTGTTACCTTCCCACCAAAGGTGGTTCCTATTTTTCTACTTTTCTACGTGCTTTCAAACTGCTAGATTGGCAGAAGCTGGGACAAGTAACAGTAGTTCACTCCATTACACAATGATAGGGATTCAAATTGCCAAACTACTAACCTTTCTGATCGACAAGCTCAGTGTCTTAGTCACTGAGCCACTGTGTCCCTTAACATGAGTATTAGATACCACAAAATGAATGTTTGGCCATGTATGCCTCAAATTCTTCTCCCATAAAAACTATGGATAATATAGATCAGCCATTCTTAATAACTTGCTGTATAGACTATGGCTGCACAGTCTTGGAATGGCCAGTAGATTGAGAAAGGCTGGTACAGATTATAAAAGCTATTTCCAACTTTTGGATCAGCTGTGGTAATTTCTAAAGCACAATTATTTCAAACTTACTGATATCCAGAGTTTTAATTATTCAGCAAATGAGAATCAGTAACTAATGATTCATTAATGTCATTCATTAATCTGTTTACCTATAAGACCTACTATTAAATGTAAAGTCCCCACAATAGATGCCTAACTATTTTTTTTCTTCCAGGACAACATTTCTTGTTTTCTTGATAATGTTCTTTTTAGCTTACACCGAATGTTTGTAAAATATAAGAAACTGCTAATTTTTCTTTAAATTACTATAACCATTACAAAAAAAACAAACTGTTTAGTGAACTAGCACTGATTGGAATACTGTCGACATGATAAGTGCCCCCAATTAACATCTGGAGGAAGAAACAATCTTGAGACTATAGGTTTACTATAGGAGACTATAGGAGACTTAGGAATGGTACAAACTGAGCGCTTGACCGGACCAAGTAGATGGTTCTGCCTTTATTACAAAGCTACGCTGAGCAATAATTTCAAATAAAAGCATATACTTTATTAATTATGAGTCTCCTTTGTTGTTGAACTCTTTAATGAGTTTCCCAGCTGTATTAACCTATAGCCATTAGTCTAAATAATTTGTGTCTTCATACAAATAATGTACTAAAATGCATTCATCCCTCAGAAGTTAAGCATGCAGATTTATATTAATATACCTGATGGCTCAATGGCTAAAACACTGAGCTTGTCGATCAGAAAGGTTGGCAGTTCGGCAGTTCGAATCCCTAGCACTACATAACGGAGTGAGCTCCCATTATTTGTCCCAGCTTCTGCCAACCCAGCAGTTTGAAAGCATGTAAAATGCAAGTAGAAAAAATAACAACCACCTTTGGTGGGAAGGTCACATTGTTCTGTGCACCTTCAGCATTTAGTAATACCAGCCACATGACCACGGAGACATCTTCAGACAGTACTGGCTCTTCGGCTTTGAAATGGAGATGAGCACCTCCCCCTAGAGTCAGGAATGGTTAGCACATAAGTGTGATGGAAACCTTTACTTTTACAGCTTATCCAGTGCATGCAACTGATATGGAAAAGAAAAACACAGTTTTGTCTTGCTCTTAAAGTTTCATGATAAAACGTGACAATTTTAACATTCATTTTTGTAGACCAAGTAAAAATAATATACTTTCCATTGTACAGCAGAACTGTTATGAAGAGGAAGAATCAATGAACAAAGAGTCGATACTTGGATACAGTAGTGTTTAAAATTCCCCATTCGTATCAAATATTTATTTAGTTTTATTCCCCTTTTTTGTAGAAAAAAATATGATTGTAAGAAACATTCCACTGAGAGACCCTTTAAAGAACAGAATTATCATTATAATCTGGAGATTTTCTATCTGAACACTGCGGGATGAATAATGCAAAAAAAAATGATTTTAGTTTGATATTATGCATTAATCCTTTGTCAAATTTACAGGGTAGTTCTTACACTGAAGTATGTGTGTTTCCTATAAGAAATTCTTTGAATCAGGAGTAGGAAATATGAGTTTTATTTTAAAAAAAGAATCTCAATATGCATGTACATTGCAGAGTTAATTATAAGATACAATTCTGAAATGAATCAAAATACTGTTTCCCCTGTGCATCCTGATTTTAGGAAATTTTGTAACCCTCAAATCAAGTTTTTATTGTGACAAGAAAACTTGATTGATTGAACATGAATTACATCTGGGGATTAAGTATTTACAGAAGAAAATATATGTAGCTCAAGACTGAATTGGTGAACCCTTGATTCTGTCTGACCTGGGCTCTTTGCTTGAAGATATCTCATTACTAGACCAACCAAATGCCTGCAAGCAGACAACTAAGGAGTCCACAATTAAGTATCTGCAGTCCTGTGTGGCCTGACAAACATCTCAGGACTGTTTAATTAATACAAAGCAATGTCCATCTGGTGATTCTGTTGGATTCCACAATCCTTCAAGCAAGTTGGCAGGATATGCAAAAGCTTTCTGTGTTACTGTTAGGTTTCAGTTAAATGCATTGCCAAGGGCTGACAAGGAGAGAAGATTAAAAAAAGAGAGCTTGGTTCATGAATATACTTCTCATCACATTTACAAACTTCGTTATTCCGGCCAATTATGCTTGTTGTACTGACAACTTTCTCAGACCTTAAATTCTCTCTTTTATAGTCACTTTTCAGGAAATTACAACACTGACTAATATGGACAATTAGCATAGTTGAAGATTATTTGTGAATTAGATCCATTAACACTAATATAACTATCCTTACAATATTCAAGCAGCCAAATCAAGTGTTATAAAGAAAGGGCATTGGTGCCCTGTGCATGTATGCAGATTGTGGAAGTTTATCAGCTGAAATTCCTGCAAAAGTTCAAATTTCAGATCACCAGAATTCATTTTCATATCATAACTGTAGGCAATGGTGGCAAAAAATCAGGAGTTCTGGTAGGACCTTAGTTGAGTATGTTTAAAAGGCATAAACTGTCATCAATGTATGTTTTTTTTAATACAATTTGTTAGGTGGAAAACATTCCTAGGGTTTTGGGGTTGTTTTTGCAAAAAGTAATATGTCCCTCTTCCTACAATGTCCAGAAAATTGAGATAATTGAATATACCACAATTCATTAATTATAAATAACCATATTGTGTAAGCACCATTGTAGTGTATTTACCTCAAATAAAAATGAATTTATTATGAGATGGCATTAAAATTAATAATGGACACAGCCTAAGCCCAAAGTGACTGAGATAGTTTGCTTTATTGTTTTTCCTTTGTCTCTATGCTGTGTAGTAATCTGTTAGTTGCAAGAAGTATTTTGATACTGATCAAGGCCTGTCTCTTGGTCTAGAATTACTAATACAATAGCAGAGTTGGAAGGGACCTTGGCGGTCTTCTAGTCCAACCCCCTGCCTAGGCCTAGGCAGGAAACCCGATACCATTCCTGACAAATGGCTATCCAACATCTTCTTAACGACTTCCAGTGTTGGGGCATTCACAACTTCTGGAGGCAAGCTGTTCCACTGATTAATTGTTCGGTCAGGAAATTTCTCCTCAGTTCTATGTTGCTTCTCTCCTTGATTAGTTCCCACCCATTGATTAGTTTCCACCCACTAGTTGTCCATCCATTTTAAACACATGTTTTACCTTCCCAATAGAAAAAATCCATAATAATATCATTATTATGCCTTCAGCACATTAATATCTGGCAACACTAGTAATGGTATTTGCTGAAGTATAAATTGGTTGGTATCTGTCTTTATCCATTTCCTTGTACTCCCTTCCACCTCACCCCCTTGTCCCATGCACCCCCTCCCCTGTCCCCCCCTCAAATGCATTTGAGGCAGAATACTCCCATTTGAAAAGAACGAATTGTCTGAACAATCTTCTCTAATCCTAACAGTATTAATGAATTCTACTTTATTGCTCCTCTTTGAGTTTAAAGCCAAGCAAGAAAAGCAGGATGTGAAAACATATCATTCAAAAATACTGTCATGTTTGGATCTTCTCATGACAACTAAGGAGACCAAAGGGTCAAGGCTTGCTCATAATAGCAATAGCACTTAGACTTATATACCGCTTCATAGTGCTTTTACAGCCCTCTCTAAGCACTTTACAGAGTCAGCCTATTGCCCCCAACAATCTGGGTCCTCATTTTCCCCATTTCAGAAGGATGGAAGGCCGAGTCAACCTTGAGCCAGTGAGATTTGAACTGCCGAACTGCAGGTAGAAGTCAGCTGAAGTAGCCTGCAGTACTGCACTCTAACCATTGTGCCACCTTGGCTCTACATCGATTTACTGATGTACAGGCTTATTGATAGAATGGAGTGTGGCTTGTAGCAAATACTATGAGAAACAGACCACAAGGATGATACCTATGTAACAAAGGAAATTAAACTTGAATGACAAGGGCCTTCTTCTTCTGAATACTTTACAGCTATTAATATAAAGACTTTACAGCTAGTACTGGTGCAGGCTTTTGCTGAACCCAGCATGAAACTAAAATCCTCAATATTACATTGCAAGTTAGACTTGTTTCAAGGAACTAGCAGAAAATGTATCCATTGGGTTTCACAGTAGTGGATTGGAAGGTACTGGGGTGAAGAAGACAGGTATATTGCCTGAGGCAAAATACTCAATTTCCAAACTAAATCCCACAGAAATGTTGATAGCCTCAAGCATATTTCTTGATTTTAATTTTACAGCATGGATTCATGTATAACCTGTCTGCTGAACTTCTTTCATTTGTTTTTCCCCTTATCTTTCTAGAACAAAACACCAAGTAAACAAATTCTAGTTCCTTTCCATCCAGGGTTTACCCAGTTTCAATGATTCTGCTGGAAATGAAAGTAGGATGTATGAAATAATGGGAAGCCTGCAAGAAACAGAAATAGACAAAAATTTGGGGGCAACAAAATTCATTGTTGTGCATCATATTGCAGCCAATCAGAAAGGGAATTTGACTATGATGCAGAAGAATATGTATTGCATCTTATTAAAATATTGTTACCTTTCCCCCGTCGATGGCAAAATTCCCAACAGTAGACCTATATCTCCATTTAGATATTTGGAGGGAAGTAACTCAATATATAAGACCCAGTTACATGTAGTTATCCCTTAGGCAAAAATCCAGTTGGATGACATTGGCCCTATCACTCTCTGTCCACCCTAAGGAGGAAGCAATAACAAACCACTTCATAAAAATCTTGCCAAGAAAAAAGCAGGACAAGTTCAGACAGTTGCTTAGAGGCAACACTGATGTATAACTACACGTGCACGCATACACACTCTCTCTCTCTCTCTCTCTCTCTCTCTCACACACACACACACAGAGATGAAAATTAAGTCAAATATGGAGGATTTTGCTTATCTGGGCTTAAGCTACATGGAACTCAATTTGTATAAGTTTATAGCACGTGGTAGAACTTGTAGGGACTAATTCAGGTAGTAGCCAGGAGTCAACACTAACTTGAAAGGACACACACACAGTACAACAGTAGTTAGGATGCTGTTACAGTGTAGAATTCATCCATGAACAAAATGAGCTTTAGAACTTTTTTTCTTAAAATATGCAGTTAAAAATAGAACTCTTTTGTTTTGCTTTATATCTTTGTCCTTATTTCCTTACTTCAAATTTACATTCCAAGGTCATAGTTATTCAATGTTGTATCCATTTTACTGATATAGAAGTGAGTCTGAAGATATGGCCTACTGAAGACCACTGGAAATAAGATCTTAGGAAGGCAACCTGGTTGAACTTCCACAGGCCACTGACCACTCAAGTTTGGACTGGTAAAGTGAAAGCATCTAGGTGCCCTAAGATTGCCTATCCCTATGTCTTTCTAGTACTTCCCAAAATGCAAAGGAAATTATACTAGATAGCATGTACCTAATTCATCTGCCATTACAGAATACTTCTTTTTATATATATTTTTTGAAAAAATTAACATTTAAAATGCTATTTAAAATTCTTTTTAACTAGGATAGCATATGGAAAACAAGTTCTGAATTTTAAAACATCTGCTGTTCATCCCAAAGTACTGGTCAGAACTATTTCACTGCATATTGGTTTAATGTGAGACAATTGTCCAAATGTAAAATGTTGAATGACACAGTATATAAAAAATGTGTTCAAATATTCCGGGAAACACCAGAAAACAATTCTAGAAAGCTGAGGCTAGAAATGTAATGATCTCCTTACACATTCTTCTACAGTTATTGAATTTCATATTTCTTAATGCTTAATTATTTTCACACATTTAAACATTTGAATTGCAGAAAGAAGACTTTGATAGACCACCACATCATAGCTATCAGAATGAGGACTTAAAAAGAATCCCTGGTGAGTGACAATTACATCCTATGTAAGACAGAGTTTCTATGGTGGAAAAATGGATATGTAATGTATATTATGTGCACCTTTAATGGCAAGCATACCTCAGAAACTCACTCAAACTACTGCTTTGTCCAACACTGCAGGATACCTCTTCAATTATAAATCTAGCAAAATAATTAAAACACTTTCTAAAAGACTATAAAAGACTAATAGTGAATTTAGTAATGATTATGTTATTTCTCCCTTGGTTTTATGAATGTTTAGAACTTTTATTCATTACCTTTATGTGATACCACATTTATTAGTAAGTAAGTAAATATTTAATATGGTCAAAAACCAGCAATACACATTAGTTTTTACAATATGTTAAAAAGTACTGACATTAAGATATAATTAAAAAGTATTGACATTAAAAGTGGAAAATAACATACATGTTCTCAGATTGTTCGGGTCACTCCCTGGTTTACCAAGGTGCAACACTGTTAAGCATAGGAGTAAATACAATGGTCCAAAGATTGTTAGAGATACTGTATGTCCAGATAATTGGTACAAGATGACAACTATACTTCTGTAGCCTATTTTTTTTTCTTATGGACATTGCAGCAGCACAGAACTTTGCCACTGCATATGTAGTAACCGGGTTAGTGTCCTGGAGGAGAAAGCCTAAATAAAAATTGACTTCCCTCCCTGGCAATCTCTCTAATGAGGGGAGAATATGTGCAGACCTACAAGCTCTATATAGCTCGCAGTGTAATAGAACATGTGAATTATCTTTCACTTCTCCTTTACCACATATACAGACCTGTTCTGCTATAGGTGTTCTCTTATACCTGCCCTGGAGGAGTGCTGAAGGAAGAATGTTAAATCTGGCTCTGAAGAAAGCTATTCTTTGTTTTGGGAAGATCAGGTCATTTAGATATCTTGCCGATTCCCACACTCCCTGTTTGATTCTGTCTCTACTGTGGAGAGGCAACCTATTTAGTTCTTGGAATTCCATGTCCTTCATTCTATTAATTACTACTTGCTTTGCTTGATCAAAGCTAGGGACATTAAGAATAATGGTGAGAACCCATAAGAGCCCAGTTTGTGATCAATTGACTGTTTCCAGGGAGAGGGAAAATTGTCAGTCAACACTAGTGAGGACAGTCCCTCTGGAAAGAAAGGCATTTTAAGCCAATGAATGATCATCATCTTCCAGGCTCTTACCTGAATTTGAGGCATGCCTGTCTCAATTCTTAACTGGGCATTTGGAGTTCCATTGGGTGCAGCTAAGATGGCTCGCAGGAATTTGGTTTGTATGGTTTCTAGCAAGTCTTTCTTTGCAAGGATTCCTGTTTGTGCCCCATATAGAATTTGTGCCAATGTTTTGGCCTCAAAAGGTTTTAAGGCAGCAGGTACTAATTGACCTCCACCTGTATAAAAGAAATGTTTAATTGCATTTGATAACCTATTGGCTACTTGCAATGTGTGATCCAGGTGTGCCTTCCATGTCCCTTGCCAGTGGAAAACCACCCCAAGGTATCTAAATGTTCTAACCTGTTCCAAATTATGTCCTTCTATTTTCCAGGAGTATTGGCTTGGTCTTTTAGCAAAAACTAAAAGTTTTGATTTATCAAAGTTAAGGACCAGCTTGTTTTGCCTGCAATAGCTGAGTGTTGCCCTAATTGTTCTCTTCAGTCCTACAGGGGTTTGTGAAATGATAACGGCATCATCAGCATATAAGAGAATTGGCACTTTGCGTTGTGCTAGGTTAGGAGGATGGAAATCAGGATTCTGTAAAAGATCAATCAGGGGATTAATATAGAAGTTAAAGAGGAAGGGGGACAGGATGCAACCCTGCCGAACCCCTTTTTGTACCCTTATTGAGCCTGTTAAACTCCCTTGGGGATTGCACCTCACTTTCAAGGTGGAATTGGCATACATTTTTTTGAATGAGGAAGAGGAGGCATTTATCGATAGTGGTGCATTTTAATTTCTCCCAGTGGGTGATCCTGGATATTGAATCAAAGGCCTGCTTAAAATCAAGGAAGGCCACAAAAAGAGAGGATTTTTTTAATATATGTATTTTTGCACTAAATGGTGGAGTACCAAGATATGATCCACCGTAGATCTTCCTTCTCTAAAACTGGCTTCTTCATCTTTGATTATCTCCCCTGAAATTAGCCAATCTTGAAGTTTATAATTTAGGTTTGGCATACAATTTACTAATAACGCTTAGAAAACTAAGTGGTCTATAATTGCCTGGGTCATTTCTATTACCTTTTTTTATAAATTGGTATGATAATTGCTATTCCCCAATCTATAAGCATATGGCCTATTTTATCTATAAATGTAAACAGTGATGCTAAAAGTGGACACAACAACTGAGGTTCTTTTTTATTATTTCTGGCAGGACATTATCAGCCCTGGGTGCCTTATCAGCCTTTAGGGCTCCGATCAACCGGGATATCTCTTCCAGTGTAACAGGGAGCCAGTAAGGAGTTTGGTCCAAACTAGCTTGGCTCTCCTTGGTTACATAGTCAGGATCTGTATAAAGCTCCCTAAAATACTCTTCCCAGGCATGAATCAGAACCTGATTTGTTGGGGGTAGGGGAGGTTTTGCCAATCCCCTGGTGATGTACCAAAAAAGGGATATATTTTTTGTCCTGACTGCTGTAATTAGTCTATGCCAAGACTCCTTCATAGCTGCACTTTTCTTTTCTTTTAGAAGTTTCTTATATTGTGCTTTCAGCTACTTTAAGTAGTAAGTGTGATCCTCAAAGGGGGCACTTTTACTTTTCTTGAATTCCATATTATATATCCTTTTTAGTTGCACGCAATCTCTATTGAACCATTTTTGGTTCTTTGAAATCGGCCTTTTGAAGTGAGCTAGTGATCTGTTACTGAGAACCGAATTCAAATTTAAAATTAAGGATTCAAATCCCTCTAGGTAAGATCCTCCACACTTATTTCTTAGTAGAGATGTATGTAGCTCTATGGTTTCAGGGGCTAACATCCATTTGGTAACTTCCTTAGCGTTTTTCTCATTCCATTTAATTTTTACCTGGGTATTTTGAGTCTCTAACCTGGGTAGGTAGGCTGTGCCTGCCCTTAGAGATTTCTGGTGCAATGTGAGAGTAAGGAGTATTGTATTATGAGCGCTTTCCAGTCGCGAATCTGCCTCCATCTTCTTTAAGAACTTTAGAAGGTCATATGATATTATCAAGTAGTCAACTGTGGATTTTCTTCCTGCTCCCTGATAAGTATATCCCGCTGGAAAGTCACCCCATGGGGACCCATTAAGGATACAAAGATCCAAATGTACAATCATTTGTCTTACACACAAACCTGCCCGATTAGCTTTAGGGTCTTTAAATTGTCTGGAATGCAAAGATTCTCCTGTTACATTTTCATCATAGTGAATCTTAAAATGATTAAATAATGCTTGATCATTTGGTCCCATTCTAGCATTTAACTCTCCCTCTATAATTATTGCAGCTTTGGGGAATTTGGCTGAACAGCCAAGAATAAAATCTTCTATGCTGTCCCAAATCTTGTTAATCACATTATTCTTATTAAGTGGAAGAATATAGATATTAAAAAGCAAAATCTCCACCTGTTTAAA
This sequence comes from Natrix helvetica, assembly GCF_964273705.1. NCBI lineage: Eukaryota > Metazoa > Chordata > Lepidosauria > Squamata > Natricidae > Natrix > Natrix helvetica. The sequence goes on from NC_138549.1 coordinate 132,363,368, forward strand.
TAAGAGTAATGCAGTTACAACCCATGGCTGGAAAGGTGGCAGTGGTACACATTTAAATTGCAAGGATGTATTAACTAATGTCACAATACCCCCTTTAGCTCTCCCCCCCCCTTCCTTGGGACATCCGGGATTGACCCAATAGCCATCTAACTGAATCTCTGTGGAGGCACAGGTTTCCTGGAGAAGAGGATGTCAAATTGTGATACATAGTCAAATAAGAGTTGGTCTTTTGATGGAACAGACCAACCTGCTATATTCCAGGTTATAAGGGAAAGTAGGTAATCTTTTGCAGCTCATCAGGAAACTTGATTTATACAAAGGGAAGTTGTCTGGTTGTTACCATGGATTGAGGTGTCGTTGCACACCGAATTGGCCTTCTTTAAAAATAGGGTTAGGGTTAGGGTTAGTTTCTATGCTGGAAAAATGGATATGTAATGTATGTTATGTGCACCTTTAACTGCAAGCATGCCTCAGAAACTCACACAATTGGACAAACTCCTGCTTTGTCCAACACTGCAGGACACCTCTTCAATTATAAATCTAGCAAAATAATTAAAACACTTTCTAAAAGACTATAGAAGACTAATAGTGAATTTAGTAATGATTATGTTCTTTCTCCCTTGGTTTTATGAATGTTTAGAACTTTTATTCATTACCCTTGTGTGATACCACATTTATTAAGTTCTTCGTATATTTCTTCAAATCCCAATTCTTGGACAGAAAGAGTCTTTTCAGTTGTGAAAGGGTGTCCCTAAATATTATGCTGGAATTAAAAAAAGTGCAAGATCAAATTCTGTATGCAGCAGATGTGAATTTCTCCATGTAAATTGGAATATAGTTGAAGCAGAATGTACTTTTGAGGCAGGCTATGGAGAAACTGCAAAATGGAATCAGAAAAACTTGTCCATAACAATGGATTGCTGTGTTGCATGATTTATGTCCTGAAAAATCCTGGAAACTCCATGAAAGGCTGTTTGAAGAATGGTTTTGGCCCCAGCAAATACACAAGCTGCCAACATATACATAAGGAAGACAGTTGTGCCAATATGGCTTGGCCAGATTTATTGTATATATGGTAAGGCTTGCAGAAAGAATATGCTTGCATGCTGATTCAAACCATGGTTTCTGAACAGTGAGGTTCTGTTAAACCATTAATCTTTAAAAGCAAGTTGTTACCTTGAAGGGAGGCATGTTATGCTTCACCTGTTTTGCAGATTATATGAAATGACATAAGACATTAGTCAGGATAGACTTGACAAGAGAAAAAAAAAGGTTAACATTCCTGAGTGTAACATTGCTGCTTGTAAGTTTCTTTAAAATCAACAAGTTTAGAGCAATGTGTGAAATTCATTGCTATTTAGGAATATCAATCAGTCTAATTCATCATCTGAGCCTATTTTAAATTTAAATTTTAAACCATCCATGGGTCTTGCATGAAAACAAGTGTGGCCTTATTTATCAGCATATATCTAAAAGATTAAAAATATTACGTGTGCTCTTTAATTTAAAAGAAACATATGGCACAATCATGAAATTATCTATTTGAGCTGTGGTCCCAAAATATATTTGTATATTCTTTATTTATTAAGAGTATATATTGCTTTCTTTAGCAAAAGCAATTCCTGTGCAGTATTCAAAAAACTAATAACACCATCAAATTAAAAGAAATCTTGTAAAGTGCTGAAATCTAATAATTTGGTACAACAACAAAAAAAAAAACACCCAGTTAGAGCTAGTGCTGGGGCAGTCCAACATTGAAAAGACATACTCTGACATATGTACATAAGCAATTATACCCATCAAGATGAGTGTCTTCTAAACATCCCAATGCACGGAAAGGTCCTTTAACATATGGCTTTCCATACAGCAGGGGTGTCCAAACTTGGCAACTTTAAGACTTGTGGACTTCAACTCCCAGAATTCCCCAGCCAGCAGAGCTGGCTGGGGAATTCTAGAGTTGAAGTCCACAAGTCTTAAAGTTGCCAAGTTTGGACACCCCTGCCATACAGCATGATCTTTGCTCTTCTAGCTCTGCCTTTTGAAAGAACATCTCTCAAAATAACAGAAGAAAAATATCTCATGTTTCAAGAAGGGTAAAAAGCATTATAGATTTCATGAAACTCAGATGGTAATTTCTGGACATCCACATTATGTTATCTACCCACATCAGAGGTGGGTTGCTACCAGTTCACACCAGTTCGAGCAAACTGGTAGTGGAAATTAGGACTGGGTTGCTGAACCGGTAGGGATGGCAGGCTAGCCACACCCCCGAACCGCTTCCCTGGTCGCCCATGCCGTTGCTGGCATGTTTTTTTAGTAATTTTATAATGTTTTGCACATGCACATAACAATTTACAGGCAACTGCGCATGCGCAAGCAACATGCATGCAAAGCAAACCAGCAGTAACGCAAGCAGCAACCCACACCTGACCCACATTTCTAGGAATGATAGTAGGTATATAACATAGATGCAAAATAAATAAATAAATCCTGTTTTGATACAGGAAAAGTTAATAAGTTGTTGCACATTTTCTGTCATTTTTGCATTATGAACCAAAAGACTCACGCAGTTGTGCAATCTTAAAGAACACATAGATATCTCCCAATTGAAACAAATCATTTTTTCCTGTCTTTCTCATTCTGAAATTGCAGCTAGTTTCAATGGGATGGTGTCTGACATCCTGGGGAAGAAAAGATCTGCAAAATCTTCAATATAATGTGGAATGTTTAAGAAGGTTAACATTACACATGCAAAGGAACTGCAGTGAAAAGCAGACAAATCTATATTGTAGTGCAACATGCTATAGAATTAATCCCCCTTGCTAGCAAAATGTGGCATAAATAGCAACTGGAGGAGATATCCACAGTATTCTACCTTATCACACTTTCTGTCAAAACATTCCCTGCAAGGAGTCTTTCACATGATGATATCTTCCAATAGTGAAGATGATTTTAACTAAACAGCAACTAACATCAACATGTTTCTTAGAGAAGTGAATTAGTAGAAAACTATTTTACAGTCATATATAGTTGTTCATTTTTCTCGGTGCATTTCTTAATTTTATGAGTCTGTACATACAAAATATTCTACATCATTTATTGCTAATACAAGAGTTACTTAAATCAACATAGCACTTTCCATTATAAAAAATAGCTTTAAAGACTAAAATCACTTAATCAATAATGTATTCCTGTTTCCTAGGCAAGGAACCTCTGAGATAAGGAAAATCAAAGGGCCATTCCACAGAGCTAGAAAAACATAACTCCAAATGAATGAACATTCAGCTCAACATGCCAAAAAGTCAAGCATTCTTATCAATTAACTTTATTTTGTGAAATTTGCAAAATCATTATGCAGATGTTGTACTTCTTCAAATACCACACACATTATGGGGGTGGGTGGGTGAGTGGGTGGGGGTTATTTATGCTTTCAAACTTCAGAACTGCCATGTTGGTGATCTTTATATTCATGGTAATAAAACAGTTGTTCCCCACAGCTCTGAAGACCCAAAGGTCAGGTGTCCCCAGTCTGATTCACTCAACCCACTAAGAAAGGGGAAAGGTGTTGCTTCTAGCCAGTTAGTGTTGCTGGCACTCATGGCCATTCTCACTTTTCCCTCTCACACACTAGAGTTCTGTGGTGAGAGCAGAAGGGGGAAGAAATAAGCCACTGCTGGGAAGAACAAGATAAAGTCAAAGTAGCACTGCATATTGGCTTCTGGGGGAGGGGGGGATTCTCAAGAGAGCATAATTAAAAGCAAAGGCAGAAAAAAGTAGTGTCTTCTCTAGACTAGAAGCAAACTAATTAACATATAGAGTGAACCCCACATCATCACGGGGACACACAAAGGCAGCGGTGATGTCACACTGATATGAAAAGGGCCCTAATTAAATCAGATTGTTATGAAATGCTCCAAAACAAATCCACACGATTCTTTGCTCATAATAAGACATGTTTAGTTCATAATAGACGCAATGCTTCAGGTTGAAGAAATCTGTTGCAAGATCTTGCCTTATTTTCCATTGCCTTACATTGTAGTAGTTACTCAATCACTTATTCTAAGACATTAGATGTTCTCCCTTTGCCCTGAAATATTTTCAAATAATAAAGCTCTTTGTTAAACTTATATACACACAGAAATACATTTAACCCAGAAAGCATAAAATAATGTATTGAGACATTACTGGATTCATATGTTCCATGATTTAATGAGAAACGAGTTAAATTGGGAGGCTGATGTAACTTTTTTCTCCAATCCAATTAGAGATAATTTAAACACGGATCTGCAAGTTGCCTCCACTGAGCTCGATCATGGAACTTCTGCCTTCTGGCTTTATGGCTGGTGCTGCACTGCAGTCACCTGGAACAGAGCCTGCTTATTACAACTTATTATCTCTTCTACTTCTTGATGCCTCAGATCAGTGACTCCAAACCTGTCATTCTATATTTGCCTTAGATGTTTTACACATGGTCAGATCAAAGCCATTGCAATTTATCTAAGCCAAGTCCCTACATTTAATCTTCATTCAACTATAACAAGATAGATTTTTCTTTTTTTTTATGTCAGTGGATGAGGCAAAATGCCCTTGCCGAGGCTGGCTAAGCTTTGGATTCAAGCTGTAAGTTACAGCAATTATGTGGCCTATTGCCTTTCTAGAACTAAATTGAAACTTCTGGGCTTTGGTAAGAATAAGCTTGAGATGATGGAAAATGTAGTTCTTTGTAGAACTACTTTAACTCCAAATGGCTGAAACAAAGCAAGGCCATAACGTTGAAAAACGAAGAACCTTGAAATGTAGTGCTTTGCCATGGCTTTTTCCCCAGATTTATGTCTTTCATAATCTATGTGGTAACCCTCCTCAGTCACTAAAGAAACTCCAGACAATACACAAGAAAATAAGGATCAAAAACAGAAATACAGTCATACAACAAAAATGCATGAAAATGTCATTGAGTGACACCCTACACCTACAAATCACCCTTCCAGAAAAGCCAGAACTGTACAGCTCTTCTAAAATCCAGCAGGATCAGAGCCATACTGACTTCCAGGATAGTATTAGTCCACAGGGTGGGTGTGGCCACAGAGAAAATATGGCCTTGTGTTTCTCATGATGATTGTGTTTCTACCAGATTAGGTAGCAGATTCCATAGGAAGCCTAGAACTACATTTGATTGAAATAGGCTTTATTAATAGTATCATCCAAACTGTTAAGGTTTTGCCTCCCCCTTCTCTTTATTTCAATGAATCAAGGAGGAGCTGACCTGAAATTCTTTTGAATACTATTTGGTTTCCCATTTCTAAGGAATGTTTTAGGCCTCTTTACTTATATAATAGTTCTTGCCAATTTCACTCCAGGTCACTTCCTTGATTCATGTATGAGATCCAGAGCACGCCACAAGAAGACGAATTATTCATGGAAGTATCCTAGTTTGAAGATCAATTAAATCATTAGGGCTGAGAGTGACTTTCCCAAAGACACTCTCATGGTTGAGGTTGAATTTATAAACCACTCTGGTTATATTACTTCAACAAAATTTTATCCGAGTGGGCAGAAGACTGTTGACAACCAATAAAGAGCTTGCTTCAGTGTGACACAGTTCCTTTGCTTTAGCACCTAGAAAAGCTATATTGGTATATTTCTTTGGCTTGCAGTAGCCCATTAAAGAACCATTTCTTAAAGTCTTCTCTGAACTAAAGAGTCCTTTTGAGGCTTTGCACAGGCCTAATATCTATTCAACTGAAAAGCCTTATTGTATGTTTTATTGCTTCTTTTCCCACTGAAAATCAAGACTCTCTGAAATTTAACAATGCTAATTTTCATTTGGAGATAAAATTGATGCTATTCTTTATTTATGTGGCAGCCAGTTTGAGAAGTACTACTTGTAGAACTTCCTCAAAGTTACATATAATGACTTGCATATTCATTGAAAAACAAGTGCTCCAGAATCCACATGAATTTAAATAGGATAGTCCTTCATTTAATTAGTCAAACATAATGAAATTGTTTTTCATTTTCATTTTTTAAACATCTCAAAGTATGGTATGGAACTTAGATAAATACTGCATGTAATTTAATGCATGTATCTAAGTAACAAATAGTAATATTGTCTTATTTTTATTTTATTGGCCTATAGTGGTGCAACATAGACATCCTTCTGAGGAAAGAAACATTTCACATTTAATTTCAATTGATGCAGAAAATGTAGACCTATATACTGAATAAAATTCAATTTTATTGAACAAGCAATAAAAGTTTCAGGTTATATTTCCTATTGGTAAAGCTGCTAGGCAAACCCAACCTGTGAAGCTCTGGAAAAGTCAGGTTCAAGTATTCAAGTCCAACTGTTCCTATTATTCATTTTTTTTTGTTGTCCACTGTTGTTTTAGGTCAGGCTAAAAGAAAAAAAGGGTAATGTTGAGTTTTGGTAATTACGTGGACACAACTATGGTTTGTTTTGTTTTTTTACATTATTGGATAGCTACAGTAGGTGGGAATGGTTGATTACGGTCTTCTTCTGTGATATTTTTTGTTGCCACATATTCATCCCTCTCTGCAGCCCTGCTGAAGGAATCGTTTTCCCTCAGATTCTTGAATTCATTCTTGAATTGCTGCGTAAAGAAATCCTATGAGATTTAAGTGGAATCCCACAGAATTCAGAAAAAAAGAACAAGTAGAACAGAATTTAAAGTGTGTATTTTAAAGTTACCTGCAATATTTACGACAAAAACAAAACTAAGTAGAAATAAAGATAAACAAAGTGGCTATTTAAATTCACTGTGGGAAGCCAAAATACCTCCTGTAAATATAAAAAGAATAAACTTGCCTTCAAGTCATCCATAACCTACTTGGCAGTGATAACGATGTAGTTTATTACTGTGTTATTTTGGAGTTGATGTTGTTTTTATTTTTCACATGACATATTGCTTGCATAATCCTTTGCTATAATGGGATGGTTTAAGATAGTAGAATGGTGAATACCAGTAACATTTCTATGATTAAAATCGTTTTAATAAAATATAAACAATCATTAAGCTATTTTGTTTTTACTATCCTGCTACATTCAAACAAGCCAGTTTGGTATAGTGGTTAAGGCTAGAAATTAGGAGACTGTGACAGTGGCAAAATCTAAAAAACAATATCCTACTGGTTTTGTGGCCATGGCTTGGTGGGGGCCATGTGACTGTGTAGGCGTGGCTATGTAGTCATGTGATGGGGGTGTCAAAAGACAAAAACTCACTTTAACAATGTCCTGCTGGAGCAGAGGGTTGGACTAGATGATATCCAGGTCCTTTCCAGCCGTATATTGCTATGCTCTTTCAAGATATTCTCTGAAGCTGCATCTAGTGCCACGTTTGTGGTCCTTCCTCCCTCTCCTTTTCCCTCCCTCCCTCCTTCTTCCTTCCTTTCTTCCTTCCTTCCTTTCTTCCTTTCTTTCTTCCTTTCTTTCTTTCACAGCACCTCCCCTCATCCCCATTTTTGGCTCAGCAGGCCTCAGGAAAGCTTCCTGGGAGCAAAAACGGACCCCGAATGCTGAAAAAAAGTTTTAAAAATGTTCCAACCATCGTGCAACACAGTTGATTGTCAGAACCTTTTTTTTTTTTACTTTGTTAAGCATTTTTTACTACCGGTTCGGGTGAACTGGATCGAATCGGTAGCATTTCACCCCTGGACTGTGAGCTCTAGTCTCACCTTAGGCACAAAGTCAGCTGAGTAACCTTAGACTAGTCCCATGATGGTGAACCTATGGCATGAGTGCCACAGGTGGCATGCAAAGTCTTCTCTGGTGGCACACAAGCCATTGTCCAGCTCATCTCCACCGCACATGTGTGCGTGCCTCCCGCCTGCCAGCTGATTTTCAGGTCTCTGCCACACATGCAGGAGACGTGCACTGTGGCCCATTTTGGTTTCAGGAGGCTTCAGGGAGGCCTGCTAGTCCCAAAATCAGCCTTGGGGAAGGGTTAGTCATCACTGAACTAGTCATTTGCTGTGAACCGAGGAAAGAACCAATGGCAAACCTCTTCTGAAAAACCTTGCCAAGAAAACTGCAGAAAGTTGTCCAGGCAGTCTCTGAAAATCATAAATGACTGAGCAGGCAAAAAACAACAACAACATAAAACCCATTAAAACAAAGCAACCTACAAACTATTAAATCTTCCATTTCCAGAATAACTCAGATCCTATTTAGTCAAAGTTTATCAAATTTAAAATAAATGTTAATGAAATTTTTTGGAGCTAAATTTTTTATCAGTTCCTAGATTATTGTAAAGTTAATAAGTAGCTAATAAATATAAAGAATTCACACATGCATACAAAACACATTAAATAACACACACACACACACACACACACACACACACCTCTATGTCTATCTCTTTCTCTTTATCTAATTTTGGAGCAAACAGTATGATATATTAGATGGAGTCATTTAAAACTGAAATAGATAAACAGATAAGATTTAGAATGCATCAGCAAAAAAATAGTTGACTGTTCCTGAATTCAAATTGGGATTTATTTCTAACGTAAATCTTTTTTGTATATGTGGATGCCAATATAATACTATATATAAAGAGAACAATGTGCTATACAAAATAAGAACAACAAATGACTAAATAGAGTATATATGATTTTTAAAAAACACCCACATCATTAACTAAAGATAACTGCAAAATGGCTAAAATAAGAATAAATAAACATGTAAATTAAAATGCCTGGGGAATTACACTAAAGTCAATATTGACTTTAATGGTAGCGTTCCACATGTTTTCTTTCCTTTTGCCTTTCTTTCTTGTATCTCTATAACCTCTGACAATCTTACCAAACAGATAGTTGTATAAGAAGAGATCTTATTATAGACAAGATTTTCAACTTAATACCAACAAATCAAACTATGTGGAATGAATGACACATTCAAGTGTTTAGATTTTATGCAATTTGTACTTATCTTCATGGATAACTTCAAGAATCTCGGGTTATAATAAAATTTAATTCATATCCTCTTTTAGTGATTTATGCAATTATAGTAGATGGTAAAATCCATAGGATGGGAGGCTGGAGGCCTCAAACCTCCCTTTCACAGATGCCTTCTATACTTTCACTCTCTCATTCAACTGCTTAGCGTAGGGGCTTGGTGATTCAAGATCTTCTATCTTTCAAGAGGACACCTTATTTGCTCCTCTACACCGTAATGTAAGTGTAAGAGAGACAGAAAGTATTCTCACAGGCTTCGCTGCTTAGCGGTAATAAAAAGGTACATAATGAAAAAACTAAAATATTTCAATAGTACAATATCATGGTAGTGTACTGTAGATGCATAGGATTACATTGTTCAGTCCTTTCTTCCTTAGGGCATGGACCAATCTCACCAGTTACTGGTATTTTTTTTAAAAAATCAAGCTTTAAAGACAAGAAAAAATTATTAACTATAAGCATTAAAATATAAATAGGATGGTAATTTTTTAAAAAAAATAATTTTGAAATTAAATGTGAAATATTTCTTTCCTCAGAAGGATATCTATGTTGCACTACTATATGCCAAAATAATAAAAAATAAGACAATAACAGTAATACAACAGGTGAAAAAACCAAAATTATAAAATAAAATAAAAACTTCAGAGATGTCATGCAGTCTCTGTGAGAAGGATGCTACAAATAGCTCCTTCTTTGCCACAAAATTCCATTGCAAGAGACTCACTAAATATTGTAAATTAATATTAGGGATTGTATGAACCTTCTAGTGAAAAATGTCATACACCTGGATTGATTCAAGGGGTTACAAGCTTTCATCAGAGGCTTTGGAGAAGAGAGATGGTCTGTTTGTTACCTAGTCACTTTTTCTAGACTAGGGAAAAGAAGTCTCTGGACTTCTTTTCTTAATTCTTTACAAGCTTTAAAGTGATCCTCTATATCTCCAATAGAAGCAAGGATTGGAAAATCTGTCTATGTACATCACCAAGAGCCATTCTTATATGAGGATGTATGAATTCAGGCTAACCCTATTGTTTGCACTAGAGAAAGGTGAGCCTATCAGCCATCCATGAAGTTATGTTCACAGCAGGTGGCTTGTTCCTGCTTCGGCCCGGATTGGACAAATCGGTAGTGGCGGTGGCAGGAGGCTCCACCCACCCACCCGGACACTTCTGTGAAGCACAGAAGCTTCTGCACATGCGCAGAAGCGTCATGTACACGAGAAAACCGATAGTAAAAAAAAAAAAGGAAACCCATTGCTGGTTCACACCAATCCATAATGTAAGATGGGATAAGAAAAGTTGTTTTTATAAAATAGTTACAGACATATTAGCATAGCCACTTAAAGCTATGTCATTTATAAATCTAAATATTTACATTTTATATAAATTCCAGAAATGTCACAATTATTCTTTAGGATCCAGAGACCCTTTGACAAAAAGTTGGGGCTATTATGTAAGGGATTGGTACTTGATAAGGCACCTCTTAAAGAGTGGATCAATTGACAGAATGACAAAAAACATATCACCAGAGCACTGGAATTACACAATCACATTCCTAGACCACAACTGTAAGCAAATCACTGTAACTGTAAAAGTGTTTTTTTTTCTCTTGATGTCTGAAATAAGTACATTTTAAAAATGTTTTTTTAACAAAAAGCAGACATTCATAGCATTATTTGTTTAATTCCTTCAAGTCTGTGTCTCATTTTAAGCAGTGAAGGAGCATATTAGTAACAGTAACACTAACAGTTGCAGAACAGTTGTTAAGTATTCATACAAGGCCTTGCAAGACTTTGTACCTTCTAACAACAAAGCTCTATATATGCTCCTTATGGCAGAAAGTGCCACTGAATTTGTCAAATCAATCAATTTTCTCTTTAAAGAAACATATATCTATTTCTTTCTAAATCTAGTGACAATTTCTCCTTAGACACTGATTCAAAATCATGAGGAAGCAGGCAGCTATCTAACCTTAATAACAGAATTTCATGGTTCGTGTATATTTCTAGATTTCCCTGAAACATCTAATAATACACCTGTGCCTTAACTCATTGTTAAGATTATGAAAGTTAACTTTAGTCCACTTATTGCTTGCTACTTTTGTTCCCAACAGCAAGTTTCATGGACTTAGATTTTCTTATATATTTAAATACTAACGGATGTATCCTTTGTTTAGTCCTATTGCTGCATTTTGATTTAAGATATGAACCTACAAATCTTCCAACAACATTTGAAATATATATTTTAAGCTAGGTTTGCAAAGGAAAATCTCAAGTCCTACTGCAAAACTTTCATCAACTCTTTAAAGAAATAAAACAATAAATGTCTATGGAGATCATTCAGCTCATGATTATCCCAAAGGACAACCAAAGTCCAGTTGACAACCAAAGCACTTTTTTCAAAAGGCAGAAGAGAAACAATACTTCATCTTTTATAAACAACCTTCTCTTACATGTCATTACTATATATTCTACAAGGATTCTCACTGGTTCCCAAGAACTGATACACATATACTCAGGGCATATGTTTGAGGGGGGGGGTGAGTGTTTTATCCATATTTACTTCTTCCCAACACCTCAACAACTCATGACTTCTGTTCAGTTTAAGAAATTTGGTAGATTAGAAGGGATTTTGCTGTTCATCTGTGATGCTATTCATCATATATCTGTTGAAAGGCCCCACAGCAGAGCCCATGTGTAGTGTTTAGATATCTCTGCATTTTTAAAGAGGATTAGAGAAAAGCCTCTGTCTTTAACCCAGGCGAACAACTTCCAGTCAACATAAATACAGATTTGATTATCCGAGTCAATATAAAGGCCTTGTCTTTCTTTTTCAAAGGACATGGTTAATTTTAAACTTCCGGGCACAGTCATCTCCCCAAACACAACATTCTGCCACATTCACATTCGCGGTATGTGGGATTGAAATCACATTAAAGTCATACACGTTCAAATACAGCAAACTCTGTGGTAGACTATCTTGTTGCCAAAAGAAATGAGACGTCTTATGATTTCATACAACACAACATTTTTGTTCTCTTAAAATAGTTGAGGAGTAAAACTCAAGATCAGAGGGCATGCTAAAAATTACTCAGATTAGAAATTCAACCTTTCTTTTTTCTCTGCTGAAATATGCTTGCAAAGGAATTTCTGTCTCTCTCACACATATACACATCAACAAACATATCTGTATGACAGAAATAATGAAAGAATCAAAATGTGAGTTTGGAAAAGATTGTGTCTACTGTCTAGTATGTACAACAGTATACCAAATATAGACTAATTTATATTTCTTGCCCAAACTGCATTTTGATTGGAATTTCTGGAACCAGTTATATTTAACACATGAACCCTGGATTCTCTAGCTAGAATTTGCCTGCTAGAACAGCTTAATTTTAGATAATTAACTATTTAATACTTGGTATTTTCTGTCCTGTTTGAAACTATCCATTATATTCTGAAGATGATAAACTCATCACTATCTGAATTTTGCTGTTCATATTGGAGATAGATAAACCAGTGAATGAACTGTTATATCACCAAGGGAGTGTTTCCTGCTCAATGCAATCAGTACTAAGTTACACTGTGCACTATGGAGTCCCCTGACTACTTTCTTTATCTTAATTTGTTTATTTTGGAGACTCCTGCACAGAATCCTTGGAGACTGGTGAAGAAATCAAAGTGAAGTCTGCTGCACTCAAAACTACTAAATTGTATTCTCAGCCTGACTGAAATAACAGAAAACAAGATTTGAAAGTCATGTTTGTAGATTTCAAGTAACAATAGTTAAATTAAAAGATTTCTAATCAAAACGTATTATTTCGAATGACCTAGGATTCATTTCATTGATACAATGTCTGGGTTCATATATTGGGTATGGCTATGTTGGCACAACAGAGCAAGCCATAAATAACAGTTTACAAAAGAGGCTTATGCAATGTTTTAAGTCAGAAGCAAACAAAACAAAACAAATCTTTGTGGCTTTGTGCGATGCACAAAATCATTCTGCACTGACGGAGAGTTTTGTTGCAGGGAGTAGGATTTTATGAAGTACTTAGTCATTTTAGGAGTCCATTAATGTAATAAATATGTCTCTAACCATATAAAGGAAACTGAAGACCTCTCCTCCAGATAAGGCTGGATTCCAACTTTCAGCCCATCCAAGCTTTTTGTTAAAACTTGCATGTTAGCAACAGCAGAGTAAGATAAACTTCCTTTAATCTAGACAGTTGATAGTCACTATTGTACTGGTACAGGACTGATTTAAGCAAAGAACACAGGAGATAGACAGCAGAGACAATAGTTTGTTAAAACCCAACTACCATAACATTATCCCAGCAAATGAATTCATAAATAGGCATTTTTTTTTGTAATTAAACTTGAGTCTGATAGTCATTTACAAGATCACCTTGCTAACAGGAAAACTCTGACAAGTTAAGCTACATAAGGAAAAGGATAATGGGGAAGTTAAAAGATGTAATGACAGTTGTTCATTACATTATAGTTTTTTAAAGAAAGAGAGAGAGAGAGAGAGAGAGAGAGAGAGAGAGAGAGAGAGAGAGAGAGAGAGAATATATACACAGTTATTCTCTCTCTGTGTGTGTGTTCAACTCAAGACAGAAAACATACATAAAATTGGAGAAAGAAGGGAGTCATCCCCGCTGATTTTCATGTCTAAGAGTGGCTTAGAATTCAGTCTCATGCTTTCTATATCAGTACCACTGCCACCATAACAAACTTAGCAGAATGTACAAACCATTATTTTTAAAGAGTTAACGCAGCTGTTTCTTTTTCTATGTTTGTACAGCTGCTTTGTAAGTAGCTCTAAGCTGTTTCCCCATATGTGTGCATGCACACCTGTGGTTTACCTTTCCCCAGCAAAGTGAAATTGTTATGCATGTATTCATATAGGCAGAAACCAGGAACAGTGTACAAAGCAGCTATGTGGCACTGGAAGAAGACATGACTGCTTTACCAGTTCATACACACTGCTTCATACACACTGAACAGTCTGAAGCACCTCTTTAGAAATATTTGCACATCTCAGTACTAAACCATTCCTTAATTATTAACAGATCCTCTATTTGGTTCATAAATATGCATCAGAAATATTTTTTTAATGATTCATAATTCTGGTTCATGGATGACTGGTGTTTTGTTGTTTGGGGGGGGATTTCTGGAGTACAAACTTGATTTAAGAGAGATCATTCAGTACTATATAAATGAGCAATGCCATATATTGTAAAACACAGAAACGGCTTGTAGCTTCATTGAACACATATTTTATTTGTATTCTTTCTGAAAAGTAACAATTACAGAATATTCACTGTCCTCTGAGAACTCAACTCTGCTGAATTTTCTATGAAGCATTTATACAGCAAAGAATAGGCTGTATCAGCAGCTTCATTTATAGCAGCAGCTTCTTTTACCTAAAGGAGGTTTGTTTTACACAGGCCTTCACACCATGGCTGGGCAGCAGAATTGCATGAAGTACATTTTTAATTTTTACTTTTGTAGAATACAGAAACAAGAGCTATCAGTGGGCAGGTATAAACTGGAAGAACCATCACACATAGAAGTAGCTGCTTCTGTGAAAGTGTCATTAACAAGCAGCCGGAGGTGAAAGCAGCAGTGGTTGTTCAGTGTATATTCTACTATATGTTTATTTGTTGATACTTTCTTTGCTTAGAAAAGAAGTCAGATGTGGAAGTATGTAATAGGTGATAAAAATAGGCTTCATTAAGAGAGAATGGATAAGGAGATGGCTCACCTAATGTAATATCAGGACATAGATCATCTAGTGACACCAAATAGTGGAAGATTAAGAATAGAGACGAGGAATTTCTTCATTAAATTCTTAGCAAAACTATGGAATTTGCAACCACAAAGTGTAGTGATGACCGCCAACTCGCCAATCTTAAAAGAAGATTCCGCATAATTGGTTTGGATTTCAGAAACAGTTTACTCTTCCTTATCAATTGACAAGGAGCCAATAATGGGAGAATACGATTGCATTCATGTTCCGCTTTTGGCCTTTTATTGTATTGGAGTCTGCCATCCAATAGTTCCCTGTTGTGGCCCAGCAGGAGCCATTGGAGCTGCAACCAGACTCTGACAGTGAGGGGCCTTCTGAGTCAGCTCTGGAAGATGTGGAGGACCCTGGACAGGGTTCCAATTCTGAGCAGGGATCAGAGAGGCTGGTTGGCCACCAAGAGGCACCTGAGGCATGGAGCAGTGGTGAAAGCCAAAGGGAGTGTGCTCCTGACGTCATGCCTTGGAGCAGTGGGGAGAAGAAAAGGGAGTTGGTTTTGGATGCTCGGCAATGGAGGGCTGATAGACGTAGAGAACAACTACGCAGATACAGAAGATAATTGGACCCAGGTGGTTGTAATTAGGCTCCTCTCAAGATAAGGAGGGACTTTTCTGGAGGCTGGTTGCAGAGTTCAACTTATCTACCAATGCTGGACAAGCGTTCTCATGCCTGTGCCTTATCTTGGAAGTCTGGATTGCTGCCAAGGTCTAGTCAGTGTGTTAATTTACTGTGAATAAATTGTCTAGCAATATTTTTGTTTTGGAGTGCTTTGGTGTACGAAGAGGGGGGTCAGAACAGTTCCCTATTAGGAAAGAGTTTACATCAAGGTCATAGCGTTTCCAATGTAACCAATTTCAGCAGTGTTTTTTACTAATAATGTCAGTAAGATTCATTGAAGTTTTGATTCTTTATGAACAAAGTCTGATGTGATAACTGGGGCAATAGGTGATCATGTTTCCTCCTTTTCTCCTGTGAATTCTAATAATATGGATATTCTTTACCATCTGTGGGCTCAATTCTTGCCTTTCCTCTGAGAGTTGCATGATCATGACACTGTGATCTGGAGCTATCAATGCTCATCCACAGAGGATATTGTCAGGCATCCTTTAAAAGGCCTGTAGTGTGTTCCCCTTTAAAGAGATTCTGCCTTGATCCAGTTAATTTCAACAACTATTGCTCAGTCTTCAACATTCTTTCTAAGGAAGGTTGTTGAAACGGAAGGGAAGTAATAAGCTATTTGTTTTCTTTTCAGTCGGGTCCAATTTTCAGAGACTGCCTGGACAAGTCCCTGTAGTTTTCTTGGCAAGGTTTTTCAGAGATGGCTTCTCCTGACTACTTGCTTTAGTACATGACCCTCACCTGGTTAGAAAACAGTACTTCTCATGATACTTTTAGTAATCTCAGCAGTCTTTGAGGCCATTGGCTTCTAGACTAACTTTGTGCAGTGGAAAAACTGTTTTGAAATTGTTATATTCTTTCTTTAATCGGGAGTTCCAGTCGGTGATTATTTGGGGACAAAAGATTGGATATTCATTGTGGGTGCCATGGAAATTGGTCCTTTATTTATTTGCATCTATATAAGGCTATTGATAATAATGTATCCTGCTTAGAGAGAGAGAGAGCAGTCTGAAAATTCAGGGTGTAGTATCATCAATATGTTGATATATTACCATCCAGGCTCATTAAGGAGGTTCCAGAGATGCTTGCTCCAGTGCCTAGAGGTTGAAAGGATCTATATGTCCAGGACTTGCAGCCCCCCTGGATACATATTAGAGCAGCAGGCAGAGACTATGGCCAAGAAGCTCTTTGCTCAGCTTGGGTAGTATATTAGTTCTGGCTCTACCTAAGATGGAAGGATTTTGTCACTGTAACTAATACCTCTATTATCTAGTATGGTAATGTGCTCCACATGGGGATTCATTGAAGATGATTGAGAAGCTGGAGTTGGTCTAGAATGCAGTGATTCAATGTATTAATTGGAATATATTGCCAGGAACATATAATTTCTCTGCTGTGAGCTCTGTTCTGGCACCATATTAACTTCCAAGTGTAATTTAAACTGGAGTTTTCAGTCTATAAAACTTGGCATCCTGGTACCTCCAGAATCAAACACTCTAACTATAATTATCCCAGCTAATGTAGCCATCTTGGGAAAGACAGCAAATAGTGTTCTTTCTCTGGAAAGTAGTGGGAGATAGAAAGTGTTCATTTTTGGAATACCCTCCTAATTGAATTTTGACCTATCATTTTCTGGTATCACTCAGCAAATTATTAAAATCAATTTCTTTCCTAGAGCATAGAAGAGCAGAGTTGAAAGGGACTTTGGAGATTTTCTAATTCAACCCCCTGCTCAAGCAGAATGTATTATACCATTCTAGACAACTGGCTGTACAGTCTCTTCTTAAAAGCCTCCAGAAGTTTTAGACTGAGAAGACAACATTGAGTCTGATTGTTTATCACCTTGAGTTATATATTAACAAGGTGGGAATAAAAATCATCATCTTCATCATCATCATCAGTGCTAATGAACTGAGGATGTGTTACTAGTTAATTTATTCTTATTACTACTGATTTATTAGTGATATTTTATTTTTATGCAATTTACTGTGGATTTATTTTAATTGTATTTTGTACACCACCTGGAGTGTTGATTGAAATATAATGATAGCTAAATGAAGTCAGTCAATCAGTCAAGCTGGCTATTGTTGGCAAGGATTCTTAACTAATTAGCTAGGGTTCATATGTTTTTATATAGCTATTTTAGGTCTCTGACTTCATTGGTAAAATGATCAGCTAATAATTCATTGGATTAGAACTGGACTTTAGTGACTCATCTTCCCACTTCAGTGTTCACAGAATGAGCAATAAAAGAATGTCCATTATTATTGTTGTTGCAATAGTTTATCAACTAAAAGGAGCCAACCATTATGGCACATGTCGTCCATGTGATTCTGCGATTTTGTATATAAACAGATAGTCAGCAGAAGTCCAGCTGTGCTGACAAGCTGGTTTATGTGCATAAAAGGAAGTAATAGTTCAAATGTGGATGATGGGAAATCAATGGACCATCACTTTTAAGGAACAATAATAATGCACAATGCAAAAGTTACAAGCTGGGAAGATAAAGTCAACTGTCCTGGTTAAATTAATTTGTTAAAATAGCTTATTACTATTTAAATAATAATAATTTTCACAGTTTTAAATTTGCTTCATTGTTTGTAGAGTGTAATTTGTCACACTTCTCCTTAATAAAAGTGAGGAGAGGGAGAACTCATTGCCTGAAAAGTGTGTGTTCCAGTTGAATATTCATCTGCCTTGGGCTGCAACACAGCTGGGAAACAGCTGGGAGGACAAAACAACAGTCAAGCCTTTCTAACCACATATCCCCAATCATATAAAAATGGAAAGACATGAAGCAATGTTCTGTGGTTGTGGGCTGGAAACATAACTCTGTAATTTACTGCCACAGATGTAGCTGAAACAAAACATCTCAGCAAGATACGCTGATGTACTTCATCTGCTGATGAAAGGAAAAAATAACAATGTGTATTGTGGCATCTTTAAGGACAAAGGCTATGTTCACACAACACACTTAGCTATGATTTGTTTAACAAGGCACAATTGACTAAATTAACAATAAGAAAAAATGCTGAGCCACAAATCACTGTTTCTAAACCACAATTCTGGGTTCATATTATATGTCAAACCCCAAATAATCACTTTTAGACTTAGCATGATGTAGGAACCTGGTCTAGCACATTTGCCCAAAGAGAAGGGTTCCTTTTTTCTTAAAATGTTTTATGGTTTGTTGTAGGCCACCTAAAGTCATTGTATGAGATAGGCAACTATACAAGTCTTGTAAATAAGTAAATATTACATATAGTGATACAGAATGCTTTTCTCCTTTTAATGACAGCCACAGAAGAAAGGCAAGTGATGAAACATATATTGTAATACTTCAACACAGACTGCACACCTTATGAATTTGCATACTAGGTACACACACACACACACACCAAAATACACACATATACACAACGAAACTGTTAATGCACAAGAATTAAACCATAATAATTAAAATAATATCCCATTGCGATATTGACATGTTCCAAAAAGCACATCAACAATTTAGCTAACTTAATGTCCTGACCGAAATTATTGACATATTGTACATACATGGTTTTCATGGCTACTATAAAGCAGAAGTTCCCAACCATTTTTGGCACCATGGACTGGTTTTGTGGAAGACAATTTTTCCACAAACCAAGAGGGGGGATGTTTTGCACACTACCTAGACCACATGAAGCCAGATGAAGCTTTGCTCACTTCACTGCCTGGTTCTTACAGGCCAAAGACAGTTACCAGTCTGTGGACCAGGGACTGGGAATTGGGGACCCCTTATATAAAGCATTGTTTTCTAGAGTTTTACTGGCAACATTTTTTTTACTGTTTGTTACTAGCACTGATGATGTTACCAGGTTGAGGTAATGAAATATCTGCAAGAAAACAAACAAACTCAGAGAGCACCAACGGCCCTTCATTACTATTTGTTATTTTTTTCTCTTATAACTTTTATTACAGGACATATATATTTATTTTGGATTGCTAATATATACCACCCAGGGTCTATAAATGTTGTCAAACAAGCATGAAAACATACCCAATGCAATGGAATCAAGCCACAGCATTATATTTCAATGGCAGCTGTTTAATTATCAGATTTGTGATTAAGATGTAGATAAAAGTCTCTCAAGTGCTACCTTACAAGATGGGGGGAAATGGAGAAAGTCTTGTATGCTTCCTTGAGCTCTTGAACAAGAGAAAGGATATAAATATATCACATATACACATAAATAAATAATGTATAAGTAGGACAGGGTAGTTAGGAAAGATCCTAAATACAGCGATCCAGATTTTTGTGGCCCATTTGATAGATACCAACTGATTTCCTTGGCAAACATAGGTTAGGGTTTGCAGTTGTTTCTCACAAATCATCCAAGTGAATGTTACCCTAAGATTGTTGTGTCACATGATTGTATCCTAATATAATTATATGCACACAGTCATAAGAAATTGGACTTCAATGTCATTATGATATTTCAGCCAATGCTCTAATGTATTTAATGGATGCCATGTGGTATTAAGAATTTTTGTTTTTGCATTGATGCAAAGGGAGTAACAAAGTTGAGCAAAACATAGTTAATGACTATTTACTAGGAAAGATAATTTCTACCCAGTTTTCTAATTTTAAACTGCAGCTCCTAACTTAGGTATTAATTCAGGACATATCAACAAACAATTCACAAGATATGAGCAAATATCCAGAAAAACCATTGTGATGTTATGATTTAAGTTTTTCTCATAAAGTACCATTCATTGTAATAATCTAGAAAGACCAGCATTAGTTTTTCTTTAAATACTTAGTTGAGCTTTCCTTGATCTGAATAATACTGAGATGTTTTAGCATCACTGTTTAATCAATCACTGTTTCAATGGATTTTTGCTACTTGATTGGTTAAGATGCAGGAAATCCTCTCTAGAGCTAAAGGAATAATAAGTAATTTCACTTGTATTCTCAGCATTGTTTACTCTTAGTTATATATGCCCAAAAGGCCTGACGTATTAATTTTCACATGACATGTATTGTTTATAATGAATAATGAGTGGGAGGGAAATGAAAGAAGATGCAGCACTTAAGATATGCTCATAAAATCTTACCTGTTACTGAGGACGTCAACATGCAAAATTTCATAACTCAGAAGTTAGAATACTACTGTCTTATGAAGGTTTCATGGCTGAAATATTCTTGTGGAAGTTTTATATGTTCATTTTAAAGAGATTCAACATGTTATTTTGGGCTCATTAACTCTCAAAATAAATGGCAGATTCTATCCAGCCACAGAAATGCTGGAAAGGAAATCTATATGGATTATTATATTTGTTATACGTCAGCAGCTGCAAAAGGAAGAGGTGGCTAGATCATAGTCTGAGGCGGGGAAGCAGAGAAAGCAAAAAAGGAGGAGGACTAGATAAAGTTTATAGCACACAAAAGAATCCAGTAACTCAGACATTACTTTGAAACACACCTCAATGTCACTCCACAAGTGGATTTGAGCAATTTGTTCTTTTAAGTAAACTGCCAGTGATATTTTCATAGATCTAATACATTGTATGAAGAGCTTGAATGTTCCTGTAGTCGTTATCTTTTTCTGTAGTAATATAAAATGCTACAGGAACATCGGAACCTGTTTATTTTAGATCAGATCACTGATCCACATAGTTCAGTAGTTGTAGGCTAGCTTTGGGGGTGAGGGATACATTGGAATTAGGTATGGGTATATTTAAATAGGCATGTGGTGGCTCAGTGGCTAAGACGCTGAGCTTGTTAATCAGAAATGTCGCAGTTTGACAGTTTGAATCCCTAGCGCTGTATAACAGAGTGATCTCCCATTACCTGTCCCAGCTTCTGCCAACCTAGCAGTTCGAAAGCATATAAAAATGTGAGTAGCAAAATAGGAACCACCTTTGGTGGGAAGGTAACCGTGTTCCGTGCACCTCCGGCATTTAGTCATGCTGGCCACATGACCACAGGGACATCTTTGGATAGCGCTGGCTCTTCGGCTTTGAAACGGAGATGAGCACGCTCCCTAGAGTCAGGAATAACTAGCACATATGTGCGAGAGGAACCTTTACCTTTAACTTATATTGAAAAAAATGCTGAAATATCTGCTTATTGGTTACCATGCTAGAAATGGCTATCCCCAAAACATTAATCTGAAGATGAAGTAGTTTGTAAGATGATCTCTGTCATCCCACAAAGAATCATTTTGCAATATGTTATCCAGTAGATGGAGACTCACCAGAAAGTGTGATCTTTACATTCCTTTTTGAACAGATTTATCATTTCAATGCAAAAGCATGCTAATGCAAAGCAATGCATATGATTCTAGATCCCCGTATAATGCCTATATGTTCTTTTGACTATTTTTTTGACACTCTGCATTTGTCTTTCAAAAACCAGTAATCATGCCTGGAGGACATAAGGTGTTAATGGAAAGCACTAAGCATCTTGCAGAGGGAATTACAGATAGGAAGGGAAGAGAAATGAGGCTTGTGATTGCTTTTTCAGTGTTGCAGATGTACTGGAAAAGAAAGTGCCAAAAGTAACTCATAGCCTGCCAGTGCTTTGTAAGCTACAGCATTTATGGGACAATTTAAGACAAACTGATGAAATGCGAAAAAGCATCTTTTTTTGTTTTGTTTTTTCATTCTTTGATGAATGAAAATTGCTGTCTTCAGAATGAAAACCTAATTTAGGAATTATGCAAAAGTAAGCAAGTTCATTCTCATTTTAAAAGATTTTATATTTCATTGTGATTTTTTAATGAAGTACTTGTATTGTTTGTACAGTATAGCTTAAAATTACCTATTAAAATAAACTGTATATTGCCAAATCTCATCCTTATGAAATGATTTATTTTATTCAATGGGAGTGTTACACATATTATTTTGATTTTTGATTTTTTAGGCTCATGGTATTATAAGGTTTGACAGTCTCTCTCATAGAGACTTCTGTGGGTTCACAAAGCATTCCTGCACATAAATACCCACACAACCAACACATTTTTTTTCAATGAGCCAGCTTTATAGTATGTTAGTTCAATCTTTATTTAATATTTTTTTTAAAAAAAATAGGTAGAGTAGGTACTAGTTCCTATAGGAATTATCCAAGAGGACGTCAGTTCAAGTTCGCTCCTCTCTCCCTCCCTCCCTCGTCCCATCTCATAACAGTAACTCTTTCCAGAATAGAAAGATTAAAACCCAACAATTAATATAATACTGTACACCTAGTATAAAGGTTAAACAGCTTCCAGGTATGCCTTGTACGTACTTTGAAACAAACACACAAAAAATGTAAAAATTGGTTCTAGCAGATAAGAGCTTTTCATACACCTATTTGAAGTTATCAGAGATTGAAACTGAAACTATTTGTACGAGGCATGGAGAAGTTCTAGTACAACACTATAGCCCTTTGAGTCATGCACAGATTTCTAAGCATCCATTAGACTTTCCCCACCCAGATGTATCCAAGTCTCAAGTGAATATTGTAGAGCGCTCATTGAATTTTTCTTTTTTATGCTATTACTCTTTCATCCTCCATTATTGTACTAGGCATTAACTTTACTCATTCTGATGTGTGCTGACAAGAAAACTGTTCACAGACAACATGAACAGATTGCTAGAGGCAGATAGGCAAATGATATATTTTTCTTCCTAATAGCACGGAGGTGTCTCATCTCTATCTCTAGATTTGCTATGTGTCCGTCCCCCCCCCCCAGCTATTCTTCCTACTATTACCACCTTTCCTCCTGTGGTTTTAAAACAATATTGCAATTCTCAGTCCAACACTGGGAAAAGGAACTTTAATAAGAGTTGAAGTGACTTAAAGCAATTATTCTCAACTGGGGAAATGCAACAATGGAGTGGGCAGATTATTTTTGAAGCTTGATATAGAGCTGCTGATGTGGAGCAGTGCCTATTTAAATGTGAAAGAAATTTGTGATACATGATAAGAGCTTCAGCTACCTCAATACATACTCAATTAATAAGAGGCTGTTCATTCTAGGAAGGACAAGTTCCAAGGCCAGTATTTATATTTTTATATGTCTGTATCACCTTCTTATTTAAAAAGTGCATCCAGATTTGAAAACTTTTCAGGTTCCTGCCAAGGTATAAAACAATTAAAAATACTAAAGAATAAAAACAAAACTACTGCAACAAGACTTGCAAAATATTTAAGATAATAAGAAAAGCAAAAGAACTATGCTAAAGAAAAAGTACTTTTAGTTATATTAGCTAAACATGGAAGGCTTCAAGCAGCCTAAAAGGTTGTGATTTTTTCCCCTTATTTTCTTATTTTCCTACCATTTTAAAAAGAAAGAAGTGTTTATTTTAGTAGGCATCTGTCATGGTCTTGGGAGCAAGTGTGAACAACTTGTGACCTTCCAGGCCAACCTTATCTGCCACGAATGGTAGCCCTGAGCCTCAATAAACCTCTTTTAATTTTTTTACTGCTTGCCAGGGACTATGAAAACAAGGAGCTGTCAATTAGTCATCAATTCACCGTATGCAGCTAGAAGAGTTTCAAGCCATGTAAGACTCCCTTGTGATGAAATGTGGACATTGTGGACAATATGCACAAATGTAATTCTTGTTGAGAAATTGGGAATATGATTGTAAGAAGCTGGCTCATTACCTTTAATTAAAGAGGCAAAAATGCCATTTGTAGTGGCCACTCCCTTCTTGGCTTGCTTAAGATTATTTCAAAACCAAAAATGTAATTTTCCTCCTTACCTCAAAAGAGAGAGAAATGTAGAAGAGATCTTACCTTATTTCCAAACCAAATCCAAATGTATCCTTCCATAAAAGGTAACGTGTGTGAGAAGCGAACCGGCAGTAACGCTGGCCTCAGAGTAGGAGGAATACAAAGACAAGCAGAGGAGGGAGTATAATCTTCAGAGACTGGGGAAGGGGTGAAGGAATTGTTTGCTCCTTATCCAGTTCAGATTAGGAACGTTACTCTGAGGCACCTGAACTGAAAGGATAAGCTTCATCATCACCCTTATACATCATGGTAAATCACCACCATTCTGATTCTGTGCTGATGTCTCAGATACAGTATACTGCCTGTGAAATCTTTGGAAATATCATTTAGCCGTTACTCATACAGGCATGACTAATCTTTATATGTTATGAAGGAGAAGAATTTTCCTTGAGGTCACATTGGCTGTTTTCCCACGCAGTGTGTGGTTCCCCTTGCTTTCAACATTTCACACTAAATTTCTGTGGTAGTCTGGGTTTGTGGCATGCTGTGATCTGTCTTGCCTAGCCTGATGTGTGGTGGACCAATAAATTAAAAGCTCCTATTTCTTGGCATAGTGCAGGAACAGATAACATTTTGGTTCATTCCAACATATGATTTGCATACAAGCTGCTAACCCCAAATCAAGGTGACTCAAACATTCATCTCAGATTTGAATGATGGAAAGCTATTCACAAAGGCCTTTTACTGTCAGCTGCTGATTTATTTTTGCTCCAAATAAACTAGGAGACAACCAATGTTTCCTCTAATTTTTTTTCAGTGTGTATGGAAAAGTATAGTGTTTGAGCGGCAAATTTTCATCCCTGAGCACCTGATTTTTTTAGCCATAATTGCCATCAGAGCAGATGTTGGGGAGGGGACAAGGAGGAAAAGGGTCTCTCCCTCTCCCTCAGACCCCTAGGAAGGAAGGAAGGGAAGGGAGGGGGAGAGAAAGGAAAGGAAATGGGAAAGAAGAAAAGGAAAGGAAAAAGGAAAGAAATGGAAAAGAAGGAAAGGAAAAAGGAAAGGAAAGGAAAGGAAAGGAAAAGAGAAAAGAAAGGAGAAAGGAAAGGAGAAAGGAAAGGAGAAAGGAAAGGAGAAAGGAAAGGAGAAAGGAAAGGAGAAAGGAAAGGAGAAAGGAAAGGAAATGGAAAAAAGGAAAGGAAAAGAGAAAGGAAAGGAAATGGAAAAGAATGTAACATTGGAGACAACATATTTGTCTACCTCCTCCACGTATACGTCTTTATTTTTGTGTATGTACTGTCTATACTTGTATTTTATGTGTTTTTTATTGTACGCCGCCCCGAGTCCTTCGGGAGAGGGTGCGGCTAACAAATAAAATTTTATTATTATTATTATTATTATTATTATTATTATTATTATTATTATTATTATTATTATTATTATTATTATTATTATTATTAGAAGGAAAGGAAAAGAAAAAGGAAATGGAAATGATGGAAATGAAAAAGGAAAGGAAAGGAGAAAGGAGAAAGGAAGGAAATGGAAAAGATGGAAAGGAAAAAGGAAAGGAAAGGAGAAATGAAAGGAAAAGTGAAAGGAAAGGAAAAGGAAAGGAAGATAGAAGAAGGACAGAAAGGGAAAGGAAAGAGTGGAAAGGATTGGTACTGCTCAAAAATCAAGTCTCAAGATCCCGTGGACCCCTGTGGGTCAGACAGTCCAATTCCATGCTGGTTCGCTCTCTCCCCAAAGCGAAGGGATCGCAGAAAGACTGCCCAGTCCAGAACGAGGCTTCAGACGACGCAATGCCTGAGAAACCCCGGATGTGCAGAGAAAAGCAGGCTACAACCAGCGAATCATATTTTCCTAGGAACCAACGAAGCCCCATAGGACCAATGGGAATTCTCCCTTCTGCAGCGTCATCTGTCTCCGGGCAGAGTCTTTCTTGATTTCACCAATCACGGATGGAAGAGAGAGTTCGGTGCAGAGAGAGAGAAGGGAGGGAGGGGGGATATTTTCAGTCATATTTTAAGACATGAAAAAACACTGCGCTGCAGTTTGAAACTTCTGCGTGGCATTTTTTTGTTATGTGCGCGGCCGCCAGGCGCACAGCTTAGAGGGAACATTGGAGACAACATGCATCGAATTCTGGGAAGCCTGTAATATCACTGTAGCATTTGTGGTTCAGTGAGGGATTTCTAATGATCAGAATGGATAGATTCCTTTCAGATTCATGTAGTAAAATATATGCTGATCAAAATTACCAAACAGAGTAAATCAAAAAGTGGAACACTTGAATCTGGAACATTTAAAGTTTTTGGGTGACCAAAAACTACAGCATAATGCAAATTAGCTAGGCCAGACATGTCCAAAGTCCGGTCCGCGGGCCGCAAATGGAGGGGGGCGGTTTAATACTGCCCTTTAACAGCCCTCCCTGCTCTATGTAAATGCGGCCCACCCACGGCCCTCCCTTCTGATTGAGGGCGGCAAGCAGAAGACCTTTCAAATTTCTCTCCCACCACCTCTTTTTCTCGTGCGCGCTCACACTTCACCTCCGTCAAACAAAAGGAAAGGAAAGACCCGCAAAGGAAAGAGCCCGCCTCAAGTCTCTCTGCTGGTTGAGCGGCGAGACCGAGCACGATGCCCGCCTGTTCTGCGGAGACGGGGCACATGCGCCGCTCTGTCCGCTCGCTCGGCAAGGGACGGCTCCGGAAGTCAACAAAGCTTTCCCAAGGACCTAGCTGCTAGGCCATGTCATGAACATGGTGGGGCGATGCTCCAGTTGCTCAGCAGAGCATCGCACAGGCGCTGTATATTCCGTGCATGTGCGTGGAAGCCCCAATTGGCTCAAATACTGGTAAGGAGGACAGGTGGACAGGTGGGCTCTCCAGAGCACCATACCAGAATGGTACCTGGTGCTCCCAGCAGGCATCGGTACACCCATACCGGGGCATACCAGTCGTATCCTACCACTGGTTAAGTGTAAATAATCAAACTTCACAACTTCACTGAATTAAAAAAAGTTCTACAACGATGCTGCAGCTAAAAGATCTGGGAATAAAGCTTCTAGTGACATAATCAAATAATAAAAAAATTATTTTTAATTATATGTATGATCATAATGAAAGTCATTATGTATAAATCATGTATTTATCCATCTCTAATACAGATTTTATAAAATACTGTAGTGCTTTATATGCCTGAAAAGGACTATCTACCAGTTGTATGTTGAAGCACCAATAATCCATGTTAGATACATATCAGTTTTCAGTTTTATAGTACTGATGTAAATAGTATTTATGCACTATTTACATAATAATGAATTGTCTTAATTTTTTTCCTTCTAATATTCTAGTTGACCACCCACAATATCCATTTTCTTTCCAAGGATTAAAGATAAACATTAAATGTCTGGTTGAAAAGTAAAGTGATAACAGAATGAGCCAGGTATACTATGGAATTTTGGGAAACAGCTAGAATTAACTCTTGTATGTCATTCAACAACAAATCTTTAAAGATTGTCCTTTTCATAAGTTGTTCATGTTCCAGTTCTACAGAAACAGTAGATTGCCAAATCTTCTTGGAAGTCTCTTTTCAAGCTTCCTATTCATCTGGCCAAATGTGTTTGTTAATCTATCATGCAATCTGGATCTGTAAGAATTCCAACTACCCTCCCCAGGCTGCATTTAGGAAGAATGATCATTTACAGACTAGAAGTACAAGCTTCAGACAAAGAAGGCCATAAAACACTAACAACTGAAAAGTTTGGACCAGCTGCATGATAAGCTTACGGTAAGAAGGGTGGGATTAGATTAATCCTTTCAATATCAGTTCGACCTCTTAAAAATGATCGAGTGGGTAGGAGGTCTCATTGTCATGAAGGAAAGCCAAGGGGATCAATAGAGTGCAGCATCTACTAGTCCACACTGGTTCTGTTGTAAATTCTACCATATCAACTAGGACTGGAGGCTAGAAGTGGCAGAACACACCCTTCATAAAAACCAGTATGTCTATATATTAAAACTATGTGCTTAGAGGAAGTACAAAACAAGTGTGAAAATAAAAGAAAAATTGCTTCTTGAAATGGAGAATCATTTCCTAACTGAGAAAAATATAGATGACTGACTTATTACTATTTGTTAGTGAATCTTTCACTACAAAGTTACTACAAAGGCACTGGAAAAAAGTGATTTATGTCCATTTTTCATATTTTTGAGACCATTGTAGCCTCCATCATTTAGTTACATGATCAATAAATGCATGCTTGGCAACTGACTCATATTTATGATGGTTGCAGTGTCTCTGGGTCTTGTGATCAACCTTTGAGATCTTCTGACAAGCAAAGTCAATGCGAATCCTGATTCATTTAACAATCATGTTATTCACTTAACAACTGTGCCAAGAAAGTTCATAAAATAGGGCAAGGCTCATTTAACAACTGTCTTGCTTAGCAATGAAAATTTGAGAGTCAGTTGAAGCCATAAGTTGGGGGCTACCTATATGTGCTTATAATTTTCTCTTCTATGTACAATCAATAAGAAAAGCTGTATCAAATTTATTGAATTAATTTAAGCTTTGAAACAAAGGATATTTCTATGCTTACCAGATATGTCAGGATATGGCCCACTAGGATCTTGCTGATAGTTGCTGCAAATCACAGTTTTCTATTCAGTAGTAAGGGATATACTATTGAATATCTGGGCATTAATTTTAATTTCATTTAAATCTGGTAGGTTTTGTCTAGGTCCTGGTCATATAATGTAACATAGATTTTTGGAATGCCAAAAGTGAACCTCAGCTTCAAAAAATTCTCAGTTCAGTTGCCTGGGATTCTATACCACTTTGAAGCTGTTATTATTATTATGGTCCATCAAATCAACTCCCAGAAACTATAGGACCAGGACCTCATAGTTTTCTTGGCAACACTTTAGAAGCTCCATGCCAGTATCTATGAGATGAAAGAGAGTAATAGGTCATAAATCACTTTAATAATAATAATAATGTTGAATTTATTAGCCGCTCCCTTTCCAAGCAGGACTCGGGGCGGCGTACACTAGAAACATATAAAACATAACACATGTGTACAAACACATAAACATACATATATACAAAGACATACACGTACGGAGGAGGTAATAAATTACAACATTTGGACAATTAAAACCATTTGCATACCCCCATAATAAAACCCAATATACAATAAAAAATTTAAAATTTAAAAGACAGTCGGGAAAAAACGGAAAGAAAAAAATTACGGTTGAGCCAGGCCAGATAGTTGGAAAAGGTGGGTCTTCAACTGTACACGGAAGGAGCGGAGATCGGAAATAATCCTGATGTCACGGGGGAGGTCATTCCACAGGGCTGGGCCCATCACAGAGAAGGCTCTGCTCCTGGGTGTCGCCCCCCGACACTGTTTGGAGGACGGCACCCGGAGAAGTCCCTCTCTGTGTGAGCGAATTGGTCGTAGGGATGTGTGGGGCAGGATACGATCCTGCATGTAACTAGGTCCTGAGCCATGAAGCGCTTTAAAGATCATAATCAAAACCTTGAAACGCACTCGGTAGACCACAGGAAGCCAGTGCAGCTCGCGCAGGAGAGGTGTTACAGGGGAGTATCTAGTCCTCCCCATAATCACCCGCGCGGCCGCATTCTGGACCAACTGTAGTCTCCGAGTGCATCTCAAGGGAAGCCCCATGTAGAGAGCATTGCAGTAGTCCAGGCGAGACGTCACTAGCGCATGGGTGACTGTGCGTAAGGCATCCCGGTCCAATAAGGGGCGCAATTGGCGCATCAGGCGGACCTGATGGAACGCCCCCCTTGCCACGGCTGTTACATGGTCATCCATGGACAGCCGGGCATCAAGGAGGACGCCCAAATTGCGCACCTGTTCCATGGGGGCTAGTTGCACGCCCCCAATGGCCAGAGATGGAAGCACCTGGTTGAACCGGGGGGCCGGAAGCCACAGCCACTCCGTCTTGGAAGGGTTGAGTTTTAGTCGGTTGCCATCCATCCAGACCCGTACGGCCTCCAAACACCGGGACATCATTTCGACGGCCTCATTGGGGTGGTTCGGGGTGGAAATGTATAGCTGAGTATCATCAGCATACAGATGATATCCCACCCCAAAACCACGGATGATCTCGCCCAGCGGTTTCATGTATGTGTTGAACAGGAGAGGCGAGAGCACCGATCCCTGTGGCACTCCACATGTGAGTGACCTCCGGGTCGAACTCTGCTCCCCTGCCAACACACGTTGCGTCCGGTCAGAGAGAAAGGAGCCAAACCACCGTAGAACGGTGCCCCTGACTCCCAACCCCTCTAGCCGGTGCAACAGGATACCATGGTCGATGGTATCGAACGCCGCCGAGAGATCTAATAGGACCAGGATAGAGGAACAACCCCTATCTCTGGCCCTCCAGAGATCATCCACCAATGCGACCAAGGCCGTCTCCGTGCTGTGCCCGGGACGGAAGCCGGACTGGCGCGGGTCTAGATAATCATTTTCCTCCAGGTGACGTGGGAACTGCTGTACCACCACACTCTCTACAACCTTCGCTAAGAAAGGAAGGTTTGAGACTGGACGATAATTGACTAGGTCCGTTGGGTCCAGGGAAGGCTTCTTGAGCAGGGGCCTCACCACCGCCTCTTTCAAGGCGGCCGGTAGAGACCCCTCACCCAACGAGGCGTTCACTAGGCCCAGGAGCCAGTCACGCGTAACCTCCCAGGATGCCAGTACAAGCCAGGAGGGACACGGGTCCAATAAACATGTGGTGGGTCGCAGACGTCCACGCAACCTGTCCAAATCCTCGATGGCAACCGAGTCAAACTCCTCCCAAAGCGGTCCCTCAAGACTCGCCACGGGCGTCTCTACTGGACCACTGAAAGGGGCCCATCCCATCCGGATTTGAGCGACTTTGTCCTGTAGATATTTCCCAAACTCCTCTGCTCTGCCCTGTAAAGGGGCTTCCCGCGGTCTCTCAGACAAGAGGGAGCGAGTCACCCGAAACAGGGCGGCAGGGCGGTTATCTGCGGACGCAATAAGAGCGGCGCAATGTTGACGTTTGGCCGCTCTTAATGCCACGAGGTACGTCCTCAAATAGGCTCGTGCCTGTGCTCGGTCAAATTCGGAACGGGAGGATCTCCAACGACTCTCTAGGCGTCTCTTGTGGCGTTTCATCACCCTTAGCTCCTCGGTAAACCAAGGGGCCAGGGTGGTTCGTCGCCGCAGGAGAGGCCGCAAAGGCACCACCCGGTCTAGGGCCCCGGTAGTCGCACTATTCCATGCGTCTACCAGGTCCTCCACTCGGGGGCGGGTCAGGTCCACAGGAGGTGGCCCAAGCTCCGTCTGGAACCTATCTGGTTCCATCAGGCGTTTGGGGCGGAACCATCTAATACCTTCCGGTTCCGCCTCCCCGCAGCGGGGGGTAGCACCAGGGAAGTCAAGCCGGAGAAGTGAGTGGTCTGACCATGACAGGGGAGTAATAGTTGGATCCCCTATTCCCAGATCACTCGTCCACTGGCCAGAGACAAAAACAAGGTCCAGTGTGTGGCCTCCCTCGTGAGTAGGGCCCTGAATTAATTGGGTCAGGTCCATGGCTGTCATGGAAGCCATGAACTCCCGAACCCCCTCAGACGCTTCTCCCATCGACGGCAGGTTAAAATCCCCCATCACTAAAAGTTTGGGGGTCTCAACCGCCACCGATGAGATCAGCTCGAGGAGTTCAGGCAGGGCCGCTGATGTATAGCGAGGAGCCAGGTATACTATCAGCAGGCCCAACTGCCTCCCAGGGCCCCATCTCACGACAAGGGACTCACACCCGGATGTCTGCGGCACCGTGAACTCTCTCGGCTCCAAGTCTTCCCGGATAATCACTGCTACCCCACCGCCCCTTCCCTGGGCCCGAGGCTGGTGAAATGCTCGATAACCCGGCGGGCACATTTCCACGAGGGGTAAGCCTCCTTCGTGGCCCAACCAGGTCTCAGTTATTCCTGCGAGGTCCGGCTCCCCCTCCAAAATTAGATCGTGGATGAGGGGGGCCTTATTGACAACGGACCTTTGCTAGCTCTTGTAATTAAAGCAAGACTAGAACTCACAGTTTCCCCAATTCTAATCCATTATCTTAACCACTGGATCAAATTGGCTCTTTGATACTATTTTGAGGTACCAACATATTTTACTTGAGGGTAAAAGAAAAGATGCAAGTTATTTTTTACACAGTTGAAATAAGTACCCTGTTTCCCTGAAAATAAGACCTTCCTGGATAATAAGCCCAATCAGGCTTTTGAGCGCATGGGCTACAATAAACCCTCCCCTGAAAATAAGCCCTCCCTAAAAATATTGCAACACAACAGCAGCCATGAGGCGACCACGCTTGCCGTCTCCTGCTCCTCAAAAATAATAAGATCTCCCCGAAAATAAGTCTAAGCGCTTAATTTGGGGCTTAGGAAAAAACGGTAATGAAGAGGGAAATCTTTATACACACACAAACACACATACACACACACACATCTATATGTCTTTTTATTTTATTTATTAAGAAAGTGTACCCTTTCAATTCCTTATTTGTGAGTTAGTAATTATTACAATAAATAAGCAGACCAATTAGGTAAGACTTTCTGATGTTAAATTACATCCAAGTTGCTATATTCCACTATTCATTTATAAGAAAACATGAATCTCTTACAGGCCAAACCCTTTTGTACAAATCTCATTGTCAGATTTCAGAGAGCAATAGCTCAATAGTTGCCTGATTAGCTAAAATTGGAACCATCCAATGGACGTCTGCCCATGATAGCAACACTAAACTAAAACCTATGGGTCTATTTTCACACTCTTGTGAACAGAAATCTGACAATAATGACTTTTGACAACTACTGACCTGGGTAAAGGTCAAATCAGTGACCCAAAACAGAGGAGTTTCTCTAGCCTTTCACCAGCCCTGAAGAGCCACACACAATTTGCTTTTATTTCTGAAAAGAAAACCTGACAAAGAAAACCTATACAAGTTCTGAACTGTATCACAGTAGTAACCTTATCAGCATGCACTCATTTTAACCTGAAAAGGATCAAAGCCTCATTGATACCTAAATTATGAATGAAACATTAGGCTTTTAAACTTTTAACCTCTTGAATTGCTAAGAGAAAGTTTCCACAATGCATCCAGATCTTATAGCTCCTAGGATGCTGTTCACTTTATGTCTCTAAGTAAGCATACTGCAGAATACAGAAATCCTCAAACTAGACATGAAGCTTGTTTAAAAAAAGATCTCCTTTAAATGTCCTGCAGCCAATCATATATGTCACTTACAGCTCATCTTCACCTGTACAGTAACTAGAATTTTCTTGCAATTAGTCAGAATTAGTAAATTAGTAAATTAGTAAGAATTTACATTTCCTTAGCTAGTGATTTTTAATAACCATTTTCTCCACTTGTGCATCACCAGTGCATCCATTGCATCTATTGATAATTTAGCTTTTCAAAAATGCCTTTAAAGGTCTAAAGAGAAAGGTAAAGTTTCCCCTCTCACATATGTGGTAGTTGTTCCTGACTAGGGGTCAGTGCTCATCTCTGTTTCAAAGCTGAAGAGCCAGCGCTGTCTGAAGGCATCTTCATGGTCATATGGGTGGCATGACTAAATCTCGAAGGCACACAGAATGTTGCTACAAATGGATTAATAATGTTTTACAGTTCATAAGAAATATGAGGCTAACAGTTTCATCAAACCTCCTTGGACAATTCTTAAGGTCTATATTTGTCAATTCTATTATTTCATCACTCACCTATGTGCTGATTTCCCTATATTTTGACTTTATCTTATATAGGAATCTATTGAATTCAATTGCATTCTGGACAATTTAAAATGGTAGACACTTGCAGTTTCCTAACTAATGTTCATAAGTGGGAGCACTTGTCAGTTTTTTTAATTATTATGGCTCCCAGGCTTAATTGGACACACTGAATTTGACCACGCTTACCATGGTAAATTCAGTTGGCTTTCAAATATTAGCTGCTTTAACAGCTGCAGTGATGTAACAGTTTGAAGAACCAAAGTCTTAAAATGCTTTTATCCCTCTATTAATGTCAGTTTTCATGCAGAAGTATATGGATATCAGTATTAGGTGCTAATTTTCTCATTGAATGTTGCTATGGAAAGAGAATGACCTATTGAATTACTTCTGGCACAAACAATGACATCCAATCCCCAATCTTTGTGACAATAAAATATAATTTGCTAGGTACATAGGCAATTTTCACTATAACCAAAAGTAATTATAAGTGTTAGCAGTAGATTCTAGCTCTGTCTGTCTCTGTCTCTGTCTCTGTCTCTGTCTCTCTCTCTCTCTCTCTCTCTCTCTCTCTCTCTCTCTCTCTCTCTCTCTCTCTCTCTCTCTCTCTCTCTCTCACACACACACACACACACACACACACACACAAAGGGTGTGTGTGATATACAATTGCCATCATCCCTGCAAAGTAACATAGAAAACAACTCTGCAGATCAGTCAAAAGGACACCTATTTGCTTGGAAATGTCATCAACACAATCTCTAACATACAAAGATGCATGCTAAATGGAGAAACAAGGCTCTATTTTGTTATTTTCCTTTATCATGAAATATGTCTGTTTCCTGTAGGGAAAAAAGAAACTTTGTCATGATGTAGAGTGCAATGACACTACATTTGCTTATTTATATTTGATTCCTACACATTTTTACACCCAGGAAATTCCTCAGCAGATGTTTCCAATTGACATATCCAAGCACCACCAATCAAAATTTCTTTTTTTTTTCTAGTGAGGAGGAAAGAAAGATTAAAAAAAAAAACCATTATTCTTCTGGATCCCAGAAAAATGTCATAAATGAGTTTCATGTGGAAACATTCCTCCTCATGTCCTTTCTCCAGACTCAACATGAAAACATTTTACCCCAGAGGTTTTTATTTGAGAGCCTTTCTAGCTTTCTGCAATGAACTTCTTCATTTTCCTGACATCCATACTATCTGAAGGAGAAACAAATATGCCTTTCAAACTTTTTCATTAAAAGCACAGATATCATCACATTCTTCATACCCATATAACATTGAAGATTTCAGTGCCATGACCTGGTTTATCATGGATCCCAAATTGGACCATCATTTTGAACAGACTAAATCTAAGAAATGTTTAAGGCAATAAGAAAGAAATTGTAATGACCTTGTGTAAAGGTGGCTGAAAAAGAAGCTTGTTCAAATAGCTTTAGAAAAGAATATGCATAAAGGCTTGGTTTTCAGTTACTCAAAAAAGACTGTGTTATCTAGGAAACTCTAAGAAAATGCATGTTTTTTGTAAGGATATAGGCAATTTTTTGATCTCTTAGATCAGGGGTGTCCAAACTTGGGAACTTTAAGACTTGTGGACGTCAACTCCCAGAATTCCCCAGCCAGCATGGCTGGCTGGGGAATTCTGGGAGTTGACGTCCACAAGTCTTAAAGTTCCCAAGTTTGGACACCCCTGTCTTAGATTTTACCACATTTACTTCCTATACTTTCTCCAGGTCTCACACACTCTGACTTTCTTTTTTCTTATAATCTGCTGAAATACAAATAACACAAAGTCACCCAATCTGACACACTAACCATTTATATCATTTCTTCTTCAAAATTCCCTTAATATGTTGTCATTCCTACTGAACAATGCTTAAGGAATTGTAAACTGACTGAAATACATGTTCTTTCTACATTTGGCATCAGATATATTTTCTTCTCTTTTATTCTGCCCTTTGTGGTATTAAAAGTTCTTTGGATGAACCAGGAACTTTTCTCAGTATGATGTAGAGTAGACTGATCATGCCATCAAAGATTGCATTATATGACAAGGACCTCTTTTATATCCCTGAAAGTAAGAGATGGGGCAGAGCACAGCGATATCTCTATTTGATTTCATTGGGTACAATCTTCACTTGGAAAGTATTCTATTTTACATTGATTGATTTGATTGATTATGTGCCATCAGGTTGTTTTCAACTCCTAGGGACTATAGAGATGTTCTCTTTCTATGGATAATCTATCCCCAATTCTCTTTCCAGTCTCCCATCAGTGCTCTCATTGCTGCTATAACTAAGTCCCTCCTGGTCATCCTTTTCTCTTTCCTTCCACTTTCCTGAGCATTAGAGCCTTTTCAGAGATTTAGTATTTCTCATAGTGCATCCTAAGTAGTCTGATTTCAATCTAGTCATTTGGGTTTCAAGTGAGAATTCTGAATTGATTTGTTTGATAATACCTCAGTTTGTTTTCTTGACTGTCTACAGCAGGGGTGTCCAAACTTGGGAACTTTAAGACTTGTGGACTTCAACTCCCAGAATTCCCCAGCCAGCATGGGAGTTGAAGTCCACAAGTCTTAAAGTTCCCAAGTTTGGACATCCCTGGTCTACAGTATTCTCTTTTTAAAATGTTCACTATTTTATAAGATTCTACCTAAAGTATTTAAAACAGCTTTAGAAATCAGTTGCCTTGTTTTGTACAACATGCCAAGTTTTATTGTGATTAGGCTTATTTTATTGATTTGTGTATATTATTTTCAGTTTGGAAAAAAAATAAATTATAAATTATACTTCAAACAAGTAATGATGGGGGGGCTAACAAACAACCATACTAATAAAAATAAAACAAAACAAATGCTGTCAAAAATACTACCACCAAAATAACTCACACTAATATCAGGTACGTAGAATATGTCCTGACCCTAATGCCTAAGGAAAGAGTCAGATCTTCCAACCTTTCAGGAGACTAGTAAGGTTGAAGCCAACTGGATCTGAAGGGAAAAACTGTTCTGAAGTATGAGCACCCTGGCTGAGAATGTATGTCTCCTGGGTCCAAGAAGATAATATTATTTCACAGAGCAAATGTAATCTACAATTGCAAATTGTAGTTGACGTTTTTGCTCCTTAACTTTACTCTGAGCTATCATCCTAGTTTATCTTACTGTTTTTTTCCTTCCCTCTCATGAATGAAAATGTCTTGAATTTTAGATTCAGACTGAAAAATTTGGGAAGCCTAATAATGGAATCCTGTTTTTAATTGCAGCACATACAGTCTGGTTGTTATAGACATGAAAACAAAATGTTCATGGTATAATATTGCAACATGAGAGCTCTTGTCTCTTCCCTGCTCCCTGTTATCTAATGATAGTTTACTTGGACTGTTTTTAGAATCCTGGATCAATTCAAAAGAGATCAAATGGTGGATGTATTAATATAAAGCCATTCTGATGTGAAGCTGCCAGAAATAAAGTTTGTCATGAACAACTGGGATAAACTTAGAATGACTTGTCTGCATCTGCCTTACTTTGTCTCTATCAACTAACTCAGATACATGATGAGGCAGGCCATGCATTTTAAAAAATTACAATATAAATTTCCCATAGCCTGACAATTGGTTTTAAAATTTAGCATCCTGAGGAACAATTCATTGC
This sequence comes from Natrix helvetica, assembly GCF_964273705.1. Taxonomy (NCBI): domain Eukaryota; kingdom Metazoa; phylum Chordata; class Lepidosauria; order Squamata; family Natricidae; genus Natrix; species Natrix helvetica. The sequence continues at coordinate 132,400,918 of NC_138549.1, forward strand.
ATCATAAATGACCATAGAGTATCCTTGCCATTATAGATTTGATGGTTCCTTGTTAACAATACAAACCCAAAATCTAATCAAGGCAATTTCCAAACTAACTGTGAACTTTGACTGTCCTTTATCTAATTAGATAATTGGAACTACAAAAAATAATGACTATACTTGTATACATTACTCTTAACATTTTAGACATATGTCTGTCATAAAAAGACTGCTGACTATTACACTTTGAATGTGAATTATAAAATAATAGGAGATCCCAAGAACAAGCCAAGAGTTGTTAGAGTTTGGTTTTTTAAGGCAATGGTGTGGGGGATGAATCCACTCTTGCTGAAGAATTAACAATTCCATGTGAACTAAATATAGCACATGGAAGACAAAAGAACATAATTTGTATTTAAATCAGATAAAGATTTGCAGATCTATCCCAAATTTAACTCAGATGAAACATGGATCTGTGCAAGTGAACATGGATCACATTGATGGATATCTTTACTCTCAATTGTATGCCTGAGTGCACATAAATTTTAAAGACTTGAATTCTGTTCAGTTAGGAATTCCTCCAAAAACAGAGTCTTCAGTCACATTTTGCAAACGGATAATGTTAAAGTGGCACTGCAAAGGTTGCATACAGTAGGGAAAATCTTCCTCTCATTGTGCTTCTGATGCAAAATTATCACATTAGTTCAGCATCAGTATTGAACAGAAGTAGCCCCAGGATAGAACTACATGTACTGTACACCAATATAGGAGACTTCTGGTAAAAAGAGCGTTTTCAGAGACATATATAAAGACTTTCCTTTTGGGGGCTGGGGTGGTTTTTTATTTGTTTATTTTTGGTGTATGTTTCAAGTACATTTTAGCTTGCAGACCAAATTAGCTTTACTAATTTCTTTTACGAACAGCAAATATAATCTGACTGCTGCTCTTTCACTTTTTTTTTCATAGCCATGTTAATGAAGTGAGTAGAGGTCAGACCATAAGGCCACTTTACTAAGCCCTGGAGAAGTTGTTGAAAGCTCATCTCAGAGAAGCCGCTAAAGCTGATATGGTTATGCAACTCACACAGCTAATTTATTAGGAGAGAAGAAGAGGCAACAATTTGCAAGCAACATTTTTCTTTTATTTCTAATTCTTCTGAAGGACAGCCTCTTTAAAACTTTGATTCTTTTTGAAAGAAATGTCTTTATTCATTAACAGGCTAACTATTATTACTATTACTTGTGCTTTGTATCTTTGCACTGTTTGCTTCTCATGTTTCTGACAGGATATTCATTGGAATGTTTTTTAAAAAAAAAAGAAAGGTAGGTGATTTGGTTTGGACCAGCCCTTGAAGGTACTGAAGAATGTTTTATGCAAAAACAACAGCCATAATATAAGGTAGCCAAAGGTTACACACTTCTCATCTTGTGGTACTTCTTAGGTCCTGGGGATGAGATTATTTTACAGTCAATCCATATTGAGTAGTAAATACAACCAATTTGCTCTGTATTTCTCAGCATATCATGAAGTAGCGAATAATTTGGCCAATAAAACAAAGTGAAATGGAAGTTACCACAGCAATACATTTTTTTCTTCAGTGAGCCAGCAGCAAACTAGAGTGTTGACTAAGGGACAAGTGAACGAATGGACAAGCCTTCAGAATCTGATATTGAGTTTGAGCATTCTGATGGGCAGCATGAGGCTGAACTCTAAAATATTATAGAAGTAAAAGGTGAAGATTAATGAACTTGCTTCAGTGTACAATTCATACATTCAAAGACCTTTTTAGCAGACTGTGCAGTATTGTTAAGAAGGATGACTAACGTGGCTACCAGATGCTGAGTCCACCACCCCTATAAAACATAAAAGTGGGAAGAAGATACCAACCGAAGTCATTCAATCCACAGTAAAGGATTTGAATAATGAGGTAACTGTCTAATAAAAAAAAAAGTTCAGAACTAATTGGAAAATGTACAAAGAAATTAATAGAAAGCATATTACCAATAAGCTAAAGGAGAAAATAAATTGAAAAAAATGAAAAAAATATTCTTGTTAGAGAAAGTGAGTACAATTCCAGGAAGAACAAACAGAAATACAATCAATCAGCTACAAAAACTAAGACATGAATATTATGGCCCCAAAACTAATTTAAAAGGTTGGGGGATAGGGAATCTGAAATATACTTGGCCACCTTACTATTTCAGGAAAATTCTCTTTAAATTGTAAGAATGGAGATGTGAAGGACTTATTTGAAGATAAAACCCCCAGTGATACATTCCCTCCTTTTATCCAAGTTGAACAGCAGCTCCAGCCACCTCTGATCTGCCAGGCAAGCCTTAAAACAAAGATAGAAGCTGCTTAAACTTTACCCGCTCATATTTGATGTTTAGACTGAAATTGATTAAGGGTGCCTCTCTGACACTGGTAAACAAACATAAAATGGAATCCCCAAGATAAGTCTTTTATCACAATTCTACACCCCAACATCAGAACCCTTCATAAAAATCCACAACTAGGAAAGGATCTACAAAATCTAAGATCGACACACCCCACAGGGCAATGAACAATCTTCCTTTCCAGACTTCTTAGGGAACGTTTTTGATTTACACATCTAAACATGCCTGACTTCCAAATTCATTAATTCATGATTAAAACCCATTTTTAGTATAAGTATTTTTACTCTTAGATTTCTAAACTACGTAGCCTACCTTTGATAGCTATATTCCATATAATTTTGTTGAATAAACTATCTTCTGCTTCCAGCAGCTGCCCAGTGCATTTATTGTGACCTGGATTTGTATTGGGGCAAGAACATTCTTCGAACAGACTCATTATATAACATGACTTGTCTTCTGCTGATTATGTAGCACCTTTTGCCCTATAACAGGGGTAAATAATTTGTAGCTTTTGTTTCCTTTTTGCATAACACTAGTGTCAAAATCTCATGTCTGAAATGTTTCTGACCACTGCATTTGCAACTGATTTGTGCAATACCTGTGTCTGATTACAGTACGGGCACATACATTTGCAGAGGTAGCTGTCAACCATCAATTGATAACCCTAACCCTAACCCATTTTGGATGAAAAAAATTGCACAAGATGGCCAAAATAAGCAGTTGTAATTGATTGGTGCATGAAAACCTTTTGGCAGGCAAAAATGTAACAAGAGCCTAATTTTGTTTGGCGATTACAAGTTGGCACAAGCAAGTTCATTTTTCTAATTAACTGAAGCCAAACAGCTATTTAACACAATCAGACTCCAGAACACATTTGCTCCATCTTAATCGGTTTTTGCTCCTCATTGGTGTTTTACTTCAAGGTTATCGTAATAATTATAATTGTAATAAACTATAATTTAAACAGAGCAATTACTTCTTCCTCAAGCAAAGTGTCACAAAGCATCACTCTTAAAAATGACTGGAAGATCTTTAGACTAAATGTTGCTTTCTTTCTTTCTTTCCATCTTTCTTTCTTTCTTTCTTTCTTCTTTCTTTCTTTCTTTCTTTCTTTTTTTTTTTTTTGATCAGCATGTCCTAATATTCAGGAGTTTCCAAAACAACCATACATACAACCCTCTAAGCCTTGGTACTGCCTAATGGAGAAGAATGTTAGAGGATTTTACACCAGAAAAAATGTAGCAATAATTTCTACAAGATTAGGAGCTTCTCCCTTTAATGTCTCTTCTGATAACCAACATAAAGTATAGAAAAAGAATATTGTAAATGGTGAGTCTGCAACCACACTGCCTTGTGCATCTCCACACTTTCTTTTTACTCTTTGCTTCCTGAAAAACTGAATGTATTATACATTTTTAGACCTCAAGAACTTGGCCTATTTCCTCTTCCCATTCAATCTATTTCTCAAGGTATTTCAATAGAAGCTGCTGTTGTAGCAGGTTCACACAAAGAATGTGTTTATTGATAAAACAGGCTTCAAGTCTTGTTTAATATTTCTGACATATTTTATTTTACAAAATTACTTTAATTTTAATATAATGTCTTGGAATATTGGATATTTGAAAAGCAATAGAATTGATAGCCTTAGAAACAAACTAATTCACTATTCCATTTTTAATTCAAGTAATCAAGGTCCCAAATAATGTTTGAAATGTTTAAATTATTATGAGAAATGAAGTGGTTAGGCTTTGTTACAATTGCATCACTTTCAGATTTTATTGATGTTGGTGGTATAAAACTACTTGGTTTTCATGTTAGCATAAGAAGCACAAAGCAAAGGTTTATAATTATGCAATCAGAAAAAAAATATCCTGATCTTAACTTTTTTGATCCAGCCAGACAACTTAAATGGGGCATGGGGAATTTAAAATGAAAAGTGGAGACATTTGTAATCTTTTTAAAATTTGTTGGACATAAGAAGGAAAAACATTGTATACATATGATCTGACATCAAATGTATCTTGTTTAAGTGGAAATGGGCTACTTTGGATCCTGTCAGTAAAATAATTTTGGCTGGTGGTTTCCAGGAGAAAAGTCTTTTTCTGCTGTTGTTTTCACCCTCTGGAATATTCTCCCATCAGAGCTGAGATCTTCTCCATACTCCTGACCTTCTGGAAGAAACTAAAAATTTGTCCCCACCATTTGGCCTGAGCTCTTATAAGGACCTGCTACATTGTGGGTGGGTGATGCAATAGAGAAATTTCTCTTCCTCAGGCTGCCTATCATCTTGGTTTTTAATTTTATGTTTTAACTTTTTATTCTCTTTTAATTACTTTTTGCACTTTTTAACTTTTATTATATTCTAAGCTGCCCAGAGTCACTGTATCACTAAGATGTGCAACATAGAAATCCAATTAATAAATAATGTATCAGGAGGCAAAGCCACCCTGCTAACTCAACATCCCCAAACATGGATAAGAGTAAGGAGAAATGTCCATTAAGGAGACATGTTGCAAAAATAATGCTGCACTTCTGGACAATGATTTGCTGACAGTAGGATTTTGTTACTTAGGGAGGCCTAATAAAAGCAACCCTTTAAATGTCATTGGCCCAAGTGTAGTGATTAATCAAATTGTACCAAGAAGGAAATATGATAAAAGCCAAATTCTAAAATTACTTTTGTGCAATATAGCTGACTGGAGCAAGAAGACGAATGATGGGGAATTTTATTCATCTATGAAGTATTCTATTCTTTCACAAAACCCATCTTCAAGAAGAAATGAATATAAATGGTTATGAAATGTACTGTGTGCATACCCGTTCAGCAATAAAGAGAGGCATAAAACAGGGCTGGCATGCTGTGGGAGGTTGACTTTGAATATGGGAACAGCTAGGTTACCTTATCTGCTCTCTTGCACCTAGTTTGGTTCAGACCAAGAAAAGGGAGATGTTTCTTATTAACATCTTTCCATCCAGAGAACCTTCCAATATCATTAATTCCACCTCGGAACAATTAGACTCATATATATTGTAACTGATATTATGACCATTTTTCCCAGGTTGAATGATTTTAATTCAGGTATAGATCTGGTTATTTAACTTTTGTAACTTCTACCCACTGACAATGGGGTGACTGGAAAAATAAGTATCTTGCTTCTCTGCATCTCTCTATGGATTGCAGTATAAATCATTCAAGAGTCTACCTGGTCCATCCAATTGGGGTGCTTTCCCTTAGCCCTGAATTATAATTTGCCCTTGAATACCTATGGAGAATATATGTATGTCTTCATCAAAGGTAGCAGTGCTATAGATTATGTAACAATAGCAGAAATATTCTTTTCTCAAATTCTTCTTTCATTATTAGGAATTAATTAGCCAGCAATCATCTGCCATGACTTTTCTTTATTTTTTCCCCATAATTTTATAATTATGCTGACATTTTTATTATTACAATCTTATACTATTATAACACACAGTTAAATACACACACACACACAATGTGTGTATATGTATATGCATATTGCCTCTTCAAATAAAATCAAATTCTTCTTTATTCCATACCTCACCCCATTTTTTATAAATCTATCTCTAAATCTCCATGTCTCCTATTAACCAACAAAATCCATTACGGTAACCAGAAATAACAACTTAAATATTTGTATTTCCATGTCCATTTAAGCGAATTTTTCCAATCCCTCTCTTCAAATAATCAAAGTTCAATCCCAATTAAATAATAATAATGAAACATTACTAAAAAAAGTCATGATCACCCAGTCCCAATCAAAAAGGCCAGTAAACATCACCAGAAATAGTACTCATATCTTATCATCAAAAATAACAACATAAATGAACAAAATAATTGCAAATTAATCCATTACACATTGCTAAAATAACTATCATTATCCAGTTCCAGTTAAAATAAATAGACATATCCAGAGATGCCAACCTGTTATTTAACTATAATCAAGTAAATCTGCCACCAGTTTCCCATAGCCCCAGAAACAGTTCTCTAGCAGGTTTGGCTATCCTTACTTCTAGAGGCCTCAAGAAGCTTTTTCCAGTGGCATTGGTCTTGGGACACATACAATGTGATCAGAAACTGGGAGACATCCAAGCTTTGCAACTTGTCATGAAAGGGTCACTCTTGGATTATTATAAAATAATACAGTGTCAACAATCCACTTACCCATCAATCACAGTGAGGATTAAGCTATTAGATTGGTCCGCCCCAACCTATTCTTTTCTAGGCAAAGTCTATTACTAGGAACACATGAAATTCTCATGTAACATTTGGAAAATGAAACAAAAAATGGATTCAAGCGGAGTGCCACTCTGGCTATTTAATGTCAGTGCAGATGACTGGGATGGATACCTACCTTTCATGGCTAGTTAAGGCCCCTTGTGAGTGACAGGAGTTTAGATTTGAGAAGTCAGAGCTGCTTTACGTGAGGAGGTATTTCCATCTCCTCTGATGTAGTGCACCTCCTGCCCAAGGAATGATTGCTTGTTAGTTTGGCTAAATTTAGACCTGTTTCTAACCTCTGTAGTTGGGCAAAGAAGTGGAGAAAAGAAAGGAAAAGCTAAATATATAATAAAGAAAGAGAAAAGAAATATATGAAGAAGTGACTTCAATCTTTATCAAAACAAATATAAATAAATGTAGGGACTCTTTCCATTCCTTAAAGTTACAGTTAATTATTTTTTTCATTCTATATCCCATTCCATATCCAGCCAAATTTATAAAACATCATATTTTCATTACTGCTGTCAACAAAAAGTCCTTTAAGGTTGCCAGAAGTAATATGTATCTTGTTTTAATCTTGATCAAATGAGCCAACTACATATTCCTTCCTTTTAGTTATAATTCTGTTCTGACCTATGCTTCCTGAGAAAAGCACAAATCACAAACTTTGTCCCAAAACCCCTCTTTTATTTAAACATATGTGAATTATGGTCATTCACAGCCAATAATGATTCACAGTTTGTGAAGAGTCTGACAGATGTCTCCTCCAGTTGCAACCGTATTTTAGGGTAATGGTGATAAGCACCCACCTTTATCTTCCTTGAAATGCTGCCAGAGACCTAATTGCCAATTAATTTTGCAAAGCCAAATGTAGCACAGAGTCAAACAGGACTTCTCAGAGCTTGAACCAACTATTTGAACTAATTGCTCCATGCAAAGGCTCATGTCTGGTTGCTGCTATTTTTTGTCTTATAGGAGGGGCCAATCATCTTCAAGCCTTACTCTCGAATCAGCCTTTTTGTCTTAACTGTTCTTGCCTTCTGGGAGCTCTGTGCATGAGGACATTGGGAACAGGATCACACTGTTTTTCTGCCTCACTGATATCAGACTCCGGAGGCTCCGGAGGGAGCACTTAACTACCAGAATAGCCCTGGCCCCATCCCTGCCTCTGACATAGAGCCCTCATCCAAGCCTTCCCCAGACTCCAAGACTGGTCCATGTTCCTCCTCAACCTCCTCACTGTCCAACTCTGCTGCCAGCTCTGCAGGTTGCCAGTAGACCACAACAAATTCTAAGAGACGGGAGGTTGAACAACTAGCCTCGTGATGCGACCGCAACAATCTGGAACTGAACACACTCAAAACCATAGAAATGGTGGTAGATTTCTCTTACAATACTAAACAACAGTATCAACAATATAGACCTTTAAATTTCTAGGTTTTATCATAGGTCAAGATCTAAAATTGACACCTAACATCAAAAATGTCATCAAAAAAGCACAACAAAGAATGTTCTTTCTGCACCAACTCAAGAAGCTCAAACTGCCCAAGGAATTGCTGATAGAGTTCTACAGAGGAATCATTGTGTCTGTCATGTGTACCACTATAATTGTCTGGTTTGGTTCTGCAACCCAACAAGACAGACACAGAGTTCAGAGGATAATTAGAACAGCAGAAAAAACAATTACTACCAACTTGCTTCCCATTGAGGACCTGTATACTGCATGAGTCAAAAAGAGGGTCATGAAAATATTTACAGACCCCTCACATCCTGGACATAAATTGTTTCAACTCCTACTCTCAAAATGACACTACAGAGCATTGCACACCAAGACAATCAGATACAAAAACAGTTTTTTCCTGAATGCCATCACTCTGCTAAACAAATAATTCCCTCAAAACTGTTAAACTATTCACTAAGGCTACATTACTATTAGTCTTCTCACCATTCATATCACCCATCTCCTCCCAGTTATGACTGCATGACTGTAACTTGTTGCTTGTATCCTTATGATTTATATTGATATTGATTGTTCCTGATTGCTTATTTGTACCCTATGGCTATCATTAAATGTTGTACCTTATGATTCTTAACAAATGTATTTTGTCTTTTTATGTACACTGAGAGCAGATGCACCAAAGACAAATTCCTTGTGTGTCCAATCACATTTGGCCAATAAAGAATTCTATTCTATTCTATTCTATTCTATTCTATTCTAATTTAATATTTAATCCAAATATTCTGAACCATTCTCATGGGATTTTATTGCTCTTGTTTTCCTCTTTGTATCATCATGCAGGGTTCTTTAAGATTTTAACAAGTGTTAAAATTAACTAAAATGCCTGGAAAGTTTTATTTAAAGCCCCATTCTTTTTGATGCAATTGCACTGAATATGTTAATGTTATTTATGTTTAAGTTAAACTTATTTTAATTAAGTTAATTTTATTTATGTTAAGTATGATATTCCATTTATGGGGTTAATGCACTTTCTGTGTTAGTCAAAGACTAAGAAAATTCATTTGTCTGTACTGTATACCAATACAGAAGTAGGTATTCAGGTAAGCACATATTTAATGAAAATACTGTATATTTTGCTACTCTTACAGATTGTTAACAAACTAGATTTAGAAATGTGATAGGGAACAAAGAACATTAGATTCTTGGAGTGATACTGAATAAAGTAGAAAAAAATGAAAATATATGTAGAAAAAGCAGAGGTCTTTGCATTCCTCAAACCATTTGTTCTCAAAAAATAAGAGTTGTTCAAATCCTAATATGAACATATGTGTGTTAAATTCTTGGAGGTAGGATAGGATTAAAATAAAACTAGATTGCAAAAAAGTTGGCATATTACATATCATGCTTTGATATGTAAAAACAATGTTTAAGAGGAAAGGCTAATGACTAACACTATACCTGTTTTATACTAAGCTATGTTTCCTAACCTGATGCCTTCCAGATCTGCTGGACTGTTAACTTGGAAGAGAAAGAATTGCAGTTCATCTCTTTCTATGTTGATATAAATGGACTGCAATAGAACAGATGGACATGAAAGATTGCAAATTTCTGTCTTCCATCACAGAGATAGAAATCTTTAGTTCCAAAAAAGGAATATTTCTTTCTAAACAAGTCATAGATTATGTATTGGTCTAAGAAATCTATACAGTATGTGCCTGCACCTCAGCTCCACAATCAGTTTTTCCATGTCAAGATTCTGAATGCTTAACAGAGAACCTTGAACTGTAGATATGTACTATATTCAACTCTCCCGAATACCTTGTGCAGATTCTGTGCAAAAGCAGAAGCAGTGAGAATGAATAAAATGTGCACATGGAGGAGAGAGCCTGGTTGCAAGCTCTTTTGGCCTCTCTTGACTCAGTAGGCCCAACCAAATGCTAATAATGTTATTCACTGTCACATGCAGAGGAGGAAAAATCAATCATCTATAAATTATAAATAGAGATGATGGAAGTTAAAAGAAAAAATGAGAAATCCCCAAGTGATCTACTGCCTGAGGCAACTCTGCTGACTAATTTTAGTTTCCTTTTTTGGCTCCTGTTTTGTCTGGTTCAGTGATTGCTTGCACTGGTCTTCTGGGGAAAGTTCTGTTATAACAGAAAGTAACCTCAAGAAGAAATGTTGGAAGGGAATGTAAGATGGGGGATTGGTTTTAGTTCAGGTTTCCCGCAGATGTAACAGAATAATTGGAAGACTTTCTAAGCAAAATGCACCTGACATAAATGAAGGGGGTGAACAGTTTTAAAAATGCTAGTGTGCTTCATCTTAATAATGTTTATAAAAATAGACACACCTTGATGGCCCTTTAATCCCTGTAGAGAATATGTTTCCTTTTAAGTATGCTTAATAAATTTTTCGGACTAGTTTCCAGACTGGAATAAGAATAAGAGACCTGCTGGATTAGACCAAAAATTCAAACTATTTGAAGTAGAGACCATTCAGGCATTTCTAGAAAATCCAGTCCATGATAATCTACAGTCCCTCACCACCCCTTAGCCATATTACCACACACAAAGCATCAGGCATTAAGTGGCATATTGCTTTGTGTACTGAAATTACACCAAGCTCTCATGATGAATCTATTGGTTACTACTTGAATGTGCTTAATCCTTTGTTCGAGTTATCCAAATCAGATACTATCATCATGTATTGCTTCTCTGTTAACTAGAGTAGCAAAGGAAATTATTTATTTTATCTGACCATGAAAAAAAGGAACTGTATTGAATAAAGCAATCCTACATAGATTCTAGGAGCAAATCTTTTTCTCTTTGCAATTTTGTAACAGGAGAACGAGACTGCAAAGAGTAGTTTATGTATTATCAGAGATACAGCTTCGGTATTTATTTTGCATGGTGAGGAAAATGCAGCAGATTTATGGAAGTCTCTACTATACAGTGGGATTTATTTAAATTACTAATGAAGGAATAAATCTAGGAAAGGGAGACATTTACGGCAACCTTATTCACATAGGGCTTTTGTGTACACTGGGCGAAGCGGGGGGGAGTGGGGGAGAAAGCTTTGTATTGCATTAAAACCCTTCTTTGCCAGAGTAATGAATTCTGCCAAGATTTTGTTAAAGGAAGAACCTACCTGTCAGGGAGGAAACTGAGCACTCCCCATGAGTGTGTGCTTGTGTGTTCCAGGAACAGACCCTTGATCAGGATAATGCCTGTCAGAAAGATACTCTTTTGCGGAAGTGAGATAGAAAAGAATCTCTTGTTTTTATAGCAAGAAAGATGTACACAGAAAGGTTAGTAGCAATCAGAGCTGCAGAAGCTTACCATGTTTGGGGTCTTACTGTTCTCTCCCTGGGCAATGTTCCCAGAACAGAGATGAGTTGATTGCACCTGAGGCGATTGTGGGATGGGTGTTTGCAGACAGTAGCCTCCTGCTTGCTCAAAGCAAACCTGATCTCTCTTTTCAGATGGAATTGCCCATGGGAAAGAGGATATAATTGGTAGTGAAAATGTGTGACTGTGTTTTCTGCAAATGTTGTGCCATTTGAGGTAACTTCCCAGGAGCATGGCTGCACTAATGCTATTAGTCATATTTATTTAATGCCTGTTCATCAATGCTGTTCACGTACTTCAGGCCAGTACAGTAAGCTATGTGAAGATATTTTAGTACATAGTACATTTTATGTTATATACATTGCAGGGGTGCAAAACAGGTCTCGATCAAAATCCTGCACTGAACCAAGAGATTGAATCTTTGAGTCATACATAGACAAGTCTTGAAACTCTCATGGGTTTATAATGTGCTACACCACCCTAATGAATGTTTGCACTTTCTGAGGTACAAAAGGTGATACAGCTTTTGCATAAAACAAATTTGCAGACAATTGATTGTCTGATGTTTTTTGCAGTTTTTACACCTTCTCTCTGATTATGATAAAAGACCAAGAAAAGAAAAGAAAGTGTTGAAAAGAGACCAGATGAAGATGGTGGAGATTCCAAGGATGTAATCATTTCCATAGTTACAGATAAGGTCAAATAGGGAAGCACCCCATTTCACCTGTCTATTTTGTCCTTTTTATTAACAAGATCATAGGACTGCATATGCCTATTTGCGTGCACAACAAAATGCAAAAAGATAGCTCAAGGTGTGGAGCTGATTGCCTGCTGCATCAGGATGACCTACAAAACCAGGTATGAATCTATTTTTGAGTGACTATATATCAAAGATATTAATAGCTAAATTTGGAGAAGGCCAAATCCATTGTTGTTAACATTGTTAAATCAGATCTATTTTTATTGCCTTGATTTGATTTGCAGAGGTTCGTTATGTGGCTCCTTCTTTTCTGTCCCTTTCTTCAAACTCATTTCTCTCTCTTTCCCTCCCCCTCTCTCTCCCGCTTTTTCTTCTCCAGAATCCCTTCCCATCAATTCCCAGAAACAGTGTTTATTTCTGATGGGTGATGATCTCAAATATAGGGATACGATCAAAGGTGAGCTTTCCTTTCTTGAAACTTCAACTAACGACATATTCCACTTCACTGCTGATATATTGCAGCAATCTGGGCCTTCACATCAGTATTAAATAAGATTCCAGAATCCTTGATGATCTATTGCAAAGTGCCCTGGGGAGTATAGACTTTCATTTATCTACTGCCCACCCCAGTGACAACTCAACTAAGTTTAGAACACAGTGCCAAAAGGGAAATAGAGGAGAACATGTGGAATGGAAAGCAAGAATAGGAAGGCAGGCAAATATGCCATAAATCAGAACAACATAAAAATAACTAGGAAAAAAAGTTTTACCGTGGAGGCCTACTTTAAACACATTCCAGTCTCCATCTGCCAAGTGTGGATAAGGTCACATATGTCCAACCTTAGTAAGGTGTTAAAAGAACAAAACAAAACAGATCCAGGAACTTAGACAACTCTTTTATGTGCATATACAGTATATGTCTATATTTTTCTCTCTCCCTCCTCTATGAGACGAAAGGAAGCAGAATGGTATGTCTATATTGATGGAATAAAATTAGAAAGGAGAGGAGGGCAACATTTCCTCTTATCATAATATGTATTCCTGTTAGGCAATTCCTTTTATTACACATGTAAACTTATTTGATTCAACATAAAGATAACCAGTTGCATTATATATTCACTCTTTTACATAACTGCTATATTTGAATTAATCATTGATCTATTTAAAAATAGTTAACTATAACTAAACATATTCTATTCGGTAAGATTCTAAATGCATTGTTTTTACGTCAGTTCCAAATATACGTATGTGTTATATACAGGTCCATTGAGGACCTGTATACTGCAAGAGTCAAAAAGAGGGCTGTGAAAATATTTAGAGACCCCTCACATCCTGGACATAAACAGTTTCAACTCCTACTGCTATAGAGCACTGCACACCATAACAACTAGACACAAGAACAGTTTTCCCTCGAATGCCATCTCTCTGCTAAATAAATAATTCCTTCAACCCTGTCAAACTATTTACTAAGTCTGCACTACTATTAATCTTCTCAGCATTCCCATCACCCATCTCCTCCCACTTATGACTGTATGACTGTAACTTTATTGCTTGTATCCTTATGATTTATACTGATGGTTTCCTAATATGATTTGATTGCTTATTTGTATCCTATGACTATCATTAAGTGTTGTACCTTATGATTCTTGACAAATGTATCTTTTCTTTTATGTACACTGAGAGCATATGCACCAAAGACAAATTCCTTGTGTGTCCAATCACACTTGGCCAATAAAGAATTCTATTCTATTCTATTCTATTCTATTCTATTCTATTATTCTACTCTACTCTACTCTACTCTACTCTACTCTACTCTACTCTATTCTATTCTATTCTATTCTATGGTTCTATTCTAGAAGATTTTGGATAACCATTTGTCTGAAAAGGTATAGAGTTTCCTGTCTAGGCAGGGGGTTGGACTAGAAGACCTCCAAGGTTCCTTCCAACTGTTATTCTATTCTATTCTATTTTCAGTGTCTCTGTTAACATGAGGGCTAATAAAACATAAGCAACCCACAGACAATGTGCAGTCCCCAAAATTATTTTGCAGCCTCCAAAGATCCCCAAATCATCAAAAAAAACCCCACCTTCTGGTATTCCTTATTTAACATAACTAACAGAAATGGGATCTTTAATAGATGCATTATACCTATCTTATCTATATAAATATAGTTAAAATATATTTTTAAACATGTATATGTATGTGTAAAAGGGGCCAAATCCTTCAAAAGTGAAAATGGAGCTCAAAATCTTCCTCCTCTCCAGTGATATCTTTGTAAAGCCATCTATAGCCCTCAAAGGCTTTAAAAAAAGGAGGCATAGGATGGTGGTTTCTGATTAAAATAACTCTAGGTCTTTGCAGTATGCCACATAGGAATAACCTCTTTCAAAGGAATCAAGATTTTTTTTTTAATGGCAATGCAGATGAAAGTACAATTTTAAAAGAACTTGGTGGGGTTTTTCCTCCCCAGAAACAGAATGGTAATTTCTATTGGTATTCAAAAGGGAAACACTATCACCCACAAGAATAAGACACCTAAAGGAATGAGCCATTGGCTTCTTAAGCTCTTATGAGCGAGCACAGCCTGCAGAGAAGAAAGCGTCAAGATGGAATAAATGAAGCGATAACAGAAGGAAGTGTAGAGTCCCTGGAAGCACATCATTAACCACAGCAATAGGGTGAGCTGGAATGCAGAAATAACCAGGGGCTGAATGTGACCTCACATGGGCAGAGGGGGAGGGAGAAGAGGGTTGCAGAAAAGGAAGATTTGAGAAAGTTGCTACTGCGAGGGCCTCCCACACTGAAATTTCAGGAAAGGAACTATATCCATTATGCAGGCAGCTTCACTGTGGGGCAGGACTTGAACCCATTAAAAAATAGCCATATGACAGATCTGAGGCATAGATCCTATCAGCCACGCCATGCAGTGCCTGTTCCATTATATATTTTATGTAAATTAGTTACTGAGAAATTTACAGCTGAAGCAATATTTTAACATTTCGCAGCACCAAACCTATTTCATAAAGCACTGTCCCCATCCAGGTGAAAGCACACATGGCAGATCATTACTCTCCTGGTAAAAGAAGGCTCCAGCATTGTCAGAAGTTCTGGCACAGATGGTAAATCCATTCAGACTGTGTAGAGTGGAGCTGAAGGGGTAGAGGGAAGTCACCCTGCCTGCAAGCCATCAGCAGAAGAATTCACCCAAACTCAAGAAGAGTAAGTGATAGATTTATGGTCCCTCTCTGACCTAAGATTCTGGTAAAACACCTAGATAAACAAAGAGCTCTGGTATCTGTGAAATGTTCTTCCCATTAATGTTAGGGTGTGAAGTGTAATACTAACTTGGGGAATTGTTTCACAAGACATTCAAGATCTATGGATGTTTTAGGACATATTATAAACATGTTTGCATGCATCTTTCTCAATCCCAACCAATTTGGAATGTCGATTTAAGAAGGCACATAATAACTGCAACACAGTCGCTCAACTCCCAATTATCAAAGATAATTTAAATGGATGCCACAGCTGATACTGAACATCAGAAAGATCATCTCAGTTTAGATCCCACTACTTGCCATCCATTCCAAGCCCATGCTTAACCAGACAAGGGGGTGGTTGAAGACATGGCAATAACTTCCCCAAACAACTGGCTTGAAGAATGGCCTTTTGAAAAGCACTGACATTGGTCAGGCCTAGCAGCATCACTCTGTCTCCCAAAGTAGCATTTCCACCTTTCTAAAAATTAATCATTTTCTGGCAACCTGGAGTAACAAGAAGGGGCAAGGATTCAGCCTACATATGGCAGAGCTTAACTCAAAGAGAATCTATACACTTTCTCATAGTTCACAGGCTCAAACGAATCCAAAGTGGCTTCACAAGGCAATGCCCTTGTAATTGAACAGATTCTACCCAGTGTGTTCTTGAGACTCAAGTAGGATTGTTGAGAAAATCAAAGTACAGGAATGACAGCTTCTCATCTCATGGAATCCCATCTGTTTTTGCTATCCGCAGCATATTGCTGACTAGAAGATTTTATCGTCTTGTCACATCTCCATCCCCAAAGCCAATTTCAGCACGATGCCAAAGAAAGCAAAGGATCACATGAGAAAACCGAGGCAGAAAGATAAGAATTCTGGGCAGTTTTGATCTGAAACGAGAGTTCAACTGTATGTTTTATATTTCAGGAAATGACACATACCAGAATATTTTAAAACAAAAATCAATGTTGTCTGACGGAGACTTCCCAGCTGTGCCCACTGACTGTGAAACACATACAAGTTTTGCTTACAATATTCAGGCCACTCTCAGGGCTATCATCTTTTGTTTCAAATGGCTGGTGTTTTCAAAGAACTCTTCAGATTGACCCTGCTCCCATTGTATTAGTCCCACCATTGAAAGGTCATCTCTGAAATTCCCATAAATGTCACACTGTCATAGGTGAAGAATTTCACCCTGCTTCCAAATCTCATCTGGCAAGAGAGAAAGGGAGAGATGCTCTAAAAAAGTACTTAGATTATATATCTGAACTGAGGAAACAAAGACTAAAAGAGACAGCATTATTTCTTTAAAAACAGGGTATGTTTGTGTGTAGATAGGGTAGACCTGTACATTTATTAAAGCAGTTTTTTCTTAAATTTGGCAACTTTAAGATACACGGACTTCAGTTTCCAGAATTCCCCAGGCAGTATGCTGGCTGGGGAATACTTGAAGTCCATGCCTCTTAAAGATGCCAAGTCTGAGAAAAACCACAATAATTGGAAAAAGTATTTCAAATATCACTACTTTAGGCATCAATAATGATAAAAATAATTAAATAAACCACCTCTCATTAAACTGAGACTATCAGTTTGGAAACAGTCACAGAATGATGGAAACTACAGTTAGAGTTGAGCTCGTAGCGCTAATTATTCATTGCTTGCTTTTGGGGGAAAAAAGGGTGTTTTTATTTTTCAAAACTCTGCCCATCAGAGTAATTCCTCATTTCATATTCTGCTCTGGCATATTTGAGAGTATACTCTGGGCAATTTGTTTCAGCATGTCCATGTCCACAGAAATTATACCTCAACCAATTTTTTAAAAGAGCCAAATCCCCCGAAATAAAATCATAATGCAGAACCAAGTAACAGGAAACAATAGAAGACAAATAAGAAAAGGGTTAGAGCAGTATTTCTCAAGCTTGACAACTTTAAGAAGTGTGGATTTCAACTCCCAGAATTCCCCAACCAGTCATGCTGCCAAGTTGAGGAACATTGGGCCAAAACAGAAACAAAAAAGCATTTCTCCCTTTCCTGCCAACTGTATTTTCAACTTACAAGAGCTCTCCTGTGTGCATCAAATGGGTGGACAAGTTCACAATGAAAATGATCCTGGGGTGCTCTCATCCACTTGGAGTATTTCTGGTAACAATAAACAACCCTCTTGTCTTGACTATACTCAAAATAGCTCTAGCTGACTATCCTTTGGACATTGCTGAAATACAATTGTAGGCATCCATCACCACTGGCCAGGCTGTTTGCGCTGGCTGGAACATATGGACAGCCAAATATAACAACATTCAGAACAAGAATCTATGATCCCCTACTGATTGTGTCAAACTCGATGTTATAATCATCTTTGTCTCGGTCTTTCAAAATCATCACACAGAAGGTATAAGTGTGATTATAACTCGTAATGTGAATAAGTTGTTAAGTCTACAAGCTATATATATGTTATTTTTAATTTTTCTCACTCATGCTTTTTTAAAAAATACAACT
Source organism: Natrix helvetica (assembly GCF_964273705.1). Taxonomy (NCBI): domain Eukaryota; kingdom Metazoa; phylum Chordata; class Lepidosauria; order Squamata; family Natricidae; genus Natrix; species Natrix helvetica. Next base: position 132,418,805 of record NC_138549.1, read on the forward strand.
TATAAAGAGTAGCCAAGTAGTATACCCAATGCAACACATACATTCACATTATTCTTTAAAAACCATTTAAACTAGATTCTCCATGAGATAACAGAATTGGAAAAATATACTTGTAACAAAAAATATATTTTTAAATAGTTTAAGTATCTGGGCTGTCCTATCACAAAATGAGTGGATGCATGTATATCTGTATCTGCACCCAATTACACTAAATACTACAATAATAAAGCAGGCAGAGTAATGTTATAATGCAACATTTGTGCTTTCGTATTTACATGGTCATGTTGTACATAATAGGCAGTGTTTGTGCCATGATATTGCAGTATAGGTGTTATCACTTGTCCCCTTCTCTCCCTAAGTGACACCTTTGACTACTATCTGTTAAAAGTTTCCAGTTCAATTTCAGCTGGAAACTTTTTGTTACGAATTGTGGTTTAAAAAAACTAGTCAGGATAGCCTAAATGTTGCTTCTTCCACAGAACTATCATATTAATAAATGCTATGTATTCCATAAGCCAAATGGCTAGGTTTGAAGTTTTTATAAGAAGGATCCTAGGTAGCATATATTATGGTTTTGGTGGGGATAGATATTTAATCTGTTCATTACTTGCATTTAGGAACAATTTTTCCCTGGTTAGGAAGTCAATGGAACTTAGATTTCCACTTTTCTCTGATGGATTCTATGTTGTTGTTGAGAAGTCATAACCGACCTATCGCGACCCCATGGACAACATTCCTCCAGGCATTCCTGTCTTCTACCATCCTCTTGAATCCATTTAAGCTCACACCTACTGCTTCAGTGACTCCATCCAGCCACCTCATTCTCTGTTGTCCCCTTCTTCTTTTGCTGTGAATCGTTCCCAGCATTAGGGTCTTCTCTAGTGAGTCCTTTCTTCTCATTAGGTGGCCAAAGTATTTGAATTTCATTGATGGACTCTATAGGTTCACCCTTATATTTGTACCAAGTCAAATGTTGATTACTGTCAAAAAGATCTACAAGGTGATTCAGTGTAAATGTTTCTGCGTGCTCCAAAGCACTTCCCACATTCAAATTCAAAGCACTTCCCACATTCAAATTCACAAATATATATTGTGTTGATTTCTTAATTTAGTCTATCACCTTGAGAATTCCCGGGGGCTCCCATCTACATCAAATTTTAACCAGGTCTAAATATGCTATCTGTGGTCAGCAAAGATCAACTATATATTGCCATCTTGCTGGACAGCCTTCAGGTTAAGCAATGATAGCATTTTTAATTTGCTATAACAAAGTCACAAACTCTAAGATGGTCACTTAGACTTCAACAAAGTGAAAAATAAAGTATCAACACAAAAGAAGGTGTGGCTCTTCTAAAATGATGCCTACTTGCATGTGGCTTCCATATAGGAAGGCCACACTGCAGACCAGTTACTTCTTGAAGGATATCTATGGAAAAGGTAAATTACTGAGCCATGATGGGGATGGGGAGGAGGGAATCACAGGACAGGAACAAGCCCAAGGCTTGTAAGAACCCAGTTGGGTGGGATGGAGGGAAGGTAGGTGGGGCATCTCTGCATCCCTTCAGTCATTCATACAGGTGGACAAATTGCTATGCCTCTGAGTTTTAATCATGTGACTGAAAGGGTACTGCAGCATCCGTACCTTTGGCAGGAGTCATAAGTCCTTTGTTCAGTGCTATTGTAATTTTGAATGGTTACTGAATGAATGATCATAAGTCTAGGACTACCTGTTCACACTTACTTAAAGATTCTTAGGGGGGAAATCAGGTCAGTGTATTAAACAAAAAGGTATTTCAACTTTGGTCTAAGATGCTTCTGATGTCTTTCCCTTTCTTCCTGTGTTGCAAAGCAAACAATCCAGTTGCCTACATCATATTTCCCAACATTTAATCTAGCTTGGTGTAATAGGCACTAAAGAGAATGGTTCTGCTTAGCATCAGACCTTTACCCAGTTTTTTTTCTTTTTAACCCCAACCTTTAAGAGTCTTAGCTAAATTAGCTAAGTTTCATCCAAACTGGTTTTCTCTTAGTATAGTTGACTAAAATCACATCAATTCCAATTCCATAGCATTGGACCATGGATAATTCTTGTCAGTTGCCTTGTCTTTTTTAAGCTGGTGACCAGCATATGAGATGAACTGCACCGCCTCATCCTTCCTGTTGCTCCATTCTCAAACTTCAATGGGATGCTGGGACTTGAAGTGAGAAGGAAAGTAAATATTCCTGTCTCAGGGAAACTTTCAAACATGTCTTTTCTTCTATTTTTATTTGCAGCAATGGAACAGTGACCCTGGCTTTATCTTTGTTCCAGTGATTCTGGTACAAATTGCTATTTTCCCATGATTTTAAGGCAAAGACTGAGAACTTGTTACCTCACCAATGCACATTGCACTACACTAATTGTGTCATAATGCCATGTTGCTTGTCTCTCAGCTTGTCTTCCACATCTGGAATTGTGCTTGGAAAGATTTCTGGAAATTCAAAACCAAACATTTCTGGATAGCACCAAATAGGAAAAACAGCTTTAAGATGTTGCAAAGGCCTCCCCTCCCCCTTCTTTGCAGTAGTACAGATTTACCACAACTATTCCACTGGAAACTTTTCCACGTAATTCTTCCAGTAAGCTCAGAAAGTCTGGATGTAGCACATTTCAAATACATTCACAGCAGATGCTTGTCAACTCCTGCTTACTCATCACTTGGCAAAGCAAGCCATATTTCATCTTCAGGAGCTAATTCTGGCTCCTTCAACATTTTTACTGCTTGCTTGAATCCTCTCCAACTTGGAACATCACAACAAATGTCTGGAAATGAACATGGTAATAAAAATGCACCTCAGATTAGAGAAGGTATTGCCTCCTATCTTGTTTTTATAGTGGGATGCTTGCCAGGTACACCCAAAATAGCAAGATAGTCTATTTGTTTTAAATTAGTAGTCCACAATACCAACTGGACAAGCTAAAATGAATCTAGATATAATGGGTGCATTCAAACATCACTTAATTATACAAAACAAAACAAATCATTATAGATCAGCTAGATGTATGATCTAGAGAATGACTTCTGACTGAGAACCATTCCTATCACATTAGTCTCTTATAATTTACATACTGAAGAAAACAATGTATAAGCACCCAGTATTTTTATTCACTTAGCCTGGAGTAAATCCCATTGAATTGACTGAGTAAGTAGATTGCAATACAGATGGATAATAATAACACATACACAAACACTAGCACACAAACAAAATGGACACACACTTCTGTTATAATAGGAATGAAAGCAAGCAGTGCCTTTGAGACAGTAAATTGATTTTAAGTTGAAAAAAGTGTTTGGGATCTTCTGAACTCCTCATGTCCCAGAAAGAGCTTAGAATGCCAAATCAGAATATATATCAGCATCAGCCTATGTGTCTAAAAGTTAAAACGGTGATTGAAGGCTATACTTGAATAGTATTTTTTACTCTTCCCTTAACAAGAAATCTTGGCAGGTCTTTCCTTTGCTGGCTAAGTGGAAAGCATCATCTTTTTCTCCTGACAATAGAACACAGAAAGAGGAAAGTAACACATCCTTTTTAGCGGAAAACCTGTTGACCTTTTCTTAAAATTCCCTGAAGCTCATTCTTCATGCATACATCCACAAATAAGTTGGTTGTAACAGCATCTTTCTCTCCTGAGGTAACTACTGTACCCATGAATGCAACCGGGTTCAGTGCTGTGAAATTGAAAATGAGTTCTGCTATCACTACACTACCAAATGCTGCCAAGTGTACTGCCAATAATAACTGCCATAGCAATATGCCATGGTTTTATGATCTGTGCTATAGATTTTGTACTCAGTGATAGGCTAAATGTACTGCAGGGAAGCCTGTCAAGTAAAAAAGTATCATACAGCCATCATCATCATCATCATTGTAACAACAACATCAATATCAACATAAACATAATCATTACTGGAGCATTACATTATGGGGCTTGTGGGCTCTGAAGAAGATGAAAGCTACGCCAGATATTCAACCATACTGGATGGGTCTCAGCAAGACAGTCAGACAAAAAGTGTCTCTCACATAACTTATACCCAATTGGTTGTCACTTGGCTCAACAAGACTCACACTAGGAATTTTTGGTCATCTGGGACTTGCCAGGGACCAACAGCTGAAGACTAATGAAAGAAAGTTTCTTACAAACGTACAAATTCTGAAAACAAAGATATAATGATTTGCTATTATAAATCAAATCAAGAAGAGGATATCTGAAAAGAATGCCTCAATTCTGAAAGAGCAATATCCAGAATCCGAAATAACAGAACAGATGCTAGCAGATGAACACTGATTTAGAATATGAAATAAAGTGCTCACAGAAGTATAATTGGAAGATCTTCAAAGGCCTAACCAGGTCTAATAAACTGAATCTTTGCCAGAAAAAGATCAGACAATTAGACAAACCAGGAGCATCAGGAGCAGAAGAAACCAGCATTGTGACTGAAGTATTTTCACTCCCAAACCAGACACCCACTCTTCTACCTTCTCTTCAGAAAGAATAAAGTCTTCTAACTGTAAAACAAGAGCAACTGAAATGAACAGTAATTGGACATATAGAAGAGCACAAAAACAGAAGATTAAGATTGTCGCTATTGAAACTTGTTACAAAAAAGATAGCATGAGTTCTAAAAGATGCCAATATCAGCATATCAAATATAGGCACAGAGCTCACTGCAAAGAACAAGCTGATATATAATATAGTTTCAGGTATAACTGAATACCTGGGATGCAAAATCAACAAACAAGGGGTAGCGGGTAGGGTAAGCCAAATAGTGCATCACTGAAATGGAAGATCCGGTTGGGGAAAAAAAATCAGCATGCAAAGAACAGATGCAATCAAGGTCAAACAGATGACATGAAAGAAACTGCATGGTATCCGATCAAGAAATATGAGAGTCACAGGAGAGCAAAAAGTATGGAAAATAACAAAACAGAAAATAACAACCACAGTCAATCAATCAAGGGAGAGACTGCAATGAACCAGCCAACAGCTGACAAAGACACAATGCATTTCTGGCACAGTTATGGGACAATCCACAGAAATATAATAAGAATGCATTTTGGATAAAAGATGAAGAGAAGGGAGAAAAACCTATAATAACAGAAATGGTGGGAAAAGGGGCAAAGAAGATCAAGAATTGGTCAGCACCAAGCGAAGATGAAAGCCATGGTTTTGAGTTGAAATGCTTCACTAGTCTGCACCTAGTCATTGCCAAGAAGTTTAACAATATACTATAAGGAGGTGAAATTGAAGTAGATTAACATCTGGCAAAACTTATATGATAATGAACGATTCAAAAACTGGGCAGCACCAGGCAATTACAGGCTAATTACCTGCTTACCAACAACTTTCAATTGTTAACCGGTGGTGTAAAGTATGCAATCTCATAGCATCTAGTTGAAAACAAGCTACTTCCATCTGAGCACAAAGGAAACAAGATCTGGCAATGTCTAAGAGCAGGCAAGTTGAAGAACAAGACAAAGGGCTAATCGTGGATGCACAAGACCAAGTCTTAAGACCGGGATGGTCAACCTATGGCATGTGTGCCACAGGTGGCACGCGGAGCCGTTTTTCAGGGCACGCGAGGCCATTTTTTATCCTTTGGAGCCTTCAGGGAAACCTCCTGAAGGTCCCTGAAGATACGGAGGACTAAAATTGGCACTATGGACAAACTGGAAGTGACTTCCGGTTTGCTCATAGGGTCGTTTTTCGTCCTCTGGAGACTTCAGGGAAGCCTCATGAAGGTCCTGAAGGCTCCGGAGGACTAAAATTGGCACTACAAACAAACTGGAAGTCTGTTTCCGAACTTCTGGTTTGCCCATAGGATCATTTTTTTGCACTCCGGAGGCTTCAGGGAAGCTCCAGAAGCCTCTGGAGGGCCTCCGGGAGTCAGGGGAGCTCTTTGCACCCTCCGCGGGCTCCTATAAAGCCTCTGGAGCCTGGGTAGGACAAAAAAAGCATGCAAAAATGGGTGGGGGGGAGAGCGCTGGTCATGTGTGCATGTGTGATGGGGTTGCGCATTGCATTATGGGTGTGGCATGCCTGCGCACGACCCCCCTGTGCTCCCCCTGCTTTTGGCACACAAGCCAAAAAAGGTTTGCCATCACTGTCTTAAGATGTCTTCTACATATAAAACCAGAACTGAGAAGAGAGCAGCAGGCAGCAAATGCCATTTCTGTAAAGAAGCTGAAAAAACAGTGGATCATCTTGTTAGCTGCTGCAAGATCACACAGACTCATTACAAACAATGGCATCATGAAATAACAATAACAGCGTGTTAGAATATCTGCTAGAAATACCGTTTGCCTGCAAGCAAGAATGGATGGAACACAAAATAAACAGAATAATAGAAAATGAAGGAACGAAAGTGCTCTGGGAGTTTAGAATTTAACTAATGTTCCATGCAACACCCCAGACATACCAGTTATTGATAAGAAAGACAAAAAGTGTGAATAGTGTACAATGCAATACCTGGAGACATAAAAATAGAAGAAAAAGAACTGGTAAAAAGCTTTCCAGCTGACAAGCTCAGCATCTTTAATCACTGAGTCATCACATCCCTTAACAAAATGTAGACTTGAAAATAGAAGAACAATTGGAGATGGGGGAAGCAAAGAGGATAGCAATAGTAATAAATGCCTTGGGTGCAATCCCAAAACAACTGGAGTGCCACTTAAATAACATTGACTGACAAAATCACCATCGGTCAACTGTAAAAGGCAGCTTAACCAGGAATAGTTTACATCCTGCAAGGATATCTTTAATATTATTAAACAACAACATCTTCCTATCCCAGTTCATTGGGAAGGGCGTGATAGGTAGATAAAAGTGACAAATCCAAACTAAACTGTGCAACCAACTATAACAATAATAGCAATACACAAGGTTTTTTTTTAAAATGCAAATGGAAATGAGGGTAATACTTAGTCAGAGATAGAAATCCTTTCTACATAAGCTACACTCAAAAATTTAGCCCAGATATCAAATTTCAAATCTATAGCTGATAATCAGTTGGAAAATGCCAGTGTGAATGTTGTGTATAGAACACATATATAAATTTCAAAATATTCCAAACAGACAGTGGAGCCTTCTCATGAAGCCATGCAGTCCCAAAAATAGATACTCTGATGAATTGCACATGTTGATGTATATCCCAAAACAAATTTTCCTAACTGAATCCAGAATACTTCACAATACAAATTAAATACCCATTACCAAAATGCAAGATAGTCTCACCACTCTCTAGTCACCCAGGATGGTTTCTATCATTTTAGTTTACTTTTTGAAGAAAACCCTATGCTATCAAAGCATCTATGTGTCCCACAGTATTTATAATGCACAAAGATTATGCTATTGGTTATTTTGAACCATATCTTCTTATTCATTGATTCATTTATTTTTAAAGTCTCTAATAGAACAAGGTATTGGGTTGGAACCATGGTAAGCTTCCAGTGGTTTAATACTACTGCTTTATCATCAAATGCACTGTGTCTTCCAAAGAGTTATTTCAGGTCCAAGGTCTCAGAAAGAGATCAGCTTCAGCTTCATTATCACTTAGGGGTGTACTCACTTTTGTTGCCAGCAGTTTGGACATTAATGGCTGTGTGTTGTGTTATTTTGAAGGGACATCACATTTACACTGTTATACAAGCTGTATACTCCCTACTATATATTGTAGCCAAGTGTCATTTCTTTAGTGTTGTCACATGAAAAGATATACTTAAATATTTACAAAATGTGAGGGGGTGTACTCACTTCTGTGATATACTGTATGTGTGATGGTGTAGGGTTCTGATATGATCCTACCCACAAAGTAGCTTTAGAAAAAGATTCTGATTTAGGCCAGATCTTCTAGTCCTGAAAATGCAAGAACATGTAGGATACACCTTGTTTATCCTTATAGCCAATTGCTTTAGAGAGATTGCTTTATCTCTTTCCTCACAGTTTCTACTACGAGCAACAAGACAGGCTGAAATCCAATCTATGTTTTGCACATCTTGCAGACAGAAAACATGCAGAAAAGAAATGCCCAAACTGAATGTACTCCAAGAACAGGAGACTCCTAGCCTATAAGAAGTTTTTCCAGACAATAAATTATGCCAAGACAGAAAATAGTTGGTGGGCGTGGTGTTTTAGAAGCTTGCCCAAAAGACAAGACTCATTTTTATATTTCTACACATCTGTGTCTTTTGGTTGCCTGAAATAATTGACATTATGTATGCATATATATCTGTATTTCCCCCAAGAAACAAAGTGTTCTCTCTGTGTTCTTCTAGGTTTGATATTGAACAAGCAACTCACAACAAACGTCAATCTTCAGTTGTTTTTCTAGTTAATGAAATGGAAAGATTAACAAATATTTAATCTATTGATATACTTGTGTGTGTGTGTGTGTGTGCAATTGTTTTGTTTTTTAGTTGCCATATGTTTTTGTTTCTTCTTTTCAGCTTTTTCTTTTTGTATAATTCTGGGTATACTTTTTTTTTGTTTTTATTATTTAGTTAATTTTAAAAAATTCGCAGAAAAAAAAACCTTTGAAAATGTACCACAGGTAGAGAAAAACCTTATCTTCTAAAGACTAACGGTGAATTTGGGAAGATTGGGGCCTAATACTGTCGAGGTTTTTTAGAACTTAAAATGCTTGGTTATTTTAAAAGATTAAGATGTATATCATTCCCTGAAAGATAACTTTTACCAGCTCTGAAAGAGGCTAATTCTATCTTTATTATCATACTTCTTTTTCAAGGATCAGAAATCATCAGATTAATTCTTCTGAATATCTTCTGAAAACAAGAGCTAAACATCTTGTTTTAACGAATGACCAAGATTAAGTTGGAAACTGGGGAGAAAATAGAAATGATAGCGTAATCAAATGATGGATGTAATAATTTTGTGGCAGAAAAACTGTTAATTCCTTATGCTATTATACGGACAATATCCTGGAAAAGAAAAAGGGGTTTATCCATTTTCATGCTAATGTTATTCCCATCACTCATTGCAAACCCAGGTTTCTTTACAAAGCTAAGAAAGCCCTAATCCAAAGAAGGGGCTTTAATAGGCTGAATTTTATTCTGTCCCTTTTTGTCTCTGGCTCCCCTCTGTGCCCATATCAACTTCCCAAATCAAAGATGCTCTCTTTAGATTAATACAAGCCTTTTTTTCCCAACTGCAATCTCAAAGTGAAAAGAAGGGAAGAAGTATAGAAAACCTAAAGCATCCAAGAAAGTCAGCACACTGTCCATTTTTTAGTTTGTGGAAAAAAAGATGTGTATAATTACTTTCCATTAGAAAACTGGGGGGAGGAGGGTGGTTTGGATACTTTGGTGTGGTTTCAATAATATATAACTTGCAGAGGTTAGCCACTCTCTGTTAAGTTCCTGGAAACTTCCCACAGTCATCTAGTCTAGACAGGAGGAAACTAAAACTATTCAAAGAACAAATGTACAAGGCACCCAAAGGTAAACTGTCCATAAGGACACCACTTTGATCATCACATGTGCATGGCCACTCATTAATCTTGGCTTGGACATTATTTCTGATAGAGTCAAAAGGAAGGACCATTTCACCATGCAGAAAGCAGCCCTATATGACCAACTTGGAGTCCGCAGATCTGACTTTCAACATAAACACTCAATATCAATAGTCAGTGATGTTAGCCCACTGCAAATAAGAACTGCAGCCAGAATAAATGATGAGAGCAAATGGCTTTTGAATATATGTTGAAGCCACACAGTTCAAGCAGGCATCATCCAGAAAAATGAGATCATCAGCCATTCAAAATAGAAGACTTTGATTTGGCTGAGGTCACAGAACTAAGATAATTGCCCCAAGGGAACAGAAGGCGAGAGGTAAGGGGGAGATAAAGATGGCAGGAGAACCAAAGAAGACTACTTTGGCAAAAGTCCAAAGTTACAGATTATGGGAAATCAATGGCTGTTGAAGTCAGGACTCTTATTTACTCTTGATAGGATAACAGTCTTTTTTTCCCCTTTTTAATATGCAGCTTTGATTAGCTCACCATAAGGGGCTCCAGTCTGAGTTTTCCTGATTTAGCACATTGATTCAGATATATCTGAAATATGTTTCTGTACTAATTTAGCCACCTAATATATAACATAACTCCACATGACATGAAAGAGTGCAATGCAAATATTTTGTATTATTATTGTTGTTATCATTGTTATCATTATCATTATTATGACATGAAAGTCCCCCAATTCATCAGGATTTTATAATAAGAAAAACACACAATCCTTCCATTTATGATTGCAAACACATCTTAAATACCACAGATCTCATATTGCCATTGGGGTTAGGTCGCAGTAAAACTTGCCACTGATACTACTGGGAACATATACATTTTCCTATAATTAATTGCCATAAGAGAATATTTTTTGTTGTTGTTGCAATGTAGGGAAAGAAGGAATTAAATCTGTCTTTCCATGTGGTTAGTTCTTGATAATAAGAAAAAAAAACCAGCACTCTCTGTGCTGTAATTAAAAAAGTAAATCCGACAATGTGATAACATGTGATGAAATTAGTATCATAAGTAGCTGAGTACTGAATAATAATATTTCAAAAAATATTAGGAAAAGAAAAATAGAGTAGCGCTATGCAAACTTTTACTTTTTTCCCCAATTATATTCCAATATACTTACCTTATTATTTAGAAAGTTGGTATTTTTGTTTGCTTGAAGGAGGCAATAGTATCTATCTATCTATCTATCTATCTATCTATCTATCTATCTATCTATCTATCTATCTATCTATCTATCTATCTATCATCTATCTATATCTATATCTATATCTATATCATCTATATCTATATCTATATCTATATATCTATCTATATCTATCTATCTATCTATCTATCTATCTATCTATATATATATATATATATACACACACACACACACACAGAGAGAGAGAGAGAGAGAGAGAGAGAGAGAGAGAGAGAGAGAGAGAGAGAGAGAGAGAGAGAGAGAGAGAGAGAGAGAGAGACTGCTCTGCTCAAGAATGGACTTAATGGTTTTGGAAAATTTTTACCTAGTTCTTTTAGAACATGGGTGTCAAACTCCATTTCATTGAGGGCCGCATCAGCATTGTGTTTGACCTCGGGAGGCGGGGTTGGGATAGTCAGCTGTATATCACTCGTGTCAGGGGTCCCTGTGGTGGCCCGAGAGCTCTGCCAGCAAAAATGGGCTGTTTCCAGGGTGGCTCTGCAGGTCAGATCTAAGTACCCTGTGGGCCAGATTCAACCCATGGGCCTTGAGTTTGACACTCCTGCATTAAAATGTCAGGAAGATGACCTTGATGCCAGAGGTGGTATTCAGCAGGTTCTGACCAGTTCTGGAAAACCAGTAGCAGAAATTTTGAGTAGTTCGGAGAACTGGTAAATACCATCTCTGACTGGCCCCGCTCCCATCTATTGTCTATTTTCCGAGTCCCAGCTGATAGGGAGGACATGGGGATTTTTCAGTAACCTTCCCCTGGAGTGGGAAGGGAATGGAGATTTTACAGTATTCTTCCCCTGCCACTCCCACCAAGCCACGCCCACCAAGCCATGCCATGCCCACCAAGCCACGCCTACAGAACGTGTAATAAAAAAAACCTGAATCCCGCCACTGTTTGGTGCGAATATGATATGGCATAGTGCCTAGATATCTGAGACACATTTATCTCTCTGTGTGCTATACACACAGTACAATCCAGCAGAATGGGTGTGCTCCACTGGCTCCCACTGCCATTTTGTGAGATCTTGGAACTGTGCCTTCTCTATTGTGCCCTCCACCCTTTGGATAGCATCCCCATAAAGATAAGGATAGCACCTTCTCTCCTAAGGTTTCAGAAACTTTGAAAACCTGATCTTGGTCTTAGTCCTGCGGTTGATATTTATTATTTGTTCAATGGCCTCTGTTTCATATTGTTGTTTTAGCTGTCTATTAGTTATTTTAGCTTGGGCTGCCTATATCATTTAATCCTTTTCACTGTTTTTATGTGTTCCCCAATTTTATTCATCACCCAGAGAATGAGGAGATCTGACTTGCAATATTCTTCTACTACAGTCAAATTAATAAATATAGTCTTAGCTTCTTGTGTAGTTGATTTTCTGGTCTGGTATACCTAGTGGGCTGATAGTTTCCAACCTTCTCTTTTAAGTAAGGATGTAGAGTTGGTGATAAGATGATAATTTTCAGAAGGCCCTGAAAAGGCAGACCTATTATAATCAGGTTTCAGATCAGAATATAGTAGAGGGATAGCACTGATTATTCATTTTAATTACTGTTGGAAAATCTGGAATGGGGCTTGCATGACTGTCTCAGTTCTTTTTGATGTTTCTGTTGTGGCTCACTGGTGGCCAGCAGAGCTGGCCACAGAGTCGGACAGTGAGGAGGTTGGGGAGGATCATGGGACAGTCCTGGGTGTTGAGGAAAGCTCAGATAAGGGCTCTGCATTGGAGGCAGAGTTAGATAGCAGTGAGGCAGAAGAACAGCTGGAACCTGTTCACAGTGTGTGCATGCACAGAGCTGCCAGAAGACAAGAACAACTAAGAAAGCAGGGTTGACTTAAGAGTAAAGCCACACATTGGAGGTGATTGGCCCCTCCCAGAGGAACAAAAGTGGGCTTTTGAAGAAAACAATTCAGTCTGGAAAATTCTGTTTGTGATTATAAGAGACTCTGTGCCAAGTTGCTTTGCCTTGTGTTTGGAAACTAGTTATCTGGCAGCTCTCTAAATGATATAAGGTGCATGTGGATAAACATTCCTCTGAAAGACTGTTTGCTAAAGCCTTGCTGACTGTGAATGAAAGGAATTCACAGTCATGTAAATTAAAGAGGTTTTGTCTGGATCAAGATTTTGCTTCTTGCTTTCTAAGGAAGCCTGGGTCAGAACAGTTTCAACAGTCTTTTATTACCATCTGTTCCTTCTGGGTTGGCTATAGGATCTGAAGAAATAGGTCTCTTTTCTCTGTGCCTGATTTTTTTTTTTTTTTGATGGTATGGACAAGTAAGGGCAGACTAACCTGAAGTCCATGGTTTATATGGATGTCTCAAGGATCAACATTTCTTTAACATATAAAGAAGCCACTGGATAAGCCATCCATTGACATGGTTCAGGTATTATTGACATCATACTGATATTCAGCTGTATATCTCTACCTCTGTTTGACCAATTGATGCTGTTGAAATCTTGTCCCAATGTTTAGGAGATTTTTGGGTCTGGATGAGGAGGAATAGGCTAATTCAAACAGGACCAAGCAGCTATGGTATATGCAGTGGTGGGTTCCTACTGGTTCGGACCGATTTGGCCAAACCAATAGTGATTTGGTGGCCTGGGTTACTGGAATAGGTGCTGCCATCTTGCTTTTGGGTTCTGTGCATGTGCAGAACAATTTTAACTGCACTGCACATGTGCACGCACCACGCATCAAGTGAACACGCACTCAGCATGCCCATGAGCGAACCAACAATAGTACCTGCCGGAACCCTCTCCTGGGCATATGGTACTCTTGGTACTGGAGAGTGTCCTACTTTGGTTTTGAATTTGATGCAGGATTTAGGGCTCTTCCTGGATCAATTGTTTGGCTTTTAAATCTAAATTATAAATGTATTAATAATGAATATGGCATATTGATTCCAAGCATTCTATCTTTGCATCACTTCATTGCACTTATAGTTTATGGCCAACAATTATGTGCTAAGAGTTTATAAGATATGGTCATCCATGCCTCACAATAGGTACTGCATTACCATTGCACTTGAATCATTCCAATCTATTATATTTCACATGAGCTGGCTGTATAAACATTTATTTCAGTTACAGAAGCATTCATTTTCTTTGCAGCACATGCAATGCCTCCCAAGAGATGTCCAATTTGGACATCAGGGCATCAGCTTTCTGGGATTTAATAGGTGCAAAAAAGTCTATAGTCTTTCATAAACTGGGCAAACTCTGCTATCAACTGTAGACATAAAAAATGAGTTCATTATCCCAGCTTCTCCCTTCAAATCTTTTCATCTATTGAAATAGGCTCCATCTGTCCCTTCCTATTCAAACATAACAGAAACAGAGTTCCAGGAGCACAAACCTCCTTGCAATCACTTTATTTTGTACGAGCATAATTAGGATGGCGGCAATGAAATGAGGGAGAATTGCTTTCTCCAGAGGCTAGTACTAGTCTAGCACCACCAGACTGTTAAGCAAAAGTAATGTTTGCTAATCAAGAGATCAGCCCTCCCGTAATGCTTCTTTGTTTCCCATAGCTATGTCAGCAGGTGCTGTAAAGCTGTCAACAAGGCAGGCAGGAGTAGAAGGCTATACTAAGAAGATATAGCCTGACAGGCAGCCTTTGTCTGAGAATGAATGCAGAAGAAAACCCACTTCCTCCTCTTTACATCTGCTGAAGCCTTAGAACTATTACCTCTGAAAAAGACTTTCTACTTGGATTTGAACGCCCTGTTACCTGATACCACTGTTGCTGTACCATTACAATCAAGTTTCTGCTAGAGATGCCGTTCATAGATTGGACCGATAAAAGACCAATTATCTTATTTTTTATAGCAGTAGTTTTACTAAGCAAGGTCATTAATTGCCATTTAAAGCTTGGATTTAAATCATAGAGCTGGGATGTGGTTATTTGTGTAGATACATACACACTCACTAATATAGATTGGTTACTTGTCTTGTCAGTTTTGGGCATTGTGCAACATATTCAGGTGACCCAAACTGATCATTTTCTGTACAGCTGCAATCTGTGTTCACATCCAATGTGACTGATTCTGGAAGTGAAAGCATCACATTATTCATAAGCTACAAATCAGAAGTCACTACTGATGAAGAAATTAGCAATATCTACATATGAATTTATAGTCATTTTATTGTTACATAATAGATGTTAGTGGTCATCTGGATTTTTGTAGCCCAAATTTGGTAGCTCTAAGTTACATCTGACCACACGTAGCTACTTTTATTACAGGAATAAGTTGGAATTAAAGAAAACAATGGGGAAGAGAACAGGAACTCTTAAATCAGATAAGTTATTCAAAACCAACTATTCAACAGTAAAGCTGCCCAAAGGACAGGATGAAATAAGGAAGCAGCACAAAGAGAAAAAGTAAATTCTGATAATTTCACTAGAAGCTGCTGTTATTATGAAGGAGAACTGACGTTTATCCCCCTTTTGTAACTGAGATCTTACATTCAGAACACAAATTTAATTCTACATAGTAAAAGTAATAAAAATAAGATTTACTTGAAGTTGTGGTAGATTCCTAATAACCAGATGGACAACAATTCTCAGCAACAATGCAGAAGTGCTTTATCATCGCCTTGCTCTGTGATGTTTGTTTGTTTTTATTTCAATGTCTAAGTCCCATTCTGGTGATCTTTTGTCTGGGTACTAATCAGGTCAAGCCCTGCTGAGTGTTAAGCCCAAATAAGGATAGTCAGGTGATGCTTCTGTTTAGAAATTTCTAAGCTAGCAGGGGAGTCAAATGGGTAACTAGTCAACAAGTATGGCAATTTTAACAGACAAGCAGGACTGGAGAAAGGAAGGCAAAGTAGACACTATTTTCTACTATCTATAATAGATCAAAGGGTTTGTGTTATTTTGTTGCTATGTTTTAGAATAAGCTTTCCAATCTCATGCTCTCCAGATGGGCTCAATTACACCTTCCCGTTAGATTGGAGCGGAGAAAAATCAGGTTATCATGTGCAAGACTTTTAGACAGCCTGTTTCCATAATTCAACATGTTGTAAGAAATCACCTCTATTATCTCATCTTTTAATGTCCACATGTATTTTACATGCATCCTGCTTTTATTCATGTGCTTTCTTTTGTTGCAGAAGCATACAATTAGACAAAGAGAAGACTCATATCAGTTAAAAAATTAAAAGATAAACACTGTGGTAATATAGTAGATCCAACTCATTCATGAATTATCTTGTATGTATTATTCTATACACCTTCTTAGCATTTTCCTGATTGCTGATGTAAATGTTGGAAGAATGTTAAATCCATCTTTGGCCATGGTATTTTTTTTAAACTTTTCTTGTAGAATAGAACTAGTTGGCTTCCATCACCTTTTGTTCACTGAGATGACCTACAAGGATTAATAACCGAATGCTAAGCAAACTTTCAGGTAAGACCTGCTGAGGTCTGTAAAAAGAGCTCATTCACTTACTAGTGTGAACACACATTACATCTGATTTCATTTATTTCTAGACTGTCACTTATTTACAAAGTTTAAATGGGGTCATAGCCTATTGGTAAGTGGAACAATTTTTAAAGAAGATTCTGAATTGAACAGATTATTATACAAAATAGCCTTTTTCAAAGCTACCAGATGCAAAGGATTGTAACACCCATGATCATAAGAGAACATGGCTAGGATTCATAGTTCATTTAGTCCAAAAAATCTAGAGCTTGTCAGGATGGGGAAAAACAGGATGGGAAAAGGATAAACCTCAGAGAATATCAATTGCTTAATTTTGTTAGGGAAGTTAAAATATATAAAGCCAGATATAAATATTTCAAAAAAACCCAGTGCAGAAGCTGACAAATATATCGGAACAGGTAAAATAAACATTACTCAGTCATACTCACTTCTAGAAGATAAAGAGAGGAAAGAAATCCAAGGAACAAAAGAGCCAGCACATCACCAAACTGGAGAACAAACTTTATTTCAAAAACTGCTGCCCTGAAACAGAAAACTTTTAAATCTCCCCCTGCCTCCACCCAGTTGTAAGTTTCCTTTGGGCTTTTCACTCATGAATAGCCCATTAATAGAAAAGGTTTTGTCCCCTGGCTTCATAGATAGCAGGCTCTTTGCTTGGCCACTCACTGAACTGCTTCCCTTTACCATTTAAATTCCTACATTCTGAATAGCATCTTAATGACTTTTCTAGAAGCAGAGAGAGAACTCCCAATGTTTAGGTCCAAGAATGTTTCCCTCAGATAAGGAACAGCTGCCTACCAGGATTTTCAGCAATATCTACTATAAAGAAATATAGACTGGCTTTGAAATTGGGGAAGGAGGAAGTTAACTGTAAAGGGGGAAGTTTCTCAAAAGATTATAAGGTAAAAGGTAAAGGTTCCCTTTGCACATATGTGCTAATTGTTCCCAACTCTAGAAGGCGGTGCTTATCTCCATTTCAAAATTGAAGAGCCAGTGCTGTCCGAAGATATCTCCGTGGTCATGTGGCCGGTATGACTAAATGCCAAAGGTGCATGGAAAGCTGTTACCTTCCTACCAAAGGTGGTTCCTATTTTTCTACTTGCATTTTTACATGCGTTTGAACTGCTAGGTTAGCAGAAGCTGGGACAAGTAACACGAGCTCACTCCGTTACACGGCAATAGGGATTCGAACTGCCAAACTGCTGACCTTTCTGATCGACAAGCTCATCATCTTATGCACTGAGCCACCGCATCCCCTCCAAAGATTATAGGTAGTCCTTATTTAGTGACTGCCTATTTAGTAATTGTTTGCAGTTACAATGGTGATGAAAAAGTAAGTTTATGACTAATCCTTGCATTTATGAGCTTTTCTGGTCTGTGAAGCAAAGCTGAAGACGATCATAAGCACAGTCATGATTTTGCTTTACTCTTTAAACTCCAGCTCTTCTTCACGGCATGGTATGGTGATTAAAAGCCTTTTAGTGGAGGTCAATTGATTCGGGTAGGGATAACAACTAAAGTTATTGGGGAACACTTTGGTCCTTCAAAAGCAACATAAAAGTTAGTGGCTATTATCACAAGCATGAACTAAAAGAAGCAGTTAGTGCCAAGTAGTCTTGATGAAAATGCCTATTTTGGTCATAAAGTGTCATCTCTGAACAATAATGGCTATCAGATATGAATTATAGAATTTTGATTGACTGACTTGTTTTATTTAGGTCTTTGTGGACACCTGCTTCTCTCTGCAGCTTCTGCTAGTTAACTAGAAGCCAGATTTTTAATATCTAAAACCAGGAAGAAAGGATCAGAAGTTTTTAACTTCTGTTTTACATTTGTTAATACATTTTTAAGCAAAGAATTGTGGTCAAAGAGGAGACATCGGGACAATTTGATATTTGCTAATTCCTTAAAGAATTTTTCAGAATAACTGCAGATTGTTTAGATGCACACATAATATGGGCTATGATATCAGGTAGTCCTATCTAATTTAGAGGAAGGGATGCAAATTGTATTAAGGGATTATGGTTTTATTTATTTTTCTAACACCAAAATATATTTTCTATACATTTAAGCTACTAAAATTCTAATAGATTTACTTTTTAAAAAAATTGCTATTGTAAAATTGAAACAATAATAATTATGGACATACCGGTAATGAATATATATTTCCACTGAGATCATAATATACCCTTCATATGCTATAGATGTGCAGAATTCTTTTCTAGCTTTTCAAAGTGCTGGAGGAAGTTAAGAAGGGTCTGTGAAGCATTGCAAAGCATTTTTTCAAGACAAACTCCCCCACCTTTTTAATCTCAGGATGATTTTACTATGCAAAGCACTTAGTGTAGTTAAATCATATCAAAGTCTTGCATTTGATTAGAGGATAGCAAACTTAAGCTTAGAAGTTAAAATATGTGAGTATATTTTTTTAAAACAAAATTTTATTGGTTTTTGAAAAATAAAAAGGAAAGGGGTATTGGAATGGGTTACAAATTTTGGCAGTTACAATATGTAGAAGGTGTCCCCGCCCCCCCCCCCCGCACTCATAGTATTCATTTAAACAAATAATTCAACACTAAATAATAATAATTTGTCAGCATGTAAATTCAGGTAATAATTTCAATCAATTTATATCAAACCGATTTCCTTATTCTTTTTTGTGATCTGAGTTTTCTTGGTATTGCTCCTTCTCCCCCCGGCAGCAGGGCTCCGGCCCCTCCCGTGTCTTTTATGTCTGGTGTAGGATCATCAGGTTTATCTAGGAGTGCTTAATTTTTTTTCCATAAAGGCCTGAGCCTCTATGGTTGTGTTAATTCTAACTCTTGTGTCCTCCCAGAATATTAACATGCCTTCAGGCATCAGCCATCTGAACCACACCCCCTTCTGGTATAACTTCTTCGCTAATTGCGAATAATATTTTCTTTTCTCTCTCACTTTCTTGGGGATCTGTTTCAGAATGGTTATTTCTCTATCTTGATATTTCAACGCTTGCCCCCTTTGTGCACTCAGAATCTCATCTCTTGTGGTCTTTCTGAGAGATTTAATATGTACCTCCCTGGGTACATTATGTGTTCTAGCATATGCTGAATTTACTCTATAAACCAGATCCAGTTCCCACCCCATCTGTTGTTTTTCTTTTTGAATGTATTCAGCCAGGATGTTTGTCATAATGTCCCTTAAATCTTCATCATCTGCCTCAACTATATTTTGGAACCTAAGGAAAAAGGACATTCTTTCAAATTCTGTTTTCATTTGGTGTATCTCAATCTCTTGGTTCCCCTTCTGCACCCCTTTCACCTCCCCCCTCATCTCAGCCATCCCTCCCTCCAAAAGATCCAGTCTCTGTGTGTTTTTACTCGTCTGGTCTTGGTTCTCTTTAAGCTGCTCTCTCATCTCCTTTAGTTCACTTTTTATGTCTTCCTGTCCCTTTAAGATTTGTTGGAACATCTGTTGGAAATCCGTCTCAGCAGGTTTGGGAGACGGTTAAAGTCTGTTGCCCACTCGGACTGGATACTGTAGATGTCGGGGCAGAGACAGCGAAGCCCGGCTTCCCCGGGGGTGGTCTTTTAGGTGGCATTATGTTGAGCAGCAAAAGTTCAAAGTCAATACAGAGAGGAAGTTAAGGAGGGAAACCGCCGAGAGAGATCAGGAGGCTAGGAGTCCAAGCACAGGGGAAATTGTTCTAATTACTTCTGGCAGTAGAGTAGTAGAGTCCTTTGTTCCAAGGGAATCCAATTCAACAACAAGAGATTTGTCTGAGTGTCACGGAGACAAAGACAGGAAGCCTGAACTTCTATAGGTGGAGTCAATTTTCAATGTTTATAAAGACAACGGAAGTGTGCCATCTTGCCCTGCCAGCTTCGGGGTTAAGAGGCATAACAGAAAGTTTACAAAGTTTCCAAAGTTTTCAGATCATCACCTCATTATAAAGTTAAAGTCCAAAATCTGCCTTCATTATGAGCGTGAAATCATTGGTTGGCTCTCTCCCTTCCTCCTCCTCTAGGGCCGAGAGCAAAAAAGTTTATAGCCGCCTGTCCGGGGGGGGGGGAAATTCCCCTCCCTCCAGTCATGCTTCTCTGGCCGAGTTGAAAGCGATTTTAAAAGCAGCTGGCAGTTTTTTTTCCTTTCCTTTCCAACAAACAAGGGAACGGGGGGAAGTTTCCACCTCACCACACAGCAACCGCATCCTTCAAATAGCACATTCTTCCAGCTGCCTCCTCACGAAGACGCCGCAGCGCCTCCCCATCATGCCTCCCCATCATGCCTCCCGGTGCCTAGGGCAATGCGGCCCCCCCGGCTGCCGCCGACTCAGGGGATCCCCCGCTATGCTGCCCCTTCGGCAGGAGCCTCTACGGGGCGTCCTGTGCCCCCCAAGTGGTGGGGGGCCCACCAGAAGAGCGCGGGGCGAGCAGAGCCTGCCCGTTGCGATCAGCAGCCAGAACCGGAAGTCATATGTGAGTATATTTTATATTCTTTTGCATATCGTTTATTTTTCTTAATAGATCCTAGGTGTATATTATTCCTTTGATTATACTTTAATTTCAATGAGTTTGTGTCTCTGTTTGTGTCTGTGTTTTTATGCGTGCACATACAGTATATTTGATAATACACTAATTCTATGACTTCATCTTTTTTCAGAAAAGAGATTTTGTATCACAAAACATGTTTCATTATACTTTTTTATTATAAAATTATAAAACTAATACACACACTCAACTGTCTACATAAACATCAAAATCATGATAATGATAAGCTCTGCCCTTTGATGCCTTTGACTTCATGACACATATACAAAAGGGGCAGCACTTGCATTGTGGTATCACAATGTTATTTTCATAATTCTGCTCTCCCTTTGTACCTGAAGATATCACTATCCAAAAAATGTGATGTCTGCCTTTCAGAGGGACATTAATAAAAAAGAAAAAGTGGGGCTACCACATAATGACTACAAAAACCTGAGTGAGCAATAGACATAAATATTGCTCTTTTCTATTGGTACAGATACAACTAAGGTTAGTAATAGTCGGCACCTTTTCTCTCTTAAAAGTCTGCACCTTTTCTCTCTTAACTGCTTCTTTGACTTCATGCTTGTGATGAATCTGATCAATCTATAGTCAATCTGAATATGATGGATTGTGGCTTGGAATGTAAAAAGAATAAAAGCAAAATGAACCAATACATACAATGACTGACAGGCAAATAAATTGTTGTGTGTGGTGATAACTAAGATACTAAGGTGAAGGACAAATAATTGTCCATACGAATGAAGGTCCATTTTGTGAACATTTGTTTTAAGAATATCTGTTTATATATACGTACATATGTACAAGAAATTCATATAAAACCACATGCAATATTGATTTTTGCAATGAAATATTGGGGAAATTAATAAAGAATGGTGACGTTCTGGTTGTAAAATTGGCCATTCCAGGAAAAAACTAGAACCGAAAGGAAAGCGAAGATGGAAAACAGACAAGGAATAGAAAGTGATAAAAAGTGATAAAAGCATATTAATCACAACAGAATTAATGTAAAATAAATGTAAAAAATGGAGGATGTTGAAACTTCTTTGACTACAGTGAAAATAATTATTTTACAGAGGGGCAAAGAAGTTATGCTAGGAGGGATAAAATGACACTGGAGTAGAACAAGCAGTGGATAAGGAAAATGTATGTAAGAAATGGTTGGGGCAAAGAAAATGAGATTGAAAGAAAAATATTGTTCAGAGTAACACACACATATATAAGGAGAAATGTTGCAAAGTATGTAGTAAAACAGCAAGAAACAGTTAAAATTAAAAGAAGCAGAGAAAATTCAGAGCAATTTTGATGGAAATTAAAGTATTGTCTGGGATGTGGAAGAAAGTCATAAACAAGAGCCTACAGCAGAGTGAATGGAATTAAAAATAAAAGTAATGAAATAATTTGGTTAAGTGTCTATATAGAATTCATTTGTGCCTTATAATTAAAATGCTATTATTGTTCCTATATACAAAGGGAAAATGGTAGTAATAGTGAATGAAAAGATTAAATGTTGGTTAGATGATTTGCATGGATAGAAAGGTGTGGAGAAGTATAATGAGTTGCTTTAAAGTGTCTTTATATTTCCTTTTGTTATCTCAGATCTTCTATTACTCTGACAATTTTTTACTTTCTTTCAATAAATATAATATACCTCAACCCAGAACTAAATGGCATGATGTAGATCTATAAACCTTGAACCAGAAAAGTATTATTTATTGTTCCAGAACAAGCAGTAATGGGCTTACATATCCTTGCTTCTTTGAAAAAAAATATTATCCATATTTTTTTCTGGTGTAGAAAATGTGGGAATCTCTGATTCAATAGAAGATTGCACAATTTTTCAGTTTCCGTTAATGGAAAGAAAAATAAGTTGTTTGTGGAGTCACAAAGTTCACCCATATAAAAAATGTCTTTGGCTAGAGGGCAATGGAAATAATTGCACTTGCTTCTATACACAGAAACAAGACAGTCTACTGAGATTGTTTAAGAGGTAAGCCTGCTTGGGGAGCTGAAGGGAAAAAACCCCAATAATTTATAACCACTATCATGGGACATAATTGTATCTTATACCTGTATCAGTATAAAAGTTTGAAAATTAAGTTAACTTGAGAAATGTTCAATATTAGCCGTCGACAGAGACATGATTACAAACTAAATAAAACTAGGCTTTTATTTATCTTTTAATGGCTTTAAGTGCTCAGTTTCCTGATTCCTGTTTTTGAAGTTTTAAAACAGGCAGTTACTTAGTTTCACATTCATGCATCCAGCATAACTGAGTCAGTGGTGGGTTCCTCCCGGATCGCACCGGATCGCGCGCGCTCCCTTTCAGCGCTCCACCTGGCTTGCGCGCTCCCTTTCAGCGCTCCACCTGGCTTGCGAGCTCCCTTTCAGCGCTCCACCTGGCTCTCGCGCTCCCTTCCGGCGCTGAAACCGGAAGTACAGTTTTGCCCGGCCCTGGCGAAGCAACGACGCCTGTCTGCGCTCCACCAGCTCGGCTGGGAACGGAGATGTTTCCTCAGCGGAGCGGAGCGCCTGAAAAGTCTGCGCTCCGCTCCGCTGAGGAAACATCTCCGTTCCCAGCCGAGCTGGTGGAGCGCAGGCAGGCGTCGTTGCTTCGCCAGGGGCGGGGCAAGACTGTACTTCCGGTTTCAGCGCCGGAAGGGAGCGCGAGAGCCAGGTGGAGCGCTGAAAGGGAGCGCGCAAGCCAGGTGGAGCGCTGAAAGGGAGCGCGCAAGCCAGGTGGAGCGCTGAAAGGGAGCGCGCGCGATCCGGTGCGATCCAGCAGGAACCCACCACTGAACTGAGTAGGCAAATATGTACTTTAGATGTGGACATAAACTGCATAGCAAATTATCAGAAAAAGAAAAAGAAAAAAGAAAAAGAAAGCAGCACCAAGAAATTCTTGGCTGAAGTCAAAAGCTAAGCAAGATAAGTTTAATACTTGGATGAGAGTTTGGATGGAGGATTGGCTGGGAATTCTAGGACTGTTTCAAAGAGGGGGATACAACAGGAAAGTCCTTGAAGTGAGCAGAGGCAAATCACTGCCATGACACTGTCAAGAAAATGACATGACAGGAATCAAGCTTGACTACAGGGCATTTTCACATTTTAGATGATGATAGAACTCACACAATTTAGCATTTGCTCTTTTAAGGACCAGAGCACATACCTAGTAGTCAACATGCTCTGCTCCAAATGATGAAAAATATCTGATGTGCATTTTGAACCTGGGTTGCCTCAAATAGCAGGAATGAGAGTTTGTTTTAACAGAAGCCCTGGGAAAAAGAAGAAAAAAGATGTTCTGATTGTAAGAAAAATGAAAATGCAAAGATGCATAATGGAGGAAGGAAGAGAATTTAAGCATTATAAAGAACACCTTGGCAACCGTTTTTAAAATTACATTAATGCTAATCCATTCTCAGCATGATAGGAAGCTTGAACAGTGGTAAAAATGCTGTTCACTAAAAAAGAAAAAGAAACAAGTTCTTTTTTGCTATTTTCTAAAACATATAATTTTAAAAGATTGTGTGGGAGACATGATGCAGTAAGAGGAAAGTCTGTAGGAACACCAATAAGACAATACATTATGTTTCATTTCTGTTTTAGAAAATTTTATACTTTCCAATTATGCTAGTGCAAGTTAAGCTAAAATTTCCACTGATATAAGTTAACTTTGCAGTATCTATATTGAGACAATACATGCTCTTTTCATGACAATAATTCAGAAGATATTTTCAGTTTTCTAGGTTTTTAAAAAAATTTTCAGATTATTGGACCTGACTTAGTTCAAAGTCCAAATAAGATATCCTTTGACATGATGGTGCAAGAGAAGTAAACAAATAGTATCATCCTGACAACCTAAACTAACATTATCTAATGATAATAATTCACCAAAATTTACTCCCGGAAGTTGTTTCATTTCT
This sequence comes from Natrix helvetica, assembly GCF_964273705.1. Classification (NCBI taxonomy): domain Eukaryota; kingdom Metazoa; phylum Chordata; class Lepidosauria; order Squamata; family Natricidae; genus Natrix; species Natrix helvetica. The sequence continues at coordinate 132,443,467 of NC_138549.1, forward strand.
AATTATAATGACTGCAACATAATCCTACGATAGATTGCTTTTACACCAACCAGAATATGAATTAAATCCATAGATTGTGAAAATCATAGTGTTAAAAATAATGAAACCAGTGTCTTCTGTTTAGGGGTGGGATTCAGCTGGTTCAGACCAGTTTGAGTGAACCAGTAGTTCCGGTGAACACATTGCCCCGGCTCTATTCTGTCCTATATTTCCTTTGTTTGAAGCCCAGCTGATTGGCACGGCAGAGCGGATTGGTGCGTCTCAGCTGTTTTATTCACTGGGGGTGCAGAAAAAGGTAAGATTTAGTGCAAATCTAATTTCAAATGCAATGTGGGCGCAAAGCGAACCGGTTGTTACACTGGTTGAATCCCACCACTTCTTCTGTTCTATAGTATTGAGCAACTTGTGATATATCCCCTAAGTAAATTTAAGAAGCTTGGAATTTAGAAAACCAATTTTCAAGATGGACCTGCATTCATTTTTTAAATTGTTTTATGGCTCTCAATCAGATCGCTAAACTTCACTATTGGCAGAATGGAATTGCTGCAGCTATTAGGCATAAGCAGAAAGTTCCAAATCATAATCAATGTATATTTTCCAATTAAATTCTATGAAGTATATTGACATTTATGTAATTATTTATTGCTCACTTATGATGGTAACTACTATTGGATTTGCAATGACTATGGGAGGGTTTAGAATCTAAATAGTAGTGTCAGGTTTTTAATGATTTAAAGCATTTTCTAGCAAAAGTTAAGCACTTTTCACACCAATTATTTTCAGTGGGAGAGTTACAGCCTCTAATTTCTGCAATAGAAATCAATGGGAATAAAGGACTTAGATTATATTTCTGAGTCTGAGGTGCTGTGTAATTGTTTCTATATAGCAAAAAGCATGACACATCTTCAGACACATTTATTATTGCAATATGCTATTCTCTGTAGCTTGCATGATGCTAATGCCAACCAAGTGTTTCAGGATAACTACTCTTTAGTAGTCTAGAGAAAACCGCTGCAAGAAATTACAGGCAGTAGCTAGGATTCAGAATTTCAGGAGAACTTACCAGGAAAGACTTGTCAGATACTCAGGACATTGGACAGCTCCCAAGCAGCAAAAAGCTTGTTAGGATTGAAAGGTATTTCTTTCTACATAACTAGTTCTGACTACATGCTGGTCAGGTTTATTGCATTGCTAGCAAATGGAAAATCTTAAAAGCACAAGTACTTTATCATCTCTTAATGTCTCTCACCAGGAATCTGCAGTGAATAATATTTATTTATTTATTTGTTACATTACGTATATACTGCCAACTTAAAAATGGCTTTCAATATTTTATTTCTTTTTCTTTAGGCAATTCAGTTCATTCCACCACTGGAAAGTGACAGTTTAGAGCCACAAAATAGAACCAAATTATAGCATCAAAAACCATCAAATGACAATCAAAGTTAAACCAAATAATTACATGAAACCAAATAAAATAACCTCACAGATGAAGAAACTTTCTTGATGGACCATTAAACCCAAAGGTCCTATATTTTAACAATCTTCCTAGTTGCAGAAAAGAAGTCATTCTGAATTCTGAGGGAAGCATATTCCAAAATCAATGAGTAGCCATTGATAAACTTGTTTCTCCCCAAATCTCATGAGGAGGTCCCAATATGTCTTCTTGGGTTGTGTACATAGGGCAAGGAATTCCATCAGAAAGTAACAGTTACCTAGGAACCAATCATATAGGGTTTAGAGGTAAACTAATACTTTGACTTGTGCTCAGAAACCTATTAGTAAGTGATGCACAAACACACAGAGACAGAACCTATGCCCATGAGGCTGTGACAGAGATTACTACTAACACATAGGCAATTGAATTCTGTATTGATTGTGATTCCAGGTAGGCTCTAACAATAACTGCATATATAATGCATTTTAATACTCCAACATCAAGATGATAAGGGCACAAAGCCTTTGTGATGACAAAGCCTTTTACTCCAAATAGAACTGCAGTTGCCAAAGATAGGCAAAGGCTTGCTAGCCATTGACTTCATCTGCTGATTCAAAAGCCATGAATCTGGAAACCCTCCCAAGTCCCCCCATCCTTCAAGAGGGGAAGGGTGCTAACCCAACCAAAGGCAGACATGGATCAATAGAGTAATGTGGTTTTTCAGCTTTGTTGCAAAACAACTCCTGTATAAAATGCTACAAAGTGTATGGAAGATCAACATTTAACACAGTAACTGCAAATATGAGTCTAATTCTCACAGAGACTCACATTGAATACTTACAGATATAATTGTAAATAATGCTTACAAAGTAATGTTATGCTTTTGACCCAATGGTTGTAAAATGCCCTTACAGATTGCTCCAAGCATAACACAACTGACATTTCAAATTTCCTGCCTATCATTTTATCAAGAATACAATTTCTGAGCATTTCAGACTTTCATATTTTAAGCTTGTATTAATCATCATGGCAAAAATAAATAAATGAACAAATAAAATTTTGTCTATTCCTGCTTTCATATTGTTAAAAACTATAGAACAGAATAATTTAAGCATCAGTATATGCCTAAAGCCATTCCTGGGTTAGATTACTGAGGAAGAAGATCATAGAAAAGATGCTGTAGTAACCATTGTCAGCTCCAGTGAGAGGACCTCTTTACTATTGTCTTATCATCTGCTGCCTCCTGGATGGTGATCAGAGGTCTTTGTGCTTAAGAACACTTAAACTAAAACAAGGAGAAAGAATCTATTCAATTCACCTGTTGAAATGCCTCAAATTTAAAGTTATCCTGTCAAGAGAAAAAGGCAAATATCATCATTTTCCACTAAGCTTAAGTAGAAAATGAAGCTATTGTCTACAGCAGGGGTAGTCAACCTTTTTATACCTACCACCCACTTTTGTATCTCTGTTAGTAGTAAAAATTTTTAACCGCCCACTGGTTCCACAGAAATGGTGATTTATAAAGTATGGAAGTAACTTTACTTTATAAAATTTATAATGCAGAGTTAGAACAAACCCCTACCGCCCACCATGAAAGCTGGAACGCCACTAGTGGGCAGTAGGGACCAGGTTGACTACCACTAGTCTACAGCCTGTTGACTTATAAATACAGATAGCAATAAGCACTGTGCACTGCAACATCCAATAGTTTCATAAATATAACTGCTTACAAAGTTCGAGTTCCAAAATAAATATGGCATGTATCAAAGCAATCACATTTTAATAGCTGCATGCATGGAAGAATCAATTCAAAAACTAATAATGAAAAACAAAGAAAAAAACCCATAAGATTTTAGGAGAAGCCCTGCTATTCTATTATCCCTTACAACAGTAGAGACCTTCAGATTTCTGGGTGCTATAATCTCCCATGACTTGAATTGGACACCCAACATTAGAATCGTTATTAAAAAGGCTTGACACAGATGTTCTTCCTACATCAACTCAGAAAATTCAGACTGCCCAAGGATCTGCTGATACAGTTCTACAGAAGAATTATTGCCTCTGTTATTTGTAGCTCTGTAGCTGTCTGGTTTGGCACAGCAACCAAACAGGCCAGGTACAGACTTCAATGGATAGTTAGGACTGCATAAAAAAATGCCTGCAACCAGCCTGATTTCCATTGAGGACCTGTATACTGCACAGACCAGAAAGAGGGCGTATATCCTGGGCATAAACTGTTTCAACTTCTCCCCTCAAGGCACCACTATAGGGCATTGAATGCCAAAATAATTAGACACAAAGATAGTTTCTTCCCCCATGCCATCACTCTGCTAAATACCTAACTCCTACAGCACTGTCTTCTGCTAAAGGTATTTGTCCATGTAGTAGGCTGTATTGCTATTATCCTTGTCATCTTCTCATTCTTCTCATCTTCTCATCTTTTTTACCTCTCAACTTTTGTTACTATCTTTTCCTATTAGTATGTTACGATTTATAAATTGCTGTTACACTTTGTGGTTTATAATTCTATCTTATGATTTATGATCTATGACATCACTTTGTTGTTTGTATGTAAATTGACAGCTTATGCACCAGAGACAAAATCTTTGTGTACCCACACTTGGCTAATAAAGAAGTCTGTTCTGTTCTGTTCTGTTCTATTCTATTCTATCCATTCCATTCCATAAAAAGCTTTTTTACCCCACAGGAAGAAAGTGTCACTTTCTAAACAATGATTCCCATGCCTAATACCTTTCCCCCCAAAATCTATATCATTGCTGGACATTTCCACCCTGCAACTGTTTCAGTTTCCACTCCCTGATCTCTTTAAAAGAGTTAACTACTATGAAGAATTGTTGTCACTTTGTGCAACTTCAAAATGCTGGAAAGTGGGCAAATAATTTTATTTGGTGACTATCCTTCTCTAAGGTCCTGAAGTAGCAAAAACCTTTTCATTTCCACTCCACACAAAAGATACATAAAAATATTGCTAATCTGATCCCTATTCTGGATCTTAATTCATGTAGTATTCATTTGCACTCAACAGATAGATATCACTACCACCTTCCTCCAAGAATGCAGGAAGACAGCAGGGAGTAGAATATTGTAGCTGTTAAAGACATTTTCTCCTTAAAAGTACAGCTGTACAATCAAAAAATTCAAGGTAGGATGAAATTAAAATTTCTGTAAATTAGGAAATAGACTGCCCATAAGCTCCAGAAGGCTGTATTTTCAAATATATTACACTTGAGCCAAACATGAATTGGCTGAGCTTTCAAACACAGTTGACATCACGGGAATACAGAAATCTGGGTCCATTTTCAAATTGGTGCAGAGCTTTTATATGAAAGGGACTTCAAGCTCCTCATTCCATTCTATCCTGTGTCTCTAGACTAATACAGCTATCAGGCTTTGCAAAGACTGTTAAGGAAAAGTATTCAGTACTTATAATCTTCCATTATGAATAAAGACAACTAACATACTTATGTGGGAGTAATGCTTACTGAGTAACAGTACTACATGGTATGAAATTCTAGTACAATATAAAAGTTATAAACGGCAAGGAGAGCACCAGATCAGGGCATTTATAGGAAAAAAAATCCCAAGAATAATATGTCTGGTCCAAATTGTTTGGGTTTCTCATAGAGATTCATTTTTCAGTCTGACTCTGACCTAAGGCATTGTTCTATTAAACTCTCTTGGCAAACTGGCAAACTGCCAAGTATTCTATCATTGTTTATTTAATGGCATACAAATGCATATTTCATGGTGCAAATGTCCAAGCAATGTGGTAATTTCTCAGTTCAACAAAATATTTATTAAAGTCCAGAAAATAGACTGGTTGAATGGATTTCAGAGAAATATGATGGAAAAGGATTTCACTGGATTCTACACTTTGTGTCCAGGAAGGAAATCCTGATTTGTTAAAAACGAAGTCAGCAGATTTTTTTCAGTTTTGCACAAATTACCATACTCTTAACTGCAAGTGTTTGATTTAATGAAATTTGAGGAAGGGAAGGGGAGAAATGTTGCCGTAACTAGAACTACAGGAACTTTGGAAGAAGCAGAAAATCATTGATGTTAAAGACTGCACTATATATGGATTGAGGTATTGGCAAATACAAAGGATAACAATATGCAGCAATAAAGAGTAGTTAAATAATCTACATGGAAAGGACATATCAATGAATCATTAAATATAAATGATAACTTGAATTATTGTTATTATTTATTTTTGTGTCTGGAGCTATAGTTGGTTGACAACAGAGAGGCAATCCATTCCCAGATATAGATTTCAACTTCTTGATTGGATTGTCCTCCATGGACACCAGGGGATGATTGTCACAAATAAGACTCTGAATAAGGTTGCAGTCCTTACACAGAATCAAGCTCAAAGTCAGCATGAAGTTTTGGATTCAAAGGATTTATTATTGTAATTTGAAATACCTATTACTTAAGTTTATTGTTGCTTCTCCTGAATGGAAATAGTGTTGCAACAATTATCCACATTCTGGTTATTTTCTGCTGTTTAAGGTACATGAACTCCCATAATATTTGGTTCTAAATACAACTGTAAGAATACTAACTTGTATCAGTTGCTGGCTATATATTGTCTCCAATAGCAAAGGCAGTGAGACTCTGAATGTCAGTCTAAGGAGAGCAAGTGGGAGTGTGTGACTGCCTTTGTGCCCTGCAGAAGATACTGGCAACCGTACCCTTTGCCCTGATCCTTCAATGGGTCTCTCTGTATTCTTCAGTTTTTAAGGAAGATAATTATAATGTATTGTTTGTTACATACAAAATTACATAGATATTGATCAATACATTTTTCTTTTGATTTCTTTTGCAATATTTACTTCCGAAGAAACCATTAAAAGCTATTCAATACAACATTTTTAATGTACAGATTGACTAAAATCTTTGTGACACGAGATGCTTCTGCTCAAAAGGATTGACTCATCTAGGCAGAAACCCCAGACCATTTAATCTAAAATTCCCACTAGAACATGAAGATCACGTTTCATACCATGGAATTAATTTTATTCAAACAAGGAGGCAAAACTACTTGCAAAGCTATTGATGCAAATGTTTTCTTGGTGTTTCTCTGACCCCCAACTGTTTATGATCTATGTGGCTGAAGTTATCCAAGCAATCTCATTCTTCTTCTGACAGCAGGTATAAACAGCAAGATGGCAAATTTATATATACTTCTCTATGTCTGATAGCACTCTGGCCTTCATTTATTCTCAATCGCACAAACACTGTCCTCCACTGAGGAGCTTGATGAAGGGTACTTCACTGATTTATTAGCTTTAAGAAGACACACTACTTCTTGGTATGAAAGACAAGATTGATTATTCACCCATGAGCTACCCAATCTACCATAGTCATTCCATTTCTCCTACTTTAACACAACAGGGGGCATGACCCCAACATAAGGAATGCAAAGCATGTGGGACTTGGTGAGATGTGACTAGAAGGAAAAAGTGTGAAATCTGCATTTAACCTGATAGAAAGTTAAATAAAATCAGACAAAACTAGCACTAGTCAATATTACTCATAATATTTTCCTCATGTAATTTTTTCTAATGTATTGGCAAAGAAAAATTGGTATTATCCCATGTCTAGTTGTGCAACTGCATTTATTGTTTTTCTCAAATGAGTATCAACTAGTATATCAATTTTAATTGCAGGTTTTCCTTCATTTATTTTTAACCATGACTAGAACAACGTGTTTCCCACCAAACTATCTACATGTTATATTCTAAACATACAATTCTTTATTCTGATAAAACAATCACAATGCAATTTGGATAATGGTATATTTAACAAGAAGGTATCATTAGAAAGCAGTAGAGCTAAGAACATATTTTAAAACCAGAGACAGCAGGCTTAAATTAGTTAGGCTCACAATGACACCAGTGCTTTAAATATTTGTTCCCATGACTCACACTTGGGAAAATAAAAAATGCAACTCCCCCAGCTTTTATAGTTGACCTTCAGTAGAGTGATACACTCAGCTCAGACATTTGGTGCTTTCACCAAAGCAAAATCAAGACATTGTTTTCCATATAGAGACACATTTTATCTCTAAAGCATAGCCAGCAAATTTGATATATTTACTATATTCCCTTAGTTACCCATGGAAAGTTAGAAAGAGGGGGGAAGGAGGGCGGGAGAGAGATGGCTAGATAAGCAACTTGCCATGGGTAAGTATTCATTGAATTCACTGGAGTTCAGATTTGACATGAGTTTGTTTGTTCTTTATTCTTGAAAAGGCCAAGACAAAAATTGAATACAATCTTATTTAGGCTTTCTTTCAACATTTAACAATTTTCCTCCTCTGTCATATTATTGTTTACAATTTGTTAGCATCTTTTGAGAAGGACTGCACTTCTTCCCAAGAACACCTTATCTGTCTTAAATAATACCATATTGCTGAAATAATCTCTGAATATTAATGGTTATCCCCCTACCGTCCTGAAAAGCCTTTTCTTTCTGTTTCCTTGCGGAATGCTTTATGGCTCTGGGGGTTATGTAGCAACAAACCTAATTTTCCTGCTGTTTGGAAAATACTGTAACTAGCAGGTGAAACTGACAATAAATCTTTACTACAAGGTTGAAGGGGCTTTTTAAGCTTGCAAAGAAAGCTGTGTGCACATGTTTCCATGTAGTATTTTATTTGTTTCATAGAATTCTCAGGATTTTAAGCAGTAGCATTTTGAATATCTTTGTGCATGACCGAGGGTTGGAGTAGTGATTAGTATTTGACTGAGAGTATACAGGGAAATTTCAGAGCTATAGGCTAGATTGGAAAATCTAAAAAAAATTCTAGAAGGAAGTAATGGCAAACTAATAGCTGTGTATTTTTTTAAAAATACATGGTGCCTCTAGGAAATAACCTGGAGTTGGTTCAGTCTTTTGTGTAATACAGGTATCCATAGCAGCAAAATTATTATATTCACAATAATCCCACCCAAAAAGGTTCTTGTAAATGACAGAATTGCATAAGAATGAAAAGTTTAACAATTTTCAAAACTGATTTTCAAATCAGTTGTGTGGGCTGCCAAGACAGCAATGGAATGAAGAGGATTTTTCCTTCCCTACAGGATTGTTCATTTACAAGATAAGTAAATGGAAGCTATATTGTCTTTTAGACTTGAAGGCATTGCTGAATGATGGGTCAGGGTGGGAAACAAGTACTAAGCAGACAAAGAAGGACATGTTTAATTAGATATGAGGAAAAAATGAAGAAAAGAAGGATACATTGACTGTTTATTTTCTTGCCATCCACAACAAAAATTACAGCAAAATATGCAAAGAAATGTACTTAAGACTATGTGTATATGAAATTATTTTTCCCAGCATTCAAAAGAATGATTTTTTTTCAATCACAATACTTTTCCGACAAATCTTTAATTTCAAGGACATATACTAGAGATGACATAGTCAAAGATACATGCTTTCAAAAATTTCACCACAGAAAGTTAGGATGTGTTCCATGGAGTGCAGTGATAATAGATTTGAAAAGACTGGATTGAAGCCAATTGTTGGAATCAGGAAATTAATTAAATAACATAAATCTAGGTTAATGAGTCTAGTGACAGATGAGAGAAAGACCATTTATAAGGTCAGAGAATATACAAAATTTTGATAGACTAGCGTTGGGAAAACTGTCACAGAAAGCACAAAAGCACACTAAAAGTCAGACATTATGTGATGTTTAGATTTAGGTTAACCCCAGACAGGATATACAGATGAAAAGAAATATATCTCCTCCTTTTGCTGGACTTCTGGTAACCCTAGCCAAGGGATGTACTACCCATGACCATATACTGTATATGGAAGCAAATAGGAACATACACAGTCTCAGTGACATGCGGTGAGGTTTATGGCTGATGAGGCTGGTGACGTCATCAGGAAGGCAGGGAATGGGACCACGTGTGCTGGAGGCTCAGGCTGCCTCAGCCTCCAGCACACGTGATCCCATTCCCCGCCTTCCTGAGCATGCTCCGCTGGCTCGCGCTCCGCAGTCCTCGAAAGCGACTGGGGAACGACGAGAACCTTCCTGCCTCTGCTGGATTTCACGCGCTCCTGTCGCTTTCGCGCGACTGTCGCTTTTGTGCCTTCGTCATCCGGGAGCGCCGACAACATTTCTGCCTCCGCAGCTCCCGGGTGCGGCCGGACGGATGTATATAATATTATAATATTATATATATATATATAGTATATAATATTATATACTATTATTTCATGAAGAGAGGTGAGGCTCTGCCTCCCCTGCCTCCCCTGACCACACGTCCCTGCACAGTCTTCTCCCTTCCCTCTGAATGTCAAACTTGTTGGCAGAGAGGGAAAATAAATAGATCGCTTGATCTACCATTTTTCTAACTATTCTAGAAAGCTCCATAGAAAAGGCACAGCAACCATAGCATCTACTCTGTGCATTAATTAGTACACTGACTTCTGTTCTAAAAAAGACTCTGCTACTAGGGCTTCAGAAACAAAAAAAACATTGATATATTTGATGGAACAAGAAGGTGGAAAAAATATAGGGAAATTCTGTTCATTCACAGTGGATCTTTAGAAAGTATCTAAAGATCACTTCTGATGTTAGAATCATAGGATCGCTTTCTGAAATTAATAGAATAGATGTCAGCGCAGGATGTGGGAAAAATACATAAAAAATAAGAAACATCAGCCATCAATAACTATATAATTTATCGTGGCATCTAAAATATTTTGCCCTTACAATTGCTAACAATTGCTTAGCATTTCTACATTAGAGAGTTTTCTCTAATTGACATCAGCAAGATTTTCTTTTCCAGAGTATGAAAAAAATTCCATAGAAGATTTTTTTTTCAGATATCTACTAATATTCTGCCTGTTTAAATGCTTGTGCAAATCTCTTAGCTTGCTAAGGGCTTTTTAAAAAAAAAAACTCATTTTCTAAGGACGTTAAAGTGGTTTAATCTCGCCGAAATTCCTCTGGGACTTAAATAAGTGCCTATCATCATTTCTGAAATTATGAGTTGGCTACCTTTGCATATTTAAGCCATGTGTAAAACATGATTGAAATTGCCTTCTGTAAAAATGTGCATATGGAAGCATGCCAAGACAACTACAATTACTGGTAGTAGAGAGACTACAGAAATAATGGGAAAGGATTATGAGAAAATATTATGCTGAATTACCTAGATAGCATCGTAATACCCAGTTTCAAACAGTTGAACAAAACTTCTAGTCCCTTGCCAGAATTTAGATCTATCCAGCCCAGCTTATTTCTTGCTTAGGGAGAGCCAAGTATTCTGTGATTTGACATGGATAAAGTTTGGCCTAATCCCTGGAGGATCCAAGAGTCCCTAAACTTGTCACAAAAATAAAGATCTCCAATAGGTGGGTTGTAAACTGTAAATAAACTGCCAACACTGGCCTTGCCCAGGTTCCAAAAGCCCATCTCACTCGACCCGCTGGGGCTCATAAAATAACAAAACAAACAGCAAGCTCACTAGCAGGAATCTGGGAAACTCGCCAATCTCATTATTGGGGAAGTAGCATTAAGCTCTGGCTTTTTTAGAGCAGACAGAATCCCCTTTTTCCAGAAGTCAGTTATAGCTGTGACTGGCACATTGCTGGAGAAAAGGCGGGGAGAAAACACAGCACTGAATATCACCCCACAACTCTCTCATATACATGCAGTCGCACGCCTACTTGCAATTGGTGGCAGAACTAAAGTTTTTCCACAACTCTCAAAGAACCAGGCTTGAATCACAATGACCAAATGCTAGTTTCATAAACAAGCATTGAGTTTTCAGTACCCTTTGTTTATTCTTTCATCTTAAGCAGTGCTTTCCTACTGGAAAACTGTGCTCACCAAATCCAGGAAGTTAAATGTTGTCAGTTTTATCTTATCCCAAATAAAGCCACCTACTGTAAATGATTTTATAGGGAAAACCTTAACCCTAATCCTTTCTATAAAATGTTAGAGGATGGGGGACAGACAAAAAGGAATTATCGTAAAAGTGATACATTATATCCCCCAGAGGTCCAGGATTCTAAGTTGCTTTTGTTAAAAGGGGAAAAATAAAACAAAGAAATCATTATGGGAAAATGTGGGATGATAAGAAATGGAGATGGACCCCTTTCCTCTGTAAATCTCTAATTATGAGATGTGGCAACTCCACAAAAGTTTCAATAGAAACACCAACAAGAGCTAGGTCTACTTTCCTTGAGAATGAAAACATGGAAGTTGAATAAAGGCATTTCTGGCACTAGTAAATTTATTAATTTGTAGGTTTCAGAATTAAACTTTCATTTTCATTCCTCTTTTCCTCAAGTACAACCAGCCAAGACACACCAAGCCTACCTAAGGAGCTGTTGTTATCGATAATGAATTGTTATAAATATTGATTTTCTTCCAATATTGAGGCTATTGTTACTAGGACATTTATATATTGCTTTACTACAACTAGAAGAGGGATATCATCATGTTCCGTTTAGCTTTAAGATGGAATTGAATTTGAATTTGAATTTATTAGCGCTTATAGACCGCCCCCTCTCCCGAAAGGGACTCGGGGCGGTGTACAGTCCATGTCAAAGAACAAAATTAAAACAATTAAAATTACTAAATGGACAATATATATATACAAATATAAAATAGATGGATAAGAGGAGGATAACAGATGTGCAGGACTGTATTGCTAATAAATAATTAAACTAAACAGACATTAAAATTCCAATACCCAATAAAATTAAGTCTACAGAATAATCCCCTTAAAAACCAGTAAAAATATAAATGCCAGGACATAGGCGTTGAAATTATGCCAGGCCAGCCAGTCGGAACAGGTGAGTCTTTAGTTTCTGCCGGAAGGAGCGGAAGTCGGTGGTGGTTCTAATGTCGGGGGGGAGGTCATTCCAGAGGGTTGGGCCCATCACAGAGAAGGCCCTACTCCTTGGCGTCGCCCGCTGGCATTGCCTAGTGGACGGCACCAGGAGACGCCCCTCCCTGTGAGAGCGAATTGGCCGCTGGGATGTATGTGGGAGGACGCGATCCCGCAGGTAACTGGGCCCTATGCCATGGAGCGCTTTAAAGATGGTGGTCAAAACCTTGAAACGCACCCGAAAGACCACAGGCAGCCAGTGCAGCTCGCGGTGTTACATGGGAGTACCTGGTACTCCCCATGACTGCCCGCGCGGCTGCGTTCTGGACTAGCTGCAGTCTTCGGGCGCGTCCCAAGGGAAGCCCCATGTAGAGACCATTACAGTAGTCCAAGCGAGACGTCACCAGTGCATGAGTGACCGTGCGTAGGGCATCTCGGTTCAGGAGGGGGCGCAATTGGCGCACCAGGCGAACCTGGTGGAACGCCCCCCTTGCCACGGCTGCCACATGGTCATCCATTGACAGCCGGGCATCTAGGAGGATGCCCAAATTGCGCGCCCATTCCACAGGGGGCAGCTGTTCGCCCCCTATGGCCAGCGCTGGAATCAGCTGACTGAACTGAGGTGCCGGTAGCCACAGCCACTCAGTCTTGGAGGGGTTGAGTTTGAGTCAGTTGTCCCCCATCCAGACCCCGACGGCTTCCAAACACCGGGACATCACTTCGACAGCCTCACTGGGGTGGTTTGGGGTTGAAACGTACAGCTGAGTATCATCAGCGTACAGATGGTATTCAACCCCAAAACCACGGATGATCTCCCCCAGCGGCTTCACATATGCGTTGAACAGGAGGGGCGAAAGGACCGATCCCTGCAACACCCCACAAGTGAGTGACCTCAGGGTCGACCTCTGCCCCCCCGTCAACACACATTGCGACCGGTCGGAGAGGTAGGAGCCGAACCACCGTAAAACGGTGCCTCCGACTCCCATCCCCTCCAGCCGGCGCAATAGGATACCATGGTCAATGGTATCAAAAGCCGCTGAGAGATCTAATAGGACCAGGATAGAGGAGCAACCTCTATCTCTGGCCCTCCAGAGATCATCAACCAGCGCGACCAAGGCTGTCTCTGTGCTGTGTCCGGGTCGGAAGCCGGACTGGCGTGGGTCTAGATATTCGGATTCGTCAAGGTGTCGTGGAAATTGCTGCGCCACCACATTCTCAACAACCTTCGCTAAAAAAGGAAGGTTGGAGACTGGACGATAATTAGCCAGCTCCATTGGGTCCAGTGAAGGCCTCTTGAGTAAGGGCCTCACCACCACCTCTTTCAAGGCAGTTGGTAAGGATCCCTCACCCAATGAAGCGTTCACCAGGCCCAGAAGCCAGCCTCGTGTCACCTCCCAGGATGCCAGTACCAGCCAGGAGGGACACGGGTCCATTAAACATGTGGTGGGCCGCAGCCGTCCACGCAACCTGTCCAAATCCTCAGGGGCAACAGAGTCAAACTCCTCCCAGAGTGGTCTTACAAGACTCACTGTTGACGGCTCGTCCGGGCCACTGGAGGGGGCCCATCCGCTCCGGATCTGAGCGACTTTGTCCTGCAGATATTCCCCAAACTCCTCTGCTCTACCCTGCAAGGGCGCCACCCGCGCCCCCTGTGATAGGAGGGAGCGGGTCACCCTAAACAGGGCGGCAGGGTGGTTATCCGCGGACGCAATAAGAGCGGCACAATGTCTATGTTTGGCCGCTCTCAATGCCACAAGGTAGGTCTGTAAATAGGATCTTACCTGTGTTCGATCAGACTCGGAGCGTGAGGACCTCCACCTGCTCTCTAGATGTCTCCTATGGCGCTTCATCGCCCTCAGCTCCTCGGTGTACCAAGGGGCTCGGGTGGATCGCTGCCGCAGGAGAGGTCGCAAAGGCGCAACCCGGTCCAAGGCCCCAGCCGTCGCCATATTCCAGGCGGCCACTAGGTCCTCCGACCGAGCGCGGGTCAGGGCTACAGGTAGCGGCCCAAGCTCCGTCTGGAACCTCTCCGGTTCCATCAGGTGCTTGGGGCGGTACCAGCTTGGACGAGCTGGCTCCGCCTCCTCGCGGTGAGGGGTAGCGACAGGGAAGTCGAGCCGGAGACATGAGTGATCTGACCATGACAGGGGAGTAATAACTAGGTCCCCTATTCCCAGATCACTCGTCCACTGTTCAGATACAAAAATAAGGTCCAGTGTGTGACCACCCTCGTGTGTGGGGCCCTGAATTAGTTGGGTCAGGCCCATGGCTGTCATGGAAGCCATGAACTCCCGAACCACCTCAGATGCTGCTCCCGTCGACGGCAGGTTGAAGTCCCCCATGACCATAAGCCTGGGGATCTCAACCGCCATCTCTGAGATCAGCTCGAGGAGCTCGGGCAGGGCCGCTGATGTATAGCGAGGAGCCAAGTATACAATCAGCAGGCCCAACTGCCTCCCTGGGCCCCATTTAACACCTAGGGACTCACAACCGGGCATCTGAGGAACAGTGAACTCTCTCGGTTCTAGACTCTCCCGAATAACTACCGCCACCCCGCCACCCTTACCCACGGCCCGGGGCTGATGGAATGCACGGAAACCCGGTGGGCACATTTCCACGGGGGGTAAGCCACCCTCGTGGCCCAACCAGGTCTCCGTTATCCCTGCAAGGTCCAGCTCCCCCTCTGAGATCAACTCACTAATGATGGGGGCCTTGTTGATTACGGACCTTGCATTGCACAGCATCACCCGCATGCCCTGGCCCTGTAGTTCCTGACCACCCAGTCTGCGGGGGTTGGTACAAACGACCGGGCATAGCCAACAGCCACGGTCTCCCAAGGGTTAATGTTTTGTGGTTAAATTTAGGCAAATTAGATACACCATTTATCAGGATATGATATCACCTACACTAGGGAAGGTCTGCTGTTTCTTCAGCCACAGTTAGATGTTTTGCAACATAGAAGCTAATAGGGAAAAATAAATAGATTAGTAATGAGGATTTCACAGAAACTGACTAATCGATTAAGAGGAAGTAGCATATTGCCATAGGAATGCAATGTTCTCAGTGACGAATCCTCCGAAGACAGAGAGATATGTTTAGAAAATGATATGGTCAGAATAAGCTTCCCAAATCCTTTCCAGCAAGAAAATCCCCATAGGGCAAAAAGAGGAAGAAAAAAAACCCTATTCAGCAGAAGACCATAACTAATGGATTATTCTGGCAATCAAGATTGCCAGTTCTGAACTCTTATTGGTTCAGACTGGTCATCAAGTAATAGTTCTTTAAACTGTGTTTATATTTTACACGGCACTGTTTACACCATAATGTTTTTAGACTGGCAAGTTCTTAAAAATCTAAAGTACTGCAATTCTTTTACAAGGAGAAATCATTGGCTCAACTCCATATCTTCATTTTTAAATAAATTCATCCTTACTTGAATGGCACATTTGTCGTATATCTGGCAATTTCCCCTCAAAACTCAGAGTTTCTTCCCATAACTAAAATGTAGTAATGAGAAAATCAGCAATTTCAATCAGGGTCACTGGGTTAGCGAGAGCCAAGTCCCCTGCCCTGAGAATAAGTTGCTTAATTCCTGCTTTGAAAAACATGATTTTAAGCAATATGTGTGTGTGTGTGTGTGTGTGTGTGTGTGCACGTGTGTAATATAATTTTTTTTAGGATTTATAATTTTATTTAGATTTTTTTTAGAATTTTAGAATTTGTTCTAATTTCCAACAAATATTTCCTGACTTCTTGAATGTAACAGGCATGAACATTGATACACACTTCATCTTTTTATATATTACTCTAGAAGATTGTTTCTCAATCTCAGCAACTTTAAGATGGGTGGACTTCAATTGGCAAGAGGAAGTTGGGGAGTTTTGAAATTTTTAACCCAAATGTGATGAACCTATGTCATTCTGTAATGACAGCAACAGCAGCCTAATTCCTAGACTTGTCATAAAAAATGCATCTGTTTAAAAAGTTTCCACTATAAAAATGCCATCTGGGATTAAACCATCCCAAAATGAGCAGTCCTTTAGTAATCCTACATAATTAATAGAACACAATTTCCCTTGGAACATTAAATTACCAAAATTCACATACAAGCTACTCTCTTTAAGTGCATTTTAAAGTAAAGACTTTCCAGCTAAAACTGCAGTAGCCTAAGCACACCCACATATACACACACTATTTAATTGGTATACCTTTGAGAAATGTTGTTTCAAACAGAGTACAGAGACAAAGAGGTAAAGAACTGTACAATACTACCAGCAGCTGTGGTCAATATTAAGGATGTTACTAGTAATCCAATAATTATGGAACCATATGTAGTCTTGAAATTAAGATGAAGGTCAACAACTCAGTTGCCTGCATAATCAGTGCAACTATTTTAAGAAAATGGGTCTATAAAAATGTAGACTAATTGAACACATTAAGAACATTTCTGTGCAAATATATATTAACAAATGTGTGGGATTATGTTCCAAGGAACACATGGGTCTTGCTTGTGAATAATTGCAAGTGGTTGTACTACCCACACTCAAACTTTAATTATGCAATGTGGAATTCATCTCAACCACCAACTCATGAAGTTTTAGTCAAGTATCACTTGACTCTATTGGGAAGGTGGTGAAAAATGAGCAGACCTACTTTCCTAGGCTAAAACATTCTTGTGTTATCATGTGAATTACAGTTATAACTGGAAAGCAAACCTGTTGACAGAATTAATACCACACAGCCATAATGAGGTTTTCTCAATTTTGGTCCAACATGTCATATAAATGTAAATTTGTGGTTAGGAAATCAGGCTCTTGCTTTAACGTAATATTTGAGCTGAGCCAATTATTGCTTATTTAAGAAATCATGGTGAAACAAATCACAGCCAAATACATGATGACCTAGATGCCCTGTGAATTCAGCCATAACATGCCTAATTCCTTAGCTAAGATTCATTATGTTAGTTAATGTAACAAATTACATTACATTCATTAGTGAATTCATTACACTTGATCATACTTCCTTCTGTAACTTCTCCTTTCACCTCATGTGTTCTGCAACTCCTGCACTACCATATTTGGGCTGCAAAAATCCATATGACCTCTAGATGGAAGCAAAGAGTTTAGAGATTCCTGTGTTCCTTTGCTGCTTTACAATGATTGTCTGGATTTTTAAAACATTATCCAACACCCCAGAGCAGATTTTTAGATGCATGAAGACTGCATTGGGAGGCAAACAAAGCTGAAAATCACAGCCCTATTCTTTCCTCTACTCCTAAGAGCATATTATTGCAACTTATGATGGCGTATCAGGATTCATTCTCAACAGGCAAATGGGAAATGATATCACTTGGCAATGAGGTTATGTCCATAACTGATTGAAATTACCAATTTCTAAACTAAAGCTGTCGGAATGGAAAGTTTAAATTTATGTGAACATCTAATTTACCACAGAGCTTTATTGTTTTACCATGAATATGTGTGAAGAAAAAGCCACAATGAATTTACCTCTTCACTTCCTAAATTTCACAAAAAAGAAGAAGCCTTTGTTTAAAAGCAAAGGAATGAAAAATGCCCCTTGGGCAAGTACCCTGCTTCTACAACAAAGGTTATGAGGAATTTTATCTAATGGGCCAGTTGGTCATAGGATAAAGTCCATAGAAAGTGCAGAATGGTGAACAGCCAGATTAGAGTATAATATAGCAATGCCTGAATTAGACTGCACATTTTAAAAAGGCTACCATTGCCCATATTAACTCCTATATTAAATCATATTAAATCTTATGATTTGGGGAAGCAAAACTAGCCAAGGAAATCACGGTTGACTATGATAGATATGATTGCACAAGAAAAGAGGTATTTGAGAATCAAACATTCCTTAGATAATTCAAAATTAAAGTAGGTAAGGATAGAAACCCATTGCATGACCAAATGCTCAAAATATGTTCTCAGTTCTCTGTTTTCTGAGAACATTTTTCAAACAAATAAACAATATCAAACAACATTCTCAGTTCTCTTTTTCCTAGAGCAGCCTTTCTTAATTGGAATATAGTTTCATGAGATATTATGACTGGGGAAAAAAAGAATGTATGTGCCTAATATGCGAATACTCCTACTAGTGGGAATTTTTATGCTGCAACAGTTGCTGGCTTGCCACTTTGTTGTTGTAAACATAAATATTCAAACATGGATTGAACAGGTCATAAGCAAAACATTTTGTCAGGTTTTTGCAATATATTTAGGGATTTCTGAGCCCAAAGATCATTTTAAAGGTTCCTTCAGAATAAAAAGTTGAAAAAGGCTGCTCTAAAGCAATATATATTTCCTTAGGCAGGGAAGCCACCTGGGTGACTTTAAGCCAGTAAGTCTCTTAGCCCACATATAGTCGTTGTATGAGATATAAGAAACAAGAGCACTTGGTATGCATGCCATCTTGAGTTCAGCAAAAATACAGACAGGATAAAAATCTAATAAATGAATAGATGAACTGAATATTGGTTGAAAATATGCAAAATAACATTTTGTAAAACTTTTAACCATCAATGCCCATAGAGAAATGAAATGTATACAGTAAATAGTTGCCTTACCTTCTTTAACTTGCCACTCTTGGTACCCACAAACACCACACTGTAGCCATTGTAGACATATGATGTAACAGAAGTCATCCGATCACGAGTGGATGTATACAGGGTCACTCCCGCTATTGGTATGGAGCCTCCCAGTGGCTGATTAATGTCCAATCCACAAAAGTTGTCATCTATTGGAACTGGCTGGAAGTTTTCAAAAAAATCTGCATTAGGAATGAATGCTGGCATTCTGAAAATTGCACAAGAAATATGCCAGCACAAGTCATTTGGTGAAATACCTCTTTGGCCTTTCTGTAACATTGTGAAGAAATTAATTCTCAGTTCACCATAAGCCTTCTCTGAATCGCACTAGTTTTTATCTTGAGTATAATTATAATTAAGTGCAGTGCTGGTAAATAAATAAAATTATACACCACAAACCAGTACAAACAATAAAGCAATATAATTAATATATTTCCTATTTCTTCTCAATCATCCTCCTCAAAATAGAAGTTGATGGTTAGTAACATGTTAAAAGTAGCCAGATCCCTGCACTCTGAAGAAAACAAACTACGATTTTCTTCTTGTAAGCTTTTTGTCTTTTCCTAGAAACAGCCAATATATGCCTGCTTTAATGAGAAGGATTAACATCAGAGGTGGGTTGCTGCCGGTTTGAGCTGGATCGGGTGAACCAGTAGTAGCGGCAGCAGAAGGCTCTGCCCACCTGCCTGGATGCTTCTGCGTATGTGCAGAAGCGTCGCACGGCTGAACCGGTAGTAACAAAATTGGCAACCCACCACTGATTAACATCCCATTCTTTCTGACACCTTCTCTAGGAAGGAACTAATTAAGGACATGGCAATCTGAGGGGTAGCAGCTAGGATGGTCTGCATCATTTTACTCCAGCAAAATGTTGTAAACAAACTTTATCTTACTACATTTGAAGTATACAGGAATATATTATACTTAATGCCAATAATGCCAATGCAAATACAGTTTAATATTTTGTACGGCAATAGATTGGAGAAGGTATCCTAAACAACCAGTAGAAAAACTCTCCTTCTCTAATGAGAATATGTCTGGTTAGGCATCCTACTCTCCATCAAGCAAATACTTCAAGGGTACAAAAGCAGAATATAAGCAAAAGAGCTTCGTGTTAACAGTATTGATTACTTGTGCAGTTAGGCTATATGCATGTAAAACCTTAAAAGCAATGTCTCTGAGAGCCACTTCATTTCCTTTGCATGCTCTGATATAGAAATCAATTTGTTTTTATTTTGACCAGGATAGGGTGGGGGGGACACACACATAACTCTTGTATTTATCATCCTGGGGCAGTTGTATTAACCAAGACAAAAAGTATAAAATGTCATTAAAATTGCCAGTGATGTTTAAGGTTTGTTCACAGAAACCTTGAGTGTATAAAGTGTTAAATATATAACTAAATATACAAGGAATAAATATATAGCATAAAATATTCAATAAGTATTATAAATATAAATAAATATTCATACATATTAAAATAATGTAAGGCCTCCAAACCAATTTTCCCCCATTGTTTTAGTAACAAAATGATTTTTAGCCAATACAAACTTCACTTTTCTGTTATTATAATACATGAATGAATTAGTGTTCAATTTCATGCATAAAAAAGCTATATAATCATAACACCTACAAGTGGGAAAATGTTTGATCATTTCCATTCATACCTATTCTGCACAATCGGTAGATCAAGTTGACACTTCAACAGCAGTCTTTTTAATTCCTGCCAGAAAATATGTTGAAAAAATGTTCGCCTGAGATAAATTAAAAACTGAGCTAACACTCAAATCTGGTTTCTCTTTCAGAAGACCTCCTCAAACTTTTTGTCAGGAAGCAAATACTTAAATCCCACAATTTCTAACAGCGCTACTACTAATATGCTCCCTATCTTTCTCAGAGTAACCCTGTTTAAAATACAGTAATCACTCTTACCGCCTTGGTACATTGGACATCTTTCCCTAGTAGCCAGTTGAGTTCCAAGTTGCCTTCCCCCTGGTAGCAAGATTGTAGTCTTTCCTTAATTTGGGCATTGATTGCACGGATGGGAAAGATGCAAAGAGCAGAGTCATCAGGGGGATGGTGATACTGCTTTTGTCCCTTGGAAAAAATAGCAAAAAGGACATCATCGTCAGCAGTGATGTTCAGGGATCTGGCAAGTACCTCCCCTGGCTTAGAAAGGTAAGCTGCTTGTAGTAGACGGTATTCCACATCACCTTTGACACAACCAAAGGGCAGAGAAACATAGGAGTGGAATTTAGGGTCATCCTTGCAGAGACGCACAATACGAGATGTGTAGAAAAGGTCACTGGCTGAATTGATAGACACATCTTCAGGAGTTTCTGGCTGGACAGTCAGAAAATAAACAAAATTTCCACTGGCAAATCCATAGATATAGAAGATATCAAAGTGAGATACTAAGGCCAATGTGTCTGAAGGGATTTTGATTAGTGATGAAACAAAATCACTGTGGAGCTCATAATCCAACATAGCTGAGGATTCTGGATCACGAGGCAGCTTTCGGCTAGAGAGGGTGGGAAAGTAATCCTGCTTACCATCCACTGCTGTACCAATGAACAGCTTCCCATCTTCTCCCTCAGAACGAACTATAACTCCATACATAGTGCCAGTCTTGTTGACACTGGACAGATAGTGTTCTTTCTTGTGAGATGGCTCCACTAAGATGAAGAGGTCATCCAGGCGCAGCAATTTACAGACACCTTGATAGAGACTCCCGCAGGCCAGCAGCCTATTTTCCGAGTAATCAATGATCAGGAGCTTGTTAACATTGTTCGTCAGAGTCAGGATCTCAGTACAGGGTTGCACAATTAGTGGTGGGTAGCAGGACTTGTTGTCTTCCTCAGGACCTGTCTTGTGATCTACCAAGACAGTCAAGTTTCCAGACAGCTTGTAAACTCGATTGATGGCTCCCACATAGACTGCCCCAGTCGTCTGATGGACTGTCAAGTGATTGAAAGTCCAGTCACGGTTCTCAGGATGAAACGTATTATAGATAGGAGTGCTGTTTATGTTCTGTAAAAAGACTAAGAAAAGAAACGCCAGGGCCACTGACCAGCCATCGGAGTCCCATGTCCGAGGCCAGAGCTTTCTCTGTTCCATCCTGTGGAGGAGAGCAGGGAAGAAAGGGAGTGTATATCTCAAAACTCCCTGTGTGCGACTCTAGCCACAGCAGCTTTCTTTACATGTTTCTACAGAAAGGAAGAAAAAGAACAAAATGCCAGAACAAAAGATTAGATGGATCTCATCTTAGAATTACAATTGAAACAGACATTTCCATTAAAGACTCTTTGAAATAAAACAAAGACGGTTCTAAATCCATAAGTGACCTTCCCATTTGAGTAAGTAGTACAAGCATTAACGCTCTGTTCTGCTTCTGTGTATTAATTATTACACAATTTAATTGCTCATGATATGCTCTTAGCCATGATTTTAAAAACAAAAATGTTTTACACATTCACCTACCCAAACAGCAGGTCTAAAAACTCAAATGGGGCAGATATGTTTGTTCCCCTAGCTGCAAGAAGAATTTTTTTCCAGATGGATTACAATTTAATTAAAGAGGAAGGTATCAAAAGTAGAGCAAGCCCAACTGTCTGCAGTACTACTGGTTTTATATACTGCATTCGCATGCACAGGAAACTTGACACCTCGGGTTGCATGTGCATTATCTGTGATTGGCCAGTCTAAAGGGTGCTAGCATAATCTATATCAGGGCTGCTTAAATCTGGCATGTGGGAAAGGACTGGAAATAGCAAAGGATCGGCCCCCGGTGCCGCTAACAGCCAAAATGAGATGCAAAATGGGATGTTCTTGTCCTGGACAGCCTCCTGAAACACCATGCCAACCAAAATGGAGCAGGGGTGCATGCACAGTCTCCCTGGCCTTTTTGTTTGGCAAAGTGCTGCAGGAGGCATCCATCCCATCTCCCCCCTTCCTGGCCCCAGTACCCCGTTTGGCCAGCAAAATGCTGCAGGAGGCCAAAAATAGAGCACAAGGGCTGCACGCCCACCCCACACCCCTTTTGGCTGGCAGGGTGCTGCAGAAGGCATCTGTCCTATCTCCCCACAGTCAGCCACAGAGAACTACAATGCTAATTGAAGAAATCCAGTTTGACACCCCTGGTCTATATTAATGGGCAGGTCAAATATGCATTCAGTCACTTACAAATGTATGTAGTCAAGGAGGCATGGTAATCAGCACTTCTAAAGTCTCAAATTTCACATACAAAACCTTTATATGATATTTAAAAGCCTGTTAAGCAAATTGTACAGCTTTCATTAATAAGCACCTATCTAGAAAAGGGTCACTGATTGAGATATAAAATGCTGCTGCTGCATCTCTACGGTATATTATATAGCTTATAATAAGTCTTCTTACATTTTACTTCTTACATTTTACTTCTTACAGCAGTAAAAAGTATGAGCAGAACTTTGGAAGAATTTCAGAATATTGTTTTTTTATTATTATTCCAATAAAAGTGGGAGGGGGAAAATATTGTTGATCAAGAACACTTGGCAATGTTTTTATTATTTGGCATTAATTTTTCTCGGAAGAGAGGTTTCCAATTTGTACTTCTAAAGTTAGTTACTCTCTGCATGGTTAGGAAAGATACATTGGCCAACTTCAGACAAGCTACTTAAGTGAGTTCTAATTACATGATTCTTCTTCTCCTTAAAAATATTTAACTTTAGCTATATCAGTGATAAGTGCCAGGAATCTCTCTATTCCTATTATCTGGGCTCTTTCAGCTGAGATTGAATTACATAGCTTTTGCCTCTTTTACTTTCCTTCCTTCCCTGTAAAAGGAAGCACTAAAGATTTTGCAAACAGTGATGAAACCCAATGTCACTTATCACATATTGTTCTTTGTGGAGTCCTTGATGCTTTCTGAGCTTTGTTGATTTTGTGCAAATGTTTCACAATGTTACATGGCTAAGTAACATTTTCAGTGCTAGAAGGCAATCGAGTTTCCTCTGTATTTATATAGAGTAGCTTTCCTTCTTATTCCTTTTCCTGCACCAATTTTATACTCAGGGTGATTGTAATCTAACTTCTGTCACCATCTGCCAGGATTGCCTTAGTCTTCTTCTAGAGCAGGTTTACCCAAATTAAATCCAAACAGTACCAGAAAAAAAAAAGAGAAAAATACTGCAGTATTTCCAGGATTGCACAAGAATCCTTTCAATCTAATAAATAGATGAACTGATCCTAGTAGTTATTATTTTGAGATCTTAAAGTATTTTCCCTCCCTGTTTCAGAATTTGAGTTAAAGGGAAATAAATCAGACATCTGCCTGAAAAATCAAACTGAAAGATGGAAGTTTTATATTACTAAGATGCTCTGCTCTTATCTGCAAACTCTATTCTTGCTGCCACAGCAGTCTGTGGCAAGTCCTGTATAGTTCTTTCAATACTAATTTGCATTTCTTTTTTATCTGTAAGGTAACCATTCAGTTGGGTATCATACCTGTCTGGAAAAAAAAACATTAATTGTAAGGGTTGAATTTAGCAGCTGCATTGAAGTCCTCATATCAAAAAAAAATTGGAGGATGCAAGCAAAAGCAAGTGCTATTTAGACAGATCAGAAAGAGCTGTGATTCTCAGTTTAGTGGTGATGGACATCAATTTTCATGCTCTGATGCTAATCTATATAGCACTTACTACATCTATTTCTAGTAACTTAAAGTTTAAGGCTCAGTTAAAGGTTATAATTACTGCAGATACAATAATTATACCAAATTTGCATTCCATATGTAAAGCAAATTTATTTTCAAATTTGGTACCTTGGATATTTGCATTAGATTGCCCAAATGTGTGTACTCAGATACCGAGAAATGAATGCATATGTATTGCCTGTAATTAAGGTATTTAAAGCAGGGGTTTTTTTTAGCAGATGGCAGAACCTAGTTGTTCTTATCTGATCTCCAAAAAGCTAAGCAGAATTAGGCCTGATTAATATTTAGTTTGGCAGACCAGGACATCCATCCAAGACAGAGGTAATAACTATGTCCATATTGTTGTGGAGAAAACAAATCAATTTGTCTATATAATCCCAAGAGAATGATATAGGCTAAAAGGAATACAATGTATAATTACCAATCAGCTATTAAATGTTCATACAAAAGTGTATCTGATATGTTAAATTAAAGACCTAAATGTGGAGAGCGACTAAGCTTACAGCTAAAACTCTTCCAGATCCTTTTTCCTTCTTATTTGAAAATAACCATGTTAAACAGAATGACAACTCATAAAGCTATGATTTCCTTAGGAAATAGGAGTTTTGCCCTAGAAAAACACTGTAGTTGGATAGTGCTAGCTTATATCAGAAAATATTTTAATCACTCTTTTGGAATATGATTTTATTCAAAACCAGATATTTGTGTGCATCTGGTTGTGTGTGCATGTGTTTTCCATAAATGCCCACCCCCTTCCTAAAGCTATACAAGGAAAAAGCAAAGACAAGAAAATAAGATGAAATACATCATAATCCCCTTATTCATCCAAGAAGTTGCCATTAACCTGAAACACTTTGGAATGCAGTTATAGAATATTATTTACAGAACAATAGTAGCCAAGAGAAATCTGAACTTCTTTTAACTTAATCCTACAAAAGTACTAAAAAGAAGCTTCCTATCTGAATGATAATTCTAATATATTCTCATCTGGCTGGGTGATGGAGGGGGAGAAGTGTGTGTTTCTTTACAGTGTGATAATTCAAGGTTTAGTTCATGAAATGGTATGGCCATCAAATGAGAAGAAATTATAAACTTTTATTCTATGATAATTACCATCATACCCAGTAGGTTCTTTGATATAGGTGGTATTCCATCAAAACAAAAGCAGTTCTATTTCCAATTACTGCAATTTTCCGTATTGAAAATTTATGTCACCAGTCTCCAGTGTTTTATATGCTGCATTTCACAAGTGGGAACTACATTGAATTGCCAAGAAAATCCACTCTCTCTTTAGCTTGCACATTTCTACTGGGAATTATTAAGCAACTGAAAGGGCATTATCACTGTGCAAGGGACTTGGGAGAACTCAAGGCTGTAGAAGTGCCATAAACATGTAGGGAGAAAAACCTAAATAATGAACCTTTTTCTTACATTCCCCAAAAGTCTTGATAATGTTGAATGTATTTTGTGGAGAAAAGGAGAAAGAAAATCAAGGGAAGAAAAATTCTGTCGACAGAGCAGGAGATCACCACATTACAATATTTCTTTTAACTCCAGTTTGCTGATTCTATAAAGACTAGTCATTTCCATACTTGCCCTGTGAATGTGACCTTTTCTAAAGATAATAGTTGATAGGCACATAGCATACAAATGGAGTAGAAAGTTGATGCTATTATACTAAAGCAATAGTAATTCTCCTTTCCTCCTTGCATTTATATGAAAATTCTGAGAAATCACAAGATGAAAACTGAAAATTTTACAACCAATTTTGGCATATAGATGCTTTGACAATAGGGCTTAAAGTTCATAGGTCCAATGGGGCACTGTTTACCCCATCTTAGAGGGAAAAGTTCTCACTTCCTTAACTATTCACTGTAACAGAGAGAAAATAATTCAAGGATTAAGTGAATTTTCTGTTTTCAACAGGGCCAAAGTTATACCATTAGATCAAATCATAAACACATGAAAAGAATACTATAACCTATTGCCAGTATCTGATACATAGAGATATCTTAATGATGTAAATGGAGGTTCCATTTAGCTGTCACAATGTATAACTACAAATACATTCATACAATAATTGTATCTTAATATATTGTAATAGCAAATTAAGCACTATCACATGAGCCTACATCCCAACATCCTTTAGGAAGAAACTAATTTTATTCATTATTCTCTCTATCATTTATCAGCACTGAATGACATCAGTTATGCCATGCAATGGTATCTGAATATACAAGAAAGGAATATCTATAGGATGGAGGAACTCCAAACTTTATAAAAGAAAAAAATACACCATTTTCAAAAACAGAAACAAAGCCTGTAAGTATTTTAAGTACTGAGATGGAATAATCAGAATCCTGAAGATTCTTACCCAATATGGTTGTAGATTCCAATTGCTTTCTTTGTAATTATAACTTTCCAATTTAGTACAGGTGGTCCTTGATTTACAACCACAATGCAGCCCAAACTTTATGTTGTGAAGTGAGACATTTGCTAATTGAGCTTTGCCCCACTTATGACCTTTCTTGCTACAATTATCAAATGAATCACTGCTGCTGTTAAACTTAGTAACATGGTTGTTAAGTGGAATCTGGATTCCCCGTTGAGTTTGCTTGTCAGAAGGTTGCACATGACCCAGGGATACAACATCTGTCATAAATATCATCCAATTTCTAAGCATCCAGATTTTGATCATGTGACCATGTTGCAACAGTTGTATATATGAAAAACAGACATAAGTCAGAGATGAAGAAGCTTCTTGGATGAGAAGCAAAACATCTTCAAAGTAAACACAAGAAAGCCCAGTTGCACCTTTGGGACAACCATGACCTGGATGACTGAGAATCGCTTACAGAATCATAAGTCATTTTTTTTCAGTGCCCTTGTAATTTCAAACAGTCATTAAATGAACTGTTGTAAGCTGAGAACTACCAGTATTCTCTTGCCTGAACTAAAAGTCATATTTTATCTTTTCCTTTAATTAAGTTACTATATCTATTTCTAGTTTTGAATTACCATGTTCAATAATACATGGGGATGAACCCACTAATCTTATATTTCTAAAATTCCTGAACAGTAATAAGATGAGTTCTGTTAGAAAACTAAGTTCATTAGACTGCTGATCCTTTTTAGCAAGACAGAATGAATTGACTCAATTGGAATCTGAATGTTTCCTGCAGCATCAAGTAGCCGAATTCAAACCTGTAGCTTAGAACTGTCCCTCAGGCTAGAAGAAAAGCAGAAAGGAGCTGAAAGTACAATACAGCAAGTCACAGTCCAAGATTTAGCGCTTCAAGATAAAGATCATCTGCAATAACCTTATTTTTGCAATTCAGCAATTCTGATGCAAAGTAGGTTAAGAAGCTGTGTTTAGCAGAGACAGTCAACTTTCTGGAAGTGTCAAGTCAATTTGGCTTTCAAAAAAAATAGTTGTAAAGACATGCACCCTATTACTCTGTGAACAAGATGTTGAAGGATGATATAATAATGCTAGTCTAAATACAATTCACTACAGAAGGAAATGGCAACTAATTCTAGATTTCTGCCAAGATACTACAAGATTAGTTCCCCATGAGTGCCTTATGAAATATATCCACTGAAAAAAGAGAAGAGGGCAAGTATGTGTAGTGCTGCTGCTTCAAGATGTGGCTGGATGAAAGTTGAAAAAAATGTCTAGTTGCTGATGTGTACATAGGCAAAATAAAAGCTCTATGCTCTCTGTGTGTGTTTGTGGTGTGCGTGTGTGTGTGTGTGTACACCAAAGGAATGTGAAATAGTAGAGCCATGAACTAAGAAAATTTGATGTTGTCACAGCAGAAATGTCAAGACTGAACATTGACATTCTGGGAATCAACAAACTAAAATTGACTGAAATGGGTCATTTCACATCAGAGGCGCATTATATCTTCTGTTGCAGACAAAGGAGGTGAAGAAGATATTCATTAGCAAACTTTATTAACAAAAGAGTGTCAAAAATCTGACCTTAGACACAACCTTTCCCAGCTCCCCTCTACTCATATGATGATTTCAATTTAAGTCCAAGGCAAGCTAATCAATATTATGCTGATTTAGGTCTATGTTCCAGTCACAGATCCAAAGGAACAAAAAGTTGAAATTTGATAGAATGCTTTTTTTTTTAAGGTATCTGAGATCATGGAAAAATTTGATCTCAGAATGTGAATTGACTTCACACATGAACAATGCCAGATGTGCAACACTGAAATCAAACGGTTTATGTATTCCGCAAGGAAAGGTGGATAGGTTCTTTCATTAGCACACCTGGTGCTAACTAAAGCTCAAATCATGAACTCCTTGCAAAATAATAATTGCTACCAAGAGTCATCAGGCTCAAAACCCAGGTGGGCATATTTTCAAGACAATAACCTTCCAATTCTGAGCCAACCAGTAATGTGTTATGCAAGGCATGTCAGCTGCCACAACTGCTATTAACTTGCAGATAAGAACATATTTATTTCAGACCAACATGACATTCACCAACTGAAGCTAGAACCCATCAATTTAAGAATCTCAATTAGTCACCTTTCTGATCTACCATCAGATCTAAAAGCTCTACCTGATGCTCTAACATGTCAAAAGTTGTGTTCTAATGTTTCCAAAGCTTTCTTCCCTTGCAAAAAAAAAAAAAGAAAAGAGAGAAGGAAAAAACAAACCCAGAAGTGATGTAGTGTACATTTTCCTCCCTTTCCCTGTACTCTTTTATAAAATCTTCCTTGTGCTCAGAGCCACCAAGGTATTTTTGAGCACAACCATATCTATTCTATAATCTTAATATGGCACATCTCACAAAACGTTTAATTTCTGTATTAACCTTAGCTTTGTCAAAGCATAAATATCCATGTCAACTGCATCTCAAACCATGCCATTCTAACTCCAAAAATCTATTTTTGACAATATCCAACAAGCTGCAAAGTTAACAATTTCTTTGATGCAGTTTTAGTTACTTCTAAAAGGAAGAGGGTGCTGGTATTTGAGTTTTCTGTTGGATACCTCTCTATTTTTCCTTAGCCTTGTTAAAATAATCCATAGGAAAAGTTATCTCAAGATCTCTTTCTTTGGAATTGAACTGAAGTGTTTAACACACACACACACCCTCCACAAGCTGTAAAACACTGGAGACAGGACCAGTGAGTGAAAAAAAGATTATGTACATTTCCTCTTGGTCACCCAGTAATTAAGAAAAGCACAAAAACCTTGCATGGAATATTGAGAAAAAAGAAATTGAAGCAATATCCCTTACATCAGCATGAATGAGAATGACTAAAGTATGGCATTTTTAAAACAGCACAAGAATAAACCATATATTTATGATTTTATGCCAATTATAAAAATGTGCAGCTGCTTCTTACTCTTTTTTTACACCAAAGTAAGCAGAGAAATTGGTTTGGATTGCAAGAGTCATACAAGAATTGGAATATTAACCTTTTCCTTCCCATTTCATCATTTTTTTTGGTTAGAAAAAGATCTCAAATGGTTCTTTAAGCAAACAACCCTGCAAATGAAGCAGGAAGGTGGTGAAGGAAAGAATTAAACCTCTTTTTCTGATCCACAGGGGGCTATCCCTCCAGTTACATGCCTTTGTAATTATTTTGGAGTTGTTTTTTTTAAAAAAAAAGTCAAGCAAGTCAGCCGCACTTTAATCCTGTTGTATAGTAAGATTTCACAATATACTCTGTTGTTTATACTACGTTTATACTATTGAATATAGTAACACCACCAAGTAATTTACACACCTTCATTAAAAGGTAAAGGCTC
Organism: Natrix helvetica; assembly: GCF_964273705.1. NCBI lineage: Eukaryota > Metazoa > Chordata > Lepidosauria > Squamata > Natricidae > Natrix > Natrix helvetica. Next base: position 132,473,859 of record NC_138549.1, read on the forward strand.
CCCTTGCACATATGTGCTAGTCATTCCTGACTCTAGGGGACGGTGCTCATCTCTGTTTCAAAACCGAAGAGCCAGCGTTGTCCAAATACAGTTCCATGGTCATGTGGCTGGCATGACTAAACACCGAAGGTGCACGGAACGCTGTTACCAAAGGTGGTCCCTATTTTTCTACTGGCATTTTTACATGCTTTAGAACTGCTAGGTTGGCAGAATCTGGGACAAGTAACACTATGTGGCACTAGGATTTCGAACTGCCAAACTGCCGACCTTTCGATCGACAAGATCAGCATCTTAGCCACTGAGCCATCACATCCCCAACTTCATTAGCACTCATTAGTATTTAATAAGGTGCACTAGACTATTCTATTCTAACTGGAGAATCTCTTTGCAGGACTATATGGCATGAAAAATCAGGTGGTAAAAAGTATCATGTAGAATTGGCTAAATAAAAATGGCTATACAGTACCAGCAACCCCCAAAGTGAAAATAGAGACTTTGGAAACAGTCCATTTTATTGATTTTGTTTCCCTTGTTTTTTTTTTAAATACAGGTAGTCTTTGGCTTACAACAGTTCATTTAGTGGCCATTCAAAGTTACAACATCACTGAAAAAAGGGACTTTTTTCATACTTACGACCATTGCAGCATACCCAGAATCACATGATCAAAATTCAGATACTTGGGGACTGGTTCATATTTATGACAGCTGCAATGTCCCAGGGTCATGTGATCATTTTTTCTGACCTTCTGGCAAGCAAAGCCAATGAGGAAGCCAGATTCACTTAACAACCTTGTTATCCACTTAGCAATTGCAGTGATTCATTTAGCAACTGTGGCAAGAAAGGTCGTAAAATGGGGAAAACTCACTGAACAAATGTCTCCCTTAACAATAGAAATTGTGGACTCAATTGTGGCCGTAAATCAATGACTACCTGTAGATTCAACAAGGTCTGTCCAAAACTAGACTTGCTAAATAAGATACATTGACTGGTTTTCATCTTTAGGATTTGAGAGCATTTCTCTCCAACAGGAAAACTACGAAGCGGCAGCTGTTTTTAAATGAGTCTAAGACACATTTGAGGATCTGGGAAGTAGAGGACAATGAGCGTAGGAAGCCAGTTCAGCAAGCTGAGTAGTGACTTCTCTTCTTGGAGGCTTCTTTTTCTCTCTCTTCTTTGCTGCAATGGATATATCTTGGTGTTAATGAAAGGACAACTGTAGATCTTGTTATGTGAAAAAAAGACTGCTGCAGTGAATTGGAGAGTTACTGTGAGAAGAACATGAATCAGAGAGTAGAAACAGAATGGGACTAGAATTCAAGGTTACTGGCTAACCTTTTAGTCAACCTCACTCACATATTTCCTCTCATTAATTTTCCAAGCCAACTTTCACAAAATGAAATTCGCCTTCCTCTTTACTGAAGAAAAGAGTATTTCCAAAGGGCAAAATCAAGTGGCTCAGGTGCTTCTGCTCTAAGGAAGACATTTGAGGCTGCTAACTGCTTTTCAAATGTACAAAAGGCACCTGATAACCTGTAATAAACACTAGTGACCTGAACAGGAGATTCATTGCTTCCCGGCAGCTTTGTTCTCTGATAAAATGACAGCAGAGCCTGAAAGATGGCAAGGAGTGTGCATAGACACACATAAAAAGGATGCGTGTGCACGTGTGTGTCTAAGACATTCATCATTGTCTTGCTATTCTACAGTAGAAGAATGGTTATATTGCAGGGTACATGAAGATAGAACAGGAAATTTTGACAAACAAATTGCTAAAGGTATGAATATATTTGAACAAAGAGTAACATGGAGTAAATCTAAAGCACTTCAAGTTTAAATAATCTTTGCTTTGCAGAAATGTAAAATGGATTGTGTGTGTGTGTGAGAGAGAGAGAGAGAGAGAGACAGAGAGAGGAATAGGGAGGGAGAGAGAGGGTCAGGATAAGGTAGCCTCATTCTCAATAAAGACAAAAATAAAGCAAAATTAGGTACTGGCAACATGTCATTTCTAATAACATTTCTATAGCTATTACTTAATCATCTTCCTCAAGTTCTGAAGTGCAACAGATATAGAAATGTTTTTGTGACCTGTTGTTCATATGAACTTCCAGCTGCTTGCAGTGTTACTCCTGGCCAGTAATTTATTAGTTTACCAACAAATCACTCTGCTATTTTATACAAACGCAAAACAAATCACATACATATGTTGTACTGTGACTGGTAGTTGTCTCTCATGGCTATTTAACTGTGGTTTCCTAAGGTTTTTCTTTATTTTCTGAATTGCTATAGCTACTGAATTTAACATGCATAGTCAGGAGATCTCATATTGATGCTAAAATCAGATGGAGATAGATTTAAAATTATTAGGAAGATTATTTCAACAAATCCAGCAGTGTGTTGGCTTCTAAAATAATTTCTGGATAAAATAACCTAGTTTGCATAGCATGGACATTCTTAGATAAAACTGGATACATTGTCAAGCATACCAATCAAATTGTGTGAAAACTGAGCAATATAGGCCTTATCACTAGCAAGGAATGATGCAAGTGGATCAAATGCAGTTAAGGTTAGTAATCTAATCTATACTTACACTTTATCTTATTAAATACCATTATATGAAACCAATGATGGGTCAAAGCCATGATGGGAAGTGGGAGTCAATATCTATGGATCCACTTGGTATTTTAATTTTCTATTTCTTATCTCATGCTTTTTTGGGGGAGAGTGGGGTGGGAAGGGAAGTTATTGTTCCCTAACCCTATTCAGTGCTTCCTCTGGAAGTAATAGCATGATAATTCTTTAAAGAATTATGTATCAAAATCTGATTTATTCCATCTCTCTCTAGCCTATTCGCTTGGTTGTATCTATTAATATATAATTCAGTAAAAGTCAATACTGACATTTAATATACAGACCTAAGATCTATAGTAGGAGATTTTAATACAGAACCTATTCCTTGAACATTACAGGAATACAGAAAGTCATTATAAGACCATATAACTCCATTTTCAATTGATGTATGTGTCAAGCAAGCCAATCAAACATGATTTACATGAGTAACTTACTGGTAACTATCATTTTCTTATGTTGGTTCAGAATTTATTTATTTTTTAACAGAAAAACTGCAAGTGGGATTGGATTGTAGAACACAGAAATCCTACGACTATTTCAGCAATTCCAGAAATTTTCAGGTTTTTTTCACCTTTTTAAAGGTGCACTTGTACAATGCCTTTTTCAATGCAACTACTGTCCCTAAAACAAAGATGCATGGCACACTTAGAACTCATCAGTTTCAAATTCCATCCATCCACCCACCCACCCACCTATCTAGCCAGGCAGCCATTCATCCATCCATCCATCCATCCATCCATCCATCCATCCATCCATCCATTCATCCAATTTCAAGTTGAAATGTAAATGTAAATCCTTAAGAAATATATACATTATTTTACTTCCGTTGTATTATAGTAGTTCTAGATGTATCACACATTCAGACAGGAGTAAAAACTCCAATAACATTGAGAATGCATTTTGACATCTGGTTTACTTTTTAAAGACTTATTTAGAAATGTTTCACTTACCATATAAAAAGAAAGCGACACTATTTAATTTATAAAGCATATAGACTACTTTCTACAAATCCAACTCTTCTTGCTTAGTGTACATAAGATCCTTAATTCAGTTCCAAATATCTATAAGTAGACCTGGACAAAATCATATCTCAATCCAGGAATGAAGAGCTGCTATTAGTCATAATCCAGGGTTAGAAGGCAATTTATATGAGACTAAATCTCTATAAACTGTTCTTTATCTTGATAAAACAATTTAGAAAGCATCCCTATCCTAACTTCCTGAAAAAAATCTTAGTAATAGCAAGAGCTAGCAATCACAAATGTAAAAAAGAAAACCACCCAAATTTAAGGAGTAACAGTTTAAAATCTTCCCAGCTAATATTTTTGATGCTATCTTCCTACTTTAATCTATTTCTTGAGTGTATGACATCCAATGTACGCACTCTCCTCCTCCTTTCCCTTATTTTGCAAACAGAATAATACAAGGAAATACACAAGCAGGATCAATCATTTATATTGTTCGGTCACTTCATAGGGTTGGCTTGTATGGAGAGGAGAGTGCTCTGTAATTTATGTAGCAGATAAATGCAATTTTAAAAGCAATTTGGACCTATTTAGAAAAGGAACTGGAGATGAAGTAAATGTAGCCATGTTATCACAGGCAACCAGCTGAAAGGTCTCAATTAGTTCAAAAGGTGTTATCTGGTATTTAAATAATTATTAGATTGAAAGCATAATCACAGGGTTAGAGCTGATTTTTCTGCCACTGTTATCTTAATGGAGACCATAGTATTTTCTCTCCAATGTCTGTGATTCTTACTGAAGAAAAAAACAGGAATCAGACTTGGCAGGAGAAGAAAAGAGTGTCATTTAATCATCATGCAATGGCAGGAGGTATGATTAGTCTCTAACTTTTCACTCTTGGTAGCACACAGATCATATGGGCTCCCATTAGAATCATATGAAAACTATTAGGAATAGATACCCGAGAATATCCTGAAAAAAATGGAAATGAAATAAAGTATTGGGTGTTCTGTAGTTATTTACAGTTTATGGCATCAGATGTACTTTGAAAAGAAAGGAAAGACAAATTTATTTTCTAGTCTACAATTATCCGACTGTTTTTTCTTTCTTTCTTTTCCAGAAGCTCCTACATTTGGGTGAAAAAGCATTTGTCCCCTTTCATATTGTCTGCATTTTCACATTTCTTTCCTTCAGAATGTTTTCTGAGGTTCTTTTTGACCCGAAGGGAGTCTGAGTGAAGAACTAACACCAAAACATGGACCTTCTTCATTTATTTGATAAGCAAAGTCATACAACATGCACTGTTGTGCTAGCATGCACAAATCTCTCCTCCCAATGTAGTCAGTTAAATTAAAAGCATGTCAAGGGCTAATTCTTAGTGAAACAATCAATTCTGGTTTGGGGCATGGTTGCTATGTCAAAGATTTTGGCTTCAAAGCCCCATAGTTTCCACCATACAGAGCCTAGAAATATATCGTTCCTACTTTTAAAATATCTGAAGAACTCTTACAAAGCATGCTGCATTTGCCCATAAGTCTATAAATGACCACAAAACCATTTTTAAAGTTGTGAGCTTCACCAATTTACATTCAAAGATGTAGTCTAGAAATCGAAAGCACAGAACAAAAGGGAACTTTCCAAGTTTGGCTGTCCTGTCAAAATTTCATGATGAAGATAGTAGAAAATTGGTCAGTAAGTCATAAAAAAGAAAAGAAGCAAACATCTGAGATTCTGAAGACCTCTCTTGCCTTAAGTCAGAGTTCATTACAGATCTGAAATGCACTGGATAAAAATGGTTCTTCAAGATATGAAGGGATATTTTGTTGTCAGATGAGTCACGCATGGGATTTTTAAAGCTATATAGATGTCGTTATATGTGGTGTAGGCCAGGTACTGCATTTCCTAATAAGGATTTCATACTTACTGTCAAGCATGAAAGTGATAGTGTCATAGTTTGTAGTTACTTTGTTGCTGTAATATCTGGACTACTTTCCATAATGGAAGAAAACGGTGGGTTTTTTAAAAAATATAAAAATATTCTAGAGGAGAATATCAGCTCCTCAATTGAAACTGAAGGTACGGGTAGCCTATTAGGTAAGCAATGATTCAAATCAAATTTAAAGAAGAGTAAGTGCAGACAAATAAATCCAATGTTTTACAATGGCGAAGTCAACACCCAGATTGAAATCCAATGGATTAAGGACTTCTGGAGGGGGGGAGGGGAAGTATGGAGAATTGAAGACTGCTCTGGGGAAAAAAAACATGCAAATAACAAAGGAAATGGTGAATGGACTGGTTCTTTGGAACCTCTCTGTGTAAGGAGAGGTTGGGAGATTGTCCATATGTGCTATGGACAGCTGCTTTCTGTGAGGGTTTTCCGTGGATGGGAGTGCCTGGAGGTGAGGCAATTAGCCATCTTGCTCACTACAGTGGTGGAGACTTTTAAAGAACACTAAGTTTGCAAACCTCATTTTCTAATCACTTTTGGAAATTGCTTATTAACTACTTCTAAGTTAGTTGGAATGAAAGTTTAAAACGCTGCGTAACTATGCCTTTAATCTTGAATGAAATAAAACTTTTAACATAAGAATTTAAGATTCTGAAATAAACTGTTACTTTCAGTTACTTTCTAGAAATTTGATTTCTTTTTGTTTCTTGCTATGCTTATTTCTATACTGGATTTTAAAAAAACAATATTGTTGGCATTTAATATTAGCAAGATTCCTGAGTTTTTAGAGAAAATATGCATTGAAATTTGTGTGCTGCTTGTATTTAACAGTGTAGTTAACAGTGTAATTGAGCATAATGTTTTTGTAAAATGCAATGTCCAATTAAACTGACTATTGGTATATGCCTACATTAGCACAAGCAGCACATTTCTAGTAATTCAAGATTCCATTTGAGTTGAAGTTAGAAAAAAAATTAACAAGCTCAGAAGACAAAAACTCTGTAGATTGGATCCTGCAACATTATTGTGGGACACATATAAGGTAAAGATAAAGGTTCCAGTCACATATATGTGCTAGTCGTTCACTGCCTCTAGGGGGCAGTGCTCATCTCCATTTCAAAGCTGAAGAGCCAGCACTGTCCGAAGATGTCTCCGTAGTCATATGGCTGGTATGACTAAATGCTGATGGCGCACAGAACTCTGTTACCTTCCCACCAAAGTGGTCCCTATTTTTCTACTTGCATTTTTTACATGCTTTCGAACTGCTAGGTTGGCAGAAGCCTAGCAAGTACCTTCTACTTTTACAGACACTTTTGCTTCACTCATTTTATGTCAAAGTATGATTAATTACTGGCTAGCAAAGAACAGAGGGATGCACTGTTTCACGCTACTGACCAGAGTTATATGTCACCAGCTTGTCAGAAAATCCCTAGAATTCCATATATTGTAACAAGGTTCACCAAAAGGGCAGGACTTGCAAGCCTCGCTGATTTCAACTCTTTAAAAAATGTGTATGATGATTCTTATTGAAGCAGTTTCAATCTTTCCCACATTTTATGAAGCTATGTTATCTGCTCCTGTTTACTCTAGCTTCTTAGTGGCTTAAATGGATAGAAAGGGCTTAGCTGGATTGAGAATGGGGAGTATGTAACTGAGAAGATCAAGAAATCCAGGTTCCTTCTTAGCATCATTTGTTTTTATTTCAACAAGTGCTGAAAAATGACACTCAAAGCCACCCATTGGGCAGGAATGGAGCATATGGCCCAATTGTGTGATTCAGTATAAAGCTACATGAAGTTTAGAGTAGGACATAACTCAAATTAAATGAGCTGGTAAAAGATTCAGTTGCCTTCCAGATCTTTAAACAACACCTTTCAAAACTCTTAGCCAGCAAAGGCAATGATGAATAATTCTGAATAATAACTGAGGGATATGAGATTGTCCATCCCTGAGCTAGATGAAAAAAATCCTCTAGCAGTGAAGTGACATCACCAATACAGCCCAAATAGTTTTTCTTAAATGTCTTAACTGGAAATTTTTCTTCTTGTATATAACTGCATCAGTTAACATGCCTGGAAGTTCAGACATAGCTCATCTCTTCTTATATTAATGTAATCATCCTTCCAGCCAAAGAATTCAAGCTGATGAATATTTAAAACAGATATGGAATTCAGATATTTATACTTACCATTTAGAGACAGGAAGCTGCAGGTGTTAGAGTTTTGGAATTCGGTTAAATCTTAAACCAAAACAATATTTATCAAAAATTCCTAAAGAAAGAACCCCCATAATTCAAAGATACAAGATTTTGGAGCTTAGTCTAACTAAATAATCTTAGGCCAATCCAATCTTCAAATGAGGCCCACCCAGTAGAGTCCTACCTCTGTACAGCTGGTAAGAACAGCTAATTTTCAACATCAAATAAGTGAAAAGTGACAGAAACTGAATTACCATTAAATTTATTTTCCCAATACACCCTTCTAGGGCAGAATAAGAAGAAAAGTATTCTAATTTTAAGATATGAGAATCTATAGCAGTTCTTTTCTATTTCTTTTTACTAAAGCTACCCAGTCTTGGTTGCCAAAATCTGGACAAGCACTAGATGGCAGTAAGGCTTTCTGTATCTCTGCTGACAGAGGAAGTTTTGCAGCCCAGATCTAATAATCCCAACAGATCCTAGCAGAATAGGGTGACAGAATATGTTACAGTATAGAATGGCCACTTGTTCCCATGACGGGTGTCAGACAAAGCACAGGAATGTAGCAATTGAAACAGCAGGAATTAGCAGAAACATTTTCCTAGTCATAAAGTTAAGTGGAGTCAATTGCTTTCTAAATATGTTTGTATTGTTTTATAAGGCTTGAAAGATAGAAATACAACTATAGTTCTAAAATGGGCTAATATTTTTTTTTCAAATTAATAAGGTGGAGGTGGGCATGATCAGCCTAGATCAGCGATGGCGAACCTTTTATGGCCATAAGCAGGGGGAGCGCAGGTGGGTCGTGTGCGGATGTGCTGCCCCCATAATGCAATGTGTGACACCACCCCCAGCCCGCATGCGCGCATGACAGGCACTCCCCCCCTATTTTTTGCATGCTTTTTCACCCTCCCCAGGCTCCAGAGGCTTTATAGGAGCCTAGGGAGGGGAAAAGGAGTGTGTCCGCCCCCCTGGAGGCTTCAGGAGCTTCCCTGAAGCCTCTGGAGGGCAAAGAACAACCCTACGAGCAAACCAGGTCACTCCAGGTTGTTTGTAGGGCCGATTTTAGCCCTCTGGAGTGTTCAGGAGCCCTCAGGAGGCTTCCCTGAAGGCTCTGGAGACAAAAAACAATCCTACAAGCAAACTGGAAGTGACTTCCGGTTTGTTCGTAGGGCCGTTTTTAGTCCTCCGGAGCCTTCAAGGACCTTCAGGAGGCTACCCTGAAGGCTCCGGGGGACTAAAAACGGCCCTACAAGCAAACCGGAAATCCGTTCCTGAACTTCCAGTTTGCCCATAGAGCCAGTTGTTTGTGCTCCGGTGGCTTCAGGGAAGCTCCTGAAACCTCTAGAGGGCCTCCGGGGGGCGGGGGGGCTGTTTTTGCCCTCCCCAGGCTCCTATAAAGCCCCTGGAGCCTGGGGATGGTGAAAAATGGCTTTAAAAAAGGATGAACTCAGCTTGCCCGCATGTCTGTCAAATGGCTCCGCGTGCCACCTGTAGCACACATGCCATAGGTTCACGATCCCGGGCCTAGGTGGATACCACTGATTTTAGTGGGAAAGAGTTAACAATAATCAAGCAATGTTTTATCACTGAAATGCTGCTGTAGAAAAGTGCTCCATTTTGGGTGATTCTCAACATATTCCTGTTTATATGATCATTCCCATATATATGTGGACTTTATCATTTTTTTTCACCTTGGTTAGCTCTGAAACAACCCCCCCTCCCAAAAAGGGGAGTCTAAGAATTAGCGTCACAAATCGGAATAGCTAGTGGGGCTAATCAAGGTCTACAAGCAATAGGGCAGCCAGAGTTCCCCATGTTATTCTTAATAACTGTTCATCCGTCATCTCCAAATATGCAAACAATGACAATAATAAGAAAGATTAGTCTCCATTTGTTTTACCTTGGGATCTTGATGTTAAGGGAAGACTTCCCATCAGCAGCTGGCACTGAGCAAAAAACAACCATAACTTCCCTTATTCTTGGCCACAAACCCAAGAGAAACCTACTGGTCCAAATGGACTGAAACTGCCAGTGATTTTGATGAATAGTTACAGCATTAGATGGACTATATGCATTTGTACTGCTAACAAGGACAATAAAATGTATAGTTATAGTAGCATTTAGTGCTCAGGACTTGCTGATCCAATTCACCTTCTACATATAGACTTATACACCAGGATAATATTTTGCAACATTGTCTCCACAACATTGAGAAATAGTTGGCAGGGCTAAGTACAGTTTTGTGATAATTGCTTGAAAAAGAGCAGAGTGAGGAGGAGGGGTTCAAAGAGGAGCGAGCTGGAGGGAAGGAATGAAACCCAGCTGTGAAAAGACATTTCCCTGATAACAAACATAACCACATGAATTATGGACTTAATTCTCACTTATTGTCCCAGTTATTGTTTTTCCAACAAGTGTACCGGATGAGCCTTTACTTTTTTTGTCTCCTACCCTCTACCTCATATCTCTACTTTGCACACATTTGTTTGGGGGAAAAGGAAGAAGCAGAATCAGTCCATAAGCATCACTGTGGGCAAATTACAAGTTATGATAGCATTGAGCTGGAACATTGTTTGGGAGACGAGTGTTTTTCAAAGAGATCTAGCTCTAGTTTTACCAGTGACTAACTGAATGATTCTGAATGAGTTACTTCCGGTAATTGAGCTTTTCTTGCTATGGTTGAGACATCCTACTACAGTAACATATAAAGCAGGAACATGTCCTAAGACTCCAACAAGCAGCAGCATGTCCAAAAATGAGCTCCATCAGAATTCTTTCTCAACCTAACCCAACTAGAAAGCTGTCTTCTACTGAGTTAAAATAATGGGCCATCTAATTCAGTATTATCAATTACTAACATGATAATTGTTGGTTATAATTATCAACCAATTATAAATAATAAATATTCAGTATTATTAATGATTAGTAGGAACTCTCCAAGTTAAGACTCCTTTGTCACTCCATCTACAGATGCCAAAAAATGAGGCAGCTGCTATCTTCATGAGAAGCATATTTCTCAACTAGCTAAAGTCAAAAGTAGAAAGCATTATCTGGGGCAGTCTTCTTCAATCTGATGCTTCTGGGGGTGTTGTGGCCACAAGTGAAGAATTCCCACCTAGCATGGCAATCCTGTCTGGGAATTTATATTTTGTGGGTAACATGTTAAGGAAAGCTAGTCTTCAAAAAATGTACACGTACCTACTTGGTTGTTCTGTACTGTTAATGCAGAAAGACTGTACAAACTAGCACCTTTTGTGATAACAATAGACAGAGCTTCATCTAACAGGATTTTCCAAAGTGCCTGAATTTATAAGCAGAAAGAATAGAGTTCCATTTCTCAGAAGGATGACTACGTCTAGCTGAGCCATGGGTTCCTATCCAAACACATTATGTGCCTTGGTACTTAAGGTTATAATTTCAGCCTTGTGATCTAGATATATATAACATTTAGCACAGTGGGGAATTTAAGTAAACAATAATTTGAAGAAAGCTGCAACCAGCTCAAAGAACTCTTGCCCAATAGCGTATAATGCCTGTTGAGATCATTTAAGATTCATTTGAGAAACTGGACTGAAATTATATCATTGATTCTCAGTAGGACTCTAAACTTCAGAATCATCTGCCTTCAACTGACTTATCTGATATACCTGATTCAGAATGACCTGAAAAAAAATTCCTAACTTTGAAGTCAGTCTTTTATGTCAACTCTTTAAAAATGAGACCAATTCTAGATATGGAATCAGAAATTATTTTTTCCAAATTTTATTTAGTGAATTTTAAAGTAAATTTACATTCTATATTCTCTTGTATGAAAAGAATGAGGAACAAAGGGAAAAAAATAAAAAGGTGTATATGAATGATGGATTTTATCCAACCTTAGCTGTACTTAGTGTAAGTCTCCGAAATCAGTGTTAAGTCGGGTTGCTCAATGTACCATTAAAGCTGGACTCTTACATTGCATTAAGACACAACATGAGAGTTTTGGTTTTGGTTTAGAAATGATGGGTAAACCAAGCCTTGTAGATTATAAACCATAAATATGGCTTAGTGCAACTAGAATAGATACTGTCCTGAACTCCTAGAAAAAAGTTGGGTTATAAATCTATATAATCAATCTGTCTGTCCGCCTGCCTATCTGTCTGTCTGCCTGCCTGCCTGCCTGTCTGTCTGTCTGTCTGCTTACCTACCTACCTACCTACCTACCTACCTACCTACCTACCTACCTACCTACTTATATATCTGTTCAAAGGATTGATACATTGTCTCAAATGAGTTTCTAATTGCAATAACAGTTACAAGTTATTGGCATTTCTAATTAAAAGCTAAATGTTGCATTTTAGCTTGCAAAAAAAAAAGTAAAGCTCAACATGGCTAATGCAGTAAAAAATACTAAGTCCAGTCATTTTTATTGCCCAGAAACTATATATGTGAATGGTATTTGTGTGTGTGTGTGTATGTGTGTGTGTGTGTGTGTGTGTATTATGCATGTGCCTACATTTTGGGACACTTCTTGGAGATATGAATAGGGATGATGTCATGATGATCTGCTTTATTTCCCGCTGCACATCCCTGAAACTGTAGTTCTACATGGTTTCCTAAAGTGCTTCAGCATTCAGTTGGGTTTCTCCTTTTTATAAATAAAAAAGAAGTTGTGTTTTTACTATCCCCTCTCACTTTACTATGAACATATCATGACAGAAACAACAACTAAGCTTCTGTAATTCCATATGATAAGTAGAACACAAGATTTGCCCCAGGACTTCACGTGTAGAGTTTTTTGTCAGCTCTGAAAGGTGATGGCAGCATGGAAGCATTTAAGAAGAAGAAGAAACAGATACTGAGTAACATAACCTTGTCCAAGGTCATGAAGAGAATCTATATCAAAAATTGACTTCAAATAAATTGAATTTAAGACTTGGATGTCAAAGTTCATCCTACAAACTGCTAGGCTGCCACAAAGCACATCACAGAAGTAGTCCAAGAGAATATTTGTTTTCTCCCAGCTGCATGCTAAAAAAAATATCGGCAGCAAACAATCCCTCCCAGCACCAAATTAAATGAGTCCCCAGGCTCCCCATTAAAACAACACAAGCCTTTGGCTGTGCCAACTCTTTAAAAGAAAGTGGTGTTAGTTATCTTGAATGCTCCCTATGGCGGCTAGACAGAAGCCACAGAGCTGTTACCTAAGTAAACCAGGAAATTGTACATTTGTTTAAATTAGGTTCTGAAATTCTGAATTCTGGCTGTGCGGCTATATAGCTCATTCTGCTGCCAGCACTGATGTTATTAAGAAGCAAACCCTGAAAGATTCTCTCAAGTTACTGGATAAATAATTCTAGGCTTATGTTTGGAGTTTCTGAGCAGTACGCCCCCAACGAAGTCAAAAGATATGGAACTCTGCTGCCTGTCAAAATTCTAGCTCTTCATTGCATTTCAGGGGAAAGAAAGGAACAGAGGATGAAAAGGGCATTTAAGGGCATCAGAGGTCAGTGGAACACGTGCACTCTGATGTGACTGAGGTTTCAAAAGATGTTTCTATTGGACCAAAATAACTGAATGGCCAAAATGTGCATCTCATTTAAATATTGTCTAATGTTTAGAAAAGCCTTATGCACATTGCTATCTGAACTAATTAGCGTACCCGGATGGAAAATTAATTTGGACTAATAATCTGATAGTTTTACATTAATATGTCTAAAAATGAGGGTGAGATGAATCATCTCCTTCCCTCTTAGCCTCCTTTTTTAGCCTTTGTGTGAAGAAAACGAAGGGAAAATGTCTGACAATTTATATCAATGGTGTCCTGCAGTCCTCCTCCAAAGCCATTAACACTAAGGTATTTTTAATTTACTTATCAGATCTATATCCTGCTTTTCTTCAGGGAAACACAGTAGCTGGCAGGAGGGGATAGCCCATCATTTTGTCCACACAACAATCGTGAAGTGGGTTGGCTTGAGAGAAGGGGGATGGACTCAGTGAACTGTTCAACTCTGTCATGAGGAGAATAAAGCAAATGCAGGTAGTCCTCAACTTACAACAGTTCATTTAGTGATCGTTCAAAGTTACAATGGCACTGAAAAAAGTGCCTTATGACTATTTTTCACACTTACAACCTTTGTAGCAGCCCCACAATCATGTGATCAAGATTCAGATGCTTGGCAATTGGTCCAAATTTATGACCGTTCCTGTGTCCCAAAGTCATGTAAAATTACCTTTTGCAACCTTTTGACAAGTAAAATCTATGGGGAAGCCAGATTCACTTAACCAGGTTACTAACTTATCAACTGCAGTGGTCCACTTAACAACTGTGGCAAGAAAGATAATAAAATGGGGCAAAACTCAATTAACAAATGTCTCACTTCACAACAGAAATTTTGGGCTCAATTGTGGTTGTAAGTTGAGGACTATCTATATTGTGTACAGGGACATTAGTGCGCTGGGACCAAAAAGTATTTTGATGGTCCTGCCTTAATCAGAATTATCATTTTCTGCATTGCATTCACAACAAAGTCAGTTAAAGAACGTTAGCTCCATGTCAATCTTCTATACAGTCTGTGTCAAAGTTACTTTGGACTGCAGAGTAAGTGATTCATTTCCTTCCTCTGTTCTAGCCTCAAACCTGAATCTAGCATCAGCTGGAATGCAAATAAATCTTTCAAAGCCCCCTGATTTGTTGATCGGACTTTTCTTCATGGGAACACAGGAAAACCAGCCCAGTCCCAAAATTCCTGGAGCTCTTTTCCCATCCTGTTACTAATCAAAAGTAGCATTTGTGATTGAACAAGGAGGATTAGCCAGCCAGATCTGGGATTTCTGAATGTGGATATGCATGTATTATGGGAGGGGAGAAGAATAGTCTTTCCTTTTCCAGTAGTCAAAAACAAACTTAGGTTACATTCCCAAAAAGTGACTGAGTACATTTGGAAATCCCAATAAAACTTCTTAATGCAGACATGGTCCGATATTCAGCATTTGCATAAAAATGCACACATATAGATCAGAGGTTATAAAATCTCAAGTCTTATATTTTGGGGACAATAAAGAAATATTTTTCAAACAGAAAATAATCCGAAGCTAATGCAAAATATCCTATTTATCAGTTCACTGATTTTTCTTTTTCTTAGCAAAAAAAACATGAAAAGGAATAATTAAGTATGACCATGTTATGAGTCAGTATACTGCAGGTTTCTTCTTACATTTTTTCATCATTAAAAACAAATTTAAACAAACAGAGGAAGGAACTCATGTCAGACATTTTAGAGGATGTTTGTTTTCAAACATACAGTCGTTTACTGGCTGAGTTAACGATGATGTAAAATCATTCTGATCTACAACAGTTAATGATCAGAAAAGAAATGGCTAAAACCTGTCTGGAAGCAATGTGTTGTCAGCTGAAAATCCCTAATCTTTCAGTTTTTGGTTATTGAGCATCACAAAACTGCATTCTGCATATGCTCAGGTAAACTCTGCATGACATGGCACATGCAATCTGCTGTTGCAAAACTTGGACATAGTTTCTATGGATGAACACCCTACAATGTTCAGCACTGAGTGCCGAAACGGGAGCATGGGCGCATGTGCTGGAAACTGGCTGCCTCGTGTTCCAGTTTCTGATACTCATGTGTGCGTGAAGAACAGCTGGCCAGTGCAAAAAGAGTAGCTGGCCAGTGCACATGCGTGTGCCAAAACCCAGAAGATCATCTTCCCTGCACACGCATGCATGCTGGGTGGCTGCTCTTCCAGTTTCTCCTGCATGTGTCAAAACCAGCTGGCCAGCGCCGGAACCAGAAGAGCAATAGGAAAACCTGTCATGTGGCCAGAGAAATGGCTTCTGCCTGCCACTTCTGGCACACATGCCATAGGTTCGCCAACACGGCCCTACAAGATTGCCCAGTTTACCCTTTGCAAAACAATCCTATGCATCTCAGGGACAACTCTGGGTGAAGTCACTCTACAGTAGTTAGGATGAGGAGGGAATGGTGGCCTTGATTTCTTTGCCAGAAGTTTTGGGGCTTTTAATTTTCCTCTGCCAATAAAATACATTGGCAATCAATTCTGCTAGTCTTGAAGCTGGTGCCATTTTACAGCCTGCCAGCCCCTCCTTCTTCCACTTTATAGTCTGCTTTTTCTCTGAGAGCATAACAAGGCATAGTAAGAAACGGGCCTCCTCTCTCTTTATCCTGACAATGAGAATCATTTGAGATAAGACATGTGAACACAGGACACACGACATATTCCCTATTTTGTCTTATAAAAAGCTTTTTCTGATCCCTTAGCACTAGGAAGAAAACCAGCCGGCAATTTTACCCACAAGAGGTTGAAACATTTTTCAGATCCATAACCCACTCTCAGGGAGCACAGGACTGTATCATCCCAGGATCATGACTCCTAAAGCAAATATTAGACCAAGAATGTCTCTGATATTTGGGATTTGGTTTAATTTCTCAAACAAAAGGGTCAGTTTTTTTGCACCAGACACAGGATCCCATAAAGGTTGAGAGAAGGATAGCATCACTGTGGGAATAAACTCACGGAAGTGAGGGAGGGAGGGAGGGAGGGAGGGAGGGAGGGAGGAAGGAAGGAAGGAAGGAAGGATCTATATGCATTTCCCAGACTGAGCATTGCACAGGAGTCATATGCTGAATTGGTCTGTGCTCTGATTTCATGATTAAGACTCATGTCCTACCCGATACTTTGATTCAAACCAAATCAGAAACTATTCTCTTTCTTATTTCAGTAAAACCTGAACCCTATTTTTAGTGCACAAAAATCAAGAAAAGAAATAGAGTATAGGATTAATTCAGCCTATGCAAGAACACATAATGTCCCAAGGGAAGTTCATGTTAAATTTCTTAGAAAAACTACAAGAAATGAGGTTCTAGGAGCTCAAAGGGGAAGACCATTAAAATATAAGGATAAAGAAATAGCCATTCTTAAGCAGATCCCAAAGAAAGTAAGAGATAAGAGAAGGAAATATACCTTCTTAGCAAAAAAAAATATATAATAACGGGATCTGGTTTAAATGGCTGTTACCAGAAGGCATGTTGATTTTTTGGGAGGGCAGTAGAATTAGAATTAACACAGTTGCGGAAGCAGAGGCTTTCATGAAAAAACATACTGCTCTATTAGGTGATATGGTTGATCCTACACAAGATACAAAGCAGGGAGGGGCTGAGGCTCTGCCAGTGGACGGGGGGGGGGGGGGGGAAGAGGAGACAACAAGAAGACTCAGATCACAGTGAATTGAAACACAATTCCAAATGTTGTTACAATGTATTTTTAAGGAAGTGACAAAAGTAAAATGATTGAAACATACTGATGATTTGGTTAAACTCAAAACTGTTAATATCTAAGTAAATGTTTATAGTTTTCTATTTTTCCTTTTTGCAAAAGTTGCGAGAACCGGGGGGGGGCTTCTCCCGCCCCCCGCACGATGTAGCTGTCAAAATGTTCCATAACCTTTTACCCTTTTTCCCTTGTAAATTTTTTTAAAAAACCAATAAAAAATTTAAGAACAAAAAAGAAAAGAAATAGAGTAAAGTATTGGAGAATAATATAACCTTGCTGACCTTAGTTTTTTAATGAACATTGTGCATACATTTACAACCAAACATTGATTCAGAGTGCCAAAGGAAAATTGGAAAATTAAATTTAAAAATTCAGTTTCCAACACAATCAGATGTGAACCTTGTGTGTTTACTAATAATCATAGATACAGTCCAATACAATTCACCAATTACGCAGTCGGTGTTATATTTGTAACTATCATGAGACTGATGAAAGTTGCAGAAATTGAGTAGGACCACTGTAGTGTTCCCCATATAGGAAATAGATCACATATAGGAGCTCCTATACAGTCCCTGATTCCAGGCAGTGACCAGCCTGCTTAAGTATTAATGAAGTAGCAAAAATAATTTCTAATAATTCCCTAGAATTCCTTTTGTTTTTACAGCAGGTTTATAGTTTTAACTGTTTCTAGCTATTTTACTGCTGTACCAGCCTGAATAGACCATTACATTGGAACCAAAATAAGCATCTTTTTAAAACAAAAAAGTGTGCTGAATGTCAATAAGACATTTGAAAATAAAGGGTGGGGAGAGGTTTTAAAAAGCTGAGATTCTTACTAAGAAAAGCTGAGATTCTTGCTAAGAAAAAGCTTGGAAAAAAACACCACCACTCATCACTGCCTCTTTTGAGAAGCTAAGTGGTATGAGAAGAGGAAACATCAACCAGTCCACTTGTGTGTGGGGCAGGATGCTATGTGGGCTTAAATATTTATTGGCTTCATTCCACCCCAGTTTCTGAGTCTTTAAACAGCCGCTGCCTTTACTGCAGAGAATTGGTTTGATGCTTTATAGCCGGGGCTGCCACAATCTGTGACCATCTCCAAGTCAGAAAATTTATTTGGTGGAACTGATGCACTAGAATTGTCCATGCCATGTGATTTCTATGCTTTGAAAAGCTGTGTTGCAGAGACCTTTCTATCAGAACATTATTACATGGAGAGCAGCCAAGCAAGTAAGAACTCCTACACTGTTCTTTTACTGCAAAGAAATTTCAGATTCTTCACCATTGCTACAGAGTTTAAAGATGGCATGGGCATGAATTCTGCCTAGACAGGTGGTGGCATTATACTGAGAACATTAGGCACTGGAGAAGGATGGCTATGACATAAGTAAGAATATTCTAAAAGTTTTAAAAGAAAACAAGTGGTGTCAACTATGAGGTGTATAAAACCACACATATTCCATAGTAAAGAATTATATTTATTCAATCAATTGAAGGATTATGAAACTGTGCAATTTTTGCATTTTCAAAACTTCTTCATTAAGTTATAGACATAGCATACAATCTTTCCGTTCCCTTCCCTAAATCCATTATGGAATATTAAATGCCTTCACAAGTGAAATATATTTGGTAACTTGAAAGCTTGCATTTATATATAATGTGTGTAAAGCGCTTTCCAAAATTTGATTAGGAAGAATTCCACCAAGAAATATTATTGAACTTTGGCATGGTGTGAAATGCTTGCTGTTTAGTTTGATTAAAAGCATAAAAAAACCTTCTGATATGAATGCTTTACTATGGTGACGTTTGGACTGCATAGTAAATCTGTGATTACTTGTGGATGTACCTGGGGTTACTCGTTTTAGGTTTAATGGTGCTCTATTAATCCAAGCATTGGATGTTGCCATATGGTGCTACAGTATATATGTTCCAAGCAAGCAGGTTTTACATAATTCTGCTTTATCTGATTTGTTGTGGTTAGAAAAAAAAAATCATTTGGATAACATGGCAGCTCAAAGAAAACTATGGATGGGTCGTTTGAAGCTGTGCCATAGAAGGGCAGAGGGGATCCTCCTGGTATATGTGCAGCTAGGTTATAAGACAATTTATGTTATCTAAATGTATTCCTTCTATATGAACAAATAGTGTAATGTATATGCACTGGACATACTTTTGCATTTGCATCATTTGTGAGTTATCTACAAATTGCAATGCTGTGTGGCTTTAAAACCTCATAATTTTGCATCTTGCTTGAGAGCTCTAGAAGAGTGTTGAGATGACTTAGTGATACATTTGTAATAAAAACTCATAGCAGAAAGAATCTTAATTAATCCCTTCTGCAAGTTAAAGGATGCATACTGTGGCTTCTGTTTTTTTCCCCTTCTATACACCCATAATGACACAGCCACAGTTCATTTGCAGCAAAAACCATTAAATCATACCCTGCAAATCTGTACTGCTATGTAGTTCTAGGTTTGAAGTGTTTTAGGTTATCTGAATAACCTCAAAAGGCATTAAATGAAAATAGAAATGCTTAGACTGTGGAAAGGAAGAGATAAAATAAAGTCAGGGGGAAATATACCAAAAGACACAAAACATACCACTAATGATAAGAAGCATTAACTGAGGTTTGATTTTTTTTTAAAAAAATCACATAATTATGATTTTAAGAAAGACCCTAGACTGAAGCATACGTTCCCTCTCAAAGCTCTGGGCAGGAAAGTTAGGAAAGACTTGCCCATCCAAAGGTGCAGAGGACAAAACAGCCTTAGGGCTAAGAAAGTTACATCTAAAAGTCTCCATGGTCTACTGCCTGCAATTACCAAATAACAGCATGTTAAAAAATTTTACAACTTACTCCCACCTGATCATCTGCTACTGGGCTGTAACTAAGGTAACTGTAAATAAGACCATTATGGATAGCAGAATTGCTTTTTAATCTCCCCAGAAAGTAGTTGTCTGGGATTTAAGATACAGATTACTTAGGATGAAAGCAATTTAATATGGATTTGTTAGCTGTAAGAAAATGAAACCCAGCTTTTGTTTCTGCTTGCCCAGTTAGTGTGACCACTGCCTTTAAAAATTGTCACCTTTGTGGCAAAGACAGTAAAAATACATGCAAATGTTCTATTGTTTTCTGTTACCTGAAAGGTTTGTTAATGAAAATCAGATTTTGCTTATGACATTCAATCACCTAATCTCACTTTGAGATCAAGGTGATCTTCTGTTATGGATGTTAAGATGGCCAGTTGGATGTAGTGGTTAACAGCACAATGTTAGAAACGGAGAGATTATGAGTTCCAGTTCTGCTTTGGGAACAAAGTCAAAAGGTTACTCTGGATCAGTCACTCTCTCTTAGCCCTCAGAAGGCGGCAATGGCAAAAAATTTCCCCAAAAAACCTATAAGGACTAGGTAGTTGCCAGGAGTTGCCGGGTAGTTGCCATGGTTCAAAACTGACTTGAAGGCACACAGGTCTCATGGCCGTGTGCTAAACTGAGACACATTTGAATCTATCTGACTTTGTAATAATCACAATCTCTCAATTCAATTTATCTCCCATGGTATTATGGGAAAAATGAAGCAGGAAATACTATCTATGCTCCCCTGAGCATAGATTGGAAAAATGGAGTATAAAAATAATAAATAATGCATAAACAATTCAATCATAAGTAACACATTACCGTGAGACATTCTGATGGACAGTTATGGATAAAAAAATGCAACATATTATGCATCGTTCTGGTCAATTGGGTTTTTTTTTAAATTGAAGGGTTTTAAAACCGTTGTCTTTTTTAAAGTGTCCCTTTTTCCAGTGTTGATGTTAACTGAATGAAAAAGCAAAATAAGTGCTTGTTAAATTTCATAGCCTCCCCCGTGACAAAAAAAGGGGAAATGACTTCTAGCTAAATATATGCTCTCTCAAGCAAGCTAGAAGATTTGTCCTGGAGGCATTTATTTCTCAGAGATCATACTTGGAAACATCCAGAATAAACTGTTCCAAAATGAGTCGCCTACCAAGTCCTGATATTTCCCCCCAATAGATGACTAGTACATACTTTCCTTGAGAACTGTGGCCCGCAGAACAGTCTGTGAATATGCACTACTTCCTAAAGGTTTCCTGTTTTTCTCAGCTTCCTGAAAATGGTAAAGAGGCTGAGAGTTTAGCTCTCTTATGTTTTCAGTGGATACGAGGAGACGATGTTAAAGATATATATTCCCAGCAGTTATTAAAAATTTATATAATATAATGATATAATGATAAAGAGTTAAGCTGCGAGCAACTCACTGGTTCAAATTATACTTCAGCCATGAATTTCCCAGGTGGTCTTAAAATAAGCTCTGTTCCCCAGTCTATCAATTGGTTGAGTTCATACTGTACAACATGTGACCCACCAAGCCACTTTTTGCAGCCTTTCAGCATTTTTGGAAAAATGAACCACTGTGCCACCAAATTTTGCTGCTCCAGGAAAGATCTGCCACCATCTAGATTTCAGCAACCACTTTGTCACTTAAGGAGACATTGGCATTGCCTCCAAATGCCTTGAGGACCGCCCTACGGACACTGCCATCTCCAATGCCACCATGTGCCACTGGCCACCAAACAGCTAATCAGCACATCAGCTATTCTTTTGTGGTCTCAATTATTTTGAAGATATCACTCCGGCCCATTCTTCTATATGAACTATGCACACTTGGTCTGCACCTTAAACCAGAAATAACACAATATAACTGCTGGGTTCACCTAAGGTGATATGTCCTAAAAAATGAACCATACTTTGATAGCTATCAGGTCTAAAAGATACAACACACAAAAACAACTATGGGGAAAATAATGCAGACATTTTGCCTGTACAACTCTGATTTTAAAACAATGTCTATGAATTTTCACTGAGCTAATCATTTACTTTCATTTCTAGTTTAGCTCTTGATCTGTTTTTCTGATTTATCTCTCTAAGTATGTGACTCACCATAAATTTCTCTGTCTCTATCTCTCTCTCTCTCCTTACACACACACATACTCCTTGCATGACATTCATTTTATCTCTGTTCTCAGGTTGCTTCATCAGCAGTGTATGAATTTTCCATTAAATTAACTCAGTTACCTGTTCCTCTTGTGTATATACATCTTGTCCCATCTTTGACGATAGGGGGAGAAATTTTAGCCCCCTCAGAGAAGGCTCGCAATCTGGGAGTCCTCCTGGATACGCGGCTTAGTTTAGAAGAACACCTGACGGCCGTGACCAGGGGGGCCTTTTACCATGTTCGCCTGGTACGTCAGTTGCGCCCCTTCCTGGATCGTCCACAGTCACTCATGCCCTCGTCCTTTCTCGCCTGGACTACTGCAATGCTCTCTACATGGGGCTGCCCTTGAAGACCACCCGGAGGCTTCAGCTGGTCCAGAATGCGGCCGCACGGGTTGTCATGGGGGTACCTAGGTGCTCCCATGTTACACCCCTTTTAGGCGGCCTGCACTGGTTGCCGGTTGTTTTCCGGATGCGATTCAAGGTATTAATTATGACCTTTAAAGCACTCCATGGCTTAGGCCCAGGGTGCCTGCGAGACCACCTACTGCCACCAGTAGCCTCCCACCGTCCAGTACGATCCCACAGAGTTGGCGTCTTCAGGGTGCCGTCGGCCAGACAGTGTTGGCTGATGACCCCCGGGGGAGAGCCTTCTCTGTGGGAGCGCCTTCCCTCTGGAATGAGCTGTCCCCAGAGCTTCGCATAATCCCTGACCTCTGGTCCTTCCGACGTGCCCTAAAAAGTTGGCTTTTCCAGCAAGTCAGCCTGGCCTGTTAATTTTAACTTATTTTAAATGTATTGTCTTTTAAATTTGGTTTGTTTTTTGGGATATGGATTTAATTTTTTTTAACTTTTGGGATGTGTGTTTTTTAATGTTGTACGCCGCCCTGAGTCCTTTTGGAGAAGGGCGGCATATAAATCCAAACAAACAAACAAACAAACAATATTTAACACTATCTTTCAAATTGATACATATAAATATATACAGCAGTATTTAACTTCCCCCAAGTTAGCATGTATGAATCCAATCTGGGTCAGTCACTGGAAGCAGAGCTTTTGGACTCATGCTCGAGTCCATCTTCGGGGAATGTTTCTCTAGCTAGATGGGCTCCCGCATGAGTCTGAAAGCTTGTAAGACAAAACCTCTGCTCCCGATGACCGACCCAGATTGGATCCTGCAACATTATCCTGGGACACATATATTGGCCTTCATTCAGTGTGTCTGAGCTCATTTTTAAAAACATAATTTAAAATCTATAGTTTTAATGCATATGAAAAATACCAAGTTGATGGAGGAAAGAAACAAGAATCAGTGAAGGAATATAACAAAACTCAAAAATAATAGTTATGAGTAAAATAAGAGAGTTAATAATGGTGAAATCCAAATGAAATACAATAGAAGGGGAAATAATATAAGGTGAGCGGTATCGATTGATAATTGCTATTAGAAAGAACAGGAAGCTCCTGTTTATATTGCATTGTGTAAAAGTGTCTAAGTTTTGTGTGTGTGTAATTTACATGTTTGTTAATAAAATTGAAAAAAAGAGAGAAAAACACCAAGTTGGGGAATCTGAATTATGACTTCAGAATATTTGTTTCATTTAGCATACTTCTGTTTCCTTGTCTCCTACCAGATCAATTTGTAGTTCCACACCATTCATTATTTTATACTGATCAAATTGCACAGAGTCTAAGCTACCATTACATGCTTTCTGACATGTGAATTACACAGTAACTCCCAGGTGATCAAGGGCACTCAGTTGCTATGTTCATGGAAGACAATTCATAAGCAAGAGTGCTAGATACTGGTGGAATTCAAATAATTTAACAACCGGTTCTCTGTCGTAATGATTTCTTCCAACAACCAGTTCACCAAACTGCTCAAAAAATTAACAACCAGTTCTCCCGAAGTGGTGCGAACTGGCTGAATCCCATCACTGGTGCTGGGGATGTCTTCTCCCCCTTGCAGAACATGTCCTCTAAGCCCTGCTTATCTTTGACATTTTTTTTATTTGGACCAGTAATCGCTCTGCTAAATGAAGCACCAGGTTGCAGCTGCCTGTCATTTTATTATGGGGCTCAAAGGTATTTTTGAAAATAAAGAAGGCAAATAAAGAAGGCATCAGAGTGGCACTTTCATGCCATATCTATAAATCTAATAAATGTGTTCGTCTCCCCCTCTCTCTCACACACACCCAAGAAAAGGAGACAAACAAAACGGAGCTATCAGACTAAAATGTCATTTTGCTAGTTTGGAAGAAATGAGATTTACTTATAAATATAAAAATGCTAGTCCCTGTGCAAAGGAAGCTTTGTTGTTATTATGGACATTTTTGATGTGCTGTTTGCTTTACTGATTTGCTGTGGCCATTACACCAGGCTAAAAACAAGGGGTGTTTACAGCCCAGCTTTCAAGAGGATTGGATATGACCTAGTGCTATTTACCTTCTTTTCCCATTTGAAAACCTTCTTTATTAACCACACGAGCATACTTTTTTTTCCTTCATGAAACTCTGGAAACTCTATATTGGCTTGCTTTCTTATTCTCCAATATCTCTCATTCCCTTTTTAATGAATCAATTCAATTGCAACCTTCAGAGGTTGTATTATTGCTTTATCATTAGTTAGTAATTAAATGCATTGTAGCCATGGTCCCGCAGTGGTTAAAATGCAGTATTACAGGCTAATTCTGCCCACAGCCAGGAGTTTGATCCTCAACCGCTGGAGGTTGACTCAGCCTTCCATCTATTGAGGTCAGTAAAATCTGGACCCAGATTGTTGGGGGCAATATTCTGGCTCTTTAAACTGCTTAGAGATGGCTGTAAAGCACTATGAAGCAGTATATAAGTCTAAGTGCTTCTGCTATGTCTGTTGGATATTAATTCTGATTTATAATGCAAACCTGAAATTATCTCTGCAGAAGCCAAATTGAATTCAATGTAGTTTACTTCCAATTAATCAAGCAGATGGTGATTTTTTATTATTATTATTTTTATGCCACTTACTCTTTAGATTCTATGTGACTTACATTCATAAAAACACAATCGTAGCAAGTAAGTTACAACAAATCATACTGCTACCCATCCAACTGGGGTTCTTCTAATCAAAGGTTCTACCTGTGAATATTTTAGTGATGTGTGACGATTTCCTTCTAAGGCATCTTTATCATCATTCAGTGTTGTCTCTACCAACATACTGCATTGTCAGGATAACAATAGTCTGATGTAGCTCATATTGCTGACCCTGTTACTTAACAAATGTCTTGTCCTCACTAGCAGGGGGAAGATTATATTTTGAGGAAGCTATTTGTCTGGCTAATGGCATGTATTTAACATACCCTGAAAGATGGAGAACCATCTCCTAGAAATCTTCCAGTGACTGATGAATGCTGGCTTGGTTATATGAACACATTGCCCAGAGTGTAGAAAGAGCAGCATAAACTTTATACGCTTTAATTCCATAATGGAGTAAACAGGGCAAAACCATTTTTCTGGATATTAAAGGAACAACATAAGATTGCCGGGACAAGACTGAGATAAGATCCATATCAACTGTTCAAGGGCAAACCTTTGGGTTACCAGGGTGTTGTGGTGCTATGTAAAGTACAAGTGAAGCAAAAGGCCTTTTTCACAAAGGCTGCAATGAGAAGCTCACCAAGCTGCTCTCTATCAGTCACCAGAAGGTTGCCTTCATGTGCACAGAATTCTGCCAAAACCAGCTTAGGAAGGTGCTTGGCTAACATCCTATCGCTGAAATCAGCCTATGGAATTAAACATCAGCTAAAAGACAGCACAAGTCCTTATTTATTTAACAGAATTTTTACCCTGCAATATTTGTTTTGCCAAAATTGTAAAACGTGGTAACTACAAAAAAAGAATATTTTGGGGTATTTTTTTTTAAAAAAATTTTTGATCTTAGTTTTTTTTTAAAAAAAAAACAATATTAAGACTATGCAAATAAGTATTTTTCCTCCTTTTATATAGAATGTTACTTCTAATTGAAAACACACACACACACAAAGAGAGAAAGTGGAAGAAAAAGAAGCAAACCCATCATTATTTCAGTTGCACCATTGTGAGTGACCCACAGATAACTTTGATTAAGTTAATTCATTAGTGCTTAGCAGGAATTGGTTTAGTCTGTAGGGGATGACATGAAATCTTGTACTCATAACTGACAACATCACCTACCGTCTCAGTCTAATAACCACTTAGAACATAATTTTAATTTCAACTGAGATACCAGAAAAAAAATAGAAACTATTGAGGTCTAAATCAGCCTTCCCCAGCTCTAAGCCCTCCAACTCACTTGCTTTTAACGGTTGAAAATTTTAGCAGATTATACAATGCACCTGGCAAGTACCAGTTTAGAAAGGATTACTGAATGATTAATTCATCATATCATATTTCAGTAAAGAAAACAGGATGGGTAATTTCAATCCTGCAACATTTTGCTTCCATAATCTTGATTGACACTAGATCAATTCCATCACCTAAGAATGGTGAGGAAGTACCAAGAAGTAAGTAAGCTTCACAGGTTACGTGCACATAGTAATCAAGGAAGTCCAAGACAATCATATCTAGACAGGGATGGGTTCTGGGTGGCTTTACTGCCGGTTCACTTGTGCACATGCTCAGAACTAAAAAAAAGAAAGATGGCGGCGGTAACAACCGTGGAATCAGTGGCATGGCAGGCCTAGGTCGCTGCTGATTCCAGTGACCCAGACTGCCATAACACTACCGGTTCAGCCAAACTGTTGCAAACTGGTAGGAACCCACCTCTGTATCTAGACACCTTCAACATCTTTAGGATTATGGCTCCAATTCCTATCGGTATGTTGGCTAAGGATTCTAGTAACTTAGCCTAACACTTCTGAAAGAGTGACATGTTAAGGAAGCTTACCCTAAAAATACCAGGCACTAAACTGTTGGAAAACTATCCCCCCCCCAAAAAAAAGATGTGAATAATAATAATTTTAAACAATTGAATTGGATCTGATTAAGTGCACATATAACTTTATTTGAACAAACCTCCTAAACCACACAAACCACTGACAACATTCCAATATTTCACTCTTATTGTGTTTTGTCCTTCCCACTTACTTCACCTGACCTTTTTGAGCTGTGTGAAGGCTAACTCTGGTCCCTAGCAACTTTTGGGACCCCCGGTTTGACTAATTTACCCCAGATTGTAGAACTGTTGCCATTGAGCACCTCCTATACAAGGTTCTATGCTACAAAGAGTATGCCAATATCCTGAAGAGAAGCAAATATCAGCCAGGTCCTGATTTCTGTGCCAAGCTCCTTCTGCCCCACCCCCTGCAGAATGTCAGCAATATTAGGCAGGAGAAAAACAGGCAGCATACTTCATTTGCTTCTTTCCCCAGGAAATGCCTCTGTGCAAGAGCAATGGATTGATAGCTTGTCTGATTTGGCTCGCTATCACTTTGCCTTTTAAGATGATCTGGCTTTTTTTTATATAACATTACTCCAATGCCTTTTATCTCCAGCTCTGAATGTAATTTTAGCCACAGCAAAGCAGGATTAAACTTTCCTAACATGATACATTTATCTTTCTTTTCATATTTTCAGCCTGTCCCCCTCCCCTGGTTCAGTTTCCACCAAAAAGAAGAAGAAGCAGAGATTAAGCTGAAACATGATCTGGGCCAGATCAGATCAGACCATGGGAGACCACTTCTTTCTCACCAACCCTGTCCCTGGCTTGCATGATCACACAGCAACAGCAGCCAAATCTTCTTCCAACCAATGGAATACAAGCGTGGGGCAGAATTCAAGCCAAGCAGCAGACAGCATAGTACAAGATACAATAGATCATCCTGGATTAGAGAAACATTTACATCTGGGATTGGGGACTACCTTGCTACATTTCTGAGTTTTCCAAATACAATTTCACTCTCATTTGTGAGAACAGGGAGAGCAGGGGAAGCTTTAGATTGAAAGCAAACTAGAAAGATTAGTGATTCTAGCACCAGGCTAGAAATCAGGAGACTTTGACTTCTAAAAAGGTAAAGGTTCCCCTCGCACATATGTGCTACTTGTTCCCAACTCTAGGGGGTGGGGCTCATACCCATTCAAAAGCTGAAGAGCCAGCACTGTCCGAAGATGTCTCTGTGGTCATGTGGCCGGCATGACTAAACACTGAAGGCATACAGAACGCTTTTACCTTCCCACCAAAGTGGTCCCTATTTTTCTACTTGCATTTTTATGTGCTTTCGAACTGCTAGGTTGGTAGAAGGTGGGACAAGTCACGGGAGCTCACTTTGTTACGCAGCACTAGGGATACGAACCGCCGAAGTGCTGACCTTTCTGATCGACAGTCTCAGCGTCTTAGCTACTGAGCCACCATGTCCCTTTTGTGACTTCTAGTCGCATCTTATAAAGTCAGCTGGACGACCTTGGGCCAGTCACTCTCTATAAATTTAACCCACTACCCAGATCACAGTTGTCTTAACACATAGGCTTGATGGGCACTTGCCTGTGGGCCTCACAAGCATAGGGGCCCCATACTAATCTGTGTATGTTGACCCTTCAATGCACTTTGCATCATGTAAATACAGCAACATATTTATCACATTTTACTGCATTTTTAATTAATATTAACATGCAAAATATGTATTTAATTTTATCAACCATTTACATTTTTATTCCTGTGAGGAGTTGTCATAGGGGCCCCAAGTACACTGCTTTGACCAGGGGCCCAAAATGCTGTTAAGACAGCCCTGACACAGGTTTGTTATTGTGGATAAAATAGGAAGAGGAAGGAGCATTAGATCTGTTAATTATAAAGGAACAAAGGTGGGATAAAAAAAGTCTAATCAGAGGAAAAAATATCAACTTACTATATCCACTAGTCATGCGCCCCATTGTTTTCTCCTGCAGCAATGCAATTTTCATTCACAGCTAGACAATAAGTCAAATTCCTCACTTAAATTCCTTGCACAAAACAATAAGTCAAGTGCCTTACACATTTTTGACCCACAAGTGTGTGTACACGCCGGTACACGGAAGACCGACCAATTTAGCAGATTCTTCGGACAAGTCTTTCCCTCCTGCTCCATGCAAAATACTGTGTAACAACCTTAATCTGCAGGAGTCCCCCTCTAGTGGGGAAAAGTGGCACTGACGTATTTCAAAGCTTTTACAAAGGGAACGAAAAATGTCACGTTTTGGGGAGGAAAACTTGAATATCTTAAAGACAAGGTTTTTGATAGGGTGTTTTTTTTAAGTAAAAACATATCATTGCTAACTGATATTCATGCATAAATGAATTGGCAGATGAAAAAAAAAGTTATGAAAGGAACTCACAATGGGACAGCAAATGGAGGTAAAGGAGAATTCAAGAGCACCGGGCTGTGGAAAGCTCGTGGAAAGTAATATCTAAAACTAAGGTAATTAAAGTAATATCTTCAGAACAGATGCTTAGCTGCTTGTATGAATTTTTCATACCTCAGCAGTCCATACCTGACAAAGACCATATGCTGTCTTGATTCCCTGTGTTGAATCTTTTGAGCAGTCACTTTTCTTATAACAGGAAAACTTCAGTTTGCTTACTTTTTATGGACACGGCATCACTTTTGAACGAAAGCTGTGATTACAGCAGATTCAGTCATCATCATCTTTTAACGGCCCCATAATCTCTTGCAGATTGAAGTCTGGGCAACTGAGTTACCCAGTTCAGTTACAGCAGATTCAGTGAAGCTACTAAAACAGGGTTATGACTAATCTGCTCAACTTATTCAAGTTATATTGGACAATTGTGCTTTGAAACGTATATTAAGCTAAATAATATAACTTGGATAGCTTTCAGAAAGATGGCCATCTACTGCTTCTGATATATCCCCTTACAAGAAAGTGCCACGTGGATGAAGAGATTAATACTTAGAAAGTCACATTTACTTTAATTAGCCATGAAATATTTGTTCTGTTTACTGCCTTTTGAATGGTAGGGTTATTGGAGAAGAGCGGAGCAGTTTAAAGTAAAGACAGTAGATGGGGGAAGGATACAAGAAGGAGCAAGAAAGAAAAGAAAAATCAAACTGAATGGATTAATAACAGAATCTTGGAGGGGAAACACAATCTTTGGGCAGAAAATACAGGTACCTGAAAAGAAGACATGGTGAGTTTCCTTTCTTCTGGCTAGCTAAATAGATGACTTTGAATAATTTCTAGTTAGCAGATGGTAACACAATGCATTGGCCTCTATGATGTGCGTAGTAGTTTCGTTAACAGTTCCTGGTTTTCCCATTTGTAGTAATGGACAGAAGTACATTGTACCCTCTGGCTATGAACGTAAACAGCTGTGTGTGGCTACATGCAGAGACAGCTGGCAAAGAGGGAAAGTATCAGAAAGAACAATCCCCTCTTAAATGGTTTCAATATTATTTTGCTGAGGAAGTGCAAAATTATACTAAATTAGTAAATAAAGAAATGGCAATGGTGAGAGAAGCAAAAGGAAAAAGGAAAGATCCTCATAAACTGAGTCAAAGTTGACTCAGCCTTCCATCCTTCTGAGGTCGGTAAAATGAGGACCCAGATTGTTGGGGGCAATATGCTGACTCTGTAAACCGCTTGGAGAGGGCTGCAAAGCACTGTGAAGTGGTATATAAGTGTAAGTGCTATTGCTATAATAGCTACTAGCTATACATATTTCATGTCAGCAGAATAAAGATATTCCTGCTAGCACCTTTTTCTGTGTATTTCCAGTGTATCACGGCCTTCTACTTTTTCTCTGTCTGTTTCTTCTAAAGTGCCCATGAAATAAATATTAATTGAACAATCAGTAATGTTTCAAAAGAGAAAATTGGCGTGTCTCAAGAGAACCCCTCTCTCAATTTGGGGAGACTGCTTTGCACTTTGTTCTTACAACACCAACAGGCAGGAAGCAGCTTATTCCTGCTTATTCACCAAAGAGGGAATAAGCTTGGTGGTGAGAAACAGGAGCATTACAACTGGTGCAATTTCTTAGGCTGAGATGGAGAGAAGAAGAAAAAGGGAAGACTAAACAAGAAAAGTGGAGGCAGTGAACTTTTAGGACCGACACATTGATCCATATCCTTCCCTGATTCGGTAAACAAGGAAGTAAAAATGGGAAAGTTACATCCATTGTTTCTTCTAGAATCTGATACTTTTCTGCCACCCTTTTGAGAAGGTCGAC
This sequence comes from Natrix helvetica, assembly GCF_964273705.1. Classification (NCBI taxonomy): domain Eukaryota; kingdom Metazoa; phylum Chordata; class Lepidosauria; order Squamata; family Natricidae; genus Natrix; species Natrix helvetica. Next base: position 132,505,085 of record NC_138549.1, read on the forward strand.
TTTTTGAAGAATTGCAAAAAAAATTTTTTTAAGAAAAAAGACAAATAGAATATCTAGGGACTCACTACATAATTCCAGAAAAATCATTCACCCACATTCCACACAATGCTTGGGATACGGGTGTAATAGCAATGAAGGATTGATAAATCCTAATATACCTTTCATCACTGCTTGAAGTGCCATTCATTGGCTTTAAATCAGTAACTTATTTCAGCAGCATCTGCACAAATTCCTCAACATTGCAATTGAGAACACTTAGTAACATCTCTTAGAACATTCAAGCAATCTTGAAACTCTGAATGGAACAGAAAACTCCATTCAGCACCAAAACTTTCAGATTACATGAGACATGTTCTGAAAGCTCAGCAGTCCAAGTGTCTCCATTGCAACCAATACAGATAATATTTTCATTTAGCTGCTTTGAGAACCAATTTGTCCAGAATTACAAGGTGATTTACTAGAACAGAAGCAAAGAGCCAAAGGCAGGTGGAGACATTTGCTCACCAGCCAAAGAGTGATTGGAACTGTAGGGTATCTTGCTTTATGCTGCTTCTTGTTTATATTCTACAAAAATTGGAAGGACAGGATTAACGGAAGAGGTGATTAGATATACTCAAGAGAAATAGAGTTGGTGGAGATGAGGGGTAAGAAATAAGAAATAATTTCAAGGTTCTAAAAAGCATCTGCCATTTGTTTGAACTTTACAGATTTGTTGAAGTAGGATGGAAAGACACCTCAAATAAATAGGCAGGGAGCATTGGCAGAATGGAGAACTTTTTCCCATATGCTGATTTTAAGTCCTTAAAGTTTTTGACTGCTCTTTTATCTTCAACTAGATGTTACTTTCTGGTTCACCTCGGATATATTAATTCAGTTAAGCAAATAGATATTTATAGAAATATATTTACAGAAAAAAATCAGCTGCCCATTGGGAAAAAAACGTAACTGTTTAAGATAATTATCTTCTGGTTTAAATGACATCTGTATTCCAATATACATTATTCAGTTGCCTGATCCTAGACTAAAGGAAGGTCATTGACTTATCACTGGAAGACAATATCAATTAAGCAGCCCAGTCAATGATGGCACATCAATCACAATCAGAACTGATCAAATCACAAGTTACACAAATCCCAGGGAAATGGAAGCAAATGCAAGATTACTTTGGGTGGGCAGATAGGTGTGTAATCAGTCTTCTTTCCTAGAATGCTTTATGTCCATGTATTGATCCATGCCACCAAAGGGATCAACAACCCTCCATCCTTCTGTTCCTATGAATGTGCAGGTTTTCATGTAATTTGGAAAGCTAAGCAAGGTCAACTCTGGTTATGGTTACCATTTGGATGGACGAACTACCAAGGGCTGTAGGCTAGACTGGCTATGCTATGGTCATTCACACCCTGGATGTATCCAAGTAAGTCTCCAAAAATCAAGCTCAGGTGGAAAGGGACTTTATTTTACTTTTTACTCTCTGGGGTAATCATCCAGGCTTGAAGTGTAGCAACCTTCGCTGCAAAGGAGACAAACTGGGCAAAGAGGCCAGAACTCAACGCAGTGTTTGGGCCAACCTCCTGGACAGTTCGGATTCAGTTACTGCCCCAAAAAAAGCTTCTGGGTTAGGAAACCGACGATTTCCTAGGGACAGAAAGGCTGGCTTGTGTGAAAGCCTAGCCACGCGTTCGCGCGCTCCTTCTCTTTGGGAACTTTCTTGTTTGTACCTGTTTGCTTCCTCTTTACAGTTCTCGCCACCTTTAGATGGGAAGCGGGCTCTGCCTCTGGATTTAGGATGGAGCAGGGGCGGACTGGTAGCAAAGCAGCCAACCCGAAGAGCCCTCACCTGGGTCGGGATGCTGGCTGCGGGGCGCGGGCAAAATGAAACCACCCCTTTCTTTTGCAGCGCTAGAAAGCTGCCGGTGAACAGCGCCAAAGCCAAGCGGGGCGCATGTCCTAACGGTACTCAGAAATAACCGCCGTAGCACTGGCTGGGGTGTAGACTCCCGGCTGCCCTCGGAGATGACTACATTCCATCCATCCATCCATCCATCCATCCATCCATCCATCCATCCATCCATCCATCCATCCATCCATCCATCTATCCATTCACCTTCATCCGGAGCAGACTCGCACAGCCAGCTCTAGGCTGGCGCTACGCTCATCACACAATACAACCAGAACCAGAGGTCGAGGGGATGAAGATCGGGGGACGAGCGTCTTCCCACCGCTATCTCTCCGGCGGGAGGCAGAACAAGCGGGAAGCAGGTTTGGGAGGAAAGCCCCGAAATGCCAAGGCTGGCCGTGCTCCGGGCTCCAGAGACTACTTACCTCTGCTCGCAGAAGGACTCTCTTGTTGCGCTCCTTTTTTTGGGAGGGGGAGGGGGGAGGGACCCCGTCTCCTCCCCACTCCTCTCCCTCCTCCGCCTCGGAATTACGGAGCGCTAATCCACCCAGATCCCCAAATCATTGAAATCCTCCACCGCAAGTCCCCAGCGCTGGCATCGATCGGTATTCCTAAAGTCTTCAGCTGCTGCTGCTGTTGCTCCTGCCTGCCTTCAGTCCGTCATGCCGCCAAGAAGAGCTCCTCCGTGCGCGGCTGCTGCTGGTGGTGGTGGTGCCGGCTGCCGGCGTTCTAGCTGGGGCTGGCGAAGGCTTTGCCCAGTCAGCTGCCTTTCGGACTCCCGCCTGGCATCGGCAGTTCCCAGAAGAAGCCTTGCCTTGCTGGCTGCCGTTCCCGCGGGCTTCCCTTCCAGCGCCGCTTCCTCCGGGGATGTGGATGGGCTGGTTTTTCCCTCTCCCTCCCCTCCCACCCTTTCCCTCAGCCTGCCGCTCACTGGCTCGCTTGCTGCCAGCGCCACAGCCGATCTGCACTCCTTCCTCGGCTCTAGCCTGGCACGGCGCTCATCAGCCCCCCACCGGTGGGAGCAGCGGCGGCGGCGGCGGCGGCGGTAGCGCCAGCAGCCTGACGGCTAAAGCCGGCCTCCTTGGATCGCCGTGCTGCTCATTAACATACAGTCACAGCGGGTTAACCCTTCCCCAGCCAGCCCTTCGATCATGCCAGGCCTTCCCCAATTTGCTGCAGTCTCGCCTCCCCCCACTTTCTCTTCTCTGTCTCCCTCTCCCACTCCCGGCGACGTCAGAGCCGAGCGAAATCAAACGTGGGTATGCGCGCGCGCGCGCGTGTATGTGTGTTTGTGTGTGTGTGTGTGTGTGTGGATCCGAGGGAACGGGCGCAGGGGACCCTTTAAAAATCGGTCCGTGCCAGCAGTTGGGATCCCCGGGGGCTAAGAGGAAAGAGCCCCCTTCGCCCATCCATCGGTGTCGGCTACTTGGTGGAGGAGAATTTGCGGGGAAGGGGGGTGGACTGCTCCTTTGCTAGAAGAGAGAGGAGGAGGAGGAGGAGGAGGAGGAGGAGGAGGAGGAGGAGGAGGAGGAGGAGGAGGAGGAGGAGGAGGAGGCAACCCCAACGCCAAGCCAACCCAAAGGCCAACCCACACAGACGGTCGGAGAGGGGAAAAAGGGGCGAAAGGTAAAAGGGGCGGGTGACCTCCTGTCGCCCAACCTGCCCAGGTACGCGCAGCTGGGCCGCTCTTGAAGGGTGGCTCTTATACGGCCCAAAGGAAGTCCTACAAGGGAGTTAAAAAAGAGGGTGCGGAAGGAATCTGGCCGTCTCTGCCTGCAGTCTTGCGGTTTATTCGAGCGCTGGCCTCTGTTCCCCGGAGGGTTGAAAACTCGGAAACGAGCGCCTCCGGGTTTCACTGCATCTTTCACCCGAGTAAGCGAGCGAGCGTGGGATCGCCCGCCTTCTAAGGATACCCGCGGGAGTCTTGCCTGGGTTTTTCCTCCAGCTTCCTTTCTGCTTGTTGCGCGCTCTAATTAAAGTCTCCGGCGAGAGTTGCAGTTATTTAATGGAAGGGTTAAAGTTTCTAATAGAGGAGGTTATTGGGCATAGCCTTGACAATTTGTCATATCCTACCATCCTATCTGCCTACAAGTATATCGTAAGGAGATTTTTTTTTAAAGATTGAAGTGCAGCGGGGAAGGGAGGCGGGGACAATGCAATAATCTCTCCTTCACTCTCAAAATACAGAAAACAGCAATTTTCCCTTGGTCTCTCTGAAAATGCAGCGAACAAGGTGAGCAGGTATCTTGGGGGAAGACAAGAAATTAAAGAAGTCAACAGTACCATAAGTTAAAAAAGCGCTGTGAAGAAAAGAGGGAAAACAACAACAACACCGCAGCGTCTACCTTACAGCTTTAGAGGTGCCGCTCATGGGAGATCTTTGTGGCAATCTAAAAACAACAGATTAGAAAACGTGAACATTAAAATGCATGCAAGAATAAACCTCTTTGTTAGACAAACAAACATGATTTAGGAGATCCTTTGGCAAAGAAGCTGGGAAGAAAAAGAACATTAAAAAGTGATTAATCAATCTGCTCTACCAGTCAAAAGGATTTTCTGATTGCAGATGGTTCTTTTAATTTAGCAGCCAAAGGGAGAGAGGGAAAGTCAACAAATGAAAGCCAGCAAAACTGGGCTGCATCCACTTCTTGATTATATGTAGACTCCCATAGCCCTGCTGTTTTGCAACATGAGCACCCAGTGGAGGCTAACCCTTTCATCCCCCTCTGTTTCCTCAAGGAAAAAGCAAGGGCGCTGTGCAAATTCAGGCTTTTATGCTGCCTTGCTGAAACTTGTGTTCAACTAATTCTTTCCAACCTTTGCTTCTGGTGTTGGGTCTCTGTGCCAATTAAGAGAATGAGAGAGTTAAGGCTGGGATTCCAAGGTAGATTTAATTTTTTTGCAGGCTCTTATCTTCTGATCATTATTATAGCAATGGCAACATTAGTGTTTGAATATTTATTGTGTTGCTGGAATCATGCCTGGCTAAGAAGTCCAGGGAAATATCCACTGAGGTTATCCGATCTTATACTTACAATAGCCCAAGGCTCCTGGGTTCAAATCAAACAGTCTAGATATTATCCCACCAGGCTGTCTTGAAAATTCTGGCACTGAATCAGTGTAAATTATATGCTCAGCCAGAAGCTTTGGGCTCAATTAGGAGGAGATTTAAGGACTAGCAAGGATTCAGTATAAATCTCAACACCCTAGTATTTATTGTAGCTAAAGAAATAGTTTCAGCACAGGGTCTTCTATAGCAAGCCTCATGACAAAATACTGACTGGGTTCACACATTGTGCTAAGTGATAGTATGTACAATAATGGTTAATTGAATAAGCCATAATTGGCTGGTTTTGCACACTAAGTCATAAGCCATGCTTTTACAAACAGTTTGTGAGTTTACATCACATACCAAGCTAAAACCAAACAAATCACAGAGACCAGCATGTGATGTATACTTTTGAAATATATGAATTATTCAGTATAGCCACATAAAGGATTTTATATCCTTAGTTTTTATTTTCCAAGGCAGCTTAAGGCACTGGAGTGAGCAGCAAGAAAATGGTCAGTTTCTAAAGAACCTAAAAGAATTTTGGTTTTAAGTTTTTTCCCCAAAGTCTGTGGGAGTGAAGCAACTTTGTCACTCATTACCAACAGAATTATACAACTTCTGTGCAGGCCTACATATGCTTCGTAACTGAAGTAACAAACTATTTCTCAGGCACAAAATAACAGAATTAGGAGGTGTACTGAAGGAGGTTTCAGTAAATAAATACTTATCAATAACTATAGATTATAGCTATGGTAGGCGTAAAAAATGAAACTTCAGTTGAAAGGTACACATTAAGATGTTCAATCAGCACAAAATCAAGCATGGCTTAATTCATTTAAACCTACTTATATTGAGATTTAAATATGCCTTTAAAAGGGCAAAAGAGAGTAGAACTGATTCTGTAAACTGCTTAGAGAGGGCTGTAAAAGCAATATGAACCAGTATATAAGGCTAAGTGCTCAGATGGAAGTTTTAGCAATACATTCTGATTTAAAAGTAAAATTCAACTGAGTTCAATGGAACTAGCTCCTAAATAAGTATATCTGAGTAAATTTTATAGGTTTTTGTGAGACACACTTAGTAACAGATTTCAGGAGTATATTGTAACATACCTAACCCACATGCCAAAAAGACCTGCGAGAAAGAACAAATGAAATTCTTTGGAGAGATTTCCAAAAATAGGGCTACCACTAAACAGTGTACCACGGGTAAGCTTCAACTTACATTAGTTCATTTAATGACTGTTCAAAGTCACAACGTGACTCAAAAAAGTGACTTATGACCGTTTTCACATTTACGACCATTGCAGCATCTCCATGGCCACATGATCAAAATTCAGATGCTTAGTAACTGACTCATGATGGGTTGCAATGTCCTGGGGTCATGGGATCATCTTTTGCAACCTTCTGACAAGCATAGTCAAGAAGCCAGATTTGCTTTACAATCATGTTAACAATTTAGCAGCTGCAGTGATTCACTTAACAACTGTGGCAAGAAAGATTGTAAAATGGGACAAAAATCACTTAACAAATGTCTCACTTAGCAATAAAAATTTGGGGCGCAGTTGTGGTCGTAAGTCAAGGACTACCTGTATTTCCTTTTGTTGCTTCTGGTTTCAGCACATAATTGTGCATTCAGGAAGGAAAAAGCTCTCCTATAAATTAAACTCCATACCAGGTTTGATTGAGAAATGAACAGTCTTTACTTCCTCTTCCACTCTCCTCTATGTTATACTGCGACAGAACTTTACTCCCTCTGGGAACTCCCCCTTTCCCGGGGATGGCCTTCTTGCCTACCAAGACTTAATGACGGATCTTGGGATCCCGAGAGGTGGCATGTGAAGAAGAGAGTTCTTAGGGGTTTTTTACAGGGGTTTTAAAATCAAATTTTAAGGGGGATTGATTCGGATGGCTCAGACAGGTTTGGGGGGGAGTCTGCAAGGGCACAGGCCAGAGCTAACTAATGGGTGCGGGTCAGGAGTGCTGGGAAGGGTCGGGATTCTGGGGGAGACATTAAGCCATTCCATTGCGGATTTACCATCTCTATTGTTTCTGGGAGAGACAGATATGGTGGGGACCGAGGGCCAAATTATGTTTGGGGGATGCGGGTTCACTGTTTAAGAGTGATTGCTCGTTCTGACCCTCATCGCCCTTCTCGCACCCCGGGTGCTCAGGATTACAGGACCCTGGTTTCCGGCTGGTGTCGCTTAACGCCAGGTCCATAGTGAATAAGGCTCCCCTCATTTACGACCTCATACAAGAGAGTAGAGCGGACCTGGCGTGTATTATGGAGACCTGTTTGGGCCATGAGGGGGGTGTTCCCGTTAGTGAACTATGCCCATCAGGCTTCCGGGCGTTTCACCAGCCGAGAGCCCAGGGCAGGGGCAGGGGGGTGGCAGTGGTTATCAGGGAAAGTCTCAGAATCAGGAGGTCACTGTGCCTCAGATAGGCGGGTGTGAGTCCCTTTTTGTGAAATGGGGCCTTGGAGTTCAGGTGGGCCTTTTTGTTACATACCTGTCTCCCTGCTACGTTTCATCGGCTCTGCCGGAGCTGCTAGATATATTAGCTGGATTGACGGTTGATTTCCCCAGGCTTATGATCCTGGGGGATTTCAATCTGCCTTCCATTGGCGAGACATCCGAGTCAGCTCAGGAGTTCATGGCTTCCATGATGGCTATGGACCTAACTCAGTTAATTCAAGACCCCACCCATAATAGAGGACACACGCTCAACCTGATTTTTGTCTCTGGGCAGTGGATGAATGATCTAGATTTAGGGGATATTTCTATTCAACCCTTGTCATGGTCTGGTCATTTCCTCATTAGGTTTGACTTCCATACTGCTACCCCTCACCGCAGGGAGGCGGAACTAACTAGATGGTTCCACCCCAGGTGCCTGATGGACCCTGAAAGGTTCCTGATGGAGCTTGGGACTTTTCCTGAATCCCTTGCTCACAACTCTACCGAAGCCCTAGTGGAAGCCTGGCATAGGGCGGCCACTGGGGCCTTGGTTCACGTTGTGCCTTTGTGGTCTCTAACCCGGTGTCAATCCCGGGTGGTTCCCTGGTTTACCGAGGAGCTCCAGGAGATGAAACGCCAAAAAAGAAGCCTGGAGAGTGGTTGGAGGGCCAGCCGGTCCGAATCTGATCGAACACTAGTAAGAATTCATATTAAATCCTACTTAGTGGCAATAAAAGCGGCAAAATGGCAACATTTTTCCACTCTTATTGTGTCCGCAGATAACTGCCCAGCCGCCCTGTTTAGGGTGACTCATTCCTTACTTAACCAAGGAACTGGGAAAGACCCCTTGTAGGGTAGGGTGAAGAATTTGATCAGTATCTGCAGGATAAAATCGCTCAGATCCGGACAGGCTTGGACTCTGACTGGGTAGATTCAGGCGAGTCGATGGGGATGAATCTTGTGTAGACAATCTGCGATGAGTTTGACCATGTGACCCCTGACAGCATGGACAGGATTATGGGGAGACTCAGTGTTGCCACTTGTGTGCTAGACCTGTGTCCCTCTTGGTTAGTTTCAGCTTCCCGGGAGGTGACACGAGGCTGGCTCCAGGCAATTACCAATGCTTCATTGAGAGAGGGGTTCTTTCCTACCACCTTGAAGGTGGTGGTGAGGCCCCTCCTCAAGAAGCCTTCCATGGACCCATCTTCTTTAGCCAACTATCATCCGGTCTCCAACCTTCGCTTTGTAGCAAAGGTTGTCGAGAGTGTGGTAGCACGTCAGCTTCCCTAGTACCTGGATGAAGCTGTCTACCTGGATCCGTTTCAGTCGGGTTTCAGGCCCGGGTACAGCACGGAGACGGCATTGGTCACATTGGTTGATGATCTCTGACAGGCCCGTGACAGGGGCTGCTCCTCTGTCCTGCTCCTATTAGACCTCTCGGCGGCTTTCGATACCATCGACCATGGTATCCTACTGCGACGACTCAGGGGATTGGGAGTGGGGGGGCACCGTTTTACGGTGGTTCTCCTCCTACCTGTAGGATCAGTTGCAGTTCATGTTGACTGGAGGGCAGGGATCAACCCCGAGGCATGTCACTTGTGGGGTGCCCCAGGGGTTGGTTCTCTCACCCCTCCTGTTCAACATATATATGAAACCATTGGGCGAGATCATCCGTGGTTTTGGGGGTACGGTATCATCAATATGCTGATGATATCCAACTTTTCATCTCTATCCCAAACCACCCAAACGATGCCCGCGACGTGATGTCCCGATGCCTGGAGGCTGTGCAGATCTGGATGGGGAGGAACAGGCTCAAGCTCAATCCCTGCAAGACTGAGTGGCTGTGGTTTCCATCATCCCGATTTGTACATCTTGTTCCATCTTTGATGATAGGGGGAGAAATTTTAGCCCCCTCAGAGAGGGCCAGCAATCTGGGAGTCCTCCTGGACATGTGGCTTAGTTTTGAAGATCACCTGACGGCCGTGACCAGGGGGGTCTTTTACCAGGTTCACCTGGTATGTCAGTTGAGCCCCTTCCTGGATCGGGATGCTCTATGCACAGTCACTCATGCCCTCATCCTTTCTCACCTGGAATACCACAACACTCTCTACATGGGGCTGCCCTTGAAGAGCACCCGGAGGCTTCAGTTGGTCCAGAATGCAGCCGCGCGAGTTATCATGGAGGTACCTAGGTGCTCCCATGTTATACCCCTTTTAGGCAGCTTGCACTGGTTGCTGGTTGTTTTCCGGGTGCGATTCAAGGTACTAATTATGACCTTTAAAGCGCTCCATGGCTTAGGCCCAGAGTACCTGCAAGACCACCTACTGCCACCAGTAGCCTCCCACCATCCAGTGCAATCCCACAGAGTTGGCCTCCTCAGGGTGCCGTTGGCCAGACAGTGTCGGCTAGTGACCCCCAGGGGGAGAGCCTTCTCTGTGGGAGCGCCTTCCCTCTGGAATGAGCTGCCCCCGGAGCTTCGCATAATCCCTGACCTCCAGTCCTTCCGACGCGCCCTAAAATGTTGGCTTTTCCAGCAAACCGGCCTGCCTCTTAATTTTATCTATTTTTTAAAATGTTAGTGTTACATTAATGAGGTTTGGTTTTTTGGATTGTTTCTAATTTCCTTTTAACTTTTGTAATATGTGTTTTTTAATGCTCTACGCCGCCCCGAGTCCTTTGGGAGAAGGGCGGCATATAAATCCAATATAACAAACAAACAAACAAACAAACAAACAAACAAACAAACAAATACAAAAGTGATATTATAAAAAGCCTTTATAGAATCATGAGCGAGAACTAGCAATTGTGAAATTATTATACTAGGGGGGAAAAAAACCAACGAGGAAAGTTTTAATAAAGCACAAATTTATATTGGGTTAATGACTCGTGCATGTCAAATCTCTCTCTAAAAACAGTCAGACTGACTGTGGCACACCTGATGGCAGTAATGTAGCTACAGTATATAACATTATTAATATTTAAACATCTCAGCATATCATGACCTGAAGGAAACTGTGCAATGTTTTTTTTTTCCTTAGACACACCCAAGATTCGTTTCCAGGCCAACTGTTGATAAAAATCATTCCAGTGTGAGCAAAACATCTTTGTTTCCTTACCTTAAAGGGCCCTCAATTTGAGCTCAGCTTTAAACTTATGCATCTTTCTTGGCAATAATATACTATAGAATAAGTTTTCATTATTCTGCTTATAACTTTCTCTTGGAATTTGTTGTTGTTCAACTTCACTGCGTAACGTCAGCACTGGAATGCTATGTATTGGTGGTTTATTATTCAAATTCTTATCTGTATCAACATCTCTAAGTTCAGAGGTCACTTGCTGAGACCTGTAACATAGTAAGTACAAAAGCATTCCACTCCACTTTTGAGAATTTTGTCCACTTTCCCCTCCTTTGAAATAATTTCTAAAGCAAATTCTGTGTCATCACACAGAATGAAAATTGGCAGGAAAAAAATTACAAACGTATATAGAACATAGAATCATAGGATTGGAAGCAGTGGTAGGATTCATTTTTTTTACTACCAGTTCTGTGGGCGTGACGTGGTGGGTGTGGAATGACTTGGTGGGCATGGCGTGGTGGTTGTGGCAGGGGAAGGATACTGCAAAATCTCCATTCCCTCCCCACTCCAGGGGAAGGATACTGCAAAATCCCCATTTTCTCCCAATCAACTGGTACTCGGGAGGCAGAGAATAGATCGGGGTGGGGCCAGTCAGAGGTGGTATTTACCGGTTCTCCAAACTACTCAAAATTTCTACTACTGGTTCTCCAGAACTGGTCAGAACCTGCTGAATGCCACCTCTGGTTGGAAGGGACCTTGGATGTCTTCTAATCCAGCACCCTGCTTAAACCAGAGATCCTATATCATTCTGGACAAATGTCTGCATGGCCTCTTCTTAAAAACCTCCAGTGTTTTGCCTCCATAATTTCTGGAGGCAAGCTGTTCTACTAATTAATTCTTGTCAAATTTCTCATTTCTAGCTTGGTTCTCTCCTTGATTAGTTTCTATCCACTGAGGTTTGTGGATTGAATCTTCTCTGTAGGTATCAAGAGGTTCCTTGGTTCTTTTCTCTGTCTACTGTCTACTACCACATTTTTAGTAGCAATTGAATAGAGCAAAGTTATGAGAAACCTAGGACTATGTTTAATATTCGTTCTCTGACGACCAGATTTCAATGTTTTCTTGCAGGTTTTTTAAGGATGGGAAGAACCAAGATTAAAATATACAGCGTTTCTACTGCTGGAAGATATCGGAGTAGGCCTTTGATACATCAGCCATGATATTCTTCTATGCCAGTAGGGGTTTGAGTTTAGAGGTATTGTTTTGTGCTGGTTCTGCTCTTTCCTTCATGGGTAGTTCCAGTTGTGAGAGAGGAGAATCAGTTGGCATCTACACTCTGTAGGATGCCACAGGGCTTGCCCATCTCCCTTTGCTTTTTATTCTCTATGTACATTTGTTGGATAAAGTCATCTATCAGTTCAGGGTGCAGTATCATAAATATCAACTGTACATAACTACCACAGGATGAATAAGAGAGTCTATCAAAATCGCATTTTAGTGCACGCAGGCTACAAAATCTAAGCAAGATGGAGTTATTTTCTATTGCAGTTTTTTTTCATACCCTGCATTACCTCTTGATGTTACCTGTGCCATCTTTTTGAGGTAGCCCAGGTCACTGCATGACTGCAATATTGTTTATATACTGTAGGCTACAGTGACAGTATCTTGAAAGTCTGTGTTTTGCCTTTCCTCCCTCTCTATATCCCAAGGAGTTAAGGTGGAGCCAGTTTGAGTTTCTTTCCCCTACTTTTTTTTTCTGCTTTCTGGACTTAAAACATGTTTTTGCAACTATTGTTGCATAGTTTATCCGTCTTTGTGGCGCTCCCCACCCTGAAGACCTGGGGGTACTCTGGGATTCATAACTTGAGAGGCAAACAGAAGCTGTGGCTGGGAAAGAAGGAGGGGGATGTCTTTTGCAGCTCCAGCTGGTGCCTCAGTTGCAATCTTTCCTGGAATGTGAGAATCTTGCAAAAAAAAAAAACAACCTCATGCTTTCATTATGCCTTTTCTGGATCACTGTAAAGCTTTCCCTCATTGGGGTATTTTCAAGATATCTACAACTTACATTAATCTAGAATGTAGTGGTTCAGTTAATAGTGGGTACATGGTTCCACTGCCCCAGTCCTTATACTAACTAGAGCTTAGAAACTATATTGGCTTCGGAGTACAGTTCAGGTTAAGGCTGTACATTGCTTGATTCTGATATAGCTCCAAGGCTGCTCTCTCCACCCAGTATCCACCCATTCAACCGTCAACCTCCCAAGTAGACCAGACAGGAAACACAACAGGATAAGTTAATTCTACTTTATTGAAGACTACATTAACTGAATGTTGCAAGTTTCAAAATGCAAATGCCTTGCCATTTCTTTTTACCATCTGATAATTTAAGGCAAATCCTTTCTAAGTTTCTTTCTCTGCCTGCTAGTCAGTTGTGGGCTCCTCCACTTTTTATCTGATTGTTTCCTAGCCAGCATCTTTTGTCCCAATCTTCCAAGATCATTGTCACATTGCATGATGCCAGCACATGGGTCCTGGGAAAAATTGTTAATAGTTCTTCACTTTAGGGAGAAGGTATACAGAGGTTAATGGATATGTTTTCTCTGTTGCAATGTCTGCTCTTCGAACTATCCTTCCCCAGATATTCAGTCAGCTCCCACTCTTTTACTTTGCAGACATTATTGAAAGCAGATTGAGAACAATTTTTTGAAATATAAATATTGATGTCTATATATTGGTTTTATTCTCTAGGGGTTTTCTTTAAATAAGCTCTAATATGGAATTTTAATTGTTCTTTATTTCTTATATTGATCTAACTAAAAATGTTTTGGGTAATGGATATTTTACCCAAAACATGTTTAGTGCTAATAAGCTTGCTAATAATCTTACATTTGTGATGGGAAATGATTGAATAAATGACATGTTTAAAAGGCAATTGTTCCAAAAATGGCTTGATATCTGGTTGTTCTCTCAATAAACCTTTACCAGGGGGATGCAAAGCTTCAAAGAGATGCTATGACTTTTTCTCCAGGCAATGAAACCTCTGTTCTATAAACCAATGGCCAGGTTGCTACTCTCTCTGCCCTTTTCTGCTCACCTTTGGCTGCATAGATTTTTCCAGGTGCCTCTTCTGACTCTTCCTATCAGCTTCTGGAAGTGGTGGAAAAGGTATTTGCATCCGCATAATATATGCTGGAAGCCTCTTCAGCTACGTGAGTGGTTGGATGGAGCCTTAGAATAACACAAAGAACCTTAAAAGGCAAATCAAATCAATGACACAAAGGGACCTCCCTGAGCTGAAGTTCAGCTGCCTTGCAGCCCTTCTATATTTCCCTGGGCAGGTCCCTTAAGAATAAAGAGAAAGAGTCCCTGGCATTTTCAATTTTAAGAAAACTGAATGTTAACAAACGTACCTTTCAAACATCTACTGTAATAATATTTTCTTTAAGAATACACACAAACATACAAACATATACAGTATATATACATGTATATGTGTGTGTGTGTGTGTGTGTATGTGTGTGTATATATATGTGTGTGTGTGTATATATATATATACACACACACACACATATGTATACACACATACTGCATGCATGCATACATACATACATACATACATACATACATACATACAAGATATATAGATATAGATGATATAGATATAGATAGATATATAGATATGTGTGTGTATCCCCCCTCTGTGTGTTTTGTGTGTGGGTATATGTGTGTGTGTGTGTGTGTATTTCATTGCAAGTGCAGAATGCAGTATAAATCTCTAGATTTTTTTAAAATGGATCATAAAATTAGAGTAACTTTCTATCAATGTCTATTAATCATAAGAGCCAAAAATGAACCGTCTATTTTCAGTGCTTATAGGCTAGCCACACACTGTAAATATATGCATGCCGTTGCTAACATCAGCATTCTCTGCTGCTATCTTGACTCTTAAAAACGTCCCCATAACAACAATCATACAGATATTTAGTGTATGGTTACACATAGATCATATTTAATAGGTGTAAATGAAGTTTTAAACCTTGTTTCAAAGTCAGATGAATATTTTTCTTAGGATATAACCTTTTTAGGGCATCGGGAAAAAAACACATTTTAATAAATTGATAGTCTTATTGCAACTTTAGTGACATGATTCATTTTCTATATAAACACAGTAAGTTCAAAATAGTCAAATAAATTATAGTCTAGGATATTTTTTTACAGAAAACCTGTACAAATTTTACAGTTTTAAATACTGCCAATTTGTTTTGCCCTTAAAACTTCCTCAGTACCAATACTCCTCCCATTAAACAAATAAATAAACATTCGTGGTAGGATTGTGATAGTGCACAAAAAATATGGGACATGGTGTTTAGAGAAATTAAAGCACTCTTGAATGTAAATTTAGACATGTCACTGGGAATTACATTACTGTTGCTGGTGGAAAAACAGGATATAAATGAAATAAATAGGAATTGATTGTAAATTTGATAATGGCAGCTAGATTAGTGATGGCTAAATATTGGGATATTCAAAGAAATTAGTGGTATAATGAAATTTGGAGTATGGCAATAAATGATAAATTAACAATGGAAATTTAATTTAAAAGAGGGATGATCAAAACACGCAATTATAATGAAATGTGGGGGAGAGATTTTATAAAATCAGTGTCCCAGGCAAAGGGAATAAACCTACTCAAGAATACATGTTGTTTTGGAAGGGATAAGGGCACAATTTGAATATATTGTATATTCTTTAGTTGTTATACAAGAAGAAATATAAGGGGAATGACAGTTGGTCTTACCTAACTGTTATTTTAGGAGATTTTGCAGGATTAGCCAGGATTGGGTATTGTGATGTCCAATTGGCCTTGAGACAGAGTTAATTTGAAGCCACACCTCTGTGCTTCTTGCTTCTGGTTCCAGTTTCAACAAGTCAAAACACCTGAAAACAAGTCATAAGGGAATACACCCTACCCCCTGAACTCCCCCAACCCCTGGACCAACGCTAGGGCAGGAACATGGCTAATCCTGCAAAACCTCCTAAAACAACAGTTCAGGTAAGACCGTCATTTTCCGGAGGAATGTTGCAGGATTAGCCAGGATTGGGACATACCCAAGATAACGTCCCTCAGGGGGGGCACTATTGGTCCTGGGCCCCTCATGTGCTACCACCTGTTGTAACACCCAGCGACCAAACGCCGCATCAGCCGATGCAAACACGTCTAACCTGTAGTGCCTGATGAAGGGAGATGGGGACACCCATGTAGCCGCCCTGCAAATCTCCACGATATGCGCCTGTGTGGCCCAGGCTGCCTAGGTAGCCGCACTCCTGGTGGAGTGTGCTGTAATGCCCTGGGGCACTGGAAGGTGCTGAACCTCATAGGCAATGTGATGGCTAGTTTGATCCACCACCCTACAGCCGAGGAGGACACCCTCTTCCCCAGGGAAGACTGATAAAAGGAAACGAAGAGCACCTCAGACTTCTTGAGGCCCTCCGTGCCAAAGACGCTCCCTATCATGAGACGAGTCTGGACAAAAATCCGGTAACATCACCTCCTGCAACCTGTGGAAAAGGGAGTTAACCTTGGGAACAAAGGTCAGATCCAGTCGCAGGACGACCCAATTATTGTGGAATGTACAAAGATCTGACCTGGAGGACAACACTTCCACTTCGGAGATGCGACGGGCTAAGGTGACTGCCACAAGGAACACTACCTTAAGGGTTACAAACTTCAGGTCAACCATCTTCAGAGGTTCGAATGGTGCTCCTGTCATTGCTTGGAGAACCATAGTGAGGCTCCATGTTGGAAACCTGTGGACTACCAGGGGACAGAGATTCCCCGCACCCTTCAAAAACCTCTTAATTAATGGGACCTGGGAAAGTGGAAGGAGCCCCTCTCCTGAGGGTGCCATGTGAGTGCCCCCTATCCAATCCATCTTGGAGGAACACCAAGATGTGCGGTACCAAAGCCTCGCGAGGATTTGCTCCCAAGACCCGGCACCACTCTGCAAAGACCCGCCAGGTGGAATCATAAATCCTAGTGGTGGAACCCTTGCGTGAAGCTTCAATTGTGAAGATCACCCTCTGTGAAAGTTGGGTGGCCCTTAGGCGCTCCCGCTCAATCTCCACACAGCTAGTTGCAGCCACTGTGGCTCGGGATGCATCAGGTTCCCCTGTCTGAGGTCCACGTCCCTCCTCGGGATCCTCCATGGGTGTGACACTGACAGGCACATTAAGTCCACAAACCACGCCCAATAGGGCACCACTAAGATGAGCTCTGCCTTCTCTGATATCACTTTCCAAACTACCCCAGAGAGAAGGGGAAGAGGAGGGAAGGCGTAGAACAGGCCTCCGGCCACAGAATCTGAAGCGCGCTGACTCCCTACATCCCCCGAGCCAGGAACCAAAAGAAGAACTGAGCCACCGCGTTCCGCGGTGTGGCAAACAGGTCCACCAGAAGCTGGAGCAGATGGCCTGGAACAGTTTCGGAGAAAGGCTCCACCCCACTGTGGTCAACCATGGTCCGACTGAGCCAGTCGGCTTGATGGTTGTTCACTCCTGTGATGTTCTCCACCCTGAGTTTGAGTTTGAGTTTTATTAAATTTATATACCACCCCCCTCTCCCCGCAGGGACTCGGGGCGGTGTACAGACAGTACAAATAAAACAACAAAGCAAGAACAACAATACATTAGACAACCAACATAAACATACGGTCTGTGACATACCCAAACTCATTTCAAGTTAAAAACAGTCTAAAACCAAATTAAAACCCCAAAATTTACAATATTAAAAAGCCATCCAGGAAGGGCAGTGATAGATTGTACTTAAGATTCGGATTAGGCTAGGCCTGCTAGCCGGAACAGGTGGGTCTTGAGTTTCTTACGGAAGGAGCAGAGATCAACAGTAGTTCTAATGTCAGGGGGGAGTTCGCTCCAGAGGGTTGGGCCCATCACAGAGAAGGCCCTACTCCTGGGCACCGCCCGCCCGCATTGTCTAGCGGAGGGTACCCGGAGGATACCCTCCCTGTGTGAGCGGATTGGTTGTAGGGATGTATGGGGTAGAATGCGATCTCGCAAATAACTAGGTCCCGAGCCATGATGCGCTTTGAAGATGACAATCAACACCTTGAAACGCACTCGAAAAGCCACAGGTAGCCAGTGCAGCTCACGCAGAAGTGGTGTTACATGGGAGTACCTGGTACTCCCCAAGATCGTCCGCGCGGCTGCATTCTGAACCAACTGCAGCCAGTTGTAATGCTCTGTACATGTCAGTAATCAAGACGGGAAGTCACCAGGGCCTGAGTGACTGTGTGAAGGGTGTCCCGCTCAAGTAGGGGGCGCAATTGGCGCACCAGGCGCACCTGGTGGAACGCCCTCCCAGCCACGGCCGTCACATGATCATCCAGCGACAGCCGGGAGTCTAGGAGAACGCCCAAATTGCGTGCCCTATCCACCAGGGGTAGTTGTTCCCCCCCGATGGCCAGAGATGGAGCAAACTGGCTAAAGCGGGGCGCCGGTAGCCACAGCCACTCCGTCTTGGAAGGGTTGAGCTTGAGTCTGTTGTCCCCCACCCAGATCCGTACGGCTTCCAGACACCGGGACATCACCTCGACGGCTTCGTTGGGGTGGTTCGGGGTAGAGATGTATAACTGAGTGTCATCTGCATACAGATGGCACTCAACCCCGAATCCTCGAATGATCTCGCCCAGCGGTTTCATGTATGTGTTGAACAGGAGAGGTGAGAGGACCGACCCCTGCGGCACCCCACACATGAGCGGCCTCAGGGTCGACCTCTGCTCCCCCGTCAACACACATTGCGTCCGACCAGAGAGGAAGGAGGAGAACCACCGCAACACGGTGCCCCCCACCCCCATCCCCTCCAGCCGGCGCAATAAGATACCATGGTCGATGGTATCGAAAGCCGCTGAGAGATCTAATAGGACTAGGATGGAGGAGCAACCCCCATCTTTCGCCCTCCAGAGATCATCCAACAACACAACCAAAGCCGTCTCAGTGCTGTGCCCGGGCCGGAAACCGGACTGGCGCGGGTCTAGATAGACAGTTTCCTCCAGGTGCCGAGGGAACTGTTGCGCCACCACACTCTCAACAACCTTTGCTAAAAAGGGAAGGTTGGAGACAGGACGATAATTGGCTAACTCTACTGGGTCCAGGGAAGGCCTCTTAAGTAGCGGCCTCACCACCGCCTCTTTCAAGACGGCTGGTAGGAACCCCTCCCTCAGCGAGGCATTCACTAGTCCCAGGAGCCAGTCTCGTGTAACCTCCCAGGCTGCCAGTACAAGCCAGGAGGGACATGGGTCCAATAAACATGTGGTGGCCCGCACGTAACCTGTCCATATCCTCGGCGGCAACAGAGTCAAACTCCTCCCAGCATGGTACCTCAAGACTCTCCACCGGTTTCTCCCCGAGATCACTCAAGGAGACCCACTCGCTCCGGATCCGATCGATTTTATCCTGCAGATATTCCCCAAATTCCTCTGCCCTCCCCTGCAAAGGGGCTTCCCACGGCCTCTGTGAAAGGAGGGAGCGGGTCACCCGAAACAGGGCGGCAGGGCGGTTTTCTGCGGACGCAATAAGAGTGGCATAGTATCGACGTTTAGCCACACTTAGAGTGATCGAAGATGCCCCTCCGCCCAGGTGCCGAGTGCCACCGCCTTGGTTCGAAGAGCCCTGATGTGGGTCTTCACTGCCATGTTGTCAGTCAGCACGAAGACGTCTTGATCCAAAACATGGTCCTTGAAGTGCTGCAATGCCAAGTGAATCGCTCGCAGTTCCAGCCAATTTATATTGTGTTGGAGGTCCAACCAGGTCCAACACCCCTGCGCCATCTGGGACTCCAAGAGAGCTCCCCACACATACAAGCTGGTGTCCATTGTCAGGATGAGGCGCTCCGGATCCCTGAACTCACAGCCCTTATGTACCACTGGGGGGAGCCACCACCTCAATGACAGCTGCACCTATGGTGTCACTGGAACCTTTTCCTCAAAATTGCTGGAGTTTGACCTCTGATGCGGCAGGAGATGCCACTGGAGTGGCCTCGTGTGTAGATGAGCCCAAGGTACCATGTCTATGCAAGAAATGAATTTCCCCAGCAAGCTGGAGAGCACTACTACAGGAACAAAACATTGACTTCTAACTTGTCTAACTAAGGCTAACAAACTAACTTTACGGTCGAGGAACAGGAACACCTCCCCAAGCTTAGAGTCTATGAAGGTCTCCAGGTGAGGAATCCTGGTGGCTGGAATGAGGGAATGAGAGCGCTCACGGAGGTAAGCTGCCACTGTGACTAGGACCTTAGTGAAGGTCCAAGGCGCCGATGCCAAGCCAAACAGTAGGGCCCTTTACTGATAGTGGCTACCTAAATAGGAGAAACTGAGATACTTATGATGGGCAGGGAAGATGGGGATATGGAGGTAAGCCTCGTCAGGTCAATGGAGGCCATGAAGTCATTGCGCCTGACCCCCGTCAAGATGGATTTAAGCGATTCCATCTTGAATCTTCTATAGACTAAGTGAAAATTTAGCAGTTTAAGATCCAGATTCGCCCTCCATCCCCCCAAAATCTTCAGAACGACAAAGAGGTTGGAATAGAAACCTGACCCCACTCGGTCCAGTGGAACCGGTTCCACTGCCCTAATCTCTAGGAGGTGTCGGATCGCTTGCCTTATGAGAGAGCATTTATCTTTACTCTTGGAGACCGAAAACATCCGAAAGTGGTTTGGTGGAATGGAGAGAAACTCTAGGTGCAGGCTAAATCTAATGGTATTCAGAACCCAGGCATCAGTGGTAATCTCAGCCCAGGTGTCAGCAAACAGAAGCAGTCTGCCACCTATGGGTTAGGTCGGCATTGACCTATTTGCCCCGGCAGTAAGGACGGCCACCTTCCCCCCAAAAGGGCCTCTTCCCCTGGGATTGGAACCTAGGCCTATCTCTGGTGTAGTGCCTATACGACTGCCTATCTGATCTTAGAAAATACCTGCTGTGCTGTGCCTCCTGATCTGAATGACGATAGGACTGCTTCTGAAAGTAAGGCACAGATTTTTGCTCCGACTTCTTTGCGGGCGTAGGCATAACCTTCTTTTTATTCTTGTCCTCAATGAGGATTGGGTCCAACGGGGTACCGAAAAGGGATACCCCAGAATAAGGCGACGATGTCAGGTGCCACTTTGCCTTGTTCTCCGCTTGCCACCCTCTCAGCCACAGGAGACATTGGGAGGACACTGAGGCCGCCATTGCCCGTGAGGCATACTTCATGGCATGCAGAGTGGCATCCGCAGAGAATTGTGCAATAGCAACCATCTTGTTGAGATCTTGACGAGTACACACCTCCTCAGGTCGAATCCCTTCCTGCATCTGTTGTAGCCAAAGGTTAGCCGTGCAGCTGAAGAACGACGCAGAGGCAGCTGCCTTGATGGCCCACGCAGAAGACTGGAATGTTTTACGAAGGGTCAGCTCCGCCCTCTTGTCCTTGGCCTTCACCGGACACCACTGTTGATGTGGATGCCAATGCCACCACTGGAGGGTCCACTGTGGGCATGTGCAACGCCTCAGAAAAACTAGGTTCCATGTTAAAGAACCTCCTATCACTGCTGCTGTGGTTGGGAAATGTTCCTGGCTTTTCCCACTGTTTTTTAACTACCTCTAGGAACAACTTAGGGGCAGGGATGTCTTCCTTCGCTGGAGGAGGCTCTGAGTAAACTCGATCCTCTCGCTTTTTCTCTGGACCACCCTTGCTGGTACCCGACCTGGCGCCCTCCATCTCACCCAGTTGTGCTGTGGCCCTGGCCTTGTGCAACAGCGACTTGAACAGATCCGGAGGAAACAGACCAGAGAATGCTGGTGCCTCAGGTTTTGAGAATCCTTATCATCAGACATGTCTACCTCTCTCTGAATCTGATCCCCCACCATGGAACCCTCACTAGCCAGAGAAGGAAAAACAGGCCAGCGCACCTCCAAGGGGGAAGGCCTCGGCCTGGCCTGAGCAGTGCCCCCCCCCAGGGACCTTTGCCACCATTGTGCATGGCACAGACCCCTTCTGTAACCCAGCAGAAATTCCACGTGAAATTGCAGAGGAGATAAACCTCTGAATGCTTGCTGGGAGCTGCTCCATGTCTCTAATGAAGGAATCTTCCTCCTCCTCTTGTGAACAGTCTTCAGACTGTGGAGCCAATGATGGCCTGATGGGACTATCCCCTTGGTCCCCCTGCACTGAAAAGAATCCCTTAGGTAGCAGCCCTGTTCCACCATGGAGAGTAGGGGGGGAGGTGAAATGTCCCTGAGATATACTGGGGAATCCACCGTGTGAGGAGACCTAGACCTGGAACTAATGGGCAATCTAGACCTCAAGGGAGAACTAGGCCAACCCCTCTGTTCAGCCCTGGACACCTGCTTTTCCAGGACCCTGTACCTCCTTTCCTCATTCTTCTGCAAGGCCTTGGAGGATTTTCCAGCTGCTGCAGTTTTTCACAGTCTCACAGAGGCTGTGGGCCTCATTCGAGCCCCACTGGAGGTCCCCTCCCAGGGGACAATGGGGGAAATCCAGCCTCTCTTCTGCATCTGCCATGGCACCAGGTCAGAGCTCCACCAGGCTCAGTCTACCAGAAACCACAGCGACCAAAAAAACAGCTTCCCCCAATCACTCACGGCCTCCACGTGACAAAATCAGCCTCTGGTAGACCTTTCTTGCCCCTTTTGCAAGCTGCACGGCTGCCGGCAATGCCAAACGGCACACCATGCGGTCCTTGCTGCCCCACACTGCTCTGGGCCATATGGTTTGATCAGGGCCTGCAGGGCCTTACCACTGCTGCCGCTGCAGAAAAAATGGCCATCTAGGAAGGCAGGGATGAAAATGAAGCTTCATAGTACCTCTGCCACAGCCCATGCAGCCCGCAGTAATTGAGGCCCCAAATGGCTGCCCTAATGCCATCCAGCCTCTAGAGCCCCAAGAAGCAACTTTTAAATCCTTTACGGGCCGGGAACGAGCTACACCAAAGGGAGGCTTCCAGGTATCAGATGGAGGTAAGGGAAAGAAGGCAGGGAGAAGGAATTTGCAGGATGGTACTGGATTGTTTTTGGAAGAACCAGGAACCAAAAGCAACCTGTCTTTCTTTGGCCAGACAGAGTTGAAACTGGGAACCAGATGCAAGGAGCACAGAGGTGTGGCTTCAAATTAACTCTGTCTCGAGGCCAATTGGACCCAATCCTGGCTAATCCTGCAAAATTCCTCCGGAAAAAAATCAGGGTCTCTGAGGGGGTGGCAGTGCACTGTAACATTAGGTTTTTTTTTCCTTTTTCCTTTTGTATTTAGATGTACATGTCTGTTTGCATTATTTGCATTTAAAAATAAAATAAAAATATTATTTAAAAAGAACAAATAACAAATCTTTCTGCAAAAAACAACAACAACAACACAATGCCGAGCTTTGCCTCCTCCTTGATAAAATGATAGGTCTATATCTTAATCATACCTTCTGGGCATATCAAGGTAAAAGCAAACAAACCAACCCTAAACATTGGGTTGGTTAGATATGCAGCACGATGAAGGTTTCTAATCAGCCACCATGTTTACTTTCTGAGAATGCCTCTCCTACTTTTAGTATGTAGTTCCAACTGATTACACTCTGGGAAATGTGGCAAAGGAAAAAAAAATAAAACATTCCTGGTCAACATCACAGAATATATGAGTTGGATCTTCAGGAAATGTACTGAAATCTCTGACATTATTTACATCCAGATGTGTTTCTATACTTAGAAAAAAAAAGAGAGCAAATACATCTCAAGCTACAAATAAATTTAGGTGATGGTTAGGAAGCGCCCCTGATACTTTGCTTTATCTTTTCAGGAAAGGAATTACATGAGAGGAAAAATGCAGGAGCAGCAGCAGCAGCAGAAAGGAGCTCTGGACTGGATCAAAATGTATCTGTAAGGAGATTATGGCAAATTATTCACACATGCCTGGACACACATATATTGATGAAATGAGACATAGCTAGCACTGGAGGTCAACAGTACAAATAAATCTAGGATTCTGCTTCTGGCTTTTTCAAATACCCAGGGAAAAAAGAAAGGTTATATTTTCCCCTAAATCCTTGAGAGGAATGAAGGATGAAGAGTTCCACTTAGAGCACATTATTTTCCTTCTACTTTCAGTTAAGGAATAATAGTTATTATAGTTTAACACAGTAGCCCTAAGAATCCCAGAATGTCATACTCCAGAAATCTGAAGAATTATCTCAATAAGGCTAGAGGTTTTTTTTGGATGTTTAGCTGCAGTTTCCTTTCTCATTTTATGCTCCTTTTTAATTAAAATTTAATTCTAATATTAGATATGTGGGTGGAAGCAGTACTTATTGCTTTTTGAGTGTGCTGCCCACAGTTTTCTTTATTTGTTGGACTATAGTAAATTATGTTCAGAGTGATGATGGTGATCATCAACATCATAATATAGTTTCTATTTTCATAAAAAAATACATGAGAATCAGCAATTACACAATACAGCAAGTCTTTTATTTATGTGTCCAATTTATATAGTCATCCATCTCACAAACACATGATTCTGAATGGCTTAACAACAAAGCTAAAACAATCAATAAATATTTAATGCAATCAATATCACATAATTAAAATATTAAAATCTATGTACAAAACTAAGACGTAACAAGTAGTATGTCTTCATGTCTTTGGGACAACCATTTTCTCTCTCCCCATTCGAAGTGGGACAGATGGCTATGAGTTGTGCAGCATATATGTCGTAGTACAGCCTTTTCAAAATAAGATTAAAATATCATGTATTCATGCAGGGATTAATTCTTTAGTCCTAAAAGAGACAAAAGCCAATGGAGAAATTCAGCAGCTTGCTGAGTAAGCAGCCTGTCTCTTTATCAGTGTGCTACATTGTCTGAGATTACGACCTGCTTATTGTTTCTAGACAGAATTAAGGAGTACTTGTACACTTATGAAGGATGGCAGCAACAATTCAGACTGAATTAATCCAGTATAACCTCAGCTGATGACCATCCCTTCTTCCATTCTGATCAGCTGAAAGGCAATATGTTAACCTGGATACAGATCCCTTTGCATAGGTAGCTTTCTGAAGCAGCCAGTAACATTGTAGGAACACTTGCATGGACAAATAAAGTCCTTTCTCCATTATTTGTAAACAGACAGGTTACATACTCTAGGATACTCTTAAGATTTTATAGGGAACAAAATGTCTTTCATGTGCAAAAAATGTAAATGTTTAATCATGTAAAGCAAAAGATTGTTTATTTATTTGCTTGCTTATTTATTTATCAAACTTGTATGCTTCCCATTTTGCCAAAGGCGACTCTAGACATTGAAAACAATGCAGAATAAAACACTGAAGCAATAAAGATCTATAATTTTAAAAACGCATTAAAAATAATTAAGCAGCTGCATAGGGTTGAGCAAAGTGTGTGTAGAGAGGAGATGGAGTATTCTCTACTCAATTTAGTCACCTCCAATGCAAGGGTGAAATGCTGCCAGTTCGGACAGGTTCGCCCGAACTGGTAGTAAAAAATTGCTACCAGTTTGAGCGAACCGGTAGCATTTTCCGACAGTCAGCTTTCTTCCTCCCCTGCACTGTTCTACTTACCTTTGCACACTCAGAAAAGGCTTCTTAATCCTCCTTTTTCAGTGCTGCGCACGCGCATGTGAAACAAACCAGCAGCTAAGTGAACTGGTAGCAGACTTCTGAGCATATCACCCCAGCTCCCATGTGCTATACCCCTATTAGGGCCCAAAGCTATTTGGCATACCATGCCTTCAGGTTCTTTTAGAAGGCGAAAAGAGTGGCAGCAGATCAGATCTTGCGGGGGCAAGATGTTTCAGAGGGTGAGAGCCACAACAGAAATGTCTCTATATCTGGACCTCCCCAGCTGAAATTCCTTAGCTGATGTATCCGCAGCATGCCCCATCTGCCAGCATCAGTGTTAATCCCATCAGAGTGCACTGGAATCTAAACATCTAAATACCTTAAACAAATGTACACATGTATGCTATACATGTTTATAAACACTGTAATCATTTGAATGTTGGCATCTGCTCCTGTGGGAGAGATTGCTGAATAAACTTTTTCTCCTTACCTGTTGGCCTTTTCTGCTTCTCATGTGGAGAATCACTATTCCATCACAAACTGGTACGTGCCGGAGGAAAACATTTATATGTTTCTGGCTTTCTAATAAACATGCTAATTTCAAGCAGTCAGGAGTCTCCTGGGCTGCCTTACTGCAAATATCAAAAGTATTCTCGCACTATGCCAAGGGTAACCAGTTTTGGAGAAACATGATTCCAGATGGATTGCTGAACATGCAAACAATCGAACAAAACAAAATAGCAAAAATATGTTTCCCAGAACTCTAGAGATTCATTTGACATTAATAAATCTCTCATCTAGAAAAGCACAAAGAATGAAAACTATGACAAAACAACAGCCATATGTGCAGGAGCAGCTGAGATTATTAGCCAATCAAACCTGAAGAAAACTGCAATAGAAAACTATTTTCTCTTTCATTATCCTTTTTTGAGAACTAAATGATCACACCGCAACCAAAGAGTAGGTGCTATTGGCTATAGTGTCTAAATTCAAGTTCAGTTCTTAAATGATTTGCAGATGAAGTTGTTTCTTTGGGAAGGTTATTCTGCCTATTCTTTCATTTGTGAGTCATAGAGTAAGTGATGGTATTAATAAAGATACATTTGTTATACACATATTTGATTTTCTTCTTGGGGAAAAATAAGTTTAGAGTAATTTGATTCCCCCTAGTGGTAGGTTGCATGCTTATAATGATGAAAGAATCCATAACAGCATTAAACTATTTTAAATAGCCCTTACCAAAAAGTCAGTCTCTCTGTCTGTCTGTCTTCTGTCCTTCTCTCTATCTCCTCTCTCTCATACTTTTCCTCCCCCTCCTCCCTCCTCATCTGTATTGATGGAGGAGAGAATCACCCAAAATATTTAAGGAAAAATTCTCAGATCTTCTACCAGACTATTTTACTTAAGCTATAATAGTTAAATTGATGTATCATTGAGAAGAGGAGGACAAAGTCTAAATCAAACTTGAGGCGGCAGCACTTGCTGATAAATATTATTTTGTATTGGATTAGAGAGTTAGAGGATTCTGGTGTTTTGTTTACTGTTAATGTGAAATTGACCATAGGATGGAATTCCAGGACAGCCGGTTGAAAACTACAGCGAAGATCTTTTTTTGTGTGTGTGCTATTTGATAGCGTTCCCATCAAATTCTCAAGTGGTGAAGGTTTCTAAAAAACTCCACTCATAGATGTTGAAGACAATAATGGCTTCCAATTTTTTAGGATATCTTTCTTAAGTGCAGGCCATATTGATTCATTCATTTACATTAACCCTTTAAATATAATTTGATAAAACAAAAGGAAGCAAAACAGTCAGTGTCTCCCTCCTTCTCTCTTTTAATTTATATAAAGTAAAGGCTTTCCTTTCAGTCATATCCAACTCTAGGGCACTGTGTTCATCTCCCTTCCTTGCCTGAGGGAGCCAGTGTTTTAATAGAGGACAATTTCCATGGTCATGTGGCCAGCATGGCTATATGCCAAAGATGCATGGAATGCTGTTACTTTCCCACCAAAATGTTATCTATTAATCTGCTTTCAAAATGCTAGGAGCTAAGGCAAGTAACAGGAGCTCACCCCATTGTGAAGAACCTGGGTCTCAAAACAGCTCTCCAACTGACAACTCAGTGTCTTTAACCACTGAGCCATTGTGCCCTCTTTAATATATGTACAAAGACGTAAATATAGTTCTTTAGATTTAAAATTAAACCTTTTGATTGCCTATAAAGCCATATGTGTGTGTGTGTGTGTGTGTGTGTGTGTGTTGTATTTGTGCTGATAAATAAATAAAGGGAGACTAGTATAGATCCATTTCAGGGGCATACCAAGGGTTGTAACACACACACACACATACGTATATGTATGTGTGTATGTATGTGTATGTATGTGTGTGTGTGTGTGTGTGTGTGTGTGTGTGTGTGTGTGTATTTGTATTACAACCCCTGGTATGACTTTCTCAGTACAATTACAACACATATATATATATGTGGTATACATTTGTATTTTTATTATATTTACAATGAATAATACCCATAATTTGGTTAAAACTCTCTGTAGTGACTGTAAATGTGTGTAAAAACTGACTACTGTACATGACTCATTCAGCTACCTTATGGCCATGCAAACAGTTTGTTTTTTCTTCTTTGCTGTGATTAGTTTATATAGGACCCAGACTGAGAACCCAGATTCTTGGGGGCAATATGCTGACTCTGTAAACCACTTAGAGAGGGCTGTAAAAGCACTATCAAGCGGTATATAAATCTAAGTGCTGTAAGTGCTATATGTTCTGATTTGCCTGGTAACTGACTGACATAAATATCTTTTAAAAATCAAACCTATGGATAATAATAACTGAAATGTGAAATCTAACATGCACTTAATATTTATTTTGCTGCTCTGTTGTTTATGTGTTTGGGATTAAAATTCAAATGATAAGAAGGTAGGATGTGCATTAAACAGAACTATAGATATATCAAAATATGCTCTTTTTTGCTTAAAATAAGGGAACGTGGGTTCCCATCATGATTTTATTAACAGTCCATACTTTATTCAATAATTCTCTAATGTACATGAAGAATGTATTGCCCTGAATTGTGGGACAAAGGCTTGATCTATGGATGACATAGCAGAACAGCGTTTGTGCTAGGAGGTTCAGAGTATAGGTAATGGGGATGTTTCATACAGCAACTAATTAAATTATGCAATTTTCTGCAGGATGTAGTGAAGTACACTAACTTTGATGGCTTTCTGAGGAGCAATCAAATTCATGATGTGTATTATCCACTACTACTATGATCAGATTGCCTCTGAATTCCAATTCTTGGAAAATTGCAAACTTAAATTCTTTGGATCCTTCTAGACCAGTGGGTGTCAACCTTCTTAATGCTGCAAGCCTTTAATACAGTTCCTCATGTTGTGGTGACCCCCAACCATAAAATTATTATATGTTTTCCATATTTTTTTGAAAATATGTGTTTTCCGATGGTCTTAGGCGACCCCTGTGAAAGGGTCGTTCGACCCCCAAAGGGGTCCCGACCCACAGGTTGAGAACCACTGTTCTAGACAGAAAAGTTCCTTATAAGACATCACTGAGACCCTGGGAATAATCTGTTTTCAGTGCCCTCATTTCCTAAATCTAGACACATTTTTATCTGTTATTACCTTTTGGAATGCCTTGTCATCAAGGGCATCTTCATGCAGCCCTTGAGAATGGAAAGCAATGTGCAAAATTATATAATCATGCAAACAATTGGAATTATGCACTTACATTAGATTTGCTGACACAAATATGTAACTGTGGTATTTACATAGTCATACAGGTGTTGGCACAGTGATGTCATTGTGGCTTCTGTTGCCTATTATAGAATGAGCTCTAGTCTTCCCTTAGGCATAAATGTTGGCTAAAGATTTTGTACCAGTCATTTTTAATTAACCCACTCCATTTCTCAGGGTTGTTGTGGGGAAAATGCAAGGAAGCAGCATTATGTATGCTACCTTGAATTGTAGAAAATAAAGATGGGACAGATGTCTAGTTAATAAATGTGAGAATTACAAGAACAACAACAGCAAAGAGCCTAAAGCAGCTCTGAAAGAAAAAGGCATTTGGAACCCAGCAAAACAGAGGCGTTTTAAAGATGTTGTCGACATCTTATGCTGAAGTACACTCCATTTGAAACCAACTGA
This sequence comes from Natrix helvetica, assembly GCF_964273705.1. Classification (NCBI taxonomy): domain Eukaryota; kingdom Metazoa; phylum Chordata; class Lepidosauria; order Squamata; family Natricidae; genus Natrix; species Natrix helvetica. The sequence goes on from NC_138549.1 coordinate 132,534,375, forward strand.
AACATCTGCTTTGGTTAAGCATCATATACCACTAATGCAGTTGCTCCTTACACAGCAAGTTATCCAAGGCAGGGTTAGAGCATCACCATCATTTCTCTTCTTGCTTGACTGTCTGCATCCTGTCTATTATTTACTGATTGCAAATTGCTTCTTTTCTGAGCACACTGGACAGCTGAGTAGAGGCTTCTGTGAAAGCAGCTTGACAGCTGATTTTACAACCATGTTGTGTTATGAGCAGGATGCAGATGCAAGCTTCCATGGTCTTCTATACACTATATATGCTTGTACATAAAGCAATGAATATGCAGTTTGTGTAAGCAGTTCTCACGCTTATTTGGCATTCAGGACACAGTCTGAAAACAAACATGTTTTCACCTGAATGTATGTAATGTGGAGGGGTAATCACCTACCATTCAACACAGCACTAGTATTTATGGGGAAAGCATCAATCCTTGGGTACAAACTTCTTTTCAGAGCTTACTTTTACTGCTTGTTCTAGTCTGTACAGTTGGGACATATGAAGAGAAACCATTGGAATTGGTTTCATAGTAATGGCAAATATAATTCAGATATGCTTGTTAGCCACACATTCATCTGTTCTCAAATGGTTTGTGATTATGTGTGTCATCTATTTGATGGGCAGAAGGATTAGGGCAATGTTATTTTGATTTAGCTGATATATTTAGCTGATATATTAGGTGACAGTGTTACCTGCTTTGGGTAATAAAACGTCTGCAAGAAAACAACAAATGTAGATAAAAAGCAAGTATGTGAGACGAAAAGATTCCATTCTTCTACCCACTCGTGGATATATTTGTCCTGTTGGATATGTGGATTAGGCTTTTCACTTGAATTGAGGTGTCACCAACATTCTGAAGGTCTGCCCAATATTTTTTTTTCCCATAGGGATAAAATCGGGCAATGTTTATTTTTCTGAGCTCTTTATCCTGGAAAAGCTTGAAGATGATCTTTCTTCTAACTTCTTCTTTATTTGCTTGTTTATTTAATTAACAAAACAAATTTATATAACCACCTAATTCACACATAGGTCATCAGACTTTGGTTCTATTCTAGACTGTTTTCAAAGTTAGTGTGCTAATGAGCATAAAGTATGTCCAGAATCCTGATCCACTTTATCAGTTTCTTTCCAACATTCCATTGGATTGCAAATAATAAAATGGTTTATCCCATCATCTCAGTCTCTGGGAATTTCAACAGAGATGCTGCTGGAAGTATGCTTCATGATGACTGCCATTTTTTTTCCCTCCCAGACTTAAGAAAATGGGACTGATTCAAGCAACATACTGACTCCTAAACTGAGGTTAATGAAGCATCATTTTTATGGTCACATAATATGCAGTGCCCCATAGAATATTATGCGTAATAAATGATAAGGCTGGTTCAAGTGAGGTGCTAAGGCAGGGGTGTCCAAACTTGGGAACTTTAAGACTTGTGGACTTCAACTCCCAGAATTCCCCAGCCAGCATGTGTTAAGACACCCCTGTGCTAAGGCAATGGCAAGGTTCCCACAGCATTCTGAATCACAAACTGCCAAAATCCATTTTAATCTTGTCTAGCATATAGTTCAAAACAAGTCTTTCTGAGTCATTTTTCTCTCAAGGATTTTGAATCATTCTGATGTACAATTTCCTTACCTTAAAAAAAAAAAATCTGTAAGAGAATATGTTCCACACTGTCCCTATGTATCTTCAAGCAGGGTGTCAGAAGAACATTTAGGGCTTTTTCAGAGGAGATAATGGAAAATATGTTGTAGCTTGTGAAGTACAGATGCTTATTTTTATCTTGTTATAAAAAAAGCCAATGTAGCATTGGCTCCCCAGTAGATTTATTCATGGCAATATACCACAGAGTAGCTAAACAATTACCTGTGTGACACTCAGTCACCTTAAAGACAAGCTCTACCTGAAATTCTTCTCATATGTGATACATTACTTACGATATTTTGTGTTCAAGCAGGCACTGTTATAGCTTGTTTGGCTTGCTGTGATTTTGAGATGAGATGCAAACTTTTCAAAAAAATTCTCTGGGTTTCTGTTTGAGGGAAAAAATGAATTGCTGTTGTTAACAAATCCATATTATTCTCTACTGATTATAGACTAAACCTTTCACAGTATTTAGCTTACTGTTTAACTTGTGGCATTATAATGTTTGAAAACTATTTTAGAAAAAATGGAGGACGTCTAAATTTAAAAAATGCTAAATATTATAGTTACTATTTTAGGCAGAGTCAGAGTAAACTGAACTACCATAATTTGCCTTTGGATGTAATACTGCCATTGTTTTTCCTCCTGATATTTTCTCTAATTGATTAAATGATCCATTCTGTCTTATACATAGGAGAAATATATTTCCTGCATTATTCCAAAATGTATCTGCTGAGAATGCCTGGTTTATCTGGAAATAGAGAAAATAGCACCATCTATAGGGCTCTTGGTGTACAAAGTAGACATTTACAGTGCGGACTTCAACAGAAAGTTGTGCTCAGAGGCATTGATAGTGCTTCAAAGTAATATTCAGGGAAGCTAATAATTATTTACCTGTAATTACTACTATAGGAGAATCACAGGCAATTACTTTAAAAATTATTTCCGCTCAGTTACTGCCTTCAACAGAAAATGGAAATATTAAGCATGAAAGTGTACATACATAAACACCGAGCAAATGACCGTTAAAAAGTACCTTTTACTTTATATTTTTCCCTCATTACTCCACCCCCTTTCCATTTTTAAGCTGTTTGCTCATTCAGTTTGCTCTGCCTGCATTTTTTATTTTAAAGGAAATAAATATTTCTTTTGCTTTGCAATGTGATTCTTTTCCACTATAGAGAACTATTATCCCATTACTTTGTAGCAAGTAAATATGAAAAAAGGATTCAATTCCTTACATATTAAGGAAGAATATGGAAAATAGAGGAGTCAAAATTAGCTGGGGAATGTATTAGAAAAAGAGATAAGTGGTTTAAGCAATGGATATAACACGATATATAACATAACTTGTAAACAGACCTAGTTAAGGCTAAATACCTGTAAGTTCAGAATCAGAATTGAGCTGGAAGGGATCTTGGAGGTCTTCAAATTCAACCCCTTTTTCAAGCAGAAGACCTTATACCATTTTAGATAGGTGGCTGTCTAATCGCTTCTTAAAAACCTTCAATAATGAAGCACCCACAACTTCTAAGCTTTTCCACTGGTCAATTGTTCTCACTGTTAGGAAGTTTCTCCTTAACACCAGGTTGCTTCTCTCCTTGATTAGTTTCCATCCATTATTTCTTGTCTTGCCTGCTGGTTCTTTGGAAGATAAGTTGACCCCTCTTCTTTGTGGTAGCACCTCAAATTCTGGAATACTGCTATCATGTCAGCCCTAGTCCTTCGTTTCCCTAGAATAGCCATAGCTAATTCTTGCAACCATGGTTCATATGTTTTAGTCTCCAGGCCCTTAATCATCTCAGTTGCTCTTCTCTGCACTTTTTCCAAAATCTCAACATCTTTCTTGTAATGTGATGGCCAGAACTGGATGCAGCATTACAGGTATAGTCTTATTAATGTTTTATAAAGTTTTGTGTTGGTGTCAGAAATCTGAACCTTATTTCAGCTTTGGAAATTCTTGGGCATACAATCAGAAACCTAAATCCTTTACAAACCTAGCAGCATAGGTGTCTACAGGTAGGGTCAAAATCTTCAAGATGGCTAGTATGGTATTGCAATCCAAGCACTGCCCTTTTTGTACATTTATGCAGAGCCTACACATATACAAAACAGGTGGGGTTTGGATTTTGATGCCATATTTACCATTTCACAGATTTTGACCCTCTCCTATGGACTCTGTTATTTAGCACAACAAGAATCCCCCCCTTCTATACTTTATTTTTTATTTTTAGCAGTCATATTGGACAATCTGGTTGGAAGAAGAGGTTCTCCATTTAGATGTGCTCCAAAACGGAATGCACAATGAAAAATCCAGATATATATGTTTATTTTTCTCAGGGGCATAGAGACAGAAATAGAGAAACATTTTATCACTTTTGCCTTTTATTGCTGTGGTAGATAAGGATGACACAACAGTCATTTTACCACCAAAGTAAATAGAAGAGTGGAGAATTTGTGACATCTATACTAGATGGCACAAGAAAATGAAAGCAAAAGGATCTTGAGTTTCAGTGTGGAGGGGACCTTGGTGGTCTTCTAGTCTGACCCACTGTGAAGCAGGGCACCCTATGCCATTCCAGACAAATAGCTATTCTATCTCTTCTTATAAAAACCTCCAGTGCTGGAGCATCCACACTTTCCAAGAGCAACCCATTCCACAGATGAATCATTTTCAGTGTCAGGAAATTTCTCCTTAATTCTAAGTTGGATCTCTCTTTGATAAGTTTCCATCCATTACTTCCTGTCTTGACCTAAGGTGCTTTGGAGAAGAGATTGTTCACCTCTTCTCTGTGACAGACTCTCAAATATTAGAAGATTGCTATCATGTCACCACTACTTCTTCTCTTCATTAGAGAAGAATATTTAGTTCCCGCAACTGTTTATTGTATGTTTTAGTCTCCAGACCAGTGGTGGGTTCCGGATTCCTTTCCAACCAGTACGGTTGGAATGGGCCTGGTGGCGTCTAGATGGACATGTGCAGTGCGCACATGCATCTTACAGCCTCTGTGAGCCTCAGTGATGCTCCAGCTGCTCAGTGGAGTGTTGTGCAGGCGCTGTACGCACTGAAGACTTAAAAGACCGGTAAGGAGCTCGGGCGGGCAGGCAGGCCCTCCGGAGCACCAGAATGGAACGGTATCAGGTGCTCTGGGCAGACTCCGGTATGCCCATACTGGGGCATACCACCTGCAACCCGTCACTGCTACAGACCCCTGAATTTTTTTTTAAACAAAGTTTTATTGATTTTTAGAAAAAATATCAAGGAAAAGGGGTAGTGGAATAGGTTACAAATTTTGGCAGTTGCAATATGTAGGAAGTGTTCCCCCCACCCTCCGTACTCATAGTTTTCATTTATACATATATTAGTTTAATACTACATAATAATATTTTGTCAGCATATATACTTTTGTCTTCAAATATTTTCAATCAATTTATGTCAAGCAGATTTTCTTACTCATTTTTGTGATCTGAGTTTTCTTGGTATTGCCCCTTCTCCCCCCGCCAGCAGAGTTCCGGCCCCTCCCGTGTCCTGTAAATCTGGTATAGGATCATCAAGTTTATCTAGGAGTTCTTTATTTTTTTCCATAAAGGCCCGGGCCTCTATGGTTGTATTAATTCTAACTCTTGTGTCCTCCCAGAATATTAGCATACCCTCAGGCATCAACCATTGAAATCAGATCCCTTTCTGGTATAACTTCTTCGCTAGTTGCGAGTAGTTTTTTCTTTTCTCTCTCACTTTCTTAAGACCCCTGAAATTTTTGTTGTTCTTCTCTGCACACTTTTATATCATGGTGACCAGAACCGTACAAATTAATATCTAAATTAAAAAAGAGTATCTTGCTTCAGTGTATCATGTGTTTGGTTCTCCTAAGTATCTTTATTGGAATCCTTCTTAATATATATCAGCGGTGTCAAACTCGATTTCATTGGGGGCTGCATCAGGGTTGTGTTTGAACTTGGGGGGCCGGGGTTGGCATGGCTAGAGAGCACGTGGCCAGCTTGACATCACTTGTGTTGAGGGTACCTCTAGGCCCAAGCACTCTGCCATGAAAATGGGCTGCCAAGCTCCTTTTTCATCTGCGATGGCCTCCTGCAACCCTCTGCCAGTGAAAACGGAGCTTGGGAGGGTCGCCCGCAATCCTCTCAAACTCTGTTTTTGCTGACAGAAGTACTGTGGGCTGGACTTTTGCTGCTTCCAGGGCAGACCCACAGGCCAGATCTAAGCACCCCGTGGGCTGGATCCAACCCCAGGCCTGGGTGTTTGACAACCCTGAATCAGAAGACACTGTTTTTTCTGCAAAAAAAGTGGATGAATTTCAGAGATATGCCAGAGACTTCTGATGAGATGACTATCATCCAGTCATAGTTCCTGTAGTGTATTCTTTCCCAAACACCAATTAAAATTCTCTGATTTAAATTCAGTTTAACTTTCAGAAGAGGTAAAGAGCTAATAAAAATACTGTATGCTTCAAAGTATTTATGACTAATTTCTTTAGTATTCTGCACCAGGCCTGCAGGCAATGTTAAACCTTATACAAAATGGTTAGCCATTAAAGGCAGGCAGCATGACTAGCCTATTCCACCCATTCTTTGAAGACAGGATGACTTACACTATCACAGGAACTAATACTTTATGTTAACAGAATTGTTATTCCAGCTGAGATAAATATGTACTGGAAATACTTAATGGGAGCCATTTCAACACTGTTAAATGCATGGCTTCGTGATCACAGTTGAATACGACTGTATTTCTTGATAAAAGATAAACATCTTCTTAGCAGAAAGAACCACTTATGGTTACATCAACTCAAGACAAGTTGTGAAAAAGAACTGGAGTGATATTTGTGAACTTGGCCATCATAAGTACTAAGTGCTCTTTATCATTTTTATAGAATATTTTCAGAACGCCACTGTGATCAAACATTCAAGATGCATCACCATTGATTGCTTTAAAAATACAGTATCTAAATGAGATTGTCCTGCTGAATTCAAGACATAATTCCTCCCGTTTCACAGGATAAATACTTGTCTATTTTGCTAAGAAGTATAATTTTGCTATATTACAATTTCACTTCATTATTTACGAGCTAAGAAGCAAACAAAAATTGGTGATTTACATTGCACAGCAAAATCTAGCACAAAAAGACCCAGTCTTCATTAAGAAAGTATTAAGGCATTTTTCTTAATTTATCAGATATAATCCCAGGTCAGCAAGTATAAATCCCAGTTCCAACTCTGAAATAAACTTGTTCTTTCACTCATTGGCTGTTAAGGAAATTTATACATTAGATGCAAAAATAATACTAATCCAGAATTTCTACTTTGACAATCATCAAATATGTTTTGGCAGAATTGCATCCAATATCCCAAGTGCAAATTAAATTAAATGGCCAATGGGGATGGTCAGAACCAGAAACCTTGTAGGAACTTTTTATAAAGTACAAACATTGCCATTTAAATGGAACAAAAAAAATGATATAGATTCCTTCCCTGCTGTTGAAATATGTTTTCATTACATTCAGTGACAGCAGAACAGAATGCCTAGGACTTTTGAGTTACAGAATGTCTTGTTGCTGTCAAATACACAATTGCCAACACTTCCTGCACAGATATCAAAAATTGAAGGCTTGGATAATATAGTGCTTTAACTTGCCTTCAGAAACTACTTAAGAATGGTTCTAAGAAGAAAGGGAGAATATATAGAAAATGATAGAATTATATTTGAATTGTGCTGAATCCTAATGTTGCTAAGTGACATACTGTAAGAATAGGGTGAATGTTATGCCAGATATTTATGTTAGTGTGAATCTTAATTTGCATTATTTGTTCTCCACATAATTATAAGTGAGGCAACAGTACAGCAGATGGTATACTTTTATCTGGCATTTTCTTAACTGTGATAGTAACTCATACTATCATACAAACTATTAATTGTTTGCATCTTTTGATGTGTGCAGAAAGTATTGAAAATACATTGGGAATGTCTTCTGAAAGAATGGAAAGAGTCCCAATTGAGCCATGAAAACTGAGATGAACTGGTGCCATTTTAATGAGAAGAAAGAGAGACAGAGGACAGAGAGACAGAGAGAGAGATAACTAAAATGATGCTAAGGGGGAAATGGAAGGGAAGTTCTTTTGAAACAAAGGTCCAATCAAAGATATTGAATGTCTTTCAAGGCCATTCCCTGTTTTCATAGCCGTACCCTTTCTATTGACAATTAAACTTTCTTGAGCAATTTTATGGTGAGAGTATTAGCTACCATACTTGACAGATAAATTTAGAATCCATCAACCAGGGATGACTACCTCATTCTACCTAATTAAAGTGCCAGTATGGTCTATAAATTAATCTATTACCCCATTACTTCAATTCATAATTGAAATGGCTTATTTGAAACCAGGGGAAACAGCATATTATTGGATTTGAGAGAAATTTGGCATATAGTAGTTTCAATTCAGATCCATGTCAGTCTTATAAGCAAAAGCCTTGGACTGTTTTAAGCACAGTCCATATTTAGGTCTATGTTTATTGTTAATAGAAAGACATATAAAAATCAGAAGCTGTGAATTAACTTGTGCTTTAAGCAGTCCAAGGCTTTTGGTTCATGGAAAATGGACACATTATTATACTTATAATATATGTATACTATAAGAGTATTTTCACTCTTCTTATTTGTACAAAGTTTGATGAAATACATAGTATTTTTTCCTGAATGAATGAATATCAGGAAGCAGAAAGTAGGAATAAATGGACAATTTCATATTCGAGAAGTGTGTAAAATGAAAACAGGTTAACCTGGTTAGGGCTGCCAAAATAAATAATTAATTGCAAATGTCTAATGATGATTGATTGATTAGTATAGTAAACTTATAGTCATAATAGATATCCCAGGAAAATATGTCAATCTTCCATGTGGCTACTGTAAGAAAGGTTAATTCATGCTATCTATCATTAGGGAAGCAGCTGAAAATGAAACTGACAATAACTAATGCCTTTACATAAATCTATTGTGCACATGGAATACCAAGGTCAGCTGTGGTCACTGAATCCAAAAAAGGATATTGTAGACATGGAAAAGTTACAAAAGGAAGGAATGAAAATGGTCAAGCAAACAGGCCTATAGCTTTTGTTCTTTTCTTGACATAAAGAGAAGTTGTGGAAGAAGAAAGATAAATGCATAGAAAAGGTTGTTAGACAATGGAAGTGGAAAAAATTGTCACCATGTAAGCAATGACAATTAAAGGAGACAGAATAGCAAAGCCCAATTTTCTATCTGTCACAGAAATGTCTGTTGTTCAAAACTGTGGACTAAGAGCATGTTTTATTAGTAAATCAATTAAACTTATTTAAATCTTTTCCCTTACTATAAGAAAAATAGGACATTTTGAGGTGATTCAATAATACAATAATACAATACCAGAGTTGGAAGGGACCTTGGAGGTCTTCTAGTCCAACCCCCTGCCTAGGCAGGAAACCCTATACCATTTCAAACAAATGGCTATCCAACATCTTCTTAAAGACTTCCAGTGTTGGGGCATTCACAACTTCTGGAGAAAAGCTGTTCACTGATTAATTGTTCTAACTGTCAGGAAATTTCTCCTCAGTTCTAAGTTGCTTCTCCCCTTGATTAGTTTCCACCCATTGCTTCTTGTTCTACCCTCAGGTGCCTTGGAAAATAGTTTGACTCCTTCTTCTTTGTGGCAACCCCTGAGATATTGGAACACTGCTATCATGTCTCCCCTAGTCCTTCTTTCTATTAAACTAGACATGCCCAGTTCCTGCAACCATTCTTCATATGTTTTAGTCTCCAGTCCCCTAATCATCTTTGTTGCTCTTCTCTGCACTCTTTCTAGTGTCTCCACATCTTTTCTACATCGTGGTGACCAAAACTGAATGCAGTATTCCAAGTGTGGCCATACCAAGGCATTATAAAGTGGTATTAACACTTCACGTGATCTTGATTCTATCCCTCTGTTGATGCAGCCTAGAACTGTATTGGCGTTTTTGGCAGCTGCTGCACAATGCTGGCTCATATTTAAATGGTTGTCCACTAGGACTCCAAGATCCCTTTCACAGTTACTACTGTTGAGCAAGGTACCACCTATACTGTACCTGTGCAACGAAGTACCTCATACTGTCATCATTTAATAGGCAGAGGATTGGTAAGAAAATAATTTCACCCATTAGGAGATCCTCTTGTATCTATGGAAGACTTCTCTAACCACAGATTCATTTGCAGAGAATAAATATTCCTTCCCAGTGATTAGTTTGGCAGATTCATTAGTGAATCTACATACTGTGTATGTTGAATATGGAGATGAATTGGTTTGTCACATTTCTTAAAGCCTGTTAATGTCTTTGTCATTAGCTGGAAGTCTGGTATTTATTGTCAAATTTTAATGTACAGAGGCAATATGCATATTGTTGAAATTAGACCAAAACAGATATAGTACAAGTTGCAAATCAGTTGCAGCCAGTCACTATCTGTTAATCTAATCTATTTCCCAAGATGTTGTGAGGGTCATATTTGTTGTTCTGATATCCTTAATAGTGAAAGTAGGATATAAAAGACAGTAAATAAACATAGTATCATAAAACTGGAAGAGGCCTCAGAGGTCTTTTGTCTAATCCTCCGCTCAAGACAGGAGATGTGGAGGCTACAACATTTTTTTTTGCAAGCTACAATTTATTCAGTTTTTAATGCTTGAATTGTCTCGTTAAATAATGAGATCATAATAGTACAAAGGCTCACCAGAAATATTTTAGTCCAACTACCTTCTTGATCTGAGATCTGTTAAACCATTTAGTGCAATTAGCCAGACACATTCAGTTGGAGTTAGTGGACATCAACATTGAATAAATAAAATAGAGGTTGTCCTTGACTTGTGACCAAAAAGTTTAACAATGGTGCTGAAATAAGTAACTTATGACCAGTCATTGCAGTTGCAAGCATTACAGCATCACCATGGACATGTGTCCTAGAAGGCTTGGGTTTCTTCGTGCAAGTAAACCACACCGGAGAGGTGGAAAGGAAAGGAAAACTTTTATTTCCAAATGGAAAGGTTACTTGGTGGCAAGTTCCAAATGGACACATCTCAGCTTGGAGTGGATCCTCTTTTATACAATTTTGCCATGAACCAATCATGGGAACATACATTATTATAACCCAACCATTAAGAGTAAGATCATGCATACATCTTCAGTGGGCATAGTAACTTAGTTTAAGAAAAGATGACAGGGTAGGTTGAGATCTCTGACCTATCAGTCACATTCCTTATCAGAAAAAAAAAAAACCTTCCTAAGCAACTTAGTACCAGGGTCACCTATCACCCTAGGTGACATGCACTTCTGAGCAGCAAGGCAGATGATTTAACTCAAAATGTTATCATCTCTGCCTGACAAAGCAGTTCAACTCTATGAAAGTTCATGCCAGCCCCTTCCAACTATTTCTTCATTATTTCTGTGTGCTAAATAACAAGCCATATCTTAATATATAACTAACAAACAGTTTATTAATGGATAACACTAAATAGCTAAATGAATTTTAACTATTTTGGCTACTTGGGCTTTCCCAATAGTCACATGATCAAAATTGTACCACTTGGCAATTGACATGTATTTATATTGATTTCAGAGATCACCATTTTTGATCTTTCCAGAAGCTTCCAATAGGCAAAGTCAATGGATCAAGCTGGATTCTCTTAATGTCTGCATAGTTTACTTAATGACATTGCCAAAAGAGATCCTAAAATCAGGCACAACTCATTTAACTTAGAGACAATCCCAATTATGGGTGTAGGTTGAGGACTACCGTATAAATAATAGGTCAGGGCACAACTTCATTATCAAGCTGTTTCCTTTGGCTAATTTTAAAAATGACTTTTCACTTTTATTTTGATGGTAAATCATTTCAAATGTGTATATCCCTTGGACACCCTTGGATAAAGCATATACAATCCTTAAATAAATATAATACATTATTGAATTTAAAGACTTTCCCCCAAAGATATACGTTTATACACAGATACACCATGACTGAATATCTTTGCTGCAACATGTCAGGTGTTGATAGTTCTTTCCCCTAAGGTATAGTATGAAAATAGTTGAATCAGCTGTCTCACTAAATAAACTTTCTGGCTCAATGTTTTTTAATTATATATCCAATGCAGTGAAAAAATATTTTTCTCTAAAGAAAAAAAAAAGTATGATATAATAGTGAAACAAACAAAACCAAAGATTCCCAAATGATTAAAAGTTGAAAACTTTCAAATCCAACATCCTGCTGTTCTATGTATGCTCTGAGGGCAGCTATACCATTTTTACCACTTTTCTACTTAAATACACCGATTCTTGATACTGTTCTATTATCAACTAGCTTTTGCAGATAGGGAGTTTTCCTGATGCTTAGCTGTAATCTTTTTCCTCAGCAACCATTCCTGCCTTTTGGTTCTGGTCTTCTGTTCCATTTTCTGAATATCTGTCTGAAATATTATGTATCCCTTTTTTCTTCAATCATTTTTTCTAGGCTAAACAGCTCTTGCAATCATTCATTCTAAGGTTTGGTTTCTAGCCCCTTCACTATTCTGATCACTCTTCTTTGGATGCATTTTCAATGTTCATTGTAAAATATGGCATTCAGACCAGACTGGCCATCGTACTTCAATATGAGACATAACCAATACAGAATAGAATGAGATTAAACCTGTGACCTGTATATTACACTTCTGTTATATTTATCTTTCATCCAGTTCTCATCATCACAATATAAAAAGATGTTGAGAATCTAGAAAGAGTGCAGAAAAGAGCAACAAGAATTATTAGAGGGCTGGAGGTTAAAACATACAAAGAATGATTGCAGGAACTGGGTATATCTAATCTAGTGAAAAGAAGGAGTAGGGGAGAACTTGAGGGGCTACTACAAAGGAGGTCAAACTATTTTCCAAAGTAGCAAAAGGCAAGACAAGAAACAATGAATGGAAACTAATCAAGGAGAGAAGCAACCTAGAACAAAGGAGAAATTTCCTAAGGGGGGGAGCAATCAATCAATGGAATGGCTTGCTTTCAGAAGTTGTGAGTACTCTATCATTGGAGGCTTTCCAAAAGAGACTGGGACAGCCATTTGTCTGAAATGGCATAGGGTCTCCTGCTCAACCAGGGGGTTTGGTGAGAAGAGCTTCAAGGCCCCTTCCAACTTCTACCCTACCCTACCCTATCCTATCAAGAGAGCACATCTCCCTACTTCTAGCTTGCAGGAAAGCTGGAAGTGTGTCTCTTTACAGAAAAGTCAATAAAGAACCATCATTAATGATGACCAGGTTTCTGAGGCTGATTTTCCAATTCGAAGAGAATCTACTTTTCATTGTGATTCAGATTTAGCATACTGTAAATATATAATTAGGTTTTACAGCTTCTCGTGGAATCCAATCTAAAAAATATCAACCGAATTAAATTTATGTGACTGGATGAACAGAGAACCTATACAGGTTTCTAGTATGTCATCATTTACTGAACATTTGCCCAATGGACTGTATCTGATCAGTATGAGCCATTATAGTGCTAGACTCAATTATTGATTAATTAAGAAAGACACTTTCCCATAGCTCTTGAGTTTAAACAGACAAACTGAGTTATTCTACTCCTTTTACAATTTAATAATCATTTAACTGTCAGCTTGTGCATTCAACTGGGAACTTATCCTGTCAGAATACATAGGAGTGCAGTGTGGACATGCATATATGCCAGAATTGCCAGTTATCATTTATTGTAAAGAAACATCCTTTATTCCTGAAAATGACATCCTTGAGAATAATAGATACTTTTCCTTTTAGAAAACAATACTGTAGTCCAGAGCAAATCCATAAGCTTTTTTGAATTTTAGCAATAAAGCTAAATTATGATTTTATAATACACATTTGCATAATTAACATGTAGCATTATGTAAACATATAAGTTTCCCCATTTAATAATAGTTGTTAAATTGCAGGAAGCATGAGAGACAAAGTGGGGGACTTGGCCCCCTTATTTTTATATTGGCCCCTCCAGCATGATAACCATGATATCACTGAAATCAAGATGACGATGGCTTTACTCATATAATCTATTTGAGGAGATCCACATCTATGTGATAGACTGAAAAAGGCAGTCTCTGCTGCCTTCTGAAAATCAGTTTTTTTAAAGTGTAAGACACTTGTTTGATTTGGTTCTATTGCTTGTGTCTGTATTATATTGAATTCCAATATGAGATGGTCATTCTCCCTCAAAGTTTCTGAAACTTCAACCCTTTCTATCATATTGTCTTTGTTAGTAAGAATTAAGTCTAGTGTATAGCTGACCTTCTACTTCCCTCCCTTACCTTTTGGGCGACAAAGTTGTCAACTAGGCTCACAAGTAACCTGTTTGATCTTGATGCAGAGTTTATTTTCCAGTTGATGTCAGGGTAGTTAAAGCGCCCCCCCCCCATTAATCTATCCTAGCCCATCCCATCTTATCCTGTCCTATCCCATCTTATCCTTCCATGAATAAGAAAACAATTGCCAGCTTGAGAGAGGAAAAAGGTAATCTAGGCAAATTGTTTCTATTTATTTCTATATCCTATCCAAATAATGGATAGAATATAGGAGCAACTGTACTCATATTTAGCCAATTATCTACACTAAACTTATTACAAGGTAGAACTTATTAAGATGAGAGGCTTAGTAAAGAAATCCTGAGATTAGAAATGCCTTATAATCATGTATCAGTTCAGCGCGTGTTGATTTTACTGTGTATTTTGATTTTACAACTGTTTTACACATCTTTTCAGTAAAGTAGATGGGACAACAGGAAACAAGGAGTGCTTCCTGGAGTCAAAACTTAAAGCTTGGGTTGCTTTGTCTGCCTCAAAATGAGAAAAATAACTCTCATACTTGTGACTTATACACTGTGTTTTAGGTCAAAAATCCAAAAAGCTACTCATATGCTGTATCAATAAACAAACAAACAAATAAATCCTGAGAAGACAAAGGCTATAAACTAAGAATTTGTTTGAAACCCTTTGCCAGTGTGAATGACCCCAATCTTTGAAATCTCTTGAGGATATCAATCGTAATTGAACAAGTATAATCTTGTCTCTTTTGTTTACTTCCCATGCCACTCCTCATGTAGACACCTTTGCAAGTTTCTTTGATGCCAACAAATGGCCAGAAGCAAGCTACAATTGCGAGGATCTTCTCAATAGAGGTACCTTCACTACTGAATTCCTTGTATTTCAGGCATCACCAGTAATTCACTTTAAAGTCTGCCTTGTCACACAGGCTTTGGAACTTGACATTGAATATGTATGTGCAGGTTTTAGAAATTGCTTTTTAGTACTTGAAGATTTTAATTTTGTATTTCCTTTTTCACTTGTGAAACATTTGTGATTTTTAAAGGAAACCAATCAATGAGAGAATCAACCTAGAACTAAGGAAATTTTTCCTGACAGTTAGAAGAAATTAATCAACTTGCCTCCAGAAGTTGTGGTTGCTCCATCACAAATTTAAGAAGAGACTGGACAGTCATTTGTCTGGAATGCTAGAGTATCCTGCTTGATCCTTATACTAGAAGATCTCCAAGGTTTCTTCCAATTCTGTTATAAATGATATGCACGAACAATTTTCATTGAAAATAGTGTTTAGAAGATAAATCTGATATATCCTAAAATAATTGGCTTACTACGGTAGGCTATAAGGAAGAAAAGGCAGAGCACAATTCCCATGGCTTTAAAACAAAGTCATTTTTCATATATGTGTGTGTGTGTGTGTGTGTGTGTGTATGTATGTGTGTGTGTGTGTATGTGTATGTATATATATATATATATATATATATATATATATATATATATATGTATGTGTGTGTGTGTGTGTGTGTGTGTGTGTGTGTGTGTGTGTATTCCAAATTGACTGTACAACAGGGTAAGTGGCCTGTTTGCTTATCATTTTATAGAATATTTGGTGGCTCTTAAATGTTTTGATTGACATGGAGGTAATCTTCTTAAAATATAAACTTTAAAAACGTAACTGAAAACCTATGTCTTTATTTTACCCCTTATTGTGCAGATGTAATAGAGGGCACAATCCATCTGGAGGGTTTTTAATTTTTAAACAAATCGAAGCAATATGAAAGCACAATACTGTATTAGGAAAATATGCAGTTAGACTGTGTACAATACTTTAAGGATATGGATTTGTATTGCAGAAACATTTTTGAATTATGGTACAATCTGACAATGCTATTCCTAGACATATGCCTTTAAGATTAGGCATGCATGGGCAGCTGAGATATAAGACATCAAAACAACCATTCTAGGTTATGTGACTGAATAATAGTAATTATTCCTTCTTTGCTGAGTTGATATACATGTATATATATATCTCCGACATGCAAAATGGTGATGTGAGGAACAAAGAAATGATCACTGAAAGAGATTTGTTGTGTGCCTTAGTAATTATTGAAGAAAGGTCTGTCAAGTTTAATTGATGTATTGGGTTATTGTATGATAAATGTACCTAGGGAGTTTTAGCTTTATGGTCGAATGTATAAGAGAAATTACCACTGGCATTTTTCTGTAGCTGAACACTCAGCAAGGGGCCCTTGCATGTTGGGAGATTAGTTGTACAGCAAAGGCTGGAAAATTCAGCTGCTGCATACATTTTAACATTTTTATTTCACCTGAACACTAATTAAATGCAGCCCTTTTTTTGCAGGTTTCAAAAACAGTAATAGCAATGTGGTCAAAATGGTCCCTATGGAGTCTTTGACAGACAGCTGATCTTTCCGTTCTTTACCTTGGAAATCACTGAGGAAAACAGTCATGAAACTGAAACCACATTTTAAAAGCAAATTTGGGGATATAAGTGTTCTTTATTTAAACTAAACATTTGATTCCTAACCACCATCCTACCCCATCCCCTGTCACAACCCATTTTGATTTTTCATTGGCAGTGGCCAATTTGTGGTTTCCACAGCTCTATTTTTTGGGGGAAAAAACCTCAGTCAGATCCTGAAGCAAAGATTGTATCTATTCTTTTATAGATGTGTAGAAAGATGTTCATATAATTTGTACACATAGCTGCTTATTGAAAGGGATACCTTGAAGAAGATATTCATTAAAAATTGCTACAGTTCTTCCTGTTACCCACAGCAGATTCAGTATTCAGAGGCAGTCATTCAAGACCCCATCAATAGTAATGTGTATTGAGCTGTTCAGTCATCTTTCTAGCTGCCCAATGGAGAGGAATTCAGGATGCAAACAAAGAAAGAGACATAGTGTATATCATGGAAAGAGGATGAAATGAAATTCAGACAAGCTGTAGTTCAGGGGATGATGAATGCTATATGTCTTTGTGGAGAAATGATTCAGCAACTCCCACGATGTCCAGGCTAGCTGGAGCTGCTCCAAGTAGTCCAGCAACACCTACTGCTACAATTGCCGAGCCTTGTTTTATTGATAATTGTAGGTGACTGCAAAGCCTATTAAGTGACTCCTCATCTGCCACTTATCTCTTAAGTGTGTACGCGTAAAGTCTCATATATGCATATTTCTGTATCTATGAACTGAAAATTGTGCTTCTTCCTCATTAAATTAAACTCTAATCTCAAGTCTTATTAAAATATTACACCACGAACCATTGGGATCTGCAATGGTAAGTAGAACATTAAGAGGTGGAGACCCAAAACCTATTTACTCCAGTAGCCATTTACTCCATGAATGCAACACCATATTGCCCGAGGTATCCCTCATAAAGAAGGTTGACTTTTTTTTTCTCCAGTGATCCCTGAAGGCTAGAAATACTGTTTTGTTTGCTGCTAATGCCGCTGTCCTACATATTTTCTTCATAATGGTAATTTCCTCATAGTGCTTTTGCTATTTCCCTGCTATTTTTAAGAAGCCAATTGGGATTTCTGGGGAAGGGAAGGTTTAAGCTTTCCTCTCTACTGCAGTGACTCTGACTATGATCACAATTTTCCCTGGGAAGAAATAGTATTCGTGATCATTGTGAGAGATCTGTAAGTTGCCACAAATATTTTACTTACTTTGACTGAAGAAATTAACATTCCTACAAGAGTATGTTTCTGGCCCTGTTTCCTATAACTGCACATTCCGAGGAGACAGTGAGCACAGCCAAATAGTGACATAAAACTGTCATATAACACTTTGTGACCTGGCAAAGAATTTGAATCCCTAGTCTGCCTGAGTAATGAGGTTGAATATTGGTGTAGGACTTACTGTTTCAGTGAAGGACAAGTTAAGAATACTGGATGGATTCCTCTGGGTTCATTTTCTTTCCCATGAAGCTTTGCCTGTTGGCGGGGAAACAGCTAACAGTGACTCTCCTTAACATGGAGAGAAAAGAGGTTGAGCAATAGTGACTCTCCTTAACATGGAGAGAAATGAGGTTGAGCAAGTGCTGGAGGAGCTCAGTTAAACAACACATGCTGAGTTACCTAAATAAAAAAGTTGGAGGGATGCAGGTATTCCATTTCATCCTCTATCTGACAGGCTATTTCTGAATGTGGATTTAATGTTCTTCTGAAAGACACTAAGCATGTATCCAAAAATAGACTTGCTGACAAGAAGAGGGATAGGGTGGGCAACAAGCAAACACCTGGGCATAACAATGCAGACATCAATTCCAATCCTGTCCTCAAGTCTAGCATCATTCAGAAATACATTATGCTCAAACATGGGCTACCATGCAGTAGGTAAAAGCCACATCCATAGCAAAATATATTGTCAAATGAAGCACCTTGTTGGTAAAAGATGCCAAAATAAACCAACCTGCAATATACCCAGTTATGATACAATCAGCAGTTGACATGTGGCGGAATCTGCAGTCCTTCCTGGTTTAAACTGACCTTGGATATAGCAAGGACTGGGACACTCTCAAGAATTTTTGGTTTGAAAAATAGTTGAGAACCCTTAAAAAATGTGTTAAACCCATGTTTATAAGGTGCTCTTGTAAGACATGATGGAAAACTTCAGTCAGCCATTGCATGGAAAAATGCCTCTGTGGAAGCTCAGTGTATGGCCTGTGTTGCAGCCCAAATGAATTAAAGAAGGGATTTGCCTAGGGAACTTAGAACTTAGATTGTGCCCTATTTTAGGCTGAACATGCATTTCCATGGCAAATTGTAGCTGGTTTAATGATGAGCTTGTACTTTAAACAACTAACATGGCAAATTGATACCCAGATAAGCAGTTGCAAAGATAATTCCAGAGAAATACAGGGAAGGAGAGATTTTTTTCTCAGCAACTGAGACTCAGTGTTAACACACCCACCCACCCACACACAGACACACACACACGGAAGTAATTTAGTCAAGGGAACTGACATCCAACTAACATAGACACACACATAATATACATACACATACAGACCACACCATTGCACTCATTTGACATGCTAGCAAAGTTATGCTCAAAATCCTACAAGCTAGGCTACAGCAGTATGTGGACTGAGAACTACCAGAAGGCAGGATTTCGAAGAGGCAGAGGAACTAGAGAATGGCCAACATACGCTGGATAATGGGGAAAGCTAGCGAGCTCCAGAAAAACATCTACTTCTGCTTATTGATTATGCTAAAGCCTTTTATTGTGTGGCTCACAACAAATTGTGGCAAGTGCTTAAAGAGATGGGAATACCGGACCATATTATTTGTCTCTTGAGAAACCTATAAGCGGGTCAGGAAGCAACAGTGAAAACTGCACACAGAATCACTGATAGGTTCAAAATTGAGAAAAGGGTTCGGCTGTATGCCAGTGATGGCTAACCTTTTTGTCGAGGTGTGACAAAAGCATGGGGGAGCATTGGTAGGGGTTGCGTGTGCATATGCAAACACCCATAATGCAATGCCCTCCCCCCACATGTACGCACAACCCCGCTCGTGCATGTGCACATACATCACTGAAGCCTCCGGACTTCAGAGAGGTGTGTGGGGTGGTTTTTTTTTTTTTTTTTTTTTGCTTTCCTAAGGCTTCAGGAAAGCCTCCTGAAGCCTCCAGAGGGAGAAAAACAGCCCAACGGGCAACCCAGAAATTTGTTCCTAAACTTTTGGTGGGCCTCGTTGGGCCATTTTCACTCTACCCAGGCTTCAGGGAGAAGCCTGGGGAGGACAAAAAACTGCTCAACATGCAAACCAGAAGTTCGGGAAAGGGCTTCTGGGTTCCCGTTGGACTAGTTTTTTTTCTTTCAGAGGCTTCAAGAGGCCTCTCTGAAGCCTCCGGAGGGCAAAAAAACAGCCCAATGATTGAGGGCAAAAGAAGAAGTTGACGACAGAGAATGAGGTGGCTGGATGGAGTCACTGAAGCAGTCAGTGTGAGCTTAAATGGACTCTGGGGGATAGTAGAGGACAGGAAGGCCTGCAGGAACATTGTCCAGGTGTCCATTGTCCACGTGATGAGTCGGACACAACTTTGCGACTAGCAACAACAATAAAGACAGACAGACATTGTCCTATTATATAAAAGTGTGTAGGCTAATTATAAAATTACATCTTACATTTCAGTGGGATAACAATGAGATTGACATCTGGGAATCAATCAGAGAAAGTGGAAGTGTATGATTTGCATTAATTTTTTAATCTAATTTAATTCAATTTATTCAATTGGTAAGTGACGATTGTGTTTTCCTTGTTATCTACACTCCAGTGATAACTTTTTCAGATCAAAGTATGAAGCTATAGAAATCTTTTCCTGATTATGTCTCCAGAGGCATCTAAATGATTCTGATTAACTAGGCTAATATCAATTTTATCAGGATATCATACTGTCAAAAATAAAATAAAATTAAAAATAAAAATGGATGGAAAGAAAATATTCCTGCTATTTGTCCTGGACTGATCACTAGTGTTCAGTGTTATCTCTTAGACTGTTTGGTGTAACTTGGCCTTGAAGCATTATATTTCAAGTAGATCCAGTCTTACCTGTCATGACGTGCATAGATGATACAGGAGACTTGTTATCACCTATCTGTAGTGTTCTATCAGCATCTTCATTTCTGTGCTGTTCAGTCTCCTCCTTTTTATGATCCTATAATCTTTTAATTCGAGCTAGAGTTGGGGTGACTGGATGGAACTGAGCATTTACTGCACGGATGCTCTTTCTGATGCCACACGGAGTGTGCAGCAGTTTTTTTTTTCTGTGCTCTGGGAGGGAAACCTCTGCCGCTACCTAGGATTGAACTCTCAACCTTCTGAATGGGAGATGAATATCTTCACCAATAGGTCACCACACTACTCTATTTCTGTCTGTTCAGTATTTATATGAGATCATTGTGTAAAGCATTAGAAACGTTGATGTTTATGCTATCAGTTATCAAATGAGAGCCACTTTGTAGTAGTGGTTAAGGTGCTGGACTTGAAACCAGGTGATAATAGTTCTAGGTCTTCCTTAGGCATGAAAACAGCTGGATATCTTTGGCCCATTCATTGACTGTCATCCCAGCCCAACTCATATGGTTGTTTTTGTGGGGAAAACAAGAGACAAAATATAACACAGGATATGAATGTAATATAGAAAAAGAAAATATGGTGATTGTATTCAATCTTTGTTACTATCCAATTTTTACTATACCATATAATAGCAGAGTTGGAAGGGATGTTGGAGGTCTTCTAGTCCAACCCCCTGCCTAGGCAGGAAACCTTATACCATTTCAGACAAATGGCTATCCAGCATCTTCTTGAAGACTTCCAGTGTTGGGGCATTCACAACGTCTGGAGACAAGCTGTTCCACTGATTAATTGTTCTAACAGTCAGGAAATTTCTCCTCAGTTCTAAGTTACTTCTCTCCTTGATTAGTTTCCACCCATTGCTTCTTGTTCTACACTCAGGTGCCTTGGATAATAGTTTGACTCCTTCTTCTTTGTGGCAGCCCCTGAGATATTGGAACACTGCTATCATGTTTCCCCTAGTCCTTCTTTTCATTAAAGCAGACATACCTAGTTCCTGCAATCGTTCTTCATATGTTTTAGTCTCCAGTCTGTTCTGTTCAATTCTATGGAAACAATCAGAAGAAATTCTTGATTCTAAGACGATATAGATAAAAGAGAATACACTAAATTAAGTCCATCCATAATAAAGTATAAAAAGAATTTTCATAATCATGCAGCAATTTTCACAATTTAACTTCCTTTTCATATAATAATTTTATAAAAGTTTACAAATACAAAGATAAAGAACCAGCACAAACTAAGAAAAATATAAAATGCAAAGAGAAAGAAAAAAAGGGAAAAGAAATATAAAGTATGACTTTCTCCTCTTTGCAGATGAGTATAAGCGACTTCAATAATTTAGCACTTCTCTAAAGTAGTTCAGTGGGGAAAAAAATCCCTCTTCATTCCATATCTCATTACTTCTCTATAAGCAAATTGTAAAAATTCATCATTCATTCCCAATCAGCAAAAATACATTAAGAGCTACCAGAAATGATAACGTATGTTATAACCTTTTCAAATAAATTCATTATGCATTCCAATTTGTCACCTTCTCTGAAAAATGAAGTAAGAGAAATCTCTCCCATTTGTAAAGTTTTTGAAACCTTACTACTATTCAGTCTTGATCAACAACAACAATCATTAGTAAGTATCAGAAACCATAACATATTTATTTTAACCCTGGTTAAACAAGACCACTTCATAATCCTCAAGCCTGATCTTTATTCTCTTAAAATAATAACATCAATAAATTGATTTCTTATCATTTTCTCTTTGTTCTTTTTGGGAACAGTTTAATACATCCCTACTGTAAATCCAAAATAAAAAGTCTTCCCCAGTCACTTTTCTGAATTAAGCTATTGGTATTTACTTTAGAAGCTCTAGGCAAACTGATATTCTGCCATCTCAGGGTGCCACCTCTGTGTTTATGAACCTGTTGAATTGTTACTATTTGTAAATAAGAATTTCCCTCCCATCAGAAACCCATGTCTTTGGCATATGGGAGAGACATTTTTGCATTAGTGGTGAATATCTGTAGCTCGGGTGTACGATGAGGCTGAAGGATTGTTCTCTGAGCTTGTGGGTTGGTTTACGAATGTTTCATTACCAAGCTAGGTAGCATCTTCAGTGGAGTTTAGGGGATCTCCTTAACTTCACTGAAGATGTTATCTAGTCTGGTAACTTTCACCCTCGGATAACTTTTTCCCTGTTCCTCCTAGGTCTTGGGGAAACACTAATCTGGGAGAACATTTAACTCCCACTTTATCTGTGTTTAAGAAATCTGTAAAGATGCATCACTTTTGCCCAGAATTCAGTCGTTTAATATTGATTTCAGTGTAGACCTTATCTTTTGTTAGCTGCCTTGAATCTGTGCTTGAACAGATAGACATGGTTGTGCAAAGTTTCCAAGCCCAGTAGAAGAATGTATCATTTATATGCAGAAGGCTTCAGATTTAACCGAGGCATTTTCATATCCTCAACAATCTCCTTATCATGGTTGGTCATCTAATATTTTCTTGCTTGTTGGTATACTGCATGCTTTTTCCTGTCAGGTATGCTAGATAAATTGTTATTTCCAGGGCAAAACGTAGTGAAATGGCCCTCTGATTCATTCTATATTTCTCCTGTTTCCTCCTAGTATCACATTTGGGCTGCAAAACACAGGTGACAAAAATGGTAGCAAAGAGTTAGAATATCTGAATCTTTCTGCTGCCGTCTGATGGTTGCCTGTAGTTTTGCAGCCCAGATTTGGTAAACCTAAGTGGTATCCTTTCTCTTTTAAATTTGCCTCCTGGCATCACACAATTTTACTGAGGCAGATGAAAGACTTGATCCTCCTTCTGGACCACTTCCAGTTCCCCTCCCCAACTTAAAGGATTACAGGTAGCAGCTTAATGCTTAAACCATTGCCACTCAAAATAGAGACAATTAGCCCAGTAATGTTTAGAGAGTAATGTTTTTCCCCCAGTATGAGGAGTTTTGTCTGTTTCACAATCTCAATTATGAGAAAAGTACTTACTGATAACCAGTGGGGTCAAAACATGAACGAGAGCTTTCCCCCCCTTTACTAAGGTGACCAGACATCCTGCTTTTGGTGCAACAGTCCCGATTTTTATCAATTTGTCCCCCCGTCCCGCGGTGTTTTTAAAAAGTCCCGTTTTTTTGAAAGAATGCGCCAAAAGAGGGACGTTTGGTCACCTTACTTTTGCAAAACCACCTTTGGGATGGCTGAGAATCTCCATAGACTTGCACCGTTAGAATCTTCCGGAACCAAAATTTCCGCAGCCCCGATTCCTGGCCAGAGCGTCATCCCTGAGGCCCTGCCCAGGAACCGGAAGTGGCTCGGAGAGAGCTGGTCCAACTTGATTTACCTTCCCGCAAAGAGGGCCGTTGGCTGGAGATCGAAGAAGGAGCGGGATGAGCCTCGGGAGCCATTTCCAATGGTGAG
The DNA here is from genome assembly GCF_964273705.1 of Natrix helvetica. NCBI lineage: Eukaryota > Metazoa > Chordata > Lepidosauria > Squamata > Natricidae > Natrix > Natrix helvetica. Next base: position 132,558,439 of record NC_138549.1, read on the forward strand.
CTTCCATCCTGGGCTTCCCCCCCACCCCCCCACCCCACTTTGGTGGGGTGGTTGTCCTGGAAAAGCGTCCCTTCCTTTGGCAACGACCCCCATCTGCTCCCCTTGGGATCCTCCCTGCTCCAGAGCGCTTGGCAGTCAGAATAACAAGAATTGGAAGGGACCTTGGAGGTCTTCTAGTCCAACCCCCTGCCTAGGCAGGAAACCCTATACCATTTCAGACAGATGGCTATCCAACATCTTCTTAAAGACTTCCAGTGTTGAGGCATTCACAACTTCTGGAGGCAAGTTGTTCACTGATTAATTGTTCTAACTGTCAGGAAATTTCTCCTCAGTTCTAAGTTGCTTCTCCCCTTGATTAGCTTCCACCCATTGCTTCTTGTTCTACCCTCAGGTGCCTTGGAAAATAGTTTGACTCCCTCTTCTTTGTGGCAACCCCTGAGATATTGGAACACTGCTATCATGTCTCCCCTACTCCTTCTTTCTATTAAACTAGACATACCCAGTTCCTGCAACCGTTCTTAATATGTTTTAGTCTCCAGTGCCCTAATCATCTTTGTTGCTCTTCTCTGCACTCTTTCTAGAGTGTCCACATCTTTTCTACATCGTGGTGACCAAAAGTGAATGCAGTATTCCAAGTGTGGCCTTACTAAGGCATTATAAAGTGGTATTAACACTTCACGTGATCTTGATTCTATCCCTCTGTTCATGCAACCTAGAACTGTGTTGGCTTTTTTGGCAGCTGCTGCACACTGCTGGCTCATATTTAAATGGTTGTCCACTAGGACTCCAAGATCCCTTTCACAATTACTACTGTTGAGCAAGGTACCACCTATACTGTACCTGTGCATTTTGTTTTTCTTGCCTAAATGCAGAACCTTACTCTTTTCACCATTGAATTTCATTTTATTAGATAGTGTATCTTTAGCCTATCTTCTGGAGTGTTGGCTATTCCTGCCAGCTTGGTGTCATCTACAAATTTGATGAGTTCCCCATTTATTCTCTCACTCAAATCATTGATGAAGAGGTTGAAGAGTACTGAGCCCAAAACAGAGCCTTGGGGTACTCCACTGCATACCTCCCTCTGTGAAGATGCAGTTCCATTGAGGACCACATGTTGTGTTACGAATCCATCTGGTGATGATGCTGTCTAACCCACATTCTTCTACTTTATCTAGTAGTAGGTTATGGTCTACATTATCAAATGCCTTACTGAAGTCCAAGTAAACTATATCAACAGCATTCCTCTGGTTCACTAATTTTGTCACATTATCAAAGAATGCAATAAGATTAGTCTGGCATGATCTGTGTTTGACAAACCCATGTTGGCTTTTGGCTATTACTTTGTTTGTTTCTAGGTGTTCGCTAATTCATTGTTTGATTATCTTTTACAGAATCTTTCCTGGTATTGGGGTCAGGCTGATAGGTCTGTAGTTTCCTGGATCTGTTTTTTCCCCTTTTTTGAAGATGGGAACCACATCAGCTCTTTTCCAGTCCTCTGGTAGTTTCCTGGTGCTCCAGGATCTCTCCAGGTGCTCAGATTTATATCCATATATAGGTGTAGCATATTTACTCCAGAATTAGTCAGTGCTGAAACTATTGAACATACTATATTTCTAATTAGGAAGCATTGGACATATCAGATATAATGGTTGTTCACAAAGGGGAATTTAGAATATAGCATAAACCGATTTGCAATGAAAATGTGAACTTAGTGTAAATGTACAGCACATTCATCATGAGTGTCTGACAGAGTTTAATATGAAATTTTGGAGCAAGATTCAGGCTAACTGGAGCCACAATATTTCCACAAAATGGAAGACATCAGGAAAGAAAACATATAATCAAAAGCAATAAATTCACCAAAAATAAAGATGTGTTTTGAGATCTGGAAAAAGGAAGAGGGAGAATGAAAGCCAATAATTTCAGTATGTTTAGGAGAAGAAATATGGGAGTCAAAGAAAAAGAGTTTCATTGTTTTCAATAAATCAAATAGGGAGTGGGAAACACTCTTGTTTGTGTAAGGTAAGCATCTGTTTTTAACTAGCATTTTCTTATCTTGGCTATATCTGCCTGGAGGTTTAGTTGTTATGCCTTGCAAAAACTGGTGTTTTCCAGTGGTACCACAACCATTTCTTTGCTCTTGTAAAATAATCTACTAGTCTAAGTTACAACAAACCACAGCCACTCCCTTCCTAGAAGTTAAATTGAATATAATTATGTTAAATGCTATGATAAATCGGAAAGCTGCAATAAAGGAAGCTTCATTGATTCAATATAATGTTTATGAATTTACTTGGCCTGTATTTCCTTAATTTCTTCTCTATTTAGAATGCTGGTAGCTGTCTCATATTTGCCCCTATGGATGTTTAGGCTATGTTCTAGATTTCTATGTTTTTTGAAGTATGTCTTACAATTCTCATTTTGAATGTGAGATTTTTGGAGGGAATTATTACTATGGTGTATTAGTGATAAAATGTCTAACATTTATCTTAGTGAAAGATGAAATAAGCACATAATAGGAAACAAGTATTAACTGCTTTGTTTTCCATCATGGAAATATATACCAAGTGTTCCTCAAGCAATATGTCCTGTTGGACATATACCTAAGTAGGCCAGCTATCTATTTCAGGCAACAGTATAAATAAAAAGCTGGATCAAAGTGAAATGGTTACTCTTCCTAAGACTAAAATTCTATGAGCAAAATCCAGGAGTCTCTGCCAAGTCCCATTTCCTGACCCTTCTTGTGTTTAGTTAAAGGGAAAGTTTAAACAAGAACATTTTGTTTGAAAAAAATGTTAACTGCTTTCAGCACCTAATGAGCTAACTTTAACAGCCCTGATTATAAGGAAGGGCTGCTTTTAATTATATTTTTGTTGTTATTGTTTTTGCATGTCTCCTGATGGTATCTGAAGTAGGAAAGGGGAAAAAATAGATTGGCAATAATAAAAATCAGAGTTGTCTGCCAATTCTTGAACTTTAAAGTTGCTGAACAATTTTAGTACTTGAAATTCCTTGGAGATCGATTTCTAGAATCCCAAAATGTGTAAATGATTTAAACATACTCTGTATAGCAGGATAGAGCTAGCTGTCAGTTATTATGCTAGCTAGGCATGCAGAGTGCTACGATTCAGTCAGGAGGTTGTAGAAGACTAAATTTGGTGATTTTCTTAAAAACAAAACAAAAAAATATTATATATGTGATAATCTTCTTACAATCCAACCTCCGAGTTCAAAATACCTTAACAATCTTCATGTAGTCATGCAGTCTATAAGACACTTGAATAGTTCTATGGCAAAATAAGAAGCAGATATTTATCTAATTGTTGTTCTTATTGAGAAGCAACTTCTGTGTTATGACATTCTGAAGCAAGGTTTTCATGCTAAATGGTTTTAGCCATGAAAGCCATCTGGGTGACTTTGGGCTGGTCACATTCTCTCAGCCCATCCCACAGTACAGGGAAAATAGGAGGAGGAAGTAGTATTATGTATGCCTTGATTTACTTATAAGGTAATAAAAGTGGGATAAAAAAAGCAAACAAAATCTGGGGATATTTTAACAAAATTATAGCAAACAAAATTATCATACGTCTACTGCAACCAAATGTTATATCCCATGCACAAAGGGGCCACATTCAACCTGTTTGCTACAGACCTGTTAAACAAAGAAAGAAGCATAACTAAATTATGGGGATTCAAACTCAGGCCTTTACAATCTAAGCAGGCCAAGAATCTTCCTGAAGTGAAAGTTCTGCTATTTTTTTTTTGTTTTCACATATTCTCACATAGTCCAATTAATGAAGAAATAGGTGTAACCTTTATAAAATCACATTTTTAAAAATGAACTGAAAGAAATCCCAAATCCTCCTTGCATCTTTCTAATTCGTTTCAAAACCAGTCCATCAAAGGAACCCATGACTGAGCTGGAATCTGACCTCATCTTAACATGATTCCTTGATGTGTTTATAAACTCTGGTTTTATAGTATCTTCATCATGGTGTTGGAATTCCTTATAGATCACAATGTGCTAATATTCACAGAATTGCCAACTTCAAAATGGTCAACATCAGAGAGCAAAGTGAAGTCACTCTTAACAAGAGTTAGACAGTGATACAGTTTACAAAGATAACAACAGTGCCTGACTTCATTGTCGGGAAAGAAAAGAAAGGGGGAGGGGGACCCTCAGTGAAGTGTTTTATGCTATACCAGAGAGGCTCTCAGTTTATCTTTTCTTATATACAAAAAATACACTCAAATTGTTCTGTAGGAAAATCCACTTATCTTTCCACTACAAACCTCTGTCTAGTTTTCATTACGAAAAAGAAAGAAATCTACATCATTGTTTTTTGTTTCATCATGATTAATAATCAAGTATGAACCACTTCACTATTCTTTAAAAGAAATAAGAGGCTAAGAAAAGTGTCACATCTTATTAAAAGGAATCTGAATGTGTTTCACAAAGTGCGATGATTTGTTACTAATAAAGGGATGAACAAAATAACTATTTGATGTTCAGGGAGGATGATTTATCCTCTTGAGCCAATGAGCATCCAAATATTTACAAGCTGTTTTGAACAGAATGATTGCAGCCAAAGCCTGATATTATTTGTATGGAGTGGGGAGGAAAGGGAGAAGGAGAGGGAGAGGAAGAGAAAGAGAGGGAGAGAAAGAAAGAAAATATTCTGAATGGTTCTTCAAACCTAGTACAAGGTCTTTTCATTAGCATAGATTGTTTCAGCATTTTTTTCTTCCATTCCCCGCAATGTAGTTGCTTGCTTGCTTTTAGGATAATTTGTGTCAGTTTAAAGTTGAAATCCTTGATCTGCAACATCCTTAGCTTTATTTTTTTTTCCTCGCCTTCTCTCCCTCCCTCTGTATTTCTCTTAGCAAGGAAATGAATTCAAATCATTTGCATTTATTGCTAAGAATCTACTGCTTTGTCTGCAGTCGTTAGTCTGATGGAAATGCTTTTCTGCTTCGCAAGACACATAGCATGGGGGCAAAGTGTGCCCTCTGTGCCTCCTTGCTTTAGTGAAAAATAATGCATTTTGGCTTGCAAGTTTTTTTAAATAATATTTATCATCCCAAGACAGATACAATAAGCAAATGTATTACAGAATGCAATGATGTGATACTTGACATGGACCAGATCAATCACCTGGCAGGCAACCTTGAAAAAAGATTTTTCTTAAATGATTTCCAAAGGTGATTTTCTTCGTGGATAGAATTTTCATCAACCAAAGCACCCTGGAAAGCAAGCATGCCGTTTCAAAAATATTTCTTCCTCTTCTTCCAACAATCTTATCCTGAAATTAATGCCAGCATATTCAAAATTCAAAGGCCATCACTTTTGTTCTACTTAACTTTATTACAAACTAATAAAAAAAGTTACAGACTAGGTTGTTTTCTTTTTTGCTCGATGCCATTTCTCATAACTTTTATTGACATATGGGTTTTTTTAAAGGAATAAACTATCAAGTAAATAATTAAGCCAATTAAACAGTGGTCTTGTTGCTTATGGGAAGTATCTGCACTGAATCAGCACATCAGAGTGCTCATTAAAAGCCTGTCTGGCCATATACATAGATCTGTTTGCCAGCAGCAAATTATAACTCTGGAGTAAATTATCTATCAACCAAACTATTAAGCAGTGCTTAACTCAGGGACATATGCCAATTTGCTATGCTATAGAATGCCATGGGTTAGCAGCTGACTGTGGTGCCAGCATCTTTTCCATAACAAGTTTTGTCATACAGATATTTAATTGTGTTTATTTAATATGAAGATATATTAATTCTTTTGAAAAATGGGACCATTTTAGCATGAGTTTTGTTATGGTCACAAGCCATCTCCAAGTGATCCAACCTACCTCTACTCTATATCACTCTCATTTCCATGTTCAATCCCTGACCTAAGACTTAGGGGGATACAGACAGGACACATCCTTTCCAACTGAAACAGAAATGGTGACAAGAACTATGGAAGACATTATTGCTTAATCATGCAATTTGCCTCTTGAAATGTTTTATTTCAAAACAGACTTGCTGTACACTCAATTTAATCCAATGCATTTAGATGCATACTAACACATTATACATGTTACAGATATATATTTATTGAAATACTTGCCTTATATTAAGATACTAATTAAACTTTCTAATGGAACGGCCTTACTGTATAATAGGCACGATTAAGGGTATCAGAGCCTTATTCATTGATATGATAAAAAGATTCATGTCCAAAGATCTCAGATACCTCAAGGACAATTAAATGGCCTACATAACTTTATCCTTATCCTTTTTTTAAAAAAAGAATGTGTTTGTGTGTGTCCTTTTGAATCAGGGTTGATTTATGGTGAGTGCTTGGAGAAGTCCCTGAAATTTTATTGACAAAGTGAAAATGAAGTGCTTTGCTATCCCTTCTGAGGGCTGACAGGTAGTGACTGGCCAAAATCACCCAGCTGGCTTCATGGCCAAGGTGGGTGTAAAGTTCAGTCCCCTAGTTTCTAGCTAATCTAACCATATCTTTGCCATGTATATTCCCTAAAAATGCATACTAAACCAACATTTCTAGTATGTTTAATGCAGAATTTAGGGGCTCACCAGAAAATTATCTCATTTAATACATTATCTACTTATTAGCTCTCTCTTTCCTCCTCCTTATACACACAGATAAAATAATGTTATAATGGTCTAGTTGCCCCTCCCTCATGACTCTGGTTCCAAACTAATTGTTTTGATCCTCTGTAGTTATTTTGACATGGTTTTAGGTGTACCACTATGCAAGATAGATAAAAGCATGCTGTTCCCAAAACATAGTTGTAGGAACAAATGAATCTTATTTCCAGCGATTTCTGAACAGCTAATTTCTAACTGCTTATCATCTGCTATTGCCAGCTTGAATTTTTTAAAATATAGTGTACTACATTTTCTATCTTCAGGAAATCCTTAATATGGAAATGTATTAAAAATGAAGAATAAATGCACAGATGAGTGATGGTACTAATATAGTTCAGATACTTCCATAATACAAATCCCCCCGAAAATCTAGTTATTACTATTATTATATTTGTGAAAAGTTTAAATTGAAGCAATAAAAATAATTAAATCAATTACAAATTATTTACAAAACCTATATGTATTAAAAAGAATATTGGAAACTAAGAAAAATTAATACAGTACAATGTTTCTACTTTTTATATAAAAGTAGTACTATTGTTTTTGTACAAATCACTATAAAAGTGAGATTGGTAAATTTCATTCAGTCAACTTTTAGAATTTTGTACACATACGTTTTTGTCAAGAATATATAATCATTCCGCCCCCCCCCCCCCCAAAAAAAAAAATAATTTAGGCTGATATGTTCTGTCTTTAAAAAACTGAATTCCAGATTTTCAGGATATAATTTTAAAATAAGTTCTTTAAACATTTGGCTTCTTTCTAAGTACTTGGCACACCATAGTCCTAATAGCTAATCTAACCTACAAGGAACTATCAAAGGATAGAACCATACAACAGATATACCATTGTACACCTCACAGCATCCCCATTTGACAGCCCTGTTTTTTAAGCTGCACTGGTTGCCAAGATTCTTCCACAGTTGTCACTGGCTGCTTTCATGTGTAATTCTACTTATGTCCTGTTTTTGCCAGGTAGTAAAATATGACAGTCAGTTTGCTCTGGGTCCCCTGAATGGAATAGTGTCTTATTTCATGACCCAGGAAGTTCATCTTCTCTGACATGATACCTGGCCTCTGGCATGAGTTTTCCCCTGAGAGCATTTTCCCAAATAGGTGTTGAAGATTTATTCATTTAGCCTTTTTAATAAGCAAAAAGGCCTTTGTTATATGTTACATATGTTCTAATAAATTTCTCTGGATTTGTCATTTTGTTTATTTCCTTTATTGTATTTCCATTTATTTTGTTGTATTTCTGTTGTTTCTATATTGTGAGGTATCCGGAATTAGCCTATGGTTGGATGGAACCACAGATAGAATTTATAATAACTGTGATATTAACAATAGATGGAATTGTGCTAATATATAAACTAACATATTTACACAAGGAAACAAATAATGGGTTTGTCAGATTCCTGTGTAGCATGTTATTTGCTAAGACTTTGGGGGGCCTGAATATATACTTGAAGATACTTTGCTTCTGAAAAGCTGACTTATTTAAAGCTTCTTATATATGTAGCAAATATCTTATTTTCCTAATCTCAGCTTCAAAGTGAAGCAATAGTCATATGTACTCAAAATACTTAACTGGAGAAAAATATGATTTTAATGTATGTAGATAATTAAATGTGGATTTTTTATTATAAATGCATAATAGCTCATCCAGATTCCTGAAACCCTTCCATCAAATTTTAGGTGAATCAGATGAAGCAAATTAAACTATCCAGCTTGTACCCAGTGGGGGAAATTGGTGGATGACTCTTCAGCAGTCTTGCTGAAAGGAAGGGCCCTGTCTTTCTCTTTTCTGCTCAAAAAATGCTTTCTTATTTTAATCATATGAAAACTTGCCAATAAGAAAAACAGTCAGGTTCGCTCCTGTGCTGGTTGCTATTACTATGATAGAGATCTTCATGCATCTTGCAGTTCATGTATTACCCACCCATGCCAGTTTCCTGCTAAGTCAGTTATCTCTACAGATCTTGTAGTTTACTCCACATCAAAATTAGACATTTTAGCCATTAGTGTTATTTTATCCAAACATAGCCTTTATCCAAAACCATTTAAAAGTAAATCCATTATGACAGGTCGAGTAATCAGCAAACTCAAAACAATATAATCTTGCCATCAATAGAGACAAGTTTACAGCATGTCAGATTTTTATCCATTTTTAACACAGCAAAATGTGCATGTTCATATATAGAATCAGACAATTGATTTGTTTCTCTACCTTCCGACTGAACATTAAGTAGCAGGGCTGCAAGTTTATTTTTAAGTACTTTGCACAATTCTAGTGAAAATGCTTTGAGCCCTGGAGCTTTCATGATGCTACATTGTCTAGGGAAGTTTCAATTTCAGACTATTTCAAGGATGCCCTTAGTACAGACTTTTGTTTATTGTAAGAAGATGGGGAAAGAAATAGGGAAGGAGACAAAAATAATGCTATTTACTGCAAATGAATCAAAATACTCCAAATGTATTCAAAATACTATTTCTAATGAGATGGGCTACTTATACAGATTTATCTGTCTAAATGAAAAAAAAAACAACTCTTGCTTTACTTGGATAATTTACAATTTTAGTTTCTAATGCTTTTACAACTAATTCTTTGGATCCCTGGTAATGTTGCTAAATGTTTGGCCTAAGTTGAGTCTTTTTATTTAGTTCATGTTGTAAAATTACCGAATGCTTGTTATATTTATTTTGCTTATTTTGGATGGGAGATGGAACACAGTTCTGTGATCTTCATTGAAGTGTTAAGTCTTATAGTATTGGGTTTGCATTTCTATATGAGATATATGAGTTTTGGGATAAGGCTTGGATCCTGGCAAGTATATGAAGAAGTCCATATGGTGTTCTTGCATAATATTTTTCAAAAGTGGTTTGATGTTGCCTGCTTCCTAGGGGTGAGGCTCTGGCTCAGACTCACCCAGCTGGATTCATGTCTGAGGAAGAACTAGAACTCATATATTCTACGTATTTAGCCCAGTCCCTTTAATCACTATGTCAAAGTGACTTTCACATAAAAATGCAAGTAATAATGTATTCCTGCATTTGATTTTTTTTAAAAAAAAAATACTGCAATTCATTTGCTTGTAAATTAAATCACTGCATTAATCCCTTAATTACTTATTTTGAAAAAGAAATTCAAAAGAAATATATCATTATTATTAAATTGTCCCTTTAAAAATCTGAAGATGTATTGGAACTTCAATTTTCCAAGTCACTCTATTGGGGAGATGGGCTGCATATGAATTAATTAAGTAAATAAGCAAATAAATAAATAAATAAATGAAAACCCCTGAAGGCTATGATGATTGGGACTCGTGAGAGTGCAATCGCAACATATCTAAAGGACATTCTATTTGTGAATACTAACTTAAAGTTCTTTGAATTCATTGAGAAGCATCCTAGCATAGCTGTCAAATATTAAATGGAAAAGAAGAGTTGTTGTAAAGTTTTGTTTTGTTATGTTTTTTTTTAAAAACTTGGTAGCAAGACAGTTGGTTTCTCCCACACATTCAATGTCAGTGTGCTGCAGAAGGAACATAGTGACATATTGCCATCCACTCATTTCCACTTAGTGACTGTTTCCAACATAAACATTAACGCATCCTCATAAATACTATTGTGGGTGCCATAAAATATACATGGTTGTTTTTTTTAAAAAACCTTGTATTATAATTTAGTTTAAAAGCAGGCAAATTAAAAAAAGAAGGGGGTAAAAGGATTAGTAAAAAATATTTTCTTTTGGGCTGTCCTGCTTAGTTCAGAAATAAATTGTACTATGCCTTAATAAGATCCACAGAAAGCTAATTATTGTATAGTTGCTTCAGGATTAATGGAAATCCTCTTTTCAGATTAATAATTAACATTCACAAAATCTCGACAAGAATGTTTCCTGATGTTCTTTATCCAGTCTAAAATATAACCAAATTATTTCTATTGATAGAAGTATAGTGAAAAATTGTGCATTAAAATAATTAACATATGAGTAAATATACATAAAAACCATCAGTCTAATAATATTTTTAACTGAGAGAACTCACAGCTGCCTTAATGTAGGAATGAGAAGGAATAACTGATTTTTTTGATTAAAAAAAGGAAGCACAAAGTCAATGAGAAGATTGGAAAATGATACAAAAGAAGAAATAGCAGAGATCTGCAAAGAACTAATAGTTAATTGCAGCTTTGTTTTGCTTATTAATTAAAAAGGCTAAATGAATAAATCTTCAACACCTATTTGGGAAAATTGACAGACTAAGATGAATGGCCTAGCATCCCTGTTATCAACTTGCTTAGTTATTTAATTTATTTTAATTGATTTTTTCATTTCCCTGTTATAATCATGAGGAGAATAGAAATATTCAGATTTTCCAGTAGCAAGATTCTAATTTGTACTTCAGTCAAATATAGAAATCAGGGATTGTGTCAGTGTTGATATCTCCAGAGTTTTCTAAAGATAATCACCCAAGTGCCTAATAGTAATTGTGGTTTGTAGAAGTGGGTTCATAGAACAAAGTAGTTATGAAACTGAATTCATCTCCTTGAGTCTTAATGGATACATCTTTTTATCCAAATATAAGGAAAAAATCCAAAACTCATTGCAGTTCCAACAATTTATAGATAATGAATTATTCATTCTAGTGATTAGGACTGGTGCAGTCTACCAATGATAAACATAATATTTTTCTTTGAGTATAATATTTGGAATAAATGCCATTTCCCTCTTGCATTCAAATTCCTATTGTTGCATCTCCGATCTTGTGGGTTTTACAACATCTGTAGATTTTACCTGACAAATGCTGCTGCTGAGGTGTTCCAGGTGGGAAATACTAGTTTCAGTTCAATCCTGACATAATTGAATGGTTGGGACTCTCAGTCAGATCTAATGACCTTCCACCATTAACCCTGAACGTGGTTATACCGCTTTACTGCTACTTGGTGTGCAGTCTGAGAGTTGGCCTGGATTCATGGCTCTTATTTGAGGAACAATTGGCAGCCATAGCTAGAACAAGTTTATTCAAAGAAATACATCTTGTTCATGAAACAATATTTGCAAGGAAAGTTAGTGGTGTAAGTGGAAAACATGTCATTTGTTGTAAAATGCAAACTCTTGAAACGCCTAGTGTCCAGATAGACTTTAGAGTAAGCATATGGCTTGGTTCTGAACATTTCAGTTGCAAGAAAAGTCTCAAAGGGAGGGCCTTGTAAAAAAATTGAGTGCAATCAAAGTTCCATTTTGTTTGCATGTGTTTCACACATGTGGTACTCATAAAACCAGGTGGAACTTCAGTTGTACTTTTGTGGACATCTTTTGCCTTTCTTAATGATATGCTGCAGAAAACCTTCTCAAAAGCTTGCCTTTTCTTTCTCTCATCTCAAACTATTTAAAGCTAGTAGTGTTTTGCATTTTTTCAATACATTATGCTCTTCATATAAATATGCATATTGTAAATAGGCTAGTTTTTATCAGAAATGTGCAATGTAATATTTTCTACTGAGAAAGCTCATCCTCTAGATTGCTGTGAAATACTCTAATTTTTACTTATACTCAAATTATATAAACAACTTGAACCACTAGGGTCAAGGTTCTTATAGTAGAAGGTAAATATGTAATATAATAAACGTTTCAGAATATGCTTGTGAGCCTAAAGAACATGTCTGTAAAAATGAAATTAGATGAGGCAAGAATAAACAATGAGAAAACTATTAGACTACTGTGAGGGGAGAAAATATCAATTGGAAAGTTGCAGGTAATAGGCCTAGGAGTGAGCTTGCAGGCCTCGATTTTAAACTAGCAAAATTACAAAATGTGCCAGACTAATAAATGTGCTGACTTGTGCTGCATTTTCTGAAATGCAGAAAATTCTACTTGATATGGATATATTTAGAGCAGGAAGAGTGAGATGGTGGGAAATGAGGAACTGAAAGTAACAAGTGTATGAAAACTTAGAATGTACACAGGAGTTTGCAGAGAGTGACGGTCAGTAAGACAGAACAAGGAAGTAAGTTGTGAAATGCGTGCAGAAAAGTATTTAAAAAATATCTTGGGAAGAGTTCAGGGTTACCGGCTGAGCTAATCCTTGCTGGATTCAGCTATGACAGTGGATTTTATTGCAATAAGAGGCTAATTTAAATAATGCTATGTTTGCTATTCATGTTCAAAATTGTTCATGAAACAATAAACCTCTGATCTTAAAGTAAGATTTATTGCCTGTAGTTGCTTGTGGTTTCCCTTTGTTTTTTATGTAGGGAAAGTTTTTAACACTACCATTAATTCTAGTTTCAGTTTTTGTCACTGTTTATTTATTTATTTTTATTTATTTCTTGGATTTCTAAACCGCCCCCTCTCCCAAAAAGGGACTCGGGGCGGTGTACAGTCAAATGCAGATAAAAATACAATAATATAAAACAGTTAAATACATTTGGGTGGAGGAGATAAGGCTGTACAAGAAATAAATATACCATAAAAACCCTAAAAACATCCCCAATTAAAATACCCAAACCCAATTAAAATATATCCCCAGGAGGTAAAACTAAGAGAGTGCCAGGCCAGCTGATTGAAATAGGTGAGTCTTTAATTTTTGACGGAAGGAACGGAGGTCGGTGGTAGTTTGAATATCAGGGGGGAGGTCATCCAGAGGGTTGGGCCCATCACAGAGAAGGACCTACTCCTAAGTGTCGCCCGCTGGCATTGCCTAGCGGACGGCACCAGAAGGAGTCCCTCCCTGTGTGAGCGGATAGGTCGCAGGGACGTATGTGGTAGGATGTGATCCTGCAGATAACTAGGTCCTATGCCATGGAGCGCTTTAAAGATGGTAATCAATACCTTGAAACGCACCCGAAAGGCCACAGGTAGCCAGTGCAGCTCGCGCAGGAGAGGTGTTACGTGGGAGTAACGTGTACTCTCCATGATAACCCGCGCGGCTGCGTTCTGAACTAACTGCAGTCTCCGGATGCGTCCCAAGGGAAGCCCCATGTAGAGGGCATTGCAGTAGTCCAGGCGAGACGTCACCAGCGCATGAGTGACCGTGCGCAGGGCACTCCGGTCCAGTAGGGGGCGCAATTGGCGCACCAGGCGAACCTGGTGGAACGCCCCCCTTGCCACGGCTGCCACATGGTCCTCCATTGACAGCCGGGCATCAAGGAGGACGCCCAAATTGCGCGCCCGCTCCACAGGGGACAGTTGTTCGCCCCCTATGGCCAGCGATGGCGTCAGCTGACTGAATCGAGGTGCCGGTACCCACAGCCACTCGGTCTTGGAGGGGTTGAGTTTGAGTCTGTTGTCCCCCATCCAGACCCCGACGACTTCCAAACACCGGGACATCACTTCGACAGCCTCGTTGGGGTGGTTTGGGGTTGAAATGTACAGCTGAGTATCATCAGCATAAAGGTGATACTCAACCCCAAAACCACGGATGATCTCACCCAGCGGCTTCACATATACATTGAACAGGAGAGGCGAGAGGACCGACCCCTGTGGCACTCCACAAGTGAGTGGCCTCAGGGACGACCTCTGCCCCCCTGTCAACACACATTGCTTCCGGTCGGAGAGGTAGGAGCCGAACCACCGCAAAACGGTGCCTCCAACTCCCATCCCCTCCAACCGGCGCAATAGGATACCATGGTCGATGGTATCAAAAGCCGCCGAGAGGTCTAATAGGACCAGGATAGAGGAACAACCCCTATCTCTGGCCCTCCAGAGATCATCAACCAACGCGACCAAGGCTGTCTCTGTGCTGTGCCCGGGTCGGAAGCCGGACTGGCGTGGGTCTAGATAGTCGGATTCGTCCAGGTGTCGTGGGAACTGCTGCGCCACCACATTCTCAACAACCTTCGCCAAGAAGGGGAGGTTGGAGACTGGACGGTAATTAGCTAGCTCCATTGGGTCGAGCGAAGGTCTCTTGAGCAAGGGTCTCACCACCGCCTCTTTCAAGGCGGTTGGTAAGTATCCCTCACCCAATGAGGCGTTCACCAGGCCCAGAAGCCAGCCTCGTGTCACCTCCCAGGCTGCCAGTACCAGCCAGGAGGGGCACGGGTCCATTGAACATGTGGTGGGCCGCAGCCGTCCACGCAACCTGTCCAAATCCTCGGGGGCAACAGAGTCAAACTCCTCCCAGAATGGTCTCTCAAGACTCGCTGTTGACGGCTCGTCTGGTCCACTGACGGAGGTCCATCCGCTCCGGATCTGATCGATTTTGTCCTGGAGATATTCCTCAAACTCCTCTGCTCTTCCCTGTAAGGGTGTCTCACGCGTCCCCTGCGATAGAAGGGAGCGGGTCACCCGAAACAGGGCTGCAGGGCGGTTATCCGCGGACGCAATAAGGGCGGCACAATATCTACCCTTGGCCGCTCTTATTGCCACAAGGTAAGTCCGCAAATAGGCTCTTACCTGTGTTCGATCAGATTCGGAGCGTGAGGACCTCCACCTGCTCTCTAGACGTCTCCTGTGGCGCTTCATCACCCTTAGCTCCTCAGTGAACCAAGGAGCCCGGGTGGGTCGATGTCGCAGGAGAGGTCGCAAAGGCTCAACCCGGTCCAAGGCCCCAGTCGTCGCCCTATTCCAGGCAGTCACTAGGTCCTCGGAGTGGGAGTGGGACAGGGCTACAGGTATTGGCCCAAGCTCTGTCTGGAATCTGTCCAATTCCATCAGGTGCCTGGGGCGGTACCAGCTTGTAGAGTCTGGTTCCGCCTCCTCGCGGTGGGGGATAGTGCCAGGGAAGTCCAGCCGGAGGGATGAGTGATCTGACCATGACAGGGGCGTGATGACTAAGTCCCCTATTCCCAGATCACTCGTCCACTGTTCAGATACAAAAATGAGGTCCAGTGTGTGGCCCCCTTCGTGAGTGGGGCCCTGAACTAATTGGGTCAGGTCCATGGCCGTCATGGAAGCCATGAACTCCCGAGCCACCTCGGAAGCCGCTCCCGTTGACGGCAAGTTGAAGTCCCCCATGACCAAAAGTCTGGGAGTCTCAACTGCCGTCGCTGAGATTAGCTCGAGGAGCTCGGGCAGGGCTGCTGATGCATAGCGAGGAGCCAAGTATACAATCAGCAAGCCCCACTGCCTCCCTGGGCCCCAGTTCACACCAAGGGACTCACACCCAGGTATCTGAGGGACAGTGAACTCCCTCGGCTCTAAACGTTCCCGAATAACCACCGCCACCCACCACCCTTACCCAGGGCCCGGGGCTGATGGAATGCCCGGAAACCTGGTGGGCACATTTCCACGAGGGGTAAACCACCCTCGTGGCCCAACCAGGTCTCCCTTATCCCTGCAAGGTCTAGCTCCCCCTCTGAGATCAACTCATTAATGAGGGGGGCCTTGTTGGTAACAGACCTTGCATTGCAGAGCATCAGCCACAGGCCCTGGCTCTGTAGTTCCTGTCCACCTAGACTGCAGGGGTTGGTACAAGCGACCGGGCGTAACCAGCAGCCACGGTCTCCCAACCGACCTTGGGATCTTATCCTGTCCTCGCATCCCCTCCTCCCCACGACCGTTGTAATAGGACAACCCTCTGCTCGAGTGACCTTTATTTTCCCCCCCTCCACCGCATCCCCGTCCTTCCTAGACTCACCTGTTTGTCCGGCACTGGCTCTCCTCCCGGTCTGATTAGCCCTCCCCCCCACCCTGGAACCCCCTAAAAAAGATAAAAAACATTTTACTAAAAATCCCCTTAACTTCCGGTTCCTGCACCTCTCGGGGTCCACGAACCCGTCCTCGAGGCGGGCCCTTGAAAGAGCCAAGGGCCAAACCTGCGAGAGAGGGGCCTCCCGCAGGCGGAGCAAGTCTAACCTCGAATAGGTTATTATCAAAATTCCAGTGGGGGTTAAGGTGCTGTAGATGGTAAAAATAAGTCAGTATGGGGGGGGGGTAAAAGGCATTAGTCCCATAAGTCAGTGTGGGGGGGGGGGGTAAGAGGCATTGTCCTGGATGATTCTTCAGTAAAGAGTAAAGAGTGGGGGGGGGGGAGCAGATGTCCAGATGATAAGATTAGACGGATATGGCGAAGATGGAAAAAATGGTAGAAAAAATGGGTGATAGCCCCAGCTGGTAAATGGTAAGATAGTAAAATAGATGATAACCCTCCATAGTCTTAGATGGTCCTAGGTGGGGGTGGGGGGGGATAGATACTGTTGATAGATACTGTTATAGTCAGATGGATGTAATCCAAGAAATTTTCCACATAGTTTCTAGGCAAAAGAGGAAAAAAAAATTATAAAAATGTATTTAGAAATCGGTAACTTGAACTAGTAGAAACAGAGAGAAAAAATAGTTAGCAATACACAGGGCATTTCTAGCAGCCATGGATCTTCAAGCATTTACAAAATTTATATGGTCTACTGCGATGTATTCCTTCCTAGATATGTAGGACTCATGGAGAATTATCAGAATTTAAATAGAGTACACCTTGTACAAAATTGTGACCAATTTGCATCTGGTTCTTAATCAATATCTTATTGAAAATCTATCCTCTTTTTACTATTCTTTCCTTTCTTCTCTTCTTTTAAACACTGTGAATGTGTAATAAACCTCAGAAAACCAACTGATATAGAAATATCATTTAAATACCTGCTCTAATTCTCACAGGTCATTCTCACTTATAGTTCTGATCTATAATAGGACTATGATACACCTCATTGTAAAGTCTTACCCTAGTGTAATTAGAGATGTATCTTAAACCACCCAAGATATTTTTTTTTGGGAGGTAAGGAATTTCCCATACCACAGCTCTATTCTGTGATAGATATCCCCTGGGACACTGTTTAATTTATTTTTATTTTATGGATGTGTCACTTCTGATTTTATGGGAGATTAGGGTTTATATATTTTTCCTTAACATACAAATATTTTGGAGGTTTTTAAATCTACTTCTTAATATCTAAATACTTATATTTTATTCATAAGGCATTATACCTTATCTCTTTTTTACTTTATTATCACTTAAATAGACTTTCTACACTTCAACTATCTTTTTTTTACCTTTTACCTTGGTTCTTAATTTTCTTGTAACTTTATAATTTTATATTTATATAAAAAATGCTCTATTTCTACAATAAACCTGATCTATTATAAGAATGTAGGTTATCCAAGTATAAACAGAGAAAGATCAAGGACAGGACATCTGATAATATCATTCTTCTAAAGCATGAATTTATTCAAATCCACCTGCATTATTGATCCTCCAAACTAGCTGTCATTAATATAAATGGAACAGTGTAGATCTTACAAAGAAAATTCAGAAAATATTGTATATTTCTTGCCATGATGTACAGCATTTATTTGGGTAGCCTAGTCACTGGAAAGCATATTATAGTCCTTTGGATAATAGTACTCTTCAAGGTGAGATCTATGCTCAGCCTCTTGGCTTTCCAAAAGGGTGTGGAAACCTGGCTCTGACAATTGGTTTGTCGTTCCAATGGGGACATACCATTCTGAGGTGGTTACTAGACTAAGAAGAAGATCCTATCTCCACTTGCATTTATGTATTGTTACATTTTATAAGAATGTTTAATGTTTTTAATGTTTTAATATTCTAGTTGTTTTACATTACTTTATAAGGTTCTAAACTGTCAGAATATTCATGAACTGGAATAGGATATAGCAACAAGTCAGCCATTGGGGACTGGCTGGAATAGGACATGGCAATTGGGTCAGCCAATGGGAACTATTTTGTGACTGAGAGCCATGCCTGAGTCTATGCAAGAGAACTAATTTAGTCTCTATTAAGCTCTGAACTCTGAATTGAAACCAATCTTTCCTCTGCCTGTGTTTTGCCTGTATCTACTACCACGTTGGAGAATCCACTATTGGTATTGTACATTAACTCATGTGTTATTATGTATATAAAGAAGCTAATGAATCCTGCTGAATCAGTTATCTGTGTGGGCTTTCTGGATGTCATTTATGCAACAACTCTGACATAAACCACCTGGAATCACTCAATAGTAAGATAGGCAGCATAAAAATTAAATAAATAAAAATAACAATCAGTAAATATTATGGGTGTTTTTTCTAAAAATTTTCAATAGCAATGTTTTAACCATTTAAGATATCTTACTGCACAAAAACACTGTTGGTTGATTGTTGCCTTTTAGGAAACCCAACAAAAAGGGGTATGGCCATGGAACAGTGCTTGGTCTAACATATCCTGCCATCTTCCTAGCATATCCTTTTTCTATATTAAAAATCTGCACAAACCATCCTCATATATATGTAATGTAGGTATCTGTAAGAATTATGTTATGCATGGCATCCAAAAGTTTAAATTATCTTGCGATGAGCAACACAGATGATTAGGGGAATGGAAGGTAAAACATATTGAAGAATGGTCACAGGAACTAGCCATGGCTAGTCTAGGGAAGAGAAGGACCAGGGGAGACATAATAACAGTGTTTCAATATTTGAAGGGTTGTCACAGATGGAGGGGGGGGGTGTCAATCTATTTTCCAAAGCACCTGAAAGCCAGACAAGGAAAAATGGATGGAAATTGGTCAAGGAGAAATATTCTGACATTGAGAACAATAGCTTGCCTTTAGAAGTTGTAGGAGCTTCACCACTGGAAGCTTTCAGGAAGAGACTGGATGGCAATCTGTCAGAAATGGTGTAGGGTGTCCTGCTTGGGTGGGGGTTGGACTAGATGACCAACAACATCCCTTCCAACTCTGTTATTCTGTTACTGTAAGCTGAAGCATTAGAGAAAAAAAGGCAACATATCAACATTTAAAAACATAAGAAGAAATGTGGGTGATAATTTCACTAGCTGCCAGCATGTCTAAGTAACTGCTTTTAATAGTATTTCAAGTAGATTAATTCAACCTACATATTAATTCTCCACTCTGAAAGACATTCCTGAAGTTGATATCATCTTAATAAAATGCACAGAGGTCATCTTACAAGTCTAATTGCATGATATATGAATGTCAGGTTTCTTTATTCCACTTGTGGCTTTGAAAGTCTTACATTTTTATGATAAACAAAGAGATTAATAGGGCCATTATTAAAGTGTCTTTTATAGCTAACTTATATTAACAAACAAAGGTAAAATGAGGTTCTTTTCATTGGCAAAGTATCCTCACTCAAGAGATGTAAAATAGGATAAAACAGTTTATGATTTAAGGAAGTCATTCTGACCCTCCAAACGGCTGTGCCCATCTTTTCATCTTACACACTATTAGAACATTCGAAATAAATGAATATTGGCAGCCATGAATTTTCTGGAATTAGATCTCCTGTATTTCTTTATTTGCCAGAGATGCTGATTATTTCTAAGTCAAGACATATTGCTTTTAATCTTGCATTGCATTGGAATTAAAACAACTAGTATTCTTGCCATTAAAAGAAGAATGTTGAGATTGATAAAATTTGGTAGGGGAAGGTTAGATATGGAGTCATTGACCAAAGTCAGCAAGCAAGAAATTCTAATGTTTTGAGGATGTTCTTTCATTATGCATTTACTTCCTATGTGGAAGTTCTTCAAACTTCTGTTTTATACATCTGTGCACATACATACATATACAGATGTTAAATAACATGAAGTAAAGTCCTGAGTCCTGAGATACCTTAACTGGAGTACTCAATGGCTTATCTCCTAGGCAGAGCATCTGTGGCCAGGTTGGGAGAAAATCAATGCTTATGGTTTTACTTCTCAAATGTTCTCATATGTTTTCTCTACTATAATAAAAAGAACTCTGGGTAGCTTACAGTATATGTAGAACCAAAATTAAAATATCTATAGTTCAAATAATACCAATTCAAATAATAATAAGAATCAGATTACACACATACCATGAAAACATAAAAATAATCAGAAACCCAACAAGAACACAAGATGGCATCAGGTGTAAATTTTAACAAAAGGTTCTCTGGAACAATTTAGTACTGAATATTTTCCAGAAATCCAGAAAAGTGGAGGCCAGCTTGATTCCCCTGAGGAGATCGTTTTAAAGTATGAGAACTGTATAAGATAAGCAATGTCTACTAGTTTCAGCTCCATGAACCTCTTTTTTTTATTGAAAAAGTTTTATACAAACAAATTTCCCCCCTTTTACCCCCCCACCATATAATGTAAATCACATACAAATACTATGCCCCCTCCCCTCCCCCAACTTAAAAAAATTTCTCATTCAAATATTGTACCAAATACTGTACCTCCTCCCCTCACCCCGTCTTAAGGTAGATTACTCATTCACATATTGTACTCCCTCACCTCCCAACAATGAAATATAAGTTTCTCTTAAAGTAGCAATAGCCCATTAATCCCATCTTAATCCCATCTAAGTTACTTAAACATATATAAATCATGATATAAATTTCTCTTAAAGTAACAATATTTCATTAATCCCATCTTCTAGGTTAATTATGCATATATATTACCCCACCCTCCACCCTAACCCTCCCCCACCTCCCACTCAAACCCACCCCCTGACTTCCGCTATACACCACTCTAACAATTCCAAGCATCCCATGTATTATTTATGTATCATCTATCAGTCTAAACATTCTTACCTAAAGGCTACATAGTACTTCCTAGTCTGGTATTTATTCTGTATGTAATCAATCCATTTTACCCATTCCTGTGTATAATTCTCCTGCTTCTGAGCTTTTAGGAAAGCTGAAATTTTTGCCATTTTGGCGAACCCCGCCACCTTCTGAATCCATTGATCAATTGTCGGTAAAAAATCTTTTTTCCAATGTTGCACAATCAACAACCTAGCTGCTGTGACCATATACAAAACCAATTTTGTTTCCCCTTTAGTAAAGTCCTTAGTTATACCCAATAAAAACATTTGCGGAGTAAATTGTATTCTTTTCTTAAATACATTTTGCATAACCCACCATATTTTTATCCAAAAAGCTTTAACCTTGTTGCAAGTCTACCATACATGAAAAAAGGTAGCATCTAGGCACCCGCATCTCCAACATTTTGGTTGAACATTTGGGTACATGCATGATAATTTTTTAGGATCTAAATACCATCTGTAAAACATTTTATAAAAGTTCTCCCTTAAATTCTGTGACTGTGTAAATTTAACATTCTGAACCCATATTTTTTCCCACGTGTCCAACATAACCACTTCACCAAAATTCTGAGCCCATTTAATCATACAATCCTTAACCAATTCACTTTCTGAATCTCTTTCTAACAGTACATTATATATTCTTTTAACTTGTTTTGGACCAGTCTCTTTTTTCTGCTTGATCAGTTCCACTTCTTTATCCATAAAACCGACCCTACGATCTTCTTCCCATCTCTTCTGTAGCTGTATATAATGTAACCAATTTAAAGTAATTCCTTCTTCCAACAGTTGTTCCAAAGTTTTTAACTTCCATTCGTCCCCATCAGCAATAAGCACATCTTTGTATAAACAACCCCCGAGTGACTTAGTATTCATAATCCCCATGGTGTCTGCAAGATCCAACCAAAGTGGTATTTTATAATCCCAATTGGGCCGGTGCTTCTTCCATATTCTCATCAGGGCGCTTTGGAGAACATGATTGTTAAACACTTTATCCACCCTGTCTTCATAAAAAAGATATGCATGCCATCCCAGAACAAGATCATGACTTTCTATGTTCAACAGTTCCGTTTTTATTTTCCCAAACCAATCTGCTACATGCGTCAATACCGCCGCTTCATAATACAATTGGAGGTTTGGGAGTCCAAGGCCACCTCTTTCACGAGTATCTTGCATAATCTTCATTTTTACTCTCGATTTTTTCTCCTTCCAAACAAATTTATTTGATGTTGCTTGCCATTTTAACAAAGTTTTATCTGATTTAAGCACCGGTATCATCTGGAATAAAAAGATGAATCTAGGTAGAATGTTCATTTTAATTGCTGAAATCCTTCCAAGCAAAGATAATTGTAACTTTTATCTTTTGCCACAACACTTCATAATTATTTAGGAAAAGTTTTGTATTTGATTCTGCGATTTGTATTCCTAAATATTTGACCTTGGAAACTATTTCAAAACCTGCTAAACTTACAAGTCTCTTTCTTTGAATCTCTGTCATGTTTTTAACCATCATTTTCGTTTTGTTTTGATTTAGTCTAAACCCGGACACCATGCCAAATTCTGCTATAATATTTTTCATCTGGATTATTGAGTTCCATGAACCTCTTGAAAAGGTGGCATGATAATAGGGACTTACTTCATTGTTTAATAAGTGATACTTATTTTTGGGAGCAACTTACCCCAACCAGGATGAGAGTTTTGATAATCACATTTCAATAGTGATTGCCTGAGGAATATAATTTCAGAGGTGGAGGTAACAATATAGTAAATGATCTCCATTTTTGACTTGATTATCCCATTTTTATGACCAGATTACCATTGGCATGCTATTGGTCACAATATACTGATAGTTAATGCTAGACCTGTTTTCAATAAGCTCATCTTCATTGACAATTTGGTGATGGATGAAGCAGCAGATCATACACTGAAAATTGACTGTTAGGGATGACAGGGCTGCCTTGTCAGAGATGTGTTCAGAACCTTTAGCATCCTTGAAGGCAAGGTTAGGGAGAACTACTACACAAGCTGCACTTGTTGCTATTTGACTTCCAAGTGCAATGCAAGATGCTGGTTATTAGGGGGTAGAGCTTCATGTTGTGGTGATACGGCGACTTTTCCAGCTTCTCCAGATAGCTGTTGAACTCAAATCGTCTGGAGGGTCCAATCTGGACCTAAACCATCCCAAAGAGATGGTGAAAGGTAGGCGGAGATCCTGTGGTCCCAGAGACACCTGCAAAGTCTCTGGTGACCTGGAAAAAGCCCCCTTTGCCAGCGATCGTGAGTCAGTCCCCAGGCTGCTGAAACTGCTTATAGCTCCTATACGCAAGCACAGGAGAGAAGCATGTCATTTTGGTGAAAGTTTTTAAATCTTTTTTTCTATTGGAGAGAGAACACTCTAAATTTGGAAATTTAATTTAAAATAAAGGCTGACTAAAGAGAAAGCGGCACATATAAGATGGCCAACTGAAGTTTTTCTTTTTTCCCTTTTTATTTTCAGAAGCCAGGCTGGACTTTCAATCACAATTCAGTGTAGATTGGCTTATTGTGCTTTTTTATACTTTTACTTTTGGACTTTGTGGGGACACTGAATATATTTAAATCTTAATTGCTTTGAAGATTTTTTTCTCTTTTTTTTCCTGTTGGCTTTTCTTTTTGTATTTCCGATTTTCTGGTTTTTTTTTTTAAGCTAAAAATAGAGCTGGAGAAAAATTAGCATTGTGAGTTGATACAATTAACACTGCCAGCTAGTGGACTTGATACTAAGTTTTATTATCTGAACTGTTTAGAGAGAAGCTGTTCCCTTGAAGGCTATTTGGTTAAGAACTAATAGGGGCAGGAATACAGTTGTTTACACAGCTGTTTCCTGTGGAACTTTCAGTATCTTGAAACCTACTTTGGACCAAACAGAAACTCTAAGGGAAAGCTCAGAGTGACCTTGGAAAGACTTTCATCTTTAAAAAAAAAGACTTTGAATCTTTTTCTTCTAGCTTTGTGGCAGATGGTGATTTTTTTTTTCTTCCTTGGCTCCTTGACTCCTTTTTTTTGGAAACTTTGAAATATTGATTCCTGATTTTTCTTTGCTCTCTTTTCCTTTTGAAGATATTAGAGACAAATGGATGGCTTGCTCTAAAATTGGACTGCAGATTTTTTTCTCTCTTTCTTTTTTTAAAGTAAGAGATCTTCTCTTTTTCCTCTTTCTTCTCTCTTTTTTCTCCTTTCATTTTATCTATAACTTTGTATTTTTATAAGTTGATGCTTAAGTCTTTGAGATACTCCAGTGGTTATTTGGGACTTTTACATTACTTGATATTAATTGGACTAGAATACAAAAGAAAAAAATTAGAAGATGAGTAGAAAGATAACACCTGTTGGTTCTACAACAACAACCCCTGCCTCCTCACCTGCAGGAGGACAAAGATCAATACAGTCGATGCTTCAACAAGAAAAAGAGAAGGGAGTAACCTTAGAGGCAATTATACAAGCGATACAGAAATTACAAACAGCAGCTGACAGCAAGGATGAAAAGTTAGATACAATTGTAAAGAAGACTGAGAGTATAGAAAAAATAATTGAGACAATAGAGCAATGAACTGAAAGCATAGAACAAAAAACAGTTAAATGGAAGGAAAAATAGAAGATATGCAATATTGGATGATGAAATACGAGGACAGAATCCAAAAAAGTGAAGAAAAGGTTCAACGAGAAGAGAAGAAATTTGAGGAGTTTGACAGCAGATTGAGTGACGTAGAAAGGGAGAGCAGTGGAATATTAGGATGGGAGATGGATAGGTCTGGATTTTTCTTAAGATGTCAAAACATAGAAGAAGAAAAAGGAGAGAACCTAGTTCAAATAATATCTGAAATTTTGACAAACGTATTAGAGATATCCCAAGAGAGGATGATGGATGGCATAGATGAAACGTTCCGAGTATATACAAGATATGCAATGAGAAATGCCCTCCCAAGGGAAGTCCACGTAAGATTTACTAAGAAAGCAACTAAACTACAAATATTACAGAAAACGAGAGATAGAAAATTAGAATATAAAGGCAAGGAGATTGTAGTTCTGAAACAAATTCCGAGAAGAGTAAGAGAGAAGAGAAGAGAATATCAATTTTTGACTAAGGTTCTGATTTTAAAAGGTGTTAATTATAGATGGCTCATACCAGAAGGTCTATTATTTGCATGGCAAGGACAAAGATACAGAATAGATACAATCGATAAGGCAGAAGCTTTCTATGCAGAACACTTCAGAGAAATGGCTGTGAAAACTGGGGAAGAAGAAGTATTGGTACAAGTACTGGAGGCATCCATAATTGAAATTGAAAAAATAGAAGGTGCTGTAGGCAGAATTGATAAAGAAGAAGATGCGGTGGGTGGCGTAAATCCCAGAGAACAACGAGAACCCAGATCAACTAGAGCTATAAATCCTGTATATAAAGTATAAACATGGAAAAAATGGACACAATCAATATAAACGGACTTAATTCAGCACTTAAAAGAAAGAAAATATTTTACAAATTAGAAAAGCTAAAACTTGACATAATCTGCCTACAAGAAGTGCATATTCAAAAGACACATGAATACATACTAGCACAACCAAAGCTTGGAAAATGTTTACTACACTGGCAAATTGTAAGAAAAGAGGACTGATCTTCTATATTAAAGATAATATTCCAGTGAAACTAATCTATGCAGATGAAGAGGGAAGAATCTTGATGGTGCAAATTATGGATAATATTAAAAAAATATTTTTAATCACAATTTATGCACCTAATGAAAAACAAGATGAATTTTACAAAAAACTCCACACAAAAAAAATCTGATTTGGACTATGTTGATATGTGAGATGGGAGATTTTAATGGCATTGTAAACTACAAAACACACAAAACAAAGTTAAATAGAAAATTGCTTCCAAAATACTTTTTCAGGATGATAGATGAAACAAATTTAAAAGATATTTGGAGAGAAAGAAATCCTACAAAAGAACAATATACTTTTTATTCAAATAGACATTCATCATTTTCCAGAATTGATATGATATGGGCCTCCACGGAACTGATTTGTAATGTACAAGAAATTGAGATTGAAACAAGCTCTTGGGCAGATCATAATCCAATTACAATCAAATGGAAATGCCAAAGGACAAGATCCAGATGGACACTAAATAATATCATATTGAAAGAAAAAGCCTTTGTACAGAAAATGGAAAAAGAACTGGCCTTTTTCTTTAAAGAAAATAGAAAAGAAAATGCATCAATGCAGAATCTTTGGGATACAATGAAGGCTGTTACTAGAAATTCAAAGAAAAGACAAACACATAAATCTCTAGAGAACGATTATAAAATACTTGAAAAAGAGCTACAGAGATCTCCACAAAAAAGATGTTAAAATAAAAATGGATATAATTAAACATAAAATGGATCTACTGGAAAAGGAAGAAGTGGCACAAAAAATAGAGGTACTAAACAGAACTACTTTGAAAATGCAAATAAGCCAGGCAGATGGTTGGCATATAAACTGAAAAAAGAGAGAGAAGCAAGGAAAATATTGCAGCTAAGAGATGAGCAAGGACAAATTCAGTATGGAAATGTTGAGAAGAAGAAAATTATACAAGACTACTATGCTAAGCTGTATGAACAAGAGAAAATAGAAGAGAGAGGAGTCAAAAAATATTTACAGGATGCTAATCTTTCCCAGATACCAGATGAAACTAGAACAATGTTGGAAGGTAAAATGACAATGATAGAGCTAACAGAAGCACTTAAAAAACAAAATAATGGAAAGGCCTGGGACCGGATGGATTACCAGTGGAATTCTACAAAACATTTGAAGTATCCTTGTCTCTCCCACTCTTAGAAGTTATGAATGAAGTGATGTCTGAGAGTAGAATACCTAAATCATGGTCAGAAGCACATATTGCATTGCTACCCAAAGAGGAGACTAACTTAACACAAACCAAGAACTATAGATCAATCTCTTTATTAAATTCAGATTATAAATTATTTGCATCTATATTAGCAGAGAGACTTAAAAAGTACCTAAATGGTTTTATTCACTGTGATCAAAATGTTTTTTTTAACCAAAGAGACAAATTAAAGACAATATGAGGATGATATTTAATACTTTGGAATATTATGAGGCCCATCCCGAAAAACAAATGGCTTTGATGTTTCTAAATGTACAGAAGGCTTTTGATAACGTGAATTGGCAATTTATGTTCTTACAATTGGAACAGATGAATTTTGGTAAGAAATTTATTCAAACTATACAAATGGTATATCATAAACAAACAGCAAATATAATGGTAAATGGAGAACTGACAGACTCTATTGAAATAAAGAGAGGTATGAGACAAGGTTGTCCACTCTCACTGTTACTTTTTGTCTTAACATTAGAAGTTTTAAACAGAAAGATTAGAGAAAAAGAAGAAATAAAAGAAATGAAAATTAAAAAAGAATACAAACTACAAGCGTTTGCAGGTGATTTGGTTTTTATCCTTGAAGACCCACTAGAGACAGCACTCAAAGAATAGAGGAGTATGGAAAAGTAGCAGGCTTGAAAATAAACAAAGATAAAACAAAGATTTTGACAAAGAACATACCATTAAGACAAAAGGAAGAGTTGGCAGAAGTGTTGCACATTCAAGTCACAAACAAGTTCAAATACTTGTGGATATACCTTTCAGCTAGATGCATCACTCTTAAGGAGGACAATTATACTAGACTAAAGCAACAAATTGCAACTGACTTGATGAAATGCGAAAATCTACAACTATCAATGATAGGAACAATCTCTACAATTAAAATGAACATTTTACCCAGAATTTTATATCTGTTCCAGACAATCCCAATCAGATTGGGCAAGGACTTTTTTGAAGATCTAAACAAAATAGTTTATCTGGCAAGGAAAAAAGCAAGCATAAAACTGAAATTGCTACAAGATGCTAGAACAAGAGGAGGATTCGGCTTACCTGACTGGGAGCTATATTATCAAGCAACAAACCTGATGTGGATTAAGGAGTGGATAACACTAAAAAAATCTAGATGTAGAGGGTCATGATTTACTGTTGGGATGGCATGCTTTTTTATGGTATAAGGGAACTAAAGCACATGGTTATTTAAGAAGACATTATATAAGGGAGGCTTTGCTATTAAATTGGGAAAAGGTTAAAAAGATTACATTAGTTAAAAACTCCAGTCTGAATATTAACCATTGAAGCATTTTCATATCCAATAATATATAAAAAGGAACAAACAGTTAGATATGTTGAAATACTGAATGCAGAGGGTGAACTCAAACCTATCCAAGAACTGAAACAAGAAGGAATAGAAATGAATTGGTATTCATATGTGCAGATATACCCTAGATATAATGAAGATAGAAAATCAAATTAATTAATTTACAACAAAATGACTGTGCTAGACAAAATGACTGTGCTAGACAAAATTTTAACAGGTACTGATGAAAAAATAATTTAAAAACTATATGGATATTTATTAGAGGTCAAACTACAAGAGGAACAAGTTAAAGAAACTATGAGAGCTTGGGGGGGGGGGAAATTTGGACATGGGATTGATTTAAAGAAATGGGAGAAATTGTGGTTTCAAAATTATAAAATGACAATGTCAACTGCATATAGAGAAAATTTGTATAAGATGTTTTACAGGCGGCATCTACCCCCAACGAGAATTGCAAGAATGCCCAAGAATAAATCGGAAAAGTGTTGGAAATGTCGTCTCCAACCACATGTGGTGGACTTGCATTGAAGCCAAAATATACTGGACTAAAATTCACATGTGGTTGGAGAAAATGATACACAAACACATAGACCTTAAACCAGAGATATTTTTATTGGGAATCATACCAGAAATTTACAATAAAGGCTTGAAATATTTGATTGTAAGCATTTTAACAGCAGCTAGAATCGTATTTGCAAAAAATTGGAAAAATGAAACAATACCAAAACAGGAGGCAGTTATTCAAAAGATAATGGAGTGTGCTGAAATGAGAAAATTGACATTTGAAATTAGAGAATAAGATGAGCAATGTTATAAGATATGGGATTTGTTTTATCAGTGGCTGGACAAAAAAAAACTGGAAATGAAAAAAATGTTTGATTTATGTTTTAATTGAAGGAGATAAGTGATAATGCAATTATGTTCTTAAACAGATTAATAACGATACAATGAAAGACTGACATAGATATGAATTGAATAATTTAGAATATTTTGTTTTAAAATGAAGGATAAGTATAATAATGAATCTATGTACATTTGATAGATGATTGGTGATATTATGCATAACTCTAAGTAGTGATGTATATTATAAAGATAGCTTGTTGTTGATAAATAGTTTAATAAGGAAGTAATGAAAGATTAGTATATGTATGAAGTGAGTATTTAGAATACTTTGTTTAAAAATGAAGGAATAACATTTTTGCTTGAATGTATGATGTACAAGGACAACAATGAACATAAGCATACTTGATGGATGATTGGCGGGATTATGAATAATTGAAAGTAGTGATATATAAACATAAACACTTGGTAATTTTTTTTACACTGTAAAAATAATCAGAATGCGATAAGTGATTACATAAAGGTATATTGTTATTAAATAGACAATTAAGAATGCAAGGGAATTAGGTTCACTGAAAAGAAAGAAATATTAACCGTAATTGAATATATGATGTACAATGAAAGTGAGGTACCTAGTTATATTAGACGGAAATTTTGTGATTGTATATGTAATTGAAAATATGGGTTCACAAACGCTTGTAACCAAACAACATGTTGTATGTAATGGATGAGAATTTTTTATGTTGTCTTTTATGTTTAATTTTTTTTTTTAAAAAAGATGCTGGTTATTAAATATCATGAAGCCTAGTTTTCTGAGAACAGGCTGTCCACTCTTCCTGTTCACCTTTCTTGTTCTCTCTGACAGAGGAGGATTGCTTTGTGTTCACCCAATTAAACAATTATATTAGCAGGGCCCAGGAAGCAGGCTTTCTAAGTTGTTGTACATTTCTTTTGGAATAGCATTTCCCAAACATATACAGTATACAAGCCCTACTTTCAAGCTAAAAAGTAGTGTTGTGTGAATCTCTTCTCTGTTCCCATCTCCCTGGCCTTCGTTCAGGCTGTTTTGGATAATAGTTGAGAGGAGAAGGGGAGCTGATGTGGATATACTGTATATTATGTTGTTTCCTCAGATGATTGCTGAGTTCTTATGTAATGTTAGGAGTTTCTATGCATAATCTTGTCGTCTCTTTTAACCTTGTGCAGCTGTCCCAAATCATTTTGGAGTTGGGATGCATAGATACCTGACAGATAAATAAATATATTTAGTGTACCGTTTTTGAATTTTAAGGCCTGCCAGAAAGGCCTATGTTATTTGAAGGATTATCTTCAGCTGTGGCAGTCTGCCTGCGCTCTGCAGACATCAGTTGAGCTGCTTATTTATGCAGTACCAAGGGAGAGAGACTTTGGGATCAATGTCAATTGGGGCTGTTGAATTCTTACTGATGATTGACTTACATTTAACATTTTTTTAAAATTTCTGACATTATTTTATTAGAATATTGTTATCATGTATACCAGCTTAGTATTCACAAGGCATACCACCCCCAGAGTAATCTCAAACACAAGTGCTGAATAAATAATGAAAATGAGACCGAGATATAGCTGAGTGTATGCCTAAATGATAGATTTGAGAACTTTGGTATTAATTGAAAAAATGACTTTCCGGGCATTCTAGGAGAAGGAAATCTGTATACGCTGAATATACAAAAGAAAATACTAAAGCTGTAACAAGGGACAAAAACAAAGCAAAATGAGTGATCAGCCAAATGCTGCTCCAAAAGTGATTTTTGTCAGCAACAAAGATGCTGGTTATATACTCCTCTGTTTATGTGAATCAAGAAAAAAGAAGGCAATTTGAATTACATATTGAAAAACAACATATTTCAAAAGTCAGTGGGTTCAGGTAAAAGGATAATCATAAAAATGCTTAACCCTTGGACAGATGCTTGCTGCTCTGTCCTATTGGAATGGCTTATATATGGACATAAGACAAAAGCATGCTGTTCTTGGCTTGGCTGTTTGCCTATCTGCTATATCCACTTTGAGCTCCTGAGCATGGAGTTTGCTTCAAGACACAGACTTAGGATGAACAGGTGGAAGGAGATTTTGGGGTTGGCCACTCAGCAGTGAATCTGCACTTTTCATTCTGCACAGATTGAAATTCACTGCCTTATTTGACTTTCACGGCAACTGAACTGCTCATGAACTCTGCTGGAATTTTGGTTGCAAGTGGTTTTTTTTTTAGAAAAGAAAAAAAGAAAAGAAAGACAGATTTATGCACAGTTTGACCAATAAACATCAGTGACATATTTTGGTGATAAACAATCGTAACAAATCTCATCAGAAATTGGGAAATTTTGGACCATTTTTGTACAAAAAATATTTGCTACAATAAACTCCTGTGATAACATATTGGATCACCCACTTGTTTACTCTGCCTTTTTATTGATAGTGGCATTATTCCTTTCACAGTCACAATGATAAGATGACAGAGAAAAATAAAGGCTGATATGTTATTTTCTGAAATTTATTATTGAATCAAATTTCACTTAACATCTGCCAACCCAGAGGGAAGTAAACTATATTTAGGGAATCACAGCCAGAGAAGAGAAGAGATGGAATGGGAACCTGCAAAATGTCATTTCTTCTTAAAAAGGTTCTTGGCTAAAATTTTAGAGCATACATTTTACTATTCAAAAGAAATTCTTTTGGACTTGAATAACATCTTAGCAAGGTGAATGAAATTCAGTAAATGTTTCTGCATCTTTTGGCATTCCAATATCCATGTTCAGTTCATCTTAGATCTCTCAGTATGAAAGTGTAATTTAGTTTCCACTGAAATCTCTGATCTGTGGCTTTAGTGCCTTCATAATCCTGTTCTAGCTCTGAATCTACAAACACGAGTGATGAAGAATATACTTGTACATCTATTTTTAGTGCTCCCTCTTTACTCATTCTCCATTTTCCTAACACTATCGTTTGATTATTTTAGCATGCTGTACATAGGGTTATCTTAGAAAAATATTCAGAAGAAGTGTTAATCCTTGCAAAATACCACTGGAGGAAGAGAATATATTTTAGCCAAGTAGCAACAGTGAAACAGGCCTTATTTTTGGAAGGGGGAGAGAGAGAATGAAGGTTGTTAGAGAATTTCTTGAGCTTTATAAAATGTAGAAGACTATACAGTTTAAATTGAATTTTAAAAGAACAGAGTGCAAATGGAGAAATCAAAGTGAAATCCTATTGACTTGGCTGAGTGTAAAGAAGGAAAAAAAAATATGTTACCTGGAAAGAGAGCAAGTGATAACTGCAGAATTAATTGAGGTTTGTTATCATCAATATGTAGATGACACTCAACTGTACATCTCCCACAGCACTATCTTTATGAATATAGTGCTGTGGGAGGCCCAATGTCAAATCAGGGCTAGATTTAACCTTAGAAGGCAGAATGGCTGTACATTTAGAAATTAACAAGAGTCTGCAATAATACTAACTATAACTCTGGATATGGTTATTTCCCCCTCAAAGAAGTTATTGCACAGTCTTTCAGGTTTCAGTGGAATATCAGGTAAAAGCTGATGTCAGTAGAGTATTTGGCAAGTTTTGATAGGTGTGCCAGTTGCAGTCATTCCTAGAGCTGAAGGTCAAAATAGTAAAGGAGTTCCTGAGAATTTTACTCCATTAGTCGTTGTTGACTATATGAGGCAATGCTCATGTCGGGTTCAAGGCCATTGAGCCAGTCTTGTCTGAAGACATTTCTGTGGTCTTGTGACTAGCATGTCATCACAGAGTGCTCTTACCTTCCTAACAAAGTGGTACCTATTTACCTATTCACAGTTGCATGCTTTCAAACTGCTACATTGGTAGGAACTGGGGTGAGGACAGTTGTTCACCCTGTTGCATGGTCTCAAACCTGGGCTGCTGGCTTTCCAGCTGAGAAGCCCAGCATCTTAACCACTGATCTACCATGCTGCAAAACTGGAACTGAAAGCACTGGCAATTCATGAACTTGTCACCCCACAGGCAACTATTAAACTATGCTATATAGGGGACTGCCTTTAAACTGATAACTGCAAGTAACATAAAATGCAGAGCTCCACATGTTAATACTAGGAACAAGCTAATATTTTCATGTAACACTCATACAGTAGTAGCAGCATGGGGGTAGATGATTTCTAGATGGAATTGAAGGTGCTATTATAACCTTTAAAGTCCCATATTGTCATCTAGAATGTCTCTTGTTGCAGTTAGAATTTGCATGCCCAAGTCATGCCTTCATAGAGTACACATTCACTGGGAATCCTTTTAGGACTGCTCTGTGAAACACGGCAAGAGGGAATTCAGAGGCATGCATTTTCTGCAGGAATTCCTATCTTATGTAATGTTTTCTATCCAGAGACAAGGTTTGCACCCTCATTCTAGATATAATTTTTTTAAATGTTCAGTGTTGCTTTTGTGATGATGTAACTGAATGTTTATGATTTGAATTATTATGTAAATATATTGTATATTTTGATGTAACTACTTATTTCTTAGTTGTATTTTGTATTTTGCTGTTTTGAGTCAATCAAAATGATTGAAGAAGCATAAAAGCATTCATAACAAATAAAATAAATAACATGTCCCTAGGGTGCTAGCTATCACAGATACAGTATATTGAAAGATCTGCACTAATTAGAAAATGTTTTCTGGTCTCAGTAAAATTTTAAATAGTTCTGGACATGGTTATCCAGGGAATTGGCTGTTTTCACATTACATTACCTAGGTGTTAAGATCTATCATAGAGGCCAGTTTGACAGTATAAAGCATCTCTCTGTGGAAGATGCTGGAAAGGTCATAATCTTGTCTTATTCCCTCCCACATTCTGCTATTTCTTCAGAGTTTCTACTTTCTCAGCATTTCAGAAAGCAATTAAGGCCTTCAAAATAGTTTGCAAAAATCCTTAAAATGTTGCCTTAATTTCTTTTTATATCATTTATTTGCTTCCTTTTTAATTTTTCAGAAGTAGTGCATCTTTGGGAAGGAGGGGAAGAAGAGAGAAAGAGGTTTGTAAAACAAAGGAAAACATTTTAAAAGTATTTTAATGTTTAACGTATTTCATTACTTTGTCTGAAAGACCTTTCCAAATCAGAAGCCTCATGTGTGCCATAGCAAATTTATTTCCATAACAATAAATGGGTATAAATAAGTGAATACTTAGCACACTTGAATGCTTTCTTATATGAAATTCTTTGTCTAGTTTCCTGCTTGACTTCATTTCTTTGGATTTGACATTGAACAAACTATTGTTTTGAAATAAATGAATCTTGATATCATCAAAATATAGTTGTGGCATGGATAAAAATGAAGCACCAGCTCATTTTATGAAATGTTTATAAGTATGCCAGAGAGAAGGAAAACACTGTACAAACCTGAATGTGCTTGTAAATTATGAATGTGCTTGTAAATTTCTTGTGGCCGTAGCTATTTGCTCATATTGTGTGCATAATATTTTAACGAATCTTTATACAGCATAAAGGATAGTTTTAATAAATGCAATTAAACTTCTTAAAGTCAAACTTGATTCCTTGTGACCCTAGGGAAACATCCATGTTATTTTCTCAGCAACAATAGGGAAATACTTTGCCACTGCCTTGTTCTAGGATTTTTAATTTGCTTTTTATTCCTTACAGCTTTGAGATTTGTGGTAATTCTTATACAAATCAGATCTTTCCCTAGTTAGCTTTTCAAGATCATCCAAGACTGGCTAGATATTGCCACCTGCTGTGATTAATAAACATGAGGCTCCTCGGTATTTTGTTTGTCAAGGATTTCAGTTGCACTTAATAAATGTATTAGCATTTTAAGAAACGCTTAGGTTATTTTGTCCTTAAACAAACCCATGTGAGGAATGGTTATTATATAATGGAACAGAAGTCTTAAGTGATTGATTTAGCTATCTTGTTCTTTCTGTTGCTGAGAAACTGAAACTGGAATCTGGAGTGATTGGATTATTTGCAGAATATTCCATTTATTATAATTTTAAGAGTCTCAAAATTGTTTGGTTTCTTCTAGAAAGACTGACAGAGAAGGTAAAGCAATTAGTCTATTGCTGAAAGTTCACAAATAACTACAAAATAACAATTTTGGGGTTAACTTAAGTTTTAAAAAAATCAATTATAAGCCCAAGATAGAAAAAAAGGAATTTCCCAAAGCATGTATTCTTGAGTTAGAGTACCAAATACAACTGACTAATAATCCAAATTATCAAGTATTGATGAATTTTTCTTTTGAGAGCACAGGTGAAGTACTGAGATTACGTTGTGGACACTGTGCTATGTGGGAGAGTTTATCTATTCACAAATTGGCTGACAACATGGTACAGACAAATCACCTCAGAAGCCTCAGATGGCAAGAAGTGCTAACAGTTTCATGGCACATGGAAGTCCAAAATTGCTCCCTTAGGAACCCTAATTTCATTCCAAATTGTATTATTTAGGGAAACAGTGTTTGCCATTGAGCTATCTAAAATGAAGCATGGAATACTAGAACCTACCATTGCTGTGGAATTGAAAACTAGAAATAAAATGGCCATTTAGCCACAGTGGGTAGAAAAGCTTCAGAATGATGAAGACCCAAGTTATAGCTTCCAATAAAAACAGAAGCATGAGAAAAAGGTCAAGTTGGGACTGCTAAATTTTTTTGGGAAGATATAATAATGCTTGAAAACTTTAGCTTTCAAAACTATTATTGAGAACATTCTCAAATGTTCTACGTGGGTGCTCCACTTCAATTCTTCTAGATATTAAACACTAACAAGCCAGCAAGATATGGCAATATGCATAGGGATTTAAGCTTTGTTAACAAGAGAGAGTAAAAACACTGCAAAAACAGAGGAATCTTTCCCAAAGTGGAGAGACAGAGGATAGAATAATTTAAAATCTTATATTCAGGGGCATGATATAATGTAATAACTCTCTCCCTAGAGTTTAAGGAAAGATGTACTGTATATATCATTCTGATAGCTTATATACATAGGTATATGGATGTGCACATTAGTATTATTGTTGGTTCAGAGAAGGAACGAGAGAACTTTTAAGCCTATATTTGTTTCTGTTTATTGAGTTTCTAGATTTAAAAAAGAAAGTAAGAAAATACAGCAATGGCAGTACTTTCTGGCTCTGCATGACACAGCAGCAGTAACAGCTAATAGTCTTAGCCCCTAGAATTTTGAACTATCATTATGCCTGTTTGTGAGATTTCTTGAAAATAAGATATATTTGAAAGATTGCTTTGAATAGCTTTGCCCACACTATCCAACAGTTCTGCAATATTGATCCTATTATTATAATTACACTTTAGAATGAAAATGTTAAAATAAGTTTGTACATGTATAAATGAAAGCAGCAGAATGAAGAATTGGAAGAATGTATGTTATATTTCCCCAGATATTTTTGGGTAGAAGAATTATTTAATCTCAGGCTCCAAGTCTAAAGTAATGGTTAATTAAATTATGCAAAGTGGCAGAGATGATGAAACTGATTGCATTTATTCACATTGGAGAGGGAAGAACTACAACTGAGACATTTAGTATCAAGTACTTTTCTTTTATAGACTTTAGAAGCAGTAATTCTGTTAAAATTGGTAAAAGTGTGGAATTTTATTAGATATTACAATATATACATTGCTGGTTTTGTATTATACTTTTACATTTAATTTTTTAATTTTTTTTAAATGAAAATTTGAGAGAAGATTCATTTGTCTTGAAATTATTGTCCTTAAAAAAGTAAATGTAAATAGGAAAAAAATTAGAATACTACCTGGTGGTTAAAATTGCATTAATACTCTGGCTCTTACAATTCTGATCTAGCAGATAGCCAATAAAAAATTCTAGTGGTAAATTAACAATGTCTCAGATTTTAAGTATTTTATCAATTATATGATTTTAATGATAGTATCCTTATTTTTATATGGAGTGAAAATGAAAATGAATCGCCTCTTTTGAGAGAGAGAGAAAGAGAGAGATTTTGAGGTGATTTCAAATTATTTTCTTCTTTTCTTGGATTGTCTTGGCATTTCCCAAAAAACATTTGAAAGTTGTTTAATTTTCATTTCCTAAAATTTTCTTGTCAGTATTTTAATTTTTGGCTCTTATTTGCTTACTTGACCTTAGCAGATATGCAAACTTCTCATCACAGTTTCAAGAAAATCAAACTTAGACAGAAGAGTGGAGTGTTATTCTTTCAACAGTCTTCCTTCAGTCTGTTCTTACCACCCACAGTTCAATTTTAAAGCTTGCAACAAAGCTTATTTAAATAATGGACTTGTTATGGCCTTTGTCTCCTTACATTAGGAGAGAGCAACCAATAACTTGCAGGCTAAATGTAGTCTATCAGCATCCATTCTGCAAACATACAGTAGTGCTTGATATAAACATAATTTTTCAGCTGCACATTTTCTGCTATTTTAGCGAATTAAAGTGTTAATACATAATTTAATTTTTTGAAAGGCAAACATATAAATGTCTATAATCCTATAATATCCAGAAAGATCAGGAAAGTTCCCCCCACCCACTAGGTAATATCACAGCATCACCATATATATACTCATTCCATCAGAACCATATACTACAGAAAACAAAGCACAGTTTTCTGCTTTCAGTTCTAATAATTTTACTTTCTTTAAACTACAGTACTATCTTTAGGAGCCTTCCTAATCTTTAGGATCCTGGAAGTCTGTCATAGAATCTTTCCCTGACAATACCACTGACCAGCTCATAGAGTCTCATGCTTCAAATATTCTTGTCATATAGATTTTTCTTCCATGACTGTACTTTATTTTGCACAAAGTTTATTTTTCTAAAGATGAATTATTTCACTAATTTATTCATAAAGTACATTGGATTCAATACTAGCCAATACTGGTTCAATTTGGCTGATTTGAAGTGCTTTTTCCTCCTTCAAACAGTTATCCGCAGGGAGTTATAATATAATTTATCTCTCTTTTCTCTCTCAGATTGTATAAATTAAGTGCACTTTATTGATTATTTTCCCTAATCCAATATTCCATCTCTACAACTTTGTGAGAGAAAACATGAGATATTTATATAGCATATGCAATTAATACTTTTAAAGTTTTACTTATAAATATGAGTGAATCAACTATGGCAACTAGGCTTTTAGGCTACCAAATCTTCAGTTTAGTGCCCCACAATTGCATCTTTTGGTGATAGATAATTACAAGTCTTTCTTCTCTGATCTGGTAATCAACAGGTTTTCAACATCAAATTCACAGTTATCTGCTTATCTTAATTGCATCCTTCTGTTGCACCAACTGGGTGTTTTTCTACGTTGTTTTGGTACCTGTGTTGTCCAACCTCCATTTCACTTGATAGATATCTGGACTGACAGTTGAATCCTAGAAAAGAGTTATCTGCTTTTTGCCGGGACAGTCTAGAACAGGTGATATGTAAGGGAATACAGGAATAGAAAGTCTTTAGCGACTTTTGTGCTTCTCACTATTGGAATCATTTGAATTATCTATTTTGACAAAGACTTTTAGGCTGGATCTAGATGAACTTCAAAAGACTGATCTTGATAAGCTAGGTCAAGCCTGGGTAATTTTTTGATGGCATAGCATTAGGAAGTCTCATGGTTGTAAAATAGACTATGGGAAAAAAATCTATGAGAAACCACTTCCAAATTGTTGTTATGGAATTTTCATGGAGGGGGCTATGAAGTCATCAGGAATTAGATTTTCTTTACCTTTATAAGAAAAAATAGTATGAAGGTAGAATATCAATGAGTTACAGAAGGAACTGGAAAATAATAAAGGATATTCCTACAAAGTATACAAAGTTGGTTTTATATATGACAGCAGTTGTTATCATACATAGATTTGGAATGATCTGGAGAAAAATTGTTCAC
Organism: Natrix helvetica; assembly: GCF_964273705.1. Classification (NCBI taxonomy): domain Eukaryota; kingdom Metazoa; phylum Chordata; class Lepidosauria; order Squamata; family Natricidae; genus Natrix; species Natrix helvetica. The sequence continues at coordinate 132,597,618 of NC_138549.1, forward strand.
CCAGATAACCTTGATAAGTCTCTAATTCTATATTTACTACCTGATGATGCAATTTTATTTGGCTCAACCCAGGACTGTCATATTTTTTAATTGAAAGTGTGATCAATAATTCATCCTACAATGATTTCTTTCCCCTAGTGTGCCCATTTACAGATATATACATATAATATTGCTGTACTTCTATTTAATGCAATTTTATTTAACCTCTCCAATATTTCTCCTAAATACAGGCTGATACATGATGCATGAGAAGTAAGTGCAGTGGTGAATAAACAAAAACCTGTGTTTCCTAATGCAAATGCTGTTTCCTGACCTCCTGGGAGAAATGTGCAATTTTTCTATCTCTGATTTGGCTCACTCTTTCTTCTCTCTGTGCATGAGAATTCCAGATACTAGGTGGATTTGCAAAAATAAATGACTAATCATCTTAAAATAAAACCCATTGAGCATCTGCTTTTGAAACAAGGGAAGTTCCTGGATCCAAAAAGAATTCATGTCATTGTACTTTCCATCTACTGTTGGAAAAATCTGTTCTTTCATTGGCAGATTAGGATTAGTTGATATTAGATACCAGATTCAGCTTTCTTGCTCCAATCTTTGTATGATGTTTTAAAAACCAATCGTCCTTTATAGGGATTATGACAGATTATGACAAACTCTTTATTTTGTATGTAGCTGAAGACAGCTATTATCTCATGAGATATTAGCAAAGGAGTCATACTCATCCCATAGTCTATTTGTCATATAAATGGTGCTTCTATTACAACATAGTCATTTGTTCTCAATCTCTCATACAAGAACTTTTATTACAAGTTCATAACGTGACCGTCAAAAGAACTTTTAACCTAAATTCTGCTCAGTTTTTGGAAGAAATTGATAAATTACTAGAGCAGACCTGAGCATTTTATCTGGCCCTTTGGCTGTTCATGTCTGGCCTGTATGAGGTCACTTGGAAATTTAAAAATAAAATGTAAATAAGCATGCTGCAGGAGTGGAAGAATAAGACAAGTGCGTTCCTGGCAACAGAAAGACGTTTTCTGCACCTGTGGCAGACCAGCATTAGCTGGGCTGAGACAAGGTGAGGCATGGCTGCACATTCCTTCCACATCAGCAGCAGAGTTCAGCCTAGTTGGTTCAGCCCTCCACAACAATCCCAGTTTCTCATGTGACTCCTTCAGAAAGTGAATTGTCCACCCTGCATTAGAACATACAGATTATTTAAACTCTTACTTTAACAGTGACTGAACTGAATTAAGACACTCCTGTGCCTAATGCTGATTGCAAGTTGCATGCTAATAGTCCTAGTTTTATTGTGAATAATGCATGTGTCCATATACCCTGTTACTATCAATTGTAATGTCCTGGAGGTTCATAATATGCTTCTTGCTATGTCTGCTCAGAGAGCTGAACTACTTGGCCTCTATCATGTACTTCAAATGACTGACTCAACCTCTGGAAATATTTAAACAGACTCTTTATATGCTTTTGGCATTTGTATGATTGTGGACATCTATAAGCTAACAGAGGTTTTATTGCTAGTAATAATGTGGTTTTGAAACATGAGGCTTTGATTTGAGCTGTTCCATCTGTAATTGCAATAATAAAGCTACTGAACATTCTGGTATTATAAGAAATATGTTGGGTCACTTTGCTGCTAAACAAGCTGCTCTGTACCCTTCTTCTCATCTAAGGGAGTTGTGTTGGCTCCCCTTCTTTCTTCATCAATATCTGTTCTGTCTCCCTATTAGTTTAGGTAGCTTAATACACTAAATCAAAGAGGATTACAAAACCTAGCTGAGAATCTTCTGGAATGAGTTGGTTTTGCCTCAAGACTTTATCCTCACCTTTTTTTTTGTTGTTCTAAATGTTCACAATGCCACAGTTAGGGATTTTGCTTTCCTGTCTCTTTATGCTACATTTTTTGGAGATTGGCATTTCATTCAGCTTTCTGTCCAATATACTGACCCTGCTATTGCTCTTTCCTACAGCATCTTGGGATAATCCTTTTTCAAAATGAGAAACAAAGAAAGATATGTCAGACAGCTGGACTCGTGCCAGAATTTCAGTTAAAACGTTGAAGCTCAACTGTATGTCACTTTAGGATATTTTGCACTGTAGTTATTAAAACCTGAAAACAATAAAATACAAGTGAGCTTACATAAATGAAAACCATGGACTTCAGCTGCTGTTTGAAAAGTAATTGCAAAAGGTTTTGTTAAATCCACACAGGTAATCCCCAATTTGTGGATAATAAGTAAATCATACAGGGATAGATTTTCACATGACTCTTATTTAAATCTGTGTGGCAGGAAAATTGGAAAGACATCCTCAAAAATATATTACATACATCTAGGGTGATAATAAAAACATTAATGATATTGTTGTGACTTTGGCAAAGGACAAAAATGTCAAGCTAGCTTCGGATAGTATATAAACTATATGAAATTTACTTTAGTTCTAAAAGTTCTTCAAAACAAATATTTCCTTGAATATATATATATATATATATATATATATATATATATATATATATATATATATATATATATATATATATATATATATATATATATATATATATATATATATATATATATATATATATATATATATATATATATATATATATATATATATATATATATATATATATATATATATATATATATATATATACACACATACATACATACATACATACATACATACATACATACATACATACATACATACATACAAAACTGGATTGCCAATTGACCTGGAGACCTCAGGGTGATACAGAGCCCATTAAATTGTTGGTTACATTGTTGTCACCAGGGGGGTGGAGGTTTATTAGATTTGTACTGGGGTTTTATTTCTGTAAGGCGCCTGGAGTCACTGTAAGTTGGGAGACATATAAGTTTTCTAAATAAAAAAAAATAGCCACTGTTGTCTACATCCACAGTCCAGACTGGAAATACTGTTGTTTTAAATTCATAAATAGTAACAAGTATTGCTTGAGTATCAGAATAAAACACATTTATAGCATCTAATCAATGTTGATAGGAAGCGAGAGGTCCAGCCCACACCTTTGTGGGGTACCGCAAGGTTCCATATTCTCTCCACTGCTTTATAACATCTACATGAAACTGCTGGGGGAGATCCTCCAACACCATGGGATAAGATACTATCAACATGTTGACGATACTCAGATTTATACTTAATCTCCATCCATGGTGATCCAAGTGATGTTGTGGTTTCTCTTTTGGGCAGCAGAGGTTTCAACTGAAACCTGTTAAGATAGAGTGGCTGTAGATATGTGAATCCGAAGGTTTATTATCTTTGTTCTGGATGGGTGGCAATACTTCAAATAAACCAGAAGTGCAACTGGGAGTTCTATATTTGCAACTGCTCCTTAAAGAGGAAGTGACAGTCATGGCTAGAAGAGCCTTTGTAGCCATGGCTAGAAGCGCCAATATACCAACTGGATCATTTTATGGATTGTGAGGCTCTGAGCTCAGTAACTAATATCCTGGTCACATCCTATTTGAAATGCACTCCACATGGGCAGTGGGGGGGATTCAAATAATTCAACAACTGGTTCTCTGTCTTAATGATTTCTTCCAACAACCAGTTCACCAAACTGTTCAGAAAGTTAACACCTGGTTCTCATGAAGTGGTGCGAACTGCCTGAATCCCACCACTGCACATGGGGTTACCCTTGAAGAGTTTTCATAAGATACAATTGATCCAGAATGCAGCAGTGCATTCAGTTTTGGAGGCACAGGCCACTACGGTATTACCCAAGCTATACTGGCTGCTGATTTGCTTCTGAGTCCAATTCAAGGTCTTAGGCACTACCTTAAAAACCTTTATGACATAGGTCAAGGATATCTGAGTAGTCATCTTGCTCCAATGGGCTTGCCAACTCCACTTGTGTGGCAGAAGAGGCCTATGTCAGAATTGTGGTTAGTGGGGCCCAGAAGTAGTCTCTCTTCTGCACACTTTGGATCATCTTGCTGCAGAAGGTGAGGTCCACCACCACCCTTTTGGCCTTCAAGAAATTCCTTAAAACCTGGCTATGCTAGTTGGCATGGGCCTTAAGGACAAATGTTGGATGGAGCTGGCTAATGCAATAACACTTCTTTAAATCTGTGGGGTTTTTTTCAGTTTGTTTTACTCTCTTGTAATCTTAATCTGTTTTTATATTTATAAATTGATTTTTCTCCCATATACTTTATTATCTTGTAAGCCTCTCAATGTCACCTCTCATCTTACAATGATCTCCATCTAAATTTGATAGATAAATAAACAAATATGAGAGTGAAAAAGGCAGAAATGTCTTAAATATTTTTGAGTTTGCATATAGTTATTCAGCAATTTTGTTAAAGGAAAGGCACCAGTGAAGCAGCGCAGAGGTGGGTTGCAGCTGATTCGGCCCAGTTCGGGCAAACCGGTAGTGGAAATCAGACCTGGGTCGCAGAACTGGCAGCGAACCAGGCCTGCCATGCCCCTGAACTGGTTTCCTCACTGCTGTTTGGCTGTTGCCACTTTGGAAGTCAGTGACTGCATGTGCACAGTTCACTGTAAATTGTTCTGTGCATACATGCAGAACAATTTACATTGAAGAACGCACATATGCATGTTGCACATAGGTTGTGAACCGGCAGTGATGCTGGCAGCAACCCACCCCTTAAGCAATGCATCATGCAAAAAATAATAATGATGCTTTCTTTTGCTGGTAGATTTCCTTCATCCATTGTTAGCTAGCATTGTATAAAAACTAATCAACAAGTCTTTTACTATAGCATTAAGAGGGCCACCAAATTCAGTGATTCTAAAACCTGCCTGTGAATGCAAGTTTCCTCATTTGTATTTATCTTAGAAAAACCTTTCAAAGTACCATAACGGACAGAACATAGTATTTTTAAAAAAACCAAAAAGCATTGCACATTTATGTTACTGAATGCATTTCAGTACAACCGAGAACACAGTGGCTGGACACTATTAAAGCAAACACCAGAAATAGTGCAAGATTGGAAAATGTAGAAAGGCCTCATCCATAGAATTGCCAAGACTTGGATTCAACTGAATGGATAACATTATTAAGGTAAACAACTGATCTATGCACAATTTCTTTTTAAAAAAAACAGAAACTGTGGTTTGAAAGCAAAAAACAGCAACTTGCTGTAAGGCTTTCCATTCAAATGATCACAATCTGAATTATTAATTCTTTCAATAGGATGCCATTTCATTCAGAAACGTTGCATGCAAAAGATTTCAGATTGATAATATTACATGAAATTAAAGATAATTGCTATCAGTCATATATAAGGAATGCTACATTTTGGAATATTCTAAAAATATATACAACTATTATATTGATTACTCTATTTCAACTCAGCTGAAAAAAATGAAATCTCTACCACTTTGCTTTTGAAATACTGTATTTCAATTTTGCTAAGTGATTAATATCTTTTTAGAAACCAGATCAAACCATAATTGAAGTATTGTTAGATGTCTTAAAAAGCAAAATTATTATATCAGCTGAGTTCTTGTAAAAAGGAGAAATGAATGTACAGGGTGCAGCCAATTATAAATTTTCTGGGTCTCAAGTAAATTGTGCTAACACATCACAATCTATTTTATTATAGAGGCCTTTCTAGCTAATGACTAGGAAAGGAAATTCAGTAAGCAGATAATTTCAATAAGAAAAGATGGGCCAGAAGAAACCTTGGGTTTTGTTACAGATGTTTCTTGGTACTTACATTGAATGCCAGATTAAATTACTAATGCTAAAGAGGATCAAGAACTAATAGCAGTTCTAGTAGAACCATCTTGCCATTTTCTAGAAATTTTTCAGCTTGATAGAGTTGCTATAATTGGATCAAGTGCATTTTTAAAAAAAATGTTAATTTGGAAAGGACAGCTGGGGAATAATACTTGTCAGTAAAAGTACATAAACCAGAACTTTTTTATTAAAAAAATGGTAGTAGAACTATCACTTTTCTTATTATTCTCTGCAGTAACCATATTGCATCCTATACGTACTGTATGCATTTATATATTTATCTAGTTATTCATTTGTTCATTCATTCCCTGTTCATCTATTTGTTTTCCCTCTTGCCTTTCCATCATTGCCATGGAGAAGTTTTAATGCAACATTTTAAATGATGGGAATGTTTTTGGACATATTTGCTTGCTATGTGGCTTGTATTACCTGATCACCAAAGCTTTCTATCTAATACACAGCATTGCATTTGTAAAGGAAAATAAAAGTCTGTTTAAAGTGAATAATTTTCTGTTATGTCACAAATGTTGTATTGTATGATACTGTTAGATTGGGTAATGGATAGGCACACACAGGTTTAACGGTAACAACAGCTCTTTATTAAGTACAACAAGTGAGAACAATCCAGCCAAGGTTGAGTCTGACAGCAGCCCTTTTATAGGGAGCTGTCAGATCCTTCGACCAATAGGATTAAACCTCTGTTCCTGCCAGAACAAAGGACCTTGGTGGAAACCACTGTAGTTAGAAGAAGTATCTAACAGTTACTTATTTATCATTATATATTTAAAGGATGAAACATTTATTATAATAACATAAACTATGCTAATACAAGTATTGCAATAATAAGGTTTTTTTTTTGTTTAAAGCCAGGAGTGGAATGACTCTAGTCAATAAAAAAAAAAGATAAAGCAAATGTGCATCAAACCATAAACATTAAAGGAATTACAATGTAAACAATTTTAATAATTTAAGATCTTGGGTAAACAGAATAGTCTTAACTGAATTATGGGAAATGTCATTTAGTAGACACTGGGCTAATGTGCACTTCCAATTGTTTTACCACTAAAATGGTCAGTAACCAGGTTTTGAGGGTAGAAAGAGACAATGTCAACTTTAAATTCATTTTTCTCCCATTGCAAATTTGATCTGAAGGCATATTTTCTTATTGCAGTTTTCATCTTCTATCTCCTTGAGAGTTCTTGTCTCTTGGCCAAATGCTTTATTACCTCTTTACAAGATAAAAGTAGCTGTACATTGGCTATTTTGCAGAGGAAGTTGCAACAGTTGTGCTCATCTAAGTTCTTCTAATATGTTCCATTTATTGTTAGTCTTAAAATAGTACAACATAAACAAGCTTGCTAGTATGTTAGATATTGCTGATTCAAAACCTAGCAGAAACCTCTTAAAATTATTTTTCCTTCAATGTGTTAGCTAGATTTTCCTGGCTAGCAAAAACCTAATGCATTTCATTATTTCTCAATCACTTGCACCCCTTTTTATTTTATTTTTTAAAAAGTATCCACAACTATCTAGGAAAAGTTAACTAATCAGAAGGAGCTTAAAGGAAAGAATAAATAATTTTATAAGTTTCTGCCAGCTTTTGAATTAGCAGACTTTTACATAATATCAGTTTACATAAAACTTCTAGCTGTTGTGTTTTTAAGCATGATAAAAAGGATGCTAGAATTGATTAGAATGAAATTGGACTTTGATTTTATTTGATCACTCTATGCATAAGTTTTAAATTTGTATTGGGCATCTGTGGGGAGGGGGGGTCAAAAACATCGATGGCAATCATGATATTGATTGAAAACCCTGCCTCTTTTTAAATGTGTGTGCAATATAAATTAGCATTAAAATGGGGCAGATAGAAAAACCAAGTGATGGCAACCAAGTTAGTATTTTCATTGTTCCATTAATGACCTATATATGAGGGTAAAGGTTCGTTCTCCGAGCTTGTGGGTTGGTTTCCAAATCTTTCATTACCAGGCTAGGGAACATCTTCAGTGGAGTTTAGGAGATGCCAGTGTTTTGTTTATAAGGGCTTCAGGTATGGCTGGTCAAGTGAAGGTCTATTGATGGGTCAGCCATGAGTCATCAGGGTGTCTTGTAATGGTCTTGTACTAAGGAGATTACATCAGGTCAGGATGATTGGAAGGCGGAGGGAGAGGGTTGCATGGGTTGGTTGAGGGTTAGTGTTGTCTTGTGCAGTTGATTTGGATTCTGAGGGGTTCGTAGGCTGCTTGTAGATCAATATCTTCTAAAGCTCTTATAAACAGAAGAACTCAACTGAAGATGTTACCCAGCCTGGCAATGGATTTTTTTGCAAACTAACCCTCAAGCTTGGAGAACAGACCTTCACCCTCATCCTATACCCAAGCTATGAATAGAATAGAATAGAATAACAGAGTTGAAAGGGACCTTGGAGGTCTTCTAGTCCAACCCCCTGCTTAGGTAGGAAACCCTATACCACTTCAAACAAATAGTTATTCAATCTCTTCTTAAAAGCTTTCAGTGTTGGAGCATTCACAACTTCTGGAGACAAGTTGTCCCACTGATTAATTGTTCTAACTGTCAGCAAATTTCTCCTTAGTTCTAAGTTGCTTCTCTCCTTGATTAGTTTCTACCCATTGCTTCTTGTTCTACCCTCAGGTGTTTTGGAGAATAGCTTGACTCCCTCTTCTCTGTGGAAGCCCCTGAGATATTGAAACACTGCTATCATGTCAACCCGAGTCCTTCTTTTCATTAAACTGGACATACCAATTCCAGCAACAATTCTTTATATGTTTTAGCCCAGGGGTAGTATTCACCTTCCCTACCGGTTTGCAAAAAAAAAACCCTAAATGGGATTCCATAGAGATGGGGTGGGTTCTGCTACTGGTTCAGGCAAGCCGGTCCGAACCGGTAGAATGCCATCTCTGTTTTAACCTCCAGTACTCTAATCATCTTTGTTGCTCTTCTCTGCACTCTTTCTCCACATCTTGTTTACATCATGGTGACCAAAACTGGATGCAGTATTGCAAGTGTGGCCTTACCAAGGTGTATAAAGTGGTATCAACATTCCCCATGATCTTGATTCTAACCCTCTGTTGATGCTGTCTAGGACTATTTTGGCTTTTGTGGCAGCTGCAGCACACTGCTGGCTCATATTTCAATGGTTGTCCACTAAGACTCCATGATCCCTCTTACAGTTAGTACTGTTGAGTAAAGTACCACATATACTGTACCTGTGCATTCTTTCTTGCCTAAATATAGAACCTTACTCTTTTCACCATTGAATTTCATTTTATTAGATAGTGGCCAATGTTCAAGTTTGTCAAGATCCTTCTGTATCTTAAGCCTATCTTCTGGAGTATTGGTTATTCCTGTTAGCTTGGTGTCATCTGTAAATTTGATGAGTTCCTCATCTATTCCTTTGCCAAATCATTGATGAAGATGTTGAAGAGTATGGGCCTAAAACAGAGCCTTGGAGTACTCCACTGCATACTTCCCTCCATGTAGATGCAGTTCCATTGAGGACTACACGTTGAATGTGGTTGGTCAGCCAGTTCCGAATCCATCTGGTGGTGATGCTGTCTAACCAGGGGTGGGTTTCAGTCGGTATGCACTGGTATGTGCGTACCTGATTGTGAAATTTAGTGTGCCTTCCTGTACCTGAGTTCTGGAGGGAGTGTTCCCATACTGGAATGATCCCTCCCCTGGCCTGCCCCCCCACTTGCTCCCCCCGCCCAGTCGCTACTTGCTCACTTGCTCTCCCCCTGTCTGCACCAGGCTTGCCCCGCCCACTTCCTTTGCCAGAGCAGAAGATTAGGAAAAGCCCATGTGGCACGTGCTCCCTTTTCTTTGACAGCTGCCTGGTTTCCAATTGGGGGGGAGAAATCCATGTGTTTTTCCTCGTTCTGCATGGATTTCTCTCCCCCCCCATTGGAAACCAGGTGGCTGTCACACACACACACCACATGTGTAAAGGGAATGGATCAGCTGGGACGCTGGCAAAAAAGAAGCCTCTGTTTCTTCACTGCCGTGGCTCACAGAGGAAGGAGGCAGTGATGCTGGCCGGCGCTCTCTTCACTTACCACTTGCCACCACCGTTCCTGCGGCCCACCAGCTGCAGCCCTGCCTGTGCTGCCTAGCTAGCTGGCTGGCTGGGAAAGCGGCGAGGGGGCAATTGCTGGCCATCATCCCTGCCTCCTTCCTCTGCAAGCCGAGAAACAGAGGCTTCTCTGACAGCCTCCTAACTGATCCAGTGCCTTGCATTGCAGCAAGCGGTGTGTGTGTATGTGTGTGTGTGTGATGTGCATGCGTTTTGTGGTGTGCCCAACACCTTCGGACACCCACCTGGTCACCCACCAAGTGGCAGAGAAATCTGGCTTGGGCAGAAGGAAAAAAAGGCGTTTCAAATTAGCCCTCTCTGCTGCTCTGCTAAAAAGGTGGAGACTGAGGCCAAAAGATAACAGAATGACTAACCATATTCGGTTAACTCCCAGAGCAGTAAGAGGCTGAATTGGGAGCTGTATGAATTGGCTTGTAGGACATAGAATGCCATGATCATAGGATTTATTGGGCAGCAGTTTTAGTTCATACAATATATCTACAAATATAATTGGAAGGGATGTGTGTGTGTGAGAGAGAGAGAGAGGGAGGGAAGAGAGAGCGAGAAAGAGAGAAAGGAAGAGAAAGGAAGGAAGGAAGGAAGAGGGAGAGATACACACAAGAAAGGAAGGAAGGAATGGAGGGAGCGTGAGAGAAAAAGAGAGACAAAGATCGAAAGAGAAATAAAGAGAAAGACAGGAAGAAAGAAAGAAAGAAAGAAAGAAAGAAAGAAAAAAGAATGAAAGAAAAAAGAAAGAAAAAGAAAGCAGAAGAAAGAGTCAAAGAAAGATAGAGGGAGAGAGAGACAAAAGGAAGGAAGGAAGGAAGGGAAGAAAGGTAGGAAGGAAAAAAGAAAGAAAGAAAAAAGAAGAAAAGAACAAGAACTTATGACTACAATTGAGCCCAAAATTTTGGTTCTAAGTAAGAGCGTTGTTAAGTGACTTTCACCACATTTTCAAGTTGGCCACCCCCACCTGGTCACATGACTGCCGAGCCACTGCCACAAAACAGGCCACACCTACAGAATAGGTTCCAAAAAATGTTGATACCCACCACAGCTGTCCAACCCACATTTTTCTATTTTATCAAGTAGTAGGCTATGGTCCACTTTATCAAGTAAATTATATCAACAGCATTCCTCTGGTCAACTAATTTTGTCACTTTGCTATTTGCCACTATTGCAATATACATGTATATTTGCACAATATATATAGATGTGTCCAGGAACACAATTCCCACTCTACTCCCAGGTGAAAAGAAAGGATTGGCCATTTATTTCTTGCAACACAAGGATGGCAGGGCAGATTAGTAGATAAACTGTACAATGAGAGGATTGTGCTAAATTCCTGAAAAATTGTTATCCTAGGAACTCAGTCTAGAGTTACGATGCCTTGATTGTACAATAGGAATAGCTTAATGTTAAGCACATATATGTTCCTGTTGGGTTTTCAGAATGAGAGAAGCACATTGAACATTATCTTGGGGATACCTCCTGAACCTAGGTAATTCAGATATGTGAATCAACTCCCAGAATTCTCATCAATGGCAAAATTGACTGGGAATTCTGAAAGATAAATCCATACATCTGGAGGGCACAAAGATTAGAGAAGTCTGCTTAGGGCCTACACATAAATCTGTGTGAGATTATGCTTATTTATTAGATACCAAGGTTTCACATTATGAAAACCTTCATAGGTCAAAGCAAGCACTTTGAATTTAGACCATCAATTAACTTCCAGCTAGTATAAGCAACACAAGAGTAGAGTAATCCTTATTTATGGCTAGCTATCATTATTTTTCTTCAGCTTCAAAGGCAACCAGAATATTATGTATATTCCTACTCCCTTGATCATGGAATGTTATTACATTCTCTCCTTTTTTATTTAAAACACTAAAAAACAACAGCACCCAATCTCTTTGTTGATACATGGTTTGTAGGCATACAAACTGATAGAATGAATGATATTTCTTTAAAAGGAAAGGGTTGGGCAGTATTAACAGTATAGTTGGGGGGATTTTTTAAAATCAGACTTTTCAATCTTAAAATAGTTGTTTCTGTTCCTACACAATTTTACAGATAATTTGTTATGATCAAATTCAGATATGAATTCAGGATTTTGTAAATCAATGTGTTCCATGATTAGATTATTTGCAAGCACAAAGAAAAGTCTCTCTCTCTCTCTCTCTCTCTCTCTCTCTCTCTCTCTCTCTCTCTTTCCCTCCCCTCTCTCCCTCCATGTGGTGTACTATTTCACTATTTTTTAGTCACATGAAGTGGAAAAAGTAAGGTTCTAAAGAAAAATAAAAACAAAAAAGGAAATAAAGAAAATAATTTCTTCTAAATTTTGAAAAAGCAATCTTTTATTTACAAAGCAAGAGTTATAAGCAGAATGCTATTATTTATTTGTTGTTGTTGTTGTTGTTGTTGTTATTATTATTATTATTATTATTATTATTATTATTATTATTATTATTATTATTATTTTATTGGGGGTTGTATTCTGCTTTTATTATCATTATAAATAACTCAAGACAACACACATAATACTCCTATTTACTCATAGCAACGAATCTGTGAGGTGAGTTGGACTTGAGGGAATGATAGGCCCAAAGTCACCCAGTTGGCTTTCATGACTAAGGTAAAACTAGAAATTACAGTCTCCTGTTTTCTAACTTGGTGCCTTAATCACTAGAACAAAGTGCTCTCAATCTCATTATGCTACTATAGCAACTAGAACAAAAAGCAGCTTTAAACGTATTAGGGAGTATATAAGCTAAATTGAGTAAACAAACCAAGTTTAATGTTTTTTTCCTTCATCTATGAAGGAAAGAAAATACCAAGTGTTGGATAGCACTTTGCCAACAGCTTTTGAAGATTGAGTTTGGATTTAAGTAGATATTTATTAGAGTACCACTTATAAATAAGTGAGTAACACTTATAAATAAGACACAAATTCTGACTAATTCATACACATATACTGCTTATTATGATGTCACGTTCAGTGGTTGAACTAGCAATAACAAAGTTCATTGTAATGGCACATAATTCCAGACAAACCCTGAGTGCTTATGTATATCATTTTTATTTGACAAAGAGGAAGCATTGTTTTCATTGTGATTTGGCACTATAATGGTACATGATGGGCAACTAGCAGAACTCACAGGACAATATACACTAACTCTGGTTTCCAAGTTTGAAGAAATAACCATATTGTACAAAGAACTTCTCATAATCCATATTCAGGGTTTGTCACTGTAGTGAATATTGGGAACAATGTTTGCAGGTACTGCAATGTTTGAAGGTACTGCACTGTATAAAATTCTGTGCAACAATGCTACACACCATAATTTAATATGTACTTTACAATTTTCCTGTTCCACAATGGATTAGCTGGCACCAGTTTATGGATTTGTGCAGTTATTTTGTGGTTTGCAAGGGCTAGCCTAAATCAATGCAGATGTTGTTATTTGATACATCCAAGTTGAAAAACTACTGCTCTTTTATCAAATTCAGTTGCTAAATTCATAAAATATATTCAACCCTAAGGATGAATTGACCAAATACAATTTTAGTATTTATTTAGCATGCAGACTCCAAATATATTATGGATTAATACAATAACCTGTTTGTTGAATTTTCACAATTTGCCTAACCCACTGAGACTTAGCGTAGACTTCCTATTATGTTTTACCTAATACAGCTTTATTAAATTATAAAAGCACATGACCAAACACAAGATAAACTAAAGTAGTTGCAGCTAATATCTTAGGCGAAAAGTAAGGCATTGTTGTTAATGTCATCATTCATCAAATAGTGATACATTGCCAATGTTTTAAAGCCTCTTTGTTGGCAGTATTTTATGTAAGCAGTGTCACTGCGTTAATTGTTTGCTAGCTGCGCTGAAGATGTACTGCGCAGGTCATAGGCCTTATCTGACAATAATTTACTGCGCATGCTTCTTAACACGTTTCTTAATATATCACACATTCCAGAGACTTCTGTTCTTCTGTTCGTCTGCCAAGAAGGTGGGCGACAGTTGCTCTTGCCAAAATGTAACAATTAGATAGATTTGTTTATTTTATTTTCATATTAAATTTTGTTTTCATTAGAACATGTTCTCGGGTCTTTTTTTTAATTTCTTATCAAAAGATATGCTAACAAGGAGGGGCGACGGTCCGCACCTCAATCGAAGGTGGAAGGGAAACTTTCCATTCCTTCTCAAGCAGAATGTGGTATTTTTGTCCCACAGTTTTGGGAAATTGTTACCTTCAGCTGGTTATTCCCAGCTAAATTTTTATTATTTACAAGCACAGTGACTAAAAAAATCAGAATGACATAGGCCTTGGTGAAGTCCAATAGTTGCATATTTATACAATGACAGTGGTATCTAAAAATGAAACACTGGAGAAGAGATGGAGCAGAAAAGGCAGAGGATAAATAGATATATTTGCTGGATGGTTGAACCCTAGTTGAAAACAATCTGAGCTGAGAAATCAAACTTGGTTCTTATGAGAAAAATTCAGCTGTCCAAACTTTATGTAGTATAAAACACTCAGACTCCAAGTCTCATTTTAGCTCTCCCTCCTTTTTTATTTCTTTCCATTTAATTTGCAAGCTTATTTCATGATGGAGCAGAAATGTCAATCAATTGTACAGCCATCAGCAAAAGAGCATCACCAATCTGCATTAGCCAGCTGGGCTGCTTTCCAGAGCATCATCTACAACACATGAATTATTACCAAAACATTACTGCTGTCAGCACATTTCTTTCCATACAACTTCCTATTATTATTTTTTTGGCGGAGGTCCCTGAAATTTTAAACAACTCAATCTTGCTAACCTAATACAACTGCTTTTTGCTTTCAAAATGAACTTCTCATAAAAGTAAGAAGAATCATTTTACTTAAGGACGTTAAGGAAACATGTATAGTAGTCCTGCATTTTCTTTTTCTTTGCTGATCAATTGTTTAGTGAACCCAGTGCTATACTTTGCTATATATCTTTTATTTATTTCCTATATTTACATATAATTGCATATATAATTATACAGTATCTCTGTTTATTTACTTATTTACAATTGAATATATCACCAACCCCAGAGACCCTGGTCATAGCAATGAAACCTATGAGTTCTAGTGGTGAAGTGATTAAATTGCAGTATTACAGGCAAAAATTCTGTCCACAGCCTGGAGTTCGATCCTGAGAGGGATCCAAATTGACTCAGTTGACCCATCAGTCCAAGGTCAGTAAAATGAAGACTGAGATTGTTGTGGGCAACATGCAAATAATGCTTCTACATTGTAAACCACCCAGAGAGGGCTGTGGGGCAATATGGGGCAGTGTACAAGTGTAAATGCTATTGCTAATATTCAAAATACATCAAAACATAGCAATAGCAGTTAGACTTATATACTGCCCTAGGTTCTACAGATGAACACAGCTGGAGAGTACTCAGTTGACGAAGCTGTTGTATGTTCTCTGAAGCTGAAAGCAGCAATACTACATAGGATTTTTTGAGAATTAGTAGCACAGAATTAGATGGCTTTATTACTAAATAAATATGCACAGATTTTTTTTCCCATATAGCTGAGATTATAAGGCCACTCTATGTTTCATCCATAATAGTGGAATCTGAGTAGGAGGCAACAGGGCTAGAAATAAACAACTGTTCCTCTGGAAAGACCAGCAAAAATGGAGCATTTTCAAAGGTGAATTTGCCTGGAGGAGAAAGAAAAGGCTTTTGTTTTTGTTTTTTGCCTATAAGCAACTACATCCTTTCTGGCTAAGCCTTAGGATTTAGTTGGTCGTTTAAATGGATTTTATTTATTTCATCCTGTTTGGATTGCTTTATCTGATTTGTTATTATGAAATAAAAGAAAAAAGAGAGAAAATATACAACTATGCCTTCCACCCTTCTTTTGATCAAATAATCTTAATCAGCATCTTTAATCTTGTCCCCATCCTCTTCATTGTAAGAGAATTTATTTGTCTGAAATGGTATAGGACCATGATGGCGAACCTATGGCGCTCATGCCACAGGTGACATACAGAGCCCTCTCTGCAGGCATGTGAGCCGTAGCCCCAGCTTAGCTCTGCCACACATGCATGTGTGCTTTCTGCTGGCCAGCTGGTTTTTGCACTGCTGTGCATACGTGGGGGGTGCAGTGGTTGGTTCCTACCGGTTCGCACCGGATCGCGCGAACCGGTTGGCGACCGAACCCGGAAGTAACTTCTGGGAACCGGCACCGGTCCTGTCGCTCAATCGCCCTTGCCGTCCCAATGCAGCTCGCTCGCTCCCCCGCCCATCCGCACTAAACTAGCTAGCCCAGCCAGCCGCTCACTGATTGGCTGGAGTCCAGCCAATCAGTGAGCGGGCTGGAGGCGACCCGTTTAAAAGCGGGTCCTCCATTTCAAAACTCCCTTCTCTTCGCCTTCCAGGAGCTTGCTGCTTCCCTCAGGTAAGCAATTAAGCGCGAGGGGGTCGGGAGGCTAGCTTTGGCGAGGAAAGGCCTCTAGGCCTTCCCTCGCTGAAGCGGCGGGCTGGCGTGGGCCATGCGGGCGGCGGGCAGCTAGCTTCGCCCAGGAGAGGCCCCTGGGCCTTTCCGGGACGAAGCGCCGGCGTCGCATGGAACGCGCGGCCGCCGGGAAGCTAGCTTCGCCCAGGAGAGGCCCCTGGGCCTTTCCGGGATGAAGCGCCGGCGTCGCGTGGAACG
This sequence comes from Natrix helvetica, assembly GCF_964273705.1. NCBI lineage: Eukaryota > Metazoa > Chordata > Lepidosauria > Squamata > Natricidae > Natrix > Natrix helvetica. Next base: position 132,614,194 of record NC_138549.1, read on the forward strand.
CGCGGCCGCTGGGAAGCTAGCTTCGCCCAGGAGAGGCCCCTGGGCCTTTCCTCGATGAAGCACCGGCGTCGCGTGGAACGCGCGGCCGCCGGGAAGCTAGCTTCGCCCAGGAGAGGCCCCTGGGCCTTTCCGGGACGAAGCACCGGCGTCGCGTGGAATGCGCGGCCGCCGGGAAGCTAGCTTCGCCCAGGAGAGACCCCTGGGCCTTTCCTCGATGAAGCACCGGCGTCACGTGGAACGGGCGGCCGCCGGGAACCTAGCTTCGCCCAGGAGAGGCCCCTGGGCCTTTCCTCGATGAAGCACCGGCGTCGCGTGGAACGGGCGGCCGCCGGGAACCTAGCTTCGCCCAGGAGAGGCCCCTGGGCCTTTCCGGGACGAAGCACCGGCGTCGCGTGGAACACGCGGCCGCCGGGAAGCTAGCTTCGCCCAGGAGAGGCCCCTGGGCCTTTCCTCGATGAAGCACCGGGCTGGCGTGGGCGGCAAGCCTCCGCGAGGCTAGGCCAAAAGCCCCCCACCCTCCCCTCTCCAGCCTCGCCTGGCTGGCTAAGCCCTAAGCAGTCTTAAACAGTCTTACCTGTCCTCCTGCCTCTCTGCCTGTCTGCTGCCTGTTGCATCAATCCATCGCATCGGAGACCTGCTGATTCTGCCTGCTGGTAAGTAACCTGGTTTTTTTTCTTTTATTTTTTTTAATGTATTTTAAGATAATATTTTATTTATTGTGCATAGAATTTTTTAAAATAATTTTACTTAAAAGTATTGAGTATAGAATATTTTAAAATGGTTTACTTCAATTTATTGTGTATGGATTCTTTTTTAAAATTGTCTCAGACTATTTTAAAAAAGATTCTATCCAAAATAAATTAAAATAAACCATTTTAAAATATTCTATACTCAATACTTTAAAATGTTTTGTGTATAGAATTGTTTTAAATTGTTTTATTGTAATTTATTGTGTATTGAATGTTTTTAATGGTTTCATTTTAAATTATTGTCTGTGGAATAGTTTGAAATGGTTACAGTATAAATTATTGCTGGTGGAATAATGGTTACAGTTGGTACAATACCTTAAAATAGTTATAGTATAAATTATTGCTGGTGGAATACTTAACAATGGCTTTTAAGGATTTTTTTTTATTTATAGAATATCTTTTTTAAATTATTGTTTGGGAATTTTTATGTTTTAATTGTTTATAAAATATATTTACTACAAGAAATGTTATTCCTTTTTGCAAATGTTTTCTTTGTGGTGCAATATGTTGCTTAAAAGTGTTCAGACAAGGTTTATATATCTCAAAGTGGGTGCTTTTCTATGGGCAGGCCAGGTTGGTGCAAGGCAGCTTTGCCACATTTAATGTGTTTCACCCTGGTTGTTTAGGTAATTCTGAGGTGGTTGCTGGTTCTGTGAGCTTCCTGGCACTGTCCTTTATAATTTCCCACAATGACTTGATGGTTTTTATTCCAGTGGCTTTGTCTTTCCTGTCCTTAGGGTGGGGGAAAAAACACTGGTTTCATTTGCAGTCATTGGGGGGGGGGGACAAAAAGGAGAAAGAGGGAAGAGGTGGGGGAAAGTGGGATCCTTGCTGCTTTCTGAGCTTGGTGGTTTTTTTTACAGACATTTCACTACCAAACTAGGTAACATCATCAGTGCTAGATGGGGTTGTGGGGAAAGGAGGAGGAGGAGAAGTCGAAGGACAAAAAGGAAAAAGATAGGGAGGGAGAGGACTGTGGGGTCCTTTGGTGTTCTGTGAACCTGGTGGTTTTTAATTATTTTGAGAGAATTTTTATTTATTTATTGTTTATAGAATGTTTATTACAAGAAATGTTATTCCTTTTTGCAAATGTTTTATTTGTGATGCAATATGTTGCTTTTAAGTGTACAGGTTGGTGTATGGTATGTGTCTCAAGGTGGCTTCTTTTCTATGGGCAGGCCAGGTTGGTGCAAGGCAGCTTTGCCAGATTTTGTGTGTTTCTGTGTGATACCTGGTTGTTTAGGTAATTGTGAGGTGGTTGCTGGTTCTGTGAGCTTCCTGGCACTGTCCTTTATAATTTCCCACAATGCCTTGATGGTTTTTATTCCTGTGGCTTTGTCTTTCCTGTTCTTAGGGTTAGGGAAAAAAACTGGTTTCATCTGCAGTCTTTTGGGGGTAAATTGTTTGTGTGTGTGTGTATGTGTGTGTGTGTGTTTTCCTGGCACTGTCATAGTTTGTGTTTGTGGGTATGTAATGTCCTGCAGTTATCTACACATTAATAATGATCAAGTACTAATAATATTTCCTTATACATTTTAATGACCTTTCCTTTCATAATTGGTGTTTTCTTTCATACTTTTAGATTTCTAATTGCTGTTTCTGTTAGTTAGCAATTGATAAAACAAATTCCACGTGAAAAAGTACTCAAAGCCTTCTTGGTTTTAATTGTCAATTTATTCATTCTTGCACATTCTAATATTTATTCATTTTCATATCTTTGTTTTTTCCACTGTTGTGCAAACACAATTCCAACAGCTGTTAACATGTGTAAAATTAAATATGTATTTATTTCCTTTGAAATGCAAGTAGTAAGTAGTAAGCTACTTACCTTCTGTAAGTATCTCTTTTATTGTTTTGTGTACTTATTTTAATCTTATTTAAGTAGTAAGTGCACAAAATAATAAATTTCCTTTTTGATATCTTCTTTTTGTAGATCATTCATTGGGGCAAAAAATTCAGTGACATTGTCTTGGCCACTCCCACCCGGTCACATGGCCGGCAAGCCACTCCCACCCGGTCACATGGTCGGCAAGCCACTCCTACCCGGTCACATGGCCGGCAAGCCACTCCCACCAGGTCACATGGCTGGCAAGCCACTCCCACAAAGGAGGCCACACCCACAGAGTAGGTTCCAAAATTTTTTGAAACCCACCACTGGGGGTGGGGTGCATGTGGGAGATGCATGTGGAGGGTGAGGGGCATGCACAGGGCGGGGCATGCACAGGGGGTCATGTGCACATGCGTAGGGGTTATGTGCACATGTGCAGAGGCAGGGCACACAAGGAGTGCACATGTGCATGTGCCATGGGGGAGGTCATGCATGCATTGCATTATGGGTGTGTGCGCACCATCACTGCTGAGGGTCTTCATTTTCAGCAGGGGGTTGAACTAAAAGGCTTCCGCGGTTCCTTCCAACTTTGTTATTCTGTTATCTACAAGTCTTTATAGGACAGCTGGAATGAAAAACACACAATAGCTGTGCCCTCCTCTTATTTTTTAATAAAAGAAAATAATTTTGAATTCTTTTCATTTAGGAAAAATAAAAGGATTCTTAGCAGTGGAAAGGAAAAAAAGAAAGACATAGATATAAGAACATATTAACAAGATTAAAAATACTAAATGTAGATTGCCACTATTTTTCTCCTGTTCTTCCTTTATGTAACCAAATGCACGCTTGAGAATCTTGCAGTGTTGTCTGCACTTAAAAGAAAAGACTTTAGATGCACAAATAAAAAAGCAAATGGTTAGCAGAACATTGGAATGTTTTGTTCTTCATTCCAAAATGGAATATGCAGAGGTGCAAAGATGACACTTGCCTGCAACTCTATCAAGAAGTATGTCTTTTTTCAGGATTCACAGTAGCTGCAAAAAGACCTTTGGGAAAATATGCATCTGCTTGAAAGAATTATAGGCAAGTATTATGTTCATGTCTCTGTGTGCTCTGGAGCACATTTCAGGATTGAATTGGAAGTACTACACATTGCTAATAAACATGTTACAGTCAAACTCACAGGAGGAAAAAAAAACTTTGGGAAATTATATTACCTTTCCCACTAAAAGGAATCAGGGGCTTCTTTTTTGCTCTATTTCATTTTTTTTTAAATCAGCCAAATATTTCTAGCAAATAACTTACAAAGTGTTTTTCTTCAATTCCTGAATTATTTTTGCTTCTTTGTTTCTGTTTGTAAACTCTTATAGTTTGGAATTAATTTTTTTCATAGGGATCTTCCGAATGAGATCATTTTGTGTTGTGACCCAGCAGGAGCCGTTGGAGCTGCAACCAGACTCCGCCAGTGAGGGGTCTTACGACTCAGCTTTGGAAGATGTGGAGGACCCTGGGCAGGGTTCTGACTTCGAGCAGAGATCAGAGAGGCTGGTTGGCCACCAGGAGGCGCCTGAGACATGGAGCAATGGTGAAAGCCAAAGGGAGTGTGCTCCTGACGTCATGCCTTGGAGCAGTGGGGAGGAGACAAGGGAGTGGTTTCTGGATGCCCAGCAACGGAGAGCTGATCGACGTAGAGAACAGCTACGCAGTTACAAGAGATGATTGGACTCAGGTGATCGTAATCAGGCTCCTCTCAAGGCTATTTAAGGAAGGACTTTCCAAAAGCTGTTTTGCAGGAATCAACTTATCATTAGAGTTGGAGACGCTCTCAAGTCTGTGTCCTACCTCGGCAGGCTGGATAGCTGCCAAGGTGTTGTCTGTACTGGATTGCTGCCAAGGTTTAAACTGTGTGTAAATAAAACATCTTGCAGAGACCTTGTTTCGGAGTGCTTTGGTATACGAGAAGGGGCGGTCAGAACAATTTTTTTTGCAAATCTGCTGTATTTTGTGAACATTGTTGAGTTGCAGGATATTTCCTTCCCTGCTTAATGTTTTGTTTTTGAAGCCCAATGCATATTTTTCAGTATCCCTTGACTAATGCTGAGGAACATTTAGTAAATGATCTGTGGGAGCAGCTGCTTATATATAAGATTCACTGAAAGGCATTGCCTGCTCCTCCCCCCCAAGTGACTTTCAGATCACATTCTTGACATATGATGCTTAAACAACTTGCTAGGCTGAAAAAACGTTCTCATTGTAACAGGGGATTATTATTAACAACACATGGCTTATTGTTTTATGTTTATGTGCCAAAAGGATTTTCAGTTACTGTGCAGATAAAATAAATCTGCACAGGAAAAACAAAATGCTACTGCAAGTCACATAAGTTATTCTAGAGAAATCAGTAAGAAATAAAGATACAAAATTTGAATGATAGTAGAATACACCTGGAGTTTTCAAAATGTGTAATGTTATAATGCACAGAGTATCTGTATAAAGAATAATCACACTTTATCATGTTTGTGTCCTTTTTCACTTTGTAATTCGGACTTTCCCTATCTTCATATGTACGGGGACTACTGGACCAATAATCTTCAACTAGCCCTTTCCTCCACCCCAAGATGCCCTGGTCACCAATTTCATATTGAGGTCACCAATTTCATTTGGAGAATTTTAAAATGGAGAAGGGTTCTCAATGAGGATTACATCCACTATCTATTACTTGTATTTGTGATCCGGTGAACCATGTACAAAGTTCTTTTTGTTTTCTTCTGTCAATGAAATATAATATAAAAAGTAAACAAACATATTTTGACTTGTGGCCTTTGAAAAATTGAGATCTAGCCAAGAAACTAGCAATTATTCAATTAAGATGATCAGATATGACATGTGCCCAATGAGGTAGATTTTGGAAATCCCTATAACAGCAAAAATATTCAGTTCTTTAAAAAAATAATATTAACCTGTTATTACCTCAATAATTGAAAGACTGCAAAGACATTTTTATAATCTCTAATCATTATATTTCTATTATTTTGTAATTTTTTCCAATTCATTTTCCTAGATTCTGCAGTCCCCATATATTGTTTTTTTTTCTTTTCATTTATTGTTATATCTGGTGTTAATTTATATTCTATATGGCAATCGTTTCCTTTGTGAAAACCCCACAAAATACAAACACTATGATTTTCAACAACCTTTTCAATTTTGTGAATATGCCACATTAAAAAAAGATTATTATTTTTTTAATTAAACATAGCTGCTATTTGTCATGGTGGATACATGGAAACCATTTTGGAGTAAAGTTTTACCTATGACCTGAATAGGTTACCCATCGGAAACTTGGGTTTCTATTAACACAAAAATTAACATTTAAACCTTGGATAAACTGCTAAATAGATATATTTCTTATCTGCAAACTAGAAATTATTGTACGTTTTCTTTTTGAAATCAAAATATTTTTTCCTATCCTTTTCTTGCCTTGCCTTCCCTCATTTCAATACTGCAAACCTTCAGTTAAGCAGATAATAATTAATAAATAATACACATTTCTGAATTTTGTTGAATAAGCCACACTGGCTAAATTCACACATACAATAAGCCATCAGCAATTTTTCACCAGCAGGGTTGAGATCAATGTGGTCAAGAAACCATAACTTCTCCAAAACCATTGGCTCTATTTTTCAAAGTTAATTTCAATTTTCTAGTAAAAATATCAAAACAACTAAAATATCTACAGATATTTTGTTTTCCTTTTACTGCTATGCCAGTATTTAAAGTTAGCTGTAGCTTTGATACACATACACTAAAACAGTAGTACCTTTAGAAAATAACTATGCCTTTCCTACTTCATTTAATGTTAATTTGAAAAAGCATTTATCATATTATATTAATAGCAGTATTCCTTTACGAAAAGTTTAAAAGCTTTGAAGAATAACTTCTGCTTAATAAATAATAAAACTACATTGGTCATTTAGAAGTACAATTAAATCCTCATTAAAAAGATCTACATTTATAATATTCTAGCAATAAATTAAATAGACAATTCTCAGCTATAATTTTATGAACTAAACAAATCTGTATTTAATGGTTGGAAGACGTATAATCAGCATAATTATCTTTTAGCTCCAAGTGCGATCTTTGTAGGGTTCATGTAATTTAGAAGTATAATTTTTATTCTCTCTCTCAAACTCAGCAAAAGTATTCTATTTGTTTTTAGCTGCAGGCATTTCTTTACATCGCATTAATAAAATACTGAGTCCCTGGATAGTGGCACTGTACACAAGAGAGCAGTTATATACATTATAATGGTTATTTTTTCCAGATGTTGCTCAAATATTTAGGACCATGGCAGTCCCTAATCATTTATTTGTTTGTTTGGAAGATATGTTCCATTTATTTTTAAATAAAATATTTTTTGGGAGGGATAAATCTATTTACATCCTTCCCCCTAGGAGTTCTCTTCATTCCATCCTGTAGGACTAACTCAAAGGTTAAGCTGAGAGAATGACTGATCCTGAATCAACCAATGAGTTTCCAAGGCTGGTAGCCTTTTCTCTCTTTTTTAACTATTCATGAGATAATTTAAAGGGAGAAACCATGGTTTAAGGTAGGAGGTGACAAAGCTTTTTTTTAATGATAGCTAGCTAGCAGTATGTACCCTGGAAATATCTGTACTCTGTGCTGTTATTCCAACCTCTCAGAACTTATTTTATGCCCACCACTTTCTTGTTAAATTAAGCTCTCTTTATAAAGCGGGTTGGCTGGGAATTTTGACTCCAACAATTCCATTTGAGGGGCAACCAATTGGAAAAGGCAACTTTAAAGAAAAAAACTGGGCCGTGATGTGCAGTGGCTCTAGAGAAGGATCACTGAAAAGATTTCCAATCTGATATGCTCAGCTTTTTGAGATCAGCCAGATGCTGTCACCAAAGGAAGACACTGCCATGATTAGTATTATTCATGCTACACTAGGAATAAGAGTAGACACTCATCTCTGCTGATAGGAAAATTGACTTGAAGGTGATTTTAAGGCTGATATCATTTTCACCAGATACTGTCCAGCTCACCATATCTGATGGGCAGAAATACATTTAGTAAAGTAGTCTCTGTATGTATGTGTATCTGAATCAGATTCTGACCAATTTTCTGTCTCCTTTTAAGACAGCTTGTTCTTTTTATCTGGAAGAATAAAAAGATTAGTGATCTTCCATTAGATAATTCTTTGTACAGGTAAGGATAAGATCTAACTAAACCAAATTCCTTAGGAAGGAGAGAAATGTCACTGAACTGACATTTCGTGAAAAAAATTCAAATAGCCATTTGTATCTAGTGCAAAGGACAATGAAATATATGTGAAAAATTAGTTCTGCAGCAGTGGTAACCTGTAAAAAGCACTGGAAAATTCATCCTTTTTCCTCCTTTCCCTCTTTTACACTGAGGCTTCACCAAAACATGGAACAGTTATCTTTAAGCTGGTGAGAAACGGATTTGTGTTGGACCAGTTGTGCAGGCAGCTGAGAATTCCACCCCCACTTGTTGCTCCATTCTTGTTCAGTTGCTCCAATTCCTACTACTCAGCTGGCATAACTCTTATAATTGAGCATTGGGGGTTAAGCAATGAAAGGGTTCAACTGATAAAGTTCCAGTCATCAGAAGCTTTGTCTGTAGTCATTGACAGTTTCACGGAAGCTTTGCAGATAGAATTTCCCCTGGTGCTTAGAAGAAGAAAAAGGACTGGTGTTCTTGAAATGACTCTTTTCTTCACAGCCATTCCAGGTGGGTTTACAGCCTTGTCTGCCAATCAAATCTTTGAGCAGTTTTACACATTGCATTATCACATTTTCTTTCCCCGGGAATGTCCTTATGAACCTGTTGTTATGAACTACCCTCTGACCTTCATGCTTTCTAGGGTCTAATGAACTGAGAACAAGAACTACCACAAATATCAAACAGAAGCATATTTTATATGGGAGCATGAGGAAAGATTTCTTTGATACTGCCATCAAGCAACATGCAAACAGATAAATCCTGTCACTTATTACTCCTTATTTTCACTACACAACAAAACTACAGTTTGTAGTGTTCAAAATGCTGAGGCAGGGTGAAATTGCCTTGCATTAGGAATAGCTGCACTGTTTGTGCCATTTTGCTCATTTTTTTTTTTTAGAATTTATGTGTAAAGGAATGTTAGCTGTGAACAGATTTAACATTTTTAGACCACTGAAATCAGCAGGATAATTTCATCACTGCAAGAGTTGACATCTTGCCTTGGATACTCGTATAAAGTAGGCTTTCTTTATTTCTAGCTGTTGTGTAAAGGTTTCTTTTCTATCTTCTTACAATTCAGGTGGAACACAAAAAACTTTGTGTGGTAGTGAGAAAATGACATGAAGAATGTTTATGCTTACCTTCTTGTATCAGTGGCCAAGGAGTCTCCCCCCTCCTTCTAAAATGACTAGGACATATTTGCCATATTTGACTCTATATACATATTTTTTGTATATTCCAACAATAGACATAGGGTCAATCCAGGAATTGCTGCCATGTTGAAAGTCTGTGTGAAAAGAACCCATCATAAATACAGAATGTGTATGTTGTTTTAAGAATGAGACAGAAAAAAGTGTTGCCATCCACCAAGTTTTAGTTTCTAGATAGTCTTCATTTAGTGACTGTCTCATTTAGTGACTATTGGCAATTACAATGCTGATGAAAAACTATGTTTATGACCAATCCTTGCATTTACAACCTCTGCAGATCTGTAAAATAAAGGGAAGTGGCTGCCTATCTTATAGAACCGTGAACCTATGGCAAGCGGAGCCCTCTCTGCGGGCATGTGAGACGTTGCAAGCTGTCACCCCAGTTCAGCTCCACCGCGCACGTGCGTGCGCCTCCTGCCAGCCAGCTGATTTTCAGGTCTCTGCAGCACATGCACAGGAGCGGGCACATGTGGGAGATGCACATGCATGTGCAGGGGTGCAGAGTGTGCATGTGAGCGGTGGGATGCATGCAGGGGGAGCATGGAGGGTCGTGCGTAAATGCATGGGGTTGGGGCACATGCGGGGGAGTCACACTTGCATGCATGTGGACACTGGGGTGTATGTGTGTCAGGTGCACATTGCATTATGGGTGCATGCAGCTGTGCTGTCATGCACACTTTTGGCACATGATGACAAAAAGGCTAGCCATCACTGTTATAGAAGATAATCCTGGATGGCTCACAATAATATTCAATGAAAGCAGAATAATTAAAACAGAGTATACCTTACGACAACACCATGTACCTGAACCGCAGTGCCACACAGTACATAAACTGTTACATTTGCTGGGATCACCTCTATCTTAGTCCAAAGCTGGGTGAAAAGCAAGGCTGTCTCAGCCCTCCGGAATACTAAAAGAGCAGGGGTGTCAAACCTGCAATGACACAACGTCGTCACATGGTGTATCACAACTCCCCCCCACTTTGCTAAACTGGTGGTGGGCATGGCCAATGTGTGATATATCTGGCCTGCAGGCCATGAGTTTGACACCCCTGAAGTATAGGCCCTCTGAATTTCCAAAGAGTGAGGAAGTTATAAAAAAGACATCTGGTCTGATGGCCACCTTCAAGGGAAAGGGCCTGTAGCACACCCTCCTTCACATTTCTTCAAATGTATCAGGAAAAAAAATCTTTCTTAGAAGGAATTTCATGAACTATATTGTATGGAAATCTAAGCCATCTTCTAAAAAGGAAAAACCAAGAGTATCAAATCTCCACAGGTGAGGCAGCTATTGGTTGTATCTGGTGACATTCATGGATCTAAGGAAATCCTTTCAAATTCTGAGCAGTTACTTTATTTTTTCCAAATCTGCATCTGTCTTGAAAAGTAGTGTAACATGTATGCACAATCTACATGCGACTCTCTCTTTTTAAGAGAAATAACTATTTGATGAAGAAGTATGGTAATTCATAATTAATTCTACCTTAAACGTGCATAATTCAATTTTGACTATCTCAGAAAATGGGACATTTTCACATAAAATCAACATCTTATTCTGAAAATGTTAAATGGGATATTTATCACTTCTTCCCATCTCTCCATGTAACACTCTGTTCTTTTTAATTTACATGCAGACCAATCAGCATGCTACTGAGACCATTTGAACATTGTCTTCTAACACAGATTTTCTGATATGCTCCTGAACAACTCATCCACTGGCCATTATTTTACTGTCAGACAAACAACTCTGTGACTCTGAATTATAATATGCTTTATTTATCTCTGGGTTTTTTTATAGCAAGGACATTAAAGCTCTTATCCTTTATATTTCCTTCCTTTTTTGTTTTGTTTGTTATGTATGTCACATTGTAATTATCAAGATCCGCCTCCAATTCTTCGGTAGGCATTGCAAAGAATGACTTTATGATTTCCAATCTGCCAAGACAGAGTCTCTCTGGAACATCACTCCCTTCAAATATTCAAGTGACAGGACATGCCAACTTTTCATTTTGCTCAGACATACAAATAAGCAGTCAACATTTATCTTTTTCTGATGGCTAGTCTGAACTTGCTAAATAACTGACTGAAAAAAAAATCCTTTCATTTAAATTTCTAAGAGTATTGATTCACATTTTCAGACCTGTAAATCACTGCCTTAGATCTAATCTGTGATTACCTCAGTACTACTTTAAATATTTTATCTGTTGTAACTGTGTTGAAGGTGGGTTCCTTCCATATTCCCTGTATAACAACGAACTCCCTCCCTCCCTCCCTCTCCCTCCCTCCCTCCCTCCCTCCCTCCCTCTCTCTCTCTCTCTCTCTCTCTCTCTCATACATATGCTTATGTACATGCACACACACATATTAACAGAAACAACATGTTATAGATGCAGCTGCCACTACGTCAACTGTTTCTGTTTTTGGCACCTCTGGGAAGTGTTATAATGGACATCTGTTGAGATTCATTTAAGGCCCAGTATTTTCTTACCCTCTAAAGTTGAGAAAAAGAGGGCACAGGGTCACTTTATGTGTAGATATGTTTGCTACACTAGTGTTTCTGTTGGCTTTGTATTCCGAAGGCAATATTTGATTCAAAGGTTCATTGTTACATGAAACAATATAATTTCAGATGGCATGCAACAGCTGTCAAGCTTATAGTACTTTATTGTCAAAAAACAAGTAGTGAGAGAAAGTGATATTGGCAAGGTGTGGGAGAGGGTCACATAGCATACAGCAGGATGTACATGAATGCAATGATGAGTAAAAGGAGGAAGTAATGGACAATAGTGCTGAAAGAAAAAGAAGAAGACAATGAGAAGAAACAGAAAAGTAGGGGCAGAACTCACAAGGAACTTTGCATAGGACTTTCTTAAAACCCAACAGTGCCTACGAATGTGTAATTAGAGAAGCAATTCATGTAGAAAGACAATTATAAAAGGTTTCCCACAGCTATACAGGTAGTTTTCTTCATACAGCAGTTCTAAGACTGCCTAGGATGAGGGAATGTATATGTGAATTGCATTCTCCAAAGATCCAAGTGCATGGCTTTCTTAAATTTCAGATGTGCTGAACATTTATATCCTCAGAACTGTTCAAAATGTCTATCATTTTGTAGTATAATTTCTTACTGTTTGGATTACTATTGAGTATGAAACCTGACAGCTGTTGCATATAAACAAAGACCATTAATAGTAAAAACAGATCAGATGATGTTGCTTACTGACTGGTTTTTGGCATATTGATGACAAAATTCTAGCAATAAGTTTATGGCAATAAAATTGATATCAACATTAATTTCCATGTTAGAGTCAAAACGAGGCATTGTATATAATTCTGTTGGATGATCCCCATAGATGTATCAAAAGTGTGTTCTTTTAGAAGCTCACACAAATTAGTATGCAAGCTTTTGAGTTCTCTGGAACTCATTCTATTAGTCAAGATGCCACAGAAAGCGAAGGATGGGGAAAACATTAAAAAGGTCTAATGCAGATTTTAAACTATTAGAACTATGCAAAGTTTTAAAGTGGTACTTCAGTTTGACCAAACTTTGATTTAATCATTCCATCAATGCAAATTCACTTCAATGCAGAAAATTGAATAAGATGGTTGTGAAGCACTTCATAACCTTGCAAAGCACTTTGTGGATTTGATAGCATTTGTGTTGCCACTCAGATCATTAGAGACAATATACAATTTGCAAGTTTACTTCCCTATTTGAAAAACTGGGAAGGCAGTTAAGTGCCATAATGAATTTTCTGACAACTGAATTGCTTGCTAATAAATTTCATCCCAGCCATTTATGGGTGATAAAGCTAATATCATGTTGGGCTTCTCTGTCAAATCTATTATTTTGGAAAAGCAAGTGGAAAAGTAATGTTAGTTTTAAAATTAAAATTAAGTTACATTTTCTACACTACCAGTATATGTTATGTTCTTTAATGACCAATCTGGATGTTGCTGTTTTATCCATTTTTATTTTTTGCTATTTTGGCTGAAATGTCATATAGTCATGTTTGAAAAATGTATAGTGGTAAAACTCGTGCTAAGTTTAATACCACCAAGGGGCTATATCTTTCATTTTTAAAAATCGCAGTTTGCCAAGAAATAGGTCCAGATGTTCTGATGTCTTCCCTATATATTCAAGAAGTCACCATGGATGGCCTCTGGCTGAAGCAGAATGGAATTGGTGCATCCATCCTTGATCTTCCTCCCCTCTCAATGGCTTTTAATACCATTGACCATGGTATCCTTTTGGCCTGACTTAGAAAGTTGTGAGTGGGTTGCCCAGTTATGTGCTGGTTCACTTCCTTCCTGTGAGGCTAATCCCAATGGGTATTGATGAGAAGTGAAGGTCCAGCTCACACTATGTTGTGGGGTGCCTCAAGGCTCAGTAGTTTCTCCACTTCTTTTTTAACATGTGCATGATACCACTGGATAACATCATCCATCATTGTGCAATGAAGTATCATTACTATATTGATGATACACAATTATACATCTTCATCCCAGGTGATGTTCTTTTGTGATGCTGGAGACTCTGGTGACCTGGATGGGATTATGGCTAATTCCTCTCAAAGATTCTTCATCTTGTTTCTCCATATTTATAACACCTTTTTCTTCCCCCTCACCAGTGTCTCTGCCATATAAGTATGCTGCTTGTTCCAATTAGCTTATATCAAAAAATATTGTTTGATTCGCTGCTGAAGGAAGAGGCAAAATAGAAAAGGGCATTAAGATTAAAGGAAAAAAAATAGATTAAAGGGAGGGGCCCTTTATAGTTATTGTTGCTGTTGTTATTGTTATTATTATTAACTTTTATTCATTAAACCTGAAACTCAGTCAACTGAACATTTAAAAATGTATCACAAATACATTTGGCACTGATGGTTGATACTGGTTGCTACCAGCATCCTAGGTAACAACTAAGTACCTTCTTAAGATGTACAATGTTCTGAGTAGCACAGGTGTTTGCAGTTATGCTGCTATTATGGCAGGAAGCTGTAATTTATTCATGTATTTTGTAAAATTCTAATACACTTGTGCGAGCAGAAGTGTGATTGGAGCTGTCGTCTTTCTATAAATATTGGTGGGGGTTTGTGGAGTGCTGGCTTTGTTGCTGTAAGTGGATTGGTTGGCTGTGTTGTTACATCTTGATTAGTTGATGGAGTTAATGTATGCAGATTAGTCGGCTGTTTCGTAACATCCTGCGTGGCTGAGGTACTAGCTGTGTGCCCATTAGTCTTTTGTGTTGTAACAATCTGGGTAATGGGCTATGTGATGACATCCTGAGCTCTAGTGTAGTGATATCCTGAGATCCTGTGCTGCAACATTTTGGGAGGTTTGACTGTGTTGTAACATCCTGAGCCTTTGCGTTGTAACCTCCTGAGTTCTGTGATGTAATGTCCTGAGCAGATGGCTGTGATGTAACATCCCGGGCTTTGGTTTGGCTCCAAGTTTGCAGTCTGTCCATGTGTTTATGGTGTGTGTCAGTTTGCTTTGTGGGGGGGGGGGTCGGAGGGGGGTGCAGCAACTGGTGATGCTGCCATGGTTTGCCTTCTGGGTGGTGGTTGTATTTCATCTATGGGATGGGTTTGGGTTTGAGTCTGGTGACAGTGATTGGTGGTGGCGTCATCCTGTGTTGTTCTGGGTCCGGTGTCAGTTTTCGTGGCAGGGACTCATAGGTTGACTAGGGCTAGTTTCCAAATGTCTGGTAGGCGGGAGGAATCATCACATTTATTCATGTTGTGGGGGTGTTTCTCTATTTCAATGGCTTCCATAATTATTGTCTTGTTGAAGTTTTGGAGATTAATTTGGTTTCTTCAAAATCAATTTCATGTCCTGTTGCTTTAAGGTGCTGGAAAAGGGAGGAAGTTTTTTCTTCTTTTCTGACTGTGTTCTTGTGTTCTGCAATGCGTGCATTTATTCTCCTATTAGTTTGTCCAATGTATGTGGCCAGGCAAATTTTGCATGGTATTTCATAGCATGCTCCCTTCTCTTTGACAGCCACCTGGTTTCCTGGTGGCTGTCAAAGAGAAGGGAGTAGCATGCACCATGTGGGCTTTGTCACGACGTTAAAAAGTTTGCTAGACATGAACTGACTGAACTGACACTGAAGAGTTAAACTGAGAAAGAGTTATTGCACAGGTCATAAAAGTTCTTATCTGAAAGTGATTTATTGCGCATGTCTTCACACATTCCAAAAGAGAGAGACGAAGGAGAGAGAAAGAGAAAGCTACTGCTGAACTTTTGTCCGGCTGCCAAGCTGGCAGACAGAACATTTATTATCAAAATGTAACAATTAGTTAGCTTCTGTTTTATTTACTTTTATTATTTTCGTATTAAAGTTTGTTTATTAATTAGAATATGCTTCCCAAGACTTATTTTCTTTTCTTCACATCTTAATGCATATGCTGTTGGAAATCAGCCCGATCCATAGACCTCATATTCTTCAGGGTGATTTTTCCCCTGACAATTTATGGTAGCAGAGACGGTTAATGCTAACAGAGTTAATTGATGGAAGCTGAGATGGCTATAATTTATGGCTGCTTTTCCTTCGAGCTATCTTAAGATGACCGACTAAGCTAATTAGCCATGCCAAGGAAGAAAAGAAAAAAACGTGGAACGCGCTCGGAAGGATCCATTCTCTCAGACACAAAAACGTAAGATTTCTCACGCTGGCTTCTAACTTACCAAAATCCAGTAACTGGTCTGGATGAAGACCCAGATGTGGGGGAAGGAGCTACAGAAGGCGAGATCTACGGACTGAGGTCAGTAAATCTTCCTCCTTATCAAGAAACAATTGATGAATGGCAAAAGCCTCAATGGCAACTGCCGGCAGAGAAAAAATACTCCCACGCAGAAAGCGAAGTTTATGAATCCTTCCCAGGCACTGGGGAAGAAATGCAAAACTATCGTGATCAGTTAGAGCTGTTCGAAAAATACGCTAGGGAAGCTAGAGAATGTTTTGAGGAAATGAAAAGAAGTAGGAGGGGCTCCCCCACTCCCAAAATGTCTGAGGACGCCATCTTGTCTTCCTCAAAACAACAGCCTAAGACACACCCCACAGAGTTCTTAGGTGAATCAGAACAAAGAGATATGTACACGTCGCCGAGGTCACGCGATCCCTTTGGTTCCATTGAACTTCCGGCCACGTATAGAGGGCTGCAGCCAAAAAGTGAAGCTGCACTGCCATCTGCTGGTGGAGAAAAATTATTAGAGCAAAAGATGAAGCAGCTTCGTCAAAGCTTTAAAGATTTATCTATGAGTTCTCTAGAAGCCAAAGTTTTGCCTCCAAAGGTTAAGTCTTCAATGCCCCCTGGTGGTGCTGAATCCTCCCTAGAT
This sequence comes from Natrix helvetica, assembly GCF_964273705.1. Lineage (NCBI taxonomy): Eukaryota > Metazoa > Chordata > Lepidosauria > Squamata > Natricidae > Natrix > Natrix helvetica. The sequence goes on from NC_138549.1 coordinate 132,630,588, forward strand.
GGAAAAAGGCAAAGCCAAAGGCGAATGCAAGGAAGTCAATTTGATGTTGCCACGCAAAGGCCAATGGTGCAATTGCAGCACCCCCTGGTTCAACAACCAGCTTTGCAACCTGTTCAACAAATTGTTCCGATGCATATTCCTCAGCAGGTATTTCCAGTCACTCCTCTGACTGGTGAGTCCAAATTAAAGGAGTCAGGAGAGAATTATAAAGCCTGGGTCAGTGAAATTGCGCTCTTGCTACGAAGAGAAGGCACATATTGCATGATTTTTAATCCTCCCCCTCCACCATGGACACCTGCAATGAGAGACCTGGAATACAGAGCAATCACGACTTTGCTCATGTCAATGGAAATTGAGATCCAGGGTATCTTTCCACCTGATGCAACTGCCCAACAAATTTGGGCTATTTTGGAAGATTGCTACAGGCCCGTTTCAATTGAATCTTCATGTTTGCTTATGTCTGAGTTCCACGGTTCGAAGTTGAAACCTGGTGAACGAATTGGTGGACATTTGACCAAACTGAAAAGAATGAGAAGTGAATTGAGACAAAATGGCCATGTAATCGATGATATCCAAATGGTTAGCATCATCATTAACTCATTGAATTATGAATGGAAAGATGCTGTTGCAAAGATTAACTACGTGCCTATTGCTCAACGCACAGTTAACCACGTTTGCAGACTTTTAGTGGAAGAGGAAGCTATCAAGTTAGCTACACCACATCTGCAACGACCCCCAGCATCAAAGGCTCCAGCTAGACGTCCCTTCCGAGGAAGAGGCTACGCTCCAAAGATGCCAAAAATGCTACACCTGCAACCGTGTGGGACATGACACCCGGGATTGTCCCCAACGAGTTCCAGCTCCCGTCACGTACCAGCCCAGAGGAACAGATTCCAGAGGCAGAGGTAGAGGCGGAAAACAAGGTCGTCGTGGTCCAAGGCGTGATCCACAAGCTCCACTTGCAACACTGGCCATAACCAACGTTCCACAACCTGATCCAAAGTTCGACAGACATCTTTTGTGGACTTTAGATAGTGGAGCAGCTGTGCACGTTACCCACAGAAGGGAACTTTTCACAGAGATGGGCGAACCAGAGCCCGAGTATCGAGAACTGTATTCCTTCACCAACCACACTTGCAAGGTCATGGGAAAAGGAACTGTTTACATTGAAGAGCTCGATACATACATCCCTGATGTTTATTACATACCTTCAGCAACCAGTAATTTGCTTAGTCAAAGTCACTTATCCAGAGATTTAAAGTTCCAGGTTCACCACCTCGAAAAAGCAAGTTACTTAGTTAAAGATGGAGATATTGTTGCTGAAACTATGCTGATTGGTGGTGTTTATTACTTAAAGCCAAAGCCTAAAGGGCAAGCACAGGCAAGTATGCAAACCCCAAAAAGGCACAACACGGGCCCAGAGAGAGTTGGTTCAGAGAGAGAAACCGTTACTGTGCCAAAGGCTCCTAAAGCCAACAAACAAAGAAAACAGAAACAGGTTGCTCAGAGCAAGCCTGAGGATCCTCATGAAACTGTTAATGTTGAGAATTCACTAACTGGTAAACCTTTGCATTCCAGGTGTATTCACAAGTGGCACAGAAGATTGGGACATGCCAGTTTCTGTGTTCTTAGAAAGATGCCGGAGTTCGCAAAAAGGTTTGGATCTAAAGGGGTGTAAGGTGTTTTTGGATTGTGCAGTTTGCAAAAAGGCTAAATCCAAAGCAGCTGCAGTTCCAAAACACGCTACACGCCGGTCAACACGCATTTTTGATTTGGTACACACTGACATAGTAGGTTCTTTCCCACCAACAATTGGTGGCAGAAAGTATTTTCTAACAATTGTAGATAATCATTCTAGATATGGATTTGTATATCCTATGAGAGAGAAATCTGAGACCTTTCAGATCTTTAAAGACTTTGCAGCTTTTGTCTCTACACAATACCAAGTTCGCATCGCCAGAATCCAGAGTGACCGTGGTGCAGAATTCATGTCAATCAAACTCCTTTCTACATGCTGTATGGCTACAAGCCTGATCTCAAGAACCTCCACATTTTTGGTTCGTATGCTATGGTGAACACTCCCTTAAGTCAAAGAAGAAAGGGGGGTACAGTAGCAAAGAGACTGAGATTTATGGGTATTGATGATAATTCAAAATGGTGCAAATTCATTGATACTAAACATGTGATTGTCATTTCACAATCTGCTAATTTTGAGGAAGACATTGATTGGTCCAGGATTCATTCCAATGATCCTGAAGTTTATTTTCCTAGAGATGGTGTTCCAGATGCCACGCAGCCTGATGACAATTTGCAGGCAGATGTTCCTTCTACCAGCTCTTCACAACCTGATGTTCCGTCTTCGCAAGCCGCGGATGCTGATGCTAGCGACGAACGTGAGGACGAGGATGATGATGAAGAAGAAGACTGGTCTGTTGCTCCTAGACGCTCCAAGAGGGCCACAAAAGGAATCCCTCCACAACGTTATTCATGGCAACTGACAAAAACACCATTACCTTTGATTTGCAACGTTACTCTTCCTCCTGAGACATTCACACAAATCAAACAGCTTCCTGATTCAGAGCAAGACAAATGGTATGATGCAATGCAGGATGAAATGGACAGTTTAAAGAAACTTAATGTATTCACACCTGCAAAACCTCCAGCAAACAAGAAAGTCATTGGCACTCGATGGGTCTACAGAATCAAGAAGAAACCAAATGGTGAGTCTTTATACAAAGCCAGACTTGTAGCTCAGGGTTTCGCTCAATGTTATCCTGAGGACTACACAAACACTTACTCACCAACAGTCAGAACTGAGAGTGTAAAAATTGCTTTAACCACTGCAACTATTCTTGGTTTAGAAGTTTTCCAATTTGATGTGGACACAGCTTATCTACATGCAGACCTAGATGAAGAGATCTACGTGAGAAGCCCTCCAGGATTCCGAAAGCAAGAAGGGGATACCTGGTTCCTGAACAAAAGTCTTTATGGTCTGAAACAGTCAGGTTTAATGTGGTATTTATGTCTTACTGACAAACTAAATTCAATGGGCTTTATTAAGTCCAAAACTGATGAATGCGTGTTCACAAAAAGATCTAACAATGCATATGAGATAATTCTTGTTTATGTTGATGATATTGTTTATATTGGTCCAAATAAGAAAATGAGTGAGATTTTTGCTAAAAGTTTGCAGAGATACTTCACACTGAAATCTTTAGGACACATTAGCACTTATTTAGGGGTTCAAATTGAAAAGACACAAAAGGGGTTTAGTCTTTCACAAGAGGAGAAAATTGACCATATTCTACATCATTGCAACATGAAAGATGCTAGCACAACAAAGACACCCATGCAAACAGATTTTCACAACTTAACACATGAACCAAGTCCTGAGTTTGAGGACCAAACACTTTATCGTTCAGTCATTGGTTCACTATTATACATTAGTAGTTGGACCAGACCTGACATTGCACTTAGTGTTAATCTTTTATCACGACACGTAGGTAAGGCAACACAATTTCATTGGTCATGCATTAAGAAGTTGTTGAAATACCTGAAACATACTAAACACATGAAGTTATTGCTAGAACCAACACACACTGATCATCCACAGTTAATTTGTTTTGCTGATTTTGACTGGGCAAGCGACAAGAAGTCACGCAAAAGCACTTCTGGTTACATGATGTTCCTGAATAGATGTCCTGTTTACTGGCAAGTGAGAAAACAGAGTTTTGTTTCATGTTCATCTACTGAAGCTCAATATGCTTGTGTTTCAGATGCTTGTAATTCTCTAACGTGGTTTGATGCTTTGATCACAGATATCTGGACACGTCCGATTCGACCAATCACCGTGATGGAAGATAATGTATCTGTGGTTTATATTTCTGAGTCACATTTCACAGGTTCAGACACATTGACATTCGTTATCAAAACATAAAGCAATTAGTTAAGCAAGGTTTTGTTAAATTGCAATATGTTTCTACACATGATCAGATTGCAGATATGCTTAACAAACCACTTCCTGTAAATCAACACGAGTATTTGCGAAAGAAGATGTGCCTTAATTGATGATTTGATGACGTCAGCCCAGACTAGCAAAAGAAGGGGTGTCACGACGTTAAAAAGTTTGCTAGACATGAACTGACTGAACTGACCCTGAAGAGTTAAACTGAGAAAGAGTTATTGCACAGGTCATAAAAGTTCTTATCTGAAAGTGATTTATTGCGCATGTCTTCACACATTCCAAAAGAGAGAGACGAAGGAGAGAGAAAGAGAAAGCTACTGCTGAACTTTTGTCCGGCTGCCAAGCTGGCAGACGGAACATTTATTATCAAAATGTAACAATTAGTTAGCTTCTGTTTTATTTACTTTTATTATTTTCGTATTAAAGTTTGTTTATTAATTAGAATATGCTTCCCAAGACTTATTTTCTTTTCTTCACATCTTAATGCATATGCTGTTGGAAATCAGCCCGATCCATAGACCTCATATTCTTCAGGGTGATTTTTCCCCTGACAGGCTTGTCCAACAGCCGAAGAAGGAACAGGAGGTGAGGATTCGGCTGTTGGACATACCCACTTGGTACATACTGCTCTCTTCTCTTTGACAGCCACCTCATTTCCAATGGGGGGGGGGAATCCATGCAGAGGGAGGAAAAATGCATGGATTTCTTCCCCACACCCACTGGCAACCAGGCGGCTGTCAAAGAGAAGAGAGTAGAGCGCACCATGTGGGCTTGTCCAACAGGAGGTGAGGATTCAGCTGTTGGACAAACCCACATGACGTGTGCTCTCTTCTCTTTGACCACCTCCCCTCTCTTCCCCCGTTGGAAATGAGGCAGCTGTCAAAGAGAAGGGAGCATCATGCACCATGTGGGCTTGTCCAACAGCCAAAGAAGGAACAGGAGGTGAGGATTTGGCTGTTGGATAAACCCACGTGATGTGCGCTCCCTCTTTGACAGACACCTTGTTTCAGGACGTGTGGGTTTATACAACAGCCGAATCCTCGCCTCCTGTTCCTTCTTCGCTGTTGGATAAGCCCACATGGTGCATGCTGTTCCCTTCTCTTTGATAGCCACCTGGTTTCCAATGTGGGGGGGGATCCATGCAGAGGGAGGAAGAACTCTTGGATTCCCCTCTATTGTAAATGTGGGCTTGTCCAACAGTCAAAGAAGGAACAGGAGGCAAGGATTTGGGTGTTGGACAAACCCACGTGGTGTGCGCTCCCTTCTTTTTGACAGCTGCCTTGATTCCAATGGGGGGGGGAAATCCCTGTGATTTTACTCCCCCTTCATGGATTTCCCCCCCACATCACAAACGAGGTGGCTGTCACACACACATACACACACACACACACACACACACACACAGAGCATATGTAAGAGGGCCTGGATCTGCTGGGAGAATCCTATGTTTCCAGGCTGCCACGGCTTGCAGAGGAAGGAGTTGGGGATGTTGGCCGGCGCTCACCCCCTCGCCGCTTTCCCGGCCAGCCACCCAGCTAAGCAGGGCAGGCAGGGGTGCAGCCAGTGGGATGCAGTAGCGGGGTTGGCCATCATCCCTGTCTCCTTCCCATGCAAGCCGTGGCAGCAGAGAAACAGATGCTTCTTTATTTGCCAGCCTCCCAGCTGATCCAGTCCCCCTTACAAATGCACCTTGCATTGTGGCAAACATGGTATGTCTCCCTCCCTCTCCCCCTTTCTCTCTCTCCCTCTCTCTCTTTCTCTCTCTCTCTGTATGATGTGCATGCCTTCCGTGGTGTGCCCAACCACACGGTCACCTGCCAAGCAGCAGAGAAATCTGGCTTCAGTAAAAGAAAAGAAAAAGCTGTTTAAAATTAGCCCTCTCTGCCGCTCTGCTAAAAAGGTGAGAACCAAAGCCAAGAGATAACAGGATGACTAACCATATTCGGTTAACCCCCAGAGTGGTAAGAGGTTGAATTGGGAGCTCTGTGAATTGGCTTGTAGGACACAGAATACCGTGATCATAGGATTTATTGGGCACTGGTTTTAGTTCATAGAATATACCTACAAAAATAATTGGAAGGGATGTGTGTGAGAGAGGGAGGGAGGGAGAGAGAAAGAGAGAAAGTAAGGGAGAAAGAAAGAAAGAAAGAAAGAAAGAAAGAAAGAAAGAAAGAAAGAAAGAAAGGAAGGAAGGAAGGAAGGAAGGAAGGAAGGAAGGAAGGAAGGAAGGGTGAGAGTAAAAAGAGAGAGAGACAAAGATAGAAAGAAAAAGAGAGAGAAAGAAAGAGAAAAAGAACAAACGAAGGAAAGAAAGAAAGAAAGAAAGGGAAAGAGAGAGATAGAGAGAGAGGGACAAAGGGAAGGAAGGAAGGAAGGAAGGAAGGAAGGAAAGAAAGAAGAAAGAAAGAAAGAAAGAAAGAAAGAAAGAAAGAAAGAAAGAAAGAAAGAAAAAGGGAGGAAGAATGAAAACTTATGACCACAATTGAGCCCCAAATTTTGGTTGCTAAGCAAGAGCATTGTTAAGTGAGTTTCACCATATTTTCCAAGTTGGCCATGCCCACCCCGTCACACAACCCCAAGCCACGCCCACCCCATCACATGACCACTGAGCCACTCCCACAAAGCAGGCCATACCTACAGAATAGGTTCTTTAAAAAATTATAATCCACCACTGCTTTCAACCCTGACTTATTCACAGGTGATTTGCAGAGAGAATTGAAAGAAGGAAATGGTACCACTTTGAGTACTTGGTGAAAAGATTTATGTATTTATTTATACCTTTCTACACTGCCCGTTTCATCTAAGTGACTCTAGTGGTTTACAATAAAAACACTTTTTTTAAAAAAAGGACAGAAATATAATAATCAAACCAATGTTATGAAGGGCCTTGTTGATGATCTAAGGCAGAGTGGGGAATTTGTGATTCCCGAGAGGCTCTTTTGTAGCCCTTGCAGTCCTTGAACATTTTTGCTGAATGTTAACAGCCCAATTTCCTGTCATTTGAAGAATGAAAAGCATGAGAATAAGCATATGATAGTAAAAATCAAAACAAAACAAAAAAATGTCTGCCAAAATTCATTATTTTTCCCATGATCCTGTAAATACAATAAAGCCTCTGGATTTGGATCTCATGACATGAATGTGTACATAAAAATTAAGCTTGCTTGCCTGGCATGTTACATGTTGTATATGCACCACAGTATTTGATTTGTAGTCACTTTAAGAATAATCTAGATGTATAGAATGTAAAGTCAAGATAAACATGTCTTGTTTAATCCTGTTTTAGAACTATAGGGATATATATTTTTTAATACTTAATGCACATCAGTCATACAGAGACCATGCTGTAGAAAATGCTTCAGATGCACTCTATGTTCTTGCGATCTGTGAAGATGAGACCTTCAGTGTATAATGTATAGGTTGACCTGCAGTGAAAAGAAATGTCTGGAATGAAATGTAGAGTCAGCTGAAGGATTGAGTGGCATACATTTGCCTTTTGCATGGGAGTAGTGTTTGTTCTTCTCCTATCCATCATTCTTCAAAAGTGGATAGCAGATATTCAGAAAAAGTATATTTTGCCTTTTTTAGTATTGCATGGCAGTGTGATTAGAGAGTCCCCTGCTTTGTTTTGTTTTTTTGCAAATGTTCTCTCAATCTTTAGAAAGATTGACTCTACCCATCCTTTCGCCATTTGACCTAGGTAGACAGGCAGAAAATAGCCTACCCTAAGAACCCAGTTTTGCTAAAGTGAAAAGATTCTTCTAGATTCTGAAAGCAGAGGTAAAATTGGGATTTTCTCTCTCTCTCCCGGGCTTAATGTTTTTGTGTATATATGTAGGCAGGGATGCCATGCTGGTTCTGTTTATTTGCAAAAGCATCCCAAGTCATACAAATCTCCATCTGAGATTTCATTAAACATTTGGGCTGTCAGCCAGAACATGGCTGCATCAAAAGACTGCATGAATTATTACAGAAGCATTTAGGAAGAATTGAACGAATCATTTTGTCTGCAGTGTGTTTGGGTGCATTTAAAACACTAAAGAGAAAAGGAACCAAGAACATTCTGCCTATAAGTCAAAGTGATGTATGAATTGCATAGACGACTTTCGTGAATTCAAAATTCAAAGCAATAGAGAGAGGCAAACTAATCTGAGTCACAAATAAACACAATGTGCAGAATGAAGCAAGGGGACGACTGGTTCCAAACATAAATGGTTTCCAAATTCCATGGGCAGGATTCTTGGCAAAAGTGTACACTGCAAATTACATAATTAGGTTAATTTATATTTCTTGCATTTGACCATGGTCACACAGGCCAGGATTTTTAAAAGTATGTTTGCCTGGTTTATCCATTGTGCTAACCTATAACTATTGAGTTCATATATGTAAAAAAGATGTGGAGACTCTAGAAAGAGTGCAGAGAAGAGCAACAAAGATGATTAGGGGACTGGAGACTAAAACATGAAGAACGGTTGCAGGAACTGTGCATGTTTAGCTTAAGAGAAAGAAGGACTAGGGGAGACATGATAGCAGTGTTCCAATATCTCAGAGGTTGCCACAAAGAAGAGGGAGTCAAACTATTCTCCAAGGCACCTGAGGGTAGAACAAGAAGCAATGGGTGGAAATTAATCAAGGAGAGAAGCAACTTAGAACTGAGGAGAAACTTCCTGACAGTTAGAACAATTAATCAGTGGAACAGCTTCAATCAATCAATCAATCAATTTAAATTTATTAGCCGCTCCCTTTCCGAATAGGACTCGGGGCGGCGTACAATGGAGTAAAAAACATATAACATTTACATAAACCCATGACATACATAAATACAAAGACACACATGTACGGAGGAGGTTAACAGATACAATACATAGACAATTAAAAACCATTAAAATACCCTAATTATAAAACCCCATGTACAATCCAAATTCAAAATGTTAAAAACAGACAGTCAGGAGGGGTACGAAAAAATTACGGTTGAGCCAGGCCAGATAGTTGAAAGAGGTGGGTCTTCAGTTGTACACGGAAGGAGCGGAGATCGGAAGTAATCCTGATGTCACGGGGGAGGTCATTCCACAGGGCTGGGCCCATCACAGAGAAGGCTCTGCTCCTGGGTGTCGCCCCCCGGCACTGTTTGGCGGATGGCACCCGGAGAAGTCCCTCTCTGTGAGAGCGGATTGGTCGTAGGGATGTGTGGGGCAGGATGCGATCCTGCATGTAACTAGGCCCTGTGCCATGAAGCGCTTTAAAGATCATAATCAAGACCTTGAAACGCACTCGGTAGACCACAGGAAGCCAGTGCAGCTCGCGCAGGAGAGGTGTTACAGGGGAGAATCTAGTCCTCCCCATGATCACCCGCGCGGCCGCGTTCTGGACCAACTGTAGTCTCCGAGTGCATCTCAAAGGAAGCCCCATGTAGAGAGCATTGCAGTAGTCCAGGCGAGACGTCACCAGCGCATGGGTGACTGTGCGTAGGGCATCCCGGTCCAATAAGGGGCGCAATTGGCGCATCAGGCGAACCTGATGGAACGCCCCCCTTGCCACGGCTGTTACATGGTCATCCATGGACAGCCGGGCATCCAGGAGGACGCCCAAATTGCGCACCTGTTCCATAGGGGCTAATTGCACGCCCCCAATGGCCAGAGATGGAAGCACCTGGTTGAACCGGGGCGCCGGAAGCCACAGCCACTCCGTCTTGGAAGGGTTGAGTTTCAGTCGGTTGCCATCCATCCAGATCCGTACGGCCTCCAAACACCGGGACATCACTTCGATGGCCTCATTGGGGTGGTTCGGGGTGGAGATGTATAGCTGAGTGTCATCAGCATACAGATGATATCCCACCCCAAAGCCACGGATGATCTCGCCCAGCGGTTTCATGTATGTGTTGAACAGGAGAGGCGAGAGTACCGAACCCTGTGGCACTCCACATGTGAGAGGCCTCCGGGTCGATCTCTGCTCCCCTGCCAACACACGTTGCGTCCGGTCAGTGAGGTAGGAGCCAAACCACCGTAAAACGGTGCCCCTGACTCCCAGCCCCTCCAGCCGGTGCAACAGGATACCATGGTCGATGGTATCGAAAGCCGCCGAGAGGTCTAATAGGACCAGGATAGAGGAGCAACCCCTATCTCTGGCCCGCCAGAGATCATCCACCAATGCGACCAAGGCCGTCTCCGTGCTGTGCCCGGGTCGGAAGCCGGACTGGCGCGGGTCTAGATAATCATTTTCCTCCAGGTGGCGTGGGAACTGCTGTACCACCACACTCTCTACAACCTTCGCTAGAAAAGGAAGGTTGGAGACTGGACGGTAATTGACTAGGTCCGTCGGGTCCAGGGAAGGCTTCTTGAGCAGGGGTCTCACCACCGCCTCTTTCAAGGCGGCTGGTAGAGACCCCTCACCCAACGAAGTGTTCACTAGGACCAGGAGCCAGTCACGTGTAACCTCCCAGGATGCCAGTACAAGCCAGGAGGGACACGGGTCCAATAAACATGTGGTGGGTCGCAGACGTCCACGCAACCTGTCCAAATCCTCGATGGCAACCGAATCAAACTCCTCCCAAAGCGGACCCTCAAGACTCGCCACGGGCGTCTCTACTGAACCACTGAAGGGGGCCCATCCCATCCGGATTTGAGCGACTTTGTCATGTAGATATTTCCCAAACTCCTCTGCTCTACCCTGTAAAGGGGCTTCCCGCGGCCTCTCAAACAAGAGGGAGCGAGTCACCCGAAACAAGGCGGCAGGGCGGTTATCTGCAGATGCAATAAGGGCGGCGCAATGTTGACGTTTGGCCGCTCTTAATGCCACAAGGTACGTCCTCAAATAGGCTCGTGCCTGTGCTCGGTCAGATTCGGAACGAGAGGATCTCCAACGACTCTCTAGGCGTCTCCTTTGGCGTTTCATCACCCTTAGCTCCTCGGTAAACCAGGGAGCCAGGGTGGTTTGTCGCCGCAGGAGAGGCCGCAAAGGCGCCACCCGGTCCAGGGCCCCGGTAGTCACACTATTCCATGCGTCTACCAGGTCCTCCACTCGGGGGCGGGTCAAATCCACAGGAGGTGGCCCAAGCTCCGTCTGGAACCTATCTGGTTCCAACAGGCGCTTGGGGCGGAACCATCTAATACCTTCCAGTTCCGCCTCCTCGCGGTGTGGGGTAGCACCAGGGAAGTCCAGCCGGAGAAGATAGTGATCCGACCATGACAGGGGAGTAATGGCTAAGTCCCCTATTCCCTGATCACTCATCCACCGGCCTGAGACAAAAACAAGGTCCAGCGTGTGACCTCCCTCGTGAGTAGGGCCCTGAATTAACTGGGTCAGGTCCATGGCTGTCATGGAAGCCATGAACTCCCGAACCCCCTCAGACGCTTCTCCCATCGACGGCAGATTGAAATCCCCCATCACTATAAGGTTGGGGGTCTCAACCGCCACCGATGAGATCAGCTCAAGGAGTTCAGGCAGGGCCGCTGACGTATAGCGAGGAGCCAGGTATACTATCAGCAGGCCCAACTGCCTCCCTGGGCCCCATCTCACGACAAGGGACTCACACCCGGATGTCTGTGGCACGGTGAACTCTCTCGGCTCAAGGTCTTCCCGAATAATCACTGCTACCCCGCCGCCCCTCCCCTGGGCCCGAGGCTGATGAAATGCTCGATAACCTGGTGGGCACAATTCCACGAGGGGTAAACCTCCCTCGCAGCCCAATCAGGTCTCGGTTATTCCTGCGAGGTCCGGCTCCCCCTCCAAAATAAGATCATGAATGAGGGGGGCCTTATTGACAACGGACCTCACGTGCCTCCAGAAGTTGTGAATGCCCCAACACTGGAAGTCTTTAAGAAGTTGTTGGATAGCCATTTGTCTGGAACGGTATAGGGTTTCCTGCCTAGGCAGGGGGTTGGACTAGAAGACCTCCAAGGTCCCTTCCAACTCTACTATTGTATTATTGTATTATTGTATATATCAGACTGTGTCAAAATTAAAATACATGATAGATTAGGTACTCACATCACACTATGTGTGTGTGGTAAAATTAAATCTTGATATCATAACAAATAATTTAAAAATTTCACAAAGGCATTTTATTGTGGTAATAGTAGCCAATTTGTACTCACAAGAAAAGTATAAGGGCAGACACAATAACAGAAAACAACATTCCCACATTCATACTTTAAACAGGCAGGCATATAAGATACTACATTGCAGTTACACCAATTTAGAATAATTCCTTGGCTGAAAAATTGGCTACCTACTAAAAGTCCATCTTTGATATTCAAATATATTCCCAATCCGTTGTGATCCCATGGACAACGTTTCTCCAGGCCTTCCTGTCCTCTACCATCCATTAAATGAGTCCATTTAAGCTCACACCTATTGCTTCAGTGACTCCATCCAGCCACCTCATTCTCTGTCATCCCTTTCTTCTTTTGCCCCAAGTATTGTACTTGAAAAATACTGTTTTGGAGTGGTTTTAGTTTTGAAACATTTCAAGGTTTACATGTTAAAATAGCTATTTTGAGCATTCTTACAACATCCCTTCACTCCACCATACCACTTTAAAGGCTGGAAACACCTGCATGAAACTTGAGACATTACTGGAATGGTCTGAACGAGAAAAAAAAACTTCCACATTTCATTTTTTTTAACAATCAACATATTTTGCAAATTCTGTGTAACATTATTCAAGCAAAGCAAAAATATTAAATGATTATACAAACTATTATTTTAGAGAAGGGAAATGTGGCTTATAGAAGCACTGATGGCTATAGATAATAAAACCAACATTTAGCAATAAACCAAGAAGGAAAAATGGATTGGTGGGTAAGTCAATTAAAATAAGAATTTAAGATGACAATGCATGTGTTTCCCATGCCAGGAAAAGTTATGATCATCTACCAGCTAATGATGGGAAATTTACTTTACTCATGATGTTGGGGACGAGAAAAGTTCTTTTAGTGCTATTTTCAAGCACTTTCTCTAAGGCCAAAAGAGGATTTTTTAAAAAGGCTAATTGCAATATGGGGAAATTGGAAGAGTGGATTTTCCTGTTGATAATGTTTTACTGCACTGTTGTGGCAAAAGTTCAGAAATATATGCTGCTTAATGGGATGTGGGCTTCTCCCCCCCCCCCCCCCATCATGATAGCTCAGATTCCTGTAGATAAAAGCATTCTTTTAAGGGAAAAGGCATATAGTGGAATTTTTAGTGTCTGTCTTAAAGATTCTAAAATTAGTTGTCTTGATAGCCTTCCAGATAAATGACAACATAGTCAAAAGAAGCTGAGAAGGATCTCAACAAGAGCTCTGAATGGGCTTTGGTGGGGACTTAGGATTTCTCTTTCCCTCTGAATAATAATGATAATAATAATTTTAAAAACCACTCTTGTCCACTATCCTCCAACAATTGCCCTTTAGTAGGGTTATTATTCCAGAGTAAAGCATTTTATGGAACTGGATTTACATTATCCTTGCTATTAGAGATCTAGCTTGCAAGGCTGTTCAAATCCTTTAATCCATAAATAGGATTGTAGCTGGGCTGCTTTCCAAAACTGTAATCTCAAGTATTTGAATTATTACAAAAAAGATTAGGGTGTTTCAAGTAATAACATTTCAAATAAATCAGCTTCCATGGAGAAACAGCAAGCTAATATTTGAATTAAAAATATAAAGAGATATAGCTACTTGTTGGTATATTCACTGATATGGGGAAGATTTTATTTTTTTATCCATGCTATTCTTCTTTCCTTGTTTCCTTGTTCCATATTTAATCCATGGACTTTAGAACCAACCAGTTAGGAATATTCATGGTTGCTATACTCCTTGATGAGATAATAGAAAAGTCTGCTCATTTTCAAAGAAATATACATAAAATAGAAGGTTCTTTACCACTCAAAAGAAAAAAAGAAAGTAGCAGCACAGTAAAAGCATAGAAAAAGACAAAAAGCTTGTAATTATACACATATTCCAACTTCCCCTGATTTTATAAAACTTCAAGGGCAAAAATGAAGTTTTCAATATTCACTAAATCTGTCCAATAATTTTTCCAAAGAGAAAGATGTGACATTTTCTGATTGACAGAATATATAATTTTTCAAAAATTGTTAGATCACACATCTCCAAAATTCAGTCCTTTATAACTGGAGTTATACTATTTTCCATTTCCTAAGGATTATTACTTTTCCTATTCCTAAACCACCCTCCTTGTCTTTGTTCAGAATGTGTTAAGTTCCAAATAGTACTTATATAAATTAATACGATACATGTCTTTTAAAATTAGCATTTTTTCCTGATAATTTTGTCAGGAATGCACAGAATCTGAGTGGAGACATTTGCCTACAATGAAATGTAATGCAGGAAGTAAACTTTAAAGACTGCCTAATTTTGCACAAGAAAGAAAACAATATCTTTGATGAGAAGCAGAAAAGTATAGGCAGAGGTGGACTGGATGCATGTAGAATTTTGTCTTTTTAGAAATGACCAGTGACCCTTTGAAATGCTAGAACAAGCTAATCATTCAGTGGTCTTCATGGTTTCTCTTATATTGATACAAGTACTACAAATCTCTTTCCCCTTCTTGTCTTCTCTACCTTCTCATATTCCATAGGTAGCAAAAAAGCATCAACATAGATTATTATTTTTCTTTTTAATGGAGAAGGGTATCTTTGCTTATTGATTTTCGTTGGGCTGGAGAAGGACAATGTGAGATTATTTCAGCTCAGTAAAAGGTGGGTTTGGTGCTATCCACATTAATAATTCAAATGAAAATGTCCAACTTGAACCAAACACAAGTCAGAAGTTGTTGAATGTCATAGTTTTTCTCTTTTTTTAATTCATAAGAAACTGTAAAATTTAGCTATCTATCAGTAGCTGTCTGTTTTTTCCCTCCTAAACTAGAGAGATTCTTGAAGTGGATTCCTATTATCACCCATTTGGTCTAAATCCATGATGGCGAACCTATGGCACGCATGCCATAAGAGGCACACAGAGTCATATTTGCTGGCACCCCTGCTGTCAGCTCTGGCATGCTTGCGCGCAGCAGCCAGTTGATTTTTCACCCTTCTGGAGGGCTGGGAGGCTGTTTTTGTCCTCCCTGGGATCAGGAAAGCTTCCGGAGGCTGGGGAGGGTGAAAAACAGCCCCAATGGGTCAAGCGG
The DNA here is from genome assembly GCF_964273705.1 of Natrix helvetica. Taxonomy (NCBI): domain Eukaryota; kingdom Metazoa; phylum Chordata; class Lepidosauria; order Squamata; family Natricidae; genus Natrix; species Natrix helvetica. The sequence continues at coordinate 132,645,682 of NC_138549.1, forward strand.
AAGTTCAGAAATCATCCATTTCCAGATTCCAGAGTCTCCAGGGGACCTGGGGAGGCCGTTTTTACCCTCCCCAGGCTTCAGGAAAACCTCAGGAGCCTGGAGAATGGTCATGTGCACATGCATGGAGGGTTGTCGCATGCGCAGGTAGGCAGGTAAGCAGGTAGGCAGGTAAGCAGGTAGGCAGGTAGGCAGGTAGGCAGGTAGGCAGGCAGGCAGGCAGGCAGGTAGGCAGGTAGGCAGGTAGGCAGGTAGGCAGGTAGGCGGGTAGGCGGGTAGGCAGATTGGATTGAATTGGCGTGGGTGCATGGGCGCAATTTTGGCACACCATAAGAAAAAGGTTCACCATCACTGGTCTAAATGGTCCCTTTATGATGGACCCATTTTAATGGTCTGCAGTTTTGCAGAGGAATATTTTAAAACATCGGGCCATTTTCCTTCTATAAGTTCAAACCTCAGCTATTTTCAAAAGGGTTGCCGCATTTCTAACAGTCATGCCTCATGAAAGTCACTCCTCCTTCACACTATTAATTGGGTCAGGTTTTCCCTGCATGGTTACTGTTATTTCTGTTTGATAAGTTGTCATATTTTTATTTTTAAAAATGGTTTCAGATTATAAAATAATAATAACAATAGCAAAACTAGGGTTATTTGGGGCTGGTGATGTTTAGAATTGTTGCAATTTTTGAATCACTGTAGAAATATATTATTTGTGTAATTTAGAAGGTTTGTTTGTTTGGTTTTCCTTAAATTGTTTACAGAAATTTGTGGCCAAAGAAATTTTCCCATTTGTTCAAGGGAAGAGGGAAATATTTAGCAAATTTTCAAAGGAAGGATTCCCATTTGACAGTGTCAGCAATATTTCTAATGAAAAAAAAAAACACAGTAGAAGGAATATCCTTATAATAAGGTTCTCCATGATTTAATTGATGCACCTGAAGCTAAGGTGCTTCAATTACCTACAAGAAAGATGATTGCACAATGAAGAAAAGGACATACACATGCATAGCACTTTGCCACCCCATGAATAAATAATACCACACTCCATCCATCATAATTTATTTTCTGCTTTGAAAGCATTTCTAAAGCCAATTGTCTTTCATCAAACTAGTTAGAAAATGCAGAATTTCCTGGAGTAGTCCCACTATTATTTTGAATGAGACAGATATCTCAGCAACAGAATCAAGGTTTTCTGATTTTAAAAAAAGGTATTTAATCTATCGTCATTGTCCTTTTATTGTCAAAGACTGAAATGGTGGCAGAGCTTTTTATTCTGTTTAAACAACATAATAATTTGACTAGCTTTTAGTGCTATTTCTGCTAAGTTACTGTTCTGGGTATTGGCATTTGGTGCTCTGCGCTATTCAGTATAAAGAACAAAACATGTCCTTCAACTGCCACTATGGGCCAGTTCAGAAACATACAAACCACTTTTTCTTATACATAGAAAGCCTCACATTCAGATCTGATCAAGATCCCAAATTATTTCAGCTTTTGACAAGGAGAAAGAATTCCACTCAGCTTATGGAAGAGAATGGTGGTGAAGCTTCAGAAATGGGTTAAGGAAGAAACCATGTTTTTATGAAAAAGATGATATGTAGTGCAGTCCAAAGCAATGTTTCCCAACCTTGATAATTGTAACATGAGTAGACTTTTACTTCCAGAATTTCCCAGCCAACAGCCAACACTGGTTTAAAGGATGCTGTCTTGGGGAACATCAAGAATCATCCTTGGTAGTTGTTAATATACACTGTTTATACAAATATATGTTTTTTTTTTAAATGACACCCTGATTTGTTCCTTTTTTGTTTTCTAATGGAAGCAAGGTAAACAAGCTTTAATCACACGAAATGCAGCTCTCCTCCTTGACCTATAATTGCAAAGGCTGTTTGGTATAGTGAAGAACAACATTACAGTTAAAGGCTCTGTCAGCATGTCCATTACACAGCTGGGATTATTTTAGTTCAGAATTCATCTCTCAGCCATTTCAAATCAAGCTGAAACTTTGAGTTGCCAGCTGTCAGCCTACTGAGGGATAATTATGATTCTTATAGAAACTAATAAAACAAATGGATGTTTACAGCCATGCTCTTGAAAAAAATGTATGGTTCTCTTCTGGTCTATGCTTATTTGAAAAAGCAGCAATAATATAAAAGGTATAAAATAGCATGGTTTAAAAATTTAGTTATCATATACTGTAGACGTAGTAACTTGCCATAATGTGACAGTGAATCTTACTAGTTAATTAAGGTTTGTCAGTGGTATTTGTTGAAAAAAAATTGTCATGTTCCTATATGATTTTAACTTTTATTATTTCTGATTATTTATTGCTCTATTACATTGTATTCCCCATGGCGCTATTTTAATGAAAAATAAGATAAAATGGCAATAAATAATATCTGGATTAAAGTAACATTTTCTCCTTTTCTTTAAAAAAAAGAGATTTGAAGGGTATTAGTAGACAACCTTTGTAATTAATCCAACCCAACCTAACCTAATCCAATTAGCCATAAAAAGGCATCCTTAAGTTACCACTTAGCAGCTAATATTACATGAACTGCCTAAATATGTATGCAGGCCAGTTAACTTCCCAATATGCATGCATTTTAATTGAATTATATGTTTGAAAATTTGCATTGAACAATATAAATTAGTTAAAGATCAGCATCCTTTTTTGCTGAATTGTTTGAGGGATAAATCACAGATAAGTACTACTACTACTACTACTACTACTACTACTACTACTACTACTACTACTAATAAGGTTAACAAGGTTAACAAGGGCCGCGGCGGATGTTGAGGTCCCTGGGCATCCGCCGACAAGTGGGCTACAAGTGGACCAGCCAACAAAATGACAAAAATATAGTGCAGATGAAAATCATGCTATAATGGCCTGTTATTACAACTCAGAGCCAAAAAAAAAGAGGCTATTTAAAGCGAATGTATGATTTATGGAAACAACAATATCCAGATTCAAATGTTAGTGAACAACGACTAGCAGATCAAAGACAATTTATTTTACGGAATAAAGTGTTTAGCCAAGTTGAACTTCAGGCAAATTGCAAAACAAAAACAACAACAACATCACAAGAGGAAATAACTGATACTGAAGACACAACTAAAGAAATCGTAGTAGAACTCCCAGAGGAAGCTGCCGGAGAGGAAATAACAACACTACCGCCAGAACCAGTTACCATTGAACCAACTGATGAACCAACTCAAAAACAAAAAGAACTGAAGGACAAGATCATGGAGCATTTTCTGGATAGTGAGGAAAGGCAACATTTACCTTCATTAAAAACTGTCCCTAAGAAAATTTTGGGTCCTATCATGAAAATGGTTAATGCAGTGCTTTCAACAATTGAATTGGGAACCATCTTGGAAACGAATCAGTTAATGTACAGTGCAGCTGTAATAGTAACTAATGAACTAGGTATTAAAATCAAAGCACCTAATCACACAATGGAAAAAGCATCAAAGCCAAAGTGGAAAATCCGATTAGAACAAAAAGTTAAAAAATTAAGGGCAGATGCTAGCAACTTAAAGAACATGCATGAGCAATGGCTTAAAAACAGCAAAATCATAGATCAGCTAATCAGAAGATGTAGATTGGATACAAGAAACATCAATGAAGCTGTAGAGTTTGTAAAACAGCAGATAACAGCAACAGCTAGAAAAATTGAGAGATATGAGGCACGAATCATCCAATACAAACAGAAACAAAAATTTCGATCAGACCAATGGCGTTATCAAAGTCTTTTGATAAAAAGCAAAGAAGTTGATGAAACTGTTGACCACATACTCAGCTGCTGTAAAAAAAAAATCACGCAGACTGATTATAAATTGTGGCAAAATTCAGTAGCACAAATGATCCACTGGAATTTGTGCAAAAATTATAATATTAAAACAACAATAAACTGGTGGGAACATAAGCCTGAAAAAGTCACTGAAAATCAGATGGTCAAGATCCTATGGGATTTTCGTATACAAACAAACAAAATACTGGTGCATAACACACCAGACATCACACTAGTTGAGAAAAATAAGGTTACAATCATAGACATCGCAATACCAGGTGATAGCAGGGTCGACAAGAAGGAACATGAAAAAATCGCAATACCAGGACCTAAAAATTGAAATTCAATGATTATTGCACAAACCAGCAGTGGTAATTCCAGTGGTAATTGGCACACTGGGTGCTATTCCAAAAGCGCTGGAATTACATTTAAAACAGTTAAAACTTGACAAAATCACCATCAGTCAAATGCAAAAAGCTGTATTGCTTGGATCTGCATGTATATTACAAAAATATGTTACAATGTCCTAGGCCCCTGAGTGGGGCCTGACTAGTAATCAATGCTAAATCCGGCGAAACAACTTGCTGCTGTGATACAATTGAATAATAATATGAAAATCGAGTAACTCAGTTCAAGGAAAACTCACAGTTCAGACAAATCAGCACCAGTTTTATAAGAGTTTAGAAAGTGGAGATGGAGTAACAACAAATGAAAAGACTGATAATGAGAAAGCTCTGAAATTCTGGAAGAATTTGTGGAAAAACAACAAGAAGCCCAACAGAAATGCAACATGGATCAAGCAGGTTGAAGATTCTATTAAAGTGCATAAAATGGAAGATGTGAAAATAGCAAAAGAAATGGTGCAAAGGCAGTCAAGAAAAGTGAAGAATTGGAGTGCACCAGGACCAGATGAGCTACATGGTCTCTGGCTAAAGGCACTTACAAGTATGCACAAAAGATTGGTAGCCCAAATGAACCAGATCTTAAAAACACCTGAAAATGATGAATGGATGACAACTGGAAGGACATTTTTGATCCAAAAAGATAAAGAAAAAGGAAAGGACCCTGGAAACTATAGGCCAATCATTTGTTTGCCAACAACATACAAACTCCTTACTGGCATCATTGCAAACCAAATTTACAAATAGTTGGAAAGGAATGACTTGCTTCCTGTAGAACAGAAAGGATGCTGCAAAAATTCAAGAGGAACAAAGGACCAATACTGATTGACAAGCTAATCCTAAAGAATTCAAAGAAAAGATGAACCAAGCTGTTCATGGCTTGGATAGACTATAAGAAAGTGTTTGATTCAGTTCCCCATAGTTGGATCAAGAAATGGCTGAAAATCTTTGGCATCAGCAGCAACATACAAACATTCATGGAAACTTCAACAAACCTCTGGAAAATAAAGCTTATGGCTAAAGGAGAAGAACTGGGTGAATTTGAAATTAAACGAGGCATTTTCCAGGGTGATTCCCTTTCACCCCTACTTTTTATACTCTCAATGCTACCACTGACAACCATTTTGAAGGTGCTGAACTGTGGATACGAACTTGCAAAGAAAGGACTGAAAATTTCACACTTGGTGTACATGGATGATTTGAAGCTGTTTGGTCAAACAAAAGCTGAACTGAATTTATTAATTGAAAGAACAAAAGAATTTAGCCAAGACATTGATACGCAGTTTGGAATTGACAAATGTGCAACAATGGCAACCAAGGCAGGCAAGGTCTAGAAGATGAAATTATAAAGGCAGTTAAACCAGAAGAAGGCTACAAGTACTTGGGGATTTTAGAGGCCTCTGACTTAATGCATAATAAAGTCAAGGAATTAACCTCAGCCAAGTACATTCGATGAATTCGCAAGATATTAAAGTCCAAACAGAGTGGAGGAAACATCATAAAAGCCATAAATACCTGGGTTATACCTGCAATTCGATACTCTGCAGGAATAATTGACTCGACCCAGATGGAGTTGGACAATTTGGACAGAAAAACAAGGAAGCTTATGACAATGAATCATGCTTTGCACCCTAAAAGTGATGTTGACCGATTGTATCTACCAAGAGAAGAAGGTGGTTGAGGACTCCTACAAGTAAAGCAGACTGTGGAAAAAGAAAGACACAGCTTGAATGATTACATCCAGAAAAGTGAAGAACCAATGATTAAGGAAGTAAATGAAGGAGGCCTTTTGAAGACAACTAAGTTAAAAGCTGAATATAAGAAAGAAGTAATTGAGAAGCGAGCTGAAAATTGGAAAAGCAAAGCTATGCATGGCCAATACTTGAAAAGTATTGAAGGCAAAGCTGACCAAAAACTAACCTGGAACTGGTTAAGATCAGGAGTACTGAAAAAAGAAACAGAAGGCTTTATTTTGGCAGCTCAAGAACAAGCCTTAGCCACAAACTGCATGAAAGCAAAATTCAACATGTTACCACCATTAGCACATGTCGCCTCTGTAATGAGAAAGATGAGACAGTTGACCACTTGATCAGCGGGTGCAGCAAAATTTCACAAACTGACTACCTACAATGCCATGACAACGTTGCTAAGATTATTCACTGGAAATTGTGCCAAAAGTTTGGATTTGAATACAGCAAAAATCACTGGGACCATCAGGTTGAGAAAGTTTTAGAGAATGAGAAAGGCAAGATGTTGTGGGACTTCAGAATCCAGACTGACAGGCACTTGGCCTACAACACACCTGGCATAACAATAATTGAAAAGAAAAAAGTAAGGTTCATTGACATTGCAATACCTGGTGATGCACGAATTGAAGATAAACAGCTAGAAAAAAAAATCACAAAATACCGGGACTTGCGAATTGAGGTTGAGAGACTGTGGAAAAAGAAATCAAGTGTTGTCCCAATTGTAATTGGAGCCCCTGGAGCAATACCTAAAGGGCTACTTCGCTATTTGAAAATTCTAAATTTACCTGACTTGAACATTCTGACTCTACAAAAAAACCACCCTACTTGGAACAACTTATATCCTCCGACGTTACCTTAACAGTTCCTAGGTCCTTGGTTAGGACTCGAGCTGTTGAGCTGCCAACCAGCCCCAAAAGCTGTGAATCTCATCAAAGATTAACCAAATAATACTACTACTACTAATAATGATGATGATGATGATGATGATGATGATGATGATGATGATGATGCAGAAGATCTGTGCAGTTTTATAGAGGTAATTCACTGCTTGGACACATGATTTGAATGAAAAAGGGTCTGGATTTAATTCCTTGAATCTCCACTTTTAGAAAAAAATCATATAAATAACTATTCCTATTTATGATCACTGTTAGAATAGATGGAACTAAAAAAATTGAGAGAGGAAGTAATATATGTCAACTAATAATTAATAGTAATTATAACATTAGTAATCATAATAATAAAGTCTACATATATTTATATTTTCCCCATATATGATAAGTTGAGGATAATAAATATATACAGACTTCCTCCTCCTCTTGCTCCATCCAATCTGACAAGCAAATCAGACTGAGAACAAACGAGTAGCTTTAGGCTAGTCACCCAAACTTTATTGATCTATTGTTCAATAATGATTTAGACCTGCAAAGTAGTGTTTTTCTACTATTCATTCAATAATTGGCATGTTGTAATGTTGGAAATCTAGTTTTTATGCCTAAGAATAAAGCAAATACAGTATCTCCTTTAGTGTTATCCCCACATTTTGCAAAGCACTTCATTTCAGGGGCAGTTATGGTTTAATCTTTATTTGTGCATAACAGCTGAAAGCTTCAGGCAACATTTCAACCATTGTGCACTGTACATAAACTCAAAAGCAGCTGTTCTTGGTGAAGCTATCAGTCAAAAGAAGGCAGCAAATGCATTTTGTCAATATTATAATGGAAACTTTTCTCCCATTTTGGTTTTAGGAGAGTGTCCTTTTCTCAACTTTTGTTCCAGTGACATGATGTCCTTGTCAGGATTTGTAAATGACTAATAGAAAAAGTACAAACTAAAATCCAAATTGAGTTTTCTCATTTTTCAAGGTAGCTACATGATGACCCAATTCATTTGTTTTCCTCCTCTTATTGTGGACAGCATAAACCAGAGGCTTTTCAAAGTTAGCTAAGTGCATTCTTAAGTGCTCTGTCTTATTATTGTTATGTTCCTTCCAGCTTTCCTTGTCTCTTTGGATAACCTTGGATAAGATTTAATATATCACACACAATTCTTGACCATGGATGGTATCATGGCTCTTCCTTTTCATTCAACTGCTGTAAATGAATATCTTCCTTGTGAGTTGGAGTCTTATCCATTGACCTGTGTAATGGAAAACCTGTTGCTTGCTCACTTTCAGGCCATTCAATCTTAGATTGTCATATGGCTGCTCTGATATAAATGGAAACTCATGCTACAATAACTGAATAATAGGTGCTCTAATTAATATGTTACTTTATGAAGAAAATAACTTTTTAAATACTTCATTGTCTCCATGGTTTTACGAATGTCCTCTTCCTCTATATTACTCTCACAACTGAAAAGTGACATGGATTAGATCAGGATAAGGAACCTAATGTCCACAACCTGATGTACTGTGTCATTCATATTGTATGACTATTGATGTGTTCACTAATATCTCCTATGACTATAAAAGTCTCATATTCCACCAGACTTGGTAAATTGACATGTTGAAAACAGATAATAGATTTCTAGCATCATATTTACAAAGAAAGTATTCCAGATTCTATATGGGCATTCTTCAGAAGCAAAAACAGTGAATTACTTTGGAAGTTCAATGTTCTGATTTTTTTTTGTTATTATAGTTTGGCAAATAGTTCTTTTCTGATGTCAGTGATCTAAGGCACTGTTTCTCAAACTTGGCAACTTTAAGATGGGTGCACTTCAACTTACAGAATTCAACTCCCAGAATTAAAGTTGCCAAAGTTGAGAAAAAATGATCTAAGGAACTAATTAAATGATAAGAGTAAAGCTAGTTTCCAACAGTTTAACTCCTCTTGTTTAGAGATCCAACATGAAGCCAATTGTATCTGAACCAAGCACTTGGATTACATTTTAAATGCATGTTCATAAAAACATAGAATGTATTATATTCAAGGGTCTTATGGATTTTCAACTCAATTACTTTAGAAGACACAATTGAGGTATAGCAAAATATAGGGGTTCCTCAAGACTCTCTTTCTAGCTTCAGCTTTTGTTCTGTTTCTTCTTAGTTTCCATCTTAAAGCTTCCAAGTTTTATCAATTATTATGCTTTCTTAGGAGTTATATACTGCTGAATTCCTACTATTTATTTAAACTCCACTTCCAATAAATGTATTACCAAAGTTAATTCCCCCTTAATCTGACTGTTCTTTTTTAAATTAGAAAGAATAGAATTAGTACACAAAGCCATGTAGTATAGATGGGCAACATGTTTACAGTTTTTAGAACCCCTCCATCCCCCCCAAAAAAAACTTTGGGAGATATCAAAGGTTTTGGGGAGCTTAGCAGGTGAAGGTATCACTGAAATAGGTGGTTCTGCAATTAAACGTTTGGTAATGTGATCAAAAATATTTTGAGGACACTAAAAATAAGGTTTATGGGATTTGCTTATATGATGTTGGGTTGCCCATCTATGGTTGAAATTTATGCTGTCAAAGCCATATATCTTTTCCTAAATGGATTCTTGCTTCTCTGTTATTTTGAACTCTAGTGTATGTCAGAGATAATCTTTACATATTGATTCTCAATGGTAACACTTTCTAATGATTACATCAGCCCATTCCATGAGGTTCAACAGAGAAAGTATCCAACAGAGAAGGTATATCTGCCAGGGACCTACAGGGACCTATGGGTACCAGGAGGTAGGTCTTCTCTGCAGTGATGCCCACCCTAAGGGACAGTCTCCTACCCTAAAATTAGATTAGCTCTGTCCCTGTTATCATTCTGGAAGTCACTTAAGACCTGATTATGTCATCAGGCCTGGGAATCCTGTTCATTATAGTTGATCTTTTTATTCTCTCTGTGTGATTTGCAAATTTTATTCTAACTTTTTATATTTTTATAAAGATTGCTTTTTATATATTTGCCTTATGCATTGTTGCACACATCCAGTCTCTTTTTCTGAGATGCCATATAATCCGATTAATAAAATAAATAAAATAATGTCCTCTTTAATATTCAGTGTTTCTTTGATTGGAGTGAAAATTGGAGTGAATTAATAGGAAATAGGAGTAATTATTCTTCAAATTAATGAACTGTCAGTGCACCAATTCATCTCTATATGTGTCTACACTTTTATGAATAGATTTCTTTTGATGATTTGCTGTGCAAGTGAATATATGCAAGTTCATGTATGTAAGTAATGAAAAGACATTGCATAAAAATAATAATTAATAAATAAAATATTAATTTAAATATATTATATAACCATAACATTTGAAGGAGCCACTTACATAAGAATATCTTTAAAGATTACCAAAAGTTAGTGCAAAATGCAATGGTCCAGTGTTAATGGGTGAAAACCATTGCAGCAGAGCTGAGTGTATATTTCAGGGACCACAGAGATTGTCAGTAATCTCCAAAGTGCTGGTTTTCATTTTAGAAGACCTAAATGCCTTGGCTTCTAGGTATTTTTAAGCCTACTTTTTCTAGTAGAATAAGACTGTCCAAACTGCTATGGGATAAGAATACTCCAAAACATTATTGCAAGTATCATTACCAAGATGAATATCTTCCATATGATATCTATGCATTTGGCATTTGTTTCCTAAAGAAATTTCTGTCTATTAAATTTATACCTATTACTTTCAATTCTTAAATTGGCCAGGAAAAAAAAAAGATAATTTCTTATGTTTCCTGATTTTAGACTAACTCAAGTGCTGCTTATTTCTTAACTTTGTTGAATGTTAAAATCAAAGTATTAATTGAAGTGTGGAAAAGTAGAGGAGTCCTTAATACATTTTATCAGTATGAGGAATAAGAGCAATCTTGGAGTATGATTTTCAAGTCTGCTATATGCCCACTTAATTGCTGTGCCATTCATTTTGCATGTAATTTGATGGGATGTTAATTCTATTAATGCACATAAAATAAAAGTAAATAGAAGTCATAGGAGGATGAAGAGCAATATCAAGACTATAAAGTGCAGAATGACAATTTAATTTCTGGCTTGTTGGCCATTGATGGATCATTAGGCTGACCTATCCACCTTGCAGGGATAAAACCTCCAGCCCTCCAAGCCCCCTGTGTCCTCTCAAAACTTTCTACTTCCACTTCACTATCTTTGTACTGCTGTTTCATTTTAGGTTTCCCTTTTACTGAAAAATTATCACCAATTTTTATCTAGTTTCATAGTTCTGTTGCATTTGTATGTCTGACTACTTGGTAAATCTACAGTATATTAAGAAAAAAAGAATAAGTTGGTGGGGGCATTGATCAAATAAACTTTTGCTGCAAGTTTATTTGATCTATTGCAAGCTTGAACTCTGTACAAGAATCTGAACCACTAATGGTCAAGGGAAATTAGTGGAGTTAAGAATAGAAAGGAATTCAAGGCGGGCTGGACTTAGATCTCTTGGGGGTGTGCAGGGACTCATGACTGATGATGTGCTTGATCCTTCCTTTGGGTTCAGCCTGATCATCTCCCACAATCTGGATCCAAGCACTAACCAATTCATTATTTCTGATGGATTGTGTTACAAAAGCACACCTTAGACCAAACAACCAAAACAAAAAGACATGTGTTAAAGAACCATGACCCCTATGAAGTTGTTAAAGGTAATAACATTGTAATCACTTTTCAAAGATGTTTTTGTTCCTGAAGTACTTAACGAGGTTTATGTTTCCAGAGTGTTTGTTTTGTTTTGTTCTGGGTTATTTTGCTATCTCTCTGATTTCAGAAGCAGCATGAGTGGATTATGTTATTTATCTCCATAGGTCTAGATATTTATATAAATTTGCCAGTTTAACTATGACAACTGTGGTTCCCTTGGCTGGTTATTTCCTTAACCTTGTTTAATGTTAAACTTGCATTTCTGAGTAGCAAACTTACTAAACTGGAATTAAGCCAGTTGAGCTTTAGATTTGCAAGGTAATACACATCCAACTGTGAGGAGAAATTGACCACCATTGCCCTCATTTTACATTGTTTGTGCAAATAATAATTTTGCAATGAAATTTACTGACATTTTATTTTATTTCAATAATGCTAAACTTGATTTATCTAAATCAAATAAAAGGTATCTTGGCAACTGCCTCCTTAAATCTCTTTTTCTCTCCTAGTAAGGTGTTCACTATGTCAAGGTATATTTATGCAAATTTTTACACTTTGCATAGTGCTCACAGAAAAAAGGATAACAACATCTGACAAAGTTTATTGCATTAAAGGAAAGGTTAAGAAATCACTTAACCTACTGCACTTCGAAGATCTGGCAAGCCTGCTGAAAGTAGAAAATAGCTATGGTCAGTGTGAAATTGCGGTTATTGATATGGTTGCCATATGCAATTTTCAGGAACAACATGGTACAAGTTACCTTTAGTAAATGATTTTTTTTCAAAAATGTAACAATTGTATTGCATTAAAGTAAATGATTTTTTTGAAGTCAAATGTTATATTGTAATATGCATAATACAATACTGTATTACAATCTTGCAGTAGTAGACTATTTATCCAATAACCTACATTCATTAATGTATATATAAAATAAAATAAAAAACTTTGTCATTAAATATACTATAGAAATCTAGTAGAATTTTGCTATTTTTAATTAGGTAAAAAAGAATCTCAAAACCTGACATCTTAACATTTAAATATATATTTTAAAAATTAGCTAAAGAGATAAATAAAACCAAGAGATATATGCTGGTGATTTAATATCATTGAAAGAAATTACCTGTATGTTTCAGAATCTCCACAAAATCTACAAATAATCACTTGGCAGTATCCAGATGGAGTCAAAGTATGGCAAAACACTGAAAATTCTTTCTTCAAAGACACAACAAACTTAAATGCCATATACATAGCAATAGCAATAACCACTCTATCACCTCACATCATTTCCCATATGTTTTTGAGAGATAAGAATGCTAGGATCATAAAACCAACAATCTGACACCTATGAAACTTATAACATATGTAACAAATTTGCTTACCAATTTTTAGATAATTATAGATAGGTTAATGTACTATCTAATAAATCCCATTTTGTGCAAAAATAATAATAAAAGATGTAACCATATTTAGGATTGCAGCCAAATAACGTAATACTATTCTTGGTGGGTTCATACAGAAACAGGATTATACTTCTTTTTTTCAAAATAATGAAAGCAACATAACACAATCTCCAACTTTGATATGTGCATGCATGGAGAGGACGCTCCCAAAAGGAGTTTCATGTGTCATGAGGTCATAACTCTACTTTCATCATTTCACACAACCACTGGAAGAGTCCACCATATTGAGTGCTATTCTACAATGATGTTTGCCTTTGAAAAGAGAGATACTGATATAATATGTTATTTTGATTACTCTACAATAAATGCTTTTCTCTGAAATATTGAAATCTGAACATTTTACATAGTGGTCTTATGAAAAAAAGTATTTGACCAGAATGTTTTTGTTTTAAAAGAACACTCCTAAAAGTTGCTTTAAACACAAGAGCACAACATCCATTCTTCGTTTGTTTCATTTATATCATTTTATACCCCTGGCTATGAACATTTCATAAGTACATAAAATGCATAGTGATAGTTGACTATGAGTATAATGACTATGATACAATTTATTTCTCTTAGCAAACTTTACCACTGTTCTAGCAGAAATTACCCTGATCTACTTGAGGTATCACATTTTGGTTAATAGACATATCGAATATTTGGAATTATTATTGCAAGAAAACTTCTATGTAAACATGCCTTTAAAAGGAATTGGCTAAATACAGTTACTTGAATTTTTCTTTTCAAACTTTTCTACCTCTTATGTTTTCTTTGCAGGAGGAGTTTGAATAAATCTATGTTTATTTGTTGGCTCAGGAATATTTTGTATACCTGCAAAATGTCCTTTACAGCCATATCTGTTGCATTCAAATTCTTCATGGCCAGGCAGCTAATTCCTTCATTGGAAAATGCTACTCTGTTGAAGCAACATCTGTTAATGTTGGATTGATGGCACGTTTAGTATAACTTTTCACATTCTTTCAGAATGCAGGTGAACTTAATACTTAGGTGCCATGGAAAAATTGAATACAACAGGCACTGTTTTGTGTTCTAAATAATATTCATTAATATTAAAAATGTATTCCAAGGTACATGTTACAGGAAGACAAGCTGCTAGTCCAGTTCGTCCCTGAAAAATAACACTTATGATATCTCAGAATTTGTACTGGTTTCCAATTAGTTCATCAGCATTAATAATTCAGGAGAAAATAAGTAACTGATATATGAGTTTGCGCTCCATTCAAGTCTTTTTATTTTTAAAGAGGGGTAGAATGATATCTTTAATGGTGGTCGGGAGAGGTAATTTGGTTTCTTTCTTCTTTTTATAACATAAAAATCTGTAGAAAAATACTGTGTTTATAAAAATGAAGTACCTTTATTGGAAGAGACAAGCAACGTGTTTGTGATCTTTTGGCCTGAAACTTCAGTTAGAAAAGGCAAAAGGTTTTTTTTTATTATTTATATATTACTGTACACTATCTACAGTCTTTTTGGACTTGGGCGGCCTTAACAAATCCAACCAATCAATAATAAAAACATGGAATAACTTTTTTTGCTATTCTTCCACTTGGTACAAGTATGTGAAATCTAGATATTTTTATTTTAAGTTTCTGTGTGTGTGTAGTTTTGAGTTTGGCACCATTTAAAGACATTACATAGTGTCGTTATAGATAATATTTATACAAAGTCATACTTTGTGGTTAAGTAAAATACAGGATTCAATCTGGAATGTCTCTATTAACACTAATGTTTGTTTCAGATTTATTTGAGCAGATTTGAAAGGAGAATCTGGGTTGCAGTAACAATCTTAATTTCTTTTCTCAAAACCAAATGCCAGCCATTTCTTTTCTAATTTGTCAGATACTTGGCTTTATGTTTTCAGTTATATTTCCTCACTGCCTTCGGGTGGTGAGAACATTCAGTCAGAAGGAGAGATCTTTTTACTATATATGGCAACCAAAGCACAGCTTTCTTTCCAAAACCCAAACAGGCAAGAAAAAAAAAGAAATATTTTAACTTCTTTGTCTCTCCAGATGTATTGAATAAGAAACAAACTCAATTTCTGCTACTGCTGTTTTATCTCCCTCTACTGGTCATCTGAGGCACCAAGTCATTAAATTCACAGTTGTTTTTTTTTTTTAGCAAACTGTGTATGATCCTTGTTCCCAGTAATTATAATAAGTATTTATTTAGAAGGTTTATACATCTTAAGGTTCTAGATAATTATAAAAATACCCTTAGAGCATTAAAAGCATAGCAGATACAAATTACAAAGCAAAAGCAGTATCATAAAAATGCCAATAGCTGTATAAGAATTGGCAAACAATGGGACTCTGCTTGGGTTGTGATTCATTCCCCCCAAATTTATGTGGAGGAAGAGCTGCAGATTGGATAATCAGTATGTAAAAGGCCCATGGGAGAGTGGGGGGCACGAGAAGAATTTCAGGCGGAATCCCCCCTCCCCACTTCTCTGGGAAGTAAAAGGAAAGGAAGAGATAATACTTTGTTTGCAAGATTATCTTAATGTAACCTTACGATAGAGCTAGAGCTACTCCTGCTTGTACTTCTCCTTCTCTGGACTGTTCTCACAGGACTAACAATATGTGACAGAGAGGAAGGCAGAGAAATAGTCATTTCAAATTTATGATTTGAGGCTATGGTGACATGACTACAGGCAGCAGAAATAGAGGGGAATTTTCACAAGTGTTGGTGGGACTGTTGATGGAAAGAGTCTTACCTCCTTCCTGCTATCTCAATTTATTATAGAAAGAAGAAAACAATCTAGCCTGTGTTTGGTAAATGTCAGTTTATGGCTAAGAACCAGTTAGTTTTAAACTTAGAAATTGGGAGATTATATGGTCTAGTGCAGTGGCCGGCAAGCCGCGGCTCGCGAGCCACATGTGGCTCTTTACACATTTTAATGCGGCTCTTCTGTGTGCCGGGCGCCCGCTCCCCTCCCTCCTCTCGGGCACTTCAAAACAAGCGCCCCTTTCCCTTTTTTCTTTTCGACCCACAATGATTAGGGAGGATCCTGAAGTCGGGCGGGGACGAGAAGCGAGGAGGCAGAAAAAGAAACGGAGGCTAAGGAGCTTCCCCCCGCCCCCTCCCAGCAAAAATCTAACCGGGGAGCCGGGCGGGCAGTAGCAAATTAGCCGGTCACGCCGCGTGGGCAGTAGCAAATTAACCAATCACGCGGCGTGATCGGCTAATTTGCTACTGCCCGCCTGGCTCCCCGGTTAGATTTTTGCTGGGAGGGAGCGGGGGGAAGCTCCTTAGCCTCCGTTTCTTTTTCTCCCTCCTCGCTTCTTGGGGCTCCACCAATGGGGGAGCAAGGCCCGCCCAGCGCCAGGCTTTGGGCTAACACAGAGGTCTGCAAAGTTGGCTGTTTTAAGACTGGTGGACTTCAATTCTCAGAATTCTGGGAGTTGAAGTCCACCAGTCTTAAGAGCCAATTTTGCAGATCCCTGGGCTAATATGATTGATGCCCTTGGTGGACTTCAATTCTCAGAATTCTGGGAGTTGAAGTCCACAAGTCTTCAAGCTGTCAGGTTTGAAGACCCCTTGGGGTTTTTTTCCTAAAGGGTTAGGGATGCAAGGATCTTGTAACTTGACAGCTTTAAGACTTGCGTGCTTCAAATGCCAGAGTTTATTGAAACTAAAAACAGTGTACCATCCTATGTATTTTCGGTTTTAAAAATGTGGCTCTCAAAATAAATTTCAATCGTGGTTTTGGCGAGATTTGGCTCAGTTGAAAAAAAAGGTTGCCCACCACTGGTCTAGTGCTACCTTCTGCAGGAAGCCAACTCTGTGCCAGTCACTCTCTCTCAGCCTAGGAAGTAAGCAATTACAAACCAACTTTCAGGGGAAACAAATAAACCATCTTGCTAAGAAAACTGCAGACATATTTCACGTACTCATTATGGGTCTGATATAATTTAATGTTGCTTGTATGAATAATAGTGAAATGTGTCAATGTTACTTGCCCAAGTCATAAATTTAAACAAAACAAAATGTGATTGTTGGAAGGGATCTTGGAAATCCTCTAATCTAATCTACTACCCAGTGCAAAATATTTGCTATTATAATATGCTTCAGCATTTGACTGAGATAAACTGGCTCTGGATTACCTGAGTGTGGGAAGAAATCTGATTGATTGACTTAAAGGCTTTAATTGCATCATGTTATAAGAAGATACATTATGATGATTAATATACCTAGTCCATTGTATTTACATAATACATTTAGGGATAAAGACATAGTATATGCATGGTATAACCCATTCAGCTTGATTCGTGTTTTTCTAGCTTTGCTTGTTAAATGGACTAATATTGTTCAATTAGCATAGTGTACAGCTACTAAGTATGGGATGCAAAAATCCATTTGACTATTAGAGGACAACAAGTCCTCTAATAGTACAAGTACTCTAATAGAATACTAAGCTAGAATTCTCTATATCTTTGTTCCCAGATACTGGTCATAAGGATTATTAGCCTTAATTTTTTGTTTAGTGTGTTATGTAAATCCAGAAATGGGTTAATAATTTCATAAATCAGTTTATCATGTTACCTTTCCTTATTTACAATTAATTATTGTAAAGTTAAATTTACTCTCAATATATTTTGAAATGGTTTTTAATGCTCTTAAAACTATAATTCAGGAATATTAAAGCTGAATGCATGGAAATATGATTTTTTGAATGTGCTAATTCATGGATTAGAAATCAAGGATCAATAATCTTTATTACTTTATTTTTAAACTGTTCTTCCTCTTGAAAAATGCTGATGGGTTCATAAAAGAATCACAACGAATTGTGTTGCTGATTTTGGGCAACCATGTGTCTAAACTAATGCAGAATATCTAGAAAAAAGCAAGTAAATTGAAAATATACCTAGTGCCAGAAAACAATGGGAATTGCAAATTCCAACTAGTTCTTTTGGAATGTTATTCATATAGTAATGTGTGTTAGAGGAAAAAGGAAAATACTGTAGGTGCATCTGACTTAGACAAAGCAGGAGTCTAGCTCTAAAATACCTAGAATATATTTCCTTTAGCCTAACACATTTCAAACAATGTCTTTTGTCAAAAGTATAATAAATTAAAATGCATTTATCAGAACACTTCATTCCTGTGATGAACCTATGATTAAAAATGAAGAAAAATTATGAATTGGTGTGCAAGTGGGTCCAAGTGACTCTTCTTCCCAAACCAAGATGGATAATAAACCAGGATTGGACCAAATTAATTTGATAATGGGGCACAAAATTCTATTAATCCTGTTTTCCCTCTTTACCTGTAAAACCATATACAATTGTTAATAATTTGATGTCTCTTCATTATATCTGCAGTCAGATTTCTAAATTGGCTTCCTTACAAAGGCCTAACTGCAGATACTTCTTTGCCTTAACCCACCAGTTCATGCTTTAACAGAGATACATCTCTCCCTATTACAGAACTATGATAGAAGCGGCAGCTTGCAATCAACCTCTGGAATATGACTATCTTTAGGAATAATTACAGCCCAAGTAATGAAATAAAACAGTTTTATGTTTTGCTTGACAAGGAACTAGACACAGGCTAATAGAAATGACAATGAAAATGAAATAGCATGTTTAGTGGAATATTAAAATAAGATATTGGTGAAATTCCTTTGTGTGATGCAGAGAATTCCCAGTGGCTGTTTAAAGAATTGGATACTCAAGAATCCTTGCCTTATAGGAGCCCCATAATAATGCAGAATCATCTGTGAAAACATGATACATCTGGAAATGAAAGCAAGCTAAGGAATACACACACACACACACACACAGAGAGAGAGAGAGAGAGAGAGAGAGAGAGAGAGAGAGAGAGAGAGAGAGAGAGAGAGAGAGAGAGAGATTTGTATCAATGACAAATGAAACATAAGGGCCCATTTCATGACTAAAATAACCGTTTTAACATTGATTTCTGAAACATTAGTTCTGTATGTTTGGAGCAATGAAGTTTATTTTGAAATATTCTGCTTTAAGTGTAGAAGATGCCATTAACTTTTCCAATTCTTACATCAATATTTATTGCAAAGAGATATCAGTATTTGCCAACATATAACATTTAATAATAACAATTACAATAATTTCTACTGTTTGAGAAAGTTGTACCATCCAAAGCAGTTTACATGCCTACATTCTACATTCATATACCTCATTCTACATTGGTATCTTTTAGACTAGCTATACAGTAATCAGGAACTCTGGTTAAATGTTATATGTATTTCTTCTGAAGTTTGTTTCTTTATGATTCACATTTAAAGGATGCTCAAATTTTCAGTGACTCTACAAGAATAAAAAATTAAGAACTATTAATGAATTAAAAACAAAAATATATTCTCTGCCCCTGATGTCTTTCTTTGCAAGATGTCTGAGCACACCTCCAAATGACCTCAACATCTCTCTAAAAGAATGCAAATGACTAACTGTTTGCAATGAATATAAATCCTTCCGTTCCCCACCATTGAGTCAGAGCTGAAGAAGCTTCTTGGATACAAATGAAATATCTTAAAAAAAAAAAAATCCCAAGAAAGTCCAGCTGACTCTTGAAAAACTACCTTTGGGACGACCATGACTTGGGTGACTGAGAATTTCATAGTGAAGAGTGAAGAACTACCTGAAACTGGAGTCTTTTCATTAAAAAAGTTGATTGATACTGTATTAAACTTTTGGTCCATCTAAATCAGTACTGTGTACAAAGATTCTTAAAAATTTCAGGCATGGATCTTTCACCCTCTGCTATTTGAAAGATTTATATAAGGACCAGAGCACATAGAGATTTAAACTTCTGGAAGGGGAAGGGAGAGCTCTCCATGCTGAATATAAGATACCATCAATTTACAGTCCTTTGGAGAGATTAAAGAGAAAAAGGGATATCTATTGAAGGAATCATTCCTTTTTTCCCACTTTAAAAAAAATAAATTTGATAAAGACATTGCGTTTGATCACATGTAATAACAAAGTTACATGTAAACTATAACCTTATGGTATAAAATATTATACACATAGATGTATAAATCTCAGCAGAACTCCCTTTTGAAGAAAAAGTGAAAAAATGAAAGATATTGCAAAAATCAGGAATCCAAGATTTTAGATGTCAGTATATTTCTTTTAAAGGGATACTGTGGCTCAGTGGCTAAGACGCTGAGCTTGTCGATCAGAAAGGTTGGCATTAACAGAGTGAGCTCCCTGCCATCCTAGCAGTTCAAAAGCATGTAAAAATGCAAGTAGAAAAAATAGGAACCACCTTTGATGGGAAGGTAACACCGTTCCGCGCACCTTCGGCATTTAGTCATGCCAGCCACATGACCATGGAAATACAGTATTTTCGGACAGTGCTGCCTCTTCGGCTTTAAAACGGAGATGAGCACTGCCCCCTAGAGTCATGAACGACTAGCACATACGTATGTGCGAGAAGAACCTTTACCTTGTATTTCTTTAGGGTTAATTACATAATTTATACTAATTATTGCAATTGAGAATTTAAATTCTGAGTTCCTAAATCACATGCAATAGTATTTGATTTTATATTTCCATTGAAACACATTTAATTCTCATATATGGGTTTCTTGAAAACAAATATAGTCACAAATGTTCAGATTGTGTTACCTTCAGTTTATTTTTAAAAATCATTTGCTATCTACCTATGTTTTTCGAACCTTTAAGATATCTATATCATGAAAAGTATACAAGGAAAGAATGAGATGTTATTTTTTTGGAGTGATGATCACCCTAGGGTCTGCAATACAAGTTTTGAAAAATGCAGAAAACTTGAAGCTTTACCTTAGGTACTACAGTATTCAATATAAATTAAACATTTTTTTTTAGAAAACCTCTTATAATTAAATAATATTAATAAATATAATTATAGGCAGCTAATACACAAAAATGAAAATACAATACAATAGCAGAGTTGGAAGGGACCTTGGAGGTCTTCCAGTCCAACTCTCTGCCTAGGCAGGAAACCCTATACCATTTCAGACAAATGGCTATCCAACATCTTCTTAAAGACTTCCCTTGTTGGGGCATTCACAACTTCAGACAAATGGTTGTCCAACATCTTCTTAAAAACTTCCAGTGTTGGAGTATTTACAGCTTCTGGAGGTAAGTTGTTCCACTGATTAATTGTTCTAATTGTCAGGAAATTTCACCTCAGTTCTAAGTTGCTTCTCTCCTTGATTAGTTTCTACCCATTGCTTCTTGTCTACACTCAGGTGCCCTGGAGAGTAGTTTGACTCCCTCTTCTTTGTGACAACCCCTGAGATATTGGAACACTACTATCATGTCTCCCCTAGTCCTTCTTTTCATTAAACTAGACATACCTAATTCCAGCAACCATTCTTTATATGTTTTAGCCTCCAGTCCCCTAATCATCTTTGTTGCTCTTCTCTGCACTCTCTCTAGAGTTTCCACATATTTTCTACATCGTGGCGACCAAAACTGAATGAGGTATTCCAAGTGTGGCCTTAC
Source organism: Natrix helvetica (assembly GCF_964273705.1). Classification (NCBI taxonomy): domain Eukaryota; kingdom Metazoa; phylum Chordata; class Lepidosauria; order Squamata; family Natricidae; genus Natrix; species Natrix helvetica. Next base: position 132,667,151 of record NC_138549.1, read on the forward strand.
CAAGGCATTATAAAGTGGTATTAACACTTCACGTGATCTTGATTCTATCCCTCTGTTTATGTAACCTAGAATTGTGTTGACTTTTTTGGCAGCTGCTGCACACTGCTGGCTCATATTGGTTGTCTACTAGGTCTCCAAGATCCCTCTCACAGTTACTACTATTGGGCAAGATGCCACTATACTGTACCTGTGCATTCCATTTTTCTTGCCTAAATATAGAACCTTACTCTTTTCACCATTGAATTTCATTTTATTAGATAGTGCCCAATGTTCAAGTTTGTCAAGATCCTTCTGTATCTTAAGCCTATCTTCTGGAGTGTTGGCTATTCCTGCCAGCTTGGTGTCATCTGCAAATTTGATGAGTTCCCCATTTATACACAAAATTCTGATTGAAGTCAGCTCAGAAACCAAATTACATGCAACTTACAACCCAAGAAGCTGTTTTAAAAAGCACTTAGTGGGTTCTCAGTTGGGACATGCAAAAATACCCAGACACCTCACCCTCCTTTCTTCTAAAGCTGTAAATAAGAATAAAGATAAATAGTGGGAAATGTATACCTATTCACACATTGTGCATATATAATTAATGTAACGAATCAGCTGTCCAAACCAATAAATCATTTCAGTGGACAGCTAGAATAATTCTCCATTGCTTCATCATTATGGGAGGAGGCAATGTACTTACACATTGTTGCCAAGAAACTACAAGGATGTGTCCATGTAGCCACCAAAAGTCAAACTCAAATTGAGAGGATCTTTACTTTGTAAAGAATATTCCTAATTAATTAATATGAATGTAACCTTGCATATGTGCCCTTGTTATTATCATCATCTCTATCCACCTACTCCCTGCCAAAACTGTTGACTAGTTTGGGATTTTTGAATATAAAGATGATTGAAAATGTCAGAAAGGTTTTTGTGTGTTTTCTTGCAATGTAAAGTTGGCAGAATATTTCACTTGCTTTAGTTCTCTTTTTATCTGAATTGTTTCAAATATGATATTCTACAGTTTGATTCTGATTTGTTTGCTAAGAAATATATTTTATAGATTAAATTTAGGAATAATGTTAATTAGGATTTTGTACAAATGATAAATGTCTCCTTCAATAATGTTTTGTTGACCAACACGTGTACTATCTGGCAGGTGTCACAGAAGTAAGAAAAGTGCCATATGCACTACAAAAATATCTCATTATTAATAACAGCTGGTACAATAATTTTTATCCCGAAACATAAATGATGTGTCCCATGAATTTATAATCCACCCACTCTACTTATTGCTCCATCTGGTCAGTTTTGAATTAGCAACCAGAACATTTCCAATCCCAAGATGAATGATATAAGATAATATTTGCAGTAATACATTATCTTGGGTACTTGGCAATAGAAAGGTTTCAAAATCATCTCTGCATTTTCAGGACCAAACCAAACTAGTCATTTTTATTAGAACAGATCCTCAAAAAAACATTTTTCTCCAAAGTGCTTCTGTAAAATGATGTGAAAAGCTGTGAAAAGCACTCTTCCAGCCAGCACAGTAGCTACACTATTTAGCTTTACTCATCGAGGTGTACTTTTATTTGAGTAGCAGATATTATGTCCTTTGAAATAATATAACTCATTGAAGTCAATTAGATTGCCTAAATGAAGAGTATCTTGCCTTTGCAATCAACTTTGCTGAATTGACGTCTGGTACAAATAATACTAACATCACAAATGCCTCTTCATCATTGCAAAAATTAAATAATTTATAATTTGTATAATTGTATTTGTTGTATTTCAGGGTGGAACTGAAGAAGAGTTCTTGTTCTCTGAGCTTGGTTGTTTACTTATAGACATTTCACTACCCAATTATGTAACATCATTAGGCACTGATGATGATACACTATTTTCCTTTGCATCTTCTATTTCCAAGCAGCAAGCAGTGTTACTTGAAAACAGTGTTATGAGAGAGCCAGCTTGGTCTAGTAGTCAAGGGACTAGACTAGAAACTAGGAGACTATGAATTCTAGTCCCGTTTGGCATGGAAGTCATCTGGGTGACTTGGCCATTTATTCTTTCTCAGCCCATGAGATCAGGCTTGGCCAACAAGCTGGCCGTGAATCCCTGTCCCAATCAATGAATCAACCTGCGATTGATTTAAAAAAAAACACAACCCTGCAATTTTGAGAAAAGGCTAGAAATAATAAAAAAATGTTACTACGTATATTAGTAACAGTGAGCAGACATTACTGAATGACAGTTTTTTGGTTCAAAGCTGCTCCTGAGTGCTTCCTCCATATGTACTGACAGGATATGCACCAAAGACAAATTCCTTGTGTGTCCAATCACACTTGGCCAATAAAGAATTCTATTCTCTTCTCTTCTCTTCTCTTCTATTTTCCTGAAGTTTTAAAAGTGTAGTATATTTTGAAGGAGTTAACTGGCTTTCAGGCTAGTAACCCTCCTTTGTGGAAGCTGACAGTAATGAAATGTATGCAACAAACAAAAAGAAAAGGCTTGGCTATCTTAATCTTATTAAACATTGAATAATATTTAATAAGTATTCATTATATCATTCTTATTATTGATCACACAACTTAGAAGTTGAAATATTAAACTTGCGTACTTCAGACTTGCCAATTTATTTTTTACAGAAATCAGCAGGACAGACACTATGATCGTGATTGTTGTTTGATAAAAATGAAAATGGTCAGATTAGGAGTGGGGTATTAATCTCTCATTCCAATTTTACTTAGTTTAACTAAACCGATAGGCTCAATTTTAACAAAACATCCCTTCAATATTTGACACATTGTGGCTAGATAAGAATTTAGATTGCAAACAAGAACCAAACCCCCAATGTATCACTGAATGTCATTGTTGGCATGAGAATGTAATTCTCTTAACAGATGAATGGCAGTTTAACTGACTGCTTCTTTGTCCTGATTTCCTAGAGCTATCCATCCTGTGCCACAAGGCCTTGAAACTGAGCAGTTGTTGGCAGTTGACATAATTCTGCTCTGAATACCTCTGGCTGGCAGCTTATCTTTTGCATGTTTGTCTTTCTTGGCACAATCCAGGGGTATCTGCAGAGTGTGCTGAAACAAGTCAAAATGGCAAATGAGACAGTGTGATCAAAGTACCATCTTCTTATTGTGTGCAATGCACCAACTTGGCCACGTTCTTGTTTCTTTTTACCTCACCTCTGGACACTCCTAGCACTGTTTAGTCCTACTATTTAGAATTATGGATATTTCAGGCATGAAAAGAGGAATTGCTTAAAAGATGTAATTTTCTATTGGAAGGAGCAATTTTATTCATCTAAATTGCTGATATGTGTTTCAACATTCAAATCATTTGCAAAAAATAGCAAAGAATAAATGAGCGGCAAGGTCAATTTGGATGGAGTTACTCTGTTTGCAACATAATAATTTTCTAGCTTTTTTTTTTTTGCTTGTTTCTAATGTTCTCGTCTTATTCCCTTTTCTCTTTTATGCCCTTATTAATTCTGAGGCTACATTGTATTAGTAATAATGTTTTATGTGTATACATTTTTTATTCTGTTTACATTCTCCTTGTTTCTGCAGAAGGGATTACCAGAGGGTATAAAACCTAGCATTTGGAATGCAAGTAGGATTTTATATGGTGGAGTGGAGTGTATCTGTATGTTTCAGGAGCCCATTCAGCAACCCAACCCACCAGTTCATGTAGGTTCTGTGTCTCTTTGGAATGGAATAGAATAGAATAGAATTTTGGAATGTCCTTGTCAATATTATTTGATAATTATCTGCCATTCCACATTCAACAATATTGTATCAGAAAAAAATCTTTTTTTTATTAATCTGCTGGGTTGAAAGGTCTTTTTAATTTGCTGCTGTACTTTTGGTTTCAGTTTTAATGTTGATAGGATGCTTTTGATTCCCCCCCCCCCTGCTACTTCAAGGAGAAATCCTGGATGAAACCTGATATTTCTAAACAAGGCAGCATCATGTCTCTAGTTTTTAGAACAATTGATACTGTTCTACATGTGTGACAATGTTCTTCAAGTGGCCAGTTGGGTAGACAAACAGGTGTTGAGCATAAATCCCTAGCTAAAAGAGGAATTGCGTGTGCAGTTGGCAATGTACACTGAATTCCTGTCTTTGAGCCAACTTTCAGAGTTGCAAATAAAGAGAATTCTTTGTATAGAACCTGGAAATGGCTGAGCTAGTTTTCACCTGTGACCACTCATGAAGGAATGGTAGCTCATTATGCACTTTTCAGTGCCATGAATGTCAAAGTGGATTAATGTTATTATATTTGTCTAGTGATATTTTGAAACAGACTTCCTAAACAGAGAGGGTTCTAGTATCCGGCTAATATATATATATATATATTTACTTTCTCTAGTAAACTAAGTAAACCAATAATTTACAGATTTTGCCAGAAAGTTTGTTGCAATTGCTGTAAACTCTTTGAAATCTGATCCCACCAGACTGAGTTTCTTTCACTCCATCAGGACCAGTGGCAGGGTATTAATTATCATTAATTAAGCTATTCTACCATTAATGAAAGTTGAAAAATCATTGATAATTACACTTCCACCAGTCATCTTTCTAAAAAAGAATGACCTCATTATTATCTGCTCTGGTATTTTTCTTTCCATTAGTGTTTTGGCCAGAGATAATTTGGCCAGATGTTTGCTTTTTCCACTTTAACTCTTAAGAATGAATCATGAAAAAAAAAGGTTGAAGGATTTTAGTTCACAGTACCTTTTGTAAATGTAGTATTTGCTAATGTCATCCAACTTTTCTTTAATTCTGTCAATCACATAAAATTTATTCAGTATTTTTTTTACCGTGGGTTTTGCTTTTGTTTTGAAAAGTCATCCCAGTTGGTATCACTGCTAGAAAAATTTTAAATTTATACATACAAACATATATACATGCATACATGTATGTATGTATGTATGTATGTATGTATGTATGTATGTATGTATGTATTGTGTCACAACCCCTGGTATGTCCAAATATGGTAGAGAACATTCTGCTTCCCTTTTCTGTCCTTCGGCTCACTCCAGGAGACCATCCAGGCAGAAAACCATATTTTTAATGTTGCCTTTGTTACATTTGTGTTATGTTTGTACTGATAAATAAATAAAGGGAGACTAGTATAGATCTATTTCAAGCTATTTATCTCTCATCAGCTAGCCATACCCTTACTGGGATTTGAACCTGGGCTGTATTACATATTAGGCAGATGTATTAGCCACTAAGCCACAGGTTCTCCTCCTTTATCAGCAAAGCCAGGGAAATAAATAAAGGAGGAGAGCCTGTGGTTTAGGGTGTGTACACACACACACACACACACACACACACACACACTCGTAGAATTTCACGGGTGTAGGTGTGTAGGTATGCTGGTCTTGTTGTATTCGGGTCTTTTCCCATGTAAGATTGAGATTGTCTTGGCAACATTTCAGCGAGGTCTCACTCGCCATCCTCAGGATGGTTGTTTTGACTTAAAGTATGGCTAGAGCTGCCGTCTTTCTATAAATTGTGTGGTGTGTGTGGAGTACTGGCTTTGTTTCAGTAAGTGGATTGATTGGATGTGTGGCTGTATCGTGATTGGTAGATTGGTGCTGATTGGTGCTGGCTGTGGGTCCGTTGTTGTTTTGTATTGTAATGGCCTGGGTGTTGGTTGGGGCTCGTTTGTTGACTAGGTCTGGTTTCCAGATATCTGGTAGGTGGGAGGTATCCTCATGTTTATTCATGTTGTGGGGATTGTGTTTGTGTGTCTGGATAGCTGTCAAGGCTTCTTTTATAGGCACTTGGGTGAAGAGGGATATGACATCGACGCTCACGAGTAGGTCGCTGGGTTGTAGGTTTTGTTTCTTTATTGTTTCTATGAAGTGAAGTGAGTTTCGTACATGTGAGGTGATGGATTCTGCATAGGGTTGGAGTTATTTGGCGAGGAATTTGGACAGATTCTGTAGAGGTGAGCCTATGAAGCTGACTATGGGTCTGAGTGGTGTTCCTTCTTTGGGTATCTTGGGGAGTGATGATGTCTTCAGTGGGGATGCTTTTAGGGGTGACTGCTAAGTTGAATCCTCTGGAAAGGACATTGGTTTCAGCTGTGGTGAGGATTCTGTCTGATATGTTGTGTACTGTTTGTTTCATGAGTTGCTGTGGAGGGGGTTGGGCTTCTGTTGTTTTTCTAGTCTGTGGAGTTTGTTGGTGTGTTTGTCTGTCTTGTAGGAGGTTTCTGTTTCGGCTCTCCAGAGGGCTAGTTGTTTGGATTTTTCCCAGAGTGCTGGATGGATTGTATTGCTGAGTTTGGGGGGAAGAGTGAGTAGGTCTCGGTTGGTTTGGTCTAGTAGGAATCTTTTCCTGTGGAGTTTGTTTCTGATTAGGGCAAATTGAGTTCTTTTCAGGATCCTTTCGGTGGCTGAGGTTTTTGAACTGAATTTTAGTTGGAAGCATGTGGGGATCAGGCTTTTGTCTCAGCAGTTGCGTAGGAATGTGAGGTCACATAAGATGGTGGCTCTTCAGACTTCAAGTTTTTCGTAGGATCTGGTGAGCAGAAGGTTTCCTCCCCATAGAGGTAAGATATTTGTTTTCATTGATTTTCACGGGTGTAGGTATGCTGGTCTTGTTGTATTTGGGTCTTTTCCCATGTAAGATTGAGATTGTCTTGGCAATGTTTCAGCGAGATCTCATTTGCCATCCTCAGGCTGGTGTTTTTGGCTTAAAGCGTGGCCGGAGCTGCTGTCTTTCTATAAAAATTGGTGGGGTGTGTGTGGAATTCTGGCTTTGTTTCAGTAAGTGGATTGATTGGATGTGTGGCTGTATCATGATTGGTAGATTGGTGCGGGCTGTGGGTCCATTGTTGTTTTGGGTTGTAACGGCCTGGGTGGTGGGTGGGCTTGTTTGTGACTAGGGCTGGTTTCCAGATGTCTGGTAGGTGGGAGGTATTGTCACGTTTATTCATGTTGTGGGGGTGTTTCTCTATTTCGATAGCTTCCATAATTATTCTCTTGTTGAAGTGTTCAGTTTTGGAGATTAACCTGGTTCCTTCAAATATATACATATGAATGTATGGATGTATGGATGCATGGATGTATGCTGGTCTTGTTTATTTGGGTCTTTTCCCATATAACATTGAGATTGTCTTGGCAACGTTTTGGCAAGATCTCACTCTCCATCTTCAGGTTGGTGTTTTCAGCTTAAAGCATGGTCGGAACTGCCATCTTTATATAAATCTTGGTGGGGGTGGGCCGAGTGCTGGCTTTGTTTCAGTAAGTGGATTGATTGGCTGTGTGGTTGTATCATGATTGATAGATTGGTGCTGATTGGTGCTGGCTGTGTGTCCATTGTTGTTTCGTGTTGTAATGCCCTGGGTGGTGGGTGGAGCTCGTTTGTTGACTAGGACTGGTTTCCAGATGTCTGGTAGGTGGGGGGTATCCTCACGTTTATTCATGTTGTGGGGGTGTTTCTCTATTCCGATGGCTTCCATAATTATTCTCTTGTTGAAGTGTTCAGTTTTGGAGATTATTTTGAACCAAATTTATATATGCATATGCATATATATAATTTTGAAGGAACCAGATTGAACCATCAACTAATCAAGATGTAACAACACAGCCAACCAACCTGCTTACAGCAACAAAGCCAGCACTCCACACATCCCCACCAATATTTATAGAAAGACGACAGCCCCCATCACACTTTGCTCGCACAAGCACAAAGCCGTAGGCATCAGCCTGAAGATGACGAGTAGGACCTCATCAAAACGTTGCCAAGATACTTATCCACTGAGCCATTTTAATTGTTTTTACATTGAGCTTATATTTACTAGAAACAGAGATTAAATTCTGTAGTTAGAAAGCCAAGAGATGATGAGTAACCCTATTCTTGAATATAGAGATAGTTGCAATTCATGCAGCCACATGGCTGACACTCTATGAGGCACACAATGGCAAGGGAACTCATGGAGAATTTAAAGTCTGATAGCATGCTTAGTCTTATAGAAATATAGTTCATGGAGGGAAGGGACAGCATGCTTTTCAAATTGGACTAAAAAGAAAACAAACCAGAGTTACAGATGAGTTTTTTTGTCTAATGGAAAATCATAAACGTTGAGCATGGAAATCATTTTTTGCCAGAAGGAAAGAATAGCTTTAAATTTGCATCTTACTTAAGAGAACTTTGCTAGCTCATCACTTACATGTTTTATTGTATAATTAGTTGAGTGACTCAACTCCTCACTCAACTCCTATTAACATACAGGGAAACCTTTTCCATTCTTATTTGTACTTAGTGACAATCCATGGCTCTTTAAGGACACCCCATTACTATTCCCAATCTTATTCCTCCACCATATTCATTATCTTCCCCTTTACTTCAACTTTCCTCAAGTATAGTTGTTGCTGTTTTAAGTCTATTACTTACTTGCTCATATTACAAAGGGAACAGGCAATCTTTATTTCATCCAACTGATTTTTCGTATAGTCCATGGCACATTTAATAACTGTGTCCAAATCCATAATCTGAAGGCCTTTGACTTATTTCTTATCCATTCTCTCAATATCCAGCTTTTATAGCTATGTATTACTAGTAGAAAAAGATTGCCTTAATAATGTTTTTTTTTGTTGTCATAGAGAAAATGTCTATAATAGAAGTAGAGATCACAGAATTCAGCTCGAACAGAAAAGGTGTTTTGGATCTATTTTGGATAAATTTGATATATCTGTCAGAAGTATGCCTTTTCTCTGTACCTCTTGGCATAGTAGCTACATAGCACCGGAAAATATATGTTTAAGTTAAAGAGAAGGTTTAAAAAAGGAGATGATGGGTTTGTATTATAATCTGTTGCCATCTCCTTTGCACTTCCTTAACTCAAAGATGTATTTTTCTAGGAATAAGTAGCTATTGTACTAACCCTATAAAGGCACTGCTTTGAAGCACTGTTCCAACTTTGGATCCAAACAATGCATGACTTTCATCCTTGATTTTAGTGATCTCTTCTAAATTTGCTATTGCCATCTTCTCTATGATTCATTTCCTCTTTAACAAGCTGCCCGTATTTACCTACACCTGAGCTCAGGAAAATAAACGTTACATCTTCATTATCATGTTAATTGTAAATTCACTAGGTACCTTTGTTGACATTGCCTTTGTCTCTTTAGCATTTAACATTATCCCACATTTTTGTTTCTATTTTCAAAGTGAGCTTAAATTACCATTTGCTAATTTTCTTATTTTATTTATTAGATTTATGTGCCACCCATCTCATCTAGAGTGATGTTATATACTGTTTATATAAAGTTAGCATTTCAACTTCATTTTTTATTTCACTTGTCTCTTCTAGTCTGACCTTATTTGTATTTGTTGTGCAAATTAAACAGATTTATAAAACAGAGCAATGGCAATAGCATTTAGACTTATACACAGCTTTACAGTCCTCTCTAAGCAGTTTACACTCAGCACATTGTCCCCCCTCCCCAAATCTGGGTACTCATGTTACCTACCTCAAGTGGATGGAAGACTGAGTCAACCTTGAGATTTGTGAGATTTAAACTGCCAAATTGCAGGCAGCCAGGAGTCAGAAGAAATAGCCTGCAGCACTACATTCTAACCACTGCACCACCAAGAATATACACTGAAACGGTATAGGGTTTCCTGCCTAGGCAGGGGGTTGGACTAGAAGACCTCCAAGGTCCCTTCCAACTCTACTATTGTATTATTGTATTATCCTTGTTTCACTTTTTTCCCCTAATCTCAGCACCCTTTCTCCAAACCTAACTTTCATAGTAGCTGCTTGTTAATTGTAAAAAGAAGAATAGACAATAATTAGCTTTATATGTTCCACATTCTCCAGGATCCATATGCTCTGGTCAATAAAAGTCAACTCTTTCTTATATTTTCTCATTCTCCCAATTATCTATTATTTAACTGTTTAATTTTCTTCCAGTTTTCTTTTCCCATTCACTTAGGATTTCCATGTATTTCTATTCTTCTTCTCTGTAAGGTCATAAATATATTTATTTGTTGTTAGTACAATAGTTTGGTGATTTCCTTTCAACCCTTTATTCAGTACATATATATCAGATATAAATGTGATAAGCCACTTTATTCAATGTAGGCATATTTAGCTTTTTCAATCTTTAAGCTGCACACTTTTATTTCATTTTTGTTGATATACAATGTTCATATTTTATCTTTAGTTCAGAGGGTACTTTGCACCTGTTTCTATTGTATTTGACAGCTAGTTTCTTGTCTATCATATTTCACGTTTCACCATAGTTATTCCCGTATATATTCTTTCTCTCCAAATGTTTCTGATATTCTATAATCTTATTATCCGTCGTTTCAGTATACTCTTTCTATCTTCCATTAACCTCTTTTACCTCTATTAGATCTTCTGTGATTTTAAGTAGTACTACCTCAGATGTAAATTTATAGATTTAATTTATCTAATCTTAAAATCATTGTCTTGTTCCTTTTATCATTTCCAGTTTCCCGTTAGTTTCTTTAAATGTTCATATTTTCAATTAAGATTATTTTCCTTGTACTTTTATGTCTAGTATTAGGAGTTTGAGTTCACATATCATAAATCCTTTCACTTTACTAGAGCTTTTATTCTGCTTTCTCTGACCATTGTGATATGTCTTCTGAAACTGTAGTTTCTTCTCTGAAATTTGAGGAATACTTGTTTTTCTCCTCAGATTCTTTTTCACATAAGTTAAGTATACTTAATTTATTCCTTCCATTAATCTTGTTTTCTACTTGCATGTCATCCAGATCAACTTTTGCTGATGTATCTGCTCTCTTTAATGTTTTAAATTTAATCCATATATTTGGCACCAATAACGTATGATTTCTTCCAACACATGGAAGTGTGCAAACTAACTGGATTGTCCTTCTCTATTCTATTCATGTTTGATCTATTTGTTTATTCCATTACTATCGCAGTGTAGAGTCTATATTTATATTGCTAGGATCCAATGCTAGCAATGAATAAGGATTTTTTTTTTTACCACTATGTCATGGATCTAAAAAGCAGGTGGCTCAGTTCACAATCCTAATGGATTGTCCAATTTCTCAGGCCTAACAGATCAGTGGTGGGATTCAGACAGTTCACACCTATTCAGAAGAACCAGTTGTTAATTTTCTAAGCAGTTCGGAGAACCGGTTGTTGGAAGAAATCTCATTTTGTTTTTTTCCACTTTATAGGGTTGACTTTACTGTAAGGAAGGCAGGAAGGAAACATTCTGGTATTGTTTCTAGCCTAATCTTTATTGTCTTGCTTAGAGAAACAGCCTCTCCAGTTAAACCTTTATAACAGCTAAGGCGAAGTGCCCATCGATGTGAGTGATGTTGAGTTGGCCATGCCCACATGGTCACATGACCACCAAGCCACACCTAACCAGCTGGTCATTAGGGCAGAGAACTGGTTGTTAAATTATTTGAATCCCACCATTGCAACAGATTCAAATCATTCCTAGATAACCAGGCAAGACTCCACCAGCATTCTCTCTGGACTTACAACACACTCAGCATTCAACTGCAAACAAACCCAAAGTGCCTCACTGGTGCTGAGCATAATTTTGTATGTCCCTACAGAAGGTTGCCCAGGTCCCTTTATCTAAGAGGGCTTGTGTCAACCCAAACAGGACTGAGGGTAGAAAACTACAAGATCTGTTCTGTTATTTTTCAACTATTTTCTATTTTTGACCATAAACATTTCATTTCAATCTATCCAAAATGTCACTTAACCTCAACAGACCTGTACACTATTTGAAGTATGAAAAGCTAAAGCAAATAGTGTTAAATCAAATATGTGTGAAAGCAAAAAGAAAAGAGTTGAAGTGTTTGTTGGGGACAGTTAAAAATGAATGATTTAATCTTTTTATAATGTACTACTGAAAACCTAAATTCCATGGGGATATGACCAGCTTGCTTGATAACTGCTGCTTGTGGTAACAGTAAAATTAACACAAATGGCACAGCAATTACAGTAAACAGTAGAAATATATTAAACCCACCAGTTTTAGGAAATAATATTCAGAGTCCTAACATAAATCAGAACGTTGTCTCCATGCATTCCTTCCTTATTTCATAAGATCTCCCAAAATAATCATGTGAGGAATTCAATGGTGACCCTGAACATTAGAAAGCTTTGTCCATTCATCAATCATTTGAGTAAAGCACCTATTTCTAAATATTGATGTGCTAGTGGGTGTCATATTAACTGCATTTCTATCTAAGAGCTGCTATTAACTGCTAAGTGCTTAGCAGTCTTGATCTTTCTTTTCTTTGTTTTTGTATGTCTCATTATTTGTAACATGCGACTTTCTGGCTTTTGTAGCAAGTTTTCTAATTCTTCTACAAATTAAGTAATGTAGTTTACTTCTCACTAACAGCAAAATTCTGTCAGTCTAATGATTACCTTATTACGGTTGTTAAGTTAGGTTATTGAATTCTAACTCTTCCTTATTATAATGTATTCACTGATAATGTCTGGGAACAAGAGAACCATATAATTAGTGAAATAGATATGTTCCTATTGAACTGATGGATCTTTTTAAAAATAGACAGCTGATGAGATGAGTATCATACAGTGTTTTGTTTAGGTTCTATATTGCTTATGAAATTTCACTGAAACAATAAATAAAAATGCAGTGTTTGAAAGATCATATTTATTATATTGCATTAAGATTTTTTAAAGTCAAAATATGTTAGTTACTTACCCTCTTTGTAGACTGTATTAGTTATATAAAGACAGCATAGTATAGTTAAACTTAAAATCTTGAAACAAGGTGATATTTGAAATTGAGTTATTATATAAAATGATATTCTAGTATGTGAAATCATAAAGTTGCAAGCTTAGAAAATTATAGACAGATGTACAAAGGCCTCACTTCAATCAGGTATCACAGAATTATGGAGTTGGAAGAACCATTTAGGATGTAGGGTTCTAATTTCCTGCTTCATGCTGGCATTTAAATTGAAACATCTCTGATAAATAGGTTTCCAGCTTCTTCTTAAACACATCCAATAAAATGTAGCCAATTATTATTTTGGAGCATGAATTCCCTAGCAATAGTGATTTATATATTTATTTTTTCTGATAAAATTTATCTGGAATCTTTATAAATTAAAATTATTATTCTATAGCCTATAGAATATGGGAGGAGAAAGTTAAAATATTTTAGCCTTTTGTGTGACAAACTTTTATTACTTAAAGAAGTATTGTTAGATTAATGAAACTTCAAGGTTCTAATTAATGACTTTGAACAGTGAAGAAAACCTGTGCAGGTAGAAGAATCACTCACAGCCCAACATTTTAGAGGACATTAGGCTTCTTTGATCTCCAGGCGAGGGCACCTTTTTATATGAAGAAAATACTAAACATGCCAGATGAAATAGTCAAAGTCCACCCAGAGATCATAGATAATTTACAAATTTTGCCTTTCAGTAGACTTATACTTCAAGGGATGCAGTGGCTGAGCTTGCCGATCAGAAAGGTCAGCAGTTCGGCGGTTCGAATCCCTAGTGCCATGTAGCGGAGTGAGTTCCAGTTACTTGTCCCAGCTTCTGCCAACCTAGCAGTTCAAAAGCATGTAAAAATGCAAGTAGAAAAATAGGAACCACCTTTGATGGGAAGGTAACAGCATTCTGTGTGCCTTCTGTGTTTAGTTATGCTGGCCAGATGACCATGGAGAAGTCTTCAAACAGCGCTGGCTCTTTGGCTTTGAAACTGAGATGAGCACTGCCTCCTAGAGTTGGGAATGACTAGCACATATGTGTGAGGAGAATATTTACCTTTACCATCACCTTCACCTTTACCTTAGGCTTATACTACCATAGGAAAGTCCATTGCACAGAATCTATAGTTTTGAAGGTCCAATCCTCCCCAATCCTATAAGGAATTTTGGGGATGTATCCAGCTTATATTTTTATAATTACACCTGCTTTCACAAACCCAGTACAAGATATTCAAAGAGAAACAATTAAGGTATGTGGTTGCTGCTGTTTAAAGTTAGAGACAGGTGACTTAGAAGGGAGATGGTTAATGTGTAATAGGATTTTGAATATCTGAAGTGGCGTGGGTATTAACTAAACTTATGTTGTTGTCTCTGGAGAGGATTGATTTGAAGGAATAGCTCCGCAAGTTGGGATCTTCTTTGACTTACAGTGCCTACAGGATTAGCAGGTGGCAGCTGTGGTTAGGAAAAAATCTTTGCCCAGCTTTGGCTGGTGTGCCAATTGGAACTTTATTTGGGATAGAAAGATTTGTACATGCCCTCATTACCATTCATCTAAACTACTGCCGCACATTCTATATGGGGCTGTCTTTAAAGACAGCCAGAAATTTCCATTGATACAAAATGCAAACTTCCAAGTGTTCATGGGTATTTGCCAGTATGCATATGTTACACCTATTCTGTAGGCCCTGCATTGGCTTCCTCTCTGTTTCTAAATGCAGTTTAATGTGCTGTTTTTAACTTATAAAACCCTTTATGAATTGGTCCCAGATTACTTGTAGGGTCACATCTCTCCAATAGACTCAACTGACACTTTGATCACGCTTGGAGAAGCAGCTGGATCTCCCCTGTTGTGGGGAGGTCAAAGTGTGGAGATGTTGTTCTACTGGAGCTGTCGGTATGGAACATCCTTTAGTGAGAAGGTTGATTGGTTTCAATCTTATCTGCCTTCTGGCAACACCTGGAAACAGAGCTTTTCTGGAGAGTTTTCAGGATTGACATCAGTTATTGTTTTGGGGTTGATAATTGCATTTTTATCTTGTAACATTACTCTATGTTACTGTCATTTTTTGTGAATTCTCATTATGGCTGTGGTTGGATATAAATTCAGTAAACCAAAAACAAACAAGAGCAAAGAGACCAAGTAAGTTTCCCATTTTGACTTGTAAGGTTTCTTGACATATAATCAAAACAAGCAATTTTATGTACTTCTGCTTGGCTGACCAAACAGAATATATAATACCAATAACCAATGCTGTATAAGATATTTGCTGTTCTGAATAGACATGAGACACTTTTTACTGTATGTAATTGCTTTTGAGCCAGCCTTATGAATCTATGACACTCCAAAAATCACTTGTGCTCACATTAATTGTTAACTTATGTTCTGTCAATTCAGATGCTAAAATATATGCTATTTAAAGTGTGGTATGCTATTTTTTAACTTAAAGATGAAGAAATCTTAAGCAGCAGCAACCTCAATGCAATTAGCAAGCAGGCAGAGATAACAAGACAATAAAACAAAACAACCAATGTGACAACTCACTTACTAATATAATGTTAGGGAAAACAATTGCTGAAAGATTTAAAGGTACTTCTTTCATGTGAAAAACTGGAGACCCATAATATTAGAAAGTGCATTGTTTTATGTGATTTAAAAAAACAGATTTATGGTTTGGAATTCCCACTTTACTATTTTCATTACTTCTTCTTCAGATATATGAGTTCCATCTGTTTGCATGACATGAAAGGATTTTCATCATTATTTGTTGTGTTACTTCTCCATTTATCAGAAATCATGATTATGTTCCTGCCACAATGCGATTTATAATTATTTCTCATAGGTAACAAAGTTTAATGTGTTACTACGCTTGCATTAAAAATAACCTTGTTTGTGACCTGTACTTGCTCTCAAGAGTACAACCTGTATGTGCGTGTGTGTGTGTGTGTGTGACAGAGAGAGAGAGAGAGAGAGAGAGAGAGAGAGAGAGAGAGGGAGGGAGGGAGGGAGGGAGGGAGGGAGGGAGAGAGAGAGAGAGAGGGAGGGAGGGAGGGAGGGAGGGAGAGAGAGAGAGAGAGAGAATAAAAATCATGGTATGCAAGTCTGTGTCTTTGTACAGAATAGTACAATAAATTATAAAATGATCTATCTGTTCTTTTCTACCTGAGCGAGAAAAAATACATACAGAAAATTGGTTTAGATGTTGTTTCTTGATCACTGTCCCATGACCACCATCTAATACTGCATATTTTGGAAGTCTAGAGTGGCCTGATATCCTACTGAAATTGAGCATTTTATCACAGGATTGATACCAGAAAGTTGACAGTGCTAATCCAAATGACATTGGTGGCTTTCCAATCTCCACTTCATATGACATTTTCACTTACATTTGAAGGATTAAAAAAAAATCAATGAGCTGATTGATGAAGGAACAAGTTACAGAGGTTCAAGAATAGTATCTTCTAAACTGGCAACTTTTTCAGTGATAGTCACTTAGCTACTTCACAATAAGTTTTGCACAAAAAAATAAGATAATGTATGATATATTAAAAGCAAACATTCTAGTCTACATTCAGAATATTTTATTTCTGAAAAATACAGTTGAATGGATTTATATTATTGATGGATCCATATGTCATTGTCATGTCAGTTTTCTATCTCGGCAATGTGCAGATTTTTCCTTGCAGTAAAATTAAGTGTCCATCTAATCCAAATTGACTATTGAAACTTCATGTGTTGTTTACTTTCCCTTCTAGCCTAGGTTATTGGTCTTTCCTGCAGGAAACATTCAATAATTCAATACTGAAATATTTAATAATTCAAATATTAACCAGTTATTGCTACTAGGCTTCTGTCCCTTGTTGCTTTCCCACCTTGTTTTTAGTTTTTATGAAGTGACATTTTGGGTTGATAATTTAATCACTGCACAGCATATTGGGTGACATAACAACATATCCGTATGTGATAGCCCCTATATACATGGTGATACAGTAATTGGGATCACGGTGCAGATATAAGAATTGGACCTATTTTATCGCTTTAAGACAGAATGTCAAGACCATTAGAGTTTTTTCCCCTTTTCTATTCTACTTCCCTTTATTCCCTACTTACCTTTCCCCTCATGGGTCATTATGAGACACAAACTCACATTGCACACTATATTATTCAAAAAAAGAAGCTTAGAAATTGAAATGCTTATGTGGTCATATACTGCTGTTCAGAAAGAAATCTCTTTATCTTAGCTGCATTCTCAGCCCTGCATTTTTGTTCTTTTCCCTATGGAAAGTCCTTTAAAGTGCTGTGGACTCCAAGCTGAACAAGATTGAATGTGACTTTTAGAATAAAATGCCTGGTCTTATCCACTTTCCTCTTTGGGACAACAATGGGAGATAAATTCACTCCACAGGAATCTTTTGTGGACCATGCTATGGAGGCAATTTGCAGTTTGCTAGGGAAAAAGACATCTTACACTACATTTATTCCCCCTGCCGCTGGCTACAATTCAACCCACTTTGAGCCACTAAAGCAGAGGTGCTGAGCTTAGCTCCTGCATTCCACATAATAATGGGTGTACAAGGAAGCAAAAGACAAATACAGTGCATAGCCTTCCAAGAAGACTCCAGTTGAGGTTTGAGAGAAAGGCCCAGGGGGAGTGAAGAAAACTGCAGAAGTTCAATTGCAAAAGGCTTGAATAAAACATTTTAAAATGAGGTCATTTTATTCATCTCCAAGGTTCTGAAAAAAAGCATATATGGCTGCTGTATATTCAGATTCCGGATAATACTGACTGAAATAGTTACAGAATTCAGTTTGAGTAGGTCACCAGGACCAAAGGTTTATTTTTCCAAGCTCTGGGGCTTGTTCTGGAGTCCATCATCAGAAAATTTATCTTTCTCAGAATATGTGCATTGGGCTTTTCTATGCATTGTATTTATATGGTTTCAGGTTGTGTGTAGTTTTAAGTTAATTAGAGTGTTGACAGCTGGTTATTAAGTCATTAAACCTGCCACTATGCCCATGGCTCCCAAGTACCTTATTGGCAGGTAGTAAATCAGCACTCATATTGACTGACAAGCCTTCAATCATTTCTCTGGCTATTTTTGTCTCTGCTCGATCAACAATCCTAGTAGCTGCAAAACTTAATATATGTCCTTGTTCATTGAAATGTGAGGATACTAATGAGAAACCATATCAATCAATCAGAAAAGAGCTGTTAGGGACTTGGAGGTTTTCTAGTGCAACACTTGCTCCAGCAGGAGATCCTATACCATTTCAGACAGTGGATGTCTAGTCTTTTCTTAAAAATCTCCAGTCATGAAGCACTCACAACTTCTAAAGGCAAGCTATTCCATTGGTTAATTGTCCTCACTGTTAGGAAGTTTCTCCTTAATTCCAGGTTGTTTCTCTCCTTGATTACTTCCCATCCATGGTTTCTTCTCTTGTTGTTCTATATGTTGTATACAGCACGTACAACAGCTCAGTGCATATATTCTGGAGAGAGAGAATTTCCCTGATGATGGACTCCAAAACAAGCCCGAAAGCTTGAAAGAATAAACCTTTTCTTCCGTTGACTGATTTAGACTGGATCCTGCAACATTGTCCTGGACACGTATATTTACTTTCATTTGTGAAATGGTTTTGACCAATGCAAATGAAAAGCTGTTAAAAGTTAAAAGTATTTAGGAGATTGGCTGGTAACATTGACTCAAGGATAATCCAGCTGTATAACTGAGAGAGGAAATATAATGACTGGTAAGGAAAGGAAAGTAGAAAAGGGGGACCAAAATATGTATTGGGAAATTGATATTGGAAAACTAGGCACAATTACACCATGTCTGAAATCAGGGTCAACATTAAAAAAAAACAAAATATTTCAAGATGAATTGACTCTTCTGATACACTGCTGGATGTATCATAAGCTAAACGTTTCTGCTGACAAATGACTTCCAATATAATTATGTGATCCATTCAAATAAAATAAATAAAACATGACAGTGTGTCCTCAGTTTGTACTGGTGACAGTGGTAACACATTACAAAACAATGTTCAGCAATTGCTTGAGTTAGCGAAATGTCACACATTGAACAAGGTACCCCAGACCCTCCCGTTCCTCACATTTACTCACAGAGGCTGAGTTCCAACCAGACAGCCAATGCACATACTGTATATAGCAATTCTGAGCAGACTAGAAGAAAACTTCATACTAACTGGAAAATACAAGCATCAAAGGAATGAAGAAAGAGGGGAAAATTCCCAGTCCTATCACATACGCGTGAGTCCTGCTATTGCTGGCAATAATGAGTCTGATGCTAAGGAAAGTACTGGAGGATGAGAAATGAAGTCACCAAGAAGATGAACAACAGAAAAAATAATTTGGAAACATTGCTGCAAGATACAAGCAAGATAGAGACCGGAAATAGTGATATGGTTTCGCTGATGTAAGTACCAGAAGAAACAGGAAGTCAGGCAATGCTCAACTGGGAGGCAGTAATTCTACAAAAAAAGGTTTGGAATTGCATCTGATATTCAGTAATAATAATAATAATTTATTAAATTTATATGCCAACCAATGCCCAGTGATTCCAGGTGGTAGTAATGAAATTAACTTTCTCTGAGACTGGAAGTGAAGAAAGGTTCCGATCTGGAGCCAAGAAAACCATCAATTTGCACTGTTAATATAGAGCATCTTATTTTCTCTAAATAGAGAGATTGCCTCAAATTCAGCTGCAGCAGCAGTCCATATCAAGGTGATGTTCAGTGGTGGATTGCAGGCGGTATGCCCCAGTATGGGCGTACTGGTGCCTGCCGGGAGCACCGGCTTCCATTCTGGTACAGTGCTACGGAGGGCCCACCTGCCCGCCCACCATCCTTACCTGTATTTGAGCTCTTCTGCACATGCGCACAGAATGCACAGTGCCTGCATGATGCTCCGCCGAGCAACTGGAGCATCACAGAGGCATTGCAGAACGTCGCTAGAGGTAAGGAGGCAGGTGGCGCACTATGCACATTCATGTGCTGGACGCCAGGCCTTGTTGCACCATACCAGTTGCAACGTGATGCGGAACTCACCACTGGTGATGTGTTTGAAAGAATAGGTCTTTTCTGCACAGATTGATTAATCTATGTAGAATTTTGTACTAGGAAAGTTTTGAAGGGTCAATCTAAGAATGATTTAAGTGTTCTTAGACACAGGGGAAGCTAATCTTGTGCAAACTTTCACCAGTCATCCTGATATATTCTATATTCAACATCTTTTGTCTGATCCCAATTCAAGAACAATTTCAAATGTAACTAAATTTGCTGTAAGAGCAGATTATTCCACCAAACTTCACTATATTAGTTCAGAATCTATGTGTATCAGGAGCCCATTCAGCAACCCAATCCATCAGTCTTGTAGCCTCTGTGTCTCTCTATGTAAATTAATGCAAAAAGTTGAGTAGAGGAGGAATAGAATAGGCCTTCATTTGACCAAGTGCGATTAGACATGTAAGAAATGTGTCTCTGTTGCAGAAGCTCTCAGTGTACATGCAAAAGAAAAGAATAATCATAATCATAATCATACAAATAGTAAGGGGGGATAAGAAGGATAATAATAATGCTACAGCCATACTACTTTGGTAAATAATGTGCAATGTTTCTAATTCTTTTTAAAATATGTTTACTGTTATTTTAGCCATGACTATAATAAATATTAAACAGTATTCTTAATAAAAAGCTGTGTGGTCTGTCCATCAATACTTCCACTGAAGAACAACCTATCCTCCTACGACAAACTGCTTTATTATGAGAAACATTTATTCTTTTAGGAAGAATATACTAATACTTATTTGAAATCTAAATTTCAACTTATTCAATTTTGCCTGGTCTTGTAAACTAAATGTTTAGCACTTAGACTATGAGAACTAAAGAATTGGTTTGTTAACCAATTGGGTGGCATTGCCTTTTGCATACCAGAACCACCCATAACTTTATTCAAACTGTAAAATGTATGATAGAATTATATCTTTATCCCATCTATTCTTTCATTTAAACAAAAATGAACCAAGAAATATCCAGAAAAAATAAGTCTTATCTTCCAAGACTTATTTTCCAGATATCACATCTCTGTGATAAATATGGCAACAAATTGAACATCTGTATTATAAATTCACTTTATTGTTCACTTTATTGACATATATTATGTATTGCCTGCTTTGGTTTAAGAAAATGGAAAAAGCGATTGTGAAGGATATATCATCTGATATAGCTTAGGCAGGTAAACAAAGATTTATAAGAGCATGTCAGGTAGGACTATACAGATGGACCATGTCTGATATACATCAGCATCACATGTATTCAATCATCAGCCACTTTTGTCAAGTTTCCTCTTGTTTTATAAATAGTGAAAATATCTCATCTGTTTTCATATATAGATTCCTCAGAAGGACCCTGTTGTGAACCTTTTCTCCAAATTTATATCTTTTGATATTCAGTGTTTTAGTTTAGAAATAGTATAAAGATGGATAGTAGTGGACTCTGTTAGTCATAGCCCTATTTATGCTGCAACAGATTCTGTTTTGGTAAATTATGTGCTGATCATCCTCATCACAGCCTATAACATTTTAGAGAGTTACTGCAGTTATTAGTTATTTTGCCAGAATACAAACAGAAGAAGCAGTGGCATTTGCCATGTTACCCAAAAGAAAGCCAAACAGAAAGGAAATATATTACTCATATGAGCCCCCTAAAGCTTTTGGCTGAGATAAGCAAATTAAGCTAATGAAAACATAGAAAAGGGATAATTTTTCAAGTTCAAAGATTTACTGTTTCAGGAGTAAACATATCTATCCCAATTTGGATCATTGGTTAGTGTCCCCTGGGGCTCATAGTCTTTGACTATCCAGTAGCTTCCCATTAATTTTAAAATTAAAACAAGGTATGAACAGATACTGTATATTAATGCATTATTCAATGAAATTCGTGATATGAGAAACAGCCAGGGAAAATTTATATATGCATCAAAGCTCTCAGCCCTATAATAAATAAGAATAGTTATACATAAAATACTAAATCTGTGGGAAAACAAATTAAAGGTAGAGATTGCTTTTAGAAATTATATTATAATGAAAGACAATATAATCTTATTTGACTTGTGAATATTTGTAAATATATTAATGATTTATGAATCCATCAAGTACTGCCTATGGTCCTAAATGAAGGGAAAAAACCACTATTGTGGTTTTGCATTTAGGAGTGAAGCAAACTCCTACAGTCACACAGTATGGATTCTTGTTCCAATTGAGAAAATGAATGTATTATTTCTGATCATTAGGAGAACCATTAGCCCAGTAGATTATAATCATAATAATAGATTATAATGTATTATATACATAGAAGCTGTATGCATGGCCAATGTGACAGAAAAGCATTTAGATTAAATGCTTTAGGAAGAGGCTTTAGAATGAGACATCTGTGTGTGGGACAGATATCTCCAAGTTTGCCATGACCTCTGAAGGTGGAAATGCTATCTCTCCAGAAAACCTGATAATTTGTCACCCAACCTCTAGAAGTATCTTCAAATTGGCTATAAAGAGCCCATATGAGGAAGAGAATATTGATAGGGTTGTGATATTTGGTCATTTCAGTCCTAATATAAAAATCTCTTTCTTTACCAAGAATATGCTTGGATTTTTATTTTTATTTTGTTCTTTCTCAAACACAAGTAGGATGTCCCTTTGATTATTGCAAACAGTGGCTAACGACAACCAGTCTAACAGCCTGTTCCTGTTTCTGAACACTTTCCAGGATATCCTTTGCTTTGTTTCCTGAAATTTAAACTAATTTTGCCAGCTGGATAACAATGGACTAGCCACTTTCACTCAGTCCAACTCACTTCACAGCATTGTTGTAGCGGGGAAAATAGGAGAAAGATATTAGATAAGTTCACTGCCTTGAATTGTTTAAATAACAGGACCACATAATGCAGGGGTGTCCAAACTTGGGAACTTTAAGACTTGTGGACTTCAACTCCCAGAATTCCCCAGCCATGCTGGCTGGGGAATTCTGGGAGTTGAAGTCCACAAGTCTTAAAGTTCCCAAGTTTGGACACCCTGACATAATGTAACAAGCACAATGTAACATAACAATTGGAATTTTATTTCAAGTCCATCATGTGTTTGCTCCTTTTTTGTACATTTGACCAAATTAAATTTGCTTTCCCAATTAGACATGTCTGTGAGATGACTCCCAACACACAAATGTTTTAAAAGTAATAGTTTTCTGTGATCAGTATTTTGATCTCTTGGAATAACCATAGTATTAAGCTTGTGCAAACATCAATGGTAAATTGGCGGTACAATTTAGGGGAGATGAGAAAATTTACAATATTTTGATGAAATTTGGAAGACATCTATTTATTATGTGACTACTAAAGAAAAATTAACCTAATACGCATTTGCTATGGAAAACAGTCTTGTATCTCACCAGTTTCTAGAGTAGACAGAATAGAATCAATAGTTTTAAACAATGAAATGTACATAGCTGTTAAGAGCCTACTATTCTGAAACCTCATGGATACATACATTTGAGCTTTCTTCTGTCTTACAATTGGTAACAGAACTAAAAAATGGCATTTAAGCTACTCCCAAAACAAAATAAAACTCAACCAGGCAGAAAACAATTGTCTTAAAGTAGAAAGATTGGACATCCAGCCAAAAGTCATCTCTTCTAATTGCAAACCATTTTCTCTGATCTCTTTCCCATCTTCTGGCACTTTTTTGATCTAGAGATGAAGTCTCTACCATGCTACCTGGATGACAAATACATAGTCTCTCACTTGGCTAAGATGCCTCTTTAACTGAAGTATATTCCACATAAACCACTTATATGGCTCTTCAGAACTTGGGAGGAGGGGGGAATCCTAATTCTTCTATGACATTTTAAAATGATCTGCTTCTGCAATTTATTTTTAAAGTACCTTATTTTTCACTGAGGATCTTCAATATTTTTTGTGCATCTTTAGTGTATCTGGAAGGCAATCTACTTTACATGTTAGGCACTTCAAAGAGTAGTGGAGGTAGATAAAAGTTGTTAACATGTATATTTATAAACAAATGTTGGTTTTCTTTCCAGTCACTTAGGTGCATAGTCTTTATTATTGCATGATTCACATTAAGTCTTAGATAGCTTGTATCATCTTTGACAAACTGCTGTAGCCCATGGCTGTTTAGCATCCTGCCATGTAGCTACCCAGAAATCCCAATAGACATGCTGTTCTGGTTAACTGATAAGTAAAAGCTGTGAGAAGCTTAATTTCCCACAGCAAGATTTTTCTCAAAGGAGAAAGGTGTGGGCTGCTAAGCACAGGCAAAATCTTTAAAAAATGACTTATGGCAAGAAAAATGAAACTTTGGGGAAGGAGAGAGAGATAGAAGTGTAATGGTTGACAAACTAAGATGAATGTAGTCAGCATTGGCTGTAAAAAGTTTGATGTCTTTTTCCAGGAATTGTCCAGGGAAAGACTCTAAATTAGACAAGTCCGGATCAAGGAGTCTTAGGACAAGACCCAATGAAGAAAGGAAAAACTGAGATAAATCTGTGAGATGGTCTCCATAGGGGAGAGTGAAGTTTTAAATTGGAGATACTAAGTTCTGCTAGCCTCAGCAGGTATAATTAGTTGTTTTATATTTCAAAGTGGAAATTAGGTATGGAGCGTATAAGTAGCAGCATTTATTTTGCATAGCAATCTAGGCTTAAGAAAGTAGACTTGGCCAGAAGCAGGAAGTTTCAGAAAACTAAAAAAAAACAACTTTATTTTAGAGTGATTTACCAGGTGAAAACAACTCGAACCTTGATTCATTGCTTCCATCTTTTCTTCCGCTGCTTATCCGTCACATAGGTGAAAGGAACAGAGAGAGAAGTTTGAGCTCATCTAGTTGTAAATATCACTTGCAAAGGAATGATGGTTAAAAGCAAACTAGAAATATGTTTTGTTTTGTGCTGTTATATTAATAAAAGAGAGAAAGAAAGACAGAGAGCATTTAGTATTTGATGTTTTATGTCTTCTCAAATCTTATGTGCAAATACTTATAGCATCTTTATAAAATTAAATCTTATGGAAATGGCATTATTCTTCCCTATTGAGATCTATAGTTACCCCCAAATTTCTCAGTGATGCTAACTAGTTAGCTATACATAGATATAGACAGTGACGTGCAGTCAGGGGAGGCAGGGGAGGCAGGGCCTCACCACTCTCATCATGAAAAAAAATACTCTGGGAAGCCGGGAAAGTGCTGGGAGAGGCGCGTGGCTTGGTTTAGCCTCCCTGGACATCGCAGCAGCAGCCCCAAGTGCGCCGATCTCGCCCCTCTTGCAAGGGGAAATTTTTGCATTTCCCCTTGCAAGGATCCGGGCTCGCCCGATGCAAAAAATGCCTAGGTAACATCATCAGTGCTAGAAGGGAGTGGGGGGGGGGAGGAGAAAGGAGAAGTTTCTCTTCTCAGAAATGTCTTCTCAGTGGAGCTGTGGCAGCCTGCCTGTCTCTTTCTGACATTTCTGAGAAGAGAAACTTCTCCAGTTGGGCTGTGCCCGTGCGATTGGAGAAACCACGCGGTTTGATGATGTCACCAGCCTCACCAGTCATAAACCTCACTGCACGTCACTGCATATAGATATGGATATAGATATAGATATAGATGAGTGTGTATGTGTGTGTGTGTGTGTGTGTGTATACGTGTGTGCACATGTGTGCATGCGTGTGCTATTGAAAGTTGGTGGAGGACCAAAAGCAGTGATCATAGCTCAAAATTCAAAGCTAGAAGCAAACAATTAGAATTGTTATATTCCTACTTCAGGGAATGAGACACAGGAATATAAGATGAAAATTGTTCTTTCCACATGAAGAATCCATATAATTAATGTGCTTTAGATCTTCTCAACAGATGTGGACAATCTTAAATCAGCCATCCAGAAGGCTCAACAATGCACTGACTCATGAGCCAGTAGTACTATAGTTTGCATTTGCCTGCAAGCTACATTTAATGAAAGCCATGCCATACCCCAATTCCTCTTTTGCTTTATTTTTTGTCTTGTTTTTTTTTTTTTTTTGGTTCCAAGATATTGGCAATCATTTTCAAGTCTTTTTTTTAAGTATCTCCTATAAAAAGATAGACCATTATTGAGCAGTCCCCTGCAGCAGCTGGTGACAGTTTTACTGCCATTTTTGTTATCTCACAGGAGGACACAGCTGCATTCCTCAATTGAAATGCAGTTGTAGATTGAGCAACAGAAATAAAAATACATTCTTTTTTTAAGCGTAAGGGCTGTCCAGTGGTGAATGATAACTGAATTATCTGAACTTACACTTGCATGATCAATGAGAAGGAATGCATTGGAAATTTATATCTCCCCAAAATAAGCTCCTTAGTTAGATGCAGAGACACCAGAAACCATGAAGAGGAAAGGGCGATGCCGCGCGTGTCAGGCAACATGGCTCTGCATGCCACTTCAGGTGCGCATGCGATGGGTCTATATGCTTGAAAAGTGTTCTGTTTGCAAAAGGTTAATACGCTGCTTATATTCCCTAAGAGAGGAAAATGTCTTGAGGGTCAGAGGGAGATTTATTTATTTAGGTATCCAAAATTATCCAAAATAGCACATTCCATAGTGGTTTCCTATATGAGAATCAGAATCTCCAAAAGGAATTTGTTGCTAATAATCTATATTTTATAGATTTTTCCTAACATTTCCCAAAGCTGTGTGGAAGTGAAGTATTTTTAGGCTTCACAGCTTTCCTGCTAGGAATGTTCAGATTATTTATTATTTTTCATCTCAAAGACAAACATATTTAGAATTTAAAATGTTATAGTATTTAAACATTTACTTTATTTTTTATATTACTTAATAATATTTCTATATTACTTAAAATAATATAAAATAATATATTACATATTACATTTATAATATGTATTAAGTGAGTAATGGAATTACATATTACATGTAGTTCCATTACTCACTTAATACATATTATAAATGTTTGGCAAATAATGAATATATTCAATGAATAAACAAATGAACAATTAAATAGAGTGACCTACTCACATTCAGGTAGATGTTGTTTGCAAAAATAATTTTCTAGAGCAGGGATGGTGAACCTTTTTGGCACCAAGTGCCCAAACTGGAATGCATGTGCTTGCATGTGCATGTATGCACACCAGAGAACCAGAAACCCAAAGAACAGCTGGTGACAGCACGCATGCCCACAGAGAGGGCTCTGTGTGCTACCTCTGGCTTGTGTACCATAGGTTTGCTGTCATGGTTCTAGAGCCATCAAATCAACTTGTACAAATAAAAAATTGAAAGGCATCTCCAAAAGAGGATATTGCATTATATTGGTATTTCATCCTGGAGGTGGCCTGGTAGCCTGGTGGTGAAGATACTTGTCTCCCTCTCAGAAGGTTGAGAGTTCAATCCTAGGTAGCACCAGATGTTTCTCTCCTAGGGTGCAAAGAAAAATATCTGCTGTGAACTCCACATGGCATCAGGAAAGGCATCCAGCTAGTAAACGCTCAGCTCCATTCAGTTGCCCTGCGTCTACCCCAAATTAAAGAATTACAGGGTCATAAAAAGGGAGGTTTTATTGGCATTTTGTTATGAACTGTACAGAACATGAGCATCCACTAGAACAAAAATATTAGAAAAGCATGAACCTTATTTAACAAGTATATAGTGAAAATATGCCTACTACATTTTGCAGACTCTGCATGAACTGGGGTCAGATTCTTTCTGTAGTCATTCTATTAAATTTCTGTATCAAGGAACATCTCTGCTTAATTCATCTACTTCCATTAGAAATCTCTTGTTGAGTCTTGCTTGTTTGCTCATGATGCTACTGAATAGACCTGATTTCTTAAAGCTTTTAGCTAGAGCTTCTACTTCCTTTATTTGCTGCAACCACTCAGGCCATCTTTTCACTGTGCATATGTATTCTTTTGCTTTCATGTCTTTGATGGAAAGGCACATGGAAAGGGGTTGTAAAAAGAGAAGGTTTCAAAAAGAAGCAGATGCTGCTCAATCAAGAGGCATTTCAAAGAAAGAGAAAGGATGGTAGGAGATAAAAGATCTTCTAAAGATAAACAGCAACAACTGTCAGGATCATAGATTTTTATATTATGCAATTCTGTTTGCATCTCCACATCACATGGTATATATTTTTGCTGAATTCTAATTTAGCGATATCAAATAACATTTATTTTTCCATATGCCATTCCTTCATTGCCCTGCTGTTATGTCCCTGTCCTGAATGGACTGTCAATCATACATTATCTTCCTCACGCCTCTTCAGCTTATTTGTTTTATAACGTACATTATACAGTGGTGTGTTTTGTGCAAATAAGGTTTAATTGGGCATCCATGTAATTGTTTTCTATGAATTTTTAAAATTATCATAAGAGATGTAACCATATTTATTGCAGGTGAATAATCATATTAATCAGATGCCTGGTGGAAAAAAAGGCAAAATATAGTTAACCAGAAAACCAAGTCCCTAAATACCATAACAGAGAAATGAAGATTTTTCATTCTTCCAAGGACCCTGCTCAAACTTGAAGAAGAATTTGGCTTCTGCAATGAATGATCTGGAAGCAGAAGATTTGGGACAGAAGATTTTTCTTTAACTTGTCTTTCCCTTCCTTGTAGTGTTCCTAGTCAAGAAATCTGAAAGAAAGCAGATGAAAGGCTATGCATGATATTTCTGTTTGTGTTTGTATGCATGAACAGCCCCACAAGTCAGTTAGAATTGAAGAAGCTTCTTCAATGGAAAGTGAATTTTTTTCAGAGGAAAAAAACCAAGAAAGTCCCATTGCTTTTGGAAAAAGCACCTTTGGTACAATCATGACATAGATGATTGCAACTCTCCATAGATACTTAAACCTGTGCCATTATTCATCCTTGTTTTAGGTTGTGATGCCTTAAATACTGAATATATGTAAATACTGTTCTTCCTAGAAAAGTACATTCCTGACACTTGCATATCTTAAAATATAATGCAGGTGGGCGACTCGCTTGTCATGCCAACTTAAACATTATACATTGCCCTTAAACAGCTGACACAATGAAATATCAAAAACTATTTTTGATATGGTTGGTAAGGAAGCTATACTTTATTAAATAGAATCCTGTTTCAAAGATTGTTATTTATCATGTCCAGTTTGTAATTTTAGTTGTATATTTTCTATGCCTGTGCCACTCTCAAAAATAACATAATCCTATTTTTTATCCTGTAAATCTTAAATACTACCTTAAATCCACAGTTAACTCTAACTGCTCATTTTTAGTGTTTTATGTTTTTCTTCATTTTAGAACATCCATATTCTTCTCTCATAACACATTCCCTTATGCTTACTTTCCAATGTCTTTTCTCTGTTACTCTCTTATTTGCTGTCTGGCTGTTAATGAGTATAATTGTCACATTCCAAGTATCCAGCACCAAAAACCCACAAGCAACACCGTTTTTCTTTGAAGCATTTTATTCTGGAAAGCATGAAAATCTAGCCCTGAGTGACATATGAACAAAGTCAGTGCTAACTGCGGCCTTTCTTCCACATCTTAAATTTCCTTGCGCATGCCTACCCCACCCCCTTGACTTCTGGACATTGCAAACAGCCTGGAATCTTCAGCCATGTCTAGGCCAACACTCAGCTACTGGCCTGCTCTCTGCACTGATCAGTGCTTCGCTTTCCAGCTGATCAGGTCTGATGCCCAGCTGCTTCTCAACATGCGGAGTATTGTCACAGCCTCCATCTGATGCTCCATGCCCACATATTCATTGGCCAATCCATTTGCCACCATCCAGCTGATCAGCACAGTGATTGTGTCAGCCCAGGCATGCCCCTGCAGCTGCCCCTCCCTGAATGACAACCCTGAGATGGCTCGCCAGAGGCTTGCCATTTCGGGGTTTGACAATAATCACATTACTGTCTTGGTTAGTAATATTTTTCCAGGTTAAACTCAAATGACCAAAGAATATGAGATAGAGCACATTCGATTTAGAGTGCATTAAGAGCAATAGTGGCATAGTGGTTAGAATGCAATATTGCAAGCTAACTCTGCCCACACAACAGGAATTTGATCCTGACCAATTCAAGGTTGAGTCAGCTTTCTATCCTTCTGTGGCTTATAAAATGGGGGCCCAGACTTTTGGGGGCAATATGCTGACATTTGTAAATGACTCAGAGAGTGCTGTCAAGCTCTTTGGAGTAATATATAAATCTAAATGCTATTGTTATTGCTATTGCTATTCTGTCACAGAAACACGATGTCCAGAAAGCAAAAACTTTCTTGGTATTTATGCAATACATTATTTATGAACATATGATAGTCCTTGTACCATTCTATGGTCACTCCCAATGTTGAAATGATTGATAACCATACAATTGCAGAATTTGGTTTTATCACTTGACATGATGCAGTCAATCTCACTTGTGTACCCAAGTACACAAATGAACACTTTCCTGACTATTTTCTGCTAGCCTTTTTCTTGTAAAATGACTTCTTGATATAAAGTTCCTGTCCTTCAGCAAAATATATTAATCTGCCACCTCTATTTTCTCGGTCACCACTTCCATATGGGCCAGTCACTTTTTATCCAGTTATTCTTCTTCTAAAGTGAAGATAGATCATCAAAAAGACAACCTGACACTATACCTGGAAAGAAAAGATTTTGATCAGTGTATGCTACCTGTTATAACATATGCCGATGAAATATGAATACTAACCTCACAATCAATACCAAAGCTACTAGTGGCTCCAAGAGCCATGGAATGATACATGCTTGGCATTATAAGATCAGATAGAAAGATCTACATATGAATTAGAGAACAAGTGTTATTATCTTCAATAGAGTAAAAGAATTGAAATGGAAATGGGCTGGTCACATAGCAAGAAGAACTGATGGCAGGTAGACCAAGGCAGTCATAGAATGGATTCTACTTGATAAAAACCCATCCACAAAAGAGACCTAAAACCAGATGTATCAACAACATCAGCAAGTAGTGTGGGCTCAATTGGCAAAACAAAGCTCAGGACCATATTGGTTGGAAATATGTGCAAGATGCCTTCATCCTCAGTGAAGAGACAATGGCTAAACTGATGATGATGAATGATGATCGACTCAGAGAATTTTTTCCATGTCAAAATGTTTATTGTCATGTTAATTCCATTGTGATTTAAAAATGAAATGTCCCACAAATTCTGAAAAATAAGGCAAAGCTGAAATTCAAGAAAAATCAACATTTGAAGAAATAAAAAATAAGAGATTGTTAGAATTTATTATTAATGAAAAGAATATATTAAAAATCCACTAAAAACAGCATTAATTTGGTTTATCCTAAAATCCCACATATTTGCTTTTACCAAAATATTTTTTTCTATTTCACAGAATAGAAGCAGAAAGTAAATGTAATCATTCTATAACTCAGTGCAATATGAATAAATTGTGATAGGACATAGAGAAAATTTCCTTGGTGTCAATTATATGAAGGACTTGGATGTCATTATACTATCAAAGTACTAAATACAACTTTCTAAGACATTAAGAGAGTATTAAATGTTGTTCAACTTGTTTGATAAAATAAAGGATTGGACCATTAACCTTACCTATGTCATTGCTGCTATTAAATTCAGCTAAATGAGTGACCAAGGCAACAGTTAAGAGCACATTTCTACCAAAGAATACATTAATATATTACTGACTACTAATAATGGCAAAGAAAGAAGACTCTTTTATGGAGTAAGATGAATATAGAATGAATAAAAAATGTGCATTAGAAATAAATGTATATAAATGAAAAACAGATTTATACACATTATATGTATGTGAAATATTTTCTTTCTATATTTAAATACCTTTTTGATCAATTATAATATTTAAAATGATTAAGAATAATAGAATGTTGCACTTTCATTTATGCATTAGACTGATATTAATTCTGATTAAAGGCAATCCAGTACAGGATTTTGATGAGTGAATCATCAGTATAATTTTTTTTCAAAAATAGAAGGTTAAGATATTATTTGATCTTAATAGGAGTAGATTACTTTATATTGTAAGTTCTTATGAAGAAGATGAAGGGAACAAACTTTTTTTTCCTTTTGGAGCCACATAAAAAATACTCTCCAGTATTTGAAATGCATAACAACTGGTTGAAAACAATTATTTTTAAAAAAATTACAACAAAGATACCTTTCTACTGGAGGCACAGAAGTCAAATGAAGAAATTCTCCAAAACAGGGCAGAGTTTAAATATCTTAATAGTGGTTTCTCCCCTTACTGCCTCTCAAATCACCATTGACTAATTACTTACAGTGATTTTTCATCATGTGATACTACATAAGGGTGGACTTAATTCATGATAGGAAGTGAAGAGTTAAGCATTTCTCGGGAAGAAAGAGAGTTGTTTCCCTTCCACTATTATTTTTGATGAAAAACACAGAAGGCCAATTTTGTGTCTCATGTTTGAGCCTTGCAATTTACCAATATTGGAGACAATACATTAACAAGATAGGATCTGAATAACTGTAACTAGTAATTCTTGCATTGGGTACCAAGAACTGATGTATTAGTTGAACCTCTAAACTAGAGCTACCATCCAGTCTTGGGAGAAATATATTTGCTATCAGCACCATGGACAGCATACCTTCATCATCTTGTCTTCTTAAAATAAAATTATAATAGGTGTCCTCCTCAGAGAACTCCAGCTCATTTTTTTTCCTATTGCCTTCCAAACTGTAGATATTTGTAAATATGATTCCTCTGAACCAGAGGACAGGGAGACATGTGTTCAGAATGCTCATGATCTGGAATATGTGGAGTCCAACACCCTTCATAGTGATGAGTACTATGGTACCAATTAAGCTTGGCTATCCTGAAAACCTTGCATGAGGCAGGAATAAAAAAAACTGGATTAAAACTATTCTAAAAATTAAAAACGTGAAAATAATTGCACAAGATCTGCTTTTTTTCTAGAGTTCCTTTTATAAATGTCATTAACAACTTAAATGCCTTAATTTAAAACTATTAGTTCTTTTCAAAGAGTGTATGTGAACTCAGGTAAAGCCTGAGGTATCTAGCATGGGAAAGTTTAAATACTAATAGTACTTTATAATTACCTAATCACAATTACCATCTCACATTAATTTTAGCCAGAAATTGATTCATTATGACTATCCTATATTATTTTAGCATGAGTTGTCAGCAATAATTTAGATTTAAAATATGTTTCCTTGTACCATAATAGTGAATATCGTCCACTGGAATAGACAAAGAAGCCAGTAAATGGTATTTTCTTCTTTTTGCAAGGCAGATCTTGTGCTATTAATAGATGCATGTTACCCCTACACAACCCCTACACAACTCCTCCAGGGGGAGAGGGGGGGAGGAAGGGAGGGAGGGAGGGAGGGAGGGAGAGAGAGAGAGAGAGAGAGAGAGAGAGAGAGAGAGAGAGAGAGAGAGAGAGATCATAGGAAAGAAAGAGTACAGTATATCCTAGACAAGGAACTTCAATGTGAGATTTTCCACAGAAATTGAACTTTATCCTGCTTTGCAGCTGTTATTACTATATCAAAATAAAGGGGAAAATTAAAAACATGAAGCAAAGTTGATTGTGATATTTGTTGTTTATTTGTCATATATCAGTTTCATGTGTATGAAAACATATAAATGTGTTTTATATAAATATAATGTCGTGTAAACACATTAGCTTGTGTAAAATCATTGGGCAAATCTACTGCATAAACTTTTTTTAAAATTATATGAAGATAATTTATTTATCACAGTTCCTAGAGAAAAAATACATTAGAACACAAGTTTACCAATGATTACATATTTTTCCAAATGTTTCTATTAAGAAAACTGACATATAGAACAACTATATTAATAAAAAATTTGTAGCAATTTTTTTTAACACATTAGCACATTTAGCACATTTTTAACACTTTATTACAGATCAATAGGCAAAAATGTAATGGATTCACTATTAATAAGAAAAATTGTATTCTCAAAAAACCAATATGGGTTTTAGCTCAATGGGGGGGGATGGAGGGAGGGAGAAAGAAAGAGAGAGAGAGAGAGAGAAAGAAAGAAAGAAAGAAAGAAAGAAAGAAAGAAAGAAAGAAAGAAAGAAAGAAAGAAAGAGAAAGAAAGTGAGAGAGAAAGAGAGAGAAAGAAAGAAAGAAAGAAAGAAAGAAAGAAAAAGAAAGAAAGAAAGAAAGAAAGAAAGAAAGAAAGAAAGAAACGAAATGAAACATAGGATAAGCTCAATACATGAATCTTGGCATGCTAAATACTGTGCAGAATATGTAATCCCTTTTCAGAGCTGGAATAGCAGAAGGACATTAAAAGGATAACGTAGTAAAAAGGATTTATTCTTCCAACATCAAACACCTGAAATGATCCACTTAAAAGATTCCATCAAGAGTTTGGTTAATTCATAGGAAAACTTACCCAATTTTGGAATAAGTTTGTCAAATCATAAAAGTCCAGCAGTTTTCTATCATGTGAAAAGAAAGCAGTTTTTGTGTTCTGGAGTCAGCCAAGTTGGATGCCTCTACTTAAGGAGCATTAGTTTCAAATTAAAAGTAAAGTCTTTCATTTGGATTAAACAACACTAGCCCTTAGGATATGGAGAAGATGAGAAAAACTTTGGTCCCTTTTTTCAGCTCTGATTGCCTTCACAATTTCAGCTTGCAATATAGTTACAGTCTATGGTTATTGCTATGTTCCAGTACATTTAACATTTCCTAAATGTGAGTATATGGAAAAAGCACGTCTTCCTCTCTGTTTTGTAAATGAAATGTTCTTACAATTTTTTAAACACATTATAATTTTAAAAGTTGCTATTTCTGAAAGAAACCAGACCGGTTTTCAAGGTCTGTATTTTTCTGATCAATTTTCCCCTTGCTCACTAAAAACTGGAGTAAACAAAATGATGTATTAAACTAGAAAGAACATTACAATGAATTATTATGGTCCCTCAATATATTATTTAATGAAGAAACTCCTTACTGATTCAGGAAAGTGGGAGATGAAAAAAAGTTTTTTGATAACACATTCTACATAATTAAAGGTAAAGGTTCCTCTTGCACATATGTGCTAGTTGTTCCCGACACTAGGGGAGGGTGCTCATCTCCATTTGAAAACCGAAGAGCCAGCGCTGTCCAAAGATGTCTCCATGGTCATGTGGCCGGCATGATTAAACACAGAAGGCATGCGGAATGCTGTTACTTTCCCACCAAAGTTGGTCCCTATTTTTCTACTCACATTTTTTTTACCTGTTTTCAAACTGCTAGGTTGAAAGAAGCTGGGAAAAGTAACAGGAGCTCACTCCATTACGAAGCACTAGGGATTCGAACCACTGAACTGCTGACCTTTCGATCGACAAGATCAGCGTCTTAGCCACTGTGCCACCACGTCCATAACATAATTATTATAAATACCTATTTGAGAGCAACCATTTACTGAATCTAATGGCCTTGTTTCTGAATTTGAGTCAAAACTGATTTAGGCTATCAATTTATAATTTGATTTTTGGTATGAAATAATTGAAACCTTTATCAAAACCATGTCCCAAACTCTGCCTTAAATGGTGATTACATGGAACCCGATGGAGGTCTATTAGCAGCAAATCATTCTTTTTAGTTTTACTTTTTTTTTTAAAAAAAGTAGGATTTTATACACACATACAGACACACACACACACACACACACACCATTCTTCAGGCTAGACTTATTTTCTCTGATGAGAAATTAAGACATCAAGGCAATCCATTCAAATTGCAACATTGTATACCACATTGCAGTTATAACCGCGGCAATCAGGCGATTCATTGGAGAGTTGTAACAATACAGTAGCAGATTTAATTAAACTAACAAATCAATTTGTGCATCAGGTATAATTAGTGGTGGCCAATGCAGTTTACGTTTTCATTGTAAAAAGTGCTATAAACCTTTTTCAGCTAAACACCAAATTCCAATTTAGGAAAGAGTTCACAGAAGAAATTCTAGTTGTCAGCAAGCAACAAAAAATTGGAAAGGCACAATGATAATTTTTTCCAATCTGAAAATAAAATAGTCAAGAACATCTTCCAATCCAAAAATAAATAAACCACTACATTGATATCTAGTCAGATGGAACCAGCTTAGCCTAATGGTTCTGCACCTCCATGTAGTGCATAATTGCAATTCTACTTAAATGCATCTCCCATCAAATTTTCGTGAGCTTACTATCAAAAACATGTGCATAGATCACAGGACCAACATTAATAAGAACAATAATATCCCCGCATAGTATATAAAAAGTAATGAGTTGTGTCTGAGTTAATAGTGAAAAAAGAAAGGGAGAAGTAAGAAAACTACCAAATTTTATTGAGGCAACTGAGCCAGTTCTGTCGAGTTGTTAAGGCATCAGGACCCTGGTGGTGCAGTGGTTAGAATGCAGTATTGCAGCCAACTCTGCCCATAGCCTGGAGTTCAATTCGCCAGGATCAAGGCTACTCAGCCTTCCATCCTTCTGAGGTCAGTAAAATGAGGAGTCAGATTCTGAGGGCAATATGCTGACATTGTAAAATGTTATTGTAAACCACCCAGAGCGTGGTATAAAGCACTATGGTGTAAAGTATATAATTCTAAGTGCTATTGCTGTCAGATTAGAAATACTGTAAGTTGTTGGGCATGAAGACTTCAGGCCTGTCAACTCAAAAAAGGAGACAATGACAAACCACTTTTGAAAAAACCTTGCCAATTTACATTCAGGGACGTATCCAGATGGTCTCCAAGAATAGGCATAATTGAAAGGAAGGGAAAAAATAGAGGCAATCCATGAATTAACGAAAAACTCCATTAATTTAGAGGAGATCAACCCTGACTGCTCTTTAGAAGGCCAGATCCTGAAGATGAAACTCAAATACTTTGGCCACCTAATGAGAAGGAAGGACTCACTGTAGAAGAGCTTAATGCTGAGAAAGATTGAGGACAAAAGAAGAAGGAGACAACAGAGTACGAGGTGGCTGGATGGAGTCACCAAAGCAGTAGGCGTGAGTTTAAATGGACTCTAGAAGACGGTAGAAGACAGGAAGGCCTGGAGGAATGGTGTCCATGGGGTTGCAATGGGTCGGACATGACTTCACAACAGTGATGTGCAGTGAGGTGAGGCAAGTGAGGCACAACCTCACCACTCTCATCATGAAAAAAAAAAATTAAAAGGAAAAAGCTGAGCTAGTTGCTGCCTCACCGTGGATGACTCTGCTTAACCTCACTGGTGCTCTCCCTCCCCAAGTGTAGTGACTTCCTCCCCAGGCGCCCATTCATTTCTCTCTCACACACACACAGCTGGATAAAACTATATAAAAATCTAGCCCAGCTTCACTGATTACAAGTTTGAAAAGGCAACGTGGCTCCACCTGCAATCAAACTACACTTGGGGAGGGAAAGCACAAGCGAGCACTGAGGAGACCACAGGAGGAGGCAGGAAGCCAGGCAAAGAGCCATGCTGTAGTACACACACTTCCCACCAGCCTCTTTCTTTTGGAAGGCTCGGCTCAGCTCCCCTCTGGCTTCTCTGCCTCTTCTCTCACCCCAGCCTGCCAGCAGGAGGTGGTGGGTGGGCTTTATTGTGTTCCAGACATTTCCCACCCAAACAGCAGGCTGCATTTGCAATGGTGGAGGTGTTTGGGAAAGGCAGCAGGGGAATGGGGGGGGGGATGGCAGAGGAGCTGCTTTCAAGCCACTGGAAAAGATATCCAATCCAACTTTTGTGTGTGAGGGGTTTTGTTTGAGAGTGAGTGAGAGAGGGAAGGGGTAGGAGAGATAGTCCAATCCAACTTCTGTGTGTGTGTGTGTGTGTGTGTGTGTGTGTTTGAGAGAGGGGGAGGAAGGGAGGGAGGGAGGAAGGAAGGGAAGGAGAAGAAAAAGAAAAAGAAAGAAGGAGCAAAGGAGAAAAACAAATGCTGTCGCTTTAAATTGGAACTGAGCATGCCTGGCTGTGGAATTCTGGGAGTTGAAGTCCACGAGTCTAAAAATATTTGAAACCCAGCACTGTGTCAGTGCCTCACCAGTCATAAACCTCACTGCACGTCACTGCTTCACAACTAACAACAACAAAGGCCTGTCTAAGGAGCTAGTGCAGGGTGGCTCCTGCATTGGATCATGTTCTTCTCACTCAATTATAGGAATGGAATTACAGGAATGGGACTTCCTGAGAGATTATACACCAGCCATTCTTTCTCAGTCCAACATATTTCAGAGGAACATGATGGGAGATAAAATATCTCTTAAACTACAACCCAAATATAGACCAACTTGGATTCTCAAAAGAAAATACAGGCTCTAATCCAAAAACCTGACAGGGTATTAAGTTTTGTTCAACTTGCCTGCCAACAGAATATACTAATTTCAACTAAATTCAAGAAATGACAGTGGAATTGATTTCTTTTTTGTAAAACCTCTCACCAGGGTCTTGTCATCACAATTCTAATCATGGTGAAAATTTTAATTTGCAATATGCTGCACTCATTACTTATCTGTTTGTGCCCTGCATTGAGGTTTCTACTCTTCCCCTAAATTTTGTGTATGTGGGATAAGGGGAAATTGAAATGCTACTAATAAAAAAGGTCATCTGGTAATTATTAAGTAGATGCTTTTACTGAGGTAATTGATTTAGTTTCCTTCTATCCTTTTCCTTTTTACAAAGTGCACTCCAATACAGTTAAAACCTGCACTCCAAGACCCAGCCACTTTAAAATGTATCACTGTAAAAATGCTTATAAATGGGGATTATATCAAAAAAATATCCTCAATGCAGTTTTCAAGATGTTAACAGTAAAATGACATTCAGAGTCCTTGGCAATTGATAACATAAGCAGTTTTATGCTGTAGAGTCTAATCTAGCACTTGTATTGTACACTTCAGTTTCAAAAGAAATAGGTTTGGTGCTTTGACATTACCATGACCACCCCAGGGAAAGGCAGGGAAAGGGCAATAGTAATG
Organism: Natrix helvetica; assembly: GCF_964273705.1. Taxonomy (NCBI): domain Eukaryota; kingdom Metazoa; phylum Chordata; class Lepidosauria; order Squamata; family Natricidae; genus Natrix; species Natrix helvetica. Next base: position 132,705,893 of record NC_138549.1, read on the forward strand.
TAACAAATCATGGGAATCAACCTGTTGCCATTAAAAATAGTAGGAAGCACAAACTGGTAGAGGTCAAGACACCTTATTTTGAAATTCATTTTATATTAAGATCTTTAGATTTTTGGCCCCAATGCACTATGTTGGTGACAGAATTAAGAGTGAGGATTGTATTAGGAGTAGGGAAACAAAATCTCCCCTGGCCTGTGGGCTGTGATAGACAGAATGTGAGAAATTTCAGGCTTGCTTTCTATTTTAAAATATAATAAAGGTTACATATTAATTAGAACATAAGTATGTTTAATCCTCCTCCCTGTTATTTTCACAATATAACACATTTCAGCTTCTAATAGGTTTGCTATGGAAAATGATCTAGGCATGTTATGATGGTGTTGGCCAAGGTCTGTCCCACCGAGAGCTATAGGGCAGCTAGAATGCCACTTGCTCCATTTTTAAACAAAAAGTCAGACAACACAAATGGTTGTGTTATCATTTTATTATGCACTTTCTGAACTAAAAGCTCTGTTTATTCACACACTCGGGCATGCCTTGCAACTTAAAATCTAGCTGGCCAAACTAAGTCTGAATTGAAGAAAAAGTGGTAGCCTATCTACAGAATATCTCATTCTATATAATGAATCCCAACAACTACAGTTTTGAAGCATTTTTGTACCATGTACAAAGTTTTTAAATTTTTTTGTTGGTTTTTTTTTATATATATATATATATATATATATATATATATATATATATATATATATATCTTTTTTTATTTTCATAACATATAACCACATGTATACTATTACATAGCCAACATCATATTGTATTATTAAACATTTATATCAATTCATCTTACCATCAACTGCCAAAAACAATTATTGGCTCTTCTACTTTCCATACACCATATTTGTCACTTTCTTCTCCCTCTCTCTTTCCCCTCCCTACTTCCTTTCTTCCCTCTGTCACCCTTCTCTTCACTACTTCTCCTTCCTCTCTCCCTCTCCTCTTTCCCCTTTCCACTCCTCCTTTCTCTCCTCCTTTCCCCCCCCTACCCTCTCTCCTATCTCTCTCTTCTTCCCTTACCTCTCTCCTCTACTTCAAACTCTTCATCTCATTTACTTGGTGTATTTCACTTCTGAGCGAGCTCCATTTTATGTTGATGGTATTTGTAATTCCTTTTCAGTATACATATTTAATTTTAACATATATCTTTCTCTTTCTTTTTTTTAAAAGAGAGAACAAAAAGGTATACATATATAGTCATTATACTTAAAAAAACCCCGCTGCCTAATTTTGGCCGAGATATAGACCTGGTTACAATTCCCAGCTATTCTCATCATTATGTTTATATAATTATACATCCTTACAGGCCCCCACTTTGTAATTCTGTCTTTAAATCTCAATAGTTTTCCATTGTAAATATATTTCATGTTCCCTCTCCAATTTTCCATATTTTGGTTTAGATTACCATTAATGGTCTATAAATGGAAATCCTTACTGTTCAATGTTCATTGCATTTTCCTTAATCTACTATATAGAATAACAAGTGGTACACATCTCATCTTAAAAGTTCTATATATGTCCATGTTTCCTATATTTTAACCCATGCTTAATTGTCCTTCTATTGTCATATTCAATCAATTAGCAACTCAGTTTAATTATCATGTATAAAAGTGAATCACAAACCTCTGCTTTACAATCTCCCCATATCAGTTTCATATTTGTCCATATTCCATATGTTTTAACCTTTATTTAATTATCTTTCATTATCATATTTAGTCAGTTAGCAACTCCATTTTATTGTCATGTTTATGAATAAACCCTTTATCTTAGCTTTATATTTTCCCATATAACAATTTCTAGTTGTCTGATTTTTTCCTATTAAGTCTTTTATCCTACTTCTCTATTCCTGCCTTCTCCCTTTTCTTTGTTTTGACATGTCTACCCTTTTTTATATCCCTTTATTGGGGCATAACCTCCTATTTCAATTTTCCTTATGCCACTGTCAACCTCCAAAACATATTTTCTCTGCTTTTTATTCCCGTTTGTTGGGACAGATCCCCCCCCTTTACAATTTTCCCTATACCACAGTCAAGCCCTATGGAGTTTTTTTTGTCTCCTTTTTATTTCCCATTGTTTCTACTCCTTCATTGTCTCTCCCCCCCCTACTACCTTCCCTTCTTCCTTAAATACCTGCTTCTCTGAATTCAGAATTATATTTAGACTTGATTTTAATGATTTATGCATATTTTTTTTTAATAATTTCACATAGTTCTTCAATTTCCCACCTTTCCATAGTCTCCAATCCCAAAGTTACAGTTAGTTATACAATTCTTATTTCAGAGTTCTGGTCCACCTTAAATTTCTCTACTTCAGCTGCTGTGGGAAAGAGTGATGGGAGCCATCTTGTTTTTTTGTTCTTCCTTAATGTCCAGTTCCAAAATTGCAGTTAGTTATACCAAATGGCATCACCTAAGTTCTCTAAATAGTGTGATAGAATGGAATCAAGTGAAAAAAAATCTTTCAATTAAAGGTGTTTTAATTAGAACCATTTTTCTAAAAGTTTCCTCTTTGGTTGCCTATTTTATAGCACATTTCAGTACACCGAAGGTATTTTAGTGTGCCAGCTTCATTACCCCTTCCCCCAAAAAATTAATTCATGAGTGAATATCCCAGCTCGAACACCAATTCTAAATGTAGCATTCAAGGCATAAAAGGATAAATATCAAAGGGGAAGTTCCATTGCTTTGTTGTTATTAGGGATTACTAAATCAGCTATCCACACTTTTACCATTTTTTGTATGTGTTTACATGCACTGTACATATTTTTTAAAGAAAAAAATGCAATCCAATATACCATTTAGAAAACATCCTAAAACTGGTTTTAATAGATATTTTGCTTCAAAGGCCTAAAGTACCAATTTATCTCAAAGTGTATCTTGCTCATAATCAACAAAAACCTGGAGCTTTTAAAACCTTTTATGCAGTATGGTTTCATAAAGGAAACAAAAGCATTTCTCTTTCAGATATGTGTTTTCCTTAGCTTGAAACACATATAAAGGTACAGAAAAGGAGGGGGGAATAGAAAAACCTTGAGGTCAAAGGACAATGAAATGTAAAAAGCTTTGATGTCTCTATGAATCAAATTTTTACTAGGACAATATGATGAGAATACCAAGGATGTTTCTTCATTTAAAATAAATTTCATATATAAAAGCTTATACCTCCCATTATGAATATTTTTAGAGCCCTTTTATGGTATCAATAGGACAAAAGGATTGAAAATATTCTTCCCAACTGCCAAGGTCCTTATGTGAGTCCATCTAATTCAGGGCCAGATCTGCCATTCTGGATAGTATGTAGAAATGAATCTGTCAATTTATGTTTCTCTTAGTTTCTCATTTTTGTGAAAATGTCATATCTTGTTTGTCAACCATGAAGACTCTTTCTATATTCTTTGTATATCGGAGCACATTTCTCCAAACAAATGTAATTTTCCTTGCAACTTTGCAAATTGCACTTTTTGCAAACAACTTTCCCTAGTGCACCTTTTATGCACTGTGGTTATGAATATGTATATTGTTTACCCTAAAAGGGAATTGAATGATAGATACCCATATATAAATACGTATAATTTTATACATTTTGCCCTAATATACTTTTTATTATTAATTAGCAACCCTATTACATATTTTGGGAAACTGAGAACTTTAAATGATAACTAGATTTTAGTTGATGCATTGGTTTCGAAAACCAAACTGGATTAGTCTGCATTCATTGGTGAACTAAATGCATTTTTCCGTCTCTAGTGGCACAATCTAAACACGTGGAAATTTCTTCACAAATACTGAGCCTAATAAAGAGTGCCTATGGGAATGAGGAAAAATTTACTGTTATTCAGATGAGCGGAAGCAGAATTCCCTTGCTGTTCAGAATGACGAAGTCTGAGGTACAGGATAAGCAAAGCTAGAATGATGAGAATGTGGCTAGCATAAATATCCCCCTCACCTTACATAATTTGCAACCTTCCTGTCTTCAAATGAAAATGTGAATAAGGCTGCAATATTGTATCTAAAACATGCATACTTGAAGCTGCCCAGGATTTTGTCTGGGGTGCTCCAAAAATAATTAAACCAATAGATTTGTATATTTCTCAAAATGAGGGGAAAAAAGAAATTGGGAATACATTTTTCATGTTATTTATATTTATCACTATTTTAGAAAGATATTTCCCTAGAATTTAACACAGAAGCTGATTGCAAAGAGGAGACAACTCCTAAGCCTTTAAAAGTTATGTGGAAATGTAACAGTAGATACAACTGATACCACTCTTTCATGACTGTCTTAATCTGCCCCAATCCCCCCACCCTTTTTTTCAGGCTGACCTATTGAATACTAAGTGCCAGTGAGTCTAATGGGATTACCTTGCAAATGGTACAGAACAGGCATGGTCTTCCACTTAATTATTAAAGAAATAGTGAAGTTTTATATATTTGTTCACCTTGTACCCAATGGAAAAGAGAATTTAAACTACACAGGACTAAGAAAGAATGATAAAAATAATCAATAGGAAGGAAAGAAGGAAGGAAGGAAGGAAGGAAGGAAGGAAGGAAGGAAGGAAGGAAGGGTGGATGGATAGGCTTACTTCTTGCAATAGATACTGGCACTTGCATGTCACTAGTAGACGGATTCATGTCAGATAAGGTTTACCAAATTAATTATTTAACTCTGCTGAGTGTGATATGTTTGTGCAGCAGAGTGATGTATCCTACTGAGTCAAAGTAATTACACTCTCCTGCCTAAAGCTATGAAGATAGAATTAAATGCAGAACAGCAAGCCAAGCATGGTGACCCCATTCCACCCCAAGTTAATATGCTTCTTCTGGGATATTTAGGCTGGCCATAATACAAAATATTTTCTGATAACCATGATGGCACTCTCGGTAACTAATGAAGACTCATTGATACTTGTGTGTGCTGGAGGGGTTATTTTTTTAAAAAGCAGGTGTTTTATTTTGGAACACGGGTAGGAAACATTTGCTTCACCAGTGGAATCACCTTTTTTAGATTGAGTTCTTTGGATGGTAAAAAAGGGGATCTGGGATTAAACAGTAGTGATTAAATGATATCATCAGCTAGCTCATGCTGCAATTTTTTACTTTCTTTTCTCTCTCTCTCTCTCAATACTCAGGAGAAAGAGTTGGAAACAATATATAGCACAAGTTTGTTATGCCTACCAGAGACTTAATGTTAGTTGTTTAAGTTTTAGAATTTTGTTCTGACCTTGAATGGTTTAAGGTAAAGGTAGAGGTTCTCCTCACACATTTTTGCTAGTTATTCCCGACTCTATGTTTCAAAACCAGCACTGTGGTCTTATGGCCAGCACGACTAAATGCCAAAGGGGCAGGGAATGCTGTTACCTTCGTACCAAAGGTGGTTCCTATTTTTTTTCCTTGCATTTTTACATGCTTTCGAACTGCTAGGTTGGCAGAAGCTGGGACAAGTAACAGGAGTTTACTCCATTACACAGTGCTAGGGATTCAAACCACTGAACTGCTGACCTTTCTGATGGACAAGCTCAGCATCTTAGCCACTGAGCTACCATGCCCCTTTGAATGGCTAACCCTTAGATATCTCCAAAGAATGATAGGGTTTAAAGCCAAATATAGCAGAATTTATCTGTAAATTATGTTTAAGGGAAACCCATAGGACATTCAGGGCCATCTTAACAGCATTGTGGACCCCAGGAAAAGCAGTGTACTGGGGGCCCTATAACGACTACTCACAAGAATAAAAATGTATAAACAAATAAGAATAAAAAAGAATGACGAGCTCACATAGAATGTATGGGAAAAAATCAGTGTTAACTTCTATTAATGCATGTTAGTATTAATAAAAAATGCAGTAAAATGTAATAAATATGTTGCTTTATTTATATGATACAAGTTGCTATATTTATATGATACATGGTGCCTGATACAAGGTGCATTGAAGGGTTAACATACACAGATTAGTATGAGGCCCATGCGTTAAGACAGCCCTGAGCACATTTAAACATTCACTCTTCAGGTTTGTGACTTCAATTTCGCCAGGCCATGTGATTGTGAGAAGAGAATGGTTTATGTTGCAGGGATTCTCAGGCCATGGAAATTGTTTGTTAAAAAGAAATTTATCATAAACCCTAATCAGGTAGCAAAGCTCAAGTGATTAAAAAAAATTGTCATGTTTGTGTGAAACCCCATCAACTTCTCACTGAAGCCTAAGGCTTTGCAGAACCTAGTTTGAAAAAATAATGCTCTATTGAACAATCTAATGGATGTACCTTTGAAATTCACAATTCAGGGTATGTCCTAGCAAAAATATCTGCAATTTATCGCTGCTTATGGTGTTTTCCAAGGATATCTGAGATTTCTCCCAGTAGACTTGCTCTTTGCTGTCTTATCTTCCTCTCTGTAAAGTTGCAAAAGGAAGTGATGTATCCACAACCTTGCCCATGATTAGGAGAAGATGTGAAAGAGCCAACTTACTTCTGAAGGATTGACTTCATAATGAAGATACGAACATACCTATTTATCACCCACATGCTCTCCATTAGACATGAATTATTGGATCTATCATGTAATGAAAAAAAACCTGGGTAAATCCTGGGGGAGGGAATAAATTTTAGATTAGGCTAGATTCTTCAAGAGAAAAAAAGGATTTCAGGGAAGAGACAGGGCTGTTCAGCCATTCAAACTGTCTGGAACACAATTGGGAAATGGCTGCCTTTCCATCCATCATAATATCACAACCTTTTATAGCTTCCAGTCTTCCCCCAGCGTGAGGCTCAAGGGCAACAGCTGAAACAATTTATCAGTGTTTGGTGGATCAGATGGAAGGGAAACCAAAGAAGGCAGGGGATATTGGGGGAGGGGGAGCGTGGACAAAGACATCACTAGCTATATTAAACTCTTGGATAGGTTTGTGTGCTGAACTGAAGGACACTTGGAACTAACCAGAAAATAATAGGGATATCCAGGAATTATTAATAACTTACAGAGACCTAGCCACAAATGGCATTCTGTGCATAAATCCAATCTTTTTGATACTTCCTTGTAAATCATGCTTCATTTCTCAATGCAATCACTATAAGTTCATTGCAGGGCTATGGATTTCAAAAGCTCAAAGTTCTTCTCCTGATTTTAATGCTATTTAATGCAGAATTATTTCCTCAATAATTGATTATGACTAGATCTTCGAACATTCCTACTCTTTCCTTATTACTGTGTTCTCTGCTTCCACAGCTTTGCCTTCAGCAAAACATTACTCCAAATAAACTTGTTATTCTGAAAGGTCCCTCAAATCTTTGACTGCTTCCCACCCCCTCACCAAACAAGCCTTTGTGGTCCTCTGAACTTCTTTTGCAAGGATATTTCTAATGTTATTGAGTAGTATCTCACTTTGCCTAATAATGGGAGAGGAGATTTCATCCACATCATCTCATTCTATCAGTTTATATTCCTCAAGGCTCACTTGCTTTCTCCATTGTTATTTGCAATTTTTCTGATTCCCAAACCTGACATTATTGCTCTCTATGTTATATAGCCACATAGCTATTGTTTACTGCAATAAGCATACTGCTCTCTGACATTTAAAACAGTATTTTCAGAATTATGGAATTTTACTTCTAGAAACAATTTCCCTATCAGGAAGTTGAGACAGGACTCTTTATATTAAGCTCCTCTGCTTTAAAAAGTTGCTTTTCATTATTGGAGATGAAATCCTTCACTTTGGGTTGTTTTTTTTGTTCTTTGTAGAAGTTTTATATGAATGTGTTTGTTTATGCTTATTTGTATATACAGAATGTCTAAGTATTGAGACTACAAATTTAAGGCTTTAACTAAATTTAATTCATTAACTAAGAACAATCTGTCTTGAATTTACTTCCAATCTGACTCTCAGTTTACTTCATAGATAGAAAATATTCATCCCAATTTGCAGCAAGACTATTTCTCTAAATTATGTATATGTCAATGTTTTCTAAAATATAGGTGTTCTGTGTCCAGGACTGTTAAGGTTGCATGTCCAATGTATCATTTATTACAGGTTTGCATTTGTTGTCTTTTTAATCCCAATAACCCGTTTAGAATATTTATTTATCCATATTCCCTATTGACACCAGGTTACCTTTGAAATCAATTGTATATAAGAAATTGCAAGTTTTGATTAATGGAACCTATCAACCGACTGCACCATCATATTATGACTTGGAGGAATAATTTGATCCCTTAAGCAGAATATTGTTTGTGACAAGTCTTCTTCAATCATCTAAACAATGCATGTAGAAAATAAGTGTGAAAGAGCTTCAGGCTCATAAGCTCCTTCATATCTTCTCCCTGCTGTGTTCAGTCCTGACCTCCTTTTATGAAGTGGGAATAATCCTAAAGAGAATATTTCTTTCATTTAGGTAGATATATAAAACAATATTTCCTTAATCAGGAATTTTGTAGGATATGATGCTAAATATATTCAAATGAAAAAGTCTTTTGTGTATTCTCCAGCCTAATGAAATAAGATAAGACTGTTGAGATGAGACTTTACAACTGATACTTGTATAGACACCAAACTAATTATATATAGTTTGGTATCTATGCAATAGTGTTTGCTGACAGATAGGTAGAAATAATTTTTTGCTGATAAATAAATGGAGACTAGTATAGATCTATTTCAAGCTATTTAGCTCTCATCAGCTAGCCATACCCTTACTGGGATTTAAACTTGAGCTATTTTACATGTTAGGCAGTTATAATAACCTCTAAGCCACAAGCTCTCCTCCATTATCAGCTGAGCCAGGGAGATGATTAGATGTTTTGTCAAGGCACTTGGTATGCCCCAAATATGGGAGGGAGCATACTGCTTTCCTTTTGCCTTTCAGCTCTATCCTAGGAGCCTTCCAGGCTGAAACCATTTTGTATTGATTTTTTTGCAGCTGAGTGACTAGTCTCCCTGGCTCAGCTGAAACTTGAAGGCTCCTAGGGTGATGCTGAAAGGCAAAAGGGAAGCAGTATGCCCCCTCCCATATTTGAGCATACTAGGTGATTTGACATAACACTTAATTATTTTCTTGGCTCAGCTGATAAAGGAGGGGATATATATATATATATATATATATATATATATATATATATGTATGTATGTATGTATGTATGTATGTATGTATGTATGTATGTATGTATGTATGTCTATGTCTATGTCTATGTCTATCTATATCTATATCTATATCTATATCTATATCTATCTATATCTATATCTATATCTATAATTATATCTATATCTATATCTATATCTATATCTATATCTATATCTATATCTATATCTATATCTATATCTATATCTATATCTATATCTATATCTATATCATCTATATCTATATCATCTATATCTATATCATCTATATCTATATCTATATCTATATCTATATCTATATCTATATCTATATCTATATCTATATCTATATCTATATCTATATCTATATCTATATCTATATCTATATCTATATCTATATAGAAATATTTCCATATACAATAGTAGTAAAAAGGACTTGTACTATAAGCATACACGTGCTCTCTCTCTCTCTCTCTCTCTCTCTCTCTCTCTCTCTCTCTCTCTCTCTCTCTCTCTCTCTCTCTCTCAGAGACAGAGAGAGAATGAACTCATGAAGGGATATAGAAAAAATAAACAAACTTTTAGGTTCTGGAATGTAGTTCCAGGGCTTATCAGAGTGTAATTATAGGAAATTTTCAAAAGTTACTGAAATTAAGACTTTGCAATGTAGCAAAATTTCCCTAGTAAGTGGCAAGGAAGCTCTTTTCCACGCCCAACATTTGTACACTTTGGAAGAAAGCTGGAAGAACTAAACCAGACAATTTTGGTTTTATTTGCAGCAGTGATAACGTTCATGTATCTAAGTGGAACATTTGCATTTCCATGAAATTTCTTAAAGTAGCTGAGTAAGACAACAGTAATGATTTGGTTCCTTACAGAGATTTCCTGTTCAGACATATGTAGTTGCTGAAGGGTGGTTTTCTATGGAAAATATGTTCCTAAAATGCATAATTACCTTCGGACTATCAAGGTAGAGAAGTATCTGTCATCATAAAATATGTTGATATACTGTACATACAGATCTTCGGCATACAATAGTGTTTGCTGATAGATAGGTAGAAATGTGGGTCAGAGAACTGCTGGTGTTGGCTAGTCACCTGACATGAGGTTGAAGAGCAGAATATAATTCTTATTATTGCTGCCTGTATTGTTCTTCATATCACACATGACAGCAAGAACAATGCCTTTAATGTGATTGAAGAATCCTGAAAAATTCTATTTACCCCAACCAAACACTAATGCACCAGAAACAAGTATGTGAGATTACTCATATATTCATTATTGCACTTGGGAATAAATATTCCACATTCCATTCCATATTCTACATTTCAGATACTTTTACTCTCCAAAAGTACAGAATATTGATTATACATAGTAGTTAAGTTAATAACATCAGGATTATGGTTTAATTGGGCACACTTCAGCTACATTAAGTACACTGTTTTTTTTAAAAAAAAACTCTTTCTTAAACACAAAAATTCCCATTATTTCCTTCCCCATTAATTTTTTTCTTTTAAGTACAGACTCTGACAATCATGAATTGCTTAGATTTTGAAAATACTTTGCAACTTAGAACAGGTTATGAAAAATAGTTCTTTGGTTTGCTGAAGAAAATTTAGGATAATGAAACAGAATATGAATACTTCATTTTAATTCCATTGTGTTCTCATTACTTCTTCTGAAATCTTTGTCTTGTTTAGTATTTCTTACCCATTCTCCTTAGGTTAGATTTTTATCTATTCATTATTAGGTCTATTTGCTTCCTTATTTCTTTACTGTCCCTTATCTAGAATTATGTTCTGTTCAATATATGGTTATTATTAATTCAGTTCACCTATTAGGGTGCTGTTTGAACCCAAACATTCAGATACCAATTAAAATATAGAGCTTTACTCAAGCCTCTTTTTCTGTATTAGCAGAAAACTCCCAACATTCCCTGCTGCACTTGACTGAAGAATGATCCAAGTTATCTACCTTGAAGAGCACCCGGAGGCTTCAGCTGGTCCAGAATGCGGCCACGCGGGTTGTCATGGGGGTACCTAGGTGCTCCCATGTTACACCCCTTTTAGGCGGCCTGCACTGGTTGCTGGTTGTTTTTCGGGTGAGATTCAAGGTGTTAATTATGATCTTTAAAATGCTCCATGGCTTAGGCCCAGGGTACTTGCGAGATCACCTACCAGTAGCCTCCCACCGTCCTCAGGGTGCTGTCAGCCAGGCAGTGTCAGCTGGTGACCCCCAGGGGGATAGCCTTCTCTGTGGGAGCACCTTCCTTTTGGAATGAGCTGCCCCCGGAGCTTCACATAATTCCTGACCTCCGGTCCTTCTGGCACGCCCTAAAAGTTGGCTTTTCCAGCAAGCTGCCTGGCCTAAATAAAATAAATTATTAATTTTAATTGTTAATTTTAATTTAATTTTTAAATCTCATTGTAAATGTCTATTGGGTTTTTTGGATATTCTATTTAATATTTCTTTTAACTTTTATAATATATCTTTTTATGTTGTACGCTGCCCTGAGTCCTTTGGGAGAAAGGCGGCATATAAGTCCAATAAGCCTCATTAAAAAAAAACTCATTTTTTAAAAAAAATCATTAAAACAAGGATACAGGCACAATGCTGTGAAGAACAAATATCCATTGACCCTTAACTATAGTATTACAAGCATGAAGCAGCAGTAACAGCTAAATGAACAACTGTTTATTCCATTCCAGAAAAACAAGCAAATAAACTGCCAACGGTGGCTCAAAACCTCATACAATGTAATATTCCTTTAATGGAATGCTTTTAGAGGCAAGCAATAAAAATAAATTGAAACATGCTTTTCCACAGGACAGAGTGCCACAAGCAGCATCAGATCAAACAGGATAATACAAAGCTTAGCTTAGCATCTTTACTCTTTTTAATAAGAGCTGACAGGCCTTATAATGATATCCATTCACATTTAAAAACCACCTTCTGGGTTAATTTTGAACTGTATAATCACAGGTGTTTTAATGATTCAGATTTATTTGCTCAGGCAGAGTCCTAGTGATTAGGATAGAATGGACAACCTTGGATTTGAGAACAGTTAGCTAACTCCTGCAAGCTTTCAAAGGGCAATCTCAGCCTATCATACTTGGCAATTATTACCTGAAGCTCACTTCTCTGGTATATTTTATAGCTTACAGTAGTCTGAATAAGTAGCTAAATAGCCAGGAATAGCTATGTTCATGTTATTTTTTCTCTAAACACATTGAAACTAATAGAGAAATGCAAACCAAACTCATGTTTCCTAGTAGCTCAATCATAATATTGTTGTTTATTTTTTTTTAATAAAAATTTTATTGGTTTTTATACATACATGGGGAAAAGGTAAGGGGATATACAAAACATTTTGGCAGCTCCCACACTAGTGATAGAAATCCATCCAAAACTCACAATTTTTACAATCTTAAAAACAAAATATAAAAGACAAGCAGAAAGCCAGGTCTTATTCTATATTGTCAACGATGTGTTCATTCGTTTTCCTTTGTCACTTTCTAGAGTGTCACCAATTGCTATTATTTCAAATACTTTTATTTTTGTGATCTGAGCCTTTTCAATATTGTTCCTTCCTCCCTATCCCAAGAGGAAGCCTCAGCCCCCCCTCCTTTTTGTCTTGCACCTTACTGTCCCTTACACTACCTTCGCTTTGTTCGTCCTCTGGGAGGGGAAATGTTTTTTTATGAAGGCTTCCGCCTCCTGCACTGTATTAATTCTAATCCTGTTTCCTCCCAAAAGATCAACATTCCCTCTGGCAACAACCATCTAAACCAAATTCCTTAATTGTATGGTTTCTTTGATAAGGAGGAATACTTCCTCCTTCTCTCTCTCTTATCTTTTTTGGAATCTGCTTAAGGATGGTGATTTCTTCATCTTTATATTTCAACGGTCTCTCCCTTTGGGTCCCAAGCACCTCATCCCTTGTGGTCCTCCTGAGAAATTTAACATGTACCTCCCTTGGAACATTATGACTTCTAGCATATGCTGAATTTATCCTATAAACTAAGTCCATGTCCCACCACAGCTGATTTTTATCTCTCTTAATATAATCTGTTAAAATTGTACTCATGATATCCTTAAGGTCTTCATTTTCTGTCTCTGGAAGGCTCTGGAATCTAAGAAAAAATGACATTCTTTCAAATTCTATTTTTACCAAAAAGCTTTCCAAGTCTGCATTTCCCTTCCAGATTGTTTTAATTTCTTCCCCCAGCCCAGACGCTCCCTCCTCCAATACCACAATTTTCTGTTCATTTTCTGCAATATGATGTTTAACATCTCTGAGTTCCTCTTTAAGCTCTGTCATTTCTTTTTTCAATTCATTTTCACCCCTCATAAGTTCTTGAAACATTTGAGAAACAGATAGTTCTTTTGGTCCCTCTCCAGTCCCCTCTTGCTGTAACAGTGAGGTAATTTTCATTTATTGCATACTGGGACTGGAGGAGACAGATGAGGGGGCCGAAAATGACTTGCCCATCGGTGGTTTCTTAGGCCACATTTGTTTAAAATTCAGAGATGTGAGTCTTTTCCCAGGAAGATGGCGTCTGAGGATTTCGCAGCTGTGCTAATCCCAAAAACAAAGCCGAAAGCGACAGTTCACAGTTCCAAGGCAGAGGCAAACCAAAAGGAGGGGGTCGAATATTCAAAGTTCAGAAGAGCCACGTAGCAGGGAGGGTCTCGGTTTCCCTCAGAGAGAGTGATAAGGCAGCTCCAAAAGGTATTTTTTTGGTTTTTTTAAGGTAGTTTCAAAGGGCAGACTTCATTTATAAGTAGAAAAACAAAGAAGGGCGGGTGCCATTTTGGGTCCTCTTTCCACAGGGAGAAAGAAAGCAGAAATCTCTGTCAAAACTTTTAAAGGAGAAATGGCTCAGCAGTCATTTCTAGCAGTTGTTCACGATCTTTCTCAGTTAGCTAGCTCAAGTGATAGGTCAGCCTTTGTTCTCTCTCTTCAAGAGAGATCATTCAAATGCTGCTTAATCCGAGGGGGGGTAGGAAAGAAAAACACCCCCCTCTAATCTCCATTCAAATAGGTTGAACACAAAACTTACAGAGGTCTGCTGCTTTTCTGCTGCTTTTCTTTTAAATGATCAAAGAGTTCAGGATGGGTCCCCCACCACCAGGATCCAGCCGCGCTTCTCCAGGTACACTCTCTCCTCCGAATCCATTCGGCAAAAGGGCGGACAGCTCAACGCTGTCCCTCGACCCCCCTGTGCTCCCCGGCTCCTAGGCAAAGCTAAAAAGCACTCCCGCCGGCTGCCACCGATTCTGGGGGGCCTCAGCAAGCCACCCTTCAGCAGAGGACCCCTCCAGGGCCCCCTATGCTCCTTACAGAGCCAGCCGGGGAGATGAGCGGCAGACAACATGTCTGTCGCCGTCAGGAACCGGAAGTGCTCTCATCATAATATTGTTGTTGTTACTGCTGTTTATTTGTGAAAATAATTAAATGTGGACAATATTTTTGAAAGTCACTAAATCAGACTATTGATGCCTTTAAGATGCTGTATGGTACTTAGACATTGTCAGAATGAAGATGGTGGAAAAGGAAATTCAATCATAGCAAGAATGACCTTGGTATAGATCCTAATCCAAATTCCATCCTTGCATTTGGATGTGGTTGCATTCTTCCATATGAACTGGGTTATAATTTGGAGTCCTCCCTTTCACACAGCTCTTATTCAATGTACAGTGACACTTGTTAGTTAGGAAACCTTCACATTGTTCTATCTTCTGCATCAAGGATGGCTCCTCCTGGTTATCTTATTCTGGCTTCTCATCACAATTACCTATGCCTTAGTAACCTTTCATGTGGATTATTGCAGTGCATTCTATTTGGGATTGTCCTTGCAAAACATTTGAAAGCTGAGAAAAGCTCAGTTAGTCTTCGGACCATCTTAATTTACCCATATACTAATATTATTTTGAGAGTTGTACTGATTACCAGTTTACCTCTGAGTATAATTCAAGATATGGGTTATATTTTTAAAGTCTTAGATGGTTTAGGACTGGGAGTTTTAGGGACAGCATATTGTCCCTAGATCTAGTTACTCTAAATTTTCCCAGTATCCTTTGTCTCAGGGAATATAATCAAGAGGGATTATATAAGTAATCTTCTCAATTACTGCCCATCCTCCACCTGAGGAATATCATATCCACACAAATCCATGTGGCTCACTCTCTATTGGTTTTTAAGTAGACCATAAATCTTGACTATATCCTTAGATCTTACGATTATGATATTTTATTAGTGTTTCTTTTGGTTTTGCTTAATCTAATGGCTGTTCCTAATGTTTAGATGATAAATACATGACAGATCGATAGCAGTGGTGGATTGCCATTTTTTGGGGGGGGGGCATATTCCCGCGTGTACTTGCGCATGCACAGAAATGTCCAGGTAGGTGGGTGGAGCCTCCCAACACCACTACTATTGGTTCACCCAATCTAGGCCAAACTAGGAGCAACCCACTTCTGATAGATAGAAATAGATGATAGATGATAGATGATAGATGATAGATAGATGATAGATAGATAGATAGATAGATAGATAGATAGATAGATAGATAGATAGATAGATAGATAGATAGATAGATAGAGGATAGAGGATAGATGATAGAGTTTTACATTTGTGTTGCGATATTATTTTTTTAATCTAATGTACAGATGTATAAATCTAATGTCAAATGCATATATTAAGAGTATTTGGTAACTGGAGTAGTCTATGAGCGCAGTAAACAAATAGGATTATCTTTATAAAAGAATTAGAATAGGAAACCATAACGCACAATCTCTTCCTTTCCTATCCCATAAGGACATTTATAATGTTATTTTCTTCTTATTAGTGCTAAAAGGATGATTTAAATTGAGACAGCTTAAAGGATTCACAATATTTCAGCACTATAATATTAGCAAGATAGGAAGCAACTGTGAAATTCAACTGTATAGGACAGGTTCCCAACTAGATAGAATCTAGTGGAATGTGTCCTCATGATTTGCTTTATCTTTTAACATATGATAGATTTAATTTTCCATGAAATTGTATGATTGGGTAAGAATGGGATTTGCGGCAGCATAAATGTGTGTATTTCATAGAATTTACTAGTAAACAATTTCAAATATTTCCCAGCTCTCAAATTGTACACGGAAACGTAAAATTGGCATAATGAAAGTGTAGTCTGAGAAAAATATGCAAAAAAAATGCATTTGAGGAAAATAATGTTCATTTTTTATATTAATGAAAGATAACCACAAAATGGATGTAAATCCATAATAAATGATCTAGGAAAAATAGAATGGATAAATACTTGAATGCATTTTGAGTCTGACTTTTCATCACATATTTAAGCAGATCCATTAAAGACCAAGTAGATACATTTGCATAACATGCTAACGTTGATTAATTTTTTATGTACCAGTAGGCTTACTTGCATGTGGACATATCTTCATCATATCCAAGATGAGTTCAAAAGGCTACAAAATTCCAGATGCCCTTGAATTGTGTTCAACTACTGAAGACTGCAGTGTTATAGATTTCTGGCAACTTTCCAATGATAGTTTGTCATTGCCTCTTTCCAGATTTTTTAAAAAACTTCTAGGTCTTGACAATTGCCCTGAAATTCATTAGGCAGATATTAATGTTATATGGCTTTGCTTAGCTTCCCAAATCAGCCAAGCTAGGCTAAATGCTATGAATAAACTACCTCATGGAGAAGTATTTGTTTTCTGATACATGACAAGGATTTATTTCACTAAATTTATTGTGGCTTCCCAGCATAGCAGACCTGAATGACTTATAGAATCCAAATATATAGTTAAAATGGTTAAAACATTTCTTTTTAAAAAATCATAAAATAGAATATGATAGCCTGGACTTAAAATAACCATAATAAAAATACAACAGCCCCTCCCTCCAAAACATTAGCCAAAGTCCTAGGAGCAAAACCATATTTTAAGAACTTTTCTGGAACTCCAGGAGAATAGAATTTCTGCTCTGGATTTTTGTTTTCAGCAATAGCAGATGGGAACTATCTGGCATTCCCTTTCAAGTGTCACTGGATTTAAAGATGATTACCCAAAACCATTGGTGCTCTTTTGCATCAGTGCATAGATGTATTAGGGAACAAGGATAGGCAAAGGTTCTCCTCACACATACATGCTAGTGGTTCCCGATTCTAGGGGGTGGTGCTCATCTCCGTTTCAAAGCCGAAGAGCCAGCACTGCCCAAAGACATTTCCGTGGTCATGTGGCTGGCATAACTAAATGCTGAAGGTACATGGTACCTGTTACCTTCCCACCAAAGATGGTTACTGTTTTTCTACTTGCATTTTTACATGCTTTTGAACTGCTAGATTAGCAGAAGTTGGGACAAGTAACGGGAGCTCACTCCGTTACGTGGCACCAGGGGTTCCAACCACTGAACTGCCGACCTTTCTGATTGACAAGTTCAGTGTCTTAGCCACTGAGCCACCGTGTCCCTTAGGGAGCAAGGATAATAGAATTCAAATATCACATTAATTCAAGAGTAGAAGGAAAGAGATTTTAGAGCAAATATGATAGAATTTTATATTTACAGAAAAGGAAATATCCTTTGTAACTATCTATATAAAGAAGGTTAATTTTATGGAACACACTTCAGGTATAGCGAAACAATGCATTTAGCTTCTTTTTTAAACATGATTTTTAAATGTTATCTCACTTTTCATGGTGTTTCTATCATTGCAAAACAAATCAGCAGCTTTAAACTCTCTCCTGTACATCAATGCTTTCTGTTGGACTCTTGTCCATCAATGGCCATGCCAACAAAATGCTTTTCCATGCTGAGCAGTGGCTACATCAATGTCAAAGTGCTTGTCATTATTCTTGCTTTCGTTATCCTGCCAAAAGAAGATGACAAAGAGGCTACAGAAGCTCTTTTCATGGTTTATTCCCACACATTTTGGCAATTCTTGCAATCTCCAGAGGCTCACATGATTGTAGAGCTATGATTATGCCAACATCCATGCACAGATGCATCTGCTCTTCAACATACTTCCTCATCTATTATCCCTGGCTTCCCTTATTGTGTTACTTTTCATCAGGAAATGATCAATCCCATTTTTCCATGTTAAGGATGACATGTCAATTATGTTTTATCATATAACCAGAAAATTAAGAGCAGGGACTGGGATACTTATCCTGTGGTGTAGTGGTTAACATATTAAACTACCATTAAGCAAGGTCATCTTTATCTATGTTCAACGATTGACTTTCAGCAGATTAATTTACCTATGCTTTAGTCACTTCACTCTACCTAACATCACTGTTGTGGGAAAAGAAACATGGATGGAGTATGATGTACACAGCCTTGAGTTCTTAAAAGAAAAGTGATTTTGTCTGTGTGTACGCACACACACACACACATACACACACATTCACACACAGAAAAAATATAAAGAAGTAAATGAACTATAACTGATATCTGATGTCTGTGTGTTTAAGTTATTGTTGTTGATATCTGATGTATATTGTGTGTTTAAATTATTGTTGTTTCCCTTCAGTAAAATTATATCTCCCAGACCCCATGGAATAGTTTTTGTGTGTGTGTGTGTGTGTAAAATAATGATGATGGAGCATCCTTTTTTGAAAGAAGATGTTATTAAAAACAGAACATCCCACCCCCAAATAATCTGTCAAGGTAAATAGACTCTGGAGCACCTCCTGAGTAAAATGTCTCATTTTGTCTTTGTGATAGGTAGGAATTAAGAGCAGGGAAAGAGCAAGCTGTCTGAGTGATGAGAGTTCTCACAGTATGAGGAAAAAAATGAGCTGAAAGTGTTTATAGCAAAAAGCCTGACTGTTCCAATATTGCTTTTAATCAGGCGTGCAGTCTCAGTGATTGGGTCTTTAATATGTGACAAACATCTGATCTGTTCTCCATTCCTCAGGCTTGTCTTGTTTCCTTTCTTGTTCCAGTGGGATGATTACAGAACACATTGTCAATAATCCAGCAAGCCCATCATACAGTAGATCAATGGCAGATGGCTTTGTCCTAACCAGTTGCAGTATTATGGACAAAAGGATTTAAAATGCTTTGTTGATTTACTGCCTAGGGAATAAAAACCCCTTTCTCTGAAACCTGAACAAAAATAGAACATTCCTTATATATATATATATATATATATATATATATATATATATATATATATATATATATATATATATATATATATATATATATATATATATATATATATATATAAACAACCAAGCTTTTTTGTAGCAAATTATATCGTGTCCCTTGATGGAAGCATATTTAATTTTATTTGCTTATTAATCAAATCACCCATCTCACCAGAAATGACTTTTGGAGAGGCTTTTGTGAGCAGAAACCTGAGAGGAAGAGGTTTTGCTGTGATTTCCCATTCCTTCCATAGCTTCTTTTGAGTCACCTGAGTTAGAGACCTGGTGGAGCAGCAGAGCAAGTGGCATGTGAAAGGCTGCAGAAGAAGAATGCATTTTTTTAAAAAAAAATTCTTTCCCTTTATTGAAGTTTCCAGGGGAATGATTTTTTTTCCTGCTTGATGAACTATTGGAATCATCTCCTTGTGTAATAAGAGGAGTTATATACAATGGCGACTGTAAATTTGGCAGTACAAGACCATGTTAGGCCCAAGAGTGTTGGGTATCCCCCAGGAACCTCTCAAAAATCAATTTGTGACTAATCATAACAATCTGTTATTGACTTGCCAGTCCTTACTTCTTGCAGTACAAATTAAGAATTACCTTCCTCATTACTTAGAATGGACAATGAAGATACTGTAACTAAAGGAATCAATAACAAAGAAGGGTACCACAGACTAGTACTTGGTAGGATAGCAATTAAATTCTTGGATATTCAGATGCCATGATGTTTCTAACTACAAAAATAAGAATCATTGGACCAATTATTTTTCCTATGATGTTTTGTGAAAATGAAAGATGAACTATGGAAAAGCAGGAACGGATGCTTTTGTATACTGATATTGTCGAATGCCATGTATAGCCATGAAGACAAAGAGATGAAGGTTGTTGTAACAGGAATTTGTAAGCCTAAATGCACTTTCATCTCCCTCCCTTTATCTTTGTGATAACCAAGGAGGATCTTATCTGAGACGTTTACTTATGTCACAGTTCTGGACTGGATTTATGTTGTTGTTTTTTAATCTGACCATTAGTAGCGGCTCTTCCAGATTATTCCTTCTGCCATTACAATACTAATGGAAAACCTGACGGGCTTGGTTTGGAACCTATCATTTTGGAGAAGGTTTATACATGGTCTCTAAAAGTAGACAAGGAGTTTATATCACACAATCAACTTTAAATGATTGCCATATTTTTTTTTTTCATTTCACTAAACACTGTGTAAAAATTTGACTTGCATTGAAACAGCAAGTCTCCAAACATTTGACATTCTCCAAACTAGTAGGTATAACTAAATGGTGGAAGATACTTCTGTGTTTTATTTAGTAATAAATCACAGGTAAATCAAGAATCTAGACCAGTGTTTCTCAAACTTGGGGACTTTAAGTCCTGTGGACTTCAACTCCCAGAATCCCCCAGCCAGCATAGCTGGCTGGGGAATTCTGGGAGTTGAAGTCCACAGGACTTAAAGTCCCCAAGTTTGAGAAACACTGATCTAGACTCATTCATCACCTTAATCAGATAGATTTCCATTATATTGTATAACATAATATGCAAAGCACAGAATAGATGTTTATTCTCCTCCTAGTAAGAAGAGAGCCAAGCAAGCCTGATAGTTTCTTAAAAATAAAGCAGATGTATTCACAATATTGTGTAAATACAACCCATGTGCATTTTTACTGATCAAAATATATAAACAGCAACAGGACCATTCTGACCTTTCTTTAAAAATTGCAGTTCATCTAAATTCTAAACATAAAAGAAATAATGGGACTTATTTCTGAACAAATGTATCTAGTATTTTAACAATAGACACTTATTCTAGAGCTAATGCTGGGACTTGTTTTGTTTTTAATCATCAAATGTATAGTATATAAAAAGTTACTAAGCTTCATTTCATGGAGCAAAACCTTTACCTAAATGTATAGCACCTACAATGTTGCCTTAGCAAGTGTATTTTTGGAGTTCATTTCTCAAATAAGGCTAAAAATTAAATAATCCCCTCTCTGGTCAAAAGCAATCAGTCAACTCATGTGCAGTAACCCTCAATTTCTCTGGAGCACAATAATATCCTGCACACTGATCAATATACCTAAGCTTTCTGGGTCTACATTACATCCAAGATAACACTTCAGTTTTAGTACTGCTGACATTATGGAAGATGGATAGATTTTTATTGTTTTTAATCTGTTGAATTGGGTGTTTTAATGAAGTTTGCATTGATATGCTTTTTAATGTTTGCAAGTCCTTTTGGTAGCCTTGATTTGAAATCCTGAGCAAGTCAGGAACTTCTATTGCATATTCAAGAAGCCTGGCTCCACATCTGTGACTGAAGTTGATAAAGTTCCTTCGAACTAACTGTGATTGGGGGGGGGGGGGTTAGCAAGAAACTAACACTCTATTTTTGCATGCAAGTGATCCAAAAATAATAAACTGCCACATAAGAAATTTAGAATACTGAGTAGTCAGCTTAAAGGAGAAGCTGGGGCTGAATGAATTGAAAGCCTGCAAATTCATCTTCATTCCACCCCAGGCCATAAAAGACAAGGGCTTCCATGAGGCCAATTTGATATGCTGTCTCATCAACTGATGGAGATCAAGGAATGTGACACTGACAAAGTATAACAGTCAATATACTTTCCATATATTTCTGGTACAGCTGCAGTCTTTTAAAATGTTGGTATCAGCTTAAAAGACTGCAGTTCAATTGCCTAGGACATGGAACATCTGAAATGTTCAGCACCTTCTTTGAATGGCTGGCAAAGAACAAGTGTGGAATTCATTACATTACCCGCTGTCCTAATGATACTTGGTGTGTGCTAATTAGAATGTGCTAATTATATAAAGGCTTTTGAAGGTTTCGTTGGTGACCTAACTCATAACATGATCCATCTGGTACTCTTTCCTGTCTATACCATTGAACTCCCTAGCTTTTTCTTTTCTTTTCCTTTATTTGCCAGAGGATAAAATAAGAGCCTCAGTGTCACTATTAGTTGTTACCATGAAGTACAAATCCAGAGATATCTAGGCCTGCAGGCTTTCTTAACTTCTTCTAATACATTAAGACAGGGCATTTTGTGCAGTGGATTTCTTTGCTCATCCCGGCATCAGTATCAACAAAGAATGAAGGAGGATTTTATGTGATGGGTTTAAAGAGTTTTTTTGCGGAATGGAGTCTGCATTTATTTTTGAGACTAAGAATCCCATTTGGCTGCTTAGTGGCATCATAATAATGCAAAATCAATAGAAGAGTTCCAGCCAAAAGTTGTTTTAGTTTCCGTTTCTTTTAAGATAACTATAGATAATTCAATTCCTCATGCAGCCTTACTAATTGACCTTTTTGAACCCATTAATTCAATTCAATTTGGTAGCTACTTTTGGAGAACTTGTCAGGTAACATCCAGCCCTGGGGTCTTAAGGTATGCATTTGTTTTAGCAGCGACTACTTCCAGGTCTACTTAAACTGATTTTGAGTTGATTTTCAGAGGCATCAATGTATAAAATGTAAGCCCAAGCCAGTTCCTGGAATTCTTCCCCGTCTTTAATCTGCTTCTGGGTAAAAGCATTTCAAGCATAATTTATTTACTATCCAAGTAGTACACAAAATAATAAAGAAGAAAACAACTCTGAAAAGATAATGAGATTAATCAAAAAATTTTTTTGTTAATATTCTACTAACTCCCCCTTCCATGTCATGTTTTAGGTGTGACAGATACAATATGGCATATTTTCTATCTCTAAAATTAGTCTTGGTTGAATCATCATTCACTCAGTGACCATTCAAAGTTATGACAATGTTGTGTAAGAGGAATCTATAGTCGGTCCCATAGTTAGGGACATTGTAGTGTCTTTGTATCATGTGATTGTGATTTTGCCAGTTGGCAACTGGCTCACGGTTGCAACATTCCATTCCATTTGAGACCCTGCTGGCTGCCAACAAGCAATTGGGGAAGCTGGCAGGAGATTGCAAATTTTGATCACATGAACATGAGATGCTGCAACCATACAGCATTTGCTTAATGACAGTAACTGCTGCCATAAGTTAGCATAGTAATGTGAAGCACTTTATGTCCACATTGCTTAGTGACAGAGTTGGCAGTCCCAATGACCATCATTAAGTGAAACTACATTAATTTCAGGAACACAAATCCCTAGGGCTATAATCCATAGCATCCTATTTCCAAAAGGAAACAAATAATTGACAGAGTAGTCATCCATAATTCATACATCAAATGAGAACTCCATTCTAATGTCCTAAGAAAATTGGAGGAAATAAATAATTCCATTGCTGTATTAAAGTATTATCTGGAAATCAGAATCACACAAAATGACCAAAGGAGAAGGTTGTATTTGCCAAATACGTACTTCAGTAAAAGTTATAAAAACATACATTCTAGGGCATTCTATTTATTCAAGCCTTAATTTTTCCCATTTCCCCATAAAATTTAATATAATATTTCACTGTTCTTAACAGGCACTGAATCACCACTGCTTTTGCAGTTTTTATCAAAACTGCAAAAGAAAAGAATGGGTTTAAAGATATTTGTGCCTGCTTGCAAGAGGAATGGTGACATATCACTCTCAACTCTGTGGTTAGAAAACACAATTAAGTAGACCAGAGTGGAGCCTCTAGAAAGAAAATTGGCTAGATAGAAATGTGCAGAATTTAAGTACTCGATGTGCGAAAATCAATCATTCTCATCCCATTGGGATATGACACTTTGGGGAAAAGTTTGCTTTGTTATCACTCTACTGTAGAGAAGTGTGTATACAGTGATTCCTAAGCCAATCAATACACATCTCAGAATGAAAGATTGAACCCGTCAAAGGCAGGAATGTCCCAGAGATGAGAAATACCTGTGCAAGTTTTTCTTGGCTAGCTGTCAGTTCTCATCCCCAGGCTCCTTATTTTAAGAAAATGTGACTGCCCTATACAATATTTAAGGTGGACACAGCTGTATTGGGTGATACTGTATTTTCCTAGACCTAAATGGCTTTTTAGAAAATGTAGTTTAATAAGTACAATTTATTATTTTCTTCTCCTTTCATTGTTCCTTATGCAGTCCCCGGCTTAGGTATTTATCTGTCTTTCATATTGCTTATTTTCTCCAATTTCTATCCATAGGAATATGAAGGGAAATTAGCCTAATGCGAGTACACAGAAATGTTGTTCTATGAATATTTTTAAGCAAACCTAAGTAGAGGTTTCCTGCAGTCTTCCTATAAACACTTCGGAGAAACATCTGAAAAAGTGGCAGTCTTTTTTGGTTTTGGGTGCTTCATGAAACGGTGTAGAAATACTGCAAGTTACTTGTATGCATTAGACATGTGTAATGGTGACAGTTTCATCCTAATATCATCATGCAAACATTGTCATTATTAAACCTGCTTCACTTACTACTGGATGAGGGAAAGAAAGTAATGCAAACATGCATGGGCCAACTCCATGATCTGGAGTTTTTATATTTCTACTTTTGTAGAACAGGAACCGGGCTTCAATCTAATTCTGCTATCTTTGATGCAAACTGAAGTATAGAACGGATACCAATTAACTGCTTGATAGCTTCTCTTTTTCCATAGGTTAAGGTGGCAATTACAGAAATCTGTTGAGCTCTCAGGAACAAATAAGTGAATAAAGAAGATGAAGATAAATAGCTTTTAGGTGCCCAACATTTTACCTGGCAAGAATAGCTCTTAGTTCTTGAATAACATGCTAGTAGCTGTCCTTCAAAAAAAGGGGATAAGAAAAAAAATATGTTTATTTGATTTAGTTGACATTTAAACCTAATAAAATTAAAAAATATGTAACATGATAGGTTTCCAGGGATGTATTTCATAATTCCTCCCTTCTGTCATTTTTTAAAAAATTACAATTTGCAAACAGTTTATGAAGCTCTCTGAGGACCATATTAAAGGCTTTCGGGGACCACATGCAGCCCTGAAGCATCTGGTTCTGCATTTCTATATCAAATTAGTTTTAGCCATCACTTCCACACTGTATCCTTAAGTTGATGTACCTAACAAGAAAAGATGACTAAACTTCTTTGCCATATAAAACATGAAGTTGACTGGTTATAATTTGTCAAATACTTCCCAACCTGTTGATATTTATTATTTCTCATATTTATATCCTAATATTTCAGACTCAGAAAAGTATAAAAAACTATTGTCAGGCCTCGAAGCCACTTTTTGCATTGGGCCTTCAAACCTGCCACATTTAATTCTGCGGGAAAATGGGAGGGAGGATTATACAGAGTATGGGAGATATATATATAGTCAAAATAACATTCCTTTCTCAGAGAGTCAAGGGCGACTTGCCCTGCACCTGGAGTGGTATGATTGGGAGGCATCTCCAGTTGGGATGATGCCTGATTGGATCATATGATGGACATGTGGGTGCTGGTTAGGGACTTGGACTTTCATTTGGGTGGGGAAAACCTGGAAGCTTTCATATTCGGGTTTTGCCAGATGTGCCAATATGACATCTCTAATAAAATGCCAGCGGGCGACACCTAGGAGTAGGTCCTTCTCTGTGATGGGCCCAACCCTCTGGAATGACCTCCCCCCTGATATTCGAACTACCACCGACCTCCGTTCCTTCTGTCAAAAATTAAAGACTCACCTATTTCAATCAGCTGGCCTGGCACTCTCTTAGTTTTACCTCCCGGGGATATATTTTAATTGGGTTTGGGTATTTTAATTGGGGATGTTTTTAGGGTTCTTATTTATTTCTTGTACAGCCTTATCTCCTCCACCCAAATGTATTTAACTGTTTTATATTATTGTATTTTTATCTGCATTTGACTGTACACCGCCCCGAGTCCCTTTTTGGGAGAGGGGGCGGTTTAGAAATCCAAGAAATAAATAAATAAAATAAAAATAAAAATGGAATTTTGGAGAAACTCAAGCCTCAGAGTCTTCTTTCGTTACGGGTGTTACTTGAAACTCTGACACCTATCTGTATCCTCTTCATACAATTAGCAAAATAATTAAAGTGCAAAGATTGTTCAGAATTACCTTCTAGGGCAGGGGTATCAAACTCATGTCATCACGGTGCTGTCACGTGATGTATCAGGGACTTTTCTCCCCTTTGCTAAAACAGGCGTGGGCATGGCCAGTGTGTGACAAATCTGGTCTGTGGGCTGGCAGCTTGATAGCCCTGTTCTAGGTGCGGCTTCTTTTTTTTTTTTAAAGAATTTTATTGGCTTTTGAACATTTATAGGGAAAGGTAAAAAGGGTACAAAAAATTTTTTGGGAGCTCCCGTGTTAGTGGTACAAATCCCCCCAAATCTCACAGTTTTTACAATGTTAAAAACAACGTATAAAAGATGATCATAAACAGAATCTTGTTTTACATTTTATCATCCATATATTCAATCATCTCTTTCTTTGTCACTTTCTAGTATATCAACAATTATCATAGAGACGACTTCCGGTAGCCGAAGGTGACGAATGCATGCGTCCGCCGTTCGCTGTTTCGGTGGGCTCCCCTTAAGTCTAGGGGGAGCACAGGGTGCCTTGGAGGGGCGCCCTGCCACAGGGGCGGCTTGCTGGGGCCCCCTGGAACGGCGGCTGCTACGGGGGGGGTGTCTCCAGCTTTGCCCCAGGAGCCGGAAAGCGTGGGGGGTGCGCGGAATGCCACCGCGTGCCTTCGCCGGACGGAGACTGGAAGGAAATAATTAATTTGAAAGACGCAGCTGAAGTACGGTGAGGTGGGGGATTTCCCCAAGTCTTTTACTGGCTTATTCAATTGATGAACTGCAGTTCTTTTCTCAGAACTTTGTTTCAAACTTGGGAAGAGTTGAGATTGGAGGGGGGGGAATTTCCACTCCCTCGGAAAAGCGGCACTTGTAAAATCTCTCCCTCTCATAGGAGAGAAAGAGAGAGTTTAAAACCTACTTTCACTTCCTCTAAACAATGGAAAAATAATTTTTGACTACAATTGCGAGAGAAAGGATGGTTGAACTGATTCTTTTTTAAACTACTTATGGGAACTTTGGACTTGTTGTTTCCTGACCACCTGTAAAGGCTGAGCTAAGATGGCCACTTCCTCCTTCTTCTTTGTCTTTATGAATGAAATTCCTCCTTTGGAAGATGTTATGGTTCTGAACTAGTCTCCACCCCAGAGACCTCCAGGAGCCTCTCTAAATACGCTTTTCCCTTGGATTTGGAATATTTTGATTTACCTGTTTGATCTAGTCCTGTATTACAAGATTTATTCTCCCCTGGATCTGCCTGCCTTGTGATCTCTACCGGCTGTGCTCTCCCACAGACGCCATTTCTTTATACAGATTAATAACTAACTCTGAACTTTTTCATGGGTCCAAAGAAATTACCGCCTGGTAAGGCTTCGTCGGCCCCGACATCTTCTACGTCGAGCCCAGTTACTCAACAGTCACAATTGGGGTCATTTCTACAACCCACAGCCCCTGAAGAAAATACAAAGGATTTATCTATCCATCAGATGCTTAAATCTATCTTAAAGGCACAGGACAAAATGAAAAAACAACTGAAAGACTTAAATGATCAGCTCAGAGAAACGAAACAACAAGCCATACGGAATGAACAGAGAATAGATGTACTGGAGGAGGGTGCGGTCGGGATGAGGGACGAGGTTAAGACAATCCAGAGGGGGAATGTAGAATTTGAAAACCACATGATAAAAATGGAATTTGAAAGGATGTCTTTTTTCCTTGGGTTCCAAAACTTGCCAGAAGTTGAAAATGAAGATCTTAAGGAGATTATGACCACAATACTAGCAGAATATAGTAATAGAGATAAACAACAGCTGTGGTGAGATATAGACTTGATTTATAGGATTAACCCAGCATATGCAAGAACACACAATGTTCCAAGGGAAGTTCATGTTAAATTTCTTAGAAAGATTACAAGAGATAAGGTTCTAGGAGCTCAAAGGGGAGGACCACTAAAATAAAAAGATAAAGAAATAACCATTCTTAAACAGATCCCAGAGAAAGTAAGAGATAAGAGGAAAAAATATTCCTCTTTAGCAAAAAAATTATAAAGGGGTCTGGTTCAGGTGACTATTACCAGAAGGCATGTTGATTTTTTGGGAGGGCAGCAGAATTAGAATTAACACAGTTGTGGAGGCAAAGGCTTTCACTAAAAAACATAATGCTCTCCTAGATGAAATGGGGGATGATACACAAGAGACGAGGGAGTGAGTGGGTGAGGCTCTGCCAATAGACGGGGAGGGGGGGGGGAGGATGCAGCAACCAGAAGACTCAGATCACAAAAGTGACTTGAAACATTATTGCAATTGTTGTATAATGTACCTTTATGGAAGTGATACAAAAAATGATTGAAACATACTGATGACCTAGTGTTAAACATAAAACTGCTATTTTTTTATTCAAATGTTGATGTATTTCTATTTTTTTTTAAGTTGTGAGACTTGGGGGACTGCTCTCCCCCGCACGATGTAGCTGTCAAAATTTATTATACCCTTTTTAACCCCTTTTCCCTGGAAAAATTTGTAAAAACCAATAAAACTTGTTTGGAAAAAAAAACCAATTATCATAGTATTTCAAATTTATTTTTGTGACCTGAGCCTTTTAGATATTGTTCCCTCCTTCCTGTCCCAGGTGGAGCCACAGCCCCCCCCCTCCTTCATATCTTGCACATTACTACCTTTTTCACCACCTCCCCTATTTTCGTCCTCTAGGAGGGAACTATGTTTTTTAATAAAGGCTTCAGCCTCCTCCACTGTATTAATTCTGATTCTGTTTCCCTCCCAAAAAAAATCAACATTCCCTCTGGCAATAACCATCTAAACCAAACTCCTTTATTGTATAATTTCTCTGATAAGGAGGAATACTTCCTCCTTTTTTCCCTTATTTTTTTTCGGAATTTGCTTTAGAATGGTGATTTCTTTATCTTTATATTTTAATGGTCCCTTCCTTTGGGCCCTAGCACCTCATCCCCTCGTGGTCCTCCTAATAAACTTAACATGTACCTCCCTTGGAACATTATGTGTTCTAGCATATGCTGAGTTAATCCTGTAAACCAGATCCATATCCCACCACAACTGTTCTTTATTTCTCTTAATATATTCTGCTAAAATTGTACTCATAATATCCTTAAGATCTTCATTTTCTGTCTCTGGTATGTTCCTGAATCTGAGAAAAAAGGACATTCTTTCAAGTTCTATTTTTGTCATAAAATTTTCCAATTCTAAATTTCCCTTCCGGACTGCATTAACCTCCTCCCCCAATCCAGCTGCGCCCTCCTCCAAAACCCCAATTCTTTGTTTATTTTCTGTTAAGTGTTGTTGAACAGCTCTGAGTTCATCTTTAAGATCTGCCACCTCTTTTTTCAGCTCATTTTGACCCCTCATAATTTCCTGAAACATTTGGTTAAAAGATAGTTCTTTTGAACTCTCTCAAGTCCCTTCTTGTTGTAACAATGAAGTAATCTCTGTCTGCTGCATGCTTGGACTGGAGGTGGCAGAGGGAGGAGCCGAGAATGACTTGCCTGTTGGAGGTTTTTTGGGCCCCATTTATCTGCATTCAGAGATGATAAGTCTTTTACAAAGAGAATGGCGTCAGTGGAGCACGCAGCTGTGTCGGTCCCAGGAGGCAGGCAAATCCAAAAGTAAAAAGTTAGTTCTCCTTCACAGTTCCAAGGCACGAAGGTACACCAGAAAGAGGAAAAGTCAAATAGTCAGAATTAATCAGGAAGACCACATAACGGGAGAGGTCCAGAGCGTCTTCAGAGATGGGATTAAGAAAATTACCAGATATTATTTTTCCAAAGGTAGTTTCAAAAGGCAGGCTTCATTTGTAGATATAAAAACAAAGATGGAGGGGCGCCATCTTGGCTCCTCCTTTCGCAGGGAGAAGAACAAGGAGTTCCATAAAGTTTTTTCCTTTTAAGAAAACAGCTCAGCGATCACCTCTTGCAGTTGTGATATCAATCATTCTCAGATAGTTAGTACAAGTGGCAAGTCAGCCTTTATTCTCTCTCCCTTCCAATATAGAGAGAGATAGTTCAAATGCCGCTTTGTCCGGGGGGGGGGGGTAAAGAGAAAGAAACACCCCCCTCTAATCCTCCAGTTTCAAATAGATTGAACAAAAACTTACAATAGTCTGCTACTTATCTGTTAACAATGATTAAGGAGATTAGGGTGGTTCTCTCCCCACCAGCATTTCAACTGCTTTCGCTTAGCTCAGGGGTGGCGAACACGCGGCTTGCGAGCCGCATGCGGCTCCCGGCCAAAATAAATGAGGCTCTTTGCCTCTTATCATTATTTAGTATACTGTGGCTCGGATCGCGCGCTCCCTTTCGGAAGCTGGGGAGGTCCTTTGCAGGCAGCTAGAATGGGCCGCCTGCAAAGGACTTCCCCAGACTTGCTTTGAGGAGCACGGGGCGACTGAGGCTAGTTGTGAAGCCCCAAAGCCCCCACCGCCACCGGAACTGCTGCCACCTCCTCCTCATCCTCCTCTAACAGGCAGCACTGCCGGATTTGCTGCCTGGCGCTGCGGCTGAGATGAAGCCGCCAAAGCTCCAGCCGGCATCTCCGCGCGTGGCAGCGGCGCCTCCCCTCCACTCGGAGCAGCTGAGCTCAGTCAGCGCTGGGTTACCCCTGCCCCCTCCTCCTCCTCCGCTGTGCTTTTGAGGAGCCATGAGGCTGCAGGAGCCAGTAGGAAGGCGGGGGGGGGGAGCAGGGAAAAAAAGCCTCATGGCTCCTCAAAAGCACGGAGGAGGGGGAGGGGGCAGAGGTAACCCAGCGCTGAGCTCAGGAGCAAATCTGGTGATTCTGTTGGAGGAGGAGGAGGAGGAGGAGGAGGTAGCAGCAGTTATTCTGGTGGCAACTCGTACTCGTCGGCATCTTCAGCAGAAGCCCTGCCCACAATGAAGAAAGCAAAGATGGAGCAGATCCACGCAGATGACGTCGCTGCAACATGACTGGAGAAGGAATTCTGGGAGTTGAAGTCCACAAGTGTTAAAGCTGTCAGGTTTGAAGACCCCTGGGGGTTTTTTTCTCTAAAGGGTTAGGGGTGCAAGGGTCTTGTAACTTGACAGCTTTAAGAGTTGCGTGCTTCAAATGCCAGAGTTTCTGAGCCAACATTTTGGTTGCTAAGCAGGAGCGTTGTTAAGTGATACTGATATTATATAACACTTTGAATTAAGCGGGTACCTTGAAGAAACATAACTTTGAGTTTCAAATAATACTGATTTCGTTGTTGTCTTAGGTGACATCTGTGAAAAAAATTCGGGTGCTCAGGCATGAAAATGTGCCGCTCAAACACTATACTTTTCTGCTCACATCGAAAAAAAATTAGAGGGAACATTGCTTCCGGGTCTGTTTTGGCAGGTCACTGCGTGGTGTGGCTCTCTGACTCTCACAGTTTAAAATTTTGGCTCTTTTTGTCGAACTTGTTCGCCACCCCTGGCTTAGCTCTTTCCTCCCAGAGCCCATTCGATGAAAGGGCAGACAGCCTGCAGCTGTCTCATACCCCCCTTCTACTCCCCGGCACCTGGGGCGAGGCTGGAAATACCCCCGCCAGCTGCCACCAGGGGATTCCAGCAAGCCGCCCTGTGGCAGAAGACCCCTCCAGGGCCCCCTGTGCTCCTGAACGGAGTCCACTAGGGAGACGAGCAGCGGACAACATGTCCATCACCTACAGGAACCGGAAGTGATCTCCTTCTAGGTGCTGCTTCTGTTCTGATCCAGGCTTCCTTAGAAAGCAAGAAGCAAAGTCTTGGTCCTGGCAAAACCTCTTTTATTTACATGACTGTGAATTCCTTTCATTCACAGGCAGCAAGGCTAGCAAACAATCTTTTAGAGGAATGTTTATCCACATGCACCTTATCTCATTTGGAGTGCTGCC
The DNA here is from genome assembly GCF_964273705.1 of Natrix helvetica. Classification (NCBI taxonomy): domain Eukaryota; kingdom Metazoa; phylum Chordata; class Lepidosauria; order Squamata; family Natricidae; genus Natrix; species Natrix helvetica. Next base: position 132,738,046 of record NC_138549.1, read on the forward strand.
AGTTAACTAGTTTCTAAACACAGGGCAAAGCAAACTTGGCACAGAGTCTCTTATAATCACAATCATAACTTTCCACTCTTGAAATGACCGAATGAATGAATTGTTTTCTGCAAAAGCCCACTTCCTATTCATTCCTCTTTTGTTTCCTATGGGAGGAACCAATCACCTCCAAAGTGTGGCTTTACTCCTAAGTCGACCCTGCTTTCTTAGTTGTTCTTGTCTTCTGGCAGCTCTGTGCATGTACACACTGGGAATAGGCTCCAGATCTTCTTCTGCCTCACTGCTGTCAAACTCCCTCTCTGCCCCCAACAAAGACCCCTCATCTGAACTTTCCTCAACCCCCAGGACTGACCCATGTTCCTCCCCAACCTCTTCACTGTCTGACTCTGCTGCCAGCTCCAGCATGTCACAACAGCTTGGTCCAAAAAACTTAGTTTTAAATGCTTTATGTAATGCCAGAAGGATCAATGGCAGCAACATGTTTCATAGATTTCCTTTGTAAGGCTGCTTCCTGGTTTACAGCCCTCTTATTTTTCTTGTGTATAGAAGGTTATGGATATCTCATCTGGGAGACAAAGACCCTGATATACTTTGGAATAGTAAAGATTTGAATTGCTTTCAGAAGCTTACCAGCAGTCAAGGCACTAACCACTGACTAAGGGAATCCCTGCATTCCAGCTGGGGAATTCTAGGAGTTGAAATCTACACATCTTAAAATTGCCAAGATTAAGAAACACTGCTGTACATTAACACCAGTATTTTTCCTGGTATCCCTTTTTTATCTTGCTGTCACTTCCAAATTGTTTCCAAAGGTAGCCCTACATGTAATTTGCAATAATCTAATTACCGGTAAATGATAATATTGACATGAGTCACTGTCACCAAATTCTATAGTGACTACTTATCTTGTGTCCTGAACATCACATCCAACTGGGGGTAAGTAATATTAGTTTCTACAAGCCTTTCCAGTTATAATCTCTTCCTTATGAGTCTGAATCTTCACATTCATATTATCTCATCTAAGACTATACTTCTGTAACCACATAATGAAACTAGCTCAGAAAAATAATTAAACGTCTTTCTAAAGGTTGCAACCTAGTTCTTCTTTCTTTTTTCTCTTGTCCTTTATGAAATCAAAGGAGAAAAAAAATTATGAGTTCTCAGCCTGGATTCTAAAAAGTTATTACTATAGATGGGAATATTGCCAAAGGAGCATACAATCACATTGACTTACAACTTTTGTCCTCTGCTAAATGTTAGGGTTATGGTTGCTGGAACAAGAAGTATAGGTTGGAAAATATAAAAATAGAGTACAAACTAAAAAATGCTGCATTGGCATGATTTTTTTTTAATGGACAATAGTAACTCACACGGAGACATCTTATGGATAGTCATTTTAGTTATTTTTCATTCACACTTCACCTTGACAAGAAGCATTTTTCATCCATTTGTAGCCTTCATTGAAAATTCCTCCTCCTCCACATTTCACAGTCACAAATACCATTCATAATGACACAAAATACAAAAAAATATATTTTTATTTTGCATATTACATATACAGTATGTCCATAATATGCATTGGCCACAGGAAGCAAGACAATTAATGCATGGACTACAAAAAGATAAATTTTATGTAGATCATCATTTTTAAGGATATGCAATCTTGGAATTACATGCAAGGGTTGCATCTCTCTGTTGTTTATTAAAGTGGGCATGTTTTTTTTTCAGGTTTCCATGATTGCTTGTTACCTTTTTGAATGATTTAACACTTTAAGCAAAAGTAATGTTTGTCAAGATGAATCAAATAAAGTTTTGTAAAGGTTATAGCTATTTTAATTACAGAAATTTATTATTTGAAATTGAAGTTTATTACAACAAAAGGACAGCCTAATACAATGCTTAGAAACATGGAGCAATAATATAAGAACAATAAATCACTTATTGGATAATATAGCAACATAAACTATCTGTATATCCCCATATCCTCATTTACCAGCTAAGATCACTCTGAAACAATTATGTTAGATTGATCAGATAACAGTCTAGTGGTCAATTTACACAGGTGGCCAAGATGTCATCTTGAGCTAAATTCTACAGGTCATCATATAAAATGTTGCAGCATTGTTTATTATAGAATCATTTTACCTAATAGTCATAGGGAAACAAACAATTGCTGTGATTGAACTGGGAATTCAACAGAAAGGTTGTGATGTATTTGATGTAATTTTGGCAGAGGTTATAATAGGGTAAAACATGGCTAACATTTTCCATCATTTCTAGTCCAGAAGGGTATGTGTGCTCTTTATACGAGATGGTTTCAAATTTGCCCTGTAGGATAGAAGGAACCACATAAAATCTTAATTTTGAAAATGCTTTCTTGTGTTTGGGAAATAAAAGAGAAGAAAGATGGCTGGCAGGTTTTCCTTGGAGTTATGTAATTTGCTCTCTAGCTGCCTCTGTTTGTAAGCCTAATTCTTCTTGGTGAACTATAATTTTGATTCAGTGTTTTAATGCCACTTTAGGTTGCTTGTCAACTAAAGGAAAGTAAGAATTCTAGGGAGAGACCAAGGGAACAAATCTTTAAAGGTATTGACGATTTCCTCTAAATTGAAAGTTATTGAGACAATATACAAAAAATCAAACCCACTGAGAAAAATTCATTCTTTACCAGTAGTTGACAGTAGTTAACCAAACCTATTTTCATTCCTTGTAGGTGAATCTCTGGCTATATGAGCTGCATGGGACATGTATAGGCAGCTATAGTACTGCCCTGGGGAATTCATCTTGAAATTATGTACTGTAGGTTTACCATAAGAAATCTGTGGTTTTTGTTTCACCTGAAATAATTTGATGATTGCAGGTATCAGTCTACAGCTTTGTGTGTAGAAGAATTTTGGAATAATTGCTCAGCTCCTTTGACACACCATCATATTACAGACTCCATTTGAATTTTCATACTCCAACAAAATGAAAACACCATTACATGGTGTTACATGGGATATTTTCCTTATTTTATCTTATGTCCATCAAAGAGCCAATTATGCATTTTTTTCAGCCAAGACCATTATCTTTTTCATTTGAAAATTTAAAGTGCAATGCTCACACAAGATCTGAGGCACATCTTCTAAATCATTTCCAAACTAAGCATTCATTCCCTTATTTTTTTTTGCAAAAAAAATTGTTGTAAATATTAAATATTTGTTGTAAATATTAAAAAAAACACCAATAGATATAATTTCATATGCATAATTGATTTATGAAACAATTAAATTAAGAGTATCCTACATGTAATGGTGTGCACTAGGAACTAAAACCATGAGTTGTTATATTTGATGGAAAACAGTAGACTACTGTTTTATAAGTTGATATTTTATGGTATCATGGCTAAAGTGAATGAAGAATCTTTCTCTTAATGTCCAAAAGTCTTTTCATGAATTATTGCTTTGATCTTAATTAAATCTACTTGTGAAGAAAGCTCAAAGGGCAAAATTGCTTAATTTGCCTTATATTTGTTTCTCCTTCATCTAAGCATAATAAATAAAGACATAAAGAAGAAAAGACACATATAAATAGCTGACATCAAACAGCCTCTCTTAATGCCATTCAGATAATGTCATAGCACTCAGGCTTCCTAAATTTAAATTAGCAATGACCAAGTCTGCTCCCTTAATGCATCACTTGACCCCATAATCAGAAAATCTATTCTATTATCTGGCTTAGATTGATGAAGTCACATTGCACTTTTTTTCCCAACTAGACAAAACAATCATGTAGTGAGAATCAATCCTCTGTGTGACTACACAATTCCTATCAAGATGATAGTTAATAACACACACTTATTTGGTAAGTCACACTCTATTTCAGTCCTACTTTGTTGGGTTGCATTAAGATGTCACTAATCAACATTTGTCACCACAGAAGCTACTCATTGCAGATTTTCTAAGGCAACATCTATCTCTCCATCCATCTGAAATTTCTGCTGTTGCATTTTTTTATGATAGAAAATGTCATAAAATAAACGAATTAATGCTTTTATATCATTTTATTTTAATTAAGGTACACTACTTATTTCACTACAATAATCTATGCAAACACACAAATACTGTACACACATGGAGCTTCACGTGAAACAGCATCTGTGTATAATTATATCATATTCAACATCTGTAGTGTGGAGAAGTGTGGAATTAATCATAGAATTCATCATAGAATAATAGAGTTGGAAGGGACGTTGGAGATCTTCTAGTCCAACACGCTGCTTAGGCAGGAAAACCTTCACCACTTCAGACAGACGGTTATCCAACATCTTCTTAAAAATTTCCAGTGTTGGAGCATTCACAACATCTGGAGGCAAGTTGTTCCACTGATTAATTGTTCTAACTGTCAGGAAATTTCTCCTTACTTCTAAGTTGCTCTCTTGTTGATTATTTTCCACCCAATGCTTCTTATCCTGCTTTGGAGAATAGCTTGACTTCCTCTTCTTTGTGGCAGCCCCTGGGATATTGGAACACTGCTATCACTGCTTCCTTAATCCTTCTTTCAGGTTTTAATGTCACATGAATCAACATCAAAACATCCACGAGGACATATTTATCTAATAAATGCAAACATCTCAATTCAACAATAACAGAATATTTCTCTGCTCCCTCTCCTGCTTCCTTCCATCCATCTCCATTGTAATACATAGCTGAATTGAAAGCAAGATGGCCATCTATCTTCTTTCTATAAGACATAGTTTCTTTATCTCCGTTTGAAAATTATATGACTATATACATGAAGGAAACTTTATTTTCATGTTCCTCTTCCTGCCTCTGCAACTGCTTCTTCAATTTCTCTCAAACCTTTACCTCTGCCATTTTCTCTTCTTAGCTTCTCATCCTTGAGTGATCAATTCGGCACAAGAAACCATTGGTTGCCCTCTGACACCACTAGATGACATCGCCAGATCTCGCTGCTTTAGCAGAATAAGGAAGATACTCAGAGATGATTCACACCCTGGTCAGTGTCTCTTTGCACTTCTACCATAAGGCAGAATACATCAAAGTATAGCCAGTGAACAAACAGGTTTAAAGATAATTTCTATGCTTGGGCTGTGAGACTTTTAAATACAACCACAACTACTCCATGCACACGCTAGTTTTTTTTCTTTTTCTTTCTTTTTTGTTTCTGTTATAATTTTGCACAAATGAGGTTAAAACCAATTTTGTTGTATTTAAGTACAATGACAATAAAGATTATACTTATACTTATCCTATTTACTCAGAGTTTATGAGGACTGTGTTCTAAACCACTAACATCAATATATTTTCAGAAATCAGTTGCCTCTATCATCCAGCAGTCTGGGGCTTAACCTAACAATATGATAGTTTTTTGCTAGCATTTTCCCACAAGTATAGGGTCTACTTTTTTCAGATCAACCAGTGTCAGTCCATTGGTTATAACACTGACTTGTTTCATGAACCTAATGCCATGGGTTGAGAAGGAGTGACTAGTCCAAAGTCATTCAACTAGTGTTCATGCCTAAAGCAGGACTAGAATTCATAGTTTCCTGCTTTCTAGCTGGTGCCTTAACTAGTAGACCAATAGACAATTATTGTATTAAAGAAAGTAAATATTTTTCTAGTATTCCTACATCTGAATAGTTTAACCTTCAAGTTCTCAATTGGTAAACTTTCCTCCCCCAAGAATTGTATTTATTCACAAAGAAATACGAAGATGTATACCCTTAATGCCATGCATATTTATGAATAATTGAGAAAAATGATCTATTATTAAACCAACAGATATTTTAATTCAAAGCTTGTGAACGGTGAATTTTATTCCAGGATGGTTAATCAAAATCCAAAACTTTTGAACAATGTAATTTCATGCAGATGGATTTAAATCTTCAATAGAGAACTTCCATTTGGACCACTTCTATTGGACGTCTCCCCACCTGCAAGTGGTGGTCCACATAAGTGATAGAATTGTGCAAATAAATTGACTGCTATACATTTAAGCATTATTTCTTATTGGAATCTTTGTGTTTACTCACTCCAGATTTTACTGTTGTTTACATCAAGGGCTTCTTTGCTAATAGATGTGTTTCCAAGCAGTAAGAACCATCATTGGAAAGACTGTTGTGCACTCTAACAATGCAAACATTAAAGGAGGGCAAAGATAATTGGTCCAGCAATTTTTCACACGTGTCTCCATTTTGTATAGATTGGTGAAGCTACTCTATTTATCAGGTGGGTCCCTGCCATATGTGGAGCCTGCTTTACAGTCCCTAACCTAACCTTCCTAGCATTGCTATATCACAATATCTTGAGTCTCCCTAAACATTTTAAAGGGCTGTTTCAGCACTGTAGTTTATAATGATATTCTAAACTCAAGTGAACATTTATATGAATTCTATCTTTTTGTATTCCCAGTACAACAGTAAAACAATACTTTCCTTTATTGTTTATTCTCCTCTCTCCCTCCCTCTTTTAAATTATTTTAAAAGCAATTTTAGTTGTAAAGTCAGACTCAAATCAGTGCTGACTTTTGTTAAACCATTACTGAATTTAAAATACACATATATAAAAATGTCCATTTAGATAGAAAAGATAGTTTACTGATTTTCTTAGTTTGTTGGTGGGTTTTGTTTTGTTTTTTTGCAGGAATGGATGATGAAAAATGGTGAAGTTTTTTCTTCATTCCCAGATAAAATTAAAATTCTTGTGCAAAATTGATGAGGCACCCATTCGATGCAACACTGAATTTTGCTGGCTCAGTCAGTTTCTCAGATTGAAACGTTTGTTTAAATTAAAGTGTTGCTTGTCAAATCTTTTCTAGCAAACAAAAGAAAAGGAGAAAACTTTCCAGAAGAAAATCATATTATTTTAACTCTTTGCAACAGATTTGAATGCATTCTCAGAGACAAATTCAGTGCCTATTTGTATATGGAATTCTATTATTATTATTATTGCATCAACAGAATTGTATCACAGCGGCCAGTTGTTTCTCCGGATTTGGCATTAATTACTAGTCGGGCCCCACCCAGGGGCCTAGGACGTCATAATGTATTTTCGTAATATGTGTGCGGATCCAAGCAGTGCAGCCCTTTGCATTTGACTGATAGTGGTTTTGTCAATTTTTAACTGTTTTAAATGTAATTCCAGTGCTTTTGGAATAGCACCCAGTGTGCCGATTACCACTGGAATTACCACTGCTGGTTTGTGCCATAATCATTGAATTTCGATTTTTAAGTCCTGGTATTTCGCGATTTTTTGATATTCCTTCTCGGCGACCCTACTATCACCTGGTATTGCGATGTCTATGATTGTAACCTTATTTTTCTCAACCAGTGTGATGTCTGGTGTATTATGCGCCAGTATTTTATCCGTTTGTATGCGAAAATCCCACAAGATCTTGACCATCTGACCCTCGACAACTTTTTCAGGCATATATTCCCACCAGTTTGTTGCTGTTTTAATATTATATTTTTTGCACAAATTCCAGTGGATCATTTGTGCCACTGAATTGTGCCGCATTTTATAGTCAGTCTGCGCGATTTTTTTTACAGCAGCTGAGTATGTGGTCAACAGTTTCATCAGCCTCTTTGCAAAGTCTACATTTGGCATCATCAGAGGATTTTTCGATTTTGGCCTTAATGGCATTTGTGCGGATAGCTTGTTCTTGCGCAGCCAGGATTAGTTTCTTTCTTTAATGTACCTGCTGTTAACCATAACCAAGTTTTTTCACTGTCCACTTTATCTTTTATGTTTTCTAGAAATTGGCCATGCAATGCTTTGTTCTGCCAACTCTCCATTCTTAATTTTATCACATCTTTTCTGTATTCTTGTTTCGTCTGTTGGGCCTTCAATAGATTTTTGTTCTTTACTTCGATTAATAGATGTTCTTGACTTTCTTTTAAATAATCAGCCAGTGCATGTTTTTCTTCTTCAACTATTTGCTTCACTTGTAATAATCCTCTGCCACCTGATTTTCGGGGTAGGTATAGTCTATCAATATCACCACATGGATGTAAACTGTAGTGCATTGTCGTTAGTTTCCTGGTTTTTCGGTCCAAAATGTCCAAATCAGCTTGTGTCCAGTTAACTATACCAGCTGTGTATCTCATAACTGGTATTGCCCAGGTGTTTATGGCCTTGATTGTATTTCCACCATTCAATTTAGATTTTCAAAATTTTCCATGTAATTGGTCATTTCCAGGTGATGTCCAATTCTTTACGTTTTTTACTCAATTTTGACCATCTCAGTTGTTATTTCTAAGACTTGCATTTGTTTGTTACCAACGCTTTTCTCAAAGCCATGTATCCACTTTGCTTCCTTATTGTAGTCCTTTGCATTTTCTCACAATCCTTTCCAGAATTCAGCTGTAGCCTGATTATTATTATTATTATTATTATTATTATTATTATTATTATTATTATTATTATTATTATTATTTTGCACAGTCAGCCAAAATATTATTATTATTGCTGTTGTTGTTAATCCTCACACAGTCAGCCAGATGTTCAGACTGGGATTGGCATTTTTGTCAACCTATCGAATCCTTACCACGGACTTGGATAGGCAGACCTGGATGCTTGATGGTGTTACATATATCATCGCAGAATAGAAGGTATTCCAAGTAATACTGCCTCCTGCAATTGACTGATGGTGAATTTGTCAATGTCTATGGTGTTCAAGTGGTGGTCCAGTTGTTTTGGGATTGCACCCAAGGCACCTGTTACTAGTGGTACTACCCTTGCTTGCCTTTGCCACAGTCATTCTATTTCTACTTGTAGTTCTTTGTATTTTGTTATTTTGTATTTTGTTGTTTTCCAGTTCTTTGTCTTCTATTCTAGTCTCCAGGCACTGCCACATCTACTATCCAGATTTTGTTTTACTTTCTTATCGACAATTGTTAAATCTGGGTTATTACATGCCAGGTACCTGTCTGTTTAAATTCTAAAGTCCCATAGTAATTTAACTTGTGCATTTTCTATAACTTTCTCTATTTTATGGTGCATCAGGGAAAATAATATATCTTCCAGATCTTCCAATGCATCATTGTTTCTATTTTGTAATGCCACTGATTGTGCTGTATAATGCTAAATGAAGATCATGTTATAGAGAGAAACAAAACAAATGGTTTTGAATATACAAGTGTTTTCTAGAATAAGTTCTCCCATAAGGATTTCACTAACTTTTATCATGGAAAAAATAGTATCTTCTTGGTGCAGGTCAGATGTGCATAAGATAGTTGAGAAGTTATGATAAGAAAAAATTGTTACTTACTGATGGAGTAAAGCTGTTCACATATACACTTTTTTAAAAAATTGCAGAAAATAGTTCTCTTTTATCTATTTTTCTCACCATGGAGATAACATGGGAAATAATGATGTTTAAGACATAAAAAAAAACTTGAGTTTTCAAGTAATCTACAAAATTGAGACACAGAGAAGGTTTTTTAAAAGAATCTCTATCATGGCATTGTGTAGTTTTCCAGAAATCAATAAGGATTAGATTAGCTCAGCTTTGATTTACTATCTCAGACTTCAACAATTTTAGGTAGATTAGAAGATTTGCTTTTATATCACTGTTACTTTAAGTTAAACATCTGGCCCATAGAAACAGCACAGGTTATATAAACCAATTGAATAGATTACATGAGCAATACAGCAACTTTTGTCTTAATTTCTCTTCCTCTCTGCTTAACTTGATTCCTTGTGATGAGAGTGTCATAGATTTATTTACATTGTTTACTTTGGGTGACATTTAGTTAATTGTTTTTGTAAAAGAGGAAATAAATGCTTCCCACAAAAGCAAAGAAAACCTTTGGCAAAAAAGAATGTCATCCTTGCCAACTAGGGGCTTCTGCAGATTTGCCCATTTTGGTTCCATGTAATAGACATCATTTACACATCATTTTCATGAACTCAAAAGATGCCAAGCTACAGCTGGTGGATGAATCGTACTAATTCCCAGACAAGCTTATTTCAGGCTTGCTAATTCTAAATGTTAAATGCATTTGGAGCTAGTGCTTCCCAAAACATGAAAGCTATTATCAAAGTAACATTCAAACCATGAAGTATGTTTATTTTAAAGTATCATCGTAGTTAACAATAGTTGGAAGAATTCCTGTTTATTGTTCTTCTTTGTGAGTAGTTATCACTTTGTTAAAAAAGGAAACAAGCTACTATATCTGTAAAAAGTCATGACATACATGAAGTTGTGTACAGTGTATTATTTAATTTTGTAACAACCTGTGTGATTGTATTTGGGTTTTCTTCTCCCTCCCCGCCTCCACTTTTTCTTTAAAAAATGAAGCTAATTTGTTTTACTGTTTGTAATTTTAGAGGCCTAAGGATTTTTCAAATGGGTTTTTAGAATGGTGCTGCCATATTTTTCATTTCTTATCTTAGATCTCTTCTGAGCGCAGCAAATTTGATTTTTTTTTCCTATTTGAATTTTACAAATCATAAAATCATAAAACTTGAATTTTTATTCAATTTTTAAGACCCTAGAGCAGTGATGGCAAACAGTTTTGGAAAGGCGTGCCAAAATTGAGTGCACGTGCTAGTGCACATGCACACATGCCCACACCCACAATGGAATGTGCCTCACCCACCTGCACATGCATGTGACCCCCCAGATGCATGCACATGCAGCCCCCCTCCACTTGGTGGGGGAGTTTTCGCCCTCCCCAGGCTCTGGAGGCTTTCCTGAAGCCTGTGGAAGACAAAAAATGCCCCCAACGGGCCAACTGGACATTCAGAAAAGATCTGTTTCTGCCTTCCGGAGGGCCTCTGGGGGTGTGGGATGCCTTTTTTGCCCTCCCCAGGCTTCAGGAAATCCTCTGGAGCCTGGGGAGGCAAAAATCAGCCCCAGTGGGCCAACCAGAAGTTCAGAAACTTTGGACCTATCTCATTATCTTCTCACCAGATTGATTGCTAGATTTAGAATAATTGAGCCACATTATTTCTCTCTTGGTCACTATGAAATTCTGTGGACTTTGAACAATATCTGGTGAAGTTTGAAGTTTTCTTTATCGTGACTCTTCAGAAATAATTGATGAAATAAGTACCAGTGGAATGAAGTCAAGATTCTCTGTAGGAAGGGAATGCATTCTAGAGGAGCAAAATTTCTGTGGGTGAAAGAGAGGTAAGATGGCTCCTCCAAAGGACTGTTGATTCTATTCTAAGTCAAAGGCTAACTTGGTTTTACTATTAAATATATACCTGAATGAGATTTATCCAAGGTCACAATATGACATTTTTAGGGAATAAAGAATAGCTTATCATATGCAAGTGAGCACTTTGTTTCATTGATTGAAATCTAATTTCAAGAGAACAGAAAAGTGCTTAAGAGAATAAAGATAAGAAAATAATTACTCCAGTTCCTAGACCATGGTCAGTTAAATATAAAATAAATAATAACAATTAAGGCCACATCTTGCATAGTAAAGAAGTATAGAATTGTGGGGGGAAACAGGCATTTTTGGAAGAAAAAGTTAGGTTCACTAGGTACTTGGAACTTTTTTGGACTGAAATCTGCTTCATCATATATATAAAGTTATCCTCAGATGGTAGGTAGAATGTATATCCAAACCTAGGAAGGAGTCTCTGGGTATGGACATAAAAATCATGAAAGGAGAAAACTTTGCAGAATCCTTTGCTGCAAATCTGTCATTTGTTTTCTTATGTCTTGGCATGAGCAGCTGAAATAAATAATAAGGAAAACTGCTGGGAAGGAAAGGAGTCAACAACCCTTTGTTGGTATGTAGTGAATCAATTGGGGACTGCAATATTACTATCCTACTGCTTAAAATATGACTCTTGTTAAAAATCAATGGTTAACCAGAGCTCTACTGAACAGCTTGCCCATCCTGATTAAGAGCTGGAACCTACAGCTTTGTTCCCTGGTTCTCACATTTCTTGTAACATCTTCTTGCCTGTGAAGTAGGATAATTCTCAGCCATTGACCTTGCTGTGAAAGTCTCCCTATCTCATAAATTACCAATCCCCATGAGCTATCTAGTAATAACGAAAATGCTGAGGATTAAAAAAAAAACAACTAAGATAAACAGCAGGCTCCAAATAACTAATAAAAAATGACATAGGGAATAGATTAGGTAAAGACATAGGGTAAACTCCATGGGAAGGTTAACTGTTCTGTTCCCCTTTGCCTACAGATACTGAAAATAAACAAGAAGATAGAAGAATGATATAAACAGAAGTGTTTTGGGCTGGAGCTGACTCCCATGAAGGCAATGAATGGAAACTGCTTAGCTTAATAATTAAATAAGGATGAACCATGACCAGTGGTAATTCTCATAAGTTTACTGGTTGGTGCATTTTAGAAACACATTTTGGATCCAGTATTAAATTTATTAATAAATGCATCTGAATTACTTTGCACAATCTGTATATGGAAAAACCATGTGACTTCCTTGAAAAAGCAAATTTGAATGATTATAATATACCACCATAGAGTTGAATATGCCAATGGTAGGTCCAAATAAACCCTGATTTCTTTTTGAATATATCTAGTGAGGTGAACCCTTTACTTGCTTGACAGAAATTCTTTTACTGTTAGTATAGTTCCTAACATTCTATTGAATCTGCCTTCTTGTGATTGAAACCCACAATTTGTGACCCTCACTCTGGGATAATAAAGGATAGGTATCTATGCGTTTCAATAGACAGGAAACTGTTGTGGCCCAGCAGGAGCCGTTGGAGTTGCCACCAGACTCCGACAGCGAGGGTCCCTCTGAGTCGGCTCAAGAGGAGGTGGGGGAACCTGGACAGGGTTCCGATGCTGAGCAGGGGGCAGAGAGGCTGGTTGGCCACCAGGGGGCGCCTGAGGCATGGAGCAGTGGTGAAAGCCAAAGGAAGGGGGCTCCTGATGTCATGCCTTGGAGCAGTGGGGAGGAGTCACAGGACAGAGAGTCAGACATCAGCAGTGAGCTATTAGATGCTCGTTACCGATGTGCTACCCGGCGTAAGGAGCAATTGAGCAATTACAGGAGATAATGGCTCTCAGCTGCTGATCATTAGACTCCTCTCCAGACTATAAAGGGACTGCTTGTGGACACACCCTTTGCAGGAATCAACTGATCATTGGAGTTGGAGAAGCTCAGATCTGTGTCGTACTTTGGCAGGCTGGATTGCTGCTAAAGGGTTTACCTGGATTGCTGTCAATCTGTTCCCTGGACCTTGGCAGGCAGGAGTGCTGCTAAGGTGATTATCTGGAGCTTGGTAGCTGGATTGCTGCCAAGGGGTGTCACTGTAGCTGGATTGCTGCCCAGAGTGCTATCTTGACCTTGGCAGGCTGTATTGCTGCCAAGGTGGAACCTGTATATCAATAAACATCTGGAAGAGACTTTGTGTCGGAGTGTCTTGGTATACAAGAGGAGGGGCTCAGAACAGGAAACCTACAAATATTTGCACACATAAATGTACACTGCTTTAAGAAAACACACTGGATATGGTAATTTTGGTTATATGTCATCCGTTAATTTGTTTGTTTTAATAGAATTTTAAGAGAAAGATGCAGGGGTGGGGTCTGGATTTTTTTTACTGCCAGTTTGCTCAGGGATGCTCTTTGGGCACATGTGCATGCTACCTGCGCATGCACAGTAGTGAAAAAAGATAGAACCGGTTCGGGGGTGCGGGCGCCCAAGTTACTACCTACTCGGCTGAACCATTTCGAACTGGTAGGAACCCACCTCTGGAAAGATACCAAGACAAAATGCAGAGAGAAAAAGTTTAAAACTACTCAGCTTAGACCAGGGGTGTCCAAAATTGGGAACTTTAAGCATGGCTGGCTGGGGAATTCTGGGAGTTGAAGTCCACAAGTCTTAAAGTTCCCAAGTTTGGACACCCCTGGCTTAGACTAAAGTTCCCCTGGCTTAGACTAAAGTTCTATCCCTGAAAAAGTTCCTAAATCCTTTACGGAATCTCATTTCATGATCCTAATTAGGCATTTATATTGCTTACATTCAGTTATCAATCTGCAATCAGAAAGCTTTCTCTGGTGCCAGTTTCTCACCTTTATACTCTCCCCTCTGCCTTCCAGATATCTGGCTTTAAAGTATGCCTGGTGTGAATTTGTGATGGGGAAAAAAAAACTTAGATAGCCAGCTAATGAGAAAATTGAGAAAAAGCAGTTTCTTTAAAAATCTATTATCTATAAAAGGCAAAGAGGAATAATTTATGCACACTACCAAATCTTTCCACCTTAACAAAAATCTTCCACAATAGCACCACATGTCTTCTGCATGCTTTTTATCTTTGATATACTTGACAACACTAATCTATTTAGCAGTGAGTTCTTTTACACGTAAAAATCCCATTTTTTCTTTACAATTACTCTGTTGTTTTTTTGTCTCCTGGCTTTGATTATAAACTTCTTTGAATTCAATTGCTAGTGGAAAGTGTAATTTATATTATCAATGCTTTCTTTGCTTTAGATAATTTTCCTGGATTTTCAAGAGAAATAAAGACATCTTTTCAAAAGAGTTTACCTTATTTGCCAGCATAGGCTTCGGATTTGGTGCAACTTGTTCAAACAGTCCAGAAAATGGTATCTTCCAAATCAGAGTGCTTGCTCCAAACAATTATGAATGTAAATTGAACCAAATTTTCTTCTGAATCTGGTTATTTAATGCTTATATTTTGAAACAAATATCAGATATTTGGAAGCCATGTTCTTTTATTAGTTATTTCCCTTGTATTTGAATTGTGATCACACAGTAGCTTAGTAGAGCAAATGTTGTCATGGCTTTGTCAGATCCTGGTTCAAAGTAGGAGGAGAAAGAGTTGGAACTGGGACCTTCCAAACTGGAGAGCACAAACTCCTTGGAATAAGTAGACGCCAGAGGCTGAGGATGAGGCAATCTGGTGTGGGGAAAGCCAACTGGAAGGTGACCTACTAGCAGGAGAAGAATAGCTGCAAAAAGCCAGCAGAGATCATAGGCTCCAGACCACCTCGGATGAGGAACAGCTGCCTCCCTGCCCAATCTGCAGGTGAGGAGAACAGAGCATAGGGAGACACTGAGATGATCAACAGGGCTGCTTACAAGGAAGCAGCTCTGCTATTCTTCACAAGGAAAAGCTGGGGAAGGGTGATTTAACCAGATGCTGGGGGAAAGTATATTTGTTGGGAATACCTACTTGCTTTGATGTGCATCTTCCCAGATTTCCTGGATCCTGTTTCTTGAATTTTGGGCTGTGTTTTTGGACTCTGAACCTTGGACTTTGCTTGTGGACTTTGGACTTGGTTCTCTAACTTCAGAGTCTTATACTGTGCTTTTGTTATTGGAAGTCTGGACTTGTGATGTGGACTTGGTACTTATGGGTATTGTTACTTTCCTTTTTCCTCATGGATCAGTTAGAACTTGATTTGTGGAAATGGGGAATTCAAACTGAGGTAAAACCCACCATTGGCATGTCGTTTGACACTGTGATAAATGAGCAATAAACAGACTCTACTTAACCTCTGCCTTGTCAGCGTGACTCGGGTCAGAACATATATTGAGAAAGATATTTATATTTAAAAAAAAATAAAGATTAGTTCTGAACACATTCCCAGCCCAGGGATTTATTTTTACTGCCAGTACTAGGACTTTGGTCTTTTCACTCAAAATCAATTCCTCATGTTTGAAAAGTTTAACATATTCTGGTTTTTTTTTTTAATTGTGTGTGTGATAGATTCAGCAATGTAAGGGAGAGTAAGGCAGACAAAACATGGCTCAGTTGTAAAAACAGTTGAAGTCAGTAACCCTTCCTTAAGTTGCCTACATTTTCCCATGCATTCTGTCTTGACCTGTGTTTGACTGTACATCTGAAAATTAATCAGAAAATATAAAAAGAAACTTGAACAATCAGATTGGCTGTCATCATACTTTATTTTTTTTAATTACTTTTCTACATTTTGTTTCTTATAGAAAGAAAAATGGCAAACACTTTAAAGCTTTTCTGGAGGTCAGTGAAAAAAAGAGGGGAAATTATGTACAACTACACACACACACACACACACACACACACACACACTGCTATGAATACTTGGAGTAGAAATTTATTTCATACAATATGGAGAAAGTGCCTCCACAATGATCATAACAATAACATCCCCAAATGCACTAGCATAAAAACTACTATCATCCTCATGCTTCAGGGCATAAAGAGATTGGGGTCAAAATGCAATGTTACTCAGTTCAGAGGCTGGATATACCAGATAAATTTTCCCCTTCTCCATCTTCTTTTAAAACAGTCAGCAAAGAATAGATCATTTTGCAGCAGAAATAGCTTAATTATAAAGTTCTCCTGTATTGGCTGATTTGATCGGCAACTGCTGAAGGGTTTCTAGTACTCAAATGACACATTATCTAAACTTTTGTGCATATAGAGATAAATATAAATACCATCTCCTCTTTAAGGATGTAGGAGAAATTCAGTTCACCGTCCAATGCAAACACAGCTTATTTGTGCTAAGAAATGTATCTTTTCAGATCCCATACCTCCCTGGATTTTATGATACAGTTTTCATTCCTTAAAATGCTACATATTAAGGAAACATGCCTACAAAAGATTGGTTATCATTTCTAATAAGCAATAAGAACAAGGAAGTTAATGATTTTAAAATCTGGTTAGGGCTACCTAGAAATGGCAGCTCCTGATTTGCTGATAATTATCTTAAAGACACTGCATGATCACAAACTAAACAGTAAGAACAGCAAATGAAAAAAAAATGGAAAGAGAAACCAATAAATGATGGGGCAATACCTGAAAGAAACAAATAGGTGGGATGAATAGTAGCAAAATCTGGCAATGGTTTCTGATTGGCTCCTTCAAGAAGATTACGTAATGATTAATCTAAGTAGCACCAAAGCAAGCAGAGCAGCAAACTCATTTCAAAAAAAACCACCAAAAATGTGGTTTCTATTAGTACTCAGAATTACTGCGATTCCTGATCTTTTCCAGAATTACAATCTCAATAAATTTGAGAGGGCAAAGGAATATTTATTAAATCATTTCAATTCATAGTATGTGTATATTTTGCCAATATTTATGCAGCAATGAAACTATAGTTTCCATGCATAATATGAGCCAGAGCATAAAAATGATAACCTCCTTGATAAAATAAACGATTGAAAAAGGATTGAAGCAAAGGAAGTGAAATCAATATCAAATGAACTTAACTGGCTGACCTATTTTTTTCAATGAACCTCTGCTTATATCTGAGAATACATACAGGTCATTTGCTTGTTCACACCAATAACCCATTATGTCTTTCCATTTGCTTCCAGATAGTCTACAGGCTTCACACAGTCAATAGTTTCTGCTCCAAAATATAGGACTGGTCAGCTATCACTGAAAATGAAGTTCATAATCATATTTTGAGTGAATTTCAAAAAGCTTCTCATCTCTGCACTATGTATTGCAAAAAGAAAGCCTCATGGAATGCATACTTATTGTGGAAGTTTGTAGGTGCCTTGTAATAACATCATGGAAAGATGGTGGAATAGGATTAGAGGTATTGAAGACAACATTTCCTATATCTTCCTTCCTAATGCTTCATATCAAAGATCACTATATTTTTAAAATATTGTAGCCAGCTCAGCATATGTTAGATATCGATTAGACTAGAAATATAATATGTTTCATTTCTACAGCTGATATTTCTGCATGAAATAAAAAATGTGGTACCATTGTTGTATAAAATTATGCATTTATTTACCCATTTGGCTATATTGTTCTTTCTTTAAGTTTTGAACTATACTTATTGTATATCTTGCTGTTACTTTAAGACCTCAAGATGGCAGCATACTCTATTCCATGAAAACAAACCTGGCAACATAGTCTGGAATAATAGGCCTGAATAGTGCAAAGTCACCAAAGGAGGTTCCATAGTTGATGATCTGGAACATTCTGATCCTACTCCAATATCTTAAATTGGGTGGAGAAGGTTTTTTTTTCCTTTTCAAATAAGTTTTTTTTCCCCTTTGGCAACTAATCCTCCATTCAACCAAGGTAGTTAGAAATGCAAAGTTTTATGCTTGGCTAGTTCAGGTCCTCATTCAGCTATGAATCATCATAATAACTCATTATCTCTTCACTGAACCTACCTCACTGGGTATCTTATTTCTTACGTATGGAAAATCTTCTTAGAAAGGATTATTCTTAGTATGAAAAATTAGAATGAGAGTGCCTGGATTCAGGATGCCATGAGCAGGAAAAATAACATAAGAAATGCTATTATTTGTCCAGGGTTTTAAGTCTTAAAAAGGCTAAAGTGGTGTAAATATTAAATCAGTTTTCCCCATCATGATGCCATCCAGGAAAGATTTTATCGCCACGGCCATAATTCTCCAACCACCCTTTCATCAAGCCTGGTAAGTATAAGATTATAATATGACCCAGTGAGCCATAACTATAGTAATATACCTCAGGTAGAAAAGCATATTATCTGCCTCATAACTCTAAAATTTCTACATGAAGAATTAAAGTCTGATTAGAAGTCTAAGACAGACAAGCATCCTTCCCACTCTGGGTATGCGTAAATGACGAGCTGTCTGTGATGAGTCTGAAAGAGCATTTGGCATATACAGTACATTGAACAAGAATACTGTATATGACTTTTTACTCTTTTTTTGGCTAATTACAGAGCATCAGTTAAACTTTTTTTTTACTTTCAAAGGCTACCAAATGAAACCAAGTTGAATGGCATTGTTTTGGTAGGAGCATTTCAAACCTTGGCACCAACTTCCTATATTCTATATTTCAGGAACCATATGCATAAACCTGTATATACAACTCAAAATCTACAATTGAAACAGAAAAGAGGTTGAATAGCTAAATTTAAGGGAAATATTTTACTGATGATATATTAATATATTAATGAAAATACTTATAGATTTATATACTGTGGTACTTCCAAAATTTTAAGGAAATAGACACAGAACTCCATCCATTTTTAACTCAATTCAATCACCCTATGAAGTGAGACACTGATACTCAATCAAGTTAAATCCTTTATTTCTTGGGTCCCCAATGCCTGGGCCACTGACTGCTACTGGTCCTCAGCCCATTAGGAACTGTGCCACGCAACTGAGTGAAGGTTCATCTGAGCATGCACAAGATCTTGGTAGCACATGAAACCACACCCCAGCTCATTGATTCCCCCCCCCCAAAGGAACCAATCCCTAGTGCCCAAACATTTTTTTGGGGGGGGTTATTTCTTTATTTGTTTGCACCTAATGGACATAATTGTCTACAGCTATAACTTTCTAACCCAGTAGATATATCCAGAGAGATTGTAGCATATGCTATCTTAAACCTCATCTATTCTTCCCTATTAAGAGATGTACTGCACAATATCTTAATCCCAGTCCTCTTTCTGGGAAAGCTCTGAGTTGGCAAAATATTCTCCTTTGCTGCTGCAATTGCACATTCCATCACACTGCTAGTCCAATGTCATCAAGTGAAGATTTGTTGCTCAGGGTCTCCATCACCCAGTCCAAAGGGCAAAGGCAACACCACTCTTAATAAGGGGTCACACAACGTTTCTGAATTGCTGTAAATTATCTAATACTTTACAGTATTTGCAGACTTGCTTTCCACTTTTCCATTCCCAAATTGCTCATTGCTGTGGAGAAACATTTAACAACGAAAAAGAGGCCCTTATTATGCTTCTGTTCTATTTATGAGTTTCCTAAATGTAAGGCCTATTATGGAACTATATTATTGTTTGATGATGTTCCAACACATCTCCCTGATTTTATGCTTATCAACCTCCTCTTTCTTTTTCTGTCTCATCCATCACAAAATAAAATGTTATCACATAATTGATAAGATAAGACATAGAAAAAACTGTTCCTGAATTTACAAAGCTTTCAAAAAGCTAATATTCCTACACAGGTATTTTTGTCAGAAAAATACCATCCAAATAAAACAACCATAGTTGACCCTATAAATTAATCTGCTTCTATCAGAATACTTCTTTAGCAAGGTAGTGTAAGGGAGGTTAAAAGCAATATGTGTACATATACATACACAAAAATCAGCCATCTTTGTGAGAAAGATATCAGTCATTTATATCAGCAAAATTAGTCCTGTTGATTAGTTTTACTGGGATTATTTAAAAAGGAGGTGTAACAGAGAGTTTAGTAGAAATTTTAATTTTTTCGTATGATGTTTTTAATGGTTTCATTAATTGTGGCAATTTCCAAGCAAATTACATACATTTTACCAATATATTGTCTTTCTCACTGTCAATGCCTGCATTTTTCTGTGTTTGCAGGAAGAACAGACACATTTGAAAGCAAAGGAATAGAGACAGAAAAGCTAGAATCAATTCAGGTTCATAAGAAAGAAAAAAAGATAATTGTTAACATCATTAATGAAATACTCTTCTCAACTGAATATTTTTCAGTAATTTTGCAAATTTGAATCATTTCATTTTTCTTTCATGCAAGCTGTCCATTGGCCTGTCTTCCTTTCCCATCTCTGCTCTGACTTTGCTCTAAAAGTGCATCAGCATTAGGTAGCACCAGCAATCATAAGAACTGAGACTCAAGCTTTCACAATAAACTCTTTATCTGTGTGTTTGCATGAGAGAGAACTGGAACTAGAAGTTCAGTAGAAATACAACTCTTCCACATGGTTTGTCAGAGTGATTTCTAATTCATTATGCCATGTGACATGACATCTGAGCCTGGGCCATTCCATCACCCCACACCATTTCCATGTTTACCGCACAGCAAATGTCCAACACATGCATATTTATGTATAAACATTATTCTTTTTTCTGCTTTTTTTTAGTCCTATATATATTAATCTGGTGATTGAAAACCTTTTGTATTCAGTTCTAGGAAATCTTTTAGGCTGCAGTTGGCTTAGGCCATTTATATTTTCCATTAATCTGAGCCAAGAAACTGAATAGCTCTCTCTCTCTCTCTCTCTCTCTCTCTCTCTCTCTCTCCCTCCCTCCCTCCCTCCCTCCCTCCCTCCCTCGATAGATGATAGATAGATAGATAGATAGATAGATAGATAGATAGATAGATAGATAGATAGATGTTACAACCCCTGGTATGCCAAAATATGGGAGGCAGATCACTACTCCCCCTTTCTGTCCTTCAGCTCATTACAGAGGACCATCCAGGCAGAAAACCATATTTTTATTTTAATGTTGCCTTTTTATATTTGTGTTGTATTTGTACTGATAAATAAATAAAGGGAGACTAGTGTAGATCTATTTCAAGCTATTTAGCTCTCATCAGCTAGCCATACCCTTACTGGGATTTGAACCTGGCCTGTGTTACATATTAGGCAGATTTGTTAGCCACTAAGCCACAGGCTCTCCTCCTTATCAGCTGAGCCAGGGAAATAGGTATGTATTTGTGTTACAACCCCTGGTATACCCAAATATGGGAGGGAACTCACTACTCCCCCTTTCTGTCCTTCGGCTCATTACAGAGGACCATCCAGGCAGAAATGCATATTTTATTTTTAATGTTGCCTTTTCATATTTGTGTTGTATTTGTGCTGATAAATAAATAAAGGGAGACTAGTATAGATCTATTTCAAGCTATTTAGCTCTCATCAGCTAGCCATACCCTTACTGGGATTTGAACCTGGCCTGTGTTACATATTAGGCAGATTTGTTAGCTACTAAGCCACAGGCTCTCCTCCTTATCAGCTGAGCCAGGGAAATAGGTATGTATATGTGTTACAATCCCTGGTATGCCGAAATATGGGAGGGAGCTCACTACTCCCCCTTTCTGTCCTTCGGCTCATTACAGAGGACCATCCAGAAAACCATATTTTTATTTTTAATGTAGCCTTTTTATATTTGTGTTGGGTCCGGTCACCAACCGGTTCGCACGGACCGGTGAGGACCGGCAGAAACCCACCACTGTTGTGAACATATATGTTACAATGAAAGGACAACTTTACATATATATTCTCTGTACACACACACACACACACACACCCCAGGGTGAGAAGTTTCATAGTGTAGGCACCACCACAGCAGAAAAGGCCCATTTCCCTTGAGTCCCGCCAAATGCAGCTCTCTCAATGATGATGGAACCCCTAACATGCCTTCTCTTCTACATCTGTTGGTATGGGTAGATGAAATTGCTCCATGTGACAACAATCTATCTATCTAGTACCTTTGCATCCTTTTTCTCGGTTCAAATGAATAGTCAAGTCTGCTGATTGGACATGAGATGTGAGTTGCAAAATATAAAAACATAGTTAAAGATTAAAATTGCATAAATATATTTTACTGATGGTAAATGTGCTAATAGATTGAGTTTAGATCCTGTTCTCAAAGGGGGCAGGGAAATTATGGGCCAGTGTATATTCCACTTGTTTTAATAAGAACTGAAAAAAATAGGGCTTTTCAATCAGGAATTAACATTCATTTTAACTCAGACTTCAAACACTAGTTTCAGACATCTTTGCTAAGATATTAGTGTGGCACAGACAAAAATCATTTTAAATGTTCAGGTCATAAATGTTAAGTATTAAAGTTCCCTGCCATTGACTTGCATTGCTGGATCCTGATTGGTTAAGACGCGGGCAGCCTGCTGGCGGGAGAATCCAGCTGCCTGATTGGTTAAGTGTCTGACAGCTTGGGCATAAAAGAGCTGTAAGCTGTCATTTGTTGCTGTTTGCCAGTTCGAGGTTTGCCTTACATATGAGCTGTTGATCACTGTTACAATACAATACAATACAATACAATACAATACAATACAATAGTAGAGTTGGAAGGGACCTTGGAGGTCTTCTAGTCCAACCCCCTGCCTAGGCAGAAAACCCTATACCGTTCCAGACAAATGGCTATCCAACATCTTCTTAAAGACTTCCAGTGTTGGGGCATTCACAACTTCTGGAGGCAAGCTGTTCCACTGATTAATTGTTCTAACTGTCAGGAAGTTTCTCCTCAGTTCTAAGTTGCTTCTCTCCTTGATTAGTTTCCACCCATTGCTTCTTGTTCTGTCCTCAGGTGCCTTGGAGAATAGCTTGACTCCCTCTTCTTTGTGGCAACCCCTGAGATATTGGAACACTGCTATCATGTCTCCCCTAGTCCTTCTTTCTCTTAAGCTAGACATACCCAGTTCCTGCAACCGTTCTTCATATGTTTTAGTCTCCAGTCCCCTAATCATCTTTGTTGCTCTTCTCTGCACTCTTTCTAGAGTCTCCACATCTTTTTTACATCGTGGCGACCAGAACTGAATGCAGTATTCCAAGTGTGGCCTTACCAAGGCCGTATAAAGTGGTATTAACACTTCACGTTATCTTGATGCTATCCCTCTGTTGATGCAGCCTAGAACTGTGTTGGCTTTTTTGGCAGCTGTTGCACACTGCTGGCTCATATTTAAATGATTGTCCACTAGAACTCCAAGATCCCTCTCACAGTTACTACTATTGAGCAAGGTACCACCTATACTGTACCTGTGCATTCCGTTTTTGTTGCCTAAATGTAGAACCTTACTCTTTTCACCATTGAATTGTTTTTCACCATTTTCACCATTTGAATTGTTTTTCACCATTTTCACTGTTAATAAAAGTTGTGTTAGCTTCAACCTGCCTTGCCTCAGTTCCTGTCTGCCTCATTCTCCTTAAAGAACACTGGCGATGAGGATGGGATCAGGTCTGAGGTAAAGGACAAAATCTAAGTCACTGTTAGAGCTGCCTCAAGTCACCAGGCAACGAGACATCACTCAGAGCTGATTCTTTCCACCTGTCCTTCTCAGGATGGCTACCCTACTGGCATTCACGGCATTCAGCCCAGCCACTGAAACATGGGATGCTTACCTCGAATGGTTTGAGTGCTTCCTGGGGGCAAACAACTTCACTGGTTTGTCTACTGGCTGTAAAAGAGGCTATTTCCTAAGCGCCTGTGGCCACGAGATGTTCGCACAGCCAGGGCTTTAGCAACCCCTCATTCAGTGCACTCAATGTCCTGGGAGATGCTTTTAGAGAAGTTAAAAAAGCATTATTCTCCAACTCCCTCACATATGGCGAGACGCTATGTGTTCCGACAGAAGATCCAGAGAGAAGGGAAATCTGTGACGGATTACATGGCTTCCCTCAGGACAGTGGCTCTACATTGCAACTTCCCTGTGCTGGAAGATGCCCTGTTGAAACAGCTGGTCTGTGGTGTTAGAAACCTCAGACTTCAGCGGTGTTTGCTAGTGTGAAAAGAGCTGACCCTTCAGGCAGCTGTGGATGAAGCCATGGCATATGAAATGTCTGATAAGTCTACCGCAGAGATTCAAAAATTTCTGCCACTGGCCACCCATGCCAGCAGGGGCCACGCAGTCCACCACAACAAAGTCGATGCAGATGATTTTTCTGACATAGAGGAAGAAATCAGCCACCTCAACCTGACAACCCAAAAAAAATGAACTCAGATAGACTTTTTGACTCAGTCGGGTTGTCTCAGTTGTGGCGGGAACCATGCAAGGTCAGTTTGCAGGTTCAAAGCTGCCATCTGCCAGCGGTGTGACAGGAAGGGACATTTGGCCAAGGTGTAGGGTGGACATGCTGGTTGCTGCTCGGCCTCCTGAACGCATTTTGCCAAGGCAGTCCACAAGACAGGTTCCTTGGCACTCCGAGGACTGTTTCGCCATTGCGGGTGACCAGCAGCACTCTGAATGAGCTGTTAGCCACGCATCTCTATCAAAGCCGGCCCACAAGATCTATTTGACTGTCCAAATTGAGGGAGACCTCAGTAAAATGGAAGTGGACACTGGCTCTTCCAAATCCCTCATCTCTTACTAAGGCTACCCTTCAGCAGTGCCCGATTCGCCTCAGAAACTATCAAGGGCAGCAGATCCCTATTGTGGGTTGTGGAACATTCCAGGTCGCCAGCCATAATTTCCAGGGGCCTCTTCCTCTCGTCATCGTCGATGGCCAGCTGCCCAGCCTCCTAGGGCTGGACTGATTCTCCACGTTGGGGCTCAACCTTTCCAGCATCCACTCTGTGGTTCCAGACTGTTTCGCCACGCTGGCCAGCGAGTTCACAGACGTTTTCGAGGACCAGCTCGGTAAATATACGGGGACACCTATTTCATTTAATTTGGACCCCCAGGTGGAACCAATCTGCCTTAAGCCTAGGAGAGTAACATTTGCCCTATGGCCCAAAGTAGACCTTGAATTGGACAAGTTAATTGCACAAGGGGTATTAGAGGCAGTGGACCACTCTCCCTGGGAGACTCCCATAATGATACCCATCAAACATGCACCATCAATAAAGGGTTGCAAGCCAACCCTTACCCGGTACCAGTGGTGCAGCACCTGCTCCACTCCTCCCTGGGGTGGGGAAATGTGTTTGCCAAGTTGGACTTGGCACAAGCCTACAAACAGCTTCCGGTGGATGAGGCCACTGCGATGGCCCAGACCATCATAACCCACTGGGGAGCTTTCAAGTGTAAGAGACTGCAGTTTGCGGTTAGCGTAGCCTCAGGCATTTTTCAGAGCCTGATGGAGCAGTTGCTCCAGGGGCTTCCAGGGGTAGTACCCTATTTTGATGATGTGCTTGCATCCGCCAGGGATCAAGTCGAACTCATCGAGAAGTTAAGGGCAGTCCTGAGCAGTTTTCACCAGGCTGGGCTGAAGCTTAAGTGAGATAAATGCAAGATAGGGGTCCCCAGTGTGGAATTTTTAGGGTACCTCGTGGATGCCAAAGGCATCCACCCTACCCCATCAAAAATAGAGGCCATAAAAAAGTGCCCATGCCCTCTTCTAAGGTAGAGCTTCAAACTTTTCTAGGGCTTCTTAATTTTTACACCATATTTTTGCCCCATAAGGCTTCGTTGGCAGAGCCTCTGCACAGGCTCCTGGACTCTAAGACGCCCTGGTATTGGGGTCCCAAGGAAGTCCATGCTTTTTGGGTGGTTAAGAACATTCTCACGTCCCAGTCACTGCTTGTCCAATACAGTGACCGCCTCCCTTTGGTTTTGGCGTGCAATGCATCACCTTATGGCATTGGGGCTGTTCTGAGCCACGTCCTTCCTAATGGCTCAGAAGCCCCCATTGCCTATTATTCCCGCACACTCTCAGCTGCAGAAAGGAACTACAGTCAGCTAGACAAAGAAGCTCTAGCTGCTGTAGCAGGGGGTCAAGCGTTTTCACGACTATGTCTATGGTTGTTTCTTTCAATTAGTTATCGACCACAAGCCCCTCTTGGGTCTCCAGACCCTGCAGATTTTGTCACCTAGAATGTCCATATGGACCGTTTTCCTGGCAGCATACAATTATCAACCTATCTATAGGTCAGGAATGAATTTTGGGCATGCCAATGCCCTCAGTCTCTGCCCTTTGCCAGCGCCTGTGGAGGACACTGCTCCCGCTGCCTCGGTCCTCCTCGTAGAGGAATTAGCCATGCCAGTATCCACTCAGGATATTGCCAGATTATCTGCATCAGACCCTCCAAAGTGCTGGACTGGGTGCGCAGGGGGTGGCCACAAGGGTCAGTTGGTCAGGAGTTCCAACCTTTTTACATTCGACAGCACGAGCTGTCCGTTCTCAATGGGTACCTGCTGTGGGGAAACCGGGTAGTACCTCCCCACGAGCTTAGGGCGCCAATTTTGAGTTGCCTGCACACTGCTCACACGGGCATCATGCGCATGAAGGCGCTGGGCCACAGCTACGTGTGGTGGCCCAAAATTGACCAAGAGATAGAGCACTGGGTAGCCACCTGTCAACAGTGCCAGCAGTCTAGACTGGCTCCTCCATCAGTGCCTGTCAGAGAGTGGGACATGCCCCGAGCTCCATGGGTGCGAATCCATATGGACTTCACTGGCCCGTTCTTAGGGCAGAATTTTTTAATTATCATTTATGCCTACTCGAAGTGGGTGGAGCTGGCACTCATGCCCTCCACCACTTTGGAGGTCATCATTAAGCTGCTGGGGACTTTTTGCAACCCATGGGCTGCCTGACATGGTGGTGACAGACAATGGACCCCAGTTCATGTCGGCACCCTTCCAAATGTTTTTAGGCCAGCATGGCATATGACATGCACCCACGGCTCCGTTTCACCCGGCCGGAAACGGCTTGGCAGAACGAATTGTCCGGTTGGCTAAGGAGGCATTGGGCCGTCTGAGGCCAGGAAATTGGTATGACAAATTGTCCCAATACCTTCTGGTGCAGCATACAACTCCGTGCCTGGTTACCAACCAAAATCCCGCAGAACAACTTATGGGTCATCAGCTCTGAACAACTCTGGACTGGCTGCACCCCGGCTATGCTGCAGAAAAAAGCCCCAACATTTGACGTGGGAGACCTGGTCTATGCCCAAAACTACTGGGCTAAACCAAGGTGGCTCCCCGGACTAATAACACAGCTAACTGGACCCTACTCTTATAGGGTCCAGGTCGACGATGGGTGAGAGTGGCGCCGGCACATCAATCAGCTTCGTCGGAGACCTCCTAGTGCAGCAGATCAACAGCCAGGACAGGCCCAATCCTGCCCTCGTGAACTAACACCACTAGAAGCCACTCCCGCACCCTTCTCCAAAGCGTTCTTGTCACCAACCCTACCTGGTAGTCCAGTTGGTCCAGCGGAGGTCACTCTTCCTGCCCTCTCAGCCACTCAGTTTCCAGAAGTTCCACAGGCCCAGCCAGCAGAGACTTCTCTGACTGCCGTCCCAGAACTGAGACGATCAGGGCGGAGCCGGCCGGCATACTTGGCGGACTACGCATGTGCCAACTGGGAGGAGAGGGGTATTAAGTATTAAAGTTCCCTGCCATTGACTTGCATTGCTGGCTCCTGATTGGCTAAGACACGGGCAGCCTGCTGGCGGGAGAATCCAGCTGCCTGATTGGTTAAGTGTCTGACAGCTTAGATATAAAAGAGCTGTCAGCTGTCATTTGTTGCTGTTTGCCGGTTCGAGGTTTGCCTTACATATGAGCTGTTGATCACTGTTAATAAAGGTTGTGTTAGCTTCAACCTGCCTTGCCTCAGTTCTTGTCTGCCTCGTTCTCCCTACAGAACAATAAAAGTATCTAATTGATTTATTTTTAATCAGAACATATGATCCATATATAAACTGCATTTAGTCTCTGAATCACTGTTTTGTATGCTCTGCATTTAGTTTGCTCCTGTTCTCTTTGGAATCTATGTATTTATTAATTCATATTGTAGAAATCTTACTATCAAATAAAATATGCAGCATCTCTCCCCCTCCCTGCTCAGAGGTATCTAAATTAAATCTCATTCCTTTCCTTTCCTTTTACCTCTCTCCTTGCCGCTCTGGCAACAAGGTTAGAGTTCTTCCATAATGCTGATTGCGCAGCAAGCCCTTAATGTCAAGTTGATTTTTTTTTCTTTGTGCAGGTTAAGACATAAGAATGTAGTATACCAAGACAAAAACAGATTGGCAAAATGAGAACTTGGTATTAATGTCGGGGAGGGGGGGAATCTTCCCCTTCTTTCAAAAGTATAATGCATGCTATCTTATGCATGCCTCCATAATTAGAGGTAGGATGATTTATGAAGTTACAGTATAATAGTCAAGTTGTTTTTCAGCATCAATGTCCCAGATTCAGTTGGAATACCTTACTATTGAGACAAGTCGCCTTGTGGTGGTTGTTTATTAGCTTAATGAACTGCTTTGGGCCCAACTAAATTGATTATCCATGTCCAGCAGATGCTATTGCAGATACATTTTTGCTTTTATTTTCTGCCTTGCAGTGTTTTCTGATTGTCTTTCATTCCTATGTTGCCTTTATATGTTAACTGTGACATGAAGCAGCTGCAAAGATTTCCAGTCTATTTGAGTCTTCCTTGATCTGATTATAAACATGGCAGCTGAAATTCTAATCAGAAAGCTAGACTTTGCGCGGGGGAAGAAAAGCAGAAGGATAAATGTTGAAGAAATCAATTGATCTCTAAGACTAGCCAATATGTTACTTCATTTACTTGATCGCTATCTGTAAAATAATGTTTTCATTTACTTTCATTTTTGGCTTGACCTTCCAGGAGAGCTTACAAGAATCCCTACTATCATATATACAGACTGTACATTGATGTTTTGAAATTTTAAAATGGTGGGGAGGCTCTTAAAATAAACTAATTGCTACATTTTAATGACCCTTACAAAATTCTCCAGAAAAAGGAAATGTACTCTTTCGCAACCAGGAGATGAGTAAGTTAGAATGTTTTTTTTTTTTTTAAAAAAAATTGAAGTCATGTTTTCTGGAGCTGAAGTGAAGATAACTTCACAAATTAAAGATGCTACTAGTGTTGTTGCTGCATCTGATAACTGCTAAACATGAGGCAGAATATTGTTAATAAGTACATAATTCTGATGAAACTGGAATATGTTCATGTCTTTAATTCTCTATACAAATATGCTAATCAATTTCTCATTCATCACTACAGGATGTTCTTTATTCCAACTGTCTAGCAGGATCTTATTTGATTTCAAAGTAATATGGCACTTTTGAAAATTATACAATCCAGATAAGATATAGGATTTTAAATTAAATGCAAGTTTGACAGTCGCTTTGATATGAAAACATGGGACTTCATGCTAACATTGTAAGGTTAAGCTTTCATCATATTCTTTTTTTGCCACGTAAGTATGATTAAGAGCCTCTTTTCCATTCCACAATTAGATCAATCAAATAGCTGATGAATATAGTTGTTTAAAAAATGGGAACTGGTTATTTTTAAAATAACCTTTCTTCTCAATTGCACAAAGAAAATAACCAATCATATATGTCAAGATTCAGAATCCATGTGAATATATGTTTGTTGTATGTATAAAAGCTGTTATGAATAATTGCTTAGGAGAAACAATTTCATCATATCTCCAAATTAAGCCTAGTTTCTGAATCACATTGCTGATTTGTACCAAGTTATGGAATTAGATCAATTGCTTCCTATTTTATCTAACAAGTCAATGGCTCTTGCAAATGTTCACAATTCTTCTTTTTTTAAAGAACTAAATCAAATTTCTGATCTGATTGAGATAGCCAAATCAAATTGATTTGGAGTTATGAATTAAACTGATAGTGTATCCCGAGTAATGAATGTAAGATAAATACTTGACATACATATTTGTGTGTTTGTGTGTTGTATATTAATAGAGAGAGATAGTGATATATGCAAACATACATTCCGTTCTTTTTTGTCAGAAAAAAATGCATACATTAAAAATCTACAAGTGTTACCCACTATGCTCATGTCACAAAAGAAACAACATCCATATACATCATAGTTCTTTAGAAAAACTCAAGAAACATTATATTATTATGACATATGCTCTTCCTTTTTTGGACACATGTGTGATAAAATGCAAAGAGAAAAGGACAAGGAGGATGAAACACTGCTGACATCAGTATAGTCTCTCTGTTCCTACCTCCACCACCCAGCCACAACCTGCAATCAAGAGTAAATAGAGAATTGTTGGAGATAGCATTTTTATTTACCATAATTCATTTATTCTCAATTAATTAGGCAAAGCTGTGGAAAATTACAGTGAAAAATAGTACCCTCCAGTGTTGGTTGGTGGGTGTTGCTTGGTGGGCATGGCAGGGGAAGGATACTGTAAAATCTCCATTTCCTCCCGATCAACTGGGACTTGGGAGGCAGAGAATAGATGGGGGCGGGGCCAGTAAGAGGTGGTATTTACCAGTTCTCTGAACTACTCAAAATTTATGCTACCCGTTCTCCAGAACTGGTCAGAACATGCTGAATAACACCTCTGATACCCACCCCCTTGAAAGAAATGCAAGGCTTGTACCCATTAAAATAAAGATGTTGCTCATTTGTATGATATTATCCACTATGTAATTCCCATCTTCTTCAAACAAATATGAGGAAGAAAACATAATTTGAACTAGATTAGGATGGGGGTACTATTGTCCAATGACAATGGGAAATAAAACTATTAATGAAGTATTGCAAGATAGGCACTGGCCAAAGCAACGAAATGTATTAATTCTCTTTCTTCCACACAATAGATTAGGGATCAATAGCTAAAAAAGACAAAACAAAATTAAAAAAAACCAACAATACTGAATTCAACTACATTCTCAGGAAAATAGAAATATCATACCTAAACTCTTCTCATTTGTTGGTTCTTGAAGGTACAGAAAAAAGACCTCCTACTTCTGCTTTGATTATAGAAATATCTTTGTATTTTAATTATATGCATATCTTTCTATTAATATACAAAATATGTGTTTTCTACTGTGATGAGTAATGCCATAAGCCATAATATTTTAAAAATTTACAGTGCAAGTCATCTTGGAGTTTCCTATTAGATAAAAAATGATCCAGTCAAATATATTCCACATTACTCAGTAGGTGACATAGTCTCCTTCAAAGAAATCCATTTATTATAAACTATGTTCCATTTTCTTTACCTTTGTTCTTCTGTGTCCAAGTCTTGCATTTTCATGTCAGAATTATTGTTGCATGTCAACATGAAAGTCATCTATTAGAAACAGGCCTCTGTTAATAGAAGAATGATATTGGTATCATAAAATATTTATTTCTGTTCTGCCATGTAGTTAATCAAGAGATCACAAAGCCAAGTTCAATCACATAGAACCATAATATAATGTGTTAGGAATTATATAATCCTTCTTTTCAATAGAGGGAGACACAATTTCCGGAAAATGCTAAATAAGATGTAATCTAAAAATAAAATGCCTAATGAAAAGCATGCAAAATCCAGAAGTAGATTGCCAATCATTGCTATTTTGTTTGGGGGGGGGGGAGGTGGAAACCACTGGAACATAGCTGAGTGATTATGTGTTTTCCCAAATGAACAGAACCCCCCGTTTTTTTTTGGGGGGGGACAAGTATATTAAAAAAAATTAAGGGAAAAATGGCTCCCTGATGCTGTGTGGTCAGATATGTTCCACAGCATTCAAGTCATATTATGCACCTTTAACATATTAAAGTTGTCCTGAAAATTCAAGGAATAAATATAGAGTTCATTGCCTTCCCTAAAATGCTTATTGAGTTGCAGAGGGCCAAACTCACTTTCAGAAGGTAAACAGAATGCTCCAACCTTTTGTGTATATTCATGTGATCTAAACAATTCTTAACTCTTCTGAAAGAGCTAAGTTGACACTAATAAATTTTATTGCTATGACGATATACCAAAACACTACAAAGAGATATATTCAGCAGTTAGGAAGTACATAATTCAGAGTCAAAGCTGTGAATTGGTTACTTTTGAAAGTACACTTAAGAGTATCAATTTTTCCTAAAATACAGGAGACAAACCCAACCCACTCTTCAATTCACTTTTCAGTGTGGTTTTAGAACTTATTCTATTTCATCCTTCTCAAGGTTTTTCACAACTGTGAGTAGTATTTTCCTCCATAATCTCTCAATTTTCAGGGACTCCTTACCTCCACTTCACTGTCATTTCTCTCTCAGTGAATGCAATATGACTGCCTCTTTCCCTTAAGATAATTACCCTAAAATGCATCTCTAGGAGCAACAAACAAACCTTTAAGAACATTCACTCATTCTAAAGAAATTTCAGTATTACAATTTAGCAGTCAAGATAAATACCAAGTCAAGACCAATTTAAGCATACGTAAATGGCCTTGATGAACATCTCCTGAACATTAAATTCTGTTTAAACAATGGGAGAATGCTTGAAAATGGAGACAATAGCCAACTGGTTTCTGTCATAGTTGGGTTTTTGCAATCTATAATTCCATTATGTACTCTTCCAGTAAAGTCCATGATGTCAAAACAGTTAAAGCCTGTTGTTTTGTGGGTAAGTTAGGTAGCTACTTAGAATTGTTATATACATATATTAATACTTATCTGTTCCCTTCTATAGCTATTTGACTATCTCTGAAAAGACAATTAAGGGGAAATATATACATTAACAAGACACACAGTGGCTCAGTGGCTAACATGCTGGGCTTATCAATCAGAAAAGTCGGCAATTCGAATCCCTAGCGCCACATAATAGAGTGAGCTCCCGTTACTTGTCTCAGCTTTTGCCAACCTAGCATTTTGAAAGCATGTAAAAATGCAAGTAGAAAAAATAGGAACCACCTTTGGTGGGAAGGTAACAGCATTCTGCGTGCCTTTGGCATTTAGTCATGCCAGCCACATGATCATAGAGACGTCTTCAGACAGCACTGGCTCTTCGGCTTTGAAGAGAAGAGCACCATCCCCTAGAGTCAGGCATGACTAGCACATATGTGTGAGGGGAATCGTTACCTTTATACATTAAGATCCCCTGCTTCAGAAAGTGACCCCTTATTTCTTACAGCTGATTGGTTGAATATAAAGAGCATAACTATATAAAGAACTAACTATTGACTGAAAGGCCCTAAGAGTCTTTTTTGTCCCTGTACAGCCTTCAAATTCATTCCATTTCTGACTCTCAATTCTCTTACATTCTCTGCTTTCTGGGTGTTAAATAAAAGGATACGAAAAGAACAGAATCAGTACAAAAGGCTTCACTCAAATGATTGCCATTCCACTGAATAGACTGAAAAGGGCTAACTTGGAGAGCTTCATGGGAGCTTCCAGGGCTGTTACAGTTATTGAGAAAGTCTGCTAAAAAGTCAGTGGTTATTTCTGGAGAAAACACTTTTCATTCTTACCATCTGATTTAACCATGGACTTTTTCTTGCCCACAAGACAAATCCTTTTTAAAGTCTTAAAACATATTAAATATAATACCTGCTCCATAAGCCTAAGAGGCTTGTATAAACGAAGAATAGAATTTAGGGCTCTAGGAGAGGACAGCATTAAGGTTTAAAATAAGTGTTGA
This sequence comes from Natrix helvetica, assembly GCF_964273705.1. Lineage (NCBI taxonomy): Eukaryota > Metazoa > Chordata > Lepidosauria > Squamata > Natricidae > Natrix > Natrix helvetica. Next base: position 132,771,799 of record NC_138549.1, read on the forward strand.
TGCCTGGGGCTTTCAGATGACAATTGAAGGGAGGAAAGAACCACCTTAAACTCATAAAATATTAGATGCCTCTTTCAAACCAAAAGAAGGCCGGTGTGAGTTAGGGTCAGTTAGTTATTCTCCATTGCATGTGCCAAAGCTACTTTAGTATTTAAGTGTAAATATAGAAACATCTACTCAGGCTTGGAGAATTATAAAGCATATATTTTGTGTAGGCATATTAAGATTTTTTTTTATAAAAAAAGTGCAATCGTGTAAGCAAAATCAGTTATGCACATTACAATATCTCTAAAGTAAAATGAAACATTCACCAGATATAAGACACCCCTAGAAAGAAAGAAACTAGACAGGTGGAGTGGATTGGTTGATGTTACACTTTTATTAAAATACAACATAAGACAGACACAGACTTCAAATGATAATTTAAACTGCAGAAGAAACAATTGCTAACAATCTGCTTTCCATTTAAGACCTGTATACTGCATGAGTCAAAAAGAAGGCTGCGAAAATATCTACAGACCCCTCACATCCTGGACATAAATTGTTTCAAACGATGCTATAGGGAACTGCACACCGGAACAACTAGACACAAGGACAGTTTTTTCCCCCAAATGCCATCACTCTGCTAAACAACTAATTCTCACAACACTGACAAACTATTTACTAAAACTATGACTATAACCATATTGCTTTTATTTTAAAATTTATATTGTTCTTTTTGTTTCCTAATATGATTTGATTGTTTATTAGTAACCAATGACTATCACTAAGTGTTGTATTTTATGATTCTTGATGAATGTATTTTTTTCTTTTTATGTACACTGAGAGCATATCAGTTTTTGTGTATCCAAGTGGATACACAAAGACAAATTCTTTGTGTATCCACTTGGCCAATATTATATTCTATTAGTTTGTGCTAGCCAATTTCTTGAGCATTTCTGATTAATCAGATCAAATTAGTGAGTAAAATTCACTTATTTTATATGTATGTGAAATAAACAACAAAATAATTTTCCTAATAGATCTTAAAGGAATTATCATATTATAGTCAAAATGTTTTTTTATGATTCTAGTTGATTTAACACCAAATAGCACTTTTGAAATATCATATGCTTCATTAATCTTACTTCCCTTTTATGAATTGTGCAACAAGTAGAACTCTCCAAGGTCCTGGGTTTTTTGTAAAAAAATCTGCATTCTTACATTATCTTCTCATTTTTCTTATGGATTCTGATTGCAATAGAAAATAACTTGAACTCAAGATGTATTTTTCATCATTAAAAACCCTTGTAAACAATTGCGTCACAATAGGATGCATCAATTTATAATGTGTTTAAACATTTATGAAGATAAATATTTTCCCCTAGGTGTGAATTTTAGAGAAAAAGGAGTTGCACATCACACCTCAGTTGAGGAGATCTGTTAGTCAAAATATTGTCTGAACAAGACTTCCAGCGCATGGAATTCCAAATTAGGGGAAAATAAGACTAAGGTTCACAATGAAACCTGAGATGGTAAAGTTCAATAAGATTTTAGACTTCAACCACCATATGAAGATTACCAAATATATTAATTTCTGATTAAACAAACAAAAATTATCTATTTTTTTTCTAACAATCAGCAGAAAGTTGATACAAGGTTCAGACAGATTGAGATTTTAATTCATTTCTCTTATACTTGGTTAGTATTATTATATAGTATAATTTAATAGTAATGTGTATATAATACTTTCCAACTCACAATGGCTATGTGAAGACAAAACCATATAATTTAGCATGTAGTGGAACCCTCATTTAAAAAAAAAACTTTTGGTTTACCTCCAATATACCAGGGACATGCGGTCAGGGGAGGCAGGGGAGGCAGGGCCTCACCTCTCTTCATGAAATAATAGTATATAATATTATATACTATATATATATGTAATATTATAATATTATATACATCCATCCGGCCGCGCCCAGGAGCTGCGGAGGCAGAAATGTCGGCGCTTCCAGATGACGAAGGCACGAAAGCGACTGGCCCCAGTCGCTTTCATGCCTTCGTCATCGGGAGCACCGACAACATTTCTGCCTCTGCCCTCCGCAGCTCCCGGGCGCACCTGGACGGAGGTAGCCAGAATGGTGCCGAGGCAGTCCAGCGGGCGAGCGACCGAGGATCAGGCTGCCTCGCTCGCTCTTTCGTCCGCCCGGACCGCCTCGGCGTCACTGTGGCTACATCCGGCCGGCCGGATGAAAGAGTGAGCGAGGCAGCCTGATCCTCGGTCGCTCGCCCGCTGGACTGCCTCGGCGCCATTCTGGCTACCTCCGTCCGGGCGCGCCCGGGAGCTGCGGAGGGCGGAGGCAGAAATGTCGGCGCTGCTGGAGGACAAAGGCACGAAAGCACAGCCGCTTGAATGGGAAAGCAACGAAAGGGGCTGCACTTTCACCCCGCTCAAGCCTTGCCGCCTGCATCGGAAAGCAATGAAAGGGGCAGCAAGGGCAGGTGGGAAAGCAACGAAAGGGGCAGAGAGGGCGGGCAGTGGCTGCAGGCGGCAAGGCTTGAGCGGGGTGAAAGAGCAGCCCCTTTCATTGTTTTCCCATTCACCCCGCTCAAGCCTTGCCCGAGGGATCTGGGGATCAGGCTTTGGGTTGGTGGGAGACCTTGAAGGAGTGAGGGGGGAAGGGACTGGCGCCGGTGGAGGAAGCAATGCTACACGGATCAGGGCACTCTGCGGTCCCCTTAATGTTCACTCAGAAAGGCGGAGAATGGGACCACGTGTGCTGGAGGCTGAGGCTGCCTTCCAGATGACGTCACCAGCCTCCCCAGCCATAACCGTCACCGCACGTCACTGCAATATACACACATTTTCACCTTCAGATACATTACCCAAGTTATCTAATTCTCCCATTTATTCTTTCAGAAAAATCCCTTCCTCACTCTCCAAACTTAGTAACCTTGTTGAAAGATTTGGGACATTAAGTGCTGAGTTACCATTGGCTTTTTTTCAATTATGCTAACTAAATTAAATCACTTCTAGAGGCAATTGCACAATGAAGTCTTCCCCTATGATTGATGTTCCTTATAACAATAATAACCATTATATATTATAATGAAGTAATCAATAAAGAAGATTGACATAATTATAGCTTAAGATAAATTATATTATTTCCAATAAGCAGCAGTCTTAAGTGATATTATATGTGCTATTTCCACAGTCACCCCAGGGTTAAAAGGGGAGAAATTATAGTTATGTCAATTATTTTAATTTTGCTACTGAATGTGTTATTCATCCATGTTTTAGACATCCGTTTTTTAGAATTATTATGTATATATTTGCTTCTTCCTATTTTTAGTACTACTTTCTTATGAGTTTTAAATAACTGGTTAGTCAAGTCAGAGAGAAAGACAGCAATTATGTGTGAGGATATTTATCCTACCTTATTTTTTGTGTACTTAAGGTTCCTGAATTATTTTTACAACAGCTGAAGTTTCATACTTTTATTGTCATAAAAGGCACAACCAACTTTGAATTTTTAATTTGAGTGGAAATAATAATTGGATTTAACATTAAGTGAATATAATGCATTTTATTTATTCAAATTTTAGTCTGGTTCATCCAGTTTTGATGTACATTCCTCTGTATATAATTCATTGACTAAGTGTAGCCTTCAGTCCAATAATTATTCTGTAATGCTGTTTCAAAAACCTTCCAATTGCATATATTTATCAGTATAGGTCTATTCAAGTTTTTATAGAGATGTAGTTGACCCTGAAATGAAAGGCAAGCTCTCTGAGCATGATATAAGGACATCTTCACAATTTGCTGAATCTTGAAGAATCAGTATATAAAGACAGAATCAATCCTATAAATAAACAATTTTGAGTCATGTTAGATAAGACCAACATTTTGAAATTATGTATTTCAAAATTATGAAAAGTAATAAATGCTTTCCAAAGCAACACGAAAGGACAACCCTGCGCTTTTCTGATCATATGAAACAAGTGTATGTTTAGTCTCCTGGACTCAGTTACTAAATTTTGTTTTGGAGATAATAGATGAGATTTCAACAAAATAAATTTTGTGCATTATTGGATCAGTACAATTGCAAAGGTAAAATATTCAGGGCAGAAAAACATGTTCCTTTTATAACGAGTGATAAACTATATTAGTAAGCCAAGAATATCTTCATTGCCTTTCTCTGTATCTGTATCCCAGAATAAAAATGAAAGCATAAGTTAGCAAGTACACAGTTTTTTTAACATTATAAATTGAATTGTAATTGCCAAGCTACATTTTCTACTGTGATTCTGTAAATTATAGAAAATGACAGTATGTGATGATAGCAGATGACATTAATGAGTTTGAATTCTTAAGTAATAACTTTATAAAGGCAAGGGAGCATTTACATTAAAAATCTCTACTTTAGATACCATGGTATAGTTGTCAGGTTGACCTTGTTTTTTTTTTATATATAACTTATTTTCTCAGAAAGATGACAGTTTCACAGATGTAGTATCAAACTGATTTGGGGTTTTAGAGTTGTGTCCTCATAAAATTCTGTGTTATTGAAAGATAAATCAATTCTAGGGATGAACAAGGCCTGAAACAGAACAGATGTAGCAGCTCCATCTCTTACACTAATAAAATCTATGCCGCCTGCTACTGTGATATTTCAACTGCAGTAGTCAAGAACAAAGCTGGAGAGTCCAAGTAGATGAAGATTCAATATTCTTTCCAGGAGGTAATTTGTAAAATCATTCCAGTGATGATAAAATATTTTTATGGAAACTTCAACAAAATAGACCAGCCATGTCAGTGAGATTTGAGGGACTTGCCTGCTATAACACAATCAAAACCTGGTTTTACTCTAAGTATTATGATGCTATCTTTCTGATTTGGAGACTATTTTTGGAAGCCAATATGCCACAATATGCTTGAAGGTAGCCTCTGTGCTGACAGTTTCATGACTTCTTTTCTTTTCCCTTTGCTTTATTTTGATCTGGGAACATGATACTGTATATCAGCATTCCAAATATCATCCAAAATTAAATCAGAGTCCTAGGCAGAGCTTTCCTCAAAGTTCCAATTTATTAAAAGAGACATGTTGGTACATCTGTGGAAAACCCCACTCTGAAAGCTTCCTGGGTTTCCCCACTCAGTTGAAAGTACATGATCTTGCCCCCACACCCACGTCCATCACATGGTCCAATCTTCCACTGCCATGCTGGCAGTTCCACCCATCCCGTTCCGTTCAGGCTCAGAGGTGTAGAGACAAAGGATGACCTTGGGCTTCTAGGAAGGATTTTTTTTTTTATTTTGACAACAATGCATTCGACTCCTTACTATTCCCCCTCCCAATTCCCTACTAATGAAAAAGCACAGTAAAATGCTTTGAGGAGGAGCTTCCTGGAGGGAATAGCGACCGGCCTCTGAGCTCCGTATTTTATGGGGCTCTTTTTGACGGGCTGGGATTGCTGCCGGTCCTCTTTATGATCTGGAGGACCAGGAACCTATTGAATGACCACCCTGGCTCATTTTAGGACCCAAGTGGTCCCCTAGGGTGGTCGGACAGCCTTGGAGAACGGGGAGAATGTGCTGACCGTTCAACCGAAGGGGAAAGCCCCTGTATGAAATCTGTGGAGAGCCGGGAAATGGCGGCAGGCGCGCTGGAGCGTTGGTTTGTCCTGGGAGGTTGCAGGCGTCGGCGGCGTTGGAGTTGATGATCTGTGAGCAGCGACAACCTGAGGTTTGAGAGCAGCGACGCCCTGAGTGGCGAGGGAAGCGATGGCGACCCGAGCGAGGGACGGCGGGGGGAGGAGGCGGCGGCATCCCGAGCAGCGGCGACCCGAACGGCGATCGGGGACGCTAAACATCGGATCCCTGACCTGCCACGAGCCCCGGATTTACCGGAGGCCTGGCAAAGGCCTGGCAAAGGACATGCAGAGACCGAGCCAGGCTCGAGACGCTGGAGACCGGCGGGAGGCTGGAGGAAAGACCATAACTCGGCTGGAGCGGCGTTGGGGCTTGGAATGGCTGCTGGGAGTCGTTGATCCTCCCCTCACCCACCACGGACCATCTGCTAGCCCCTTACATCAATCTTCCAACCAGCTTAACATCCCCCCATCGAGGACTACTAGCACTTATCCATCTCTTCTCATCCTGGAGTCCTGGCTGTTAACCAATTCTGGTTCCTAAGGCATTTATGCCCAACATCATCAGCACCCAGAACAATCTCAGGCCCTGTTGAAACTATAATTCATCACGTATTTGAGGTCTGACCTCATTCTACTGCGGGAGTCCCCCCTCTCGCAGGCATAGCCCTCCGCCCTTTCGAGGGCCCACCTTGATGACGGATTTATTAATCCAGAAAGGTGGAGGAAGCGGAGACTCAGGGGGTTTTTATGTAAATGTTTTTTAACTGTTTTAGGGGGTTCCAGGGTGGGGGGAAGGGTTAACCAGGCCAAGAATGGGGGTAGGGCCAGGCGAACAGGTGGGGCCGGGAGGGAAGTGAGCGGAGTGGGGGAGGGGAAGGAGAATGACGTTCCTGTAGGGGGTGCTTTTATTCCAACAGTCGTAGGGAGGGGCGGATGTGATGACAGACGGAGATCCTGTAGTCGGTTGGGAGACCGTGGCCGCTGGACATACCCGGTCATCTGTACCAACACCCGCATTCTAGGTGGCCAGGACTTACAGAGCCAGGGTCTGAGGCTGATGGTGTGCAACGCAAGGTCTGCCGTCAATAAGGCCCCCCTCATCTACGATTTGATCTCGGAGGGGGAGCCGGACCTTGCAGGGATTACGGAGACCTGGTTGGGCCACAAGGGGGGCTTACCCCTCGTGGAAATGTGCCCACCAGGATACCATGCATTCCATCAGCCCCGGGCCCGGGGTAGGGGTGGCTGGGTAGCGGTAATTATACGGGAAGGTCTGGAACAGCGAGAATTCACTGTGCCACAGATATCCGGGTGTGAGTCTCTTGGTGTGAAATGGGGCCCAGGGAGTCAGTTGGGCCTGCTGATTGTATACTTGGCTCCTCGCTATACATCAGTGGCCCTGCCAGAGCTCCTCGAGATGATCGCAGGGATGGCGGTTGAGACCCCCAAGCTACTAGTTATGGGGGATTTCAACCTGCCGTTGGCGGGCGAGTCATCCGAGGTGGCTCGGGAGTTCATGGCTTCCACGACAGCCATGGACCTGACCCAAATAATTCAGTGCCCCACACACGAGGGAGGCCACACGCTGGACCTTATCTTTGTCTCTGGCCAGTGGAAGAGTGATCTGGGAATAGGGGATTTAGTTATTGCACCCCTGTCATGGTCAGATCACTCGCTTCTCCGGCTCGACTTCCCAGGCGCTACCCCCCATCGCGGGGAGGCGGAACCAGAAGGTCCTAGATGGTTCCACCCCAGGCGACTGATGGAACCTGATAGGTTCCAGACGGAGCTTGGGCCACTTCCTGTAGCCCTGACCCGCTCCCGGACGGAGGACCTGGTGGCTGCATGGAACAATGCGGCGGCCGGGGCCTTGGACCGGGTTGCGCCTTTGCGGCCTCTCCGGTGGCAGCGAACCACCCTGGCCCCTTGGTTTACCGAGGAGCTAAAAGTGATGAAATGCCACAAGAGACGCCTAGAGAGCAGATGGAGATCCTCTCGCTCCGAATCTGACCGAACACAGGTAAGAGCCTACTTACGGGCCTACCTTGTGGCATTAAGTGTGGCCAAGCGTCGATACTGCACCACCCTTATTGCGTCCGCAGAAAACCGCCCTGCCGCCCTGTTCCGGGTGATCCGCTCCCTCCTTTCACAGAGGCAGCGAGAAGCGCCCCCTGCAGGGTAGAGCAGAGGAATTTGGGGAATATCTGCAGGACAAAATCGCTCAGATCCGGAGTGAATGGGTCTCCCTCAGTGATCCAGGGGAGACGTCAGAGGCCAGCCTTGAGGGTCCATTCTGGGAGGAGTTTGACTCTGTTGCCGCCGAAGATATGGACAGGTTACATGGGCGACTGCGGGCCACCACATGTTTATTGGACCCGTGCCCCTCTTGGCTTATACTGGCAGCCTGGGAGGTCACACGAGGCTGGCTCCAGGGACTAGTGAACGCTTCGTTGAGCGAGGGGTCCTTGCCGGCCGTCTTGAAAGAGGCGGTGGTGAGGCCCCTACTTAAGAAGCCTTCTCTGGACCCAGCAGAGTTAGCCAATTATCGTCCTGTCTCCAACCTTCCCTTCCTAGCGAAGGTTGTAGAGAGTGTGGTGGCGCAACAGTTCCCTTGCCACCTGGAGGAAATTGATTATCTAGACCCACGCCAGTCTGCTTTCCGGCCCGGCCACAGCACGGAGATGGCTTTGGTCGCGTTGGTGGATGATCTCTGGAGGGCGAAGGATGGGGGCTGTTCCTCCATCCTAGTCCTGTTAGACCTCTCAGCGGCTTTCGATACCATCAACCATGGTACCCTATTGCATCGGCTGGAGGGGCTGGGGGTGAGAGGCACCGTACTGCGGTGGTTCTCCTCCTACCCCTCCGGTCGGACGCAATGCGTGTTGGCAGGGGAGCAGAGGTCGTCCTTGAGGCCACTCACGTGTGGGGTGCCACAGGGGTCGGTCCTCTCACCTCTCCTGTTCAACATATACATGAATCCGCTGGGCGAGATCATTCGAGGGTTCGGGGTTGAGTATCATCTGTATGCCGATGATACTCTATTATACATCTCTACCCCGAACCACCCCAACGAAGCCGTCGAGGTGATGTCCCAGTGCCTGGAGGCCGTACGGGTCTGGATGGGTGACAACAGACTCAAGCTTAACCCTTCCAAGACGGAGTGGCTGTGGCTACCGGCGCCCCGCTTCAGCCAGTGTGTTCCATCTCTGGCCATTGGGGGCGAACAACTGCCCCCCGTGGACAGGGCGCGCAATTTGGGCGTCTTCCTAGATACCCGGCTGTCGCTGGATGACCACGTGATGGCCATGGCTAGGGGGGGCGTTCCACCAGGTTCGCCTGGTGCACCAATTGCACCCCCTGCTGGAGCGGGACGCCCTGCGCACAGTCACCCATGCCCTGGTGACGTCTCGCCTGGACTACTGCAATGCTCTCTACATGGGGCTCCCCTTGAGATGCACCTGAAGGCTGCAGCTGGTCCAGAATGCAGCCGCGCGAGCAATTTTGGGGAGTTCTAGGTACTCCCATGTAACACCGCTCTTGCGCGAGCTACACTGGCTACCTGTGGCTTTTCGGGTGCGTTTCAAGGTGTTGATTATCACCTTTAAAGCGCTCCATGGCTCAGGACCTAGTTATCTGCGGGATCGCATCCTACCCCATACATCCCTGCGACCAATCCGCTCACACAGAGAGGGACTCCTCCGGATACCATCCTCTAAGCAATGCCGGCGGGCGGTGCCCAGGAGTAGGGCCTTCTCTGTGATGGGCCCAACCCTCTGGAATGACCTCCCCCCTGATATTAGAATCATTGCTGATCTCCGCTCCTTCCGTAAGAAACTCAAGACCCACCTGTTCCAATCATCTGGCCTGGCCCAATTACAATTACAATCATAATCATAATCATAATTTAATCCCCGACCTTCCTGGCCGGTATTTTGTATTTTATATTTTAAATTTTAAATTCTGGGGTATTTTAATTGGTTTTAATTACTAGCTAATTTCATGTTCATTGTACAGACTTTGTTTAATTTGTTTCTCTGTGATTTTGTACTTCCGTTGTTTATAGTGCACTTTATTCCTGTCTGTACACCGCCCCGAGTCCCCTTGGGGAGAGGGGGCAGTTTATAAATCGAATAAATGAAATGAAATGAAATGAAATAATAGAGAATGTGACAGGCCAAAGTTCCTAAAATGAACCGTCTGCAGGCCTGACATGATATTTAGGAAGAATGGAAATTAGGGATGCATTGCAGACTGCTTTAGTCTTAAATTCCCTAATGTATCTTTGCAAAAGTCATATATCTCCTTAGTGTCAATCTTCCCATTTCTTTTCCCAGCTCCTACCCACCTAGCATTTCAAAAGCTTGCAAATGCAAGTAGATAAATAGATGCCACTTTGGTGGGAAACTAACAGTATTCCATGTGTCTTTGGCATATAGTCATGTTGGGCAAATGATTACAAAAATGTCTTCAGACATTGCTGGCTCCTTCAGCCAAGTAACTAAGATGAGCACCATGCTTTAGAGTTGAACATGACTAAACAGGGAAACCTTTACCTTTATCTTTTTGTTGTAAGGGATAAAAAAAGAAAGGGATATTCCCAGTTTATGATACTTAATTATCAATTAATAGATTGAATTTTCTATAAGGGGATTTAACTAATTCCCATTCCTGGGCCCAAGAGTGGAATACCTGAAATGTGGTTCATCCTGTTTATCAATTTATAATCAATTGTTTCATTATACTAACTAATAATTCCTGTAATCTTAGCAGATTCACATATTAAGTGCCTGATTTTCTCCTTTGGTTTACCTGTTCCCTTTTATGACAACACAGAGTAATAGCAAAGAAACTCAGTATAGGTTTAATCACAAATACTGAAACAGCAAGAAAGCAATTTTGCATTAATGTATTAAAAACCTAAAAAAAAGCATGTACAGTATGTGTTCCAGACTCAAGTGAATTGGTCAAACTGACCTTGTCTTATTTCTTTGTCAGCATGACACCAATCTATTTTACCACAATCCATCTATATTGTCTCTTCCTATGCTTAGGTTTTATATGAGGTCATTGAGTTGTTCTGGAATTCCTATTTGTATAAGTGCATTCCATAGCTTGTTATGATTGATACAAGCAAAATAAAAAAAATACTCAATGAAGCACATTATTGATTTCTTTTTAGTATTCTTTGGCTTATTCAATTATTCAACATGCAGCAGCAGTAATATATCTTGTTCCTTTTTTTCTGAAACCAGTTGAACACCTGGCAGTTTTCCTTCCATGTAAACTTCTATTTTGCTTCCCATGATTCTAAACATTTGTTTTTATGTGAAGCTAAGAATATTGTATAATAGTTTGCATAGTTTCTTAAGAGTTATTTTTTGGTATTTATATGTTGCCTAGCCTCTTCCAATCACTTCGCTACTATGTCATCCCAAGATACGCTGGCATAGTTTGGTTTCAATCTTAATGATTCACCTTCTGTTGCTTGTTGTATTTCCTCAGATTACATTCATCCATGTATGTTACAACTTGGCAATGCCTAGAATTATCATCTAACATCATATTTTAATACTAAAATTTCTTGCAAGTAGGGAATATCTTTTAAAGCAAGGGTATCAAACTTGATTTCATTGAGGGCCACATCAGGGTGGTGTTTGACCCTGATTGGTGGGTGTGGCCAGAGTGGGTGTGGCTAGCTTAACATCACTCATGTCAGGAGCACCTATGGTGGCCTGAGCACTCTGCTAGTGAAAACAGGCTCCCAAGCTCCGTTTCCGGTTGCAACAATCTCCTGAAATCCTCTGCCAGAAAAAATGAAGCTCCATTTCTGCTGGCAGAGGCACTGTGGCCAATCCTTTGCTATTTCCACGGCAGCCCCATAGGCCAGATCTAAACACCCCACTGACTGGATCTGGCCCACAGACCTTGATTTTGACAGCCCTGTTTTAAAGTATCATAGATGTTGACATCTCTACTGTATAGAATTTCAGTATACTCCTTCCATGTTAGTTTGATTTTCTTTGAATCAGTTATTGTCTATTCACTGGTATCCTTTAGCATACTAATTTGAGATTTAAACTCAAATTTGTGCTCACAGATAAATTCTTTGTAAAAAATTCCTTGCTTTTCTCTGTATGTTTCGATCTTCAGCTTTATTCAGATTGTATTATAATATGTCTTCTTGTCTCTTCTAACAGGTTTCTAAAATCATTTGTTTTGTAGTATTTCTTTTGGTTTGACTTCTCTTCTTGAAAATTCCTGCTATCTCTTCTAACATCCTTTTGGATTTTTTTTTTTTTTGGTTCCTTGGGTTTTTGCAGTCTCTTTTTAAATTATCTGTAATGAATTCTTTCATTTATTCAAAATCAAAGTACTGGTTCCCTATCAATGAGTTTCAGAACTTCAAAAGGATTCATATTCTCTTTGAAAATGGTGGATATGTGCTCAGTATCATATAATGGACTTGGCTTTGTTCTTCTGCTTTACCTTGACTTAGAATCTGCACATGATCAGTTTTTTATCTGTTCCACAGTCAGCTCTTGGCCACATCTTTGTAGTTACGACTAAGTTCTTCTACCCCTTTGTACCAATCACAAAATACATTTATGTTCATTCCAATGATGGCTATATATACATTGTCTTGGTTGTTGGAAGATTGTCTACTTGACACTCTGGAATTGAATGAAGAATTAACAGAAACTGATAAATCATTCTCCTGCTTCATTATGTTGTTCTAGGTCATAAAATCTAATTAAATTTTCCTCCTTCCTCCTTAACATTTTCAAATATCAAATTCTAGTCTACAACCACAAGCAGTATATCTTGCTAGCAGGTTCTTAATTTCAGATTGAACTTGACCATATAATTTGTCAACTTATTTTTCTTCTACATCAATGATTAGAACACAAACTTGGATAGCTGTCCTACAAAAGAATTGCCCATGACATCAATTGATATTATTATAATTGATTATATCGTATCCAGGTGCTGTCTTTGCTATAGGCTTCTTTGTTATGAAAGCAACACCATTCTTTCTTAGGTCTTCCTCAGTAGCATCAGGTCACCTTTGACCTGACCCCCTCATCTATTGTAGCACTATATCATCCATCACTTTGTATTAGCTGTAATTTCTTTATAAAACATAGGAACACTTTACCAATGCTTTCATATGTGCAATTAGAAGTGATGTCTTGGAGATCACTTCTGGTTCCTGCTGGCGATGGACGTGCTGTCTGCCGCTAGTCTCCTCTGTTGGTTCCGTAAGGAGCACAGGGGCCCTTGGAGGGGTCTTCTGCCAAAGGGTGGCTCGCTGAAACCCCCCAGAAGCGGTGGCAGCCGGTGGGGTGTTTTCAGCCTCGCCTAGGAGCCGGGGAGTGGAGGGGGGGTTGGAACAGCTTCGGGCTGTCTGCCCCTTTGCTGAATGGGCTCTGGGAGGAAGGAGTTTATCCAAGGAAGAGCAGCTGAATGCTGGTGGTGGGGGAGCCATCATGATCTCCTTAATCGTCATTAAAGGATAGGCAGCAGACTACTGTGAGTTCGTGTTCAACTTATTTGAAACAACATTAGAGGGGGGGGTGTTTCTTCTCTTTACACCCCCCCCCCCTTGGATTAAGCGGCATTTGAACTATCTCTCTATATATTGGAATGGAGAGAGAACAAAGGCTGACTCATCACTTGAGCTACCTATGTGAGGAAGATTGTTATCACAATTGCAAGAGATGATTGCTGAGCTGTCTTTTTTTAAAAAAACTTTATGGAGATCTCCGTTCTTCTCCCTGTGAAAGGAGGAGCCAAGATGGCTCACTTCCGCCTTTGTTTTTGCACTTACAAATGAAGTCTGCCTTTTGAAACTACCTTCAAAAAAAAAAACACCTTTGGTATTGTTTTATTACCCTCTCTGAGGGAGACCGGGACCCCCCCCCCGTTACGTGGTCTTCCTGGGCTTTGATTATTTGACTTCCCCCTTTCTGGTGTGCCTTGGTGCTTTGGAACTGTGAAGGAGAATTAACTCTTCGCTTTCAGATTTGCCTGCCTCCTTGGCTGCGCAATCCGCTGACGCCATTTTTTTTGTAAAAGACTTATATACATCTCTGAACTTAGACAAATGGGGCATAAGAAACCACCAACGGGCAAGTCATTTTCGGCTCCTGCATCTGCCACCTCCAATCCAAGCATGCAGCAAACGAAAATTACTTCATTGTTACAACAAGAAGGGTCTGGAGAGAGCCCAAAAGAGCTATCTGTTACCCAAATGTTTCAAGAAATTATGAGGGGTCAAAATGAGTTGAAAAAAGAGGTGACAGATCTCAAAGATGAACTGAGAGATGTTAAACATCATATTTCAGAAAACAAACAGAGAATTGTGGTGTTGGAGGAGGGTGCAGCTGGGCTGGGGGAGGAGGTTAAGGCAATCTGGAAGGGAAATGTACACCTGGAAAACTTTATGTCAAAAATAGAATTTGAAAGAATATCCTTTTTTTCTCAGATACCAGAACCTACCAGAGACAGAAAATGAAGACCTTAAGGATATTATGATTACAATTTTAGCAGAATACATTAAGAGAGACAAAGAACAGCTGTGGTGGGATATGGATCTGGTTTACAGGATTAATTCAGCATATGCTAGAAGTCATAATGTTCCAAGGGAGGTACATGTTAAATTTCTCAGGAGGACCACAAGGATGAAGTTTTTGGGGCCCAAAGGAAGGTACCACTAAAATATAAAGATAAAGAAATCACCATTCTTAAGCAAATTCCGAAAAAGACAAGAGAAAGAAGGAGGAAGTATTCCTCCTTAGCAAAGAAATTATATAATGAAAGAGTTTGGTTCAGATGGTTATTGCCAGAGGGAATGTTGATCTTTTGGGAGGGAAATAGAATTAGAATTAATACAGTGCAGGAGGCTGAAGCCTTCATTAAAAAACATTTCTCCCTCGTAGAAGACGAACACAGGGAAAGTAGTGAAAAGGGTAGCAAGGTACAAGATATGAAAGGGGGGGGCTGTGGCTTCACCTGGGGACAGGGAGGAAGGAACAATATTGAAAAGGCTCAGGTCACAAAAATAAAAGTATTTGAAATATTTGTAATTGTTGATATACTAGAAAGTGACAAAGGAAAATGATTGAACACATGGTTGATACAATGTAGAATAAGATTCTGTTTTTTGCTTATCTTTTATACGTTGTTTTTAATATTGTAAAAATTGTGAGATTTGGAGGGATTTCTACCACTAGCGTGGGAGCTGCCAAAATTTTATATGTACCCCTTTACCTTTTCCCATAAATGTTTAAAAACCAATAAAATTTAAAAAAAAGAAATGATGTCTTTACCATGTCCCAAAAGTGATAAACTATATCCTGCTTCTTCATATGTTGTTGTGGTCCAGTGTTCTGTAAATGCCTCTTTGCTTTATCTAGACAGTTGGAGTGCTCTTCATGACCTAGATGATATAATGACTTCATACATTCCTAGTGATTTTTGCTCATCCCTTTCACAAATAGTCCCACTACCAGCCTAAGTAAATAACATAGTAGGACTTAGGAGAGTGTAGGAGGGAATGCCAATGTTTAGGTAAGTGATGCAAGTGCTGCAATCTACCTGCCACAAACCCTCCTACTTCAGAATTATATCATACATTCATGAAGAATTCCCATTGAGAAATTTAGTCTGAACTAATCATAATTGGCCATTGCTGTAGTTCCATTTATATATATTGTGTGTGTGTGTATATATATATATATATATATATATATATATATATATATATATATATATATATATATATATATATATATATATATATATATATATATATATATATATATATATATATATATATATATATATATATATATATATATATATATATATATATATATATATATATATATATATAGAGAGAGAGAGAGAGAGAGAGAGAGAGAGAGAGAGAGAGAGAGAGAGAGAGAGAGAGAGAGAGTTAACATTATCCCTCCTTTATTTGACTATATCCTGTATCATATCATTTCCCCCCCTAATAATCAAGACTTAACTGAATCTTACTTAATTCTTTTTTTTATTAACCTTTATATATAATCCAAAAGGATTTCTAATCTTCCTTTCATGGGTACCATTCAATATTCATATCCAATTATTACTTATCATAACACTACACATTGTATACATTGTTATCATTATCAATTATTTATTTAACTATATCTATTATCACTAAATTTCACTAAGTTTAACTAGTTTTAAATTATACTCTTCCATCTATCAGCCTGTATTTCTCCAGTAGCAAAACAGTCTATCTTCTGCCATTTGTGGTGTTAGTCCTCTAATCATCTCTTTAATCAACTTTCTATGGACTCGTCTTAGCAACTCCTTGCTTATAAAATATCTATTGTTGGTAGTGTTATCAATGATATTGCTAATAAAATTTATTTCTTTAAATCCATAAATTCTTTTGTTTCTTCTTCTTCTTCTGTATCTTGCCATCTGGGGTAGATTTCCCCTCCATTTAATTCCTCTTTCAGTATTCCACTCTTTCCATTTTCAGAGACCAACCAATCACCATAAATATCAGCAAATTTAATTTCTTTATATTCATTTTCCTCTTCAATTTTTAGGATTTTAACCACCACTTTTTCCACTTGATAAACATCTCCAACTTCTTCATCATATTTTACTGTTAGATGCTCTAAGTCTTCCAACTTCTTCTCTATCCTCTCATGTGTTTCATAATTTCTGTATTTCTGAGAATATATTTTGCAGACTTAAAGTTTCTTTCTGCTGCTGAAATTGTGCCATTATCTCCAGCTAACAAACATTGCTGCTCTAGCTTGGAAGGTTTTAACAGGATTAAGCATAGATTCACAATAACATTTCATTTTCACTTTTCTCTGGTTAAAGATATACTTCAAAGGGACATCTGTATTCTTTTCTTCTTATCACTCTCTATATAGAAGCAGTGAGACCTTGGAGTGCCAAGCCAGGATAATCAGTGAGAAAAGTAAGAGTGTTTCATTTCCAATACACAAACCTCCAGCCCCCGAGTCGCAGTGTTATTGTTGCAATTTTCATTGTTTCTTTTTGTATCTTTTTTTGTATTTCAAGTTTTAAAAAGTCCAATTCTTGAATGAGTTAGAAGAACAACCACAGTAATGAAAGAGGAGAATTTGAGTTCATACGTTACAAAGAATAATAAAGGAAAGGAAAAAAGAAGAAGAAAATTTAATCCATTCCTTTTAAAAGGCTTGCATAAATTCCATCCTTGAAGATAGCATTTAAACAGTAAGATTTGGACCCACTGTCCAAAACCATTCCAAACTTAATTCTGCCGCTTATTTCTTCTGTTCTCCAATTTAAATTAATTTTAAGTTTTTTATAGGCAGTCTCTTTTAAAATGGTAAAAATTCCTCACCAGCTGGTAACACTTTCTCTTTCTGAATCCTTCCATTTTGGAGCCGCCCCGACTTCATCAGCTTAATGGCTGGATTTTTTGTTGCCGGCTTGAAGAACTTATCTTGGATCGATCAGGGACTTTGCGATGTCCCTGAGATCAGCAAGACATATTCTTCCTGTTCACCGTCTCTGCGGGATGGTTTAGGTCCATTTGGACAACCCAGCAGCAAAAGTATCGACTGCGATCTTAGAGCATTGAGATCGCACATCATCTCATCGAGACTTCGGCTCCTTCCTCTTGCTGTAGTTTCATTTTTCTCGGTTATGTTACATTACAATATCACATCCATTTTTTTCAAGGAATAATTTAAAAATGCACAAGATGCGAAGTTTTTTGTCAATAGGTACAAATCACAATGAGGCAGACAATACTTAGGCTACAAAAATGTAGGTGTTTACTTTTTTATTGTTGCCTTGTTCTTATAGAACAAAGCATTTTAAAAGTTGCTGTTCTATATGGAGGATTATGGAAGTGTGATTGTGGATAAACTTTTGTATTGACAAAATGAAAGTAGAGGGCTAATATTTTATGAACAGGTTTTGAGTACCCAAACAGTGTTGCATTAATTCTAGCACATGCTTCCTTTTTCATATGTTACATCCCAAGCAAACATATTCTGTAATTTCTGGATAACAATCTCCACTTTTTAGAGAGTGATCTTAAACTTTATTAGAATATATCGTGTCAGTAGAAATTTCACCTTCTCTTCTCAGAGGTGGCAACTATGTTAGAGCTTAATATGCTTTCTTGATCATTAATAAATTGCCTGAAGCAAATACAAGACATCTTTAGCTACTAACTTAGATTAGCTGATAATAGATATTAGCAACAGAGCAACCTAATGCTAGAAACTGCTTTTTCTTGCTTCCTTTGTTGCTTCCTTCCTTTGTTTCCCAACAAGCATAAATATAATACTAATAAATGTTATTCTAGGATGGCTGAAG
The DNA here is from genome assembly GCF_964273705.1 of Natrix helvetica. Taxonomy (NCBI): domain Eukaryota; kingdom Metazoa; phylum Chordata; class Lepidosauria; order Squamata; family Natricidae; genus Natrix; species Natrix helvetica. Next base: position 132,789,820 of record NC_138549.1, read on the forward strand.
ATACAGAAAAATATTATGTCAATGCTATCTTTAATTAGAGGTCTAGAAGTCATTCACACATACCCTTATACATCATATGTGTTTGTGTATGTGAGATATTTAAGAAAGATACTTTTAAAACTCTAAACAGGAACAGTGTGATAAAATAAGGCTATGCGTGTTCCTAAAATAATGACATAATTCAGAACTTGTACTGAAATAAGCAAGCACATATATGCTATTCATTAAAGCATTTGGTATTTCTTCAGGCTTCCATATAAATATGTGCCTGATTTAAGACTTACCCTGAGTTAATGAGCCAGCTTAATAAAACAGACAATTATAACAAAAGCAATGAGGTCACTTTGCAATATAGACACTTTCTTTGGTCGAATCCTGAGTTTTAGTGAGCCTGAAACACACAGGGAATTCCCCCAATTCCAACTTCCTGGATCTAGCATGATTGAACATTTGCTCCAAAATAAAGTCAACCATAAGTATTAAAATTTGTAAATGTGTGCAGTTTCAATGCATGCACACAAAAGCTGTGACCACAGCAGTGCTCTCACCTTCTTTCAGGCTTTATCTCCTTCAGGTGATGCTGGACCATGGAAGTAAGCTAGAGTGGAGAATAACATTTTTGTGTGGTGGTGAAAATTTTAGAGATGTTCATACTAACCTTGTGATAAAGAGAAAGGAGAACTATTAGCTTCATGACAGATTGTCATTCAGAGATCATTTTGTTCCATTTTGTTACACTGGAAGAAAAGTTCTTGGATGAATTCCTTAGTTTCACTCTGGAACAGTTTGAAGCTAAATATAATTCTGTTGTTATAGATAAAGTAGATTTTAAATGAATAGGAACTATTATTATCAGGTTCTGAGATTTTAACAAAATTAAATTGACTTGCCAGTATGAACAAGAAAAACCATAAGCAAGCAAAAAAAGCCAAAAGGTCATCTTAAATGATAATAATAGATCACTTCACTGACCTTGGCTTTTAGCTGCCTGACCCTAATTAGCAATTGGATTGTAGCTGAAGGAAGCAGCAAGATTTTCTCAACCATGCAAATTCCAAGCAGAGTTTTATAATTTGCCATTTAGTTTGAGAACAGATATATCTGTCTGAGAGGAAAGAAATATAAATGTCCTTGAAGGAATATGTGCATATTTAGCTGTTTTCACAAGAGATATCTTAAATTACTCAATACAATGAAAAATCAATATGTAGTTTAAAAACAATTTATGTATTAACTTACATTAAAATGTAATATATTCCTAAGTGGATAGTAGAAGGAACAGTATTAACAGGATTTTTGATGATTTCTTAATATCTCTACCCTAATTAAAATCAAGTGAGCTCTTCTGTTGTTGATTCTGGGAATGTATATTTGAGTGGGATTATTGCTTTATGCTGGGTGCCATGAGTCTTATGTTGTGGTTGTATGCTTGTACGATGATAGATAGATAGATTAGATTAGATTAAATTAGATTAGATTAGATTAGATAGATAGATGATAGATAGATAGATAGATAGATAGATAGATAGATAGATAGATAGATAGATGATGGATGGATGGATGAATGGATGGACAGACAGACAGACATTGTTGTAAACCATGAAACATTAAAGATGGATATAAAACTGAAGAGCTTAAGAGGTAGTGAGCACCTGTTATACTTTCCAGACCATTGTAAGCTAAAGACCAATTTCTATTTGAAGTGAATTATATATTATCCTAGCTTCAAGAGGCCTTTCTCTAATTCAGAGAATTAGACTAGGATTTTGAACTGTTCACACTTGTCCCTGGAAATAACTTTCTAATTGGATTGTGCATTTATTTATTTAAATTTATTGGCTAACCAACTCTAGTGGATTCTAGGCAGTGTACAAAATTTATCAACAGCTAAAGATAATCAAACAGACATTCCAGACTAAAATAATGACACTTTAAAAAAAATAAGATATATTTCTCTTTTTTGTCAAACCCTCACATATATAAGTTCTTCAGCAGCAAAATTTAATATTGATTCTGATATGATATACTACATGGATATCACTTTGAAGGAAGAGAATAAAAATTGCTTAGATTTGATTTTTTTTTACCATGCATTGATCAAGAATGCATGACGTCACTCCCTACCCACATCCAGCCCACCTTGTTCTGTTACATATTAAAAGTGGTGTTTTTTTTACTTGTGCTGCTTTAGATTGGGCTATCTGATTACCTGTTTCTCATATATCTTCACTCCAACTAGCTACCGTGTAGTTTGGTGGAAATGCCTACTCTTCTGCAGTCACTAATTGCTGCTCTCTGAAACCAATTTGTCTTCCTTTCCCTTTTTACAAATCTATGATGAAACAGTGAACAAGGGCCATCTAATACAAAGAATGAAAATAGCAAAGGGTCTACTCTTGTCCTCTTCTAGCCCAAGTAGCACAAGCAAGGAAGAATGGGGGTGATTTTTTTTTTCTTTTTTAATCAGAGAGTGAATCCACTAATTAGGGCTAATGATAAATGTGTCCAGACAGCACCTCAAGCACCTCTTGGGCCAAAGCATTTCTTAAACCAACTTCATTTCCTGCTATCTTATGTACAGGATGCAACTAGCATAAGGATAACAGGAGGAAGAAAACCAATAAAACTCCATGTATATAGGTAGGAATTTTATGTGCATCAACCTCCAAGAGTCATTTGGTTGGGTGTCAGGCCTGAAGCCATCTTTTCTTTTGGACCTCAGGCCTGCTACACTTTCTATTATTTTACTATGCATTTTCTATTATAGGAAAATGGAAGGGGGAATTATATGGAGTTTGTTGATATATAGCCATAACAACTTCTTTCTAGAAAGCCAAGGTAATCCTTTGTCTCTGCACCTGGCTGGAACTGGATGGATGGAACTGCCAGCATGGAATTGAAAGATTGGACCATGTGATTGACTTGTGGGTGTGGGGGAAGGATCTTGAACTTTCATCTGGGTGGGGAAACCAGGAAGCTTTCAGACTTGGGTTTTCCCAAATGTGCCAACATGGCTCTCTTAATAAATTGGAACGTTGAGGAATCCTTTGCCTTGGACTCTGATTTACTTTTGGATGCTATTTGGAACCTTGACATTTGGCAGCTAGAAGGAAGGAAGAACCCTACATTTGGTTCTGAGACATAGTCATCTGTTCTGACCCCCCCACCAACACACACTCCGAGCCACAGATAAGTTACCGGATTTATTTACAGACAGACAGGTTCTTGGCAGCCATCCAACACAAATAAGCCTTCATAACAACTCGGCACTGATAAGCATTGGCAGCAATCCAGCCTGCCATGCTCACAAGACTGTTCTCCCACATTAGTTCATGCGTTGACTTCTGCAAAAGGTGTGTGCACAAGCAGTCCTTTTATAGTCTGGAGAGGAGTCTAATTATCATCAGCTGAGTGCAATTACCTTTTGTAACTGTGCAATTGCTCCTGACGCCTATTAGCCCTTCGGTGGTGAGCATCCAACAACAACTCACTGCTGACGTCTGACTCACTGTCCCTTTTCTTCTCCCCACTGCTCCAAGGCATGACATCAGGAGCACACTCCCTTTGGCTTTCACTACTGCTCCATGCCTCAGGCGCCTCCTGGTGGCCAACCAGCCTCTCTGATCCCTGCTCGGAGTTGGAACCCTGTCCAGGGTCCTCCACATCCTCTAGAGCCGAGTCATAGGGACCCTCGCTGTGGGAGTCTGGTGGCAGCTCCAACGGCTCCTGCTGGGCCATCATATTATAAAAAGACAAAGAAAGCATATTGGAAATCCTCATTTTAGACATTTTAGTACACTGGGTATTTTATATCCTAGCAAGTCTTCTTTCAAAATAAACCGTCTATGATTTACAGTATGTTTTTATCATTATTAGAAAAATAACTGTACCTACTTATGGCAAATAGTAAATTATATTCCAATGATTCCGGGATGAGCTGACCAAGGGAAAGGATTCAAAATACTGTTAGTATGTGTTCCCAAAATAGGATATTATTAATTTTTAAAGAGCTAAGTATTTTTATTTCTTCTCACACTTCTTTTCCCATCTCTCTGAATTTACTTTCATAAATATATCTTAGGGCTATTTAATGAAGCCAAAATATCTGATAATTTTTCAGAAGTGGCTGCCAATCCATTGAGACAATCTCAACACGCAGTTTTATGTTTTATTTCTCCAGGCTAGATTCCTTTTCTCTCTCTCTGCCTTTTAAAATTGAAACAAGATGAATATTTTATTTTATTTATGTAAAACATTTGTGAGCCACAAATCATTTGTAGCACAGAGCAGAGCAGAGCACTTCTGTCCATCTGCACACATAGGAATATGACAATGGACTTTTTAAGACAATGGCTTATAAAATCAATTTCTCCCCAAACCCATTTTTAAAATTAGAGATAATGTTATCTCACATTCACATTTTCTCTTCATATTTTTGTTCTTCATTAATTCTCTCAGACTTTTATTATAATCAAATCAATCTTTTTGCTAGATTTACTTTCCTTCCTTTGCCATGTGTTCATGTGGATAAAATTATCCTTAATCTACATGTGTGGAATGAATGCATCTTTTTCTAAGCAGATATTTATCCATATGGTTTCAAATGGCCCAGTTGTTTTTGTGTGTTCACCTGTTTCATTCCCACTGATCCATTTTATCCAGAACAATTTTATTTTTGTTTTGGAATGCATTTCTTCAGAATGTTTTACAGTTTTCCCAAAATTCATATCCAACTCTTACATTGATGCATACAACATCACTAAAGTATGCACTATATTTGCACACATTTATAACATTGTTGATGAAATTAATTCAGTTTTCACTTTTCTCCTTCTACTTATAATTAAATCTACTTCTTTGCTTCCCTGCCTACAATAATTAAATCCATTCCAACCATACCACCTTCATTTAAAACCATTAATCCTTGTCCTTTCTTTACATTGTACAAACACACAACACATATTTGTTCCATTTCTGCATTCATATTCTTTATAATTTACACCTGGTATTCCAAAACACAATCTCCCATAAGCCATTATTACTGCAGATAGGCCCTTAGATATTAAATCCTAGAAATGAAAGACTTGAAGGTTACAAAAACATACTAAGAAATGGGAGTAGTAGAAGTATTTCTGCTGAAATGACATGCCTGAAAGTTGGAAAATTGTTGAAATTTATGTGTGCTTCTTCACTACACAGAAATACTTTCTCAATGACTAACCCATCTATCTGTAAAGAAGACCTGATCCAGGGGTGTTTTAAGGGATTATTATTATATACTTTATTCATTAAACATGAAACTCAATCAACTGAACATTCAATAATGCATTGTTGTTGTTGTTGTTGTCGTCATCATCATCATCATCATCATCATCATCATCATCATCATCATCATCATCATCTTTGGTGAGATTCACAGCCTTTGGGGCTGGTTGGATCTAGGAACTGTTAAAGTAACGTTGGAGAATATAAGCTGTTCCAAGTAGGGTGTTTTTTTGTAGAATCTGAATGTTCAAGTCTGATAAATTATTATTATTATTATTATTGTTGTTGTTGTTGTTGTTGTTGTTGTTGTTGTTGTTTTGTTTTGTTTTTAGGTATGGGAAAGAAAACTATCCAACAAATGTTATTTTCATTTCTTTCCTCAATTGACATTTTGTGTGCTCTCAATTTTCACATCAGTAGATGAAAAGGGAGGAAAATAGTAAAATAAGCCATTGCCCACACTTTGAAGAGCTGACATACATCCTGTCCTTTCAGCTGAAAGAAAGAAAGTATATAATTTATTCTTTGTGGGTTTTTTGCTTCAAAAATCTATAATATTTCAAGGACTGACAAGAATGCACTTGAACAAGCACCGTGTTATCAATATATTTATTGAGAAAGAATCATCTGTGGGTGTTCTGTATCCTAGAGAGCTGGCATCTCCAGCTGATGTCTTTCGACAGTTTGCCTTGAATCTTGAATCCCAATATATGTTCCAAGCGATCCCACCCATGCAAGGTTACCTATATTTACTAATTTAATCTATGTAGAAAAGGCAGGCATGTTCAGAACAGTTTTTTTATAATTCTAGTAAAGGCTAAGGTGAGACTAAACGCTGAAAATTTCAGACCAGAAAAAGAAGTGTTGTGCATAAAACATTATTAAATTATGGTATTTTATGCTGTTATGGAAATTAGACACATTCACAGAACATACGCCTAGTTAATGACTTGGAATTATAGTATCTATAAGCTACTTTCAGAACAGCAATACCAGTTGGCTGTAGGTTTCTCATCGATAAGCTTTTATTCTATTTAACCAGTTCTGGTTACAAACTGTTACAAGGTTCAGAAGAGAAATCTAGGAGCTATACACACACTGTTGAATATACATATGTGGATTAGAATAGGGCCAACCATTAAAATCCAACACTCTTTCCCAACTACATACATTGAATCTCAACACTGAATGGTTTATATGTGCCTGAATTGCAGCCCTTAAGTAAGAAATATCAACTACATTGTATTAGCATTCCTGTTCTACCTCTAGGAAAATTTGTCAGGTTTCTTTATTAACTCCATATGAGATAAATGATTAATGTTTCAGCCACCCAGAAATATGAACCAGATTGGACACGAAGCACTAGGCTTCGGGGTTTGAATGATAAAGCCATTAGTTCAAGTTATATGCAATAAATATAGCCTTCTGCACAATTAAAATTATTTACTAGGATTTAAGGCAAAGAAATTCACACAGCTTTTAGTCTATATGTTAAAATAGCGTTGTGTGTACTGTATGCCTCTGGAATGTATATTGAACATATTTTCTTTGATTTTACTGGATAGCTACCCTTACATGCACTGGGAGCTGTGCTATGAATTTCTCACAGTGTAAGCAAATAAAAGCACTGATAAAATGGATCAGTATCTTGGTTTTAGTACTTTGTCTCAATGAAGCTTTCTAAAACTAAATAAAGAAAGTACTCTAGTTGTTTTCTGTTTAGATAACAGTTCATTGGGCCTGATTATCAGTAGCATATCTTTGCTGATTACAATTTGCTAAGCAATAAACTACTGTGTTTCGTCCAAAATAAGACAGGGTCTTATTTTTTTTTTACCCACAAAATATGGCCTGGGCCTTATTATGAGGGGAGGGTTTATTGTTTTGGGGTTGCCGAGTGGCAGCTCTCTTGCGAGTGGGCTCCCAAAGAGCCGGGCATAGCCTCAGGGGCGAATGGCTATGTTGCACTGTCGCAGTAGTGCAACACAGCAGCCATGAAGTGACCATGCTCACAAGCAGCCACCCGACAAACCCCCTTTCCAGCTGGGCACAGTACCATTCACTGATCTAGGGGTATCGCCAAGCTACGTGAGTGCCTGTTTGCCACCACCCGGCTCCTGCGGCTTGGCACCTTAGAAATGCCAGTGAATGGTGCTCTGCACGGCTGAAGAGGGGGGTTGTGTGAGTGGCTGTTCCACTCTTGCTTATGTGCCTCCCAGCCTCATGATGCCCTGGCCCAGCTCTCCCCGCAGAGCCAGGAAACCTCTGTTGCTGCCGCCACCGCATGGCTTTTTCGGTGGCTTCCAAATCAAGTCTTCCGGCAGTGGCCACTCTGGGCATACGCTCTATGGTTGTATGCTCTGCCAGCAGCAGTCCCATAACCATAGAGCATGTGCCCAGAATGGCCACTGCCGGACGACTCAGTTTGGAAGCCGCCAAAAAAGCTATGCAGCAGCAGCGGAGGTGCCCTGGCTGTGCAGGGAGAGCTGGGCCAGGGCATCGTGAGGCTGAGAGGCACATGAGCAAGAGTGGAACAGCCGCTCATGCAACCCTGCTCTCCAGCCATGCAGAGCGCTATTCACTGGCATTTCCAAGGTGCCAAGCTGCAGGAGCCAGGCGGCAGCGAACAGGTGCTCACGCAGCTTGGCGATACCCCTAGGTCAGTGAATGGTGCTGTGCTCGGATGGAAATTTTTCAATTTCAATTTTATTTGATTTCTAGACTGCCCCCTCTCCCCGAAGAGACTCGGGGCGGTGTATAGGTACCACATTAAAAAACCATATACATAATAAATACCCTTAAAACCAAATTAAACCTTTAAGCCCTGTACAAATTGATAAAAATTAAAACACGACTAAAACCAACCCATAGAATTTAAAAATACAGGCTTGATGTGGGTAAACTGGGATTAGGCCAGGCAGGCTAAATTGAACAGGTGGGTCTTAAGCTTCTTACAGAAGGAGCGGAGGTCTGTAGTTGTTCTGATATCAGGGGGGGAGGTCATTCCAGAGGGTCGGGCCCATCACAGAGAAGGCCCTTCCCCTGGGCGTCGCCCGCTGGTACAGCCTAGTGGACGGCACCCGGAGAAGTCCCTCTCTGTGTGAGCAGATCGGCCGAAGGGATGTATGGGGCAGGATGCGATCCCGCAAATATCTAGGTCCTGTGCCATGGAGTGCTTTAAAGATGATAATCAACACCTTGAAACGCACCCGAAAAGCTACAGGTAGCCAGTGCAGCCCGCGCAGGAGAGGTGTTACGTGGGAGTACCTAGCGGCTCCCGAAACTGCCCGCGCGGCGCATTCTGAACCAACTGCAGCCTTCGGGTGCATCTCAAGGGGAGCCCCTTGTAGAGAGCGTTACAGTAGTCCAGCCGGGACGTCACAAGCGCATGGGTGACTGTGCGGAGGGTGGCCCGGTCCAATAGGGGACGCAATTGGCGCACCAGGCAAACCTGGTGAAACGCCCCCCTTGCCACGGCTGACACATGGTCATCCATTGACAACCAGGCATCTAGGAGGACGCCCAGATTGCATACCCGATCCACGGGGGCCAGATGTTCACCCCCAATGGCCAGTGATGGAGTCAACTGGTTGAACCGGGGTGCTGGTAGCCACAGCCACTCCATCTTGGACGGGTTGAGCTTGAGTCTGTTACTTCCCATCCAGATCCGTACGGCTTCCAGACACCGGGACATCACTTCGACGGCATCATTGGGGTGGTTTGGGGTAGAGATGTACAGCTGGGTGTCGTCTGCGTACAGATGGTAATCTACCCCGAACCCACGAATGATCTCGCCCAGCGGCTTCATGTATGTGTTGAACATGAGAGGCGAGAGGACCGACCCCTGCAGCACCCCACAAGTGAGCGGCCTCAAGGTCGACCTCTGCCCCCCTGCCAACACAAATTGCACTTGGCCAGAGAGGTAGGAGGAGAACCACCGCAGAACGGTGCCCCTCACCCCCAGCCCCTCCAATCAAAAGGGGGTTTGCCAGGTGGTTGCTTATGAGCGTGGTCACTTCATGGCTGCATGAGGCTGTGCCCGGCTCTTTTGGAGCCCACTCGCAAGAGAACCGCCACACGGCAACACCCCTCTTCAGCTGGGCACAGCGCTGATCACCAACCTAGTGGCATCCCGAAGGCGCCAAGCAACGTGATCACCCTGCCTCCCCCCGCCGGTTTCCGCGGCTTGGCACCTTTGGGATACTGCTAGGTTGGTGAGCAGTGCTCTGCTTGGCTGGAGGTGGGGAGTTGTCCAGGGGGCTTATTTGTGGGGGAGGGCTTATATTTTTTCCCACCAGAAAAATGTGGCATGGCCTTATTATCAGGACATGTCATATTTTCGGAGAAACATGGTATAGATAGATTTGTATTATTCAAGTTATATTAGTTTACCATCAGTGCAGTTTAATGCACCCTTTCTAAATTTCCAAGATGATGTGTACTTTCACAGTATTTATGTACCACTTCATGCATTATTTTCTTTACAACTCTCACCCCCACCATACACACACCAACACCAACATGACGAGGGCTATACGTACATTTCCCTAAATACACACAGTGACTGAATAGTGCTAGGTTGAGTTAAAAGTCACAGCATCAACTGGCTCAAAGTATATATATTAGCAGAGGAATTTCTTCCAAAATGTAAAGATATATATGTAAAAAAGTCTCCCAAACTATAGAGCAGGTCTGAGAATGCAAGAGAAATTATATCTTATACAGGCCTTAGATATGATTAAGATGAACATAATTCAAACACAAACTTATGGCTGGGTTCTAAGTAAGTTTGAATTATCAAATTAGTAAATTTGACAGCAAAACTTTGTTTCTGATTGTTGGATCATATCAGATTTATATTTTACATAGATTCAACTGACTCGGTATCAAAATGGCCAGGCCTTAATCATTTTGACTATTTAGCACTGGGCAGCTAATTGTGAACCATTTGAATTTATTCTAGGACCCTTTTTTCACTACATCTCTACAAAAGCAATTGTTGGATTATTTTTCGGTTTGGCTCCATTCTGCTTTAAGATTGATAACTTAGTTACAATGAAAAATCACACCCTGGTTTCAGAGAAGTTATACAAGTGACAGTTTTCCTCACACTCCAAAAATATTGTTGAGAAACACTGTGTCTTTTTGTGTGACAATCAACATAGCAGAAAATACTTGCCTCCCTTTCTCCTTTTGCAATGCAAAATGTCATGGAGATACATTTATGCTCCTGCTTTGATAGCTCTCTAAACCAACAGCGGAGTGACTATCTATTGGAATTTCAAAGGTAGCTTCATTGACACTTACTGACCATTAAAGTTCAGCTACTGCAGATAATGCTCTTCATATGTAATGTCTTACCCCTGTTTTAACATGCTGACACAAAATTGCCTCATTATAGCACTTCAGTCAAGCCATTAAACAACTAAAGGTTTCCAGGAGGTGGATGAATAAGCAATAAAAGAAGCTATCTTGCCTAAAGTTTATTGAGGGAATCCCTTGCTCAGTTTTCATCATAATGTCTCTTTAAGCACAGGATACTTTATGCAATTTCCCAGTGGCCAAACCATTTAAGCAAGCTTTAGTTGGGTATACTGTGATTCCCACTTAATACAATGAACCTGAGCCTGGTCTATGCTTTACTATAATGGGGTGGAAACTCATTAAGTAACCCTTGTAGGAACAAAAGACCGTTCATTACTTTTTTTTTCCAGGATGCTGCCTGGGAAGAACTGAATATTACGAGCAGGGACACAGAGCTAGGTAACCGTTGTGTTCTCAGGATTGAAGGAGCTGAAATTGTTCACATTTTGTAGAAGATAATGTCAGGCATGGGAAGCCAACAATGACATATGTAAAAGCTCAAAGCAGTTTTTTATTGCATTGTTTGCCCATAGACAAAATCTTGCCAGACCAAAGTGTACTCTGTATAACTATCTGATAAATGCTGAGAAGAAATTAGGGAGAATCCCTTCTGTGCCACTTCCTGCAAAGCAATAATTCAAGATTGATGTTGCTGTTTATTCCTTCTTCTAGTAACTCAGCACCAGATTCCATCACAGTTATGTTAGTGATTGTGTTGGGATGTATGAAATTACTAATGGAGAAGTAAAGGAGTATAAAATAGAATGAATTTGCCTGCTTGTGGAATTATCAGGAAGTAGGTACCAGCCAGGTCTGGCATACATTTGGTGGCAGTAGAAGAAAAACTGAATTGAATTTTTCAGTCTGAACAGGGTGGTGGAAAACTTTGTTTCTAGAATCTGTTGAAGCTACTCCCTCAGCTTAGGACGACAACCCCAAGTGCTCCTATCACAATCAGAACCACTTTGATCTTACCTTTCTATATGATCAACACATTTAATAAAATAAAATAATCTGTAAAACCAAATATTCATAAAACCTTTTAAATCTTTGCCACATGAAATGTATATAACAACATTGACACTGGTAAGATGCATGCTACATGCATCAGCCTGATCTCATCCTGCTGATAACAATCAGAAAGCATCACACTTTAAATCTTGGTTCCCCAAAATTTATCCTTATGTACAACCAGGATGGGGTCTTCTGTGTACAACTTTCTGCTCAGCCTTAGCCACTGTCTAAAGTCTGTGATACACTTGATTTCCAATCCTGGCTAAAGTTAGCTACTCTGCATGAGCTCCCACTCACAAGCAGTCTATTTTTTTCCTCAAAGAGTGCTATCAATTTCAACAACCTCTGCAATTGGTGGGAGAATTGATCCTCTAATACACCAAGTGATAAACAGCAACCCCAAATGTTCAGTTTTATTCCATTACACCAAATGAGCCAATTTATAAGGCATACTCTTGCAAAGAGATTAAAGTCTAACTGGAAATGGATTATTGTAGTTTCCCACCCAGACATAGAATCAGTATACCTGGAACATCCTCATAAAGAGTAGAAACAGTAGAAATCAATTGTGTTCAGGGATGCAGTAGGGCAATCAGCAGAGATAAGGCACAAACAGGGTGGCCTATTGTAAGGCAACCTCAATGTCATTTGTTTTAAAAAAGTGTACAACACAATACAATAGTGATATGATAAATAAGAAAAAAAGGATATTCATACAGAAAATAAAAAAAAAATTAAGTTGTTTTTCAAGATTTATTTTTTATTTATAGTTCCAGCATATATGCTAAGCCAAAAATGGCCTAGCTATCATGATCCTTACAATTAAAAAAGAACTGAGCAGTGAGAGAAGAAGCAAAAGACTGGATGGAAAAGAGTGGTCCAACTCACATAAAATGGTGACAGAATTATTTGAAGCCACAATATTCTTTGACATAGAACATGTCACATCAGACAGCATCCCCCATGTGATCAATGTGTTTCACACTGCCTGCCTGCAAAGTCCTGAACTGAGACAAAAAAAAGGGGGGGGGAACTATCACTATCAACTTTAGGTTGAACCGTTGATCCCAATTTTAGACTTAGCTCAAGAAAGATAGGACATAGGACATAGGACTATGTAGGACATAGGACAAAAGACCATTGCGTAAAATGTGTGAGCACATGATTATTCACAGTTGTGATATTCCAAGCTAATATATAAAAGCTTTTATCTTACATAAGAATAAGTTAGACACAAGTGTATATGTTGTTATTTTTTCTAAACATTGTCCACTCTTGTTCCCTATATTGTGTATACCAGAGCCTTATGACCCTTTAGATCATAGTTTAATATTCATCCAATTGCCACTGTGTGCAGTACTAATGTTCCTGGAAAAAAAGTGACATAAATATTAGAGGCATTGGCTATGCTGATTGCCATGCTGCATTTGAAAAGACCAATAACACTTCAGTTGCTCCTCATCGTTCTGCCATCGTATAAATTGAAACTGACCGAATTACCATTGATACAAATTAAAAACAAATAAAAAAGGTACACAGAACTGATTCTTCGAGTCCAAACTCCATTACAAACTGATTTACTGTGCAGTGACCTGCTATTGTCTGCCTTGAGAAAGCACTGCATGCAGATCCTATCACCCTCATGGACATGTCTCATCCCAGTCAATAAGCTATTTAACTTAATGGGAAACTGTATTGATGGGACTAAGAATGCAGCTTTAAAAGGGGTAAGAAGAGAAAGAAAGATACAGCTGCAAAACACAGATAAAGTCCTCAACTTGAAGGTGGGGGTAGAATTGCTCATTAGATGTTTCCCTTTCGTTATCTCATTAATTAAAGTCCAGAGAAATCTTTGCTGGATTAGGAGAGTCAAAGTACTTGCAATAAGGACTTGGAGAGATGATTATTTTAGAACATTTATAAAGAATCATGGTTTGTTTATTTATTTATGAGATTTATAAGGCTGCCCAAACAATGTGACTGTGTGGCACACAGCATAAAAAAGGAACTTAAAAACACCCCCACTCAAAAATTCAAAACCCACCATATACATTAAATATATAAATATAAAATATAAATGCTATATATGTACACCATTTACACCATATGTAACACCACATGTTAATGACTGAGCATAAAACCAAACAAATGAAACATTTGCAATGGCCTTTGGGCCAGAAAGTACAATAAAATACATGTACCTATAATTGTTAATAACACTTTAAAACATGTAATTATAGTTGGCTGCCAATAAAAACATAAATGAGATACTAAAAGATAACTCCAAGATACTGAAGAAGCTTTTTGGATGAGAAGCGAAATGTCTTCAAAGAAAAACCAAAAAGTCCAATTGTCTCTTGAAAAAGCACCTTTGGGACTTAAATACCAATATGATTCAAATCTCTCTCATGGTGTGAAAATCACAGAGTTTCATTAACAAACTCCAAAAACAAGATTAAATAATGCACTATGCAAAAATTCATTGAATCCTGATAGCATGGCATGAGCTAATTGTTAGACTGGAGCCCTCAACATTCAATGATCCATATGAAGTATTAGAAATCCATCATCCTTTCAAGGAAGATTCAGATTGCATCTCACTTATGCACATCCCATATACAGGTTGTTTTCCTTTTCAGCTAAGAGAAGACTAGGACTACCATTGGACTTTGAATGGTATGCCAGGGGCTGCATTCCAAAAGGAAGTAGTCATGGAGAGTGTATGGGGTGTTCAGGGAGGGGTAGCACCTGTGGTGTAGGGGCATGTCATGTCCTTTTAGGGCAGCTCATTTTAGAGCAGCTTTTGTGACAGCTCATCCACCTTTGGTCCCACCTTTCACTCAGTTCACTGTGGCTCCTAGAAGCTATAGCATGCACAGCAGCCACACTCTGGGCAACAGCTTCAATAGACTGGTGAACCCAGTTGAGAGTATCCATTGGGTCATTGACCTTCGGTGAGATAGGGACTTGTCTATCCCGAGCATGTGAAGACAGATTACGGTGGATTGATCAGATGAAACCTACTAGGACTAGAAACCTACTAGAACCTAGGACAACGGTCATGAAGGTGGTCTCTGCAAGTGATGTGTTATGCTAAGAGCATAGCAAGACACAAAATACACCCTAGTCTACCACTCAAGCCATCTCCAACTGTCTTGACTCTTGTCATGCTATTGGAGCAAGATGGAATCTGGGAAGAGAGAATGAGCCTGACTCTCCCACACTTTAATCCAATTCATGCACAAGTCTTGACATCCCCCCAATTAGATGTCAAAGTCCTCTTCGAAATACGATGGACAAACATCAGTCATGGAGGTCAGGAAAAATTGAATTTTATTTCATTTATATTTAAATATTATTAAAGTTAAAAATGTACTTATTTTTAAGATATTAGATTATCCCTAATCATATATTTAATCATTGTTCTCTTTTTTGTTACAGTCTAGATAACCTGCAAAGAACCTGTTAGGTCTCTGGAAGTTTCACTCAAGGCTTTCAGGAGCATCATATAGCCATGAGACCTCAGGCCGTGCAATCTACTTTACACTGTATTTCAACTAGGTAGAATTCCAAAAATATATCACAGAGTTGAGAATCAAATTAAAGTAGCAAAAATACTTTTATCGATACAATATTCTACCAAAGAAAGAAAAAATGTTTTCTATTAGATATATTTTTGGAAAAATGAACTTGGAAAAAAGACTGGAAATAAATGTGATAGGCATCCATACTGTTCTGATGATTTTGCTTCCTTGCTCCTGCTAGATAAGTCCAGGTACAACCATTCATTCAGCAACTGTTAAAAATTACGATAGTTGAGGGTGGAAGTTCATTCTGCAAGCTTGTGGGTTGGTTTCTTTACGTGAGCGGCCTAGTTAACATCTTCAGCGGAATTAAGGCAATGTTAGCGTTGGTGGTTCTTCTGCTTATAAGGGCTTCCTGTGGTCAGTAGGACTTGTGATGGGAGGGCCATGTCAGGTGAGGGTCTTGTGAGGGGTCTTACATCAGTGATGAAAAAAGGGACTCACAATCATCACAGCATCCTCATGGTCATGGTCAAATTTAGGCACTTGGCAACTGGCATGTATTTATTTATTTTATGAAATTTATATAGCTGACTACTTGCTTATGGTGATCCTAGGTGGCTTACAGAAAATTAAAAAAACAACAACACTATATACAAGAAATAAAAATAAGAAAAAGTAAGATAACAATCCCTTAGCTATAACTGTTGCAGCATCCTTGCCAACAGGCTTCTGATAAGTAAAGTGAATGGCGGAATTCTGATTCATTTGATCACCATATGATTCACTTAATCACCATATGATTCACTTAATGACTATTGTGATTCACTTAATGACTATATGAAAAAGATTATAAAATCAGGTGCACTTAATAACTAATGACAGAAGTTCCAATCCCAGTTGTTGTTGTAAGGCAAGATAACCAGTATTAGTTTCTTGGGGAGGGGGGAGGGGTTCCTTCATTTTTATTTCATTTCCTTCCACTGCTAATTCTTCGTAGAGTTATCACATTTTTCATCTTCTTTAGATTAATAAAATGCATTGAATGGACTTGGTTTTCATATTGTGATATTGTTCTTTAACCAAAGCATATATATTAAGATGTTGCACAGGATAATGAAGGTAATATAATCACCAAATGACTTCTGACAGGGTACTATAGTGGAGTAAAAGAAATGCCCAGAGGGACACTGTGGCTATGAAAACCACAAATTACCATATTTACATCATAAAAGAGTAGACACAGTGTACCTGGCCTACCTGTATTAAAAACAATGTACTTATGCATATGTTTTACATACATACCCAAGCACAATTTCATTGTCTTATGAACTACTATATTATTTCTTAGAGACAGAAAATTTGAAATAGTCAGATTTTTCATTGGCATGATTGTCTTCTAATGCTTCCCTTATTCCTGCTATCATTTATGGTGCTATTATCTATCAGTTTCTGAAGGTTTTGCTTTGTACTACACTTGTGTTTAAATGATCCTTTTTCAAGATCTGCAAAGTTGCCCCTTTCCTCTCTGTATGTGACTTGAAACTGGCAGGTTATTCTCCCAAAGTAAGTGGCACAGAGCTTGGTAAACATCAAGCAACAAGGTCTCAGAGCATTTAAAATCCCAGAGGGCATGAGTAAACAACTCAAAGATTCCTTCTGCTTCAATTTCTATGGCAACAGCATGAGTTAAGATGAAAGTTGTATTCAGAATGTCATGTGCATCTCACAAATATAAGAAGAGATCCTTATGGTGACCCAGCACTGCAAGTCAGCTATGTATGCAAGGTAGACAATTACATGTGATGAATGACGAACTAAAATTAAAAGCAGATCTTTGTAAAGAACAATCAACATTATAATAGGAGAAAATAGGGTTGATACTTTTGCTGTGCTTGCTTGCAGTTTTTAGATCTGTCAGTCACACTAGTCATGTGCTCATTGTCATCAATCTGTTAAACAAACTTGACAATTTCATCAGGACCAAGCCCCCCCCCCCAAAAAAAAACCACAATAACAACAACCCCAAATGTTACCTCCATCTTGTTAAGTTTTGTCACTCATTAACTTAGGAGAGATTCAGTTGACTGACAATGAGTAGAAACAAAAGCAATAGAAGGAAAGTGGGAATGAGCATTGGAAGGAACTAATTTTATATTGGCATGATTTTCTGTTGATTGGCAGATAGCACTTTAACTCAGTATTAGGAAAGGCCCACTGGTTTTTTTTTTTTACATTTGACAATTAATACATACTGACAAGATTTTCCTTAATAAACAGGAACAGTTCCTCAAAGCTAGTTTATAGTTCAGTTGCCTTCATCCAGAACTTTATTTTTGTACCCCAGATTTTTTGTTTGTGTGTGTGTGTGTGTGTGTGTGTGTGTGTGTGAGAGAGTGAGAGTGAGAGTGAGAGTGAGAGAGAGAGAGAGAGAGAGAGAGAGAGAGAGAGAAAGAGGACAACATATTAATCACCTTATTTGATTAACATGCAATTATGAACTATGGATGGAAATCATATGCAGACCATTTATTTTTATTATTTTAACAAAAATCCAGCAAAAACTGGTTTTGGATGCTGAATTTATTTGGTTATCCACAATGTATGTTCGATAGAAAGATTATTTAAAAAAAAATGGCTAGGAAGAAAAGGGAAAAGGAAAGACTGGCCTAATTTTACCATTAGTTTCTCAGTCGGTGACTAGAGTTTGTAAGAAATGATTCTTTCTCATCAATCAACAGGAGCTATAATTCTAAATGAGAGCAGATTATGGACCTAGGGTTATGAGGGGGGGAGGAATCATTTTTACTTTAATCTTCCTGACCAGCATACATTTTAAAAGTGTCTGTCTTCTGCCTCTTATATTTCCTTTTGAAAATCTGAATATATATTTCAATCATATGTGATCAGGAATCATTACTTGATGCCATATAGGTACCGATATGAAACAGGAATGAGATATTGCCAAATATAATCCTCATACTGCATCTACTTATCTATTGATCTCTCACCAGTCAACTGTCAGGCAGTGCTAGTAGACTGAGTAAGACACAGTAGCATACACAAAAGCTTAGCTCACTTGGTGCTTGATATTTAAATTTTATTTATATTGTGCGCTCTTCTTGTACTTATTAATAATCTGTGGATTTCCATATGCAAGAGCCCGATATCAGCAATCATAAACAAATGTAGGTTAATATTCATGAAAAATCTGAGCAATCATATTTTCCATAATAATTCTGAAGGTAATTCAGACCTTTCTGAAGAAAAAAAAACACCCTAATACGAGTACAGTGATGAGGCAGAAACATGAAAAAAAAACTTTCCTCTTTCTTTCATGCATATCTTAATTTTAAAAATACATTAATATGCTTCCTCCTAAAAATGTTATGGGGTATACCTTATTTTCAGAACTGATAAGTAAAATATTGAATCCAATGCCACATAACGACTAGCTGCAAAGGGTGATGCAAACTAGCAGCAATGAATTTGCATATAACTTACATTCTGAAATAGTCACATGTCTTACAGCTCACATGACACATATATGTTTTCTCATTGGAGATTAAAGGACTAAAGAAGAAAGACTTGGAAAAGCTAGATATATAGGATAGTCACTGCTGAGAAAATAAGTGTTCAGAATGCTAGCACTGAAATAATGTTTCTCTAGAAGTTGAACATTTTGCTGGTAGAAAGTTAGGAAAGACCTTCAAAGTTCTTCAGATTCAGTCCAGATCGATGTCTATGAGAAGGGACAATCCCTGAAAACATGATTTGACATTATTGTACATCCAAACATCTCTTGCCTGTTAGGCGTCTTGACCCTTTTCAAGTAATAGCCTTCTGGAAGCTAGTGAAAGTTGAGCTGTTCTTGAGGGCTTTTAGGATGTGATTATTGCTGACAGTTTGGCTGACGTATATGGTATCATTACTTTGTAAATATCTTCAGAATCTGATTTGTTGGAGGAATCTTTTCTTTGCACACAAGGACTGTACACACTTCAAACATTTCAAAAAGTGTTAAGTGTTCTGGCAAGGACAAGTACCATAATTTCTGCCATTAAAATAGTGTGACCTTTTTCAGATTTTTTTGTACCAGTCTGAATAAAGGTACTGCTGCTTAAGTTCTTTAAGTTGTTAATGTTACTTTAAATAATCTTTTTTTTTTCCTTTAGGCTCATATGAAAAAATTGGGAAAGCTTTGAAGAATAGTACAAAAATGCTATGCTTGGACCTGAACAAGATTCAAAGAACTTTCCCTGGATTTGTTCCTAAATGTTGAATTTCAATGAAATTCCAAACAACTAAAACTATACATTGTCTGAAGTGTTAAAAACCATGTAGAAAATTGTTTGAAAAGAAAAAAAATGCAATTCTTTTTTACTTTACATTTTGTTTCTCAACTGATTGTTTTGTCTTCTTACAACTGATAAACAATTCTGTTGTATCACATATTTCTATACACACACACACACACACACACTATATATATATATATATATATATATATATATATATATATATATATATATATATATATATATATATATATATATATATACACACATACACACACACACACACACACACACACACACACACACACGGTTTATAAATATATGTGCTTTATATCCATGTAATTTAATTCTATACTAGTCTACCCATCTGTTACTGATAATTAATTGCTACCTTATAACTCTGTATATGGAATCATTTCAGGACATTTAATAATGCTCAAGTTATTCTGATTTCCAAGCTAAAGCTAGTCACTATTCAATATTTCCAACTCAAGCTCACCTTTATTTGCTCCAGTATCAAATTCTGACATTCACTAGAAGTTGATTTAATGTAATTTAAATGGGATTTTAGATTTATCAAAATAAGCAAATAATTCTGTAAGACCAAGAGCTTCCAATCATAACAAGGAGTTTAATAGATTTTTCTTACTGTTTTTTATCTCATAGCAAACAATCATGGGTCATCAAACTGTAAACCAGAAGCTAATGGATTTTCAACAACATGCTTTAGCCCTTGCAGATTTTTAATTTGCTTTTAATTTGTATTGATCTTCTGTGCTCTGTTTTGGTCTCACCAGTGTCAGCAGATTTAAAATTACTCTGAAGAGAGTGGAAGTCTATGAAATAGATGGAAAATGGAAAAATAAAACATGCTCCCATGTCTCAAACTTCCCAGTTATGTCAGAAAGGAAAATTGACCAGAAAAGCCAATTCTTCTTTATTGTAAAGCTACACTAATACAATCTTGCAAGTCTAAAAATACAATTATCCAGCTGCCTCCTTTATAGCACAGGGTTCCTTCTGAATCTCTTGCCTACTGAATCTCCTACTGAATCACAGTATTCAGATGCAGACTATGCTGACTTATCTGACTAAACCATATCTTTACCCATCTCCCAAGGTCTTTCTCACTTACGATTACACTATATGAGTGCAAATCTTTTTGAAAAATGAGAAGAGGCTGAAATGAGCTATTCTAGGAGATCATCTTAAACCTAGAAAGGTTTATGGTGACATGCATTTTAAAAATTATGTTGTACACAATTTAAGGTACCATACTACAGTATATTAGTGAATGATGTGCTTGTATTTAATCCACAAAGAGATCATGGAAAATCTCTTACAGGCTTTTTCATCTTTTTTTCCCTTTGTTTCAAACATGTCCAATTTTGGATACTGACTAGAAAAATCCATGCATGGCATTTTGTTTTCTATTGGGAGAGGGGGTACTTTTTCAGAAGTGATTTGCCATTGCCTCCTTCCTAGAACTAAGAAAAATGACTGACCCAAGATTACTCAGTAAACTTTCTTTCTTTTTATTGTTTTAATTAGACAAATAACACACACACAAAACACTCTTCAATACAACTGCCAGCTAGCACGTCAATTGGTTACATTTGAGTTCCGTGCATTACTACAATCATTCTTTATACTTCATTCACATTAAATTGTGCATTTTAAATCAAAAACGATACCCACATTCTCCATTAGCTACATTTGTTTTGAGAGTACTTTTATCAAGAGACATTCGTATTTATATTATTCAATGGATAAACATTTTAACACCGACAACCATCTATGAGAGCTACCACATTCTATTTATTTATCGCCTAGGATTCCTATTTCTTTCCTCCATCCACCTATACCATTTATCCCATATCTGATAGAATTCTGTCTCAGTAAACTTGCTATCTAAGGTGAGTATGGAACTCATGCTGTTTTGGTTTCTAGCCTTATCCCTTTACCACTACAACAAACTGTCTCTCAAGCAATTAATAGCAATAGCACTTAGACATATACTACCTCACAGAGCTTTACAGCTCTCTCTAAGCAGTTGCCATCTTAGAGTCAGCATATTGCCCCCAACAATCTGGCTCCTCATTTTACTAACTTCAGAAGGATGGAAGGTTGAGTCAATTTTGAACCAGTAAGACTTGAACTTCTGGCAACCACTGTGCCACCATGGATCATGTAGAATTAGTCCAGGCCATTTGTCATTCTATTGATTTGAAAACATTAATATTCTGCTTCAAATTTCATCAAAGATGTAAATAAAATAAAATATAATGCAGACATTCTGTGGAATACAGTCTAGCAAATTAACAGGATAAATACGGTAAGTGTTTTCCCATTTTGGTTCTACACCTTGGGATAGAAGAAGGGCTTTTTACAATTATCTGTTCTTTGATACTTTCAGGCACCCCTTATATATAAAACAAAGCAATACATTACTGGAGCATTCATAATTTGCTTTGGAAAAGTAACTAGATTTCTCAATCAATTGCCACAAGTGCAATTTACCCTATTTTTATTTAGCATATTTTGTTAATACTTTTTTTAATGGCAGTCTAGTTTCCCCCTCCATTCTCTAGTTTTGTACTAACTATGCAGAAGCACTAAACTTTTTCTCTCACTCCACATTTTGAATTGGAAATAAATACAGCAATTTCTCTCAGGATTCACTGCAAATACAAAAAATTGTTCTCTACCTACTCCACCTTCCGGCTTCTTTAATTATCCTAACCTCATAATTCCACAGCAAGGGGATTCAGAGCTGTTGTTGTCAGAAAAGAGTGTTTTGCATTGTATTCTAGCACGTTCTTGGAGATAGCTTGGCTTTCTACATAAAACATTTTAAAAAATGGTTCTCTCTCACTTTCTACTGAATGTGCACATTTACTGCTATTAAAGTGCCAGGAAATGACATTCCATGCTGAGGAAGTTATTCTCCCTCAGTGGCTTCCTTAGTGAATTTACTCAATAAGTCAAGATGAAGCTTTTCTTTCCATGTGACTGTGTGCATCCCTGTAAAATGAATGGAAGTTGCATGCAGCCCTGGAGACTGAAATGCTTTATTATTCCAAAGAAGAAATACAGCAAGGGGACAGAAAAGGGCAGCCCTTCTCTCAATTTGCTCCATTTCATTCAGCAAATTCACTTATTTTCTCATCTCCTTTTTCTGTTCCACAAAATAACCAATATTCCACTCTCCATGCTTTCTGTCCTTATTACACAGTGGCTTTATTGGATAGGATGACATGGTTTATAGAAATTTCTACCACAGAAAAATAGGGTGGGTTTTACATTCAGAACAGGAGTTTGACTCTTTCTTGTATTGATAGTTGATGCAAATATTAATGCAACATTAAACATTTCTGTTTAAAAATACATTGTTAATTATTCAATGAATTGCAAGTGAGTTCTTCATTTTTTAAGCAGTAGAAGTAATTATCTCAAGCTCACTTACTTAAAACGGAATTATTTCCAAGTTTATATTTTATTTTATTTGAGGGATACTGTTCAACAGAGGTGGGTGGCTCCCGGATCGGCCTGGATCCTGAAAACCAGTAGTAGCAGTGACGTGCAGTCAGGTGAGGCAAGTGAGCCTAACCTCTCATCATCAGGGCAGCGAGTCATTCGATGGGAAACTTGCCTTTTGGGAGGAATGACCCAGCTTGGCTCCCGCTTTTGATCTGCCACCCAACGACCGAACGGAGAAGCGAAGAGGCAGGAGAGGAAAAGCAGGAGCCAGGCCGAGTCATTCCTTCCAAGAGGCAAGTTTCCTATCGAATGACTCGCTGCCCTAGACTTGATGCTCCAGTCCAGCCTGCGGTGCTTGCAGGACTCCTAAGCTCGGCACCAGAGAGCCGCCGCAAGAGAGACCGGCCGGGTTGCCCGGGCGGCGGCAGAGGTTCCCTTTGTTCTTTCGGGTGCGGGAAGCGGGGGGAGAGGCTTCCTCCACTCCGTCCGCTCCCCATCTGCGCTGCCCTCGCCTGACAAGCACGCCCCGGATTCCTCACAGCTCTGGCAGGCGGTGCCATGGCCGAATCCCAGGCTGGAGGGCGGCAGGTCACAACTGAGCATGCCTGACTGTGGAATTCTGGGAGTTGAAGTCCACAAGTCTAAAAAAATTGCTGCCTCACAAGCTGTAAACCTCACCGCACGTCACTGAGTAGTAGTGGTGGTGGGAGGCTCCACCCACCCACCTGGATGCTTCTGTGCATGCGCAGGAGAATCATCCACATGCACAAGCATGCACACATCCACGAGCGAATGTGGAGTAAAAAAAATTGGCAACCCACCTCTGCTGTGCAAAAATGGATCACTACGGACAGTGAAGGGCATGTCATTTTGCTCTCTGGTGTGATTTAAGGTGCTGGTCACTACCTATAAAGCTCTTTAAGTCATGGGGCTCAGGGATCACAGAGTATCTGCCAAGCCAATTTGATTTGACAGGCCTGGTTATTATCAAACTGTCACAGGTTCTTTTTAAAACTGTACTCAAATAGACATCATCTCCTTCCTTATGCTTGTTAACATTCTCAGAGAAGACTAGATGTCTGTTTAAGTAGGAATTATCTTTGTTATGGTCATTCCCCCCCCCCCCGACAAATATTTGATAATCATTTCTACTATAATACAATACAATACAATACAATAGTAGAGTTGGAAGGGACCTTGGAGGTCTTCTAGTCCAACCCCCTGCCTAGGCAGGAAACCCTATACCGTTTCAGACAAATAGCTATCCAACATCTTCTTAAAGACTTCCAGTGTTGGGGCATTCACAACTTCTGGAGGCAAGCTGTTCCACTGATTAATTGTTCTCACTGTCAGGAAATTTCTCCTCAGTTCTAAGTTGCTTCTCTCCTTGATTAGTTTCCACCCATTGCTTCTTGTTCTACCCTCAGGTGCTTTGGAGAATAGTTTGACTCCCTCTTCTTTGTGGCAACCTCTGAGATATTGGAATAATGCTATCATGTCTCCCCTAGTCCTTCTTTCTCTTAAGCTAAACATACCCAGTTCCTGCAACCGTTCTTCATATGTTTTAGTCTCCAGTCCCCTAATCATCTTTGTTGCTCTTCTCTGCACTCTTTCTAGAGTCTCCACATCTTTTTTACATCGTGGCGACCAGAACTGAATGCAGTATTCCAAGTGTGGCCTTACCAAGGCATTATAAAGTGGTATTAACACTTCACGTGATCTTGATTCTATCCCTCTGTTGATGCAGCCTAGAACTGTGTTGGCTTTTTTGGCAGCTGCTGCACACTGCTGGCTCATATTTAAATGGTTGTCCACTAGGACTCCAAGATCCCTTTCACAGTTACTACTACTGAGTAAGGTATCACCTATACTGTACCTGTGCATTCCGTTTTTGTTGCCTAAATGTAGAACCTTACTCTTTTCACCATTGAATTTCATTTTATTAGATAGTGCCCAATGTTCAAGTTTGTCAAGATCCTTCTGTATCTTAAGCCTATCTTCTGGAGTGTTGGCTATTCCTGCCAGCTTGGTATCATCTGCAAATTTGATGAGTTCCCCATTTATTCCCTCATCCAAATCATTGATGAAGATGTTGAAGAGTACTGGGCCTAAAACAGAGCCTTGGGGTACTCCACTGCATACTTCCCTCCATGTAGATGCAGTTCCATTGAGAACTACACGTTGAGTGCGGTTGGTCAGCCAGTTACCAATCCATCTGGTGGTGATGCTGTCTAACCCACATTCTTCTACTTTATCTAGTAGTAGGTTATGGTCTACCTTATCAAAAGCCTTACTGAAGTCCAAGTAAACTATATCAACGGCATTCCTCTGGTCCACTAATTTTGTCACATTATCAAAGAATGCAATAAGATTAGTCTGGCATGATCTGTTTTTGACAAATCCATGTTGGCTTTTGGCTATTACTTTGTTTGCTTCTAGGTGTTCGCAAATTCGTTGCTTGATTATTTTTTCCAGAATCTTTCCTGGTATTGAGGTTAGGCTGATAGGTCTGTAGTTTCCTGGATCTAATTTTTTCCCTTTTTTGAAGATGGGAACCACATCAGCTCTTTTCCAGTCCTCTGGTAGTTCCCCGGTGTTCCAGGATCTCTGAAAGATATAATTCAGTGGTTCTGAGATCTCGTCTGCTAGTTCCTTCAGAACTCCTTCAGAACTCTACTAATTTTCCTGGAACAGAAACTGAATTAATTTTCCCAGATCTTCCCTTTGACTGTTTTCTAAAACACTGGCTCTGAGTTTAACTTAACAGACAAATTATGTATTTTTGCTAAGTTGTGACCAATGTAACATCCAAATTCTTATAGTGTCAAAATGTGGTGATGTGTTATTGCATAATATCTCAAGATGCCCTAGGATACTTCCTTTGTTACCAAAATTTGCTTCAGCTAAAATGATTGACAAATTTGAAAATTTGAATTAAGTTGTATTTCATTTTGCATAATGCTTACTTATAGGGACATGGTGGCTCAGTGGCTAAGACACTGAGCTTGTTGATCAGAAAGATCAGCATTGCAAAGAGTCAAGCAGTGGCCAGGAAATGCCGGACTATTATTTCTTTGATAATCCAGAGGCAATAAACACATCAGGAGATTTTAAGATTTATAATTGATTTTAGCAGGCAGATTTAAAAAAAAACACAAAAGCATAACACATCAAGCAAGATGATAACAAATCCCCATTCAGCTGTTGGGATCCCCATTGGAATAGCAGAGAGATCAAAAAATGTCCAAGTCACACAGTACCCAGTGCTAGGCTGTCTCAAAACTCCCAACTCAAAGAGCAACATCAAGATTTGATCAAAACTTGGTTGACCAAAACCTCATGAGCTTATTCTATGAAAATGGGATTGCAGGACTAATCCTGACTAGATGATGCCTCGTGCAAACTGAAAGAACTCTGGGATATGAATAAGAGTCTGGGAATTACATTGATAAGCCAGTGCCAACCCAAATAATCTTGAGATATTTCCTGAAGCTGGGTGAACTTTCCTCCCTTTCCTTATCAAGCAAGATTAAATATCATAGCACAAAATGAACTCTAAACTGCTAGAATCTTCTTAATATGAAGGATAAATCAACATATGTCGCTACACTCCTCAAAATACAAGAATATTCTTCAATGCTCCTATGCAGCCCTATGCAGTTAAAAATCAGCAAAAAGATCTTTTTAGAATGCAGACATTATTATAAGCTACATTGTAAATATAGAAGATGGCAGTGTTAAGCAAACTTTACTGGTTTAAAAAGCTAAATAGAATCAGGTTTGGTTATTGTTTACATGGAGACAACTAGAATATCTTAGATTTTTAGGAAAAATTGAGAAATGTAAAAATATCCCAGAAATTGGCAATAATAAGCTATTTCTTTTTAGTCCATGTAGCAATCAAGAACCATGCTGTAGTCAAGATTAATTTTAATTTTTGAGAAAAGTATTGACTGCTTCTTGTACCCCTCTCCATAATATTCCTCAATTGCTTTCTGTCAGTTGAATAGTTCATTGCAAATGCATCCCAGGCTATTTTCTCCATGTCATTCTCTTTTTGCTATGAAATGTTACCTTGATGGTATGGAAATTTAGTATGGTATGGGAATCACAAACAAAATTAGTATAAGTTCAATTCTGCCATTGCTATCAGTCAATCGCATTTTGTTACCCCTGTGTTTGACACAGCTTTACTAAACTAGCTGAATATCATGTTTGACATCATTTTTTTTGTTATTATTAATTAAATGATGGGAAAAGCCCAGTTTTCCACTGTTTGGAAAGTTTTTTTTCCTTTCTTTCTGCCCAGATGAATTGTCAGTAAGCTTATTTGAAGGTTATGTGTATGTTTTGCTCAATCTGTCCTAGTAAGATGAAAATGTGTATTGTCCTGATAACCTCTGTGAAATGGCTTTATTGGCTGGTACATTCTAGCTGAAAGAACTTATTAATCACCAGTTGAAAGGAAGAACTTTTATCAGCACAAACATCTAGAATACTGTTTCTTATCAGTCCTGTCCTGTGAAGGGGATAACAATCTTGGGTCCTAGTAAATTAATTAGAAACGTTGATATGTAATTAGAAAATAAATAAACAGGAAACCATGGGACAGCTTTATTGATGAGAGAGATGAAAAAATCATTGGAAACAACCCGCTACTTCCCTTTTGTTGACTGCTACTTGAACAATAAAGACTAACTGGTGTTTACCTGTGCCAATGATAAACCTGAATGTGATGCAGCAATAACTTAAAATTTAAGAAGAACAATGGAATTTCTAAAAATAGAAAAGAATCAAACCAAACTAGATAAACGTCATTATTAGCTTATCTCTGATGAGGTTTTGATTCTGGTCTATAGTAGTTTAGATTTGTAGCAATAGTCATGATTCTCTTGGCTGAGATAAATACTCAGATAAATTGAACATACATTTTGTTCTTTCTTTTATTATAGGAAAATACACAAAATCTACAAGGCCAATTAGTGTCTCCATATTGTATGTACTGAGATTGTCTCTCATTTAATCAAAAGTGTGTATTTGAAAAATTACTTGAATATCAGATTGATGGCAAATAAAGCACCAGTTTGGTCTTGCGGTAAAGGCCTCAGGATAGAAAGCAGAAGACTATGAGTTAATCCTGCCTCAGCTCACCTCACCTCACAGGGTTGTTGTGGGAAGTACAAAATATGTTCACGGCCTTGAGTTATTTTAAAAATAAATCAAGGCAAGTTACAAACAAATTAAAAATAAATAAATAGTGATTTAAGAGTATGGGGACAATATGTGAATGGCCTTATCTCTTCCTTCCCTCTGTAAAACCCAGGCTCTTCAAATATGCTTCCAAATGTTCCACTACTTCCAAAATTTATTTAAGAACATGTACGCTCAGAAGGGGGGTATCTAGGATATTTTGGAGATATCGTTTCATCAACTAGTAAGCAAACTAGATGCAATCTACAGCTAGCAAGCTTATTTATCCAATCTCAATGAATTTTTAATACATAAATCAAAGCAGTCTCTCTCTTTAAATTGTTATTGTGGTGAGCTTTTTTCCCTGTAAGCAATGATGTTAGTGTACTGTTATAACATTCTTCTATTGGAAACAATTCATATTGGATTTGATCTTGGGTCTTTCCAAGAGTCTCATGCTTTGGATTATTTAACTAATGGGTGCATACATAAAAAATATTGCGGAGCTGGATATCAGATTTTGTTTTAAGTACTCTGAAATAAAATATCTAGTGTTAATTACATTGTCTGGAATATGTAGTATTTAAGAAGCACTGAGTATGGAACTTTAAAAATGTTATGCTTATGTTAAAATGAGACTAATTCAACAAAAAAAAATCGACATTTACTGGAGACCATAGTGGATATTTAAGAGGATGTATTGCCAATCATGTTTGAAAAGAAAAAAAGGTTGAGGGAACATTTATTTATAAGATAGGTATTTGCAAAATATCTGCAAGAGGCAAAATCTACAAGATGACAGTATGTTGTCATGCAATACGGAATAATAAACTTGGAAGGGCCTTGGAGGTTTTCTAGTCCAACCTCCTGCTCAGGCAGGATGCCCTATCATACCCCATACCGTATTGTATTGTATTTTTATTGTATTTCAAAAAAAATGTTGTCCGATCTCTCTTCAAAACTTCCAGTGTTGGAGCATTCATAACTTCTGGAGGCAAGTTGTTCCACTGATTAATTGTTATGTCAGGAAATTTCTCCTTAGTTCTATGTTGCTTCTCTCCTTGATTAGTTTCCATCCACTGCATCTTGTCCTGCCTTCAGGCGCTCTGGAGAATAAGTTGACACTCTCTACTTTGTGGTAATATCTTAGATATTGGACCACTGATATCATGTCACCCCTAGTACTTCTTCTCATTAAACTAGACATACCCAATTCTAGCAACCATTCTTTACATGTTTTAGCCTCCAGTCCCCTAATCATCTTTATACACAGAAATCAAAAAACATATTTGATTTTGATATGTGATTTATATGCCTGGAATTTTAGATTGTCTTTTCAACACTGAAGATTTTTTCCCCTATTTTTCATATGAATAAATTAGCTTCAGCTCAAAGTGTGGGATTATGAATGGACTTCCAGAAAAAAATGGCAGACCACAGGAATCACCCACACCTCAGCTTGAGATGCAGACAGCACAGACCACCCCAAAAGCCAGCGCCTTGAATCGCAGAAGCTTCTCGGATGAGAAGTGAAAGGTCTTCAAAGAAAAACAAGAAAGACCAGTTGCCTCTTGAAAAAGCACCTATGATAACTGGATACATAGGCACAGAAATCATCCAGTAGAACTAATTTCATAGAAGGGCAGACCAAATGTTCCTTTTCACAGATTTATCAGGGTTTATAGGGGTTTGATCTTTTTTTCTTATTGAAAATGTAAATTTTGGTCATCTGAATATGAAGAATGCTTTCGGCCCTAATATAATAGAGATCAACCTATTTTGAACTGTAAGCTGCCCAGATTCATTGACTGAGAAGGGTAGTTATGGAAATTTAGCAAACAAACAAACAAGCAAACAAATTAGTTGAGCTCATCTGGATCAACTTACAATTTGCATAAGATAATAATTGTCCTGAGTTCTTTCAACAACTTCTTCTGCTCTAGTAAAAGAGAACACTGCTTCAATTTTGCCCAGTAGTTCATGAATTATGAAGTCTGCTGGTCATTTATATTTTTTATTCTTGCCAGGAACCAAGAATTCTGCTTTTCCTAGTAATGTTATTTCAATTTATTATTAAGACAAAAGATTCAGCTGTTTCTTTCCTGCACATCATTGTGCTGTAATGATGTATAATCCCATCTTCTAATGTTTGTCCAGATCATCCCTTGATAGGAGTTAAAGGAATTTATGAGGATTTGTTTAAGATTTATGTGAGTAGATGCATGCCTGTATGTTATTATGAGTGTTCATCCCTTCCTTGCAAGTGACAGATTGTGGGGAGGCTGGGAAACAAACGGAAGAGAAAATAGACATAAACAATAAAGAGACAAAGGGTGAGTCAGTTGAGAGCTCATCTCAAAAACAGCACTGTAACCCAGGTGGCAAACAATCTGGGGAAAAGCATTTTAAATCACGGAGACTCTACTTCACTGAGTGCAAAAATGGGTAGAAAATCCCTGTTATAATTTCCAAGAATTGCATTTATCCTGACTAGCATTAAGGATATCTGATGGAAATCTGCATAGTT
Organism: Natrix helvetica; assembly: GCF_964273705.1. Lineage (NCBI taxonomy): Eukaryota > Metazoa > Chordata > Lepidosauria > Squamata > Natricidae > Natrix > Natrix helvetica. The sequence goes on from NC_138549.1 coordinate 132,820,482, forward strand.
CTTGCTTCTTTGATCTTATCTTGCCAAGGATTTTATACTTGCTTTGTTAAAGCACAAAGAGAAACTTTGAAGCTTTGTTTTAGAATGGGACAAATAAACTCAGGGGAAATTCCTAAGTATGGACCTTGTTATTACCAGCAGGAAATGTGCTAGATATTCTCAGTCTCTAGCTAGGAAGATCTACAGCAATTCTCTGAGGCCAAGTGAAACATGGAGAAAGGCAGATATGTGGATTTCTATCATTCTCAGGTACCCTTAGAATCTGGCATTACCAAAAAAAGCATTTAAAAAAGATGATTTGGGTTTTTATCCTTCTGTCCTAGGAGCTATGGTGGTGCAATGGTTAGAATGCAGGCTAACTCTGCCCACTGCCAGTAGTTTGATCCTGACTGGCTCAAGGTTGACTCAACCTTCCATTCTTCCAAGTTCAGTAAAATGAGGACCCAGGTTGTAGGGGACAATACACTGACATTTGTCAACTATTCAGAAAATGCTGTAAAGCGTTAAGGAATGGTACATAAGTGTAAGTGCTATTTCTATCCCTCCCTCCCTCCCTCCCTTCAATACAATACAATAAGACAATACAATACAATACAATACAATACAATACAATACAATACAATACAATACAATACAATACAATACAATACAATACAATACAATAGTAGAGTTGGAAGGGACCTTGGAAGTCTTCTAGTCCAATCCCCTGCCTAGGTAGGAAACCCTATATCGTTTCAGACAAATAGCTATCCAACATCTTCTTAAAGACTTCCAGTGTTGTGGCATTCACAACTTCTGGAGGCAAGCTGTTCCACTGATTAATTGTTCTAATTGTCAGGAAGTTTCTCCTCAGTTCTAAGTTGCTTCTCTCCTTGATTAGTTTCGACCCATTGCTTCTTGTTCTAGCCTCAGGTGCTTTGGAGAATAGTTTGACTCCCTCTTCTTTGTGGCAACCCCTGAGATATTGGAACAATGCTATCATGTCTCCCCTAGTCCTTCTTTCTCTTAAGCTAAACATACCCAGTTCCTGCAACCATTCTTCATATGTTTTAGTCTCCAGTCCCCTAATCATCTTTGTTGCTCTTCTCTGCACTCTTTCTAACTAAGGTATGTAGGAAGCACACCACAATAGTAATGGGAGATTTTAACTACCCTGACATCAACTGGGAAACAAACTCTGCACCAAGTGGAAGATCCAACAGGTTCCTAACAAACCTAGCAGACAACTTTGTTTTCCAAAAAGTAGAGAAGGAAACAAGGGGATCAGCCATACTGGACTTAATTCTCACTAACAGAGAGGAAATGATAGAAGGTGTTGAAGCCATAGGAACCCTGGGGGCAAGTGACCATGCAATATTGGAATTCAACATTATCCAAACACAAGTAGTAGAACAAAGTCAAACTAGAGTCTTGGACTTTAAGAAAGCTAATTTCAATAAACTTAGAGAGAGCTTGGGAAAAATTCCATGGATGAGAATCCTCGAGGGGAAAACAACTCAAGAAGCTTGGGAAATTTTGAAAAATGAGATTAGAAAAGCCCAGTCTAACACAATACAAATGAAGAAGAAAAACAACAGCTCCCAAAAGAAACCAGCATGGCTGCATAAACAACTATCTGACAAACTGAAAGACAAAAAAAGTAAGTATAAAAAGTGGAAGGAGGGGGACATAACTAAGGCAGAATATCAGCAAATAGCCCGAGCCTGTAAAGATGAAGTGAGGAAAGCTAAGGCTCACAATGAAGAAAGGCTTGCCACAAAAGTAAAAATTAACAAAAAAAGCTTCTTCCAACATGTTAAAAACAAGAAAAAAGTTAAGGAAACAATTGGTCCATTGCTAGGAGAAAGTGGCAAGAAGGTGACAAGCAACAGGGAGAAAGCAGAACTATTTAACTCATGTTTTGCATCTGTCTTTACACAAAGGGATAAAACAGTCCAACCTATCAAAAGCAGCACCACAAAATTAGGAACACAAATTGAAATAGGGAAGAAAATGGTAAGTGAGCACCTGTCTACCCTAGATGAGTTCAAATCACCAGGACCGGATGGATTACACCCCAGAGTTCTGAAGGAACTAGCAGACGAGATCTCAGAACCACTGAATTATATCTTTCAGAGATCCTGGAACACCGGGGAACTACCAGAGGACTGGAAAAGAGCTGATGTGGTTCCCATCTTCAAAAAAGGGAAAAAATTAGATCCAGGAAACTACAGACCTATCAGCCTAACCTCAATACCAGGAAAGATTCTGGAAAAAATAATCAAGCAACGAATTTGCGAACACCTAGAAGCAAACAAAGTAATAGCCAAAAGCCAACATGGATTTGTCAAAAACAGATCATGCCAGACTAATCTCATTGCATTCTTTGATAACGTGACAAAATTAGTGGACCAGAGGAATGCCGTTGATATAGTTTACTTGGACTTCAGTAAGGCTTTTGATAAGGTAGACCATAACCTACTACTAGATAAAGTAGAAGAATGTGGGTTAGACAGCATCACCACCAGATGGATTGGTAACTGGCTGACCAACCGCACTCAACGTGTAGTTCTCAATGGAACTGCATCTACATGGAGGGAAGTATGCAGTGGAGTACCCCAAGGCTCTGTTTTAGGCCCAGTACTCTTCAACATCTTCATCAATGATTTGGATGAGGGAATAAATGGGGAACTCATCAAATTTGCAGATGATACCAAGCTGGCAGGAATAGCCAACACTCCAGAAGATAGGCTTAAGATACAGAAGGATCTTGACAAACTTGAACATTGGGCACTATCTAATAAAATGAAATTCAATGGTGAAAAGAGTAAGGTTCTACATTTAGGCAACAAAAACGGAATGCACAGGTACAGTATAGGTGATACCATACTCAGTAGTAGTAACTGTGAAAGGGATCTTGGAGTCCTAGTGGACAACCATTTAAATATGAGCCAGCAGTGTGCAGCAGCTGCCAAAAAAGCCAACACAGTTCTAGGCTGCATCAACAGAGGGATAGAATCAAGATCACGTGAAGTGTTAATACCACTTTATAATGCCTTGGTAAGGCCACACTTGGAATACTGCATTCAGTTCTGGTCGCCACGATGTAAAAAAGATGTGGAGACTCTAGAAACAGTGCAGAGAAGAGCAACAAAGATGATTAGGGGCCTGGAGTCTAAAACATATGAAGAACGGTTGCAGGAACTGGGTATGTTTAGCTTAAGAGAAAGAAGGACTAGGGGAGACATGATAGCATTATTCCAATATCTCAGAGGTTGCCACAAAGAAGAGGGAGTCAAACTATTCTCCAAAGCACCTGAGGGTAGAACAAGAAGCAATGGGTGGAAACTAATCAAGGAGAGAAGCAATTTAGAACTGAGGAGGAATTTCCTGACAGTGAGAACAATTAATCAGTGGAACAGCTTGCCTCCAGAAGTTGTGAATGCCCCAACACTGGAAGTCTTTAAGAAGATGTTGGATAGCTATTTGTCTGAAACGGTATAGGGTTTCCTGCCTAGGCAGGGGGTTGGACTAGAAGACCTCCAAGGTCCCTTCCAACTCTACTATTGTATTGTATTATAGATTCTCCACATCTTTTTTACATCGTGGCGACCAGAACTGAATGCAGTATTCCAAGTGTGGCCTTACTAAGGCATTATAAAGTGGTATTAACACTTCACGTGATCTTGATTCTATCCCTCTGTTGATGCAGCCTAGGACTGTGTTGGCTTTTTTGGCAGCTGCTGCACACTGCTGGCTCATATTTAAATGGTTGTCCACTAGGACTCCAAGATCCCTTTCTTCCTGTCTGTGATGCCAAATAATTCTGGGTTTTTATTCAAAAATTAGCTGACTGATAGAAATCTTTATAAATGGGTTTAGATAATTGAAAACGCAACAGTGAAGGAAATAACATATTAGTTTAATTTCTTTTCTGGCTTCCTATCTTTTTTAAACAAAATATTTTCTCAAACAAAATATTTTCTCAAACAAAATAAAATCAAGAAAGAAGATGTAAAGGCAGAATTACCTGCAATTTGTCACAAGATTTTCAACCCGTTATCTGCAGAAATGAATGGGTTGTTCAAATCATTCAACAAATTGGTGAGACATCATCAAGGCATGCTGGCTTTGATAATGCATAAGATGTTTGCAGTTGACCAATCAGGTTTGATATCCATAATCTTTGTATCAGGCTTTTTTCTCCTGTAAAACATTGAACTGGAGTTAGAATGTGTTTAAGAATTAGTTAAACCCACATCTATATCCATAACTTTCATTTAAGTTAGTAATATATTTTCAGTTTTATTGCCAGACACATGCATCAGTACCTCTTTGTTCTGAAATAATGTGTAGATCATTGGGCTTTTAAGGTTAAAAAAATTACTTTGGAACCAATAGTCTTTTTAAGGAATATTTACAGCCTTTTGCCATTTTATTTGGCTGCTGATGTTCCCACAAAATTAATCATTGGAGCAATTATGAAAGTTAAGATCTGGGTGGCTGACATTTATTTCCCATTTCCCATCATATATGCAGGGAATAAGATGTGTCCTGATATTTGTTGATAGATCACAGACACATTCTTAATAGGAACGTGGCATGTAATCTGTTTTTTTTTCTCTAGTAGTATTTGGGTGCTTTCAACCAAACTTGACATTTACTCATAGCTAGTAAAAAATTTACTGAAAGTGGATACAGTTGGTTTAATTCAATTAGGAGTTATCAGCAAGTGGGAATGTAATCTATATGTTATAACTTAAGAGTCCTCAGAAGAGCTATAACATACAAGAGCCATCAATGGTCTCTGTTAGATGCTGCAAGGCTATTTGAACTAGAGATGGCAGAAGTTTTAGTAAAACAAATGTGGAAGATGCCAAAATTGGGGAAGACAGTAGAAGCTGCAAGATGTTCATGTTTTCCTCATTTTGCAGATCTTGAGGTTGTCTCAAGCATGCTAATACATCCCATTTTTTTCCCAGCAGTTGTATTTTTGTTCCAGTCTTGCTGGACTTTTCTACCAAAGTCACTAACAGAGAAAATCATTGATGTATCTTTTGTGAATTAATGTAAACTAATACCCATCAATGATAGTTAAGGTAGTCATTGATGGAAAAACAATAAAAGAAATTATTTTTCATCCAAGTTTTCCAAATTGCATCCTACAAGTTCAATTACTGTCATTCGAAGAAAATTGAATTGGGAAAGGGGCAAAAATTCCCAGCTGTCCAGGCCTTGACTTTCCCACAGTATATTGCTAGCAACTCACTATCTCTTCTTCACAGTATTCATCACAACCTCTGTCCTATGGCTGTATGTATGCCCTTCAAATGTCACTACTTCATTAAACCTTCAGCTTTCTATCTCCCAACAGTTGTTGGAATGGGCTGTACTTATTCATGAATTATGCAGCAATTGCTTTTGTACCTGTTCAATGGCCTAGAGAAAAATCTAAAAGAAAAATGCTGATTTTCGGAAGAAGTTTCCTAGTGCTACATAACATGGGTCCATCTTGCTTTGGGACACTATAAGGTAGCCAAGAAATAATGGGGGATTCTGATGGGTCAGAAATTAGAGCCATCTCCTCCAAATGAATTATTCACCATTATTTATTTATTTATTGAATAGGAATTGCTTCTGGCAGTATAATTCTTTCTCTTGTCAAAACCCCTTTTCTATGTCTCCTTTACTAAGAATATTAATCACCTTTTCATTATTATTGTTTATTCTTTCTAAAGAAGTGGTGTAAATGGAGAAGTATTTTTATACCTAATGTCACTTAGAAGAGTAATTTTTAAAATGATTCTGCTATGTAATTCAGGGTCCCCAACCCCTGGTCCATGGACTGGCACCAATCTGTGGCATGCCAGAAACTGGGCCATGCAAACAAGCCAAGTCCCAATAACAGAATGTAGGCAGAATACAAAACTATGTTCCCTCCAGTCCGCAGAAAAACCTCTCTCCACAGAACCGGTATCTGATGCCCAAAAGGAACCACTGGTGTAATTGATAAATTTCAAACTAACATATGACTTTAATTATTCAACCTATATATTTTCTGACATAATACTTTAATCAGAAGCCAGTATTTATTTATTTTTTGTCAACTGGGTATTTGTGTATATGAATGAGAATCTGGTGTTTTTCTTTTAATTCACCCAGATTTTGGTTCTTAGTGAACTTGGAATTTAAGCAGATTTTGGACTACATTTTTAGTTCAAACACTGAACTGAAATTAGCAGGATGTAAGTAATATCTGTACATAATCATCCTTGTCTTCAAAGGTAATAACTTGTCTTCTGTTTCTTCTAACAGTAGCTGTTTTCACACATACACTTATGGTTAGCAAACAAGGTTGGAATGATTAACCCAATTAATGTAGCATAATGGATCATAAACTAGTCACATGAACTAGATTTGCGCAAAATGTAGACTAAAATCTGATTGGCTAGTTAGCCTCAGCATCTCCCAATCATTAAATCTTATTATGGGCCTGGCTTTTATTTAGGGTTCAAGGTTCGTAATACATCCCTCACTTTTGATACTACAGCACATTTTCAATTTTTAAATCATAGAGGCATTCTTGTGATTCTTTAAACTCACATTTTGTATTTAAATTGTCTTATTTATACCTAAAATAAATAGGACTGTTTATTTTTCTACTTTTATAACAAGCGTCATAACAAAATAAGTGCTGCAAAACAAATTAACCATTAATAGCATTTCATAGTTACATTTATAACCACAACATATAGTTACCAAAAATCTGCATTTAAATGAAAATGTTTGCAATATTTCCATTCAGAGTGGTGAACACTGTAAAGTACTAACCCTACAAGGAAAAGAAGTATATACCTTCTGTTTATTTTCCTCATCATATGACATTTATGATGTTATTTTGTCACAAACATTAAAACCTGAAAATTTCATTGTGACACAATTTACTTGGCAATTTCCTTAGCCCTTTAGTAAATGGTGCCATTGCTTCTTCTCTATAAAACAATTTTGGAACACCATTTCTTGATATTTTTCTTTGACAGGCTATGGCAGTATATAATAATTAGCATACTGGTTTCCCAAAATAACAATATTTTGGGCTACTAGGAAGCAGCTCATTTTAACATCTCTCTGAAGATTTCAGCTTTATACATTCAAGAAGCACAAACCAACAAGTTTATTACTGCTGTTATTTAATTTTGTTATAGAAATATTAGAACTTGCATTACATGGTAATAAGGAAACTAAAAAAATAGAAAAAAAAGAAAATTATTTGTTAAACTTATTGTCCAATCTCTCTTCAAAACTTCCAGTGTTGGAGCATTCATAACTTCTGGAGGCAAGCTGTTCCACTGATTAATTGTTCTAACTGTCAGGAAGTTTCGCCTCAGTTCTAAGTTGCTTCTCTCCTTGATTAGTTTCCACCCATTGCTTCTTGTTCTATCCTCAGGTGCCTTGGAAAAATTATTATATTATGTATCAGTAGTATAGAAATATTTCAAATATTTAGTAAATTAGTATTAATAATTTGTACGAAAATAATCTTACTGCTACTTGGAAGTTTTTTTTTTAATAGAAGGTGGCACAAGTAATACTTTAATATATCAGGCTGAATTGTGGCTGTTAAAATGATAGCACTTTCAAAATTAAATTTCTTACTCCAGGTCTCATAAATTGAAGTTTCAGGGGGGGAAAACCATTATTGCTGCATCAGTGAAAAGACTGAAAATGTTTGTTTTAATGCTAAAAGGTTGAGGTCAGTAAGAAAACTCTTTACAGTCAAAGCGAGAATAGGAGATTCCATCTTTACAACTATAATATCAAGTGGCTCATTTAGAATGCTACATAAGAATCCATTTATATTGAAACATAGAGTGAAGCAATGATTTCAGACAGAAAAAGTACAAGAGTTAGATATATGATTTAGCTGACTGTCCTTCCTGGGTTTCTTTATTAAAGTAGGAAGGTATAAGATCATATATATTATTTTGCAAGAACATTTTGCTTCAATAGGGAACTATGAAGTTTCCTTGATAGAAATCAAGGAATAAACAGCTCGCCTTGATAGAGATCAAGATAAACAGCTTGTCTAAAGACAGATACGGACTATCCATATCTGTATTTAGGCAAACTGTGTATAAATGCAGATAGTGGGCAATAGCCAACTGCGTATTAGTTTACAGGTAAGCAATGTTGAGCCAACTTATTTCTTGAATGGGAGATCTCCAGAAAATAAAAAGCCTTATAGGTGAGATTGGAAGAACATGTTTTTAAGTCCTAGTTGATTGCATTGGGAAACCTTTTTGTTATTTTTGCCCCTAAAAATAGGGATGTATGTATGTATGTATGTATGTATGTATGTATGTATCAATATTTCAAAACATAATCTTAAGGCTATTGGATTACATCAAGGCTCATGCCAGTCAAGTATCACAATGGAAAAGTTGTTTCAGGTATACTCACAAAAAAAGATAAGGAGACATAGTTACCTCCAGCTGTTGCTTTCCTACAATTGGTATTTGGAGATATATTACATCAAATCTGTAGCTAACATTGATTCTACAGGTCTCATACACTTTAATAGATTCTCCCCCCCCATCCCCTTTGAATTTATTCAATACCATTTTAAAATTGACTAGTTATCCATCATTGAATCATTGAATCATGTGGTAATAAATCCTACCACTATCTTTGAGAAGAAAGCTGTATAGGAGGTAGATGGTCTAGAAACATGAAATATAAATTTCTGCCTGGACCATCCAGGCAGAAAACCATATTTTTATTTTTAATGTTGCCTTTTTATATTTGTGTTGATTTGTGCTGATAAATAAATAAAGGGACACTAGTATAGATCTATTTCAAGCTATTTAGCTCTCATCAGCTAGCCATACCCTTACTGGGATTTGAACCTGGGCTGTGTTACATATTAGGCAGATTTGTTAGCCACTAAGCCACAGGCTCTCCTCCTTATTAACATTAAAAATAAAAATATGATTTTCTGCCTGGATGGTCCTCTGTAATGAGCCGAAGGACAGAAAGGGGGAGTAGTGAGCTCCCTCCCATATTTGGGCATACCAGGGGTTGTAACACAAATACATACCTATTTCCCTGGCTCAGCTGATAAGGATTTTCAACACTGTACACAGCTCATTTTCAAATTTTACTTTAGCTATATATGGTAATATGGTGTTTTAAACTTTTGTTAGCTTCCCAGAGTTATGCATTTGAGATTGGGAGTCATATACTTTGAAATGTAGATTAATATATAATTAAGGTCCTGTTTATGTCCTATCATGTAAACTATTATTTTCTTTCTACTTATCCATGACAAATTGTCTTAAGACACAAGAACAAAATATTTTTTTGGATGAAATCAGGAATAGAAGGCAGAGCATTCAGAAAGCTAAAAATATATAGAGGAGAAAATGAAAAGAAAAAATGTTAAGAGGGCATGTTAAGTTTATTCTGCTGTCCGCTTGCTTGCACAGTCAGGGAGTTCAAATCTCTTTGCATCTGATGTTTACTTGAAATGAATTGAAAGCAAATATGAACTGGGCACTGCCAACTGTACCATATGGAAAGGCAATTACAAGCTGATAGCATGCAACATTCACATGAGGATCAGCTTTAAATGTAAGGCAAAAGGGCAACAGAACTATACAAGAGTCCAAACTAAGCTAAGTTCCTCTCAACTTTGGTTCTTCCTACAGTGCTATTATTGTTATTAAAATGGACTCAGATTGTCTTTTGATTTATTTCAATTTATATAACCACCCATCTCACCTATGTGATTGTGGGTGGCTCAAAAGTTAAAACTACAAAGTTAAAATAAATAAATTAATTAAAATATTTAAAAAATGAATCAAATGAACAACATCCAAATCAGAAATATAATAAATTTATATGCCACCCAACTCCCAGTGATTTTTGAAAGAAGGAACAATTATGCTTCCTTACTGCTTAGATCAAGACAGACTTTTCAACTATCCAACTATCCAGACTTTCTAGAGTAGAAGTATATACATCCCCCGCCCCAAATTTTCACCTCAAGTAACTGATATACTGAAGATAAAGGGAGTGCAAGATTACTTTTTAGTAAGACTGTAATGAACTATATTCCTCGACAAAACTAAGTTTACTACACAGAAACTAGCATCTCTTCAAAGCATTAATGTGTCTGAGTCATTCCACATGTTCAAAATTATCACATAGTACAGCCTTTCCTTGATTTTATGGCCACAAGAATATTGATGTTGATAACCAAGCCCAAATATTATTTATTCATACACTTAGAGTGGAAAAAAGCTTTGGTAAGGAACAACTGAATGCAGGCACATCAGGTGGGGAAATGTATTTAACTCAAATCTGACATTTTTCTTTGTCAAATTACATTCCCATGGCTTCAGATGCTCTCTTACTGTTTCCTCCCTTCTTTATTTCTAATATATTTGGACATTTCCCCCCAAAAAAATATTAGGTTGGGGATTGTACATTTAAATGCTCTCCTGTTTGGGAAACTATCTATCTCTATCTCTATCTCTATCTCTATCTCTATCTCTATCTCTATCTCTATCTCTCTCTATCTCTATCTATCTATCTATCTATCTATCTATCTATCTATCTATCTATCTATCTATCTATCATGCCTTTATGCTTGCATTTCTCCTTGATTATAAAATCAAGAGGAATTATAAGTATAATATTTATTGTCATTGTACTTAAATACAACAAAATTGGTTATAACCAATTATAACCAAGAAGTATCTCTGGATATCTGATGTGAAAATATTACTAACTACTTCTTCTTGGAATTATTATTAGTGGTCACATAGTTAGCCAAATTATTGTTATGGTTTGTTACACAATCAGTCAGATGTTTAGACTGGATTTAGCATTTTTATCAATCTATTGAGTCTTTCACAAGGACCTGGCATAGGGAGATGTTTTTGCTTGATGGTACTAAAGATATTGTGGCAGGTTGTAATCGCAATAGCAATAGCACTTAGACTTATCGACCGCTTCAAAGTGCTTTTACAGCCCTCTCTAAGTGGCTTACAGTCAACATATTGCCTCCAACGATCTGGATCCTCATTTTACCCACCTTGGAAGGATGGACGGCTGAATCAACTTTGAGTCAGTGATATTTGAACTGCTGAACTGCAGCTAGCAGTCAGCTGAAGTAGCCTGCAGTGCTGCACTCTAACCACTGTGCCAACTTGGCTCTAAGCTGTTCCATGTTAAACTGTCTTTTGCAATTGATTGATAGTATATTATTATTGTGTAAGGTGGCTCAGTTTAAATATCAAGACTGAAGAATAATTTACAAATCATGGGATGTAATCATCCTTCCCATCATTCTGACCAACCCAATCATGGGTTGGTCAGAACCCATCCCCTCATGTTGCAGGCACCCCAACTTAGGGAGGACTTGTAGAAACAGGAACAGGTTTACAGAAGAACAATTATGACAATAAGAACAGTAGAAACAAAGTCTGCCAAAGAGAGATTCATAAATGAAGTGGGAAGTTTAGTCCTTAGGAAGCACTCTGAAGGCTTTCATCAAGAAGCCCAAGACCTGTACATTATGGATTTAATTTACAAAAAGGAAATTTTTGGATGTTAGGAAAAAACTTTCTAATAGTAAAAGCAGTAGAACAAGTTAACAAGTAGTGAAGAGGAATGGACTCCTTTTCATCGGATATGTACAAGTGGAGGCTAGGCAAACATCTGCTGGGACTGTATTTATTTGAATCCACTGAGCAGGATTCCATGGTCTAAATGACCTCTTCAAATTCTATTAGTCTTTCATTTTATGATTCTCTGAGCTATAGGACTCTGGCCATCAATTGGCTGAATTGCTACCTTAATATTACTATGAGGTATCCTAACTAGAGATTCGGCAATTCTGTAGACCATTGATGGCTCATTAACCGTGAAGCATGTTGCCTGAACACAGGAAGCTTATTGCTTCCCTCTGGAACTAATCACAGAAAATAAGCAGCCCATGTTTTTCTGCAACTAATTTTGTCTACAAATTGTGGTATCCTGGGTTTGGAGAGTAGACAGCACCATAAAGAAAGACTACTGCTCAGAGGAAGAGGCAATAGTATTATGCAAACTAATCAAGACTGTGGCTTTCCATGCAGAGCAAGGAGAGAAATAATATGTTATATATCGTTCTAAAGTCTCTTACTTCTTTGGTACCATTTTGTATTTGCTACTTTCAACTTTCTAATGCCAGTAGAGTTAATAGTTATCACATTAGCCGCATTAGCCTTCTATGTTAGATTCTTAATACATGACACTTTAGCAACGTGCATTGAAAACCTCGTGATCTTTGTAAATTAGATAGCTGATTGACATATATGGACATTATGTGAATACAGTCTGTTTTTCCCCTCTTTCTTCCCTTGAGACTCTGTACTCTGAACCTGTTCTAACAGTAGATTTGAGATTCCAGAGCAATAAGGGGTAAGAGGGAGTCCTTTTTTATGCTGGCTGGACTCAGCTGGATATTTGTTATATATGTTCACACTCTAATAAAAATGGTTTCTTATTACTCCCATTACCCTATTTGGGCAGAGTAGAATGGCTTTGTTGCACTCTATGAAATCTTAAAGAGTAGATGTTGAGCATTTGGTTTTTCTCTAGAACAGCTGTTCACATATATATAGGGACATCCATTATCTGTCTCTCTCTGTCTCTTTCTCTCTGTCTGTCTGTCTCTAACTCTCTCTCTCTCTCTCTCTCTCTCTCTCTCTCTCTCTCTCTCACACACACACACACACACACACACACACACACACACAGAGGGGGGGACTCATACTTTACAGACTAAAGGGCCTAGTTATTCCTCAGCTCAGTCCTCTATCCTTGGTGCAAACATTTGTTCATCAAGGTCAATAAAACTGTATATGAATTATATATCTGTACATAAAAATATTATATACATGAAATACTGAAAGCTACGTAATGCTGTGCAGGAACAGACAATAGATAGTTTTTTGTTTCAATCCTGTGCAAAGAAATCTTGAAAAAGGAGGAAAATCTGTAAGTAGAAAGGGATGGGTAAGTGAGCTGGGATTCCACTGGGTATAGATTACAAGATTTTTATGCTTAAATGTTATCATTAATATACCATTCATGTCTATATTCCCTTTCTTTGGGGAATAACAGTCTTATAATGCCTGGTAGTTGTGCTGGTGGTCAGTAGCCTTTCTAGCCAAACAAACAGTTGCAGTTCTCATGTTTTTGTTAGGAATAATAGCCCTTTTGTGAAATCTTTCCATTTTATATCACTAAGACTTTTCTCATAAGCCTACCCAGTTTATGTTTCCTCATCTGTTACCTTCTGTTAGAGTCAATAAAATCTAATAATCACTTAACAGCATCCAGGGCATTTGCATGCCCCAAGCATTGGCAACAGTGCCTTTCACAAAATGAAAGCGATGATATATGAGATTTAATGAGAATAAAATATATTTAGGCACTTTATTGGAAACATTGAGGGGACAAAATCAGAATCTGCAACTGTCTTCTCCCCAGAAGTCACATGCATATGCAAAAGCAGCCACCTATTTACTTGTCTTGAGAATCTAATCATTCTGGCTTTACAAGCTGAATTATAGAACCTGACATGCTTATTTTTTACCCCTCTCATTGTATTATATTTGTAAGCAGTGATCCTTCTGAAAAGAAAATCAACCCCTATTTTTATCTGATGTAACTGTCTCCTTTTTTCTTTTCTCTCTCTCTCCCCCACCCTCCTTGCCCTGTCTTCCATTAACTGAATGGCACTACATTTTTGTGTGTATTAATTGCCTTGTAAAATGCACTCCAAGTCATTATAATTCCCCATTCAAAACTATTATCTTGAGCCATTATGTCTTTGCATTATATTTATTTAAATGTGGCTCTTCTAAATTAGCTCATTTTTAACAGCTAGCCATGCCTAAACGTATTGTTCCAGTTTAGGCTGCTCATAAATTTACTTTAAAAAAAAATCTTTTCACCAAAGTCCTTGTGTTATTTTATAAAAAAATCAAATGGGTGACTTCCTTTTCTTCTTGGCATGGAGTTTTCAGAATTGTGCATTACATTCCAGATCCATTTTAAAATTCAAGTTCCTGTTTTAAGAAGACTCCCTAAACAGATACACATCTTACAAGATAGGAATTTGGATGTGAGGTTTTCATTTGCTTCTATCAAAAGCAATTTGATTTAGCAGTGTTGAATCCCAAGTGTCTATAAACAGCATTCCGTCATATAATTGTATTCCACTACCTTTTTCAGCTAGTTATTGACAGGTGACATTGGGAAACTTGAGATAGTAGGTGTTAAACCTGAAGCTGACCTGGCTGAAGCCACCTTGGAGCTTCAGTTCTGCCATGCTGGAGCAAGAAATAGGGAGGGAGGGGGCATTAGATATAGCTGGGATTGTGTAGTCGAAATGAAATACTTTCTCTTGGGAACCAAGGATGTTCTCACACCTGGCCGGAGGAAAGAGGAATGATTTCACCAGATCAGCAGACACTGCCGTGATTGGGCCATGTGAATGATTGTTTTGGGTTGAGGGAAAAACTTTTACTTTTAATTAGGTGAAAACCAAGGGGCCTCTCAGAATTGGCTTTCACCAGATATGTGTCAATATGATATTTCCAATAAAGCTATTCTTTGAGCTTTACGAGCTTTCTGCCTTGGAGTTTTTGCTTGCAATGGATCTATTTCTTGGAACTCTGACAGCAGGGGTAGCAATCCCCATTTCTAAATGACTATTTCAATACTCACTTTTTTCAGGGCTAGAAAATTTCTACCTGGTCACCTCTTCTTCTCCTGGGCCTTAATACTTACCTTGATAGGTCCCCAAAATCAGTTTAGCAGACTGAAAAGACAATGGAGATAATTTTCATCTGGACATCACCTCAAATCAATGGACAAAGTATGTTGCAATAAGTTATCTGGATTTAATATTCATCTTTTTTTCCACCAAGTGATCCATTACCGAAAGCATTCAATTGTTTACATATAAAGCTGAATTCAGATTTATTCAAATAAATCCACTGATGCCAGTGGCACCTCTATTATTTTGTGATAATTAAAATCCTATTCATTTCAACAAACCTTTCTTAAACATTACAAAGTAAAGCTCTCTAGATGCAAGACTAAATTTTCTCTTATTGCATAAAGCTGATAGCAGTACATTTCCTTTTTGCCTTGAGTTTACTGAGTATCATAGCTACGTTATATATTTGATGAGACATTTCCAATGGGGAAAAAAAGAATACATTCCAGTTCATGTTTGTAGAATGTACTATGGAATTCTGTGGAAAAAACATGACCGTTCACATCCTCATCATTTCTTCTATGGATTTTTGCAATTTGTTTCACATGGAGTTGACTTTAAAAACCACTTAGAAATTTCAATGGTTATAAAATGAAATGGCCTGTATTTTTCACTAAATGGTCTCACTACTGCCATGTAATACCTTTGCTACGTGGATTGCACTGGTGTCCAATATATTTCTAAGAGCAATTTAAGATGCTGGTTATCTCCTATAATGTCCTATGTGACTTAAGGCCTGGTTTCCTTTGAGATTGCTTATTATATATAGTTTCAGCCAAAGGCACAGAGAATTTTTGCTTTAGGGGACTACATGTTGACAACTGTCAAAGGACTAGGCCTGGAAGCAGGCATTGTCTGTGGGACTCCCATTCTCTGGAACAGTTAAGATAGTTCCCAGTTTCATGACCTTCAACAAGCTTGTGAAAACCTACCTGCCCCAAAAGGTCTTTGGGATTTGAGCATTGTGGAACTCCCAGCCTTGGAAAATAGAGAGAAAGTGAAAGAGAGAAAGACAGAGAGAAAGAAGACAGAGAGGGAGGGAGGCAAGGAGAGAGGGAGGGAGAGGGAGAGGGGGGGAGAGAGGGAGAGAAGTACAATTTAGGAAACTTGAAAATTAGAGCTGCTTAGAAGCAGTAGAATTAAAAAAAAGAAACTACAATTCTGACTGAGACTTTCAATTGGTTTTCAAAAATCTATATTTTTGAAGGAAGCGGGGGATTAGGGGTTTTTTAGCGAAATGTTTTTTAAAATTTTTAAGGGGTTCCAGGGAGGGGGGGAGGGTTATTCAACCTGGGGGTATGGATACAGCCAGGTCAACAGGTGGGATCAGGACGGAGGGGAGCGGAGTGGGGGAGGCGAGAGGATACAGTATTCCTATAGGGGGGATTCCGATAGCGACGGTCGTAGGGAGGGGTGGGCGCGAGGACACCAGAAGAACGCATGGTCGGTTGGGAGACCGGGGCTGTTGGACACGCCCGGTCGCTTGTACCAACCCCCGCAGTCTAGGTGGACAGGATCGGCAGAGCCTGGGCCTTAGGCTGATGTTATGTAACGTGAGGTCCGTGGTTAACAAGGCCCCCCTCATCAGGGACTTGATCTCAGAGGGGGAGCCGGACCTTGCAGGAATAACGGAAACCTGGTTGGGCCCGGAGGGGGGGTTGCCCCTCGGGGAAATGTGCCCTCCAGGTTACCGGGTATTCCATCAGCCACGGGCCCAGGGTAGGGGTGGTGGGGTAGCGATAATCATCCGGGAAGATTTGGCTCCAAGAGAATTCACTGTGTCGCAGACATCTGGTTGTGAGTCTCTGGGCGTGAAATGGGGCCCAGGGAGTCAGTTGGGTCTGTTGATAGTATACCTGGCTCCCTGCCATACATCAACGGCCCTGCCCGGACTCCTCGAGCTGATCGCGGAGATGGCGGTTGAGACCCCCAAGTTATTAGTGATGGGGGATTTCAATCTGCCGTCAATGGGAGAGGCATCCGAGGCAGCCCGGGAATTCATGGCTTCCATGACAGCCATGGATCTGACTCAAGTAGTTCGGGACCCCACACACGAGAGAGGCCACCTACTGGATCTTGTGTTTGTCTCCGACCAGTGGACGAGTGATCTGGGAAGAGGGAATTTAGTCATCACGCCCCTGTCATGGTCAGATCACTCACTTCTCTAACTGGACTTCCCTGGCGCTACCCCCCGCCGCGGGGAGGCGGAGCCAGCTGGTCCCAGATGGTTCCGCCCCAGGCGTCTGATGGAACCAGATAGGTTCCAGGCGGAGCTTGGGCCACCTCCTGCAGACCTGTCCCGCTCCCGGGCAGAGGACCTGGTAGCCGCGTGGAACAGTGCGGCCACCAAGGCCTTGGACCGGGTTGCGCCTTTGCGGCCTCTCCGATGGCAACGATCGACTCGGGCTCCCTGGTTTAACGGGGAGCTAAGGGCGATGAAACGCCACAGGAGACGCCTAGAGAACAAGTGGAGATCCTCCCGCTCCGAATCCGATCGAACACAGGTAAGAGCCTACTTAAGGACCTACCTTGTGGCAATAAGGGTGGCCAAACGTCAATATTGTGCCACCCTTATAGCGTCCGCAGAGAACTGCCCTGCCGTCCTGTTTCGGGTGACCCGCTCCCTGCTGTCGCAGGGACAACGGGACCCCCCATTGCAGGGCAGGGCAGAGGAGTTTGGGGAATACCTGCAGGATAAAATTGATCAGATCCGGAGGGGGTGGACCCACTCCAGTGCTCCAGGGGGGGCGTCCGAGGCTAGTCTTGAGATTCCACGCTGGGAGGAGTTTGATCCTGTTGTCACCGAAGATTTGGACAGGTTGCGCGGGTGACTGCGAGCCACCACATGTTTATTGGACCCATGCCCCTCCTGGTTGGTACTGGCTTCCTGGGAGGGTTCACGAGGCTGGCTACTGGGACTGGTGAACGCTTCGTTGGGTGAGGGCCTTTTACCAACCGCCTTGAAAGAGGCGGTGGTGAGACCCCTGCTCAAGAAGCCTTCTCTGGACCCAATGGAGCTAGCAAATTATCATCCTGCCTCCAACCTTCCTTTTTTAGCGAAGGTTGTTGAGAGTGTGGTGGCTCAGCAGTTCCCGCGTCACCTGGAGGAAGATGATTATCTAGACCCGTGCCAGTCCGGCTTCCGACCCGGTCACAGCATGGAGACGGCCTTAGTCGCGTTGGTGGATGATCTCTGGAGGGCAAAGGATGGGGGTTGTTCCTCCATCCTTGTCCTATTAGACCTCTCGGCGGCTTTCGATACCATCGACCATGGTATCCTATTGCGCCGTCTGGAGGGGTTGGGGATCGGGGGCACCGTATTGCAGTGGTTCCGCTCCTACCTCTCTGGCCGGACGCAATGTGTGTTGACAGGAGAGCAGAGGTCGACCCTGAGGCCCCTCACTTGTGGGGTCCCACAGGGGTCGATCCTCTCGCCTCTCCTGTTCAACACATATATGAAACCGCTGGGCGAGATCATCCGTGGTTTTGGGGTGAGATATCATCTGTACGCTGATGACACTCAGCTGTATATTTCCACCCCAAACCACCCCAACGAGGCTGTTGAAGTGATGTCCCGTTGTCTGGAAGCCGTGCGGGTCTGGATGGGTGACAACAGGCTCAAGCTCAACCCCTCCAAGACAGAGTGGCTGTGGCTTCCGGCACCCCGGTACAACCAGCACATTCCATCGCTGGCCATCGGGGATGAACAATTAGCCGCGGTGGAACGGGCACGCAATTTGGGCGTCCTCCTTGATGCCCGGCTGGCTATGGAAGATCATGTGGCAGCCGTGGAGAGGGGAACGTTCCACCAGGTTCGCCTGGTGCGCCAATTGCGACCCCTTTTGGACTGGGAGGCCCTGCACACAGTCACTCACGCGCTGGTGACGTCTCGCCTGGACTACTGTAATGCTCTCTACATGGGGCTCCCCTTGAGGTGCACCCGGAGACTGCAGTTGGTCCAGAATGCAGCCGCGCGGGTAATTATGGGGAGATCGAGGTTCTCCCATATAACACCGCTCCTGCGCGAGCTGCACTGGCTTCCTGTGGCCTACCGGGTGCGCTTCAAGGTGTTAGTTACCATCTTCAAAGCGCTCCATGGCATAGGGCCTAGTTACCTGCGGGATCGTGTCCTGCCCCATACATCCCTGCGACCCATTCGCTCACACAGAGAGGGTCTCCTCCGGGTGCCGTCCTCTAGAGATTGTCAGAGGGTGGTGCCCAGGAGTAGGTCCTTCTCTGTGGCGGGCCCTACCCTTTGGAACGACCTCCCCCCAGACATTAGAACAACAACCGATCTCCGTTCCTTCCGCAGTAAACTGAAGACCCACCTGTTTCGGCTAGCCGGCCTGGCATAATTCGACAACTTTTCCACCCCTAGGTCATTTTTAATTGCTAATTTTAGTTTTTAAACTATTAATGTTATTGAGGTTTTAACCTTTTTCAGTATTGTAATTATTTATTTATTTTTTACCTCCTCTGTATGACACTGTGCTGACTGTTGCTTGTGTACGTCGCCCCGAGTCCCTGTGGGGAGAGGGGGCGACTAATAAGTTTAAGTAAGTAAATAAATAAATAAATAAATAAATAAATAAATAAATAAATAAATAAATAAATAAATAAATAAATAAATAAATAAATAAATAAATAAATAAATATATATATGAAACGGTGTATGGTTTAAAGATGAAGACATAAAGAAAGAATTGTTTTGTATGTATATTCATCAGACAGTGAATATATCAGATATGGCATACAGGCAGAAAGTGGTGGGGAAATTGCTTCTTCCACATTCTGCTCAAGATAGCTTTCTAGTAATGGAGATTTCCCTTAATGTTTACAAGTGTGCTTTGCTATCGTATATAAATAGCAAGGTGCATAATCATCTCTATGAGCCATCATACAAACACTGATGGAATGTCATTTCTCTATATTTCCCTCTTCCTTCCTGTTTCATGTATATAACTGAATGATTACAGTATATCTACTTCTTACAATGTTATACTAACTGTTCTTAAATAAAATATATAAT
The DNA here is from genome assembly GCF_964273705.1 of Natrix helvetica. Taxonomy (NCBI): domain Eukaryota; kingdom Metazoa; phylum Chordata; class Lepidosauria; order Squamata; family Natricidae; genus Natrix; species Natrix helvetica. The sequence goes on from NC_138549.1 coordinate 132,840,329, forward strand.
GGACAATCTCACTATTGAATCCTCCAACTGAAAATATCCAGTCTGGTTCTAGTGTCTTTGATTCGGAAATGCATTTATTTATTCTTTGACAATAGGGATACTAATGCCATCCCAATGGTTTAAAAAAAAGATCTCATACGTGAAGCAAAATGCACCACTATGCTTCCTGTTATTCTATCAGGAAAACTGATTGTTTCTCCTATTCATCACCAATGAAGGTGACATTAACTCAGAATTCTTGATGGAACAGTTTACTTGATTGCCTATCTTACTAACTACGATCTGAGGTCAGACTTATGAAAAATGTCTCTTTGTAAGAAGTACCCTGCAATTTAGTACTCATTCTCAAAAGATTTGGGAAAAGGATTTCAACATGGCGTTGAGCGTTTTGGAAAATATATCAAAACATTCACGTATTTGATAAAGAACATGAATTAGTGTCACTCTGTCTTGCATTATAGAAGAAACTCTTCTATTTGAAGAGCTGTCAAAGAACATCCTGCTCTCTGGAGGCATACTGTATTTGAACTGTGGGTTTAAATATTAATAATCAGGGTCTTTTATGATGCTCATCCAAAGTTAGAATCCAAAAAAATGGACTGAGAAAATCTGTAGATCAGCTGGTTATTCTTTGAAGAGACAAGTTAATTTGAAGGCTACTGCATCTGGCTATAAAAAAAACCTAGATGATAGCAATCAATCAATCAGTCAGTCAGTCAATTGATCAAATAAAATAGAATACACTAACTTTTTTGCAGCTTCATGCACTGAATGAATTATACATGTGTGTGTGTGTGTGTGTGTGTGTGTGTGTGTAATAATAAAGTTTATACAATATATGGAAGGGGAGTGAGAAATATTATGCCAAAGAAATAAAAAAATATAAGGTAATATAGTGAGCTAATTTATGCAAGTACATTCCTTATAGTTTTCCATGCATTCCTCATCCTAGAAAGCATCTTATTTCTATCATTGTATCCATGTGCCCATTGATACTTACTCTTTCATTCCTTAAACTACTTGCCTCTTTCTTTTTGAAGGTCTCATAAATTCCATTCAGTTACAATTTTCTTAATCCTTCCCTTCCTCTCAATCTATCTTCTCTTTCTTCATATAGTTTGTAATTTAGATTTTATTTACTCTCTCAGTGTGACCAAATCATTCCAGTACTCTTTTTTTGTATCAGTTTTTCACTTTTCTATTCAATTCATATTCATTCAGCATCCTATTCATTCCTGATCCTCTTTTCTTGTATGATCACACATAATTATAAAGTAACCCACTCTGTTGCATTATAAATGGATGTTATATAAAACCATTTTCACTTCCTTCATTACACCTTCATCATTCTCAGAAGATCACATATTACTCCCTACCTTTCTACCAGCTTTGGCATATTTTGATATTTCTATATCCATTTTCTAATCTTTAGCAATTATCTTTATGCTAGTCTTTAATCGTTCAAGGTATGCATAGCTCATCTACCTGGACTCTTTTTCAAACATCTATGTAGAACTTGTCATAATTTATAATATTTTTCTTATTCAAACACAATTATCTTGACTTTGATATATTATTTTTCAAAGTTACAATCCTTACTGTCCTATACACTCAAACTGTGCATTATTCTGATTCTTAGCTATTGTCTACATGCCACTGTCTGTATATAAAAGCACACAAACATATTAATGTACCTGTATGCCAGCTAATATACCTGTAATCTCAATACAAATAATTCTCTCTCTCTCCCTCCCTCCCTCCCTCCCTCTCCCTGTCTCATCTATCTATCTATCTATCTATCTATCTATCTATCTATCTATCTATCTATCTATCTATCTATCTATCATCTATCTATCTATCATCTATCTATCTATCTATACTGTATGTGTGTGTATGTGTAAAAAATCTCCATTTTTAAAAATAATAAAGGCACATCCACATCTTTATCCTAGTTCGTGTTGAGAGAGGAACCTCTTAAGTATTCTATTAATGTCAACTCAGGCTGTACTTCCATTATATAAGTATTATATACTTACATTTCATTCACCCATTAACCTTCAGCTCTATATTCAGGCAACACATTCCAAATCAAAATATGTTCAATTTATTGTACATTTTTTTCTGAAGCAACAAGTAGTCTTTCTTTCTTTCTTTCTTTCTTTCTTTCTTTCTTTCTTTCTTTCTTTCTTTCTTTCCTTCCTTCCTTCCTTCCTTCCTTCCTTCCTTCCTTCCTTCCTTCCTTTTTATGCCTTCTAATTTCATGAAAAGTGACTCTGGGAAATGATACATACTTTTCTCAATCTTTTTTATACATAGCCCAGCTACATGATGGTAACAAAAAGCTGAGGCTTCACAAAATGAGGATGAACCTACTTAAGCCATTAGAAAGAAATATTCACTAAATAATATTACTGTGCCTAGGGATGCAGCTGATACCTTAGCGCTGGAAAATAACAAAGCATATGGTACTGATGAAAATTGCCTATTTATCAAGGTCAGCAATGGAAAATTCTCATCCCAAAGAAATAGCCAACACTGACTGTCTAGAATGTTCATACTGGCTTCCAGTATGGGAATAATATCCTGATTAGTCAGAAGGAAATTACAGCACATGAATTATTATGTTAAAGAATATTGGTAACAGCATTATCTGAATAGCAACTGTCTGGTGAACAATGAATGATGTTATGCCACTCAGGGGATGATCAGTGCATTGAATTTGCAGTGAACAGAAAGGCATATAACTGTCCTATGCCATTTCAGCCTATTTTGATCCAATTTGCTGTGCTCACCTAATTATTTACTATTCAGTTGCAGGAAGTCATCTATGTCTTGCAGTTGGGGGGGGGCTCTCCTCTTGTGGAGGGCTGCTAACCATTCCCTTGCTTCTCCCTCTAGTCCCTCTGCGATGGCATTCACCATGGCTCTGGGGGATGGGTAGAGGTGCCCATAGCTTTCTAGGTGGATATCAGCTGAATCAAGGATTTGCCATGTTGATTAAAACAATTACAAGTTAATCTGCCCGTAATAGTAATAGGGGAAGTAAGTATGTTTAGGACTGCTACTGAGGACAACCAAACCCAGAGGTGGGTTGCTCCCGATTCGGCATGGTTTAGGTGAACCGGTAGTAGCGGCAGTGGGAGGCTCCGCCCACCCACCCGGACGCTTCTGCATATGCACAGAAACATTGTGTGTGCACGCAAGCATGTGAGCATGCGAGAGAGAGCCAGTAGTAAAAAAATTGGAAACCTACCCTTGACCAAGCACTGATGTAGAGCCTAAAAGGCTGATGAAAACCTCGGCCTCTTCTGTAGGTAATGGCCTGCTTAATAACTATGTCTATATTAATAATGAAAGCTCATAATCTACCTTTTAGGAGCACCAATAGGAGTGCCACAATGAAATTAATATGCCAGGGCCTAAATGATTAAACGTGGTCAAATAAACATTCTTTAAGTCAAATGGTAAATAACAAAAGTTTAAAAAGGCACTTATGTGAAGCTGGATTTAGATGAGCTCGGTTCTACCATTTTTGTATAGGATTTAATTCTAAACAGAGAACATTTCACCTGAAATTTACACAAAAGCACAGTGCAAGTAAGAAAAAAGATATTATTGATCTACAGATTTCACTGACATTTACAAATACATAATGCATTGCTCTTTTCATTTTTCTGCCTAGGCTGACCCAAATGGCCTTTACATAATTTACTTTTGATTAAAGAAGTGCTTCAACACTGAGAACAAAATTAAAAAAAATGAAATCAATGCCTTTATGACACCATTTTTGAAAGGTAAAATGGATATGCAGGCTGAAAGGAAACTTTTTTTTTTTTACAAAAGCACTAAAGTAAGGAGGCAAAACATTTTTTTCTTTCACAGAGATATGTCATAGTTTTCACACTGTACATGTGAAAAATTTACCATGGATTTTATGTTTATGCACAGCTGTGTCAGTCTTGATGAAATGCTGATTATAACCTGAGGATGCTTGAGAAATTCAATCACTGAAAATTCCAGTATGAATTTATTCATATTTATAAGGCTCAGAACTGAGTTGTCCAGGCTTTGCATTTCCTGATTATGTTCCTATGTCTAAATAAGTATTTTAAAAGTATGAACTGAAGTACAGGTAGTCCTACAATTGAACCCATAATTTCTGTTGCTACTTGAAACATTTGTTAGGTGAATTTTGCTCCATTTTACCACCTTGCTTGTCACAATTGTTAAGCGAATCACTGCAGTTGTTATGCTAATAACACTATTGTTAAGTGAATCTGGCTTCCCCATTGGCTTTGCTTGTCAGAAGGTTTCAAAAGGTGATCACATGACCCCATCATAAATACTAGTCAGTTGACAAGCATCTGAATTTTGATCACATAACTATGGGGATGCTGCAATGGTCATATGCATGAAATAGGGTCATAAGTCAATTTTTTTCAAAGCTGTTGTAGATTTGAATCAGTGGTGGATTGCAGGTGGTACGCCCCAGCATGGGCATACTGGTGCCTGATGGGAGCACTCGGTACCATTCTAGTTTGGTGCTCCGGAAGGTCCGCCTGCCACCCTTACCTATATTTGAGCTCTTCGACACTTCTGCGCAGACGCACGGAGCCTACGGCACCTGCACGATGATCCGCCGAGAAGCTGGAGCGTCGCAGAGGCATCGTGAAGCATCACAGGAGGTAAGGACGCATGTGTGTGCTCACATGTGTGCACGTGCACTGCATGCATTCATGTGGTAGCCGCCGGGCCCCTTTGCACTGTACTGGTTGCAACAGGATCCATAACCCACCACTGATTTGAATGGTCATTAAATGAACTGTTGTAAGTCAAGGACTACCTGTATATTGTTTTATGGATTCTGGGATAGTACCTTAGGAAGATATATTTCAGGGAACTAGGATTTGTTAGACTTCCCATACAACTGAAAATCAAGAACTCTATTCCTAAAGAGAGAAATCTGAAATAAAAATCCCTATTTTAGGGGAAAGGAGGTATCATTAGGTTTTTCCAGAGACCATGGAAGAAAGATCAAGAGCCTTCTTAATCACAATAAACTCTCTAGCACAGTCATTCTTGAACTGTTTCAACCCATTACTCCTTTACCTGGTCTTAAATAATGTCATTCCTCCACAAAAAAACAACAAAAAATCCCCACACAGTTTTGTTTCACAGGTGTGTACCAGCAGAAGCATCAAGTACAAGCATTTACAAATTCCTCACCCCAGGATATGGCCAGATTATCCCTTTGAGGGTAATTTCCCCACTTTAAAAACTACTGCTCTACTGTCTATGCTGCCTCTGAATCTGTCATCAATTTATTCCCTTTTTTATTTTATTGAAAATAAATGCCTAATAAGAACAACACTAATAAACAAAAGAAATAGCTAGTGTGATGCAGTGGTCAAACTTTCTGTAGTCACAGACCACTTAATAAACATTCAGAAAATGTAGGATATCAATCAATCGCCTACAATCTACCATAGGATTGCAATTTTTAAGACTATTGGAGGTCTTACTCTTTGTTGAATAAGATGATAACTTTAGTTTCATTTCTGTATGCTATTAGTTGGCACATATGACATTGGATTGCTGTAACAAACCAGCTCTTGCCATCTTCAATAATGATAGGAAAATACAAGTAGCCCTTTCATTGTGAATATGGAGATGCTGTCAGGCCACCTGGTAGACTCTGTTAACTACAAGAGGTCCTCAAGCCATAATTTTAGAATCATTGGGCTAATTCATCATCAGTTATGAAAGTTAAACAGATTATTTTGGACTGCTTATAAACTCTGGCTAATAAATGCAGAGAAGCTGTGGTGCATCATCTGGTGGAACTCTGTAAGTCATTGGCATTCTGACAAATCAGCCATCAATAGACACATAGACATTAACAACATGTATGCAAAAGAGATAATCAACCAGCCCAAAAGAGAAAAAGACTCCAGCACCTGTCCACCAGCACTCAGATCATCATAGATTAACTCCAAGGTTAACTTCAGACCAACAATCAAGGAAACAATACCACAATCAAGAAACTGCCAAAGAGCCATCAGTAAATAAACACAGACAGGCAAAACACCAGACTATAAACTGACAGCAAACAGCAATCCCTTCTAACACTGATGATGTTACCTAATTCAGGTAATGAAATGTTTTCAAGAAAACAAGCAAGCTCAGAGAGAGAATCAAGGACCCCTCATTTCAACCCTAAACTACAAATATTCTCCTTTATTGGTTCTCTCACTGTCTTTTTACTGACAATTAATTTTTTAAAAAAGGGGAGTGTTACAGCTACATCTCTTCTTTCTGAACAACTTTCCTAAGTTCCCAGGATTTTATTAAAAAGAGAATTTTTATGTTTTATGCATTTCTTTTCTTCTTCTCATGGAAGTCATAGCAATAAGAACAGCTGCACTTTTGATAGAACAATCGTTATTTGGGTGAAAATATTCAAAATGTTTTGCAAACAATAACAATCTTTTCTACCACCATGAAAGACTCTTACGTCACAGTTCTTACTTGTCCAATAGAAGACCTAAATGTAGAATCACAGAGAAAAAGCATGCACACATCAGACATTTCTTGCTGGTAAAGGATATAAAAGCATATTTTTGTTTGCTGTGCAAAAGGACTCTTTTTATTCAAGAGACTGAGACTTATTTTTGCCAAACAGTTTTATCTCTATCCTACCATTCACAGATTCCTATCAATAAAATAAGTGGAGATAATATAGACCAAAAAAGCCACACTTGGAAAAGAAGACACAACACTGTACTTGAATAAGTATCTTGCTCTAAATGTGATAAATTGTGGGCATAATAGTCATTTTAAAATGGGAAGATTCAAAAATCTATCAAAAAGGACATAGAAAAGCTACACATGAGCATAAAGGAGGTTGAAGGAAAACATATCACTCTGTTACACAAAATTGGTTTTCCCATTAGATGCTTTATTACCATATGCTGAAAATGGAAAATGCTGCAATGAGAAAAGTGATGGTGACACTAAGATTAAGTGATGCAACTTGGCTAATGATATCCAAAAACATTTATTTCTGCTTCCAACTGTGCACAACATACATAATTGATGCAGATTCTGGCAATCTGGAATATAAAATAAAATATAATAAAGGAAAATTCATTACTCATTTGAAGCAGTAATGCAACATTCTTTCATAGGCTCTTTGATCCACATGTTATATCCAATTATTAAGAGATGCAGCATTATATTATCTTGGGGGGAAAAATGAAGATGCATACACATAGAACTAGCAGAGACCGACATGATTATATTTTTACAACATAAAGTAAAATATGTTGCAACTTTTCTATTTCTTCTCTGTCTACCCTGAAAATATGTGAAATAATGGAAAGAAATTAAAGAGAGGAACAGTATTTTCTATATTGTGGTCAAAATTTATTTCTTATCCTAATGAGTTATGTCTGGTGAGTATTTTACAATCATTCAGCATCGGGTTAAGATAAACAGTATCTTGTTACCCAGGAATTTGAATTTGTATAACCCTTCAAACTGCTTCTGAAATTGAAATTGTAGTTGAAATGTTTATTGCTTTCATTATATCTGTTGAAAAGTTGTTTCATTGTAGTGTGGATATTATTCAAATTTATTATTTTCATTGCTTATCATCCTGGAATCATTTGGATAGTGGACAATATAATAATATTTTAATATAATGCATACAATTGACTAGAGCAGGAATTTCCTGAACAGTAACTATCAACTTTTGTTCTGTGCTGGAAGGATAAAGATAGTAAACATGAAAATATTGAAACAAGAGAAAATAAATATCAATGAAATAAAGCATATTAATACTGTGGGATTATTGAGCTGTGGTGGCGCAGTGGTTAGAGTGAAGTACTGCAGGCTACTTCTGCTGATCACCGGCTGCCAGCAGTTTGGCAGATCAAATCCCACCAGGCTTAAGGTTGACTCAGCCTTCTATCCTTCCTAGTTGGGTAAAATGAGGACCCAGATTGTTGGGGGCAATATGCTGACTCTGTAAAAACCACTTAGAGGGATGTAAAGCACTGTGAAGCAGTATATAAGTTTAAGTGCTATTGCTATTATTCAAACTAGAATTTGGACAGTGAAGATGTGAAATAACAGAGTTCACACTTTTCAATTGCAGCATTACATAGTAAAAAAAAAAAACCTGGAAAAATAGTCGTGTCATGAAGAAAATTATGGAAAACATTAATAGTTTCACAAGTATGCTGGGGAAAAATATATATTCTGTGCTGTGAATACTATTGGAGTCTCTGGAGCATGGTAACAAAAGCACCAGGTATATATTTCTGGAACAATACAGTTCTCCTTCATTTCTGCAAAGAGGAAATTGCAATGATTTATGCAGATACTCTATTTCGCCCAAAAGCTTAACCAGAACCATGACATACTGCAGAAATATCCATGCATCACTTCCAGTTCAAAACAGTCACCTGAAGCAAAGCTAGTATATGAGAAATCAATGGATTTTTGTTGTCAGATACATTAGCTATAGAATAGGAAGCCGTACTGAATTATTATTGTAAGATCAAGGGGACCGAACATTTTTCTCTCATTTATGTCCTTCAGATTGAAAATGGTTTATATTGTCTAATTCCCTAGAGGCTTGAGTTAAAAGTTAAGACTTTACAACAGCTGAAGTCTTCATCACATCCTAGCATTGCTATCAGAAAATTGCAACATCAACACTGTATTTATTTGGTTATTCATAAATCAAAATCTATTGCCAATTCCTTGGAGATAGCAGTCAATGTAGAAGTACTGCCAAGTCAAAGCAGAGCGAGGTGATTTAAAGATGCTCACATAAGTGTTCTTCTATGGCATTTCTATTTATGAGTTCTGCTTTGAGGACTTCAATAACATTTTAATTAAGAAACAATTGACCAGACAGGAACTATAAATTCCAGTTTATTGAAGAGAAAAGGTGGGTATATTTGAAAGAGTAAGAAAATAATTCCCACTCTCTCTTTTAAAAGGAATGGGTGAGTCTTATTAGATTTTCATGTAGCTGAAAGGGGAGGGGAAGTACAATAAGAGATGCTTTTCCCTTTATATTTCAAAGGAAAGAAGCATAATACATGGTTGAGCACTACATTTCCTGTGATATCTTTTGCCTGTTCTCAGTGGAGAAGAAAATGCATCCACGTGTGACAGAGGAAACAATAACGTGACTACAAGTGCTCCCAAAGTGCTTCCCACAACAAGACAATCTGAGCTGCAACCTGGATTTGTAGTGGTGCAATAACAAGGCATCGAGAAGGAACAGATGAACTTCTTGATTCCTTCACTCTCTTTGGGGAATAGGTTAACAATTTATCCAAAAGGAGTGTACAGCTGGCTGTGGTTATGGCAAGTGTTATGCCAAACAGCTGGCCATTCACAGAACTGCAGGTGCTATGGGGTATACACTAGGAGGGGATGGGGTGAGGACAATTTGAACAAAATAATATGTAACAGTTTACTAGATTCTCAACTTGATCAAATATCATCCTCCCCCTAAATCCAGCCATACAGAAATTATTTATTTAATGTCACAAAGTGAGTGCAAATAGTTAAAAGTGGCTGAGGCAATCTTCAACTATAAATTGGGAAATATATGATTTTTAGTGTTCTACTAGAGGCCCTGAATAAGATCCTGTAAATTAAAACTACAGGCAGTAATTTTCAGTCCAGTGTCTGCTGTGATCTTTGGAATGGATGCCACCAGGAATTGTATTCCAAAGAATAAATATGCTTATAATAAGTGGGTGAGATCAGTATAAAGCCCAAACTACTTTCAATTTGCTTTAATTTATAATGATTTTTCATTGCAATTAAACTAAATAAATATGGTGAATATTACATTTTTATAATTTCTCACATTTGTTATATTAAAAATTATAATTTCAAAATACCGTCAAGGGGGGGCCTCCAAAGTTTTGAGATGGCTCAGTCTCTAATGATGTAGAATAAATTTTGGGGTTGCTGATGTCAGTGCTTCCAGATAAACAGAGCTTAAATGTATAGCTTATGTCATTTTACAGACTGGTATGTGTTTATTGATATATGAATATAAGATATGGACTAGCTTTTCACTTCTGTCAGATACATCTATTCATCATCAGAGTTCTCTAGCTGAAAGAGCTACTACTTCTGAGTTGTAATTAAGAAAGAGCAACATATTCAATATCAGATATATCCTATATACAATCATATTGTCTGCCTGCCTGCCTGCCTGCCTGTCCCCTCTCTCTCTCCTCCTCCCTCCCCCCTCTCACTTTCACTCTCTCTCAATCTAAATGTGTATCAGGAACCAAAACAATAGAGATAGAAAAACCTGTGAGCCTTCAATATCATGTTAACAATTTCAAGCCAGGCTAAAAAGAATTTGCTCTGAATTACGACGTCATAATCGTTCCACTAGCAGCAACATAACACATATAGGTTTTCTGGAATAGGAAACTAGATCTCAAATTGGATCATATTAGAACTTAGAGAATGAAAATAATTGTGCTTGAACCTTCTATCACAATTAAACAGTATTATTTGTAAAAAGAAAAAAAAATGCTTATTTTCTTAAACATTATTGGAGATTTTCAAGAAGGGAGTAGATAATTATTTGTCTGGAATGGTGTAGGGTCCCTTGCTTGAACAGGGGGTTGGACTAGAAGACCTCCAATGTCACTTCCAACCCTATTGTTCTATGTTCATTGAATCATAGCTTACACATTTTTCTGTTATACTATGGTTGGGAGTCAGACAAATATTACAAACATCACAGATTTTTAATGCTTTTCTCATGCAAAAATAAAAATAAGTTTCTTTATTGAAAGGGCAACAAATAATGTTTGGTAATCCACAACAGAATAGCTTGATTAGACTGATCATGATATTCTATCTACCCTGATCTAAATATTTTTAAAAGTGTGCCACAATAATTCTAAAGTCAGAATAGAGCTGGAAGGGACCTTAGAAGTCTCTTAGTCCAACTCCCTGCTCAAGCAGGAGACCCTATACCATTTCAGACAGGTACCTGTCCAGTCTCTTCTTAAAAACCTCCAATGATGAAGCATCTACAACTTCTGAAGGCAAGCTGTTCCACTGGTTAATTTTTGTCTGTGTGTTTAAATATAAAAACAGAAATGATATATTCTAGGAGTCTTAGAAGTAGATCTTAAATAACTTATATTCCATTTTTATAAATTCCCTTCTTTCTTTTGGAACTCAACTTTTTTTCTGGTAAAGCTTCTTGACATTTATTCTCTGATTTGCCATTCATCCAAAGCACTTTTGCCTACTTGCTCTGAAATACAGACAAAAAGATCAAGTTCGTTAATGAACTACAGAATGAATAGCAAAACTGAATTGTATTGAAGAAGTTAACACAGGCATTTGCCAAATTATGTGCTTCTAGAAGTCATAAAAAGGAAGATTAATTCTTTGATAATAACTGCAGAGTTGTATCTTAATTGGAGCTTATCACAAATTAACCTAAGGATTTCATTATTGCAAGATGTGGAGATGGTCACTAACTTCATTGTCTTTTAAAAAGGAAATCAGATAAAACTGTGGAGATCAAGTCTATCAAGCTCTATTAATCTTAATTTTATCTTTGGTCTATCGTGAACGTGCCATTGCTGGAGAACAATGTCAGCAGATGGGTACCTCTTGTTATAAGCACCCAAAAGCTATCTGGTTGGCCACTGTGAGAAAAATTGAGAGACCGTGGCCTGGTCTAGCACAGCTATGCTCATGCTTTTATTCTTTTATTTAATTATAACATAACGGAAAAATGTAATATACTATATGAATTTATCTGGAAAAACATATTTTACAATAGAGAATGCCAAAAATGTCCTGTTTTTATATAGAGTTCTTATTATATCAGAATTATCTGTTCAAAGCCTAATACCTGCCACAGATTAATTTAATTTAATTTATTGGAAAGTGGTGATATTTTAAAATCAATATTATTTCTGTTAAGATCTGTTTCTAATGAAATTTACTGAAGCCAAAACCACAGAATATGTATTAACGAGCGACGAATTAAACTGTACCTTTAAAAAAATGTAGTCAGAGTTTCTCTCTATCTCAACTCAGATACTCAGATATTTAGTAGAAAAAGCTCAGTTGTAACTCAAGCAGAGGTGGTATTCAGCAGGTTCTGACTAGTTCTGGAGAACCGGTAGCAGAAATTTTGAGTAGTTTGGAGAAGTAGTAAATACCACCTCTGACTGGCCCTGCCCCCATCTATTCTCTGCCTCCCGAGTCCCAGCTGATTGGGAGGGAATGGGGATTTTGCAGTAACCTTCCTTTGCCACGCCCACCAAGCCACATTCACAGAACTGGTAGTAAAAATGTTTGAAACCCACCACTGAACACAAGCATTTCTTTTCCCTGCATCTTCATTGTGGTTAAATATGATATATCTTAGGCTTTTAAGTTAAGGCAGTTTGCTAGTAAGTGATTTTCTCCTGTGATCTTTATATTTTGTATTGTTTATCACTTAACCCAGTGATGGTGAACCTTTTTGGCACTGATTGCTGAAATGTTGCACGCACTCCTTGGGATCGTGCTCTGGAAAAGCTGAACGTCTGGATTCTAACATACATGTGCGCCCAACGATCAGCTGGCTGGTGCACATGCTCAGGCTGTTTTTTTGCACTGCCGCACATGCAAAGGGATCACTCTCTGGAAAAGCCAAACTTTTGGGTTCTGGTACACATGTACACCCGACAATCAGCTAGTCAGCACACATGAGCATACTGGTTTTAGGCACTGCCATGTACGTGAAGGACAGCTGATCATCACATGCGTGCCAGAAACATGGTCTCACGTGCCACTTTGAGCCTGGGTGACTTTAACCTTAATGTTACAGTACAACCAGGGGTGGGTTCCTGCCAGTTCTAACCTCTTCTATCGAAGAGGTTCCACAAATCTACACTGCCATTTAGAACCAGTTCCAGGTCCCTCTCCCCGCCATCCGCACATCATCAAGATGAAGAGTGAGAGGAGGAATTCTGGAAGTTGAAGTCCACAAGTCTTAAAGCTGTCAAGTTTGAACACCCCTGGGATTTCTTTTTTCTAAAGGGTTAGGGTTGCAAGGGTATCGTCTTGTAACTTGACAGCTTTAATACTTTCGTGCTTCAAATGCCAGTTTCTGAACCAACATTTTGGTTGCTAAGAAAGAGCGTTGTTAAGTGAGTTTCACCACATTTTACAAGTTGGCCATGCCGACCCAGTCATATGACTGCCAAGCCACTCCCACAAAGCAGGCCACACCTACAGAAGAGGTTCTAAAAAATTTGAAACCCACCACTGAGTACAACAGTTCCAGTGATGGAGACTTCTTCAAGGCCTACAACAAAATGTTGTAAAGCTGTAGTTCTTATATTTTTGTGTCTTTTTTATCCTTTAGTTTGCAGTTCATTTGGAGATCCCTAGATGACAATAACACAAGAGATACTTTTTTCAAAATCTATTTTAGAAAAGTTCTACTATTTTCTTGAAAGAAAAAAAAATACAAAATCAGAATGCCTTAGTATTCTAATTATTGCATGGCTGTTGGAAAGGAAACCAAGATTGCTAAGCAATCTCCCTTTATTCCATTGGTCATTCATAAGAACACCCAGCGAACAAAAACTATACCGAGAAATTATGTGTAAAAACAATTTTACAATAATTTAATTTTACAACCAGTGAAAGTGCTTTTAAAACAAAACATTTATCATTCTTATTTAGTTTTAGTATTAATTGATTTCACACAGGGTCTGTGATAAGAATTGCCTTCCCTTGTGACATTTCTTTGCTTATATTTATTATGAAATTGTCTGCTGTCTTTAATATCCCAGGGTTTGCCCTCTATTCCTTTTTTAATCATAACTCAACAAAAACCATCTGGATTGCTGAAATGTCAGAAAGTACTTTGTCAGAACACCAAACATAGACAAGGTAATTATCCTTTGCCATCTTCCTTTCTTACACTGTTATAAAAAGAAAGTACAAATTTTGTTTCTGTTTTACAGTATCTGTTAACCTGTGTCTTAAGAACTATATTTCCGGATGATAGGCATAATTCATTATTTTTTCATATTTCACAATAAAGATTGCTATGGACCTTTTATTTGAATAGCCTGAACTTCTAGTTTCTAAAATGTGGTGTAAGAAACACGTAATAGTTAATAAATATCTGTAAAACAGTCAGCAGGGAGAGAAAAACATGGATTTTCCCTTTGTCATATTATAAATATCTTAATTAAGCTTTTGTTTTTCTAGTTATTTGGGTTTAGTGATATAAATTTTTTAAGTAAGAGGCAAAATAATTTGGATTTCCAAATTAAGCTTCCTGTTTGGCAGCGGGGTTGAACTGTACTTCTGAGGAGATTTGAGGTATTTTTATAATTAATAAATTGGAAGGATCAATACAACTTGTTTCATTAAATGGGACCACTTTTATAAAAGTATTTTCCCTAGTCAAGCCCCTAAAACTAGAGGAGCCACAATTGAGCTCTACAATTGATTTTTTTGTAAGAATTTTTATTTTATTTTATTTCTATTTGCCAATAAAGTGAAACTTTCATTAACTGTTTATGTTCACAGTGATCATTGTAGCTAAATTTATATATGTGTTGATGTATATTGTGATAACTGCATTCTTTACTTTTTTGAACAAAGCAATTCTTTCAAAATGATACCCAAGTGATCTTCCTATTCCATGATTCTATCCAAAGCATGTGTCTACAAACAGAAATGTTAGACCAATGTACACATAACAAAAATATAAATTCAAATTAAGAAGATTTTTGTAATTTTGCTGACCAGAGTTCTACCACTGACGCACAATGAACTCCAAAGCTTATTTTACACACAAATCAAAGGATGCAATAGCGGTAAGCTCTCCTGACTTTTTAAATTCTTTTATTTTTTATTGTCTGCAAGATTCTAATGGAACACGCAAGTAGAGACAAGTTAGCCTAAGGGCATCTTAGTGAATGCATCAGAAGACTGGTCATGCTGATCTTTGTAGTTTAATATTTCCAAGCCATAAAAGCAAGGCTATCCCCCCCCCTTTTCTTCCTTTTTTCCCCTTTTTGCTAGAAAAGCATTTTTTCAAGCAGCAAGATCTTATCTTTCATTTTGTACAGATCAACTCTGCCACATCTTGAAGTATTTATAGTTTTAATACATAACTATAAATGCCCCCTAAACAAGGAATATTGCACCCTTAGACTACTGTTATTGGTTTATTGCTCATCACAACTATAAATTAGCATCTTCCCCCGGCAATACTGGGAGCACCGAATTAGGTTACAACGTGCGTAAACAAGAAGCTATTAAAGCTTTGCTGTTTCTTAAAAGTCTTTATAGTTTACTGGTGTACACCTGTAAGTGTTTCAATTAAAGAGGTACATACTTGCTCAATAACTGCTGACCTGGGTGAGATAGGATTTTGGCAGTCAGAATAGCAAAAGCAAGACTAAAAGCGGGGAAATTGGAGTATAAAACACAGACCCTGTGACCCATGGATTTAAATTTATGCTAATCAGATCTTTTTCTTACTAAGTTTGCTCTTTGGCTGTTCATAGGAAGCTGCTGTTTTGTACCTCTGGGCCAAACACTTTCAAGTCAATGTCAACTTTAGTTCCTGAAAAAAAACAAAAAACAAATATATGTTTGGAAAGCCGGCTGTTGCATTATCTGGCATGAACAAAGGTCGAGCTGCAGTACCCATCAATAATTATCACAGCTGTAGAAATAACAATACACAAGGCCATGTTATGCAGGCAGTCTTTTATTATTTAGAGGAATTAATGTTAGGACAGTTGGAAACATTCTGTATCACTCAGGAGGTACATAGAGGGAAATAATTTAGCCAACTGGGTGAAGAAAGTCATTACAGCTATATGACTCTAGGTGGGGCTAGTTAAGTGCTTGGCGGTGCTATGTCTTATGCCATTGGTCGAGGCGCACACGTGGCAAGAGCGGGAAAGTCACTATGCACTGATTGGCTAACCGTGGGACTGCCTGAATATAAATTGTTGTCAAGCGGGAACTGTTCAAGCTTACTGGTTCTGGAGTTGCTGTTGCGTTAGCTATTCTAATAAAGCCTTGTTATCCAAGTCCTGCCTTGC
The DNA here is from genome assembly GCF_964273705.1 of Natrix helvetica. Classification (NCBI taxonomy): domain Eukaryota; kingdom Metazoa; phylum Chordata; class Lepidosauria; order Squamata; family Natricidae; genus Natrix; species Natrix helvetica. Next base: position 132,856,474 of record NC_138549.1, read on the forward strand.
CTCAGTCATTGCCACCCCTTTGAATTCAATACTGGCAATGAGGGTGGTATTTTCTGAGGCATGGGAAGAGCTGTCTCACGTAAGAAAGGTTTTTTTATTAACACAAGGCTTCCGGCAAATTGCTGAGGCAATCTCCTTAGAACGTGTCTTCCTCAGAATGGCCACTTTGAACAATTTTGCACCGTTTGTGCCAGGGTTAGAGTCCTGGGATGCGTACATTGACCGTTTCGAATGCTTTCTTGAGGCAAACCACCTGGCTAACTTGCCTAGTAAGGGAAAGAGAGCCCAATTCCTGAATGCTTGTGGGCGTGAGATGTTTGGAACAGCCAGGGCTTTGGCCGCTCCACAACCAGTTCAGTCCCTTTCATGGAAGACTTTGTTGGCAAGACTGCAGAACCATTATGCTCCAGCTCTGTTTCGCATAGCTAGGTGCTATGCATTTCAACAAAGAGTTCAGAAGGAGGAGGAGTCAGTGAACCAGTACGTGGCTGCCCTCAGGGCTGTGGCATTGCACTGCGATTTTCCTAATCTAGATGACTCCCTACTTCAGCAATTCGTTTGTGGGGTGACCGATTCGAGGCTGCGTTGCCATTTGTTGGCCTGTTCTGAGCTCAGCCTTCAAGTGGCGTTAGATGAGACTCGTGCCTCTGAGATGTCCAATGAGTCCTCTGCCGAGATTGAAAGGGGTCAAGCCGCAGCACCCCCCGCATTACCATCTACTAAGACTGTGCCTATTCATCACGGGGAGGTGGATGAACATTCTTCGTCCAACACCAATGAGGCTGGCGTTGACTGCCTCAAAACAGCAGACAGTGGAACAGGGCACTCATGAAAGAAATTACCTTAGAGCCACTGTGCTGGTTGTGGCGGGAACCATACCCGTGCCTGGTGTCGTTTCAAATCAGCTATTTGCCACAAGTGTGGGAAAAAAAGGACATTTGGCTAAGGTGTGCTGCGCACCATCTCCTCCTCAAGGTCAACCAGCTGACCATTCAACTTATTGCAAGTCAAAGTCATGGTCTTACCACACCTCAGAGGTCTGTTTTGCAATTTTCCATGAACAGTGGCAGGCCGTTCTGCTGACCAGCCAAACCAATGTGACATCAAGGAATAAGATTTATCTCAACGTCCAACTCGAGGGCAAGCCCTGTTGCATGGAGGTGGACACCGTCTCTTCAAAGTCAATTGTATCCTGGTCTACTATCAAACATTTGGTGCCTTCCCTAGCCAAGAAGCGCCTGTCACCTTGTTTTATTAAGTTGCGGGACTATCAGGGGAACTATATTTCAGTAGTAGGCAGTGGCTGGTTTCAAGTGGTCACTCTGAGTTTTAATGGCAGGCTTCCCCTCATCGTTCTCCAGGGCAACCTCCCCAGTCTACTGGGCCTCCATTTTCACCAAACTGGAAGTTGCCCAGGTTTATCAGCAGCTTCCTGTGGATGTTGCTGCTGCGAAAGCACAGGCTATCGTCACCCACAGGGGAGGTTTTAAATGCTGGCGGCTCCAATTTGGTGTCAGTGTAGCCCCAGACATATTCCAGAGCCTCATGGAGCGATTGCTCCATGGCATCTCAGGAGTTGTCCCATACTTCGACGATGTGCTTATTTCTGCCAGAAACTGCACTGAACTCATGGCAAGGGTGTGTGCCATTTTGTCGAAGTTCCAGAAGGGGGGGTTAATGCTTAAGCCTTCTAAGTGTCAGATAGGGATAACTGAAGTGGAATTTTTGGGGTATCTGATTGATGCCAAGGGCTTCCATCCTACCACCTCAAAGATAGCAGCCATTAAGCAGGCTCCTGTACCAACCAATAAGGCCCAATTGCAAGCTTTCCTTAGTCTCCTAAATTTCTACTCTGTGTTTTTGCCCCATAAAGCCTCTGTAGCAGAGCCCTTACATCGGCTCATCAATAGCGGGGCTACATGGAGGTGGGGTCGTAAGGAGGCAGCCACTTTTGTGGCTGTAAAGGAGCTTTTAACATCCAATGCTGTCCTTATCCAGTATTGTGACCACCTTCCCCTGACGCTCACAGGTAATGTTTCACCATTTGGGGTGGGTGCTGTCCTGAGCCACAAGCTCCCAAATGGGTCTGATGCACCTCTGGCATACTTTTCAAGGACTTTGTCCCCTCCAGAACAAAATTATAGTCAATTAGACAAGGAGGCATTAGCAGCGGTAGCTGGAATTAAATGATTCCACAACTACCTTTATGGATGTTTCTTTGAGTTAGTGAAAGACCATAAGCCTTTATTGGGTTTATTGGCAGGTGATAGACAAACTCCTTCAATCTTATGTCTCATTGGGCCGTATTCCTAGCTGCATACAATTATAAGCTAATTTATCAGCACGGGAAACAGGTGGGGCATGCAGATGCCCTAAGCCGTTGCCCCCTGCTGGCGACCGAGGCTGACCCAGATCCTGACCCTCTGGTTTTACTGATTGAGGACCTCCCAGTTCCCTTAACAGCCACAGATGTTGCCACCCATTTGGCTAGGGATGCTACTCTGGCTCAGGTTTTAGATTGGGTAAGGAGGGGTTGGCCGCAGATGCAGAATACCTCGCAGTTTCTGCCATTCCAGCACAGGCAGCATGAACTGCTGGTACAAGGAGGGTGCCTACTGTGGGGCCATAGGGTGGTCATTCTTCCTCAACTTCTGGAACCTATCCTCCACTGTCTGCATGAGGGGCACCCTGGGATAGTAAGGATGAAGGCCCTGGGCTAGAGCTACGTTTGGTGGCTTGGTCTGGATCAGGATATTGCACATTGAGTGGCTAGGTGTTAGGAATGTCAGTAGTCCAGGCCAGTTCCCCCCACAGCACAACCTAGGAAGTGGGAGGACCCCAAAACTCCCTGGGCTAGGATCCATTTGAATTTTGCAGAGCCGTTCCACGGAAAGATGTTCCTGGTAGTGGTTGATGCATATTCAAAGTGGGTGGAAGTCGTCCTAATGCCATTGACCACTACCGAGGCTCTGATTAGCACATTGCGAAAGATGTTCGCAACTCATGGGTGCCCGGATATATTAGTATCTGATAATGGGGCCCAGTTGACATCTGCATCTTTTCAGATGTTCTTAGCAGGACATGGCATCCGCCATGTCTTGGTGGCCCCTTACCATTCCTCCAGCAATGGCATGGCGGAAGGGATGGTGCGATCTGTAGCAGTATAGAATTACATGTGAAAAATAACTGCTCAGTAAAAAGTTAATGTGCACCTTGAGGTGATAAATTGAGATGGGATTCTTGAATCTTGTCATTAAGGGTGAGAAGATCCAATTGGATGGGAACAGATCCTTTTTGGTACTAACCTGTATAGGAAACCTGCTTAACAGATATCAGTGGTGGGATAGAGTGGAAATTATACTATGTCCAAATTATAGATGAGTCAGGCTAGTTTATTTATTGGTAACCCCAGTAAAAAGACTTAATTTGTAAAATGATTTGAAAGTGCCTATATTAAGGTACAATTATATAGGGACTCTTACAGGTTTTGCATTATTACTAAAGTTATAGCTAATAAAGGAGAATATTTGTAGTTCAGGGTTGAAACAAGGGGTCCTTGGTGCTCTCTGAGCTTGGTTGTTTTCCTGCAGACATTTCATTATCCAAACTAGGTAACCTCATCAGTGCTAGATGATGCTACAAATCACTACCACAGATGTGGTTACCTAATTTGGGTAATGAACTGTCTGCAAGAAAACAACCAAGTTCAGAGATCACCAAGGACTCTTCAATGTAAGGCTTTCCTTAGTGATCATTTTGTGCCTTTTATTCTGGCTATTATTGTTCTTTTATTGTTTGATTGCTTTGTATTGATATTTTAACTTTGTTAGCCACCCAAGGTAGATAGGTAGATAGCCATATAATAAAATACAATAAAATGCAGAAATGGTGGTGCATTTTCCATTTCACAGATCAGATATTCTTCCTGGAGAATGTAAACCATCAGCTTCTGACTTGGTTGCTTCCGATAGCTCTTTAATCACGTAAGTGGTTCTTTCCTCCTAACTAGTTTTCTATTTAGCTGGCAATTAACTAACCTTTGCCATGGGAGTCAAGCCTATTATGAAGAAAGCTTGTTGGATTAATAACACATTTCTTTCTTCCCTACAACTCCATAACCTTCTAGGAATAACTATCTTCCAAGCTCTCTTACATGTCACCTAATTTTAACCGTTAAACTGAAATACTGTAAAAAGAGAAAAGAGTTGCCTGGCCATTTAAATTCTGGTGGAACTAAGAAGCAGCTTGTTCACTGCAAACATTTTCAGTGAAACTTTTTCAAACATTTGCAGTTATCCTCAGTTTGAAGATAAAATGTTGAAAGAAAACAGCCAATGTAAAACTTGGGAGTTAACAGAAACACAAGGTTGTATTCTTAGGGGTTAGACTAGTACCGTGATGGCGAACCTATGGCATGCGTGCCACAGATGGCACACAGAGTCATATCAGTGGGCATGTGAGCTCAGCCATCATTGGACTAGTACAATCCTCTAGACTGTGCTGCTCAAAACTGAGCGGCAAAACAGAAAATGGCTGCTTGTACTTGGAACTCATTTCTTAGGAGCTAATTAAAATCTCTACAATAATGTTCATGTTATAAAAAATATGTATTTGTGGTTCTGGTTTACCCATACACTATGGTTACAATGTGGAATAATGGGGCAAGTTACTGTTTTCTCAGTACATTTATTTTCCCCTTTTTCCAAATTGTAAATGCAGTGCAATGTTCCTCTGCCCTCACATTTTCCTCCATTCCAGGAGAGGTAGAATCCTTTCAAAATATCAACCCATCCCATGATTTCTACAACTATTCAGGATTGTCCAAGTAGATTCTCACACTCTCTTTCAGGGATGTCAAACTCATGTTGTCACAGCAGTGTCACAGGACACATCACAATGTTTTTTCCCCTTCACTAAACTGGGCATGGGTGTGGCCAGTGCATGATGCATCCATGCCGCGGGCCACAAATTTGACAGTCCTGTTCTACTTCAATATTCAGATAAGAAAAGGCATGGAAAATATTCAAATATATCAGAGTTGTTCATTTGTGTAGATTACTCAGCTCTTCAGGAGAAGAGTGTAACATCATAAATTGCACATTAATAAACAAATGTGTTCTACATTACAGTTAATTACTTTATTCCACAAAAAATAATTAATACACTTAAGAAGCAAGACAGTTGTTGTCTTAAGCAATCTCATTACTGATTCTGTGCTTTAGTCAAACTAAAGTATGATCTGTAGGTATTCTCTGGATAGCCATTTTAAGTATTCTCTGGAATAGAAAACCAGCAATTAAGCATACAATCTATTGAGAATGAATTAAGGCAGAATGTATCAACTGGGAATATCTACCTATCTGCCTGCCTGCCTGCCTGTCTGCCTTGCATGGTATTAACAATGTTGTAAAATTGAAAATAACATTCCATTCTAATATTCACTGGTTTTAATTGCTGCTTTCTTTTATTTCTAATGGGAACAGGTAGATAAAAAGATACATTTTATTCATGAAACAATGTGGTATTTTTAAAAAATAATTTTCTTCCTTGGATTTTTGTAGCCCATCCACAATATGCCTTTGCTGGCCTTTCTCTACTGGAAAAAACAAATAGCAAATTAACTTTCATAGTGGGGGGGATAGCAAAAGTGAGATGAGAAATTAACTAATTAAGTCTGGAGAGGGCAGAGTGAACACTCCAGAATACATTTGAATACTATTCAATTTCAGCACTTTTCAACTTTAGTATTATTTCACTATTATTTTAAATCTGTTTTAAATCTGTTTAAATAATGTGCAAATAAATGCTGATATTTCCTGGACTAGTACTGGTATAGAGAAAGGGGGAACTACTCTCACAGAGATAACTATATAGTCAGTAATTTGAATATACTCTGTGTTTGTGTGTGTGTGTGTACATACAAATATAGCTATATTTATATAAATAGAGGATATGTAGATGACAGAGAGATGGAGATAGGGAAATAAATATAGATAGATAGATATAATATCCCATTCTATTCCTGTTGGAGGTACATTTTAAGACACTTCTGGGTTGAAAGGATTGTCTGGTGACATCACTATTGCCCAGGAAACATACATCCATGCATCCATCCATATATATATGGATAAAGCTTGTCCCAGCTTCTGCCAACCTAGCACTTTGAAAGCACGTAAAATTGCAAGTAGAAAAATTGGAACCACCTTTGGTAGGAAGGTAACAGCGTTCTGTGCACCTTCGGCATTTAGTCATGCCGGCTACATGACCATGGAGACATCTTTGGACAGTGTTGGCTCTTCGGCTTTGAAACGGATCTGAGCACCGCCCCTTAGAATCGGAAATGACTAGCACATATGTGCGAGGGGAATCTTTACCTTTACGTTTAATCTTGATAATTTGGTGCACTCTACATTTTGAAAGATAACTTTCATAACCAAGTATATGAATCTCCATATTGTAAATAATGAGCCTGAGGTAAAAAAGATGAAATCCTACAAATATTAGACGTTATTCATAATATGGAGAGTAATAAATTTTGTTGTCTTTCTTCTATATTATCTTTCATAACAGAGATGTATCATCTACTAAGATTTTAACTACATTAATCATACAAGGAGATTATTTTAAATGTTCTATCGTCATTTTTTTTGTTAAGAGATTTTTTTCATGACTGTTTCAGTTTCATGAAGAGCCATGTGTGTGTCTGTTTGTGCGTATGTCATGCATATTGAGCAATACAAAAGTGTCCTCTAAAGAGCTAAATATAATATGTACTGTAACTCCTCCATCCAATATATTAATGATTGATAAAATTCCTACCTGCCATTTCTTTTTGGATCTATATAGCAGAAAGGAGTGAGGGATCTTATTTCTCTTTCTCCTGTCTCCATAGTGTCTGAAAGAGGCCTACCACAACATCTTAAGCATCATAAGACCCGAGAAGTGCATATTAATATCAATCATATTTTCCATTTATAGCTACCATGCACATACAACAATATTTGTTTCAGATACTAAGAAACTGAAAGCACAGGTAAGTGAAGATATTAATCATCAGGTCCAGATAATATTAACTATCAGTTAATGGATTTGTCTAATGTTGGATAGATCACATTTTTTCTTATTCATTCTCTTTTAGTTTGATAAAAGAATTTTTTCTTTAGGAATTACTTCAACAAAGAGTATGTTGGAAATATTTTAACAGATGTAATATAACATTCTTACACTTAACTCTGCAGCAGTAAAGGGATGGGGTGAACATTCTTTTTTTCATTGCACACATCTCTTCAGACTCCCTGGCTTCCCATACTTTAAATAAATTCCAGTGAAAGGTTTTATGAGGCTACCTTAGTTCCTGATTATTTTTTCAATAACAATGCCTTAGTAACTACTAATGGAGTGTTCTGTCCTTAACAAACTGTTCGCTTCTTCCCATAAATTTAGTAGAAACTTTTAAAGGCAATTTGTGTATATGTGTGGCTATTACACACCTCTCTTATGTAAGCAAAGGGAATCTAGGATAAATGAAAACACAATCTAAATTGTAATCAATACAGTTAGAATAAAATTAGAATCAAGGTAACAAATATTGGCTTTGTTTTTCTGAGCTTATTTGAAAAGGGAGTTATGAGCTCATAATAAAAAATGTACAGTTTCTAATTACAACAAATTTTACAGTTATCAGGATTTTTCACTTTTGAGCATTCTCAAAACATAATTATGGAGGCCAATCCAAATGAATAAGTAAGAATTCATTTATTTTTATAATGGACAAATTTCTATTCCTTTTTAAACCAAATGTTTCCTTTCTTCTACAAAGAGTTTTTGCTGTTGATAGTAGACTTCATTTATCAGAAGATTGCCAGCATGGCCAAGCAGGGCATCTGCCTAACTTCTGAACCAACGAAAAACACTAAAGCAGAACAAATTAAAACATGATTAATGCTCATGAGTTCTAGTACTTTTTTTTTTTTTTTTTGCCAGGTAAGTTCTTCCGGCTGTGTAATGTTGATTCTATTACCACTGGGGACATTATAGGTTTTCTGCCATTCCTTCAAATAGTGATATCGTATAGCGATATGTTTTATTGTTTATATTACCTTGAGGGATCTCTGTTCATTTTGTTCTATTCTATCTCCATGGCTTGATGCTGCCAACCATTAGGTCAGAATTGGATTTGTTGTCAGCATTGCCCTTTATTGCAATACTAGAGAAGAAAAGAGCTCGCTCATTATCAATCGTCTTTTCCCACTTCAACTCTATGCACCTGCGACCTCATAACAGCTCGTTTTGGGGGCACAGTAGGGACCATCTTAGCACTAGATCTGTATTCAGAAACAACCTAATTGATGGATCACAGGCATGGAACCCCTCCATGGCTCTGGGCTGTCAGTCATATAATTGACAGATGGTTAAACAAGCCATGCCAACCTTACTCATCTCTCATTATGGACAGTAATTGCTGGTTATTTTGTGGGAGTGGACACAAAGCCAAGGGAATCCACTGGTTTGTTTCCTTAATTTGTCTTGCATTAAAACTTTAATGACAGTACTTGCAAGCCTTTCTGTCTTGGCAGACTAGACCTTGAAAATGAGATGACAAATTTTGGCTGGGGTACATTTCTGTCAACATAAGGAATGGTGGCTAATATTATAATAGAGGTGTCTAGTAGTGATTATAGCAGGAATAAAGAAGGAGGAGAAGAAGAAGTGTGGTTAAAGAAGTATATGAATTCTTTCTGGTTTTAGGTTATCTACCTTATAAAATTGTAAAGTGATACATTTTTGTGATTTAATGAAATTCATTGTCTGCTACCACATCCTCATAACCTGTCAGATCCAAATCCAGAGACGTCACAACAAAATCCAATTGGGTTGAATCCTTTATTTGTTTATACATAATGGACAGAATTTTACCAAACTAAATCTATAACTTCCTAACCTGCTGTATATAGTCTGAAAGATTACAGGATGTGGCCACTTAGGGTATTTCAGAACTGCACAATTAATCCAGGCTTCCCTCTGGAAAAGCTCTTTGTTGTCAAAAGACTTTCCCTCTGCTACTGCATCCTCCATCAAATAGCCCTTTGAACTGCTTTGCTATTTCTTTCTCAGCATGTATTGCTACTTGGATACTGCAGGGTTAGGCCTGTTTCCATAATTTTGATCTCAAGAAGCTTGATGCTGCTTGCCATGATTTGTTTTCTTAATAGTTCATATGTCACCACAGTTCACATTTATGCTAATAGTTACGTATCAGTGAACTGCCAAGAATTCTATTATTTGTGTCATTGTAAGAATTGAGCAACAACGTTTTTAAGGGAATGACATGCAATATGTGTTTAAATTCATTAGTCAATTCTATCTTTATCATCCAACCCCACTCCCATCTACACTGACATCAACAAAACAAATAGTGTTAATAATATTGGTTAAATCTTGAGCCATATCTTCAACCAAATCTAGGGTGAATAAATTAGCCTGGATATAATATATAAAGGTAAAGGTTCCGTCGCACATATGTGCTAGTCATTCCTGACACTAGGGGGCAGTGCTCATCTCCATTTCAAAGCCGAAGAGCCAGCGCTGTCTGAATACATCTCCGTGGTCATGTGGCCAGCATGACTAAATGCTGAAGGCGCACGGAGCACTGTTACCTTCCCACCAAAGGTGGTTCCTATTTTTCTACTTGAATTTTTATGTGCTTTCAAACTGCTAGGTTGGCAGAAGCTGGGAAAAGTAACGGGAGCTCACTGTGTTACACGGTGCTAGGGATTCGAACCACTGAACTGCCAGCCTTTCCGATCAACAAGCTCAGCGTCTTAGCCACTGAGTCACCGTATCCCTATTGGATTTAATGTATATAATCAGATGTTTGAAGACATCTGAAAAAGTGTCATGCTTTCCTCTCCCTTTATCTCAGTTGTGTAAGGACTAATTGTATTAAATAAATTATAAATTGGAATAAGAACACTAAAAAATGGAAACATTTAAAATCCAGTTTATCCAGTTATCTGATCTGGAGCAGTGTAGTTGCTGTAGGTGCTGCTTGTTTATATGGAAACAGTCAGACTTTACAAACAATTAGAAAATTCCATAAAATAAGCCAGAGATATGAGCTGGTACTGTTGGATAGGACTGAAATTGTTCTGAAAAATCAGATTCAAAGCCTAGAAATTCTTCTACTAGAAACAAGTAGCTTCAGGGGACAGAATGCCAACATCTTCTGAGGAGGGATAGTCTGGCTAGTTATCCATGCTTGGAAACCTCCCAAATGGATAACTGTACAGCATTACTGCATATGAAGACAATTTGGAAAGTTCACTTGCTATGGAATATACTGCCAGGATTTTGACTGGCACAGTTTATTTGGACTGTACTTGCAAGTGAATATAGTCTACTGGCTGTGTGTGTCTGCTTTTGCATTGTTGAAAGTACTAGCATTGATTTTATGGATTAATGAACAAAGTAGATCTGTTTCATTTAAACATCCACTTCGGCATATTTTCATTTTATTAAAAAAAAAAACACTATAGGAAAACAAGCCAGATTAGTTACAGAGGTGGCCAGAGTTTCATTTTCTTGCCAAAACACACAAGGGGGATGACATGCCCCTTTACTCTTTCCTTAATTTGGCTCTTGGAAGAGTAGCATTCTCTTTTCTGAAAATTGCTGGAATGCCAATGTGATCATGCATGCTCCTTCCAGCATCAGAGATTAACCTACCCTTCAAAGAGCCCTTGTATTTCTAGATAAAAATTGGAAGAAAAATCTTCGCTACCTCACACTTTAGAAACCAAGACTTTCTAAAGAAACCCAGACTTCATACGAAGTAGTATTTTGCTTAACTGAGTGTCCTGCCCACAAAATGCCAGTAGGATTCACTGCCAGTAGGCTCTGGCATAATTCTTTAAAATATCCAATTGACTTTTAATGTCCTGATTCTATGCCTATAATTACTGGTAGTCCTTGATTTGCAACTACAAACGACTCCAGAATTACAATTGCAAGTCATACCAGTCATTAAACGGGTTGTTGTGAACACATTAAAATTTATGAGCTTCTTTGTGGCAGTTGTTAAGCAAACCTGCTGTCCATAATGCATGTTTATTTGCTAATTTCTACAAAAATGTTGTAAATAGCAATCATTTGTCCATGGGATGGTGTACAGATCAAAGGGATCAAGTATGGAGACACTGCACCATTCTGCTCCCTTAAGAAGTCATTCATGGGCATGATCTCAGAATTTTATTTATTTTTTGTTCACATACCATTTTAAATATACATTCACATGTTATTCTTCTTTATAATTCTTATACATTTATTATTTCATTTAATAGGTTATAATATACAGTCTGGGTTGCTTTGTTTACCATCCCTTCCTCCTTTTGTAACACCACCTTATTTTCCCTTTCTTTTGTCCTTCCATTCTTTACTTCCTTCCTTCCTTCCTCCTCTCCTTTCCCTTCCTTCTTCCCTTACCTTTCTCCTAATCCTACTCTTCCTCTTCCCCTTACTATCCTCTCTCCTTCTCTTCCTCTCCCTTCCATCCTTTTCTCATCACCTCTTTCTTCTTCCACCCATCTTCCTTTCATTCTCTCCTCCTCTCTCTCTCTCTTTTCTATTATTGTAGCTGTCTTTTTCAGGCCTCAGTTTATGTTTCCTTGGATGTTATTTTCGCAACCCCAAATATAATTTGATATCATTTCTTATTCCCTTACCTTCGCTAATCTATATTCCCCCCCCCCAGCTTTATGTCTCACTCTTGGATATATACTTATATATTTAATATTTTCTTTTCTATTTTCCTCTTCTCCCCCCCCCCCTTTCCATTTAACAGTGCATCGTCTGGGTTCTATATCTTCTCCCTACTTTCTTTTCTAGTTTCCTTTCTCTAGCCAATCATAAAATCTTCCCCATGTCTTGAAGTATGCTCCAATTCCTTTTTATCCTTTATTTTCATTGTCAACCTATTCATCTCTGCACAATCTAATATCTTTTTTTATTATTATCTCTTCATCTATTGGTAGCTTATTTAATTTCCAATTTTTAGCTTATTTAATTTCCAATTTTGGGCAAATACAATTCTCGCTGCTGTAGTTACTTGTATAATCAAATAAATATCCTCTTTCTTGAATTTCTGGGATAATACCTAGTAAAAATATATATCTGGTCTAATTCTATTTCTTATTGTAACATTTTCTTTAACTATACTCTTAGTCCAATATTTCCTTGCTTCTGCACATGTCCACCAATATGATAATAGAAACCTATTGCTTGTTGACATTTCCAACATTTCACTGATTTGTCTTCAAACTTCTTTGCTAATTTTCCCAGTGGCATGTGCCATCTATAAAACATTTTGTATAAGTTTTCTTTGTAAGCTGTTGACATGGTTAATTTATAGTTCCTTTCTTCCACGGACATGATCAATGCTGTTTCAGTTCTATAGAAAGGCCTGGAATCTGACTAAAAGAGATCCAGATAATCCATTTCCTCCAAGGAAACTTCAATGTACCATCTTTACAACAGTCCTCAATAAAATTTCTAAGTACCCTTTTCATACTGGATTCCCCAATGATATTTCTATCCATTTCTCCCTAAACTTTGATACCTATCTTGAATTGCAGAATAGGGCTACCCATCAGCTGGCAATGACAATAATATCTCTGATACTAGCAGCAGCTTCTGTACTGTTGTGGTTGAAATAGATATTTCTTCTGAAACAGAGATGATGCCAACAGCTAAGGTCAAGTTTGGCCCCTAAATAAAAGAAAAGGACAGGGCCATATATAGAAGCTATATTTAAGCAGGCTGAGGATAAATCTTGTGAGAACCCTGAGGCTTGTTTAACTCATAGTTGATCTCAGGCAACACTTTTTTCCTGCATTAGAGGACTTTCTTATCCTCCCAACATCAGCTGTTTTTGCATTCCCTTTCATTCAAACCCTTCACTACTGCTATGTGCAGAAGGGACCTCTCATCCCAATTAGTCAGAAGTGGATCACAGCTGTATGCATCCACTGAAAATAACAAATACATACATCTGTCCAAATGATGATGTGCAAGGTGTCATCAAGATATATGGAGACACATGATTTGTGTGTGGTTTCTTTTTCCCTCCCCATTCAATTAAGTATTTATTTGCAATAAAGTGTCATTCTGCCATAAATGTCTGTTCAAAAGAATTTCACAGCTCTAAATTAATTTACTGTGCTACTTGATATTATAGCTTCTGGGGGAAGAAGACAATTCTGTAAAAGCTGTTTGTACCATGTTACTATAAAAGATTGGAAGATGTCTTTATAACTTCACTTTTAAAATAAAAGTTATAAAAGGAAATTCTAAAAGCCATAGAGAAGCACTATACTTTTGCTAATGCTAATTCAGAAAACATGATAGTGGGGGATATTTGCAGTATATTTCACTGGAGTCCTATACAAGTGGTGTTGTCAGCATGAGAGTTTACTTTTCAAAATTTATTTCACTTTACGGTTGGGAAGGGAAAATGACTTTGGTTTTTTTCAACCATCCTTAGTAATTATTAAACTTTTGAAACATATTTGCTTTAAGCTACCAATCATATATTATAGTACTTCATCATGAATAATAAACAGCATCTGTTTTGTTTAGATTAAAGATGTACGTTATTGAGTTTCATGAGGAAGAATATTCTTGAAGAAAATGTTGATATCAGATGAGGTTGCCCATACTATGGCTAAGCAGCCTATAGCCTACAGGCACATGTGTCTGCTTTTGATGACCTATTACACAGCCAACTATGGATGCCCTTAATTGTCGCTCTTCCATACAGCTGCTGCCCCATTATTGAAATATGACCTCTATCAAGATTGTTCATGCATTGAAAGTGTTAGCAACTGCTGTGACTGTAGCTTTCAGAGTACTCAGTGCATGATTACAAAAGTCTTTCATATCAACTGCCAGAGCAGCTGGTCAAAATTCTGCTCTGGCTTTAGAAGTTACTGTATTCTGATAAATCATTATGATCCCATAATAAAGTCCAGTCAGATGATCTGATAACTTTCTGCAAGCTTGTTAAATGCCTAGCAGTTATATTTTAATAACATAAGAAGTGGTAATGATGGAACACAGACCAGATGTTTTCAGTTTGCTCTCTGCCACTTCAGACTATGACTAACCTGAAAACCAGATGGTTCCAACATCTGGCTTTATCAAAGATTTCTTTGGATTGGCTTGGTTATTTGTCTTTCAGCTTCTGTGTTTTGTTCTGCCTTGCCTGAGGATACGTTTTAAGGAACCTGAAAGCTTGGCTACTTCTAAATGACATTTTTATTCTGATAAAAAACATTGCCTAATTATGGATTTTGCAGTTAATCAAACCTTCTATAGTTTCCTTCTATAAATGTTCTTCAGAGATTTCTTCAGATCCAATATCTACTGTCTGGCTTCTGATCCCAGTATATTTTTTCAGATTCATGCAATAGCACTGACTTGCTATTAAACATTTTAATTTAAATGTTATGTTATTTTTCCACATCAGACATTTGCATAAAAATCATTTTCCTCCCCCAAGATATGCAAAAATGTACTGCTTGATTTCATCTCCCTACAAAATTATGATATATAGCCTTATCATTAAGTTTATTTTAATAGAAATGTCTGTTGGCCAATTTGCAGTTAGAGTGTATTGTTTTGTTTTCTACCTGTAGATAGATTAAAGCAATATTGAGTAGAAGTAGACAACTTTTGGATGGCTGTGGGCCATACTTTATATTGGATAGGATGCAGTTGCAAAATATGCAGAGCCAGGATTTTCAGAAGTATTCTATTCAGAAATATTTGACAATAGGAACATCAATGTGCTAGGGGCAAGTACATAATGGGGTGAAGGTGGAGATGGAAAGCCTAATTAAACATGTGACATGTAGTATTAATGACTGTAGTGCAAAATCACAAAGAACCCATCTGCATGCCTTATAATTGATATGGGAATCAAATCCACTACTTAAGATGCATTTCATTTGTACAGTGCATTAATGTAACTTGCCTTGAAATTTCAGCTACTAAATTTTCTCCGTTTAATTTTATGAGATGGCCATATCAAGAAAAAAAGATGTTGGTGAATATGCATAAATCTTGTGCTACTCCTACAATAAAATGGAAGCATGCTGTCTATCTATTTGTTTATGTTTGGTGGCACTCTGGCCATGCCTCCCTGAAGTTTCATTCATTCATATGGTTTACTGATTCTGTAGAATATTTGCTGCTTCAGCTCACTATAAATTTTCTCCATTTATGACAGCAAAAGTGATGCCTTACATAAACTAAAAATGGAATATTCTTATGCAAATGTGATGTGGAAAAAGAACAATTACAATTGCCATCATATTTGTTTGGAAGAGTCAATCCCTAACAAACAGCAAATGTAAATACTTTATTTACTTTTATTCAGTAAAACTCTAATAGTGATGCAGGATTTACAATAACTATTGATTTTAACATAAAAATGATTTGAAGCAAGACAATAAGAAGCCAAACGTTAATAAATCTTATTCAAATGAATGGAGGTAGGCTAACTTGGAGGCATTATCAGTGCATAAACTATGATGGATGGCTTACCAATTAAGATAACTAGTTTCCAAAATGTTAATGGGTTCCAAACTGAGTTTTAATGAATTTGCTTCAGGCCTAAGACTATATTTGCAATATAATTATATCCTGTTTACAATGTACAGTTTCTACCCCAGAAGCAACAAAGAGACTAACTAACAAAATTCTTACATTACTAAATGTTCTTTCTTTAAAAACATGCAGTGGCCAACATCATAATTCTGATCTACTATTAATCTGAACTCCTGTAGAACTTAGATTTTTAGTATTAATCAATATCATTAACTTAATAATATATGATTTAACTAAAATGTAATGTTCCTTTGAAACCATAAAATGTAAGTACCCTTACATAAGAAGTTAACATAAAGCACAGTTATAAAAAAACTTGAATCAAATGGGGAAAAAATTAACCTCATAGCATCAAGATCATGAGAAGTGATGGTAGGACCACACCTGGAATAGTGCATCCAGTTCTGGTCATCATGATACAAAAAAGATACTGAGGCCCCAGAAAGAGTACAGAAAAGAGCAATAGAGGTGAAGAGCTATAAACAGAGTGATGTGATAGTCATCTTCTAATACTTGAAGGGCTATCACAGGGAAAAAGGCAGGATAAGAAGAAATGGAAGCTCATCAGAGAGAGATACAACTTTGAATTAAGGAGGAATTTCTTAATAGTGAGAAGAATTAATCAATGAACAGCTTGCCTCCTGGAATTGTGGGTGCTCCATCATTGGAGACTTTTAAGAAAAGACCAGACAACCATTCATCTGGGATAGAATAAGAACTATTTTTGCCAAAGAAATTTAATTAGAAGATGTCCAAGGACCCCCCAGCTGTATCACTCTATTTCTATTTATAATAGGAGTTTTATTATTTGTATAGAAGAACAGACACACTATTTGCAGTTAGAACTGGAAACAGGAAAAATACTTTTGAAACTTCTTATTTGAGAGTGACTTTTATAACTCAGGCTGTAAAATATTTTTTTTAAAAAAAATCTAAGCTCAGATAATTGGTTTTAAATTGATTTCTAGATCAATTTAATATGTATTTAATATGTATTTAATCTTGTCAATAGCACCTATAGGGTTTTTCCCTCACTAGTTGAGGAAAAAACCCTAGCCCAGTTAGAGTTAGAAACAAGAGAGTCTGGATTAGATAATATGCAATGTATACTATTTGCAAAGTTAAATGATTTATTTTTCCAAGAACACAGTTTGCATTTTCTTACCACTAAAACTGCCATTTTGGGATTTTAACAATTTGATTTAGTTATACCAGAAGGAGGAAATTAAAAAGCCAATATTTCAGTGCACAAAAGCAAGGAAGTCTAAGACTAGTAGCCCATTAATAAATATTACATCAATCTTTTCTGTCTTCAGACCAGAACGTACTGATGATAAAAATACTTCCAAACTAAAGACCATTCTCTGAATGATATCTTTGCCTTAATGTAAAAATTGCCTCACTATCTCTTTCTAGAAGGCTTATGAGTCATGCCAACAACTTTGTGGTATAATCGGCTCATAGCTGAGGCAATGCTATATTCAGAAAGTGGCATCTGCCCATCTGCCCCAGATCAAGACTTTCCATCTGGACAATCCAAGTTCCATGAAGGAGAAGGCTTCAGTTGTTGTTGTTGAGGTCAGCAATTTGGGCGTCACCAATGATATGGCGAGGAAAGGGCCCTTCCATATAGACCTAGTAGGTCATCTGGTCTACACGGAAAGGGGAAAACCATGAGTGTCAAGCCTCCAAGTAACATGTCCCAAAAAATAAAGTTCAAGTCATCCATCTTCCTTTTCAAATCCATTTATTAGGAACATATTAAATTGACAGACATGGGCTATAAAAGTGACTGTGTCATCCCAAGGGTTAAGTTCTGCATTCCATTCCACGGATTTAATTAGCTGATTCCCAGCATCATAAATATTAACAAGATTCAGTTTTTCTGTTTTTCATTCCTGCCAGATGAGGGATTCCATTCCCAGTAATCAACACTACTTGCAAAACACTGGCAATTCACTTCCTTTCCCCACAAGAACATTCTTAGAGGTCTCACATAGATCCTGGCAGCAAACTTTCTTTTCCAAGCTCTAGTTCTTTGGGTTCATTTATCCAACAGCTACACTCAGTCTGCTCAAATCCAGATTGGATTGTAAAATAATTAATGTGTTTCATCCAATCTTAAATATGCTTAGTGTGAATGGGAGAAGTTAGTCATGATTTAAGCAGGGTTTTGCTGATTTCAAGGGATTTGTTTTAAGCATGGTTACATCTAGCATAGAATGAGTGATGAAAGTCAAGCAAGTGAGTAACATTTACACAGAATTTAAAAATGGGTGATGTAAATAGAAACTATTGGCAGGATTCAGAAGACTTTCAAACTGGATAGCTGTGCTTGGCATCCTGGCAAATGTGTTTCAGATTTTATCAGATATAACTCAAAAATTTGCCACTATCACTATCACTATAATGTAGCAATAATAAATAGGAAGTAATAGTGTTACTAAAACAGATGGCAACACTCAAACAATCTTCACTGAAACTGTCAAGCTTTTTTAACAAGCTTCAATGAAACTTCCACACAATTTTATCAGGATAAGTATTTTATAGATTTCAATCTATAAAATACTTATTCTGTTATAACTCTGTAGAAAGGTTCACTGAAGACCACTCAAAAAACCTGACAACTTCAGTGAAGGTTATTTGAGTGCTACCATCTGTTTTAGTAACACTATTATATCCTATTTATTACTGCTGCACTATAGTGATTCAATGGATTTAGTCTTTGGAGCTCAATAATATTCTGGCCCAATTTTGTTGTCATTCTCCTGCCATGGTCAATAACATCTTTAATTTGCCATATGACCAGGTTTAATTCCATTTTAGTGCTCGGTAATATTTGAATATACTGCACAATTCTGTCTGTTTGTGCCATGCATCTTTTAGGCAAATGAGGAATCACCAAACACATTCCACTCTTGAGAAGTTATTATCTCTGGTCACCATTCATTTCAATGGGGATTTCTTAAAGGATGCCGCAGATGGATTGTGTACTTTAGTTCTATTTTTTTAGTTCTATTTTGTTCTCCACTCCCTATTGTCTACAATGTATAGGCTATAAGGACAATTTAAGATTTTGTATTCATACATTGAAAAAGAAATAAAGGACTTTACTTTCTTTGAAGCCCTTAACAAAGACTGAAAATGACAGATACTGTCATTAAATACTGCATAATTGCATAATTAAAGATTATGTTGATGAGCTCAGCAGTAGCTAATTTTCTCCCAATTTTCAATTGAAGAAACTTTAAATTCTTGGTCACCAGTTTATAGCTGTGATAAGTAATTTTACATAAACATTATTAAGGATTGTAAACTTTAGTGACCCCACTCCACACTCCTAACTCCACCATCCGCCCCCCTGGCACACAGAAACTTTATTTCTAGGTTCTCGCTGCTGCATTGTTATAATTAACCAAGCTTATAGATCTTGAGTTGAGAAGGGAGGGCAGAGAAACAAATTTAATATTACTATAAAAATCACAATAGCTCTCCACAGTACACACTGTAACAGCCCTCCAACCAAGGAACAGATCAGGGCTGACAACACAAGAGGAGTCATTATTGTAACTAAATTAGACCATTTGTTTTCTCTCTCTCAAATCGAAATGTGTAGGAGCTACTTTATTGCAAAACAGACATTAAAATTCCAGCAAGACCTCAGAGAGAAAGTAATTTCTATTTTATCAGTGCTGTAAAGCTGTCTTTATGTTCTGAAGCAGGAAATATTGCAAGGATATTTATAGTTTCAGCACCAAAGCCAGTTTGAATAGAAATGTTACTGCGGTCGGCAGAGCTGTCATGCTGCTCAGTGGAGCAGGGAATTTTAGTGAATTTGTGAATTACTGTTGCAGTCTTGACAAGTCTTTCAGTGAGCCTGGTGTGTGTCTGGAGCTGTTTTGTGCAACTGGAATAATGATAAATGCCTTGGATGGATTTCAAGAGGAAAGTGGAATGATTGGAATGAGATTGTAAGTTTCATTAGTCAAGCACCTCCCATCAACATTTAAAGAATTCAAAACTTTGTTCTTTCAAACGAAACTCAAAGTACACTTAATGCATATTACTCTCTGTCCAGATCACACAAGGTGGCTGAAATAATTCTATTCTGAAAAAAAATAGTCTTTTCTTTCTTTTCTTGGTTTTTAAAAAACCCTTTTTGAAATTACATTTTTATTCCTCTATGAATGGGGAATAAATATGTATGGATACATATAATATTTTAGAGGAGTGCAAGATCCTTAGAGAACAGAATAATGAAGCAAATGAGTAAAACCAGATTTTTTCTTGATTTCTGCCATTTTTAGAAGAGTCTAAGATTGTTCTGGACTTTCTAAAGTTATACTAGGCTTAGCGTAGAAATTGTACCTTTTTCATGCTGCAGTGTAGCAAATGTTCAGAAAGGCTTTGTGAACCATGGTAGTTACAACAAAAATTCTGGAACCACAAATCATCCACTCCTGTATTAATAGGCCAACCCTCTTAATGTTATCTTCACAGCAACCTTATGTTAAAAGATACGAATGACAGAGTGTCACTGAGATAGTTGGTTATATTTGCTACTTCTTTCTATTCAACTTGATTATTTTGAATGCATACTTTTACACATAAATATAAAGTCATTTTTCCACACTTATAAAAATATTTGTTTAATTTATTAAAGTATTTTTGGCTTGTCAGTGATATACATGTTGAAAGAAAGAAAGGAGGAAGACAGGCAGGCAGGCAGGCAGGCAGGCAGGCAGGCAGGCAGGCAGGCAGGCAGGCAGGCAGGCAGGCAGGCAGGCAGGCAGGCAGGCAGGCAGGCAGGAAGGAAGGAAGGAAGGAAGGAAGGAAGGAAGGAAGGAAGGAAGGTGATTTGGACCAGTCACTCTCTCTCAGTCCAACTCACCTCACAGAGTTATTGTGGTAGTGGTAGTATAAATAAACCTTATTTATAAGGTTTTTTTTTTAAAAAAAAAACCTGTATCAACAAATATTTGTGAATAATATAGTTAATTAGATATAGATAAATTATACATTTCAACAGGCTTTCCTAAGCAGTTACTATCAGGTTGATTATAATTATTTATGTTAAAGTGTATTTTTTTGTTATAAAGAATAGCAATATGTGTGTTTTGGGGAAAAAACTGCATATCAGTGAATGCAATATCAAAAACTTGATTTTTAAAAGATATCAAATATTTACAGATAAATTTAAAAAAATAAACAAAAGTAGGAAAGGAGTTTATTATGAAGTGACCTTGAAATCAACGGGGCATAGTTTTCAGTTAAATAATTGGAATTTTATCTTTTAAATCATAGGTTGATTTTATCCATTGTACTTGATCATTGCAGGAATTCAGATTTTACATAGTTATAATATTTAAAGGCTGCAAATATATAACAAAAGGCACAAATTATATTTTTCCCCAAAACTATTTGAAATAAATATTTAAATACGCTCAGGAAATTATTATCTTATTTTCTTATTCAATATAATTATTAAGAAATTTAAATGTGTATTTAGATCCTTATTAGATGAAATCAAAGTAATAATATAACCATAAAGTTAATTAATAATGAATAATTAAGTTAATGGATGCAATACTAAAGTTAATTCTGCATATACTGTATTAAAATATCTGCTGAAACTATAGCATGTTCCAAAAGAATATTAAAAATGTACATGGATAAGGCACTGTATTCTGAAAAGAAATTTTTTTTAAGTAAATCCCTTTTTATATGATACTGGTCTATCAGAAATTAAGCTGGTAAAATAACAACAGAGCCGGTTTCATGTTGAAAGTAACATTTGTCAACATAATCCAGCTCTTTACAGGGCCTTAAATTGGCTTGGAAAGGCAGGAGAAGCAGCTTACAATATAAACCTTTGATGGAATGTAGTGAGGTGATGGGTCTCCAGGAAGGAAGGAAGGGATGCATTCAGGAGGAGTAAGAGGAAACTCAGCCCAGATATTATGTGTGAGAGAGTGAATACAACCCCACCCTAATAGTTCACAGAATGTATTGCAGATGCAAATAATAAACAGTTTGGCATACATTTCACATAATTTTAATCTGGTCACTGAGTTTTCTTCAGAGTATTACACATAGGATTGAGTTATAGGAATGCTGAGAGCCTAGCATGTCCAGTATCATAAACTAAGTCAACAAATGATCATAACGTACTAGGACCGTGATGGTGAACTATGACACACATGCTACAGATGGCATGCAGAGCCATCTCTGAGGGCACATGAGCATTGCCCTAGATCAGTTGCAGCAGTCATATGAGCACTGGCCAGTTGATTTTTGGGCTTTGAAAGGGCTCCGGGGGGGCAGGTGGAGGCTGTTTTTGCTCTCCCCAGGCTTCAGGAAAGCCCATGAACTACCGGGACTACTGGTAGTCAGAAAGAGGAAGCTTCCGGCTTCCAGAGCACCTCTGTGGGGCCGGGGAAGGCCATTATCACCCTCCTCAGGTTTTAGGAGGTGGGAGGGCTCATGCACACATGCAGGGGGTTCATGCACACATGCAGGGGGATTGTGCACACATGCACGAGGGGGCAGGGCAGTGGGAGGAGTCATGCACATAAATTGAATTATGGGTGTGGGTATTCACGCATGGGCGCTATCGCATGCGCCCATGCACTTTTGGCACCTGAGCCAAAAAAGGTTAGCCATTACTGTACTAACCCAGCTATTCACTCTATCAGTCCAACCTTGTTCCAATGTTTCTTTTTTGCTATGGTATTACAATTTTATCTTTTATCATTCAGTCATAGGATTAAGAGAAAAGGGGGATGTAAAAACAATATCAACAGAATGAAGAAATACTTATCAAAACAATGATAAACGTGAGAGAGGCAGTTAAAAATGCTTCTAAGTTTCCATCAAGGTCCTGTCAGTGTAGAAGGAGCTTGTCTATGAATGCACTATTATTATTGTTGTTGTTGTTGTTGTTGTTGTTATTATTATTATTATTGTTATTATTATTATTATTATTATTATTGATTGGTTGATACATTCATTGATTTTATTTATTAAATTAGGTTATTCTATTAACCTAAGTGACTCCTGATGATTTACATCAGAATGGTCCTTTTAATGTTAGCCAAATATCTTTTCTCCATCTCCTGTTTTGAAAGATAATAACATGCCATAAGGGCTTTCTTAAGTTTCCCTCCCCACTGAACATCCACTAGAAACAAGCGTAATATGAAAACAAAAATAATCAAGGAACGACCAAACTTAATGAAAACTGGCAGGATGAGATACTGCATATAAACTGACAGGGTAAGCTACTGCCCTTTTCTTCTGGTGGTTTTGTTTTAAGGAAAGAATAATTTGTTATTGATCTTGGCCTAGTCCTGTTTGTGTGGTTTACAGGAAATATCCTATAAGTGAATCTCCATTTTAGATTGCCACAATAGAAAGCTGTAAGTAACAACAGCATTCTAGGTTTTTACAATATAATTTTCCCTAGCTCCAATAAAGCTGCACCAGAAATGTACACATGTAAAATGTGTTCTTCCATCAAGTTATTTAAACTTTATATTACATTAGGTTTCTTTTTTATATAGATGTTGGATCAGTGATACTGACAGTGATCATGATCAACTATGCCATAGACTTAAAACTTGTCTATGCATGACAATTTTTAGATCCTATTTTCTACCTTGACACTAAAGAGGCATAGAATAGTTACCATAGACAAAAACATAGCCAACTTACATAATAGAGGTATGTGAATCACCATTGATCAGACTGCAATTCTTGATTAACTTCAAAAAATCAGTCTAAAGTAGTGCCTCAGTGTCAGGCGCAAAAGACCAGGACCAGACATTAGGTTCTAACTAAGCTAATTCATTGTTCATGTTTATGCACAGGAATCTACTCAACTAATGGTTAGCACTATTTTGGCACTAGATGAGGATTAATGGAATTCAAGGTGGAAGGTTGGACGTAGTCCATTTGTGGCTATATAGAGATTCTAGGCTGATTCATCTTTTGATTCCATATCTAGGTTCTGCCAGTCTTTCTCCTACACTTAATTTGAAATACTATTCTGATTCAAAGTAGCCCATTTACTGAATTTGAAATGCTGTTCAAATTCAAATATTGAAACAATTCTATTTGAAACATCCATTTGGATCGTTCAACTGATTTAGTTCAAATTGTTGATTTGATATGGAAAAAGTGGCTTTGCTCATGGAAGAAATATAAGAAAGCAATCCCTCAATCATATCTTCTCTCATTCACCTCAGGGCATACATTTGAAACTTTAAAATGTTTCAACCATTAAATTATCTTTAAACTTAAACACTATCTTAAAAGTGAATCTTCAGCTCTATAAAATAAAATGAAGACTCTTTCCAGATTGGTTCTAATTCCAAATCAGAACACAGAATTTAAACTGAAAGAAGAAACTAAAAGATAATATCTCTCTCAGTGATGACATGAATGCATTCATATTGTTTTTAAAATATGGAAATTTCCTTCCTCTGTGATATTGTTTGTTTTCTCAGATTAACTTGCAGCCTGAGATTTCATAGTGCATCTTCCATCCAATTACTAAACCCATCTGACACCTAACATCTTCAAAGATCAGTCAAGGTTGCCAGGTGGTTCTACCTGCTGTGATGGAAGAATAAATAGAATCCTCTATTTTGGTAATACACTAAAGAAAACACAGCCAACAGAGATGCTATGCAGAGATAGAGGAAAAGAGATTAAGGCTACATTTTGAATACAAGATTTCCTTATATGACATTTTCAATTTTCTGAAGTAAAAGTGTTGCTGCAACTTTAAAGTGAATATACATTCATGTGTGTGTATATAAGCGCATGAAATAGATACTCAATATTTTTATGCTTTCATTTCTAAGGATCAGGTGGCAATATAATTTGTTTTGTTATTACTTTGTTTTCACTTCTTATATAGTTTTCTGAGCAACTTAGAAAGTCATGAACAATATGCAAAGGACTATATTTCTGTCAGTTGTAAATTAGATGCACTAGCTATGTAAGCTGGGATGGTTTATTCTTAATTGGAATTTGTACATATTGTATTTATCTCTCTCCTCCCAAATCTATAAATAAGGCTTTTGCTTTGGCAATTACTGATGTCTGTTGTCATATCTCAAGGCTAGGCTTTTGATAAAGCACCGTGTATTATAGGCTAATAGTTTCATTCTGATCAGTGCCTAATTCTGTTCTGTGCAGAAATATAGCCATAGATTTTTGCCTTTTTCTCTTTTCTTTCTTTCAGGTAAGGAAGGTGATGGAGGTGCTGTGATGATCAATTTACTTGAGGGAGAAGTTTCATGAAGCAAATTTGTTTTAGAGGATTATTACATGATTTATAAATCACTAAATGATCACATAAATGTCTTTTTATCAGGCACAAACTCTGAACTAAGCCTAATTCACCAAATTCTTATTTGAAGATTAAATGGGAGAACATATTTTCCATCTTCAAATTGTAGATGAACTATGAGATATACATTTAGTACTAAAATAAGTACATAACAATTGTAAGCCACCCATATATGTTAAAATTAAATATGCATATTGAAAAGGAATTATAAATACCATCAACATAAAATGGAGCTCGCTCAGAAGCTGAAATACACCAAGTAAATGAGATGAAGAGTCTGAAGTAGAGGGGATAGGTAAGGGAAGGAGAGAGGGATAGGAGAGAGGGCAGGAGGGAGAAGAGGAGAGAAAAAAAGGAGTGGAAAGGGAAGAGAGAAGAAGGAGAGAGGAAGAGGAAGTAGAGAAGAGAAGGGCGACAGAGGGAAGAAAGGAGGTAGGGATGGGGAGGGGAGAGGGAGAAGAAAGTGATGGATAAGGTACAAATATAGTGTATGGAGAGCAGAAGAGCCAATAATTGTTTTTGGGAGTTGATGCAAGACGAATTGATATAAACATTTAATAATACAATACAATGTTGGCTATGTAACAGTATACATGTGGTTATATGTTATGAAAATGGAAAAAAAAACTTTACATAAGGAACAATTATAAGCCACCCAGAGTCATTGTACCAGGCAGAATGAATGAATGAATGAATGAATGAATGAATGGCTTCTAATATATTATTATGACATGTTAAATCCACAGGAAAGCAAAGATTGTTCACTTTTATTTTGGTCTAATGAATATTTTAAAGGTTACATTAAATGTTCCTAAAAGAAATCACAAGATATGATCAATTCACCTTTTTTAAGCTCTTTGTCTCATGGAGATGTGTCATTCTGTGTAAATAATGAAACCAGCAACTCCTATGCTAGGGAAAACCATTATATTAACATAAAGTAGATTCTTTCCAAGAGAAGGCCAACTATTTGTTGACTCAGGAAAGAGTCTAGAAATTAAAGAAACTAGAAGTTAAATCCTAGTTCTTCAACCTTCAGTCTTGATTTCTGTCAGTGACGTGCGGTGATGTTTATGACTGGTGAGGTTGGTGACGTCATCAAACCGCGTGGTTGCTCCGATCACACGGGGTCAGCCGAAACGGAGAAGTTTCTTTTCTCAGAAATGTCAGAAAGGGACAAACAGGCTGCCGCAGCTCCACTGAAAAGACATTTCTGAGAAGAGAAACTTCTCCTTTCTCCTCCTTCCCCCCCCTTCTAGCACTGACGTTGTTACCTAGGCATTTTTTGCATCGGGCGAGCCCGGGATCCTTGCAAGGAGAATGGGAAAACATGTGCAGGCAGCTCCTCAGCAGCGCACAGCCTCAGATTAGCGCAGCCGTGATTCCCTTCCCCTGCACACGTGGTCTCATTCTCCTCCTTCCTAAATCAACATGAAGGGGACTGTAGCTGCGCTGATTGAGGCTGGAGCTGAGGAGCCGCCTGCACGTGTGGTCCCATTCCCCTTGCAAGGATCGTGGGCTCGCCAGATGCAAAAAATGCCTAGGTAAAATCATCAGTGCTAGAAGGGAATGGGCAGGGAGAAGGAGGAGAAAGGAGAAGTTTCTCTTCTCAGAAATGTCAGAAAGAGGCAGGCAGGCTGCCGCAGCTCCACTGAAAAAACATTTCTGAGAAGAGAAACTTCTCCTTTCTCCTCCTTTCCCCCCCCCCCCCTTCTAGCACTGACGTTGTTACCTAGGCATTTTTTGCATCTGGCGAGCCCGGGATCCTTGCAAGGAGAATGGGAAAACGTGTGTAGGCGGCTCCTCAGCACACAGTGTGCAACGTGTGCAGGGGAAGGGGATCGCGGCTGTGCTAATCTGAGGCTGTGCGCTGAGGAGCCACCTGCACACATTGTCCCATTCACCTTGCAAGGATCCCGGGCTCGCCTGATGCAAAAAATGTCGAGATCGGCATACTTGGGGCTGCTGCTGAGATGTCCAGGGAGGCTAAACCAAGCTGCGCGCCTCTCCCAGCCACTTTCGTGACTTCCCGGAGTATTTTTTAAAAAAAATTCATGATGAGAGTGGTGCGGCTCTGCCTCCCCTGACTGCATGTCATTGATTTCTGTATACTTTATTAAACAGATATGAGGGTAAATGACTTCATTCTTTCCTGCATTAGATTGGCAACTCTTGCCTAATTATGTTCATAAAGCTTCCACTGACTTGAATGAGCCAAATTTTGAATATCAGTTTAAATGCAAGTCTAACTCTGTTGTGATGTGACAAATCACAGTATATGGGGAAATGAAGGTTACCTCAACTGCCCATTTTGCTTTGGTGAAACTAGCTTTTATGCAAGAATATGAGGGATATGATAATATTTCCAAGACTTATGAAAGCTACTTACAATAAATCCTTCCTGGTAAACCATGTGACAACAAATGATACAGCAATGCATGCTCAGAAATATATAATCACATATTCTAAAGCTCTATGTATGAAGCAGAACGTGATGGTAACCTTGGTGGTCACGTTCTGCTCAGATTTTAAACAGATGAAAGTAGTTGCTGTGTCATAGTAAGCAGTTTAGTCAAGGCTAAACAGACAAATAACATCATAAAACCAAGTCTCTGAATATAAGGTTTACCTGTTTAGTTTCACTTTCTACAGGACACACAGAACAGTAGTCATCATCTAGTCTGGGACTTACAGAAGTGTTCAGTTCAAAACCAGTTCAAAAGCTTGAGTTTCATGCTTCTTAACATTAGAAGACACAGGAGCAACATGCCATAAGGGGAAATCAAATAGTTATTTCCAACAAGGAAGCATGTGTGGAGGCTTAAACATGTGAAGAATGGTTGCAGGAATTGGGTATCTCTAGTCTAGTGAAAAGAAGAATTAGGGATGGCATGATAGCAGTGTTCCAATATTTGAGGAATTGCCACAAAGGAGGGTCAACCTATTTTCTAAAGCAACAGAAAGCAAGATAAGAAGCAATAGATAGAAACTAAATAAGGAGAGAAACAATCCAGAACTAAGGAGAAATTTCTTAACAGTGAGAACATTTAACCAGTGAAGTAGTTTTCCTTCAGAAGTTGTGGGTGCTCCATCACTGGAAAATTTTATAAAGAGACTGGACAACAGTTACGTGCGGTGAGGTTTATGGCTGGTGAGGCACTGACACAGTGGTGGGTTTCAAATATTTTTAGACTTGTGGACTTCAACTCCCAGAATTCCACAGCCAGGCATGCTCAGTTCCAATTTAAAATGACAGCATTTTTCTCTCTCCCTTCCTCCCCCTCTCTCAAACCCACCCTCTTCCCTCTCTCACTCACTCTCAAACACTCACACACGCACACACACACACAAAAGTTGGATTGGATATCTTTTCCAGTGGCTTGAAAGCAGCTCCTCTGCCATCGCCCCCCCCCCCATTCCCCTGATGCCTTCCCCAAACACCTCCACTATTGCAAATGCAGCCTGCTGTTTGGGTGGGAAATGCCTAGAATGCAATAAAGCCCACCCACTCACCTCCTGCTGGCAGGCTGAGGTGAGAGGAGAGGCAGAGAAGCCGGAGGGGAACTGATCAGAGCCTTCCAAAAGAAAGAGGCTGGGGGAAAGTGTGTGTGCTACAGCATGGCTCTTTGCCTGGCTTCTATGGATGACTCTGCTTAACTGTTAAAAAAAAGCCTCTAAAAAAGTGCCCTCTACTATGAGGCAGGAGAACTGCGTGCCTCACCTACGTAATGAATTTTTAGGCTTTTAACCCTTGCTTAACTCTGCTCGAGTGATCATAAAAAGCCTAAAGTCAGACTAGATGAAGCATGCAGTTCTCCTGCCTCATAGTAGAGGGCGCTTTTTTACAGGCTTTTTTTAACAGTTAAGCAGAGTCATCCACGGTGAGGCAGCAACTAGCTCAGCTTTCTCCTTTTACATTTTTTTTCTTTTCATGATGAGAGCGGTAAGGCTGTGCCTCACTTGCCTCACCTGACTGCATGCCACTGCTGGACAGCCATTTGCCTGAAATAATATAGGATTTCCTGCTTTCACAGGGATTAAAGGACCTTCAAGGTCCCTTCCAACTCTTATTGTTAAATCAGGGTGCAACCAGCTGCATTTGATTAGGAAAGTTACTCCTGTGATTGGCAAGGACAATGCCTGAGCATTTTCTCTCACCTCTACTCCCTGAGTCTTCTTCAGCTGTTCTGATGGTGCTTATGTTTGATCAGCTTCAGGTAAGTTCTGGATTGGTGTCTTGCAAGACTGACATTTTGATTCACCTGAAATAATTTCTTTTGACTCTGAGGAGTCTTCTAGTCTACTGAGATGAACTGAAAATAGAAAAAAAAAGAATATTGGCAACCTGTGACAAGCTATGCAAATGCTTGGAAAGGAAGAAATTTGATTTATGGACGAAGGACTGCTGGTACAAAATGAATTGTGTCTCACATGGACTGGTAAAATATATATCTGGTTGAAAGATAGCAAACTTAATCAGGAGTGCTTTAAAGTAAATCCTTTAAAAATTGAAGAAGAAAAACTCAAAGTGAATATCTTAAAAGAGTTTTGCTTTAGAATAAATCAGAATGTTGATATAATTGTGCCTATTAAACAACTTAAGGAAACATCAGAAAGAGACTGTCCCAACCCACTGTTTTCTTATTAAATAATTTCTAAATCTTATGTTCCCACAAAGTATACCAAATTAGCATTGTGTAGTAACTGTTGCAAGAATTATCTCTTTTTCTTATTAGAAAGAATGGGAGATTCCCTCGGAGGAAGAATGGTAATTAAGTTTTGGGAATATGTTTCAATGTCCAAAATAACTTTTTAAAAGTAAATTGATGCTGAATTTCATGCACATT
Source organism: Natrix helvetica (assembly GCF_964273705.1). Classification (NCBI taxonomy): domain Eukaryota; kingdom Metazoa; phylum Chordata; class Lepidosauria; order Squamata; family Natricidae; genus Natrix; species Natrix helvetica. The sequence goes on from NC_138549.1 coordinate 132,886,342, forward strand.
CTAGAGTATAAATCTATATATGGCCTTATCCCACATCTAGAATGTGATTTTCTCCCGTTAAATCAGAGTAAATCTGATTTAATCTGAAGTTTTTAAAATTTTATTAGTTTAATGAAATATAAAATACCCAAAAAATGAAAATAAGAGGAACGTAGGAAAGGAAAAAGTGAAGTGGAAATAGTGTAGGGTAAAAGGGGAAAGAAAAAAAACATGCATTGACTTCTGACTCTTTCTAGAACAGTAGCATAATATAATAACATATAACTTCAACTTTTTTACTTTTACATAGTAATATATACCAGATAATATATATTACTATGTAAATACTAGCTAACATAGTAATATATACTAATAGGTATCATTTCTAAAACAAGAAATCTATCTAATCAGGAAAAAAACAAAATCAAAGTTTTATTTTATTTCCATCTCAAGCACAAACTCCAAAAACAGTTTCCAAATAGAAACAACAAAGTACATCTCTTCAGTAACTTGGTTAGAATTTAGTTTTACTTTTAATTTTATCATTGAAGAAATTCACAAAAACAGAGAAAGAATTATTAGGAGATGAGAAACAGTTCTGTAAAGGGAGATTAAAGAAACTGGGAAAAACAAGTTGCACAGAAGAAAATCAAACCTAGTTTGTATCATTCCAGAGGAACAAGCTAATGGATTGAATTTACAGGAAAGTAGATTCTAATGGAATATTAGAAAAATGTCCTAAAAACAAAAATAGTTCAATGTTAAACACCAATGCTCAAGGAACTTCTAGTCCTTCACTGGATGCATTCAAATAGAATCTGGAAAAGCATCTACCAGAGATGACTTAGGTTAGATGACTTGAATTAAGCAAAAGTTAAACAATTCAGTCCAAGTCTTTGATTCTATGACTTTGTTTTATGATTCTATCCAAGGGAATGCTTTTGTTAATAAAGAAATGCCATATGTACAATTACAAAAATTTCATTTTTTTTAAAAAAAAAGTATTATATATGAAACATTGTGATGAGGGAGTATTTTCCCTCAGCCTTTTAAAATAATTATTTTTGTCCTAAAATAAAATAAGTTAATATTCAGTGTTGTTTGTAATATCCCACTGTTAAGCTATGTGAATGATTGTCTTTAATTACGTTGAACAAGTTTCTTTATCTTCAGTGGGTTCAATAAGATACTTTTCCTCTGATGGAGCTTTGAAAAATGATACATGAAAGTAGCCACAAAACATTTTCAATGGGCATAATTATCCTTTGCAAAAATTCTCAGAATTATTGAGCTCTTGCATGTTGAACATGAAAAGACTCCTGCCAGGCCACCAAGGAGCTCTTGGGTTTTAATATTAAGAACTCATTGTGAAAGAGTCCAATTTTGTTTGTGCCCTAAGGAAATCTTTAGATTGGCAAAAGGATAAAGAGAAGTGCAATATTTCAATCTTTATGAACTTTGTCTTCTGCTAATTTCTATGATTGCATTTCTTACTATGCTTGTAGGAGGAGAGGAACAGACATGAAGGCTTTGAATTAACTATTCCCCTCATCCACCTGCACAACATCCTGGAATAGATGTGATTTTAATAAAGAACTATAACATTAACAGAAACTTTACATCTTTCTGAAACATTATACTATACATATATTAGATACATATATGTTCATATAGGGGTGTGTGTGTGTGTGTGTGTGTGTGTGTGTGTGTGTGTATATATATATATATATATATATATATATATATATATATATATATATATATATATATATATATATATATATATATATATATATATATATATATATATATATATATATATATATATATATATATATATATATATATATATATGTTTTCGTAGATTTTCACGGGTGTAGGTATGCTGGTTTTGTTGTATTCGGGTCTTTTCCCATGTAAGGTTGAGATTGTCTTTGCAACGTTTCGGCAGGATCACACCTGCCATCTTCAAGCTGTGGGCTTAAAATGTGATCGGAGCTGCCGTGTTTCTGTAAGTCTTGGTGGGAGGGGATGGGGTGCTGGCTTTGTTTCAGTAAGTGGAATGATTGGTTGTGTGGTTGTATCATGATTGGTAGATTGGTGCTGATTGGTGCAGGTTGTGTGTGCATTGTTGTTTTGTATTTTAATGGCTTGGGTGGTGGGTGGTGTTCGTTTGTTGGCTAGGGCTGGTTTCCAGATGTTTGGTAGGCGGGAGGTATCATCACGTTTGTTCATGCTGTGGGGGTGTTTCTCTATTTCGATGGCTTCCATGATTATTCTCTTGTGGAGGTGTTCTGTTTTGGAGATTAACCTGGCTCCTTCAAAGTTGATTTCGTGTCCTGTAGCTTTAAGGTGCTGGAAAAGGGAAGAAGTTTTTTCTTTTTTTCTTACTGTATTTTTGTGTTCTGTGATGCGTGCATTTATTCTCCTGTTTGTTTGTCCTATGTATATTGCTGGGCAGATTTTGCATGGTATTTCGTAGACTCCTTGGTTTTCAAGCTGGATTTTGTCTTTGGGGTTTCTTAAGATGTTGGCTATTTTTTGGTCAGTGGTGAAGGCTGTCCTGATATTGTGCTTGTGGAGACTTTTGCTGATTTTATCTGTGGTGCCTTTGATGTAAGGGAGGAGGGCGATGCCATTTTCTTGTTCTGTATCTTGGTTTTTTGGGGGAGTCTCCTTTTGGATTAGGTTGGTGACTGTTTTTCTTTGGAATCCATTGGAGATTAATAAATTTGTGAGTTTGTGTAATTCAGTTTTCAGGTGGTCTTTGTCGGCTAGGCGTTTGGTTCTGGAGATGAGGCTACAGAGTTGATCTGTGCAGGGTGGTGATGGGATTGTTCATTTAAGTAGCGGTTGGTGTGTGTTTTTTTCTGGTAGATGGTGTGTCCTAGGGAGCCATTGGGTTTTTTGTACATTAGGACATCCAGAAAGGGAAGTTGGTTGTTTGCTTCTATTTCCATGGTGAATTGTATTTTGGGGTGTAGGTTGTTGAGATGTGTGAGGAAGTTGTCCAGTTTTTCTTTTCCATGTGGCCAAATCATGAAAGTGTCATCAACATATCTAAGCCAGAGTTTGGGTTTGTGTTCAGATTTGTCTAATTATATATATATATATAATTACAATGTGTAAGTCAAGAATGAAGGACACTTACTACTGTTTATTTAAAATGGATAACATGAGATGGTTTTGAATTGTCTACCAACAGAACATGGTGCCAAGAGTAGTGGAGACCTAAAATTTCCCCAAAAGTGTGATTGGTCTTAGTAGCAGTTTTCAGATGAACTAATATAGGCGTAAAACAGTCGGGGCAGAAAGAGAAACTATCTTTCTGAATGGCTAAATGGCTACATTGGAAAAAGGGAAAGAATACTGTTTGGACTGGCACTGGCACTTTGAGACATATTACTAGGGAAGGTAATTGATAGGGTGGGAATAATGACTAAAAACTGAATAGAACCTTAAAACAGATATGCACATTCAGTAAAAAAAAATCATAATAATACAAGATTACAGTTTAGTGTAAAATGGCCTCATGGAGAAATAGAATAGAATATATTTTCATTTACACATCTATTTCTATTATACCTTTATTTTTTTAAATAAATAATTCAAGGCAGTGAACACACACAATACTTCTCCTATTTTCTCCACAACAAACTTGTGAAGTGAGTTGGGCTGGCAAAGAGTAACTGTCCCAAAGTCATCCAGTTAGGTTTCATACCTCAGGCAGGGGTAGAATTCACTATATCCTGGTTTCTAGCCTGATGCCTTAAACATGAGACCGAACTGGCTCTCAGTCACTTTTAAAAGGAAGAGCTTTCTGTTTTTTTTATAGGGTTGATTGATACCAATAGATTGATACCTTGCTTTGAGAAAAACGTATTTGGCACAGGTGGTCATTTGGTCTAATTTGAGAGTAAATAAAAACAGCAACAACAAAATACTATCTAACAATATAAAGCTTATTGACAGAGATGTATCTTTACATTTTAAAAAAACTAACATGAAATGATAATACAATAAGACAAACAACATATTTCCTGTATATATTTGGCTTAATGTTTGTATACATAATATTAGTGTTATAAATATATTTAACTGAATTAGAGTTTTTTGTTGGAGATAACCAAGCTGAGCCAAAGGTCAAGATCATCATTAATTTGGCATCCCTTTATGTCCACAAGAAATATAAGTCCAGTCCTCCTTGAATTCCATTGACTCTTATTTACTGCCAATTTTACTTGACCATCAATATTTCAAATCTTGTTTAGATATAGCATTAAATCAAATTGTATTAATTTGAATAACCCTAGTTCCTGATTTTTTGTGCCTGGTAATTTCATTCTTTGCATACATTTTGGACTGGAGATTGGTTGATTATTGATTATGCACTAGCAAGTCATTTTGGACTCACAGCAGCCACTTAGAAAGATTTCCTCCAAGGCAATCTACCCCAACCTGTTATTTCATGTCTCCTAATAATATACTCATTACCTTCATAACTGAGTCCTCCACCTTGCTGCTAGCTGTCCTCTTTTTCTCTTTCCTTCAAAACACAAAACCAGCTGCTGATTTTAATCCACCCATCTTGTTACTGTGATGGCCTTTAGCTTTCACCTAATAAAGAAATGTGTGTATTCTCTCTCAATAAAAAAATATTTTTGTGCATTATATGTGCACTGTAGCCTTCTAGATTTCTGCCTTCCAGACAACTGAAGATGATTTTCCACTATTATACATTTTAATTCCGTTTATCTAGTTTAATTTTTAATTTCTGAGCCACTTATACCAGTTGATAACATGAGGTGTCTGGGGAAGGGGGAACATCTTAATTTGAACCAAACTTGATTTCTACAGTAGTGATTAGCAGGTCTTAAAATCATTTTCATAGTAAGAAGGTCCCCAAACAAGTATTAAAAAAAACAATTATTAAGCATGATTCCACTTTCTCAACAAAAAAAAAATTATAATGTCACTCCATCTATACCTGACAGCTGCAATATCTAGGAATGTTTGAGTTGATCCCCCTATAAAACCCATATACTTATACTGAAAGTACAACAATTCAATTAGTGACCATTTAAAATTATGACCCACCCCAAAAAAGTATTTAGGACCTGGTCCCAAAGTTATACAGGTTGCAGTACCACTGTGGTCATTCACCTTATGACTGGCCACAGAGATGCTGCAACATGCCCCCTATTCCTCTCCATATTCTGCCCTGCTGGGTCTCCAAGACTTGGTCTACTTTGCTGACACCCCAGATTCCACTTAGTCCTTCCCACTCCATTTCCCATGGTTTCACTGTACTTATTTTTCAAGCAGCTCCAGAAGAGGCTGACCCACATGCCAGAGAAGCTGAAGTTTTTACTCAGAAGTAAAAGGCTCAATCTGTGGAGATCCAGTGGGGCAGGATGGGGGAAACCAATTGTGGGGACCCCAGGGGAACATGAGTTATCTCAATGGATTGGGGAAGACAGTGGGTGGCCAGCTCAGCACTAGGTCCTGTATCTCTTTCCCACTCTGAGATACCTCATGTGTATGTAACCACCTGCATATTCAATTAGCAAATGTATTGGGGAAAGCAGGGGGTGATCACATTCATTTAACATGATTCAATCAAATGAATCCACAGGTTACGAATGTAATCGGCAGGCTCTATTACATTTCCAACTCGAGAATTTTCTGTAAACTGCTAATCAAGATGATCACAAATGCATTCATGAAGATTTTCTAAAAAGCATCAGCTAGTTTTGTTAGAAGATGCAAAAACTGAGTCAATACTTTACAAAGATAATTCATAAGTTTCCATTTACAATTTTAGAAGCAATTTTCTGTTGCCACAACAGTGAAAGAAAAGTTTTTCAAAAGTATGATTCTTTTAAGATGGCATCTTAATTGGCCTTAATTCATTGGACTAAACCCAATGAGATAGAAAATAGGAAAACTAAAAGTGATGAGGTAGATGTTTCAGCTAGGTTATATTTTTTTTACTAATGGCAGTTCACTCTCAATAGTCAGAATATGGATGAAAACCACTTTAAAATGTATACATATACTCAAAAACTGCACAACAGAATGTTCATCGTTTTATCAAATGAGACATAATTATGAAACACAAATAGAAATAGAATCTTTAAAAGAAGAAATATTTTAAAGAAGGTTCCTTTATTTTTTATAAGCACAAAAATCTATCTCCCTCCCTACATTTATTTCAAGGAGAAATTTAACTCCTGTATCATAAAGTCAATACATTTGGCCAAAGCAGGAGGGCGGGATTGACATCGCTACGACATGACATGCAATCTTGGGGCTCCAGGATTGCTGTCGATATCTCTGCTGCTGACTGGTCCTTTTTGGACCTAATCTGTCTCGAAGAGATGGTGATAGAGAAGGGCACATTCTGCTGATCTCAGGGGCATCACAAAGTCCCTGATTTATCCAGGAGAAGCTCTTTTTTCCGACTATAAGAGAAGCAGCTAATGAAGCTGCAGAAGGTTTGGACAGTCCCCTGCAATGGAAGCAGAACAGGAGAGAGAGTATGTCGCAATTGGTGAGATAAATGTTACTATTAGAGAAGAGAACACCCAAAAAGACTTTGAGTAAAATTAAAATTGAAGACAGAAGAAAGTAAGTGGCAAATTAGCCTGAATTAAAACTATTGTGTTATCTTTTTTTCTTTAATTTCGCTTCTTTTTTATGGATGGAATTTTTACAAATACCTCTTACTTTTAAATTGGACTGGTCTCTTTTTTCCTTCTTCTATGTTTCCCCATTATCTGTATTTGTGGATTAAAAATCTTTTTTCTCCTAATGATCATAACCTTTAAGCATTTTAAGCATTTTTTCCTCTTAAACTCAGAGCTTAGAGAGGGAGGTAAAAGCAGAAGAAAAAGAAGTAACACTGCCATCTAGAGGCTGGAGGCTTGTTTACATCTGATATCTCAAGACTATTGGCTTTGTTTACCGAAAGAGACAGAGAGAAAACACATCTTGTTTATACAGGTGCTCTTTTGGAATAAAGACAATAAAGAGAAATCCCTGACTTGAAAGATTACACTGAATTTATTTGAAACCTAGCAAAAGGTCTTGGATGTCTCAGTGGCAGTGTTTACAACTGGGAAAAATGGAGCAACATGAAGAAGAAAAGGAATTTACATTGCAAAGAATTATGCTAGAAATTCAAAAAGTCCTAATAAGCACAGAAAGAATTGAAAAGAGTCTTGAGTTTATAGAACAAAGAACAGAAAGAATGGAGGGAAGAATTGAGAATATTGATGAAATAATGATGAAATTTGAAGATAGAGTTCAAAAAATTGCAGAAAAATATGAACAAAGTAATAAAAAAATTGTTGACACTGACAGCAAACAGAGTGGAGGGAAATGATATGTGTGGAATACTGAAACATAGATGAAGAAAGGGAAGAAAATTTGGCAGAAACAATGAGAGTAACTTTGGCAGAAGCACCAGTGATAACCAAAGGCAAGCTGATGGAAGGAACAGATGGAGGATTACGAGTCTTTACAAAATATGCAATGATCAACAAGTTGCCAAGAGAAGTCCACATAAGTCTTATCAAGAAAACACTTAGAACACAGATTCTACAAATGGCAAGAAATATTGGAGGGCACTATTACTGGAAGGATACAGGATGATGAAATGAAATGTCATATTAAACTAAGTTAAACTTAGTAAAACTTGAGTATTATGTATAAGACAAAGTAATAATAGTTATAGTCAAATAAATAATTAACAATGGTAATAATGCATTTATATATACTAGATTGATAATATGGAATTTTATATAAGCTGTTAAGTGAGGATTATGGAGATGATGTGGAAAAGCCTTTTTATAAAAGATAAACAATTTTATATAGAATGGAATACAAAGATGTAACACCATTGGTTGAGTCCAGGATGATGTAATGAAATGCCATAATATAAATTCACTTTACATTTAGTATGTTTCACATAAAAATGATGCAATAATAGCTATACTCAATAAATGTTTAACAATCATCATAATTGCATACATATATATTAGACTGATGATATGAGCAATGGAATGTGCTAAAATGAGTAAGTTGACATATGAAATTAGAGAACAAGAAGATAAACAATATTATAGGACATGGGATTTACTATATCAGTGGTTAGATTTTTTTAAAAAAAAACCATGGAATTGAAAATTATTGGAGAATGTTACCAATACCAAAATAATAGAATGATTTAAAATAGGATATAAAAATACTTTATTATTGGACATGTTGAAGATGATGTAATGAATTATTATAATATACAGTAAATGAACCCATATTTAGAATACCTCGTTTGAAATGAAGAGATAATGGTGATAGTCAAACAGATGAAGTACTATAATAACAATGTATACAAATATACTTGATTGACAATATGTGACTTTGTATAGAGATTAAGGGGTGACTATTGAAAGGATGCACAAAAATCTTGTAACCAATTGACACACTGTACGTGATGGAAGATGTTTTTATGTTATGTGTCATATTTGTCTATGTTTGTTTAGAGATAAAAACTTAAAAAAAATGCATTTGGCCAAAACAGAAAGTATTTTGCATGACAACAATCACTGAAGTTAACCATATCAGTTTGGTGTATGTGACACAAACTGGATGAAAATTCATACTCATTGTAGTATGCATAAGGAATCTTACTTAATCTCTTCATTCATTCAGTACATAGCATTTTGGAACAGTTTTTTTGCCTGGCCTTGTCGGGTTAATAGTAGAGATAGACATAAGCATCGAGAGGTAGAATCATATTTAACCCAGAACCATACTAGAAACCAATGTAGCTTACATTATATTGTTGAACCCCTAATAATTTTCATATATAAATGTAACCTTGAAGACCTTCCTAGGCTAAGGAAATTTTATTTAAATATCCGCACTTCACTTCTATTCAACACATCATAAAGTCTGTGTGTGTGTTTGTGTGTGTGTGTGTGTATGTAGATAGATAAATAGATAGATGATAGATAGATATAGATATGCAATTGTTATGATTGTTATTGAAAACAAAGTCTACTAAATAATTTTATGTGAGGAAATCTAGAGTACTTAAATAATTGTATTGTTGAATTACAACAAAGTGATGAGTTTCACAGTCTTGACTGAGAAACATCGCACCATCTGAACATTTTTTTAAAAGTATGGAGCCAATTTTCAGTAAGGTCCTGTTTAAAATGAAGGAATCAACAGAAAGGCCCTCCCCTACATAGCCGAAAGAATTCCAGCAGAAAACAGATACCCACAGACAGCTTTTAAACACACTGTGTGACCAGCTGCTGAATGAAATCTAAGAAAAGAGATTGTGAATATTTTCATCATCAACTAGTTTGAATCGTGATATTGATTAAATAGCAGTTTGGACTTTGAAACCATTATTTGATTACCGAGAAAACTAATACATATTATATCAGACACAAAGGCTACATCATAAAAATAAAATATAAAGACAATTATGCACTCTAGGTTAGTCAACCAAAAACTCTATTAGCTAATGGGATTAGATAGCAATTCTGTCCGGTGGCAATCCATCACAGATGAATGCCAATCCACCTGGATTAAAGCAGCACGTGAATACTACTGCCTTCCATAAATTCCTTGAATTCAGGGATGAGGCAGTAGAGGAGGTGACACTCTTGAATTAGAAATATGTGGCTTATTTCAAGCTTAGCGAATGAAATTCTATTAATAAAAAAAACATCGTCCTTGTATTATAGTCCTCAGCCATAGTGAATACATTTCAAAATTAAATAATAGTTATTGAAAGAAAACAAGAACTGCCTTGAAAATGAGCTTCTATTGTTGTAGTTATTGAAGATTTCACTGCAGAGGTTTCCAAAGGTTATGATAACAAATTAAAGATGGTGATTATTACAATGTGACTGAATGCAGTATATATATATATATATATATATATATATATGTATGTATGTATGTATGTATGTATGTATGTATGTACGTACGTGTGTGTGTGTGTGTGTTGTATTTGTACTGATAAATAAATAAAGGGAGACTAGTATAGATCTATTTCGAGCTAATTAGCTCTCATCAGCTAGCCATACCCTTACTGGGATTTGAACCTGGGCTGTATTATATCTTAGGCAGGAGTCTTAGTCACTAAGCCACAGGCTGCCTCCTTATCAGTTGAGCCAGGGAAATAGGTATGTATTTGTGTTACAACCCCTGGTATGCCTAAATATGGGAGGAAGGTCACTACTCCCTCTTTCTGTCCTTCGGCTCATCACAGAAGTCCATGCAGGCAGAAAACCATATGGTGGATGAAGTTTCAAATTTTGACAGCTACATTATGCAGGAAATGGCACTCCCCCCAATTCTCACAACTTTCACTTATTAATACATTAAGTATTTACTACTTAGCAATATTTTGACAGCATATTTTTACCTTATATCTTCAAATAATTTCAATCTATTTTATATCAAATAGAAAAAAAATATCTATATTAGCAATTGCATTATTTTTCTAATTCACTTTTGTGATCTAAGTTTTCTCGGTGTTGCCTCTTCTCCCCCCTCCAGCAAGGCTCCGGCACCTCCCATTTCTTGTGTATCCTGTGTGGTGTCATCTGTTTTATCTAGGAGCACTTTGTTTTTTTCCATGAAGACCTCCGCCTCCATGGTTGTGTTAATTCTAACTCTAGTGTCCTCCCAAAATATCAACATACCTTCTGGGAGAAGCCATCTGAACCAAATCCCTTTCTGGTATAATTTCTTCACTAACAACGAATATTTTTTTCTTTTATCTCTAACTTTCTCTCTATCCTTGTATTTTAACACTTGCCCCCTTTGTGCACTCAGAATCTCATCTCTTGTATTCTTTCTAAGGAATTTAATGTGAACCTCCCTTGGAACATTGTGTGTTCTAGCGTAGGCGGAATTGACTCTATAGACCAGATCAATATCCCATCCCAGCTGTTGTCTGTCTTTTTAAATATATTCAGCCAATAAGTTTGACATAATTTCCCTCAAATCTTCATCATCAGCCTCAATTACATTTTGAAATCTAAGGAAAAAAGACATTCTTTTAAACTCCATTTTTATCTGATGATTCTCAAGTTCTTGATTTCCTCTCTGGACTCCCCTCACCTCCCCCCTCATCTCGGCTGTCCCCTCCTCCAAAACTTCCAATCTTTGCGCATTTTGAGCCGTTCGGTTTTGATTTTCTCTGAGCTGTTCATTCATTTCTTTTAGTTGATTCTTCAATTCCTCCTTCCCCTTTAAGATCTTTTTGTAGCATCTGTTGGGTTAGATCCTCCTCCGGGGGCTTGGGTTGTAACAGAGATGTTAGTGTCTGTTGCCAGCTGGGACTGGATGTTGAAGATGTAGGGGCAGAACCCGCATAGCCTGGTTTCCCAGGTGGTGGTCTTTTCGGTGCCATTTTAATAAAGAAAGCTCAGAGAAATCTGTGTCCATACAATAAAAAGGGAGCTGTAAAGGTGGGTAGGCAAGAGAGATTGTGAGGCAGGCAGTCCAGGCAAATAGACACCTTTTCTATAGCTCAAATCCAAATAATAAAATCCATTGTTCCAAGTCCAGGGTATTGTATATCAAGAAATATCTCTGAGTGTCACGGAGACAAAGACAAAATGCCAGCAGTTTCTGTGGGTGTAGTCAAATTTCAAAGGACAAAAAGATAACGGAAGTGTGCCATCTTGCCTTGCCAGCACCGGGATCAGAAGGCAACAAACCAAAAGTTTTTAAAGTTTTCACAAAAGTCAAATCATCACCTCTTTTTCACAATTGCAGTAAAGTATTCATCTACTGTTTTCTATGAGTGTGATTTCATTCCACAGCTCTCTCCACACCTCCTCCGGGGGCAGAGAGCAATTTAAAGCCGCTTTTCCAAGGGGGGGAGAAATCCCCCTCCCTCTAGTCACACTTCCCAAGAGCAGATTGAACATTTTAAAAAGCTGGCAATCCTTTTTTTCCCAGTCTGAAAAGGGAAAGGGGGGGATTTCCACATCACCACATTGGAGCTGCAGCCTTCAAATCGTCGAGTTCATCCAGCTGCCTCTACGCGAAAGCACGAACTCGCGCCTCCCCTTTTGCCTCCTGATGCCTAGGGCAATGCAGGGGGCCCCCGCAGCCGCCAATGCAGGGGACTCCCCGCTAGCCGCCCCCTTGGCAGGGGCCCCTACAAGGCTCCCTGTGTCCCCCGGATTAAGGGGGAGCCCACCAAGAGCATGCGGGGCGAGCGAAGCACGCCCGTCGCGGTCCACAGCCGGAACCGGAAGTCGCCTGACGGTGCACTTCTATAGATGCCATCTTTTCTGTCTAGACTTATAACTTTCTCTGATTCTCACAATGCCTGCGAAGAAGGCCCCCCTCCCTAAACCAGCCTCGGCTCCATCTTCCTCTGTCTCAAGCCCTTTTCCCCAACAAACACAATTATCTTCTTTCTTACAACCTAAAGCTTCCAAGGGGGAACAGCTGTCTGAAGAAATGTTCCATAAAATGTTCCAGACACTTTTAAAGGGACAGGACGAAATTAAAAAGCAGTTGGTGGACTTAAAGGAACAACTCAGAGAGAATCAACAACAGACTTTACAAAATAGTCAGAAAATAGATGCCCTGGAGGAGTGTGCTGTGGGGGTGGGAGAAGAGATGAAGGCACTACAAAAAAAAAAAAAAAATGCCGGAATTGAGAACTACATGGAAAAAATGGAATTTGAAAGGATGTCTTTCTTTCTTAGATTTCAAAATATACCTGAAACGGAGGGTGAAGTTTTAAGGGAGACTATGATAACAATGCTAGCAGACTATATTAAAAGAGATAAACAACAACTAGGGTGGGATATTGATTTGATATATAGAATTAACTCAGCATATGCTAGAACACACAAAGTTCCAAGGGAAGTTCATGTAAAATTTTTTAGAAAGACTACAAGCTATGAGATTCTAGGGGTTCAAAGGGGGGAACCTTTACGATATAAGGATAAAGAAATAACCATTTTAAAACAGATACCAAAAAGAATAAGAGATAAGAGGAAGAAATTCTTCTTTTTAACTAAAACATTGTATGAAAAAAAAAATCTGGTTTAGATGGCTAGTTCCAGAAGGCTTGTTGATTTTCTGGGAGGGTGGTAGAGTGAGAATTAATACAGTGGTGGAGGCAGAAGACTTCATGGAAAAACACAAGAACCTTCTAGACGGAACAAGAGACAGTGCACAAGATATGAAAGGGGGAGGAGCCATGGCTCAGCCAACAGACAGGGGAAGGAGGCAGCAATGAGACTTAGGTCACAGAAATGAATTAAAAATATATTGCAATTGTTAATACAATGAAATGGTTAGAAGTGATATAAAGTATGATTGAAGATGTTAAAGAATTTGAAGTAAACCTAAACTGCTAATATGTATGTAATAATGATATTTTGATATATATATATAATAAGAGAGAGATGTAAGATCCCGGGGAAACACCACCTTCCGTATGATGTAGCTGTCAAAAATTTTCTCCATACTTATGTACCCTTTTCCCCAATATATTTGTAAAAACCAATAAAACCTTTTTTTTTTAAAAAAGAAAATTTCAAATAAATTTCCAATGTTTATATATATGAAAAAATATAACATAAAAAGAAACAATTAGAACAGGTTGTTATTTTTCTTTTGTGGATACCTTATTAAAAATCATTATGCTATGCAAACAGATGAAAAGCTAATGGAGAATAAGAAGAAATAACTAGGAAATCAAATAAGTTTTTTGAAATGACCCTGCATTTAATAATACATGAACACTCATAAAGTTTTGATCAATTGTTCATGCATTCTTTAAAGACCACATTGATTTTAAATAAATGTTCTAAGCAAGGGGAAGATATCCCAATGTTCAAGAGATTTCTAATACATTTATTCTGTTTCTTGAACAGGCAGCATATCAACAAACTAAAATAACATCCAACAGGGAAAAATAAGCTGCTGTCTAGGTTATTTAAAATTTTGTTCACTGTTTCTATTCTGTTTTTAATTTTTAGCCCTCAGAGTCATGTACTTAAGATGGGTGGTCCTATACTTTTTATAAGTAAATAAATAAGGACAAATTCTCTTTTCCTGTCTAGATATGATTACTACTTTTTTCTATTTGATTCCCTTTCCCATTGAAATATGAGCTTCACCGATTCATGATAGGAACACTTTGGATATTTACCTCACAGACATATTGAGTATGAAAACAAATTAACTCAGGCCCTTTGATTTTGAGATTAACTACTTATCATTTTCCAATGGGATTTTATCTGAAATGAAACTCTAATCACACTAGTCATATAAATGGCTTAAAATAGATTAAAATTAAGTTTTTAAAATATGCATTGAACTTAAATCTTATATTTCCACATGATAGAACTCAATCCTAATGTTATTTTTAATGCAGGAAAAATCATTGAATTAAAGTTTTCTCTGAACACACATAATGGAGCAGAAGATCCATGCCTGACAAGGATTAAAAGACTGCTTATGTTGGATAAATAACTTCAAGTATGTATTACCCATTCAATAGTTTGAATGATGTCATTTACATACTTGTGAGTTTATCTGGATAGGTGAAATAGTGACACAATTTAGAGTGATATCTGGTTGATTATTTTAATCTACATACAGGCCAGTTGTTCATGTCATTATAAATAAAAAGAGTCTATCACGTTAGTGAAAGAAGTACAGGCCTCTATTTCAGGGTTCTGATTCATTCTCTGCTACAAATTCTGTAAGATGCATTTTATCTTATGCCATTTTATTATAAGGAGCTAAATATTGCCTATTGTAGTCTGAAGGGCAACACCTAAGAGACCATTGAGTTAATATAAAGAAGACTGCTTGTAGTGATTTCTATTTCCAACTTGATTCTGCTGAAGAATATGGGTCTCAAAATCTGTGGAAAGAAAAGCATGGATTTTCATGATTTGGGGACTCCCCCACCTGCATATGTGAACAGTTGAATATAATAGAATAGAAGAATAGAGTTGGAAAGGACCTTGGAGGTCTTCTAGTCCAACCCCCTGCCTAGGCAGGAAACCCTATACCATTTCAGATAAATGGTTATCCAACATTTTCTTTAAAACATCAGTGTTGGAGCATTCACAACTTCTGGAGGCAAGTTGTTCCATTGATTAATTGTTCTCACTGTCGGGAAATTTCTCCTCAGTTCTAAAAGTTACTTCACTCCTTAGATAGTGGAATCCCTGGTTTTAGATAATCATTTTGGACAAGTAGCATCTCCAGGTTTCCTGGCTATCTGGCAATTTCTCCTTAATTCTAAGTTGCTTCTCTCCTTGATTAGTTTCCACCCATTGCTTTTTGTTCTACCCTCAGGTGCTTTGGAGAATAGTTTGACTCCTTCTTCCTTGTGGCAACCCCTCAGATATTGGAACACTGCTATCATGTCTCCCCTAGTCCTTCTTTTCATTAAACTAGACATACCCAGTTCCTGCAACCGTTCTTCATATGTTTTAGCCTCCAGTCCCCTAATCATCTTTGTTGCTCTTCTCTGCACTCTTTCTAGAGTCTTCACATCTTTTTTACATCATGGCGACCACATATAATTTGCAAAACAATATTTCTCAAAGTAGGAACCATTATAGACATCCCAAAATGAATGATACCTGAACATCTGGTGAGAAAAGTTTGTTGCTTCAAAAGTAACTTAAGGATGATTTGATTGCTTATGATGAATGATTGAGAGAATAAATAAAGGATAAAAGGATAATGAGAGATTCTGAAAGTTGGATAGACCATTTCTTGACAGTATTAAGAATGGATTTGGGGCAAAAAAAAGATATGAAAAAAATAAATAAAAGAGCTTAAGAAATAAGAGTTAAATTAGAACAACTATAACAAAGCAAATTTTGTGTACATCATAGAAAAGTTTCGAAGACATATTACACTTCCAACAACCTGAATGAAAAATGAATTTAAGGAAAGAGAATGTGGAAGCTACTTGGAACAAAATGTTTGGTGGTGGTTTTCGGTCTATGTAAAGTTATGCTAATGAGCTGTATGAAGTAGAATGCTTGGTAAAACGATGAAGTGAAAGAAGCTGTAGATGAGAAAATTTTATATAAAATAAATGCATCTTAAATAGTATGAAACTGTGAAAGATATTGTTGTATAATGTCTATAGAAAAAATCTGCAATCAGCATTGTCAAGAAGAACAAGGAATGGTTCAGTTTAAAAAGTAGTAAAATAAATGCAGGGAAATTTTGATGGGAAGCTATTTTGGAAGTCAGTGGAGAGAACTTCCAGTAGTATGAATATAACTGACAATCATAGAGTGAAATAATTTGACATAAAACTGAAGTGAGGGAATGTTGCAAGGATTAGATATATGTGATATATACATAAATGATACAATGATATAAAAGATAATGTTCTGGGTGAAGGGAGAGAATCATACATATGAGAATGGTAGGAGAATGTGGGTATAAATCAACAAACCAGCCATAAGAAGGGTAAAATTCAAACAATAAATTTAAAAGCTAAAAATTATATAAGATTTTAAAATTATTTCGTGTTTCATTCTTCTTATAATGTTCTATGGCTGTAATGAAGATTAATTGAATGATTTGTATGGTATAAATTGAAAAATGTTAGATATATGGCTATATATGGTAAAATATGCATATGGTTTCTTTATGGATGGTCTATGTGTTTTGTTTAACATATCTGAGAAGGTCATATCTGTGCTGTCAATTGAAACAGCACATTTATTCTTCACAGAAAACAAAGACTAGAAAGACTAAATATAAAACTTACAAAGCAATTTGTTTGTTAAATATCGGCATCCACAGAGAACGAAGGATCAAAGAGACATTTTGAAATTGGAACACAAAACCCACCCTTTATATAATGTCATGTAACATTGCATTATATGTATATACAGAGTTTGTTTCTTGGAGTCAAACCCATTTTATTATTTGGGCATCAATATCTGTATGAAGTGTTCCTGGGAAGATATTTGTCAGAATTTTGATTGAAAGGGTAGGAGAAGTGACAGAGGGCAAAATTTGGACATTTCAGTGAGCAATATTTTACAGGTCTACAGAACTTTATTTTTGTTTACTCTTCAGCATGTCTCTGGGAATTGTTTGCGAGAAAGTACAGTATATGTTTATTTATGAGAAGGAACCATACAATGAACTGAATAAATATGAATTATGGAATATACCATGTAAATATTGAATTGAAGCTTGGTTGCTGAATACAATAAAAGTGATAATAGGATGGAAGTAAAACATGAATGAGAAGAAGTAGAATGCTTAACAAATGATTCACAATGAGCCGATAAGGATTTGAAATATTCCCTTGATAATTTAATTTGTGATTAAATGTTTAAGGAAGGCTTAGGTTGATCTTCATGATGTGTTGGTTTGGGATTTGTTTGCATGTTTCTGTTTGCAAAATATGCCATGTTATTCTTTGAGAACAAAATTAATTGCAGAGATGGTTAGCTTGTATGATGCTAAAAGGATGACAAATCTAAACATTAATATATCAAATGCCAAAATAATTGTATTTGACACAGAAAAAGAAGTAAACAGTTACAAATTATGTATAAACTGCAACAGCTAAAGCTAATACTATTTGTGTAGTTTGCTCATACATTTATGATAGATGGCAAATATACGATAAAATGTTTAGAGGTACAGATGCTGGTAAAAAAGGAAGTGAAAAGTTTGTGGTCTGTTGTGAGGAATTACTTTGTCAAAGAAGCAAAAATCATTCTACCCACATTTTTATATAAAAGTGTGAATTTGGAAAATATAAGAATAATTTGAATGCAGTGAGAGCAGATTAGGTATATGAAACTTATGTCCCTCATACAGAATAACATATTGTCATCAATAAAACATTAAAAATAGAAAGAATAAAGATATGTAACACAGAGACACACAGTATACATACATATCATATTTTTCAGAGTATAAGATGCACCAAGATTTTGAAGAGGCAATTTTTTTAAAAAAAGTTCTTGCTCTTCAGACCTCCCAAAAATGGCTGTTTTTTGCAAAAACGAGCCCATTTTTTTGTGAAAAAAGAGAGGCGTGCATAGCCTTTAGGAGGTTTATAGAATGCTGGGGGGGGGGAGGCAAAAACGAGCAAAAAAATGGCCCATTTTTCGCTCATTTTTGCCTTACCCAGGAGCACTCTGGAAGCCTCCTGAAGGCTATGCACAACCATTTTTGCAAAGGGGGAGGGATTTTGGGAGGCCAAAAGTGCTGTATTCAGTGTATAAGATGCAAACAGATTTTCAGCCTCTTTTTTGAAGGAAAAAGGTGCGTCTTACACTTCTAAAAATACGATACTCAAATATGGGTACTAGACTCAGCATATTGGCTACCCTTATAACCAGTTAAAATACTTATGGTTTCATAATCAGTTTTGAGCATTGATTTTAGTTGATTTTAGTTGATTTTAGTTGTACATTCCTTACATACTATTCTACTTACAAGCACATATCAAGGCTGCTTATTTCTCTGTAAAATTGTATAAAAATGTTATTTACCATGGGTACTCTTAAAAGGAAACTTTCAAATTTTAAATATAAAAACAGCTGAGATGGCCTTAATTAGTGGTACTCTGAACCATCCTGAAAATGTGAAATATTGAAATGGTTTTCGTATAGCATTTATTGCAAAGATACAAAACTCTGTCAAGAGAAGTACAAGAGAGCTGAGGTGTTGCAGTGGTTAGAGTGCAGTACTGGAGGCTACTTCAGCTGACTGCTGGCTGTAGTTCGGCAGTTCAAATATCACCAGCTCAAAGTTGACTCAGCCTTCCATCCTTCTGAGGTGGATAAAACGAGGACACAGATTGTTAGGGGCAATATGCTGACTCTGTAAACTGCTTAGAGAGGGCTGTAAAAGCACCATGAAACACTTTATAAGTCTAAGTGCTATTACTGTACAATACAATACAATAGCAGAATTGGAAGGGACCTTGGAGGTCTTCTAGTCCCCCTGCCTAGGCAGGAAACCCTATACCATTTCAGACAGATGGCTATCCAACATCTTCTTAAAGACTTCCAGTGTTGGGGCATTCACAACTTCTGGAGGCAAGCTGTTCCACTGATTAATTGTTCTGTCAGGAAATTTCTTCTCAGTTCTAAGTTGCTTTTCTCCTTGATTAGTTTCCACCCACATATAAGGAAAATTGTAATCTACTTCGGAAAATATCATCCAACTGACCAGGCCATATGCTTTGTATTGCACAAATAATGTCCTATTATTTGTGTTGCACAATATTTCATGTTAAACAATTATATTAATGATAATTAAAGTCACAGTAATTCCTCATTAGGGCAGTTATTATTTTTTTCTTTATTAAACTATTTTATATTTTTATATATATTTTCTACCAGTTTCTATTTTTGTCATATAAGGTGAAATACTTTAGAAATCACTATGGGTCAACTCATATAGAACAGATAACTAGTCTAACATAATGGATTCCAAAATATTATATGATGAATGAATTAATGTAAATTCAATTAATGTTGCAGTAGTTAATTGTTAAAATAACATAATGTTATTTTTCAAAGGAAACTTTATGTCATCCAATTTACCAAACTGTTCCCAAAGAAGCTTCATGCTGGATTTGCCTCATGCTCTAATCAAAGCAGTCTGGGTTAATAGCATAATCTTAACTATATGGAATTCTTTAAAAATATCTGAAAAACTATGATTAATCTTGTATGAGTACATACCATTTAAATTTTCAATAATCTGCAATCATACTATTATTTTCTACTTTCACATTGTTGGTGTTATTTTATTATATATTGGAAAAGATTAATTTTTTAAAATGCTAATTTTCCAAATATTTTTATTGACTGTTGTGTTAACAAATAGACAAAATGCTAATTTTCCAAATATTTTTATTGACTGTTGTGTTAACAAATAGACTATTCGAGGTAAAGGCTTATCAGTGCTGAATAATACAATCATGTACTTAAGTTTGAAGCCTTAAATTCATTGTACATGCCATAGTTTTGAATTGTAGCATTGAAATGAAATGGTGTACAAATCTACAAATTTCATGCATTTTTCATTTCTCTGAAACTTCCTTCCAAATATTCAGTCTTAGGATGGTGAGCATCATTAATCTACTATTCAGAGAAGAAATGCCATCCAATATTGTTCCTGAATTCAACCATACCTTTTGCTATCTATATTCTTCTTGGTTCTCACCTTAAGAATGCATCTTAATTCTATGCAGTTTCAGGCCTTTTTAATGAAGCTTTAATTAGAAAATTAATGTATGTAATACAAGTATATTGTACCTTACATAAGAACACCAAAACACTTTGAATGCTTTTTGGCTCATCTATGTTCTGAACAAAAGGGTGTTTCACTTCCTTTGAAGTGCTGATTGTATACCTTGTATTCTTCCTATAAGGGACTCTTTCTAAAGCAATTTTGTAATTAGGAATAGATTGCGTTGATGACTGACATTTTCTCCATTTCATAATTATAAAAATTGCCTATTTGTGGGGTGTAAAAGTAGGCTCCATTTGTTTTCAAAGGCAGATTGGAAAGAAAATGCAGATACAATTTTGGAATAATTGCATTTAATACATTTAGTTACAAAAGACTGAATTATACACATTTTACTTTCTCCTGGAAGCCAGTACAATTCTTAAAAACATCCAATAGTTAGGATGACATTGTACTGTGCTGTGGAATTGAACGGAAGTTGAAGCCACCTTTTAATTCAAGCACTTGCTGCTTGATTTTAACCCATAGAATATTCAAACCTAAATACTATTATATTGGATCAAGCATCTTTATCCTTAGTAAATTGAAGCAATTAACAGTCACTGTCTCTCACTGCTCCTCACAGAATAGTTGCCGTGAGGAAAATAGGAGGAAAAAGGTGTATGTTCACCATTTTGCGTTATTTTATTTATTCAAAAAAAGATGAAGATAGGGTAAAAATATCTAAATCAAAAAATCTAAATCTAACTTATATCGCTACTATAAAAATGAAATTTATCATCTTTAATAGGTCCACGTCCTTAGAATGTGAATCTTGGCGGAGAGTTATAGCCTTGTTGTAATTTTTTTCAACTTTAATTTATTTATGTAAAATCTGTGATAAAATCCCTCATTTCAGTCATGATACTCCACTTGTAGGAAGCAAATGCAGCAAATTCTAAAACTTGTATAACAAGCAAGCATCTCTTTGGTTAAAAGGAGTGGCTTACCTTAAGATGGCAGTACTTAAAACAAATCAGCTTCATTCTACTGGGACAACAACAACTCTCACTGCACAATTGTTGCACCAAACATTTTGAGTCTTTGAGGTACATGTGTGACAATAAAAAGTGGCATGACAAATTCATTGTGATGCCATGCATTGTTCCATGACTTCATAATGCTGATTGTGTTACTGTGTGTCTCCTTGCCTCCCCTTCCCCCTGCTCTGTGAAGAGCTCATTGAACTAATTATACACTGGTTTAACAATTTGCCACATGATTGACACAAGTGAATTGTCTGGCTCTTCCTCAACTAGATTATCCAGATTTGAAAGAGACTTGCTCCTATGGATAGTGCAGTTATTTATATTTTCATTTTGTTTACAATTCAAAATGTTCTTCTCAGTGGGTATTTAAGACATTCTTGGCTCAGTAGCAAATAAGAAATTTCTCTGGCCTGCAGGCTCAGATGCAGATGCTTAACTTTGAGGGATTTTACTTGAAACCAAGTCCTTTTATACTTTTGTCTGCATGACAAAAAGACAGATTCTTCATGCCCAGAGATCTGTGGGTCTCTGGGCATGAAGAAAAGGAAAAACTGTTACCAGCCTGACTTTTCAAAGATGGGATTTCTGAGGAGAATTTAGAAATGAGGTTAAAGTGAAGCATGCTCCACTGTCATGTACACCAAAAGCAGAATTTCAACTAGTAGAAGGTCAATGGCCTTCACCTAGAAAATATCCTACCAAATATTGAATGATATCCACATTAATTTTTGATTGATATTGTTAGATCGGGTGAATGAAGGCAGGCTTCAGAGAAACAAACAGCTCTTTATTAGCCCAAGTCAACTATGTACAATCCAGTGAAGGTTCAGTCTGACAGCAGCCCTTTTATAGCGAGCTGTCAGACCCTTTGACCAACCAGATTGAATCTCTGTTCCCATCGGAACAGAGGACCTTGGTGTAAACCATTACCCATGTTTCTTGTATCTAACACCCCTCCGCTCTTAGATGGGCTCAACTGACTTGTGATGTAGTCATGCAGGTAGGCAGGTTTTCTGGTGGTTCGTCCAGACCTGCACAGTTCAGTTGGTGGGTGTTCTTCAGTCAGGTCAGATGGACCTGTTGTCTCTGCGGCTTCGCCTGGTGGAAGCTCCTGAAACTTCACACAGACCACAGCTGGAGTTTCTGGAGCCGGTTCACTCAGAACTCTCTGTGAGCCTGCAACAATTTCAGATAAGTGCCCGGTACCTTTGGGATTCAGTTATCTGTGGAAGGAGTGAATTTGTGCTCCTTTTGTGTAGGGCTTTGGCTAACTCCTGCATGAGTTACCTCTGGTTGCCTAAGACTGGAATTGGAGATGCAGCCACGGAGTTGATTAATGTGCCGTCTCCAATTTTGACTGTCCTCAAGCTCTACTAGGTAAGAGTGAGGCACGGTGATGCCTATTACTGTGGCAGGAATCCAAAGAGTTCCCCCAGCATATTTGTGGGCATAAACTTGATCTCCTATGCTGAAGTTTTTTTTATTTTGAATGTTGAATCTGGGGGCAATGCAGCAGAGTAGTTTGGGAGTAGCCGGTCTATGTGGGACCTTAACCGGCAACCCATTAGAAGCTTGGAAGGGCTTCTACCAGTGGTAGCACTTGGTGTGATGTGCTGTATGAGGAGGAATAGAACAACCCGTGTTTGCCAATCTCCCGGGCCCATCCTGGATAGGGCTTCTTTTGCAGATCTCACCATTCTCTCCGTCTGACCATTGGAAGTCAGATGGAATGGAGCGACCAGGGCATGTCTGATTCCCTATGCTGCTAAATAGGTCTCGAATTGCATGGCCATAAATTGGGGCCCGTTGTCAGAGACCAAAACATCGGGCAGGCCGTCAGTGGAGAAAAGTCACTGTAGTGCCTTGATGACCGCTTCTGCTGTGGTAGAGGTCATAACGACTACTTCTACCATTTCGAGTAGGAGTCCACAACTACCATAAAGGTCTGGCCATGAACAGGGCCAGCAAAATCTATGTGCACCCTATACCATGGTGTTTGAGGTCCTCCCACTCCTTAGCGGACGCCTCTGGGAGAGCTGGTCTGGACTCCTGGCATAGTGTGCAGGTAGCCACCAATTCTTCTAATTCTTCTATCTCCCTGTCCATGTTAGGCCACCGCACGAAACTCCTGGCCAAAGATTTCATACTGACAATTCCAGGATGCCCTACGTGCAAGGCCTCTAGTATTGCAATGCGCAGTTTGGGTGAAACAATGATCCGGTCCCCCTCGAGTAGACAACCATTTATTACTGATAGTTCATCACATTTGCAGTAAAACATTTTAAATTCAGACCCCATAGGTCCCTTGGGCCAACCCCTCCACCCCTAGTTCAAAACCTGTCAAAATGTAGAGTCTTTTGCTGAGTGGTGGGCAATGTCACAAGAAGAGACAGGACCAGCCTCAAGACAGTCAATGAGGAGGACTGGCATCTCGGGAGAAGGGTCTAGAAGCAGTTCAGCAGTGGGCATCAACTCAAGGCATCGGCATGCCCCAAGGTAGAGCCAAGTTGATGGACGAGGCGATAACTGTAGGCCATGAGAAAGATTGTCCATCTGGTCATTCATAGTGACAAAGAAGCAGGGGTAGGCAGGTTCCCAGCCAGTAGTCCAGCAATGGTTTGTGGTCTGTGATAAGTTCAAAGTCACAGCAGTAGATGTACTCGTAGAACCATTTAATGCTGGTGACTGCAGCCAGAGCCTCACAGTCCAGTTGGCTGTAGTTCCGCTCAGCAGCAGACAATGTTCGTGAGTAATAGGTGATGGACACCTCGGTTCCATTTGGCATGTGGTGGCTGAGGATGGCTCCAAACGCCAAACAGGGAAGCATCACATGTTAGAACAAGTGGTAGGGTCTGGCTATATTGGACCTAAAATGTGACTGCTGACAACAGTTTCTTCACCATGGCAAATGCAGCTGCTTCTTTCTGCCCCAGGACCACTTGGTGTGTTTGTTGAGAAGCCGATGCAAAGGTTCAGAAACCATGGCTTTCTGCTTTAGAAAAACATTGTAGAAGTTAAGGAGCCCGAGGCACGCCTGCAGTTCGGTCTGATTGTGAGGTGTAGGGATGTCCTAGATTGCCTTATTTTTTTTGTTGGTTGGATGAATCCCAGAGCTGTCGATGAGGTACCCTAGGAATTCAACCCTTGGCTCGTTAATTTAGCATTTTTCTTTTTTGAGGCAGAGGCCTTTGTCTCTGATTCTGGCCAGAACAGTTCCCAATCTTTTAAATAATTGTGCCTTATTTGCAGTCGACACCAATACGCCATCAAAATAGGGAACGACTCCTGGAATCCCCTGCAAAAGCCGTTCCATGATGCTTTGGAACAGTCCAGGGGCAATACTAACTCCGAATTGAAGGTGGATGCATTTGACTGCACCCCTGTGCGTCACAATGGTTTGGGCCTCTGCCATGGCGCCATATACAGGCAAGTGCTGGTATGTCTGTGCCATATCTAATTTTGTGAAAACTTTTCCTGGGCCTAATGAATGTAGTAAATGCTGTACCATGGGTACAGGATGAGCGCTTTGCTGCAAAGCTTTGTTTATTGTGCACTTGTAATCCATGCAGATGTGGACAGACCCATCAGGCTTGACAGGTGTCACTATAGGGGTCTCCCAGTGTGAGTGATCTACCAGCTCTAGGATTCCCTGGCCAATCAATTTGTCTAGTTCCAAATCAATTTTAGGGCGGAGAGCGAAAGGTACTCTCCTGGGTTTTAGCCTGATGGGGGCTACATTGTGGTACAAGTTAAAAGATATTGGAGTCCCCTCATACTTACCTAGACCACTGCCGAAGACATCCTCGAACTCCTTAAGGAATTATTCAGTGCTTTAGTCTTGTATGGCATTGATTCTGGTCACTTCTAGGCCCAGGGCTTTGAACTAGTCAAGCCCCAGGAGGCTCTGTAGATTTCCTTTGACTACTGTCACTGGTAGCTGGCCACAGAAGGTCTTGAACCTCACCCGGAAGGTGCCCTGACCCACGATGGGGACTCAGTTCTCCTGGTAGTCGTGAAGACAGATGTCTGGAATTCGCAGTTGATGCTTTTTAAGGCTAGGGATAGACCTGTTTGAGCACTGCCCAAGACATTATGGTCAAAGATGACCCCGTGTCAATCTCCATATTGCATGGAGAGTCCTCAATGAGGATGTGACTTTCAGCTTTTTTGACCGCTTTGTGCGGACTTGGCCTATGGAGGTGTGGTAGGCGACTCTGGTGTCGCCTTCTGTTCGCTCTGGTGGCAGCTGCCATGTCCCTTAGTTGGGCCTCTGCTGGCGGTTAGGTATGCTTCTGGGCTTCCAGGTTGTAGCTGGGTGATCATTTCTGCAGACCTTGGCGATATGCCCCTTGCGTTCGCAGCATTGACAGGTGGCATCGCGGAAATGGCAATGTTTTCTGAGGTGGTTTGCTCTGCAGCCGACGCAAGGCAGGAAACGCGGTTCAAAATTTAATGCCAGCTTTGTGTGGTCACTGCACATGCGGTAGCTGTAATCTTTGTTCTCCAAGCCTTCAGGTTCTGTGGCCTCGCGATGCATGCCTGCGCTCTTCCGCGTGCTCTTTGGACTATTTTGGTGCTGCAGGGTTTCTGTAGATTTAATTGAAGACTCCGTAGCCCTGGCTTCATCTAGGGCGATTTGGAGAGTGAGATTAGTCTTTGCTAATAACCTCCTCTGCGGGCCAATGTCCCTAACACCGCATATGATGCGGTCGAGTAGTAGTTCATCAAGGTCCCTAAACTCACAGTATGCTGCAGCCTTTCTGAGCGCCACAACGTATTCATTGATGGATTCCCTTCTTTTTGGTTACCGATGTTGAATTCATGCCTCCGGACATATTTAGATGGTCTGGGAGCGTAATGTGTCCTCAGTGTCTGTTGTAGAACCAACCAAGTGACCAATTGGAGTGGCGTTGGCTCGGACAAATCTTTTGCCGTCTCAAACATCTCTGGTCCGCAGTAGCTCAGGAACATATTCTTTTTCTGGCCTTCAGAAAGGCCCAGGGGGTTGTTGGCTTCGAGGAAGCAATTGAACCTCATCATGTAAGATTCCCAGTGTTCAGTGGCTGGGTTGTACGGAGTTGGTGGGGAGTGCGTTGTCATCTTGTGTTCCTGAGCATGTTTGAATTTGCCGCTCAAAGATGGCTGCTTCATGCCATGCCGTGCTCCAGGCTGGATTGATTTGCTGGATTGTCACACTCTTTTTGTGTGCCTAGTTGCCTTCCAATCCCATCCTCATCGCCAGTGTTAGATCGGGTGAATGAAGGCACACTCAGGCTTCAAAGTAACAAACAGCTGTTTATTAGCACAAGTCAACTATGTACAATCCAGTGAAAGTTCAGTCTGGCAGCAGCCCTTTTATAGAGAACTGTCAGACCCTTCAACCAATCAGATTGAATCTCTATTCCCACCGGAACAGAGGACCTTGGTGTAAACCATTACCCATGTTTCTGGTATCTAACAGATATGTATAACATGTTTGTTAGATTCAGGAAAGTTACAACTCTGATCTTTGAATTTTGTGCCTGGTACTGTGGTTTAGTATTTTGTATGAAATTGAATGCTATCTAGACTAATATACATATATTCCATTTTGAATAGCCTACTAATCATTACTATTGCATATTCAGTGATGAATGCTGCCTTTTGCTATCAGGCTTGGATAAGTGCAAAAGAAGGGCCTCTCTACTATTCATTAAAGCAGTCTGACTTTTTTTCAGTTTTCTCTGCAAAGTGATGTTTGTGTGTGTTTGCTTTAAGACTTATATTGACTTTTTAAAAACTTTTTGCTCTGGCTTCATTTCAAAAGAGAGAGGAATGCCTGGTACATTTTAAAACCTTTTTAAAAAAATCATTGTTCGTTTGTATCATTCAAGATATTTTTACAAGAAGAAACTACTGGTAGGCATCCCTTCCAGAGATTGGTTGGAATGGGTAGCTTTTGTTCAATAAGAAGAGTGTAGAGGAGTAGTATAAGAAAGGCATTGTATCAAATGCTTTTGCAGTCCCATGCTCTCACTTCAGTTTTGAAAGCCTGCACAAGTCAGCAATGTTTCCAAAATCTGCTTTAAGAATGCACAACTCAACATAAATGAAGGTGGTGCTATTTCAACAGATCTTCAAGTATCTCTGTTCCCCAGGACTCATCAGGTAGAGCTGCCATTTCAACAAAATTCATCCTTTGAAAGTACATATATTTGGGAAGAAGCATATGTGTATGTATACAGCTGTTTGAACATGTTTTCCAACATGCTTTCCAAACGTGAAATCCTGATAATACACAATTTATATGGAAGCCAAAACATGCAAAGATTCAGTCTGACACCGGCTTATTTATAATGTCAATATTAAGTAGTATGTACACAAAAGTAGGGGATTTTTTTTTACTACCGGTTCTGTGGGTGTGGCTTGGTGGATGTGGCAGGGGAAGGATACTGCAAAATCTACATTCCCTCCTGATCAGCTGGGACTCGGGAGGCAGAGAATAGATGAGGGCGGGACCAGTCAGAGGCGGTATTTACCAGTTCTTTAAACTACTCAAAATTTCTACTATCGGTTCTCGAGAACTGGTTAGAACCTGCTGAATGCCACCTCTGGTACACCAATATGCATACACTTTGAAATGTCTAGAAAAGGACTTTGAAAGAGGTTCTGTTCTTGCCATCAGTAATAACCAAGTTAAAACAACTACAGAAAAATACTTTTTAATTATAGGGTTTGAACATAAATTCTGAAATAAATTCTCAACTTAGTTTCATTTTGACTGCCCACTGAAGACTTCGACTCTTTGCAGACACCAATGGTGTCCACAAAACAACATAATGGGGTCCTGCCTGCTCATGAATTGAAGAAATTAATCAGTCATGTTCAAATTGAACTTCAGTGTTTAAAAAGGCCTAGGAAAT
Organism: Natrix helvetica; assembly: GCF_964273705.1. Classification (NCBI taxonomy): domain Eukaryota; kingdom Metazoa; phylum Chordata; class Lepidosauria; order Squamata; family Natricidae; genus Natrix; species Natrix helvetica. The sequence goes on from NC_138549.1 coordinate 132,914,525, forward strand.
ATAGGTGTGAAGAGATATAAGGTGCTCTTAGTAGAGACGACAGCTGCAGTGATAAGAGTTTACTGGTTCTGACATAAAACAGTTTCTCTTAGCAGAGATTTGGCAGGCAAAGAAAGTGCCTACTGAATTATGACCTTATTACACACAATTATGTGTGTTTATAAAAAGTGAGAGGCAACAGACAAAGCTGACTTCAACATCTATTCTCTGAGCAGGTGATTGGTAGGGGAAGAAGGCATGAAAGCAAAGACAGACAGTAGACATTGGGATTTCAATGGGTTCATTATAAGCAGAATTTTGGTTCTTGTGCATGGAATTTCATCAGTAACATCTGCAACAAACCATACTAATGCAGAATGGCAGTAACCCCATTGTGATATCATCATATAAATGCCACCAATTATATTCTTTTATCCTAACATATCACAGCCATTAACATAAATCACAGTGATTGGATGATAATATTATTATGCATATATTGTCATTTGTCATTTCCTGATCTCTAATTTAGAAGTCCATGAATGCTTGATTTTCTTAGCCATTGTATCAGACTCTATGAATTTTCCCCATGTCCTTATACAATTACCAAAGCTCATTCTGATATCTACCTCTTATAAAAATATTTTATTTCTATAAGAGGTAGAAATTATTATTCCAGAAAAAGAAGAATGCACATTTTTCCATAATTAGTGCAGTATGTAGCTCTCCCCTTTTTGTTTCAATAATTTCGTCCAGGAATTGACATACAAGACTGTTCAATATTTCTCTTGTTCTGGCATATATTACTGCAATGCAGTGATAGACCTCCAGGGATGATATTAGGGTCAAATTTATTCCATAAGAGAAGTAATGTGCACTGGAATACTAGTACCACATTAAGCACTTGTTTAAATGAATAATCCTACATTTTTCTTACATAGATCCAAGAAAATGTCAACTTTTCCTGTGATTTATATTTCTACTATCACATTTATGTTTTATTTTGTATCTAGATTTATGAGGTCTCAAGGTCTTTTTCTTTCAAAGCATCTTCCTTTTTAAGGCTTTCAGATAACTGGACTAGAAAAGATTCTGCCTGAGACATCATGAAGTTCTATCAATTACAGAACACATTATTTAATTAGATGGGTCAATTATCTTAATGTAATACTGAACCTTGAGGGGTCTTTGGTTCTCTCTGAGTTTGGTTGTTTTCTTGCAGATGTTTCATTACCCAAAGTAGGTAATGTCATCAGTGCTAGTAAAGATTGGAGTTTGTTCTATGTTTATATTCTAGTAGCTTGCCCTGTAAGTGCTGGTGCTTTGTTCTTAAAAGGTCTTTGTTTGGATTGTTTACTCTTGGCTTGTAGTGGGGTCTGAGGCTGACAATTACCTATTATTTTGCTGATATAACCAGTGTAAAATGCAATTCTGGTAGATAGTCACATCTAGTGTTGCTGCCCAAGCATTTGAAAAGGCCATATTGCTAAACAAGTTGGTATAAGCCTAGTTATTGATGTATGTACATGCATGCAAAGATAACAAGCCTACAGAGATTTCCAATAAAATCTGTGTGTGTGTGTGTGTGTGTGTGTGTGTGTGTGTGTGTGTGTGTAATAAACAAAGGAAATACCTGTGCTGAACCTTCTAGAGGATGAAGCCACTTTAATGTTTTTAAACAAGTCTATTATCTGATTGGTTTAAAATGTTAGGGTTTCCTGCTTGACCTCATGGTTGGACTAGAAGACCTCCAAGGTTCCTACAAACTCTGTAATTCTGTTAGTCTGTTTTAGAGGTATCAGTAGGTAATAAAATAATTATAATGGTGAGAAGGACCTTCTTTTATGCTAGAGATTGTACAGTTACTTGGTAGTAATTGTTATTCAAGTCTACACTATACTATTAGCATACTTTCAAAAGTAGGAATCTATAGATAGGAATATTTCTTAATCTAGAATTTATTTGGACTTTCTTTATGGCCTGGAATTTGAGTCAAACATATGGCTTAAATATGTAAAATATATATAATGTATCACTTGTTTTCAGGTGGCATCTTTCAGATGTTCAGGGGAGCTGTAAACAAGATCAGCTGGCAGGAACCAGCAGAAAATCCTATATCAAATCACTATTACATTTTAAATTGTATAACCACACCTCAACATCCAAATACATGTTCTATAGTACATACAATAATGATTTCCTACTAAAAGAAGGATAGGCTGACAAGCAACCTTACAAGACTTGACAGAAAGCTCTAACATTATGAGATTTTCCATTCACCTTAACCATATTCAGGAAGATTTCTTGCTCAATTTTCAACAATTTTCTTGTTCAACCAGGTATGAAAATAAGGGAGGAAAGCTTTTTTCCCCTTAAATAACTAAATTAGGCTTTTATTGCAAACTGTTAGATTGGGTAATGGATAGGCACACACAGGCTTAACAGTAACAACAGCTCTTTATTAAGTACAACAAGTGAGAACAATCCAGCGAAGGTTGAGTCTGACAGCAGCCCTTTTATAGGGAGCTGTCAGATCCTTCGACCAATAGGATTAAACCTCTGTTCCCGCCGGAACAAAGGACCTTGGTGGAAACCACTGAAGTTAGAGCAAGTATCTAACAAAAACCATGTACAATCTCTTTTTCTCTGCCACAATATGAGGCAAACAATATTTTGTTTGACATGGTTGGAGGCAGATTACACAGAAAAGCCACAGAAAAGTAAGAATGAACATGACAAAGTGGCATCTTATCAAATCAACAATTAAATGTGCACAATTGTTTGAATCATCTTATTTAGAAAGGTTTGGGGAAAATGCAAATTGGTTGGTTGTTTAGTTTCATAGATTTACACCCTGTATTTTTTTCCAGAAGGAAAAAGATACATATCTAACATGTTTTCCCTCATTTTTTCAGACAATAAATACCTTGGGAGGAAGGAAGGGCAGAGAGAGGGCCAGAGGGAGGAGAGGAGAGAGAGAGACTCTGAACTAAGCTTCCACAACAAAGGCTAGATTTGAACTGAGTTCTGTCTTCCCTACAATCAGAACAGCACAGTAGCTTTTACTTAACAAGATTTTCACACCTCCTTTAAATAATTTAATATGAATCTCATTCCCATTACATTGAAAAGTTGGACCCTTTGAATTCCAAAACAGAAAAACATTCTTGAAAACTCTGTTTTTGTTTCATACTTAAGAAACCTCATGGAAAGCAGTGGCAGGATCTAAGTAAGACCCAAATGCCAAATCATATAATTATCACCATAAAAAAAAATAAAAAAAAAATAAAAAAACTGACCTTATACAAGATAACTTGATGGCACACAGATAAGCATGCATACCAGAGAGCTCTATGGAATCCCATTTAGGCCCTTTTTCCACCAAAAGCACATGTGCGGAAGGCTTAGCAGATGCGCAGAGGTGGGCGTGCGCTCACATTTACGAACTGGTAGGGATGGTAAGTGAATGCCATCCCTGATGCATACATATATACTGTGAACAAAGATAAAGAATTCAACAAAGCAAAAAAGAACACAGTCCACCTCTCCATAAAATCCTGAAATACAACACTCACAAAATTAAATCGTTTTATATCCTGGAACCCTTGGTCTTCTAAGTTTGGTTTTCTATACACAGATGTTTCATTATGTGACTAGATAATATTTTATATCCTATTGCTTAAGTTAACTGAAACTGTCTGGAATCAGAAATTTGTTGTAGGGTTCCCCCCCCCCCTTTTAAAGAAAAATAAACTTCTTGTCTAGTCACAGCACGGAGACGGCCTTGGTCGCGTTGGTGGATGATCTCTGGAGGGCCAAGGATGGGGGTTGCTCCTCCATCCTGGTCCTATTAGATCTCTCAGCTGCTTTCGATACCATCGACCATGGTATCCTATTGCGTCATCTGGAGGGGCTGGGGGTGAGGGGCACCATTCTGCGATGGTTCTCCTCCTACCTCTCCGACCGGATGCAATGTGTGCTGGCAGGGGAGCAGAGGTCGACCCTGAGGCCACTCACTTGTGGGGTGCCACAGGGGTCGGTCCTCTCGCCTCTCCTGTTCAACACATATATGAAGCCGCTGGGTGAGATCATTCGTGGTTTTGGGGTTGAGTATCATCTGTATGCTGATGATACTCAGTTGTACATCTGTACCCCGAACCACCCCAACGAGGCCGTTGAAGTGATGTCCCGGTGCCTGGAGGCCGTACGGGTCTGGATGGGAAGCAACAGGCTCAAACTCAACCCCTCCAAGATGGAGTGGCTGTGGTTACCGGCGCCCCAGTTCAACCAGTGGGTTCCATCTCTGGCCATCGGGGGCGAACAACTGGCCCCCGTGGAACGGGCACGCAATCTGGGCGTCCTCCTAGATGCCCGGCTGTCGATGGATGACCATGTGACAGCCGTGGCAAGGGGGGCGTTCCATCAGGTTCGCCTGGTGTGCCAATTGCATTCCCTATTGGATCGGGACGCCCTTCACACAGTCACTCACGCGCTTGTGATGTCCCGCCTGGACTATTGTAATGCTCTCTACATGGGGCTCCCCTTGAGATGCGCCCGAAGGCTGCAGCTGGTCCAGAATGCGGCCGCGCGGGTAATTATGGGAGGTACCAGGTACTTCCACATAACACCTCTCCTGCGCGAGCTGCACTGGCTACCTGTGGCTTTTCGGGTGCATTTCAAGGTGTTGACTATTACCTTTAAAGCGCTCCATGGCACAGGACCTAGCTATCTGCGGGATCGCATCCTGCCCCACACATCCCTGCGACCAATTCGCTCTCACAGAGAGGGACTCCTCCGGGTGCCGTCCACTAAGCAATGCCAGCAGGCGGCGCCCAGGAGTAGGGCCTTCTCTGTGATGGGCCCGACCCTCTGGAATGACCTCCCCCCCGACATTAGAACTACCACCGATCTCCGCTCCTTCCGCAAGAAACTCAAGACCCACCTGTTCCAATTAGCAGGCCTGGCCCAATCGTATTTTTTAATCTTCAATCAACCTGGCCAGTATTGTAAATTTCTGGGGGTAGATTTTTTAAGCTGTTTTTTAATTTTTACTATTATGGTACAGACTCTATATTTAATTTGTTTTTAAGGGGTTTCTATTATATTTTTTATTGTGTATATGGTATTTTAGCTTCTGTCTGTACACCGCCCGAGTCCCTTCGGGGAGAGGGGGCAGTCTATAAATTTAATAAAATAAATAAATAAATAAATAAATAGTCAAGATATAACCTTATCTTGAGAGAGCTTTAGTCTCTCTCTCTCTCTCTTATACAGTCTGGAGGGCAATTTGGACATGTAATACAATGATAATTCTTGACAATATTAATAAGCAATAAACAAATCATTTCATTTTTTCCAAAGCAGCTTGTCTGCAATTTTTTATTATTTTCTAATTGAGAAAAAGTTTCCATGAAATTGATGGGTAAAGAATATTATTTGTATGGCTGATGCTTGGTGTGATAGAAACTTTTTCCTAACATTTTTATTTTTTTTATTTACAGGGAAGAGGAATTGTGACTTATATTTAACTTACTAGAAAAAGAAATTGTTAGCTACATTTCAGACAGAATGTTGGTGTGAAATAGTAAATAATAGTAAAGTATAGTATGATATGATATGATATCATATATGATGATACGGTATCGTATGGTAGGATATGGTATGATATGGTATGGAATAATGATATATGATGATATATGACATGGTATGGTGATATGATATGATATATGATATAGTCGTGTAAATATTTAGATCCATAGCTAGATGAACTTGAGTTTGTAGCCATCTGAGAATAAGACTGACTTGAAATTTAAGCATGTAAATGTTTTAGTGCTTTTGTTTGAAAATCTCAATCATTTTTCTCTGTGACACTCATTCTACATTTTCCCTTACAATGAAAATGTATTTGGATTTTTTTTAAAAAAGTAAATGATGCCACTGCTCCCCTGCTTCCTGCAGTGAGAAATTTATCATTGCCCTGAGCTGTCATTCCTCATCTTCCCTTCTTACCAATTTTACACAAAACAACTAAGCAATTTACTGATCGACAAAGCCTTGTGATACCTGTGTGGCCTGCTGCTTCTGCTACCATGCGTGTTTCTAATCTTGTGCTGGCTTACTGTTAGCTTATTTGACTTCTCTTTTATGTAATGTTGATAGCTCCTGGTATTTCTGCCAGATGGATTCTTATGGGGTAGTGGGGAAATGCATGTATAATGATATTCCAGGATGCTATTGCCTTGTGGCAAGAGTTGATTTTTTTTCTTTATAATTTCTAGGGGAAAATGTTTTTTTTTTTCTTTTTATGTATTTCCATCGGCATGCAGCTCATCAGGGACAGTCATGTGAAACTGAAGTCTGAAGTATTATCAATGCATGTTCTTTCTCAGTCAGTTATGAAAAGGTTTATAAAAGCCATTACTGGCAAATGGCTGCAATCATTATATTTATTATATTGATATGGGCTCAGGAGCCATGTAGCTCAGCTCTATCCAAATTTGTCCAAAAAATAAGTGAGGTGTAAATGTTGAGGAATAACATTGAGGGAAATGTTAATAAAGCAGCTATTATTTTCCTGTTTCAACAAAGAGGTCGATGATTATGAGAAATAAATCAGAATAATTTTTAAGACTATGCTGTGCAAATATGCCCATATATATCATACTCACCATCCCACAGATTATATTGCATACCTACCTACCTAGTACATCTATGTGTACATTAGAAAGGTCTATTCAAGTGAAAGAGATACATAAGGACAAAAGGAAATGTACCCTAAATGCTTATTCAAAATAAAATAAGCAGTCTTTGTCAATAATGTGATTTTGCCTCTATGTTTTCCACAGTAAATCTTCCTACCTCCTCTTATTTAAGAGCAAAACTACTGTTGACCTTTTTTCAGATCTCAAATTTTCCAATCCTTCCCCCCTTTCATAACAGTATTATAAATTCACAGCTGGAAGGAGGAAGAACACAAATAAAACCAATCTGACAACTGAAAAAAAAGGAAAACCTAATTTTCTGAACCTTCAGGCATTAAATTCATGGCAATTTCTAGAACCGTACTTGGGTCTGGATCTAATGTGTAAAGTTCCTTTATAGTTACTTATGATAACAATCAAGAAAAAGCTTGAAAATGATGAAAACAAGATGAGTTCAATAAACAAATATAGCTACAGCCTTTTTTAGGACAATCCCATTTTGTTTAGTACCTTTTAACCTCGACTAAAAGAGAAACACCTTTGGCTTCCATTACCTTTTACTCCTCAGTTGATGGCTATCACTTTACAGACAAAGCCTGCATCCGAAAGTCCAATTTTGAGTCTGTTAAGATTGTGTGCCCTTCATTTAAATTCCTTCTCCTGTCAAATTGACGGTGACATTAACAAGCATGCACAGAAGGGGGCTTTGTGCCAATTAACAATTTCTCGTTAGCTTAATTAGGAGACACATGTTTTTAATCACATCTAAGAATGTGTAGTGATTGAAGAATTGATTCTGAGCTTTTGAAAGCTTCACTGTAAGTGCGTGGAATTTAATTCGGCAGATGTGGTTAAAAAGAGCAAGGGAGCTCTTTAAGTGACTGGCTAAATGGCCCTAATAGTAGACTAAAGCAAAAGAAATGGCAGTGGTAATTATATTGAAAATGCTTCCCCAGCTCCAGCACAGACAGAAATTTTCTAACAATAATAACTAGGATATCAACCAATGAATATGTATAGATACTGTATTTTTTTTTTACAAAAATACATGTAATGTGGTCTTATTCCTACCATATCCATTTTAAAATGATTTTATAATGCATAAAGTATAATTTAAATGGATAGGGGCTGCCCAGGACCAGGCTCACTTGAATATTGCATTTCATGGAATAGATTGTAGGTATAGTTGATATTATGGAGCGCCAGGAAGCAAAAACTGCATTCTTCTGCACTGCACCAACAGAATGGTCCTTTGTGGGAATATGTTGCAAATGACCAATCTTATTCTACCAATTCTTGAAAAATCCAGCTTCAGTTAGGCTGCCCATCTTCCATTTTTTGCCTTTCCTTCCCTATTTTCCACATTTCTCTTATTTTTCATAACATACTGTATATTTTACTTTTCAAGATTTGTTTTATTTAAATATTACTTTTCCTCTTCATTCATTTATGCCTCTTCCAATAGCTAGCTTCAGTTTTGTTTGGGTTTTTTAGTAACATAGGTATAGAAGTCTTTTCCCTATCATTTTTTTCTACGTCAGAAGCACCAAAATGCTTCTGTGGCAATAGGATTTGCCAGTGATATCACCATTGCCCGGGGGATGCCCAGTTAGGAACTCCTTGTAGTTGCCCACCAAACTGGTGCCCATTAATCTACTCATGTTTGCACACTTTTAAATTGCTAGGTCGGCAGGAACAGAAGACTGTGATCAGAGCTCACCCAGACCCATGGTAGGGATGGGTCTTGAATATGAGTCTGCCAATTGGCAGCCCAGGGTTCTCACCTCAGGAGTCACCATGCTCCTCCCTATCATTGTTCTTTTTATATACACATACATGCACACAAACATGGTTTACTTTTAGTCACTATTGTTAGACATTTTTGTTTAGTGTTTCTATCAGTAGAAAGACTGCTGCAGATGATGGAGGAGTGAAACATTATTTCTGGTAGCTATGAAAATGTTGTGGAAAAGACTAATCCTATATAGGTAATTCTTCTTTAGTGTCTGCAGTTGATTCCACTGAAAAGGTTAAGTTAACCACATTGCATTCAAAATTACACTGTGAAGATCACTTGTTGTTGCCACCTCATTTAGACAAAGTTGTTTCATACAATGTCCAGTGCCTGACCATTCCACAGCACAGCATATCCCTAAAAAGTGCTAAGCAAAAGTTACAAGTTCAGATCTGTGACCTTAATTAGTTGATCAGAAACTGACCCACTGACAGCTGCTTCCTGACATCAATCAGACATTATTCAGTTTCACTGAAGGTCCTTGTTGTGGTATAATGATTGGAGAATGAATTACAAGAGTCCTTGACTTACAACAATTCATTTAGCAACCATTCCAAGCTACAACAGAACTGAAAAAGTGACATACGACGCTTTTTCACACTTACAAACATTGTAGCATCCTCATGTTCATATGAACAAAATTCACACGCTTGGTAATTTATACCAGGTCATTATATTTATGACAGTTGCACTCTACTGGGGTCATGTGATCACCTTTTGTGAATTTCTTGCACGCAAAGTCAGGGGGGAAAGCCAGATTCACTTAACAACCATGGTACTAATTTAACAGCTGTGGTGATTCACTTAACACATTTGGCGAGAAAGGTGGTAAAATGTGGCAACATTCATTAAACAAATGTTTCACTTAGCAACTACCATATTATTCATGGTATTTAAGATACAAAGCAATTGCTAAATGAAAACTATCTATATTCAAACTATAATGAAGACTGAAAATTTCTGTATGTTATGCAGTTTGTTACTTCATTCTTTTTGCCAGGAAAAGTTAGCATAAATTGGAAGTCGCATTCTGATACAAAAAAAAAGTTGTATTTTTTCCATGCTACAATTTTTTTCCAGTCTCATCATTCAGAATCAGAAATAATAAGAAAAGACTATTCCTAGACCTAATATCAGATACAGTAGCTTGGACTGTATTCTTACAACAACTTGGGTACAAGACCTTTATAAAGGTTTAGCAAATGCCTCTATATATTATGGGTCTAAAAATAAATTTAGTAATATTGAAACTATGGCATATGCTTTATTTTTATTTATATAAAAGACTTAACTGTACAGCAGAATTGAATTTGGTTGAAAAAAAAAATATTTCTCCCAGGGAGCCATAGTAACATTTGGAAATTGAAAATTGAACAATAATTTTAGAAGCATCATCTACACTACTGATAATTTTCCTTTTTGTGTTGATTGAGATTTATTTCAGAGCTTACTGCTGAGATTTTAAAGTTTTTTTCCCCATTTGATTACAGAAATGGGTGAAATACATGGTAGAAAGGATAATATGGCCAGCAGTAAATAGCTTAATTGGTTTTATTACCATGAATAGCAATGGCAACAGCTCTTACACTTATATACTGCTTCACAGTGCTTTATAGCCCTCCCAAATCGGTTTACAGAATCAGCATATTGCCCCCAGCAATCTGGGTCCACAGTTTACTGACTTTGAGCCACTGAGACAGGTTTTAACTCAGTTTCAATTTACTTAGAACTTTAGAGGAATGGATATAGTTTTGTAGACGGCTATCCTTAGTAACTACTGTTAAACAGAACTGCTAGTTAAGTTTATATATTATACTGTACCATAAGATTGTTAGTTTGGTTTTTATTTAGTGTGATATATGAATGTATGTGCTGTGGTTTTAAAAACACAATTTATGACTTGGCAAGTGTGTGATTCAACAAAACATGATGTAATCCAGGAACAAACAATTTTTAAGGGGCCATCAACCACAAGTCAATATCTAACTATTTAGAAGTTGGAGCAAGCTTTTTAATAATATAGTGAAAGGGTGTGACACTAACATATATTTTTTGTTGCTGTGTGGATTTAATAGCAGGAAACAGGAGCTTCTGGGTGGCAAATGGTATTTTAGGTAAGTTTAGCAAGGTTGACAAACACTACCTAAATATATAATTTTCTGCAAAACAAAGTTAGATCTTTCCCTCTTTTCCAATCTATTCTGATTCATATCTTTAATTGTTCCCTAAAATCTAACTGCAGGAAAGCCAGATATGCTGCTTTTGAGACAAAAATGTATAATCAGGTTACCAATGCCAAGAAAATCTAATCTGAAGCCACTATACTGTTTCCAAAAGTTGTATCTGAAGCAATATAATACATTTTGCTAGTATTTGAAAAGGTGTTGCTTAAGTATTTGGGTCCTAGATTTTATTGAAAGTTATAGGTTTTTTCTTCTGTCCAAATTGTTTCATAAAGCTAAAGTTTTCAAGATTTAGAATCTATTACTTTAAATTTCTTAGTTATGAATGGAGCAAGTTCATTTACTTTCATACAAAGGTAAACAATAGGTTTAGAAGAATATATTTTTACACTATTTCTTTATCCTAATATAAGCACATTGTTCTTAACCTATGATATCAATATTAAAACTAAAGATCAAAACTTGTCAACAAGAGTGCTTATGCTCAAGAGTGTTTATGGTCTTCAAAATCTGGAAGCGATTCTCTTTTTTATAACTCCACTAACATACCCAAATAAGAAGACTTCAAAATGGCATGAAGATTAATATTACACTTTGGTCATCGTATTTCATGCTTCTTAATTATTTACACCTTCCAAATTTGGTCTACTGTTAAAACAGCAGGCTAGAAAGCAGGAGACTAGCATGAGTTCTAGTCCTGCCTTAGGCAAGAAACCCAGCTGGGTGACTTGGGGACAACACACTCTCTCAGCTCAAATTACTTCATGGGGTTGTTATGGAGAAAATAAAAAGAGTAAGCAGTACTAATCATGCTTGACCTATTTATAAAAATAATAAAGGCAGGATTTTAAAAATATTTTTAAATATTTTTACAAATTTCTAAAATAACCCTCTCTACCCTTCTTAGAAACTGACTTCCAAGCCCAAGAAAGAACTAAAGAGAGTGAAATATTGAAAGTGTTAATGAGAAAGGATAAAATGAACTCATGGAGTCGGCATTTAATGAAGGCCCTCTGTCTTAGAGAACAGGATTTATTAAACTCTAGATTTCAGCAGGAAAAAATATATAGCTGTTCTCTCACCAGCTATTAGACTGTTTGCTATAATCCACACTTTGATTTGGCAGTATTTTTTAAATATATTCCTTTTGTCATTTCATTCTAACCTTGCACTTGATAAATGTGAATGCAGTACACATAGGATGGATGACATTTAATAGCAATAGTAGATGTAGCAGTTAAAACTTCAAGGTCTCTGATGGTATAAGACATGCTACAGTAGATGTGATGTAAAATGAAAGCCTATAAATTGGAAGCCTGCCATTATAGTTTAAAACATTATTTCCCTTGACCCTTTTGGTGCTTTAGTAAATACAGTAACATACTATAGATACACATGTACATCAGGGGTGGGTTCCGGTAGGCACTATTGCCGGTTCTCTCATGGGTGTGCGCATGCACAGTACAATAAAAAATTGTTCTGTACATGCGCAGAAGCAAAAACAAGATGGTGACGCTTATGGCACCGCCCAGAGAACCAGTTTGGGGGTGTGGCAGGCCTGGGTTGCTGCTGGTTCGAGTGACCCAGGCTGCCAAACCACTACTGATTTGGCTGAACCGGGCTGAACCGGTGGGAACCCACCACTGATGTATATCTACATGTATAAAGGCAAATCAACACAACACTATGTGTTAAGTCCTCGAGGCTACAATGCCATTGACTATCGTTGCTGGCTCCTGATTGGTTGAGACGTGAGCAGCCAACTGGTGGGAGAATGCAGCCATTCTATTGGTTCAGTGTCTGACAGCTCTAGTATAAAAAGGGCTGTCAGCTGTCAAATGTTGCTGTTTGCCGGGTCGAGGCTTGCCTTACATTTTGCCATGTTATACTGTTAATAAAGGTTGTGTTAGCTTCAACCTGCCTTGCCTCAGTTCCTGTCTGCCTCGTTCTCCCTACAGAACACTATGGGATATTAACAGTAAGAATGTTAATCTCCATGAGGTTTACAAGGATATAAACACAGACCAGAAATCTGAGCTCAATTTCAGTCAGACAAGATTGTTTAGTGGTATTCATTTTTCATGATTCTTGCCACGGTGTTTAGAGTTTTATTTTATAGCGAAATTATAAAGAAAATGTGGAGATTATAATCCAGAAGAAATGAAAGGATTTTCAGAGAAGGGAGAAAAGAAAAGCATTGTGAATTTAACTTCTTTCCTAAAAGGTGTGAGGGGAAATTATCCTTGTATATCCTTCCTGCCACTATTTTAAAATGAAGTTAGTAAGAAATAATTTCTGCTCAATTTTCACAGGATATTAACTTGGAAAACCTTTCCCACATGATAAATTCCAGATTATTATATAATGAAAATTATTCACTTACTAAAATTCAGACAGCTAGTGCTACAAATGAATTGTGACTATATTTTTTGCAAACTCAAATAGAAAATAAATGTACAATGTTTTCTTCTCATTCATTTAGACAGTTACATCCCAATTGGTTTTGAAGTAGCTCTGTAGATATTGTGATTTTGTTATGGCATGGTTGCCTGAACATATTTGGCACATGCCAACTAAATCGAGAAACAGTTTCTTTTTTCCTCTTCTCTCTCTTCTAATATATACTAACAGACAATTCATTTTTCATGAATATACATCTTTCTAATCTAATAAATACTATGAAAGGATAAGCTGGTTGATCTCTCTTAACTAGCACCTGTATTCAATAAAGGATAATTCAGAACTAATTTGCAAGGACCTCATTTTTAATACCTGTATATTAGCTCAATGGAATGCATAGGTATTGAATCATCTTTAATGAAAATCAGATATTTCTTGTCAAATCCAAAATTATCCAAGTCATTATTTAAATTACATTTTTAAAAATTATCAGTTTGATGGAATAATTGGCTACATCTTATACTGCACAAGCAACTTCAGGAGACAAGGAATACTGCACTTTAAATAAGTTTATGCATATTTTTAAAATCAAATTCTGAGTTTTCCCCTCACTCCTTTCTAAAAAGCTTATTTTACTAAAATCAGACAAGCTTGATCCTGTCTTGACTAGAACTGATAATAAAATTTTATTAGATTCCTAATTATATCAATATTAATTTTGTTTAATCTTCCACAACACATGCATTATTGACTTCAAAATATGCATTTTTGCAATATATGGTGTCATTTGCATGAAAAGATATACCAAAATACATTAGTTGGCCCAAGTCAGTTTACCTCATAGGAAGGTACAGTAGATGGAAATTTGTGGAGGCAGGTGTTGAGCAGGACCAGGGAGACAAGCAATTAATAATATATAATGCTGTGATTCTTTATCATTTAAATTTATTTATTTTGATATTAGAGATAATTGTTTAACATCAAGAACTATCTCTGGGGAAGTTTTTTAAATATGTCAGTGTTGGTGCATGTAATAGGTTAGATGATTTGGAGAAACAATCACAAATCTCTAAGAAAAGAGTAGCCTCTAACATAGTAAAAAAAAAAAATCTGTGCTTAAAATTTACATAATTGGCACTGTTAATTGAGATACAAACAAGAACATCCTCATTTCTATAGCATGAAAAATAAACTGAATTGATTTTCTTTTAAAGAAAGGAAACAGTAGTGAAAATATATATTCTTATTAGCTGACTACAGACTCAACTTTTTCTAGTTAATATTACCTATTTGTTTGCTATCCAGAGATATTTGTATTGGCAATATTGTAAAGGTTACCTGACTCATTTTCAACATCTTCTCAAAGGTATATAGTAAAATACCAAAAAAAGAAATTGGTCAATTATAGCTAAGCCCTTTCCTCTTCTTTCAGATATTTGAACTAAATAACAATATGACTTCATAGCCAGCAACAAATAAGTCTCTGGTCTTTGAAGCAAAAGTCACTGATCTTCTGAGCATTTGTTTGATCTTCTCTTCTCTTCTCTTCTCTTCTCTTCTCTTCTCTTCTCTTCTCTTCTCTTCTCTTCTCCTCTCTTCTCCTCTCCTCTCCTCTCCTCTCCTCTCCCTCCCTTCCCTTCCCTTCTCATGAAAATGCCAGTTGATGAGTATTGTTCTCAATTGTTCTGATTGTCCTGAATTCAAAGGTAACTATGACTAACAAATCCAGAAAACTGGCTTTGCAGAAAGTGTGTTGATTGAAAGTGAAAAAAATTGAAATAAACTGAAATTGATAAATTCTGAAGCATAGAAAGACAAACACAAATAAAAACAAGCAAGTTAAATTATAATAATTTTGAATATCAACAATGCTGCAATGCCTTCTGTGATGAACACCAGGTTCCTGGTAAACACTTGGATTAAGTCATGGACTAAGCAAAGGAAACCCTAAGACCTGCACATCTTCTTCTGACATTTACCACCCCATGGAATGGTTTGATGATATGACTAGAAGAATTATAGAAAAATGACTGATGAGAGTTTTTGGGGACAAGCTTTCATCAATCCCTACAAACATATATTTTCATCAACAAAAATCTGCTGAAAAAGATTTTGAGCTCCGCATATTATCACAGCAAGACTGCTTTTAGTTTGTTTGTAGCAATGCACACAGCTAATAGTGATGGTAGAGAAGCAAACAAAGTGAATGGACTGAAGTGATCTATTTATATTCATTATTTGTATAACATTTGTGGGACCATGTGGCAAATACCAACTTCCTCATGTACTGATTCTATTTTAGAACCAAGGTTTAGGTAAATTGGAGCTCCAAAATTCAGGATTAAAAAGAAACTGAAGAAGCATTGCAATTATAATTGGACCCTAGGGTAACTCAGTTTAACTGTACTTAAGTCAATATAATTTGGAGATAGCAATTTTAATAGCCCCTTTCTAATTCAGAATGACACTACTGCTTATTTTAAGCACAAATAGGTTATCAAAGGTGGCAAAGCTCTAGCCTTTTATCTGTCAATCATAAAATATGCTAAAACATGTTTTTTAATCAGAAAACAATGAATTTTCTTTTCTTTTTTAACTTCTCCTTGGCATATTTCTGTCATGACAATGAAGCCCTTAGCACATATATGACATTAACTCTAGTTGATATTCAAGCCTGAGTGCATATGATGCTGTCACTTCTGGTGTCCAATCAAGAGTGTTGGTCAATGAAGTAATGGCCAAACAAATATATAAAATTAGGTCACCAGAAAGCTAGAGGGCAAAAAAAGGAGTGGGGTAGGGTGGGTTGTTTGCTGCTTCCTGACATATAGCAATGAGAAAAATTCCCACGATAGATCTTCTGTTATGTTATGCCTGCCAGCATTGTCCCAAATCTTTAAAGAGCTATGCAGACTGCATAATCTCTTGATAGATTAGATTCTGAATTGACTCAGAATTGGATAAATTTAATCAGAAATAGATTTTTCCAATTTCAAGTATATCTGGGAATATCAAGGATATTCAGATGTTTCATAACAATACAACCTTCTGAAACAAACAAGCCAAACAAGACATCACTTCCAAATAGGAAAGTAGCATTTTCTGAATAGAGAAACATCAATCAAATACAAATCCATATGAATTTATAGTAGCCCAAAATGGCTTTATCATCATCATCATCATCATCATCATCATCATCATCACCATCGGGACTTAATAGGTAGATAAAAATGCCAAATCTAGTCTGAACATCTAGTTGGCTGTATGATGAATGATAATGATACTCAATGCATCTAACACTATCAAACAATATCTGCCTATCCAAAGACCTTAGGAAAGATTCAGTAGATGAATAAAAATGTCAAATCCATTGTAACCATCTGGTTGACTATCTGATAGACCATAATTAATATAACTACACTGATCTAAGTATCAGGATCAAAAGACTCTGTTTGTATTTCTTGCCAAATCAGACTAATAGAAGCATGGCATTCTGAACCAAATAAAACCTTACTTAGGACTTACAGATAACTGGATTTTATTTTATAAATTGAGGTATCTATTTTATAGCAAGGTTGGTTTCTTTTCTGCATGATGCTGTATTTTTTTTTAAATGTTAGATTTCATTTTTTAGATTCCATTTTATTTCTTGGTTTCTCAGCCATCAAGGAATATTTTTTTAATGGAAAGTCATTCTCATTGTAATTTTCCTTTCTCCACTTCTCAATAATCCTCAGTTAAAATAGATCTTCAGTGTGATGCTGTTGCTTTTCTAGTTTCCTCCCACTCCCCAAAGGTGGTTAATAATATAGAGTGAGAGTAAAAACATAATAATTACAATTGCATTCTTCCAAGTTATGAAAAGTTACAGGGCTGTTATCTTACCATGGTTTAATTCCCTGTGGAAATAACTCACTAACAGCTAATTGGCATTTTGCAATCTTTATTTTGCAAAATGTGTTTACAAATGCCCACATTGACTATAAATGAAGAAACAACATGTTCTGATCCCACAGAATGAACACTCAGGTCTCTCTCTTCTGTCCTTGAATTAATCAGTTTTGAAATATAATTTTGCTTTCATTTAGACACTCATGTCATGATCCATCCCTAGTTATAAAACTGAAACTGCCAGAAAAATAGCCCTCTTCAGTGATGTTTAATGAAGGAGGAAAGACAAAAATATAAGGGGAATGGGACACCATATGTTGGCTCTGCCCCCTCTATCTTTACGTCCCGTCCTACTGTTTCTTCTCCTTGTTGCTCTGCAGGGAACTATAAATGGGAATCTTGCTCACATTTACCTCAAAGCAAGGATAATTCCGAATGTATTCTAGGACTTGGCAAATGGTTTTATAGTACCATTTCCAGATTTCAAAATATGAGCCAAATAGGGATGCAAAGCAAATTTCTGTTCCTTTCATTGTAGACTCACTTGTTAGTAAAGAATGCTTGAAAGGGGCTGCAAAATGGTTTAATTTAATTAAAAGAGACAATGGAAGGTAATCCATCTTTCATACAGCAGACACCTCTCCAGTAAAATGAAGAATCCTTTTCCTACCGTTAAATTAAATTCAAAGAATCTTAAGGTAGGGAATGAGATCTATTCAAATCATAAGCAGGAACATTGAACAGGGACATTTGCTTTCAAAGGACAAACTTTTTGTCACATGGCCATGGACACTATCTTGCCTTTTTTCCCTTACATTTGCTTCTGAAAACCAGAGTGGAATCAGAATACAATGACATATAGTATAAAAGCATCCCTATCAAACCGAACCATTGTCATCTACCTTACATTAAAAACAAACATATAGCCAGTGAAACTGTACAGAATTTACTTGAGAATTAAGATGATATATAGAAGCACCATTCAAAGGGGATTTTTTTTCGGGGGGGGGGGGAGGAGATTTAGAACACATATCTACAGAATATGCAACATGTCTGGAGATGGTAAATGTGCACCAACCTCTTGCAAGTTACTTATTAAGTTGTAGTTTATTCCAAAATGCTCATATATTCCCAATTTAAATCAGCATTACACCATATTTTTGGAGTATAAGATGCACCTTTTTCCTCCAAAAAAGGGGGGGGGGGAAATCAGGGTGCGTCTTATACACTGAATACAGTACTTTCAGTCTCCCAAAACCCCACCCCCATCACAAAAATGGACATGCAAAGGCTTTGGGAGGCTTGCAAAGTGCTCCTGTGGGCCGGGGAGGGCAAAAATGAGTGGAAAAGGGCTGTATTCTACTCATTTTCCCCCCAGTCCCCAGAGCACTTTGCAGGCTTCTCAAACTCTCTGTGTGACCTATTTTTCCACAAAAAAATGAGGCATGCAGAGAGTTTGTGAGGTCTGCAGAGTGCAATTTTTTTTTAAAAAAAATACGTCTTAAAATCTTGGTGTATCTTATACTCCGGTGCGCTTATACGCCAAACAATATGGTATTCCCAAACTCAACCTAAGTAATCTTATTTGTTTTTTCCTCTTATCTAACTGATCTTGTCTTCAATGTGAACCTTTTCTTCACAAAAAAAGAGAAACAAAAAAGAATGTTAAGCTATACACTAATTGTTTTCTTTGCCATGTGGTTCCAATAAACTGCTGACTCATAAATAAACATTTGCAAAGTTAAATCAGTTACTGTCAACTGTGCTGTCATGAAGCATAATAAGGAGAGCACCAAAGAACCAAACTTTTATGAATAAATAAAAAGCACACACTATTCTTCCTACGCACATATACAAAGTGGAACAAGAAGAGTTTTCCCCTTCGCATCTGCTGATGGATGGTAGTTATTTTTGAAAAAATAAAGATACTGTAATAAATTATATAAACTTTTTATCAGATTGTTGTATTGGTTATTATTTGAATTCATTCTTATAAATGTAAAACATTTGCTTTTTTCTGCTTTTTTAATTATGTTATAGATTGTTGCCTTCCTTTCCTTCTCTGCCTTTCTCTGTCCCTCTCTCCCCACCACTTTTAAACTATCCTGGAAATGTAACAGAATGACAGTATAAACAAAAAAACAAAACAAATTGAGATATTAAAAATAAGTATTGCTCAAAATAAAGCTACTCCAGGCAGATTTCAATGATTGATCATTGCTAATCTATACATTTGTTAATCCTTTATTTTTATATATTGAAGATTGCATTTTGGCAATTTAAGGGAAGTTTCTTAATGAACATATAAGAGAGACTCTGATTTTATTGCATAACAATGCCACCTTATATAAATCTATTCAAAAGATCATCCAGTGGAATTATACAAATAGGTTAGCAATCTAAGAATTATTTTGTTTGATATGGCATTTTTAATTTTTGGTTTTTGGGGGCGGAGGAGAGGGGATGATTTTTTTTCTTCCATTTTTTTATAGTTAACAAATATCCAGTACCTACTTTGAAGCAAATTTTATTTAATAATATAAAGATGCAAATACTAATAATTCTGAGTATTGTACTAAAGACACACCCTCTAGATAAAAAACACAACTGATTTCTTTACTGTTCCAGAGTTTGGTATATGACAAAATACATCTTTCAAAACTGAATATATGGAAAAGTAGGAAAGATGTGAAAAAAGCAATGTCAGAGCTAATTTTTTAAGGTGTCAACTATAATTATATCAGATATCAGTAAAAAAAAAAAAGGTGGATATAAAAAGCTGCATTTAAAAAAAAAACCTCATGTATGGTACTTACTGTATATGCTATTCATTTAGAAGTACTAAAATATAATAATAATAGAAAAGGACACATATGAGTTGTATATTCCAGCATTACATAGCATACCAAGTTTATGTATAGGAATTTAACATTCTGATTATTTGTCCATCATGTCTTTATTGGGGAAGTTTGAAAACTATGGGTTGTATATATGTGTCAGTTCGATGCCGTTCGAACAATGATATTTTATAAAAATGCAGCCACATATTTTATTTTATTTATTTATTTATTTATTACTTGAACTTATTAGTCGCCCCCTCTCCCCACAGGGACTCGGGGCGACGTACAAAGGTATTATATAGCGTATAGAGGAGGTAAGAATAAATAAATAAGTTACAATACTTAAAAAGTTAAAACCCCAGTGAAATTGACCCTTAAAAACTAAAATTACAATTAAAAATGCCCTGGGCTGGGGAGGTTGTAGAGTTATGCCAGGTCAGCTAGTCGAAACAGGTAGGTTTTCAGCTTCATACGGAAGGAGCAAAGGTCGGTTGTAGTTCTGATGTCTGGGGGGAGGTCATTCCAAAGGGTGGGGCCCACTACAGAGAAGGCCCTACTTCTGGGCGCTGCCCTCTGGCACTCTCTGGAGGACGGCACCCGGAGTAGTCCCTCTCTGTGTGAGTGGACGGGTCGCAGGGATGTATGGGGCAGGACGCGATCCCGCAGGTAACTAGGCCCTGTGCCATGGAGCGCTTTGAAGGTGGTAACCAGTACCTTGAAGCGCACCCGGTAGACCACAGGAAGCCAGTGCAGCTCGCGCAGGATAGGTGTTATATGGGAGAACCTCGATCTCCCCATAATTACCCGCGCGGCTGCATTCTGGACCAACTGCAGTCTCCGGGTGCACCTCAAGGGGAGCCCCATGTAGAGAGCATTACAGTAGTCCAGGCGAGACGTCACCAGCGCGTGAGTGACTGTACGCAAGGCCTCCCGGTCCAAAAGGGGCCGCAACTGGCGCACCAGGCGAACCTGGTGGAACGCCCCTCTCGCCACGGCTGTCACATGATCTTCCATAGACAGCCGGGCATCAAGGAGGACGCCCAAATTGCGTGCCCCTTCCAACGGGGCTAATTGATCATCTCCGATGGTCAGCGATGGCATATGCTGGTTGAACCGGGAAGCCGGAAGCCACAGCCACTCTGTCTTGGAGGGGTTGAGCCTGAGCCTGTTGTCATCCATCCAGACCCGTACGGCTTCCAGACATCGGGACATCACTTCAACAGCCTCGTTGGGGTGGTTTGGGGTGGAAATGTACAGCTGAGTGTCATCAGCATACAGATGGTATCCCACCCCAAAACCACGGATGATCTCACCCAGCGGCTTCATATATATGTTGAACAGGAGAGGCGAGAGGATCGAGCCCTGTGGGACCCCACAGATAAGGGGCCTCGCGGTCGACCTCTCCTCTCCTGCCAACACACATTGCGTCCGGCCAGAGAGGTAGGAGCGGAACCATCGTAATACGGTGCCCCCGACCCCCAACCCCTCCAGACGGCGCAATAGGATACCATGGTCGATGGTATCGAAGGCCGCCGAGAGGTCTAATAGGACAAGGATGGAGGAACAACCCCCATCCTTTGCCCTCCAGAGATCATCCACCAACGCGACCAAGGCTGTCTCCGTGCTGTGACCGGGCCGGAAGCCGGACTGGCGCGGGTCTAGATAATCAGCTTCTTCTAGGTGACGCGGAAACTGCTGAGCCACCACACTCTCAACAACCTTCGCTAAGAAAGGAAGGTTGGAGACAGGACGGTAATTTGCTAGCTCCGTTGAGTCCAGAGAAGGCTTCTTGAGCAGGGGCCTCACCACTCAATATCATTTATATTGAGATACAATATGGGGGGCGGGATTTAAACCCGATCTCTAAATTTCATTTTCAATGATGATGATATAATGACACATAATTAAGTCATAGGAGAACACTGCTTTGATTTTTAGTAAATACAATTTAGAAAGAAGCCTAGATGCCTGCAATTTAATATGAAGAAAAAGTAAGATATGATCACATTTGTTAGATAGGGTGAACGGATGAGACAGGACTCAGGCTTCAGTGACAACAACAGCTCTTTTTTCAATAATTATGTACAGATCCTGTGCTGGCCTGTCTGACAACTAGCCCTTTTATAGGGAACTGTCAAATGGCTCAGCCAATCGGCTTTGAATATTTTCCCGCCAGAATGGAGGACCTTGGTGGAGCCTATTGTGCCAGTCTCAATATGTAACAAGATTGCTATCTACTAAATCATGGTCCCTTTTTAAGGAACGTTCTGATTCTTGCCTTCCATTGGATATGGGAATTGGGGGGGGGGGGGGTGTTACCAGTCCACCATCTTTAATACATCTGGTTTCATAAAAACTATTTTACAAAAGTTGTGAATGACATGTTTGAAGGTTTGTCACTTATATTGTAAAGCACATTTTATGCATATTCTGGGTAGGAGAAAAAAAAATAAGGGGAGATGTTTGATTTTTAAAAACATAACAGAAAAAAAAATATTCTCACCCTGCCTTTACCAATAGAATAGTTGTGAAAAGTAATAATAGTTACTTTAATTAGTCTATCCAGCACACCAAGTGTTTTGTAATTACTGGCCTGTTCCTAATTGTTAGTCTTATTAAACGTGCAATTCTGAACCTTCGTAAAGTAAGTTATATAATAAATAATAGTGTGTTCTTTATTGGATAATGGTAGATAACACACAGCCCCCCCCCCTAGTATTTGTCTAGGCTGGATGAACTGAATTAGTTAGATCGTAGTAGTTTTTTAGTTATAGAAAAGAATAAACCTTAAAGCTGGCATCCTCCAAGGAACAGACTTGTTTTTCAAATTATAAAAGAGTTTGGCTGAACCTTTGCTCTCATAGCCACAATTTTGCAGTGCATTGATTCCAGTTCTCAACTGATTAATACCTATGATACACCAGGATGTAGTCATGTAAGGTTGTGAGCGTGCTTGGCTTCTGTTCATATCCCTTGAGTAAGAGAAGCTTGGTAAGTATGGAGCATTATTATATTAGCACTTGTGAGTGCAAAAGATTATCATCATTGTGTCACTGAAAACATAATTAGAGCTCTGTTATGAAAACATGCATATGGTGGGAGGCAGCCTACATTGCACCTTTCTCTTAATTATTCTTCAAAAGATAGATGCAAGCTCTGTTTAATTACAGAAAGGATAAATTCAGAATTACCTTTTAACAATGCTCTGGCTTTTGAAAATCTAAAAGGAAGTTTTTAATGAGGGAAAAAATCATCTAAACCTGGCAAGAACTTAAATGTTGAAAATCCTATGACAGGTTTTTGGCGTGATTCTGTTTTATGCATGTATGTATCAGTATTATCCATGTAAGCTTGATATCTAACATTCATGAATTTTCCTTGATATCTAAGGAAATGAACTGTTTCACCCTCTCCTTATAGCTTTTCACTAAAAAGTTTTAGTGTTAAGATATCATAGAATCCTAGGTTGTGTTCACTGAATAAGCTGTTCCTCCAAACTGACAATTAAATGGAAAATGTGCACAAATGTGAAGTGGGAAAGATAGACATTTTAAAACTTATTTATCTGTTTATCTCACATTCTTGACCATGCTATTTTTTTTAAAAAAAATCATTTTATCCTGCCCTTGATATTTTATAAGTAACAGAAGGCAATGACCATGCCTAATACTCCTTCCTGTTCCTATTTTCTCTACAACAGCACTGTGAAGTGGCTTAGTCTACAAAAGAGTTACTGGCCCAAAGTTACTCAGCCAGCTTTCATATCTAAGGTGGCAATAGAATTCAGTCTCCTAGTCTGGTACCTTAAGTACTAAACCTAATAAAACAAAAATATAATGACCTTCCATTTGAATGATCCCACAAAAGGAAAGTAATTAGAAAAATATAGAAGAGCTGAAAATCATCTGCAATGCCTAGCTACTAACTTTGGTAACATAGAGCTACCAGACTAGAGTGTTGTAAGTAGAGTGCTGATTTTACTGAAATAAGTGCATGCACCATATCTGTATATGTGTGTGCCTGTGTGTGCATATATATCTGACAGAAGCCATATTCTAAAGAAAAATAGAGAAAAAAATGACTGCCTATTGTTAATTACCTATAAAATAAGATGCAACAATTTAAAAAATATTCAAATACTTCCATCTCCATATATTAACCCCTCTTTTGTTTATTCACAGATTGCTCTGAAATAGAAAACAGTTAAATGCTCTTTCCTTTCCTTAGGCATCAAAAAGGGTAAATTTATTAGGTAAATAGCTCCTCAAAACAGAAGTAATTTTGGAGTAATCTTCAAAGTCATCCCTACTTTGCAACAATGATGTTTACACTAATTTGCATTTCATGCTAATTTCTTTATTTTCAGTAGTCTCAACTCAAAATAATTTACAATAATTATTTAGGGCAAAAACTTTCTGAAAGAAACAGTAAAAAATGCCAGCAAAGAAAACTCACAAGTACACTGCTGATATAATCAATACTATACTATCAATCTTAAATCTAGAAATAGTATCAAGAATAATTACAGTACCTGGAAATTGGATTCAGAAAAATCAGCAAAACACCTGGGTGAACAGGCAGTTTAAAAGTAAATGAGGTCTAGTCAGGTCAAATGAGGTAAGCGTTGAAAGATCATGTGATGATTTGAAGCCAGTAACCTGGGGGATGGAAATAAATTCAAATGTTGAAATAATGTAATCTAGGAGTCTAGAAGATCACTTTATCTTTCAAATGCTTCCAAACTATCCTTTCTTCCAACATACCCATACATTGTCTTTGTTCCTAAAATTTCTTATATTTCTCTTTTTAGTATCTCATCACTTTCATCCATAGCCATAGATTCAATCTCCACAGATACATGTTACTATCGTATCTTGGTATTTCTCCATTTATGCCAGGGGTGTCCAAACTTGGGTACTTTAAGACTTGTGGACTTCAACTCCCATGCTGGCTGGGGAATTCTAGGAGTTGAAGTCCACAAGTCTTAAAGTTCCCAAGTTTGGACACCCCTGATTTATGCCATCTGTCAACTCTCAAAATGATTCTAGCTGAAACCATATTTTTCTTGCTTTGTTTCTTAGTTGCCATACTTATGGGGGAGGGGGACTTATGGAATGTAGAATGTTTTCCTCCAGACATAATAATGATAAGGCTCCTGAGAAGCAAGGCAAAATCAGCATGCCCTAACAATGGCAGGAGGGAGTGCTGAGAAACT
The DNA here is from genome assembly GCF_964273705.1 of Natrix helvetica. Classification (NCBI taxonomy): domain Eukaryota; kingdom Metazoa; phylum Chordata; class Lepidosauria; order Squamata; family Natricidae; genus Natrix; species Natrix helvetica. The sequence continues at coordinate 132,939,529 of NC_138549.1, forward strand.
CATCACCTGCTTGGTTGGCTAATGTGACCTATGACATTAGGAAGATAGACAGTATCTATTCTTTAGTTATAGCAAAAATGTGGGAATTATTCAGTGTTGGTTTCACCTTTGATATGATGCTGATATGATGTACCCAATAAACCGGATTTTTGAGGAAGCCAAGGTCTCAGAGTCTTGAATTGGTTGCCAGCATTACTCAGAATCATAACATCGTCTATATTAGAGGTTTCACTATTTTACAATATTTTACAGAACTTATGACTTTCTTTTCATATTTTTACACATTAATATTTATAGCATTCATGTGAATTCCACTTTCTGACATTTCACTGTAACTCCCATATAATCTACAGGTAGTCTTCACTTAATGAACACAAGTGGGACTGACAACACCATTGTTAAATGATATGGTCATTGAGGGAAACATCATATGATTGTCAGACATGGTATCAGTTTCATTGCAATCATTAGGCAAATCACCTGCCATTGTTAAGTGAGACATCACATGGGTGTGATTTGCAATTTTTATTGCTGGCTTCTCTACTGATTTTGTGTTATGGTATATGAGAATTGCCTTGACTCATGTGACTGCAGGGATCCCAGGGATAGTGCAGTGGTTGTAACTTTGAGAACCAATTATAACATTACTTTTTCAGTGTTATCATAACTTTGAACAGTTGCCTAAAGAGGGTGGTGATTGACCAAGGACTACCTGTATATGTTTTTTTTTTCCTTCCAAGATTCCATTATTTTATTTCCATTTCAAATCATTGTGTCACTACAGAGAAGAGCAATAAAGATGATTAGGGGACTGGAGGCTAAACCATACGAAGAGTTGCATGAATTATGTGTATTTAATGAAAAGAAGGATTGCGGATGACATGATAGTAGTTTCCCTATATCTAACAGGTTGCCACAAAGAAGAGAGAGCCAAGCTATTCTCCAAAGTACCTGAAGGCAGAACAAGAAGCAATGGATGGAAACTAATCAAGGAAAGAAGCAATCTAGAACTAAGGATAAATTTCCTGGCAGTTAGAACAATTAATCAGTAGCACTACTTGCCTCCAGATGCGCCAGCAATGGAAGTATTTAAGAAGAGATTAGACAATCATTTGCCTGTTTTTTCTAATAGCTTTTTAAACTTTATAATTTAATTAATCTTTTATTTACAAACACATGACATGTATTTTTTCTTTCTTGCTGTTATTTCTTATGCTAATTCTTGGAAGTTAATTGAATAAGTGTGATTTCTTCTGTGTGGTTCCTCTAACCTATCTTATAATTTGTTGCTGTTAGGACAGAAATGTATACAGGAGTGTTGTTAACACTTCCTAAGCATATGTTAGACATGTAGGATGGATGGACAGAGATGGGACTTGTGGTGGTAACGCTTGAATAAATTCTGGTGGATCCCAGTATAAGATGCATTGGTAGATCACAGGTTATGCATCTAAGACTTGAAAAAAAGATTGAATATAATAGCATTAGCACTTAGACTTATATACCACTTCACTGTGCTTTACAGAGTCAGCATATTGTCACCAACAATCTAGTTCCTCATTTTACTGACCTTAGAATGTTGAGTCAACCTTGAGCAAGTAAGATAATAATTAAACAATTAAACAAAACCGAGCACCTAAATATCATTAATCTATAACTCTTGGCTCAGGTATCTATAGATTTTTTTTTCATTCAGGGTTTAGAGGGAAATAAATTTTCTGTCAGTATGAATGAAAAGTGGCATCATACATATTATGAAGCCATGATTTATGAACTGTGATTATGTCTAGCAAATCTTTTACCAAAGTAGCAAAGAACATTTATTTAATGTGGCTTCTTTGCTTTGCATTTTGACTCAGCTGTATCTCAAATGGAAACTAATCCTCATTATCTGAACCTTACACATTTGTAACCCCTAGGCATCTGTGCTCAGTGGGTCTGCCAATGCATCATTATATTAGTGTAATCCTATAAAAATGGCCTCCCAGCTCTTTGATGGTGGGATCACATATTTTAGCTTATCTCTTAATTTATTTAGAAAAAAAAATGAAACTGACCAGAGACAGCATCCAACGAATTCTAAAGGCAGCAGACTTGTGAAAAGGCTATGGGTACGGCAAAGCAAAGTAAAACCACATGGGTTTTGGTCTCTCACTTTTCAGCTGAAAAGTCATAACTTACCTTACTATCAATTCAATCTTAAATATTATCCTTAATCTATCCACTAGTTCTTGCTCAACAATTGAAGCTTTTCCAGTGATTTATATCCCAGTGATTATATTATATTGTTGATATAAATTAGTAAAAAAACCTTTTTTTTTTTGTCTAGGTAGTTTTTCTACCCTGCAACATTACATATGTTTCTGAACTTGCATTTGGGGCTGAATGGAGTAAATTAGAACTCAGGGCTATTGTCAGTTTTGAACATGAAAAAAAAGTGAAAAACAAACAAAAAATAAAAAATAAAAATAATTCTACTTCTATGATGATTCTATCCTGGGGTGGGGAAATGAATGCTATTTACAATCAGCAGAATTTTATTTGCAAATTATAGGAAGTATTATTATTTATAGCAGCAGGTGGCTGCTTTTCATTGCCATTTGCCCTGTTAATTAGTTCAAATTTGCTGCAGCAAATCTACTATGTTAGGAGCATGTTTTATTCTCAAATATACCATCGTTCCAGGTGCTTGCATGATAAGATAGGAATATGCAGTAACCAAAGCGAATTTTTATACTGAAAATCTCTGGGTCCTTGAACAAACATACATTTATACATGTATTTATATAGTTATTTCTACGTTTTAATCTGTTGTATTTTAATACGGACTGTACACCGCCCCGAGTCCCTTTCGGGAGAGGGGGCGGTATATAAACGCTAATAATAAATAAATAAATTTAGACAAATTACTATTGCTCGTGTTATGAATAAGAACATTAAAAGAACTAATGTCAGATAGATTACGGCAGTAGCTATCAAGTTATAATTCAAGGAAATATAGGAGTGCCTACTGAAATCCCATGCCTTTAAAAATTATAATGGTCAACCAGTTATCCTGAAAAGTACCTTATGCTTATCCATTGGTGAAATCCCAATCCAACTTTGGAATCTACTTCTCTTTCTTCACAAGTGATTTGATCTGCCTGAGGTTTTTATTCTCTTTGTTCTCAGGTTTTTATTTAAAGATGTGAATAGGACAGGACAGGAAAGAACAGAACAGAAGAGAACAATAAAATAACAGAGTTGGAAGGAACCTTGGAGGTCTTCTAGTCCAACCCCCTGCTCAGGCAGAAAACCCTATAAAATTTCAGATAAATGTCCATTTTCTTCTTAAAAACTTCCAGTCACATTTTGGCAGCAAGTTGTTCCACTGATTAATTGTTTTAAATTTCTTCTGAGTTCTAAGTTGCTTCTTTCCTTGATTAGTGCTTTGGAGAATAGCTTGATTCCCTCTTCATTGTGGCAGCCCACTGCTATCATGTCACCCCTAGTCCTTCTTTTCATTAAACTAGACATACCCAGTTCCTGCAACTGCTCTTCATATGTTTTGGCCTCCAGTTCCCTAATTATCTTTGTTTCTCTTCTCTGCTGTGTCTAGTGTCTCAACATCTTTTTAACATCATGGCAACCAAAACTGAATGTGGTACTTTAAGTGTGGCCTTACCACCAATCTCTCTAAATTGGATCTTTGTTTTGATCCAGGTGGAAGTGGATTGTTTGTCAGAAAACCAGGACAAGCCTGAACCAAATATATTTATGTCTCAGATAGATAGATAGATAGATAGATAGAGAGAGAGAGAGAGAGAGAGAGAGAGAGAGAGAGAGAGACAGACAGACAGACAGACAGACAGACAGACAGACAGACAGACATATATATATGTTCGGTAGGATCTCACCTGCCATCTTCAAACGTGGGCTTAAAATGGGAACGGAGTTGCCATCTTTCTGTAAGTCTTGGTGGGAGGGGATGGGGTGCTGGCTTTGTTTCAGCAAGTGGAATGATTGGTTGTGTGGTTGTATCACGATTGGTAGATTGGTGCTGATTGGTGCAGGCTGTGTGTGCATTGTTGTTTTGTATTGTAACGGCTTGGGTGGAGGGTGGTGTTCGTTCGTTGGCTAGGGCTGGTTTCCAGATGTTTGGTAGGCGGGAGGTATCATCACGTTTGTTCATGCTGTGGGGGTGTTTCTCTATTTCGATGGCTTCCATGATTATTCTCTTGTGGAGGTGTTCTGTTTAGGAGATTAACCTGGCTCCTTCAAAGTTGATTTCATGTCCTGTAGCTTTAAGGTGCTGGAAAAGGGAGGAAGTTTTTTCTTTTTTTCTTACTGCGTTCTTGTGTTCTGTGATGAGTGCATTTATCCTCCTGTTTGTTTGTCCTATGTATATTGCTGGGCAGATTTTGCATGGTATTTTGTAGACTCCTTGGTTTTCTAGCTGGATTTTGTCTTTGGGGTTTCTTAAGATGTTGGCTATTTTTTGGTCAGTGGTGAAGGCTGTCCTGATATTGTGCTTGTGGAGAATTTTGCTGATTTTATCTGTGGTGCCTTTGATGTAAGGGAGGAGGGCGATGCCATTGTCCTGTTCTGTGTCTTGGTTTTTGGGGGGAGTCTCCTTTTGGATTAGGTTGGTGATTGTTTTTCTTTGGAATCCATTGGAGATTAATACATTTGTGAGTTTGTGTAATTCAGTTTTCAGCTGGTCTTTGTCGGCTAGGTGTTTGGTTCTGGAGATGAGGGTCTTGGCTACAGAGTTGATCTGTGCAGGGTGGTGATGGGATTGTGCATTTAAGTAGCGGTTGGTGTGTGTTTTTTTCTGGTAGATGGTGTGTCCTAGGGAGCCATTGGGTTTTTTGTAGATTAGGACATCCAGAAAGGGAAGTTGGTTCTTTGCTTCTATTTCCATGGTGAATTGTATTTTGGGGTGTAGGCTGTTGAGATGTGTGAGGAAGTTGTCCAGTTTTTCTTTTCCGTGTGGCCAAATCACGAAAGTGTCATCAACATATCTAAGCCAGAGTTTGGGTTTGTGTTCAGATTTGTCTAAGGCGTTGGTTTCAAAATGTTCCATGTATAAGTTTGTAATGACAGGTGAGAGGGGTGATCCCATGGGTGCTCCTTCTATCTGTTTGTATCTTTCTCCATTATGGATGAAGTGTATATATATATATATATATATATATATATATATATATATATATATATATATATATATATATATATATATGTGTGTGTGTGTGTGTGTGTGTGTGTGTGTGTGTGTGTGTGTGTGTGTGTGTGTGTGTGTGTGTGTGTATGTGTGTGTGTGTGTTGTATTTGTACTGATAAATAAATAAAGGAAGACTAGTATAGATCTATTTCGAGCTAATTAGCTCTCATCAGCTAGCCATACCCTTACTGGGATTTGAACCCGGGCTGTATATATCTTAGGCAGGAGTCTTAGCCCCTAAGCCACGGGCTCTCTCCTTATCAGTTGAGCCAGGGAAATAGGTATGTATTTGTGTTACAACCCCTGGTATGACTAAATATGGGAGGAAGGTCACTACTCCCTCTTTCTGTCCTTCGGCTTATCACAGAAGACCATGCAGGCAGAAAACCATATTTTTATTTTTAATGTTGCCTTTATTTATTTATATATATATATATATATATATATATATATATATATATATATATATATATATATATATATATATATATATATATATATATATATATATATATATATATATATATATATATATATATATATATATATATATATATATATATATATATATATATATATATATATATATATATATATATATATATATATATAATATTACTGGACTGCACATAGCATATAAGAAAAACAATACATAATTTAAAGAATATAAGTTCAGTTTAGGGAAGTCAGTTTGGTGTAGTAATTAACACATCAGACTAGAAACTTGGAAACTATCATTTCTAGTTCTGTATTAGGTACGAAGTCAACTGGGAAACTTTTGGCCAGCGGCTCTCTCAGTCCAAGAAGGAGGCAATGGCAAACCACTTCCAAAAAAGCTTGCCAAGAAACTTGCCCTGGTAGTCAAGTCAAAATATGATTCAAAGGCGTGCATGCACGCACACACATACACACACTTCAGTTTAAAGTAGCATAAAATTACATAGCTCCAATAAAAATTGTAAACAGAACACTCTCCCACTCCCTCCCTCCCTCTCTCTCCCTCCCTCTCTCTCTCTCTTGGTAATAGTGGGTATTTCAGAGCCTTGGACTGATTACTGAGAAAGAGATTGACAATGAAATTAAATAGGAGAGAAGAAAATAATATACAATACAGTCCGATATCCTGTGAAATAGAATAAATTGTTAATCCTAAACTCCACTTGAAATAACAATAAATTTCATTTTGCTGCTTTCTCTCTTATTATTTTGTAAAATGTCTTCCTAAAAAATCATCAGTGTATAAAGAAAGAGTAGAGAAGAAGATCCACAGGGTTTTTGCTCTGAGTCATCACAATAATTCCTTTTCATTTAATTTAGTTCTTTTAGCCTCTCATGGATATGCACAGGTGAGAACTTGCCATTTATACGTTCATTTTTATTATCAGGGTCAGAATGACTGAATTGTGCAAGTATTTTACTTGGCTGAGTGGATAATGAGAGGCCACCAGTAACAACTTTATACATGTCTTTGACAACGTCCCCAGATGCTGCCAGTATCCCAGAGATTGTCTACTTGTGCTAATTGGCTGTTTGCTCAGATAAAATTAAGCTGTGATTCAGATATGACCATTTTTGCTCATTTTTGGTGTGATTTGCTAGCCTCTCCTGCTTTGCAATTTTGAGACATGCATTATATTAAACTTGGGATGTTTTAGAACAGGGTTTACAATACTTTGGTGGCCAATGATAGTCTTAAAACAAATTTAGATCTTTATTTACCAAAACAACAAGGAGAAGAAAAATATTCTTCAACATCTTCATCAATGATTCATCAATGATTTGGATGAGGGAATAAATGGGGAACTCATCAAATTTGCAGATGGCACCAAGCTGACAGGAATAGCCAATACTCCAGAAGATAGGCTTAAGAAAGGCTTAAGATACAGAAGGATCTTGACAAACTTGAACATTGGGCACTATCTAATAAAATGAAATTCAATGGTGAAAAGAGTAAGGTTCTACACTTAGGCAACAAAAACGGAATGCACAGGTACAGTATAGATGATACCTTGCTCAGTAGTAGTAACTGTGAAAGGGATCTTGGATCTTGGAGTCCTAGTGTGAAAGGGATCTTGGAGTCCTAGTGGACAACCATTTAAATATGAGCCAGCAGTGTGCAGCAGCTGCCAAAAAAGCCAACACAGTTCTAGGCTGCATTAACAGAGGGATAGAATCAAGATCACGTGAAGTTAATACCACTTTATAATGCCTTGGTAAGGCCACACTTGGAATACTGCATTCAGTTCTGGTCGCCACGATGTAAAAAAGATGTGGAGACTCTAGAAAGAGTGCAGAGAAAAGCAACAAAGTTGATTAGGGGACTGGAGACTAAAACATATGAAGAACGGTTGCAGGAACTGGGTATGTTTAGCTTAAGAGAAAGAAGGACTAGGGGAGACATGATAGCATTGTTCCAATATCTCAGGGGTTGCTACAAAGAAGAGGGAGTCAAACTATTCTCCAAGGCACCTGAGGGTAGAACAAGAAGCAATGAGTGGAAATTAATCAAGGAAAGAAGCAACTTAGAACTGAGGAGAAATTTCCTGACAGTTAGAACAATTAATCAGTGGAACAGCTTGCCTCCAGAAGTTGTGAATGCCCCAACACTGGAAGTCTTTAAGAAGATGTTGGATAGCTATTTGTCTGAAACAGTATAGGGTTTCCTGCCTAGGCAGGGGGTTGGACTAGAAGTCCTCCAAGGTCCCTTCCAACTCTAATATTGTACTGTATTGTATTAACGAGAAAGGAAAGGTGAAGAAAAAAGCAAAACAATACATGTTACATATGGTTTTTCATATAAGTGTAATAATCCATTCATACTCTACCTCTTTGACCAACTCATTTGTAAATTGCAAGTAATATCAGGTTTTCAGCCACTGAATAAATTCTGGTCATAAATTTATCTTTGTAAAGCTGAAGGATTTGTTTCTTATATGGGATTGGACAATCCATTTTCATTGTTCAGCCATTAATTTTGATGCAGCAAATATTGAGAGCCTATTTAGTGTAATGTTTCAAGCATTAGGCTAGAAACTGGGACACTGTGAATTGTAGTCCTGCCTTTTCTATTACTTGAACCATTTTTTTCTTCGTAATACTGAGGGATTGTATTTGCAGCCTCCCAACTGTTGGAAGAAATATCCATCTGGTTCAGTTCCAAATGGGGAGAAATACACTGAAAACGTGAAGGCTGATTGGAAAGACGGTTTATTGATTAACAGAACCACATGGGTTTGAGGTCCTGGGCAATGTGTTCTATTGGCAGTAGTCACCCCCATGGGGTCATGTGGGGTCAGTTTGTCTAAATCAAGTTTGATTGAAGCCTGGAGGGTGATGCAAAGTCCCCAGGTGATGGTGCCATGTGGTGAGCTCTGTTGATAGATAATCCTATTATGTCCTGGAGGGTCATGTCTTACTCCAATCTCCCTGGAGCTGAAGGTCTTTTGTCTTGTAGATTGGTTGGCCCAGTCCTTCTTAATGGACACCAAATATCTCGGGGGGGGGGGGGCAGAAAGCTGGGGCTGAGTTTCTGTCCCCCTTAAGATTCCCATTTCTCTTTTAGGGGAAATATAATGTTCTGTCTTTTTAAATATTTCTTAAAATATTTCTTTCTTCTAGGAGGGATGGCTTCTCTTACAACAATGCTCAATCATAACCTTGCAAATTGCCATCAACATGAAAAATCAACATCAAAAACATTAATAGAATCCACAAATGAGAATCCACAAATGAAAGCTCAAGTATAATACCATGTTTTGCATATTTTAATGCATTATCTGAAAATTTCATCAGAATTATTAGCAGCATTTTTATGATGTACAGGTGTATGACACACACATCTTCATTTGCCTGAAGGCTATCTGAAAAAATGCAACGTTGAACTGTTAAGTAAAGAAAACAGACTGTAAAATAAGCTGGCAGACAAGCTGGAACCATCTTCATTTCAGTGTTTGGGATCTATCAACATCAACAGTTTTCAATCGAAGGAAGTTAGCACCCACCCCTCTCCTAGAGAGATGAAATATCCTAGGAAATATTGAAAAGGCAGAGTGTTATATTACCCTGGATGAGAAGTGGACAAACATGTTTTTTTAGGCAGGAAGCAGAATCACTCTTAATAGCCCCCACCTTCCTCAATAGCCAATAGCATGTCCTTAAGAGATAAAGAGATAGCTAGGTCTATTCATAGGGAAATTCCCTCACCCAAGATTCAACAAAGGTAGGATTAGCCCTCTACCCATCTTACCACATGGCACCTGGGAAGATTACATCAGCCAGAAAAGGCTCAAACAAGCCTGGGACACAGACAGCTCACAAAATTAGCTAATGATCCCTGCCCCCTGGGAGTCTGACAACCAATCAGAATACATTTCTTACACAGGAACAGGAAACTCACAAGATGGAACCCAGAGAGGGCATAAAACCCAGGGACTCTCAGCATCTTGCCCTTTTTTTCTTTTTCAACATCTTAGAGGCACGTGATTCCCCTTTTTCCCAGGACCTCAAACCATGTGTTCCTGTCCATTAAAAGTTTCTTTCCAAGCAATAAATCCAGTGTCCTTTTTTCCCACTTGGAAATGAACTCAGAAGGACATTTCTTCCAACACAATCAATAACTGCTTCTTCTTTTTTATCCATTTTCCCCCTTGCTAAATCTTGGTCCAAAGCAGCAAAGATATGACTAGTCTCTGCTACTTTACTAGTTTTACTGAATAAAAACAAAAACTAATCAAACTTTGTAAAAGAGGAAGCCACTCAGAGAATTCATAACTTTATGAATATTCCATCAGCTTCAAATGGCTTTGTTTTATGTCTTGAACCTGGGTGATTATTCTGTTTTATTACAAATATAAAACATGTATGTTGTTCATATTTCTTGAAACAGGTCTTTGAGTTTAGAATATTTTCATGGAATATGGTTTGTGTCCCCTGCTATTGCTTTATGGAGAGAACAGTTGCTATCATGCAATTTACAGATCTTCTATCAATATGTAAGTTAGACATTATATAAAAGAAAATACTGGATTAGAATGCCCTTTGATCTAATCCAAAGTAGACTATTGTGTATTGAAATTCTGATGCTACAACAGATACAGAATATGATAACGACATCTTTATTATACACCTAAGAAAAACTAAGAAGCATAATGCCATTTTAAAATTACATTCACTGGAGCAGTATGATAGACACAATGATGAATATTGATTTTAATCTTTAAAACAGCATTAGATCTGAGAATTTAAGATTCTGCTTTCAACAGGAGAGAAAATATGTAGCTCAGGATTTAGCTGTTGCACATGTGGTTGCTTTTAGTCTTGTTTTGCTGTCCAAAACTGTAAAAGTAGAGGAGGAGTTCAAGCAACTAGCTAAAATAACCTTATTTTCATGAATGTATTATTTATAATGCCCCCTCCTGTATTAATAAATGACAAAGCAGAGGGAAAAAATTGGAAAGCAAATCAAAAGCAAGTATAAAATGCTAAAACAGTTTGATAAATCATTATGCTTCATGGATCACAGATTGTACAAACCTAAAATAGGCAATATGTCAAAAAAGACAAAATGATAATTTGAATTTTGAGTATGAAGATTTCTGCTAAAGATGGAACTTGGGTGTATTTTGTACGATTGTGTCAATCATATTCTGAAAGTCACAAAGTAAGCCAGCTAAATAAAATGTCAAAGAATGCTTCTCAGATTGCTTATATAGCAACATGTTCTTACTATAGCTAATCTATCTGGGGTTGATGTCAACATACTGAAAATTTGTGACCTTCAAGAGGACTCAATAAGAATCTATTTTAACAAGTTTTATCACATCACAACATATTATAAAGGAGTTATTACTTTCTAATCTTCACAATAGCAGGGATATATAACATCTTTCTGGACATCAAGGTCAGAAAGCACATTGTTAACAAAAGCACTTATGACAACTGAACAAAAGGCAATTTCTCTTACAAGGCCCATCACTTTGCTAATGAACCAATGCAGTAAAGTACACCTGTTTCCAAGATTTATAGACATCTCAGGTATCCATTAAAGGTTTACAGACTTATTGGTTGGGTAGCTCTTTGCTATTTTGAATCTAAGTCGCAGCTGATTTAACTATATTTGTAGTGTAAAAGGGAATATATGGCAATGCTTGATTCACCAATGATGATTCACCAATTATCAAGGAAAAATATTCTAATGAATTGCTGGTGGGAAGAAGAAAAGTGTTCTCAGATTCAAGCAATCCTACCTGAACAGAAGTAAGGAGGACAGGGATTGAATAAGATGTAGCTATTTTTACACCAAAGGTCAGTGAGTTGATATAAGTCCTTCATCCCTGGAGTCACTTAGCATCAGGCTTGTGAGTTCTCCATTGATTTTTATCTATAGGTAGCCTTTAAAAGCTGTGATAGTGAGGCCCACATAGCAGGCTTTCAAGCTATAAATATAGGTTAAGTTTGAAAATAACTCTAGGGTGAACTATGGATTACAGTGAAGTGATTGAACATTGGCCATGTTGGTCTCTTTATTTGTACTTCCCTTTCTTGGCAGAAAAGGGAATAGAATACTAGAATAATGTTTCTTTAATTTCAGTTATTGGATACTCAGTATAAATGTTAAATGTAACTAGTATCATTCACAGGAGCACATACTCCTACACCCACTAAATTATTATTTTTTTGCATTTGCTATTGTACTCCAATAGCCCTTAGGCATTTTTTCTTTTCTGTTTCCTCCTATTATTATTGAATTTTAGAGGAAAACATTTTATAAAAGTGTGTTCTCACCACAACAGTTTACAAAGGAACAGTCTTTTTGTTACCAATTATCTCTTGGCTAAGGTCCTTTACGTATAATATGTGGATAATAGCATGATCCGCTTTACAGCACAGATAACATGGCACAATGTTTTATTTTTTAAAAAAGAAAGAGAGCAAAAGAAACTCACGCAACCATGTAACATTCTTTTCACTCTCTTTTTAAAAGAACCTGTGAAAAGAAGATAATATTTCCCATTCTCTATATGGTAATTCCAGTTTGAATGGACTAGTATTTTTTCTTTAACTTAACAAATAAAAACTGGAAAATGGAAGGGATGATATATGAGGTATTTAAGATCTTGCTTTCCTTTGACCCAAACTCTATGTTGCCATTTAGACAACATGGCCTGATCTCAAAAAGCTAAAAGGATGATCTAGCTAGTAATTAGATGGTCGATTACTGTAAAACGCCAGAATTGGAGGATGAAAGAACATCAGAGATGAAATCAGTGGCAAAGCCCTTCAATATTGTTGCCAAAGCTAGACAGATACATTCTTGAAGTCATCTGAAATCTTGAAGCCAAGCTACTATAAAGAAGCAATCTTTCATATGGATGAGGAGTGTGTACATTTGACAACTCATGGGGGGAGGACAATGTTTAAAAATAGACACTCTGACATTGAAAAGAGAGAGCTGAACTCAGGTTTCATTACTACTAATAACAGCAGTAGTTACATAATACATCGGCAATTGCCCTAGATCTACGGAGATATCTCATTCGTCAAAGCTAAAGATAAAGCCAAGGTGATACGATTAATCCACCAAGAGGATCCATTCCCAAAGAATAAAAATAACTTCTGGCATGGTCAAAGTGATCTGATCTCTGTTATAAAGTCAATTCTGTTGAGAGACTGAATGATGGCTCCCACATAAAAGTATCTTTGGAAAATGTAAAGCAAAGCAAACATTCTTGTATATGCTAAAGAAACTTGCAGCATTCCTGGCAATTATGCTGGTGGGAAATTCTGGGAATTGAAATCCACATATCTTACATTTGTAAAATTTGTATTAAAGGGAATGGATTTGGAAGAATTTGACTTGAATACAGGATAATAACATTACAATACAAGGTAATAACATGCATTTCCAGGAAGCTCTTGTTCACTTTTTTGCTGCTATTTGGCACTTCTCCAAGTGGAGACTTGGGCCTAAAAAATCATATTGAGTTATCTTATATTAAAAGAGATATATGTTTAGTTTTCTTTTGACTCAAGTAAAGATTTTATCTCTGGTTGCAGGGGTGGGTTTCAACCGGTACATCCATACCGAATTGTGAAATTTAGCTTGCCTTCCCATACCCGTTGGTCAGGAAGCGCAGTACCGGAATGCTCCCTCCCCTCGTTCGCTCTTTCACTCACCCTGCCCATCTGTACCATGCTGCCAAAAAGTTCTCAGAAGAAGAACCAGCAGAAGAAAGAACTGGTGAGTGGCTGGGTTGGGGGTGGGGAAGAGGGAAGAGGCAGAGGGGCTGGAAGATACTATAAGAACACACACTTCCAGCCCCTCTGCCTCTTCCCTCTTCCTGGATTTACTCAGACGTTTTTAAAACTCACAGCCTATGCACAACACACACTCTTCCAAACCCTCTGCCTCTTCCCTCTTCCTGGATTCACTCAGATGTTCTTAAAAGAGTGAAAGAGTTTGTGCGTGTGCACAGGCTATGAATTTTAAAGATGACTGAGTGAATCCAGGAAGAGGGAAGAGGCAGAGGGGCTGGAAGTGTGTGCTGTGCACAGGCTGTGTGTTTAAAAAATGTATTGTGTATGCACAGGCTGTGAGTTTTTAAAGCTTCGAATGAATCCAGGAAGAGGGAAGAGGCAGAGGGGATGGAAGTGTGTTTGTAAGGTGGTCAGTAATGTTGAAGACCAGCAAGGACAGCCATATTTCCTCTGTAAGTAACTGTTTTATTGTTTATGTACTTATTTTATTCTTATTTAAGTAGTAAGTGCACAAAATAATAAATTTCATTTTTCTAAATCTAAAATAAATTTAATGGAACAAGTACAGAAACATAAATAAATATTAAGAAAGCACTAAGAAATTTAATTAAGACTACATGTGTTTTAAAATTTGTGTGTCTGCATAGTAACTAACTATGGGGGAAAGCAGAGGTCTATGTTTGTTTGTTTTTAGTAATTCACTACTATTTATACTGTGAAGTGCACATTTCATACACGGCAAACACTGCATGCTTCCCACATGATTTTCCCCCAACTGATTTGTCTTCCATGAAACTTCATTATATGAACTTTATCCTAAGGTCATATAAGGTTATAGAATAGTAAGCAGCTCATAAGCAGTGGTCATCTCATTTTACTGCTTAATAATGATGACAATCACATTTTTAATCTCCCCATAATTAAACCATAATTTCAAATGCACCATTTGAGAAACAGGCCTCCCATTCAGTAGAGCATTGCAGAATTACAGTGTGTGCCCTGAACCACAGTCACCCTTTGGCCAAAACAGTCAGAGTCTCATCAGAGCTTCTTCCAAGAGACTATTAAATGTGCTAATGGGAACAAGGTGTTTAAATTCATGACTCAGAGAGGATTATCCAGAGTGAGATATGTTAACACAGATGCCTCAGTTCCTATGAAAATCTCAAGTGGATGAGAATAAACAGTGGGGAAAAGAAGCAATAACTCTAGTTGACTTTGAAGCTTCACCTTTAAAGAATATGGACATTAGTCACTCTCCAGCCAGTGAAATATTTAACTCTTGAGAAAGTTTGTGCTTCTTAATATTATTATTAATAACAATATTAATATTTCTAAATAACCAATTCTAATAAATAATAATTTATTATAATTACTATAATTATAATTATGATAAATAATTCATTCTAATCTAAATAATCCACATGGAGCTGATCCAGTTTAACCTGACCAGATGCTACACAAGATATGATGTATAACACATTTACCCTGCTTAATCTAATATTGACTCAATTTTTTGTATCCGTAGGGAATGTTTAAAAATTCAACATGGCCACAGTCATATATGTAAAATAGGGCCAGGCTTCAATCATGTAGTCACATCCATCATTTGGACATTTTTGACTCCACATATGGAAACCTGTTTTTTGTTTCCTTGCTTGCTTGTTTGTATTCTATTTTTGTAATCAACTTAAAAATGTAGTTTATGCAATTCCACAAGCATAAAATATAAAATAAAATATATTTAAACTTAAGATGGGATTAAACTGACCAGAAAATAAGCATTACAAAACAATCATTTTTTTAAAGAAGAATTTAAAGAAAATATTGGGGAAAATGAATACCTGGCATCATTAAATAAATATCCCCTGTTACTTGAAAGATACCAACTTGTCATCTCACACATTCCATAGGGGCACCTGAACCAAAGCACCTGAAAATTTAATTGAAATGGCATAGGCCAAAACAGCTGGGAGAAATCTTCATATTCCCCACTGAAATTAAATGGATTTTAAATAAATGCTGTGTTAATATTTGCTTTGTAATGGCTCAGTTGATTCCTTTTCTGGTACAGATATTCTATGTTCTATCTTTATCACTGCTCTTGGGAAATGCTTTTGCATTTTGTCTTGGTGGCATTTTCATCTTTACAGTTACAAGTATCAATATACTGCTTTCAGATTAAAAAGAAAAAAGAGGAAAAAAAGGTTAGCAGAAGCATATATAATACTTATGGATAAATTAATTCACTTCAATGTTTAAATAGATTGTCAATAGATAATGCAAACTAGTTACATAACTAGTAACAATAGAAGAAAAGTAACAATAGAACAATAGAAACAATAGAGAAGTATTCTGTTGAGTACTGAAGTTCCCTGCCATTGACTTACATTGCTAGTTCCTGATTGGCTGAGACGCAAGCAGCCTGCTGGTGGGAGAATGTAGCTACCTGATTGGCTAAGTGTCTGACAGCTCTAGTATAAAAGAGCTGTCAGCTGTCCTTTGCTTCGCTGTTTGCCGGTTCGAGGTTTGCCTTACATATGAGCTATTTGTCACTGTTAATAAAGGTTGTGTTAGCTTCAAGCTGCCTTGCCTCAGTCCCTGTCTGCCTCATTCTCCCTACAGAACACTGGCAACGAAGGTGGGATCAGGTCTGAGATAAAGGGCAAAAGCTAAGTCACTGTTAGAGCTGCCTCAAGTCACCAGGCGATGAGAACGCGTTGGAAAAAGATGCGGAAGCGGCTTCTAGTGGCGTTAGTTCACCGGGGCAGGATTGGGCCTATCCTGGCTGTTGATCTGCTGCACTGTGAGGTCTCCGATGAAGAGAAAAGAGCTGACCCTTCAGGCAACCTTGGATAAAGCCACGACATACGAAATGTCTAATAAGTCTACCACAGAGATTCAAAAATTTCTGCTACCGGCCACCCATGCCAGCAGGGGCCACGCAGTCCACCACGACAAAGTCGATGCAGATGGTTTTTCTGACATAGAGGAAGAAGTCAGCCGCCTCAACCTGACAACCCGAAAAAAATGAACATAAATAGACTTTTCATCTCAGTTGGGTTGCCTCAGTTGTGGCGGGAACCATGTAAGGTCAGATTCAAAGCCGCCAACTGCCAGCGGTGTGACAGGAAGGGACATTTGGCCAAGGTGTGCAGGGCGGCCATGCCGGTTGCTGCTCGGCCTCCTGAACGCGTCTTCCCAAGGCAGTCCACAAGACAGGCTCCTCGGCACCACAAGGACTGTTTCACCATTGCAGGTGACCAGCAGCACTCTGAATGGGCCGTCAGCCACGCATCTCTATCAAAGCCGGTCCACAAGATCTATTTGACTGTCCAAATTGAGGGAGACCCCAGTAAAATGGAAGTAGACACTGGCTCTTCCAAATCCCTCATCTCTTGGTCCACTATCAAGCAGATAGTGCCCAGCCTTACTAAGGCTACCCTTAAGCAGTGCCTGATTTGCCTCAGAGACTATCAGGGGCAACAAATTCTATTGTGGGTTGTAGCACATTCCAGGTCACCAGCCACAATTTCCAGGGCCCTCTTCCCCTCATCATCGTCGAAGGCCAGCTGCCTAGCCTCCGAGGGCTGGACTTGTTCTCCGCGTTGGGGCTCAACATTTCCGGCATCCAATGAAGTCTACTGTATAACTCAGAATATAAGCACAAGTTGACGAACCAATTAACGCAGTGACAAGCAGACTGCTGGTGGGAGAATCTAGCTACCTGATTGGCTAAGCATCTGACAGCTTTAGTATAAAAGAGCTGTCAGCTGTCCTTTGCTTCGCTGTTTGCGCTGTTCAAGGTTTGCCTTACATATGAGCTGTTTGTCACTGTTAATAAAGTTTGTGTTAGCTTCAACCTGCCTTGCCTCTGTCCCTGTCTGCCTCATTCTCCCTACAAAACATATTCTATATACAAACAAAGGAAATTATATAATCAATTCACAATTTGAATCAAGGAGAATCAAAGAAAGAAAAAAAGGAAGGAAGGAAGGAAAAGGAAGGAAGGAAAGAAAGAAAGAGAGAAAAAGGAGGAAGGAAGGAAGGAAGGAAGGAAAGGCCCTGATTCTTCTCACTGTACTTTCTTTTAAAAATTAATGTGATGAGCTAGTGTATTTATATATTGTGTACATGTTTCAGAATGACTTCTCTACATGCCTCTTAAAGTAGCCAAACAAACCAAAGTTTCTGAAAACATGCATTCCAGCCTCATGCTATCAGGAAAGTTTTTAGTATTGTGTATGTGCCTTTTGATTGTGACTACTCATCAGATGATACCGTTATACCACTAACATTATTATAGCTGCCATCTCACACAGATCAGTGCAGTTTTATGACCACTTAGGAGCTCACCCATTAAATCATAGAATTTACGTTTTTCAATGGCCAGTTCTAGAATAGCTGCAACAAGAAGAGATTTATGTTTCTTAGCTTTTCAGACAGTTAAGCATACCCTACCTCTGGTAGCAGTAAGCATGGTTATCCTTGTAGTGCTTGATTTTAAATCATTGTCAGTCCAGCAATATGGCCCAAACAGATGTATAAATAAATATATGGAGCAAAATAGTGTTCCCATTTATCACTTGCAGGGAGTCAGTTTTGTGTGTCTTTGCTTCCTCTCACCCTTCTAATAAATAAAATACTATGACAAAGAAAGAGATTTACAAACAAATCATCACTATATTTGGCTAAATCTTCAATGGCAGTGAAAGAAAATAGCTCTGTTACTCAATAAGCTGCTTTATATAAATATACACAAATGCATACAAATGATTGCAGCTGTTGTTATCACAACTTTTGAAGTAAATGCAGATGGCATGAAATAATATTTGCAAGCAGCCAACAGAATTTAATGTTCTTTGAAAGGAAATAAAATGGAAAGTATTGCTTGTGCCAGAGATGTGAAAGGTATGCTTGTCTCTGCAGCCTGAGTTTGAAGAGATGAGTTGGGTTCCACATTTGCATATATTTATGCAGGCAGATTCCCCTTGTGCCCATTATTTATGTAAGGTATAAATAGCAATGGCAATCTACAAAATATTCAACAACGCGTCGCCTAAAATAGGAAGTTTGCATTATGCAAATGTCATATATGATGAATGAAATGCGCCAACCATCTTGAAGAGTCACAGATGTTAAGCATGCCAGAAACATGGAAAGAAGCAAAGATTGTGAGTTAATTGATGTTCACGTTACAACCCAGTTGTATAAATACAAGCAATCAGGCAGCAATGCACATTGCTAATGTTAACTTTCCTATTAATTTTAAAAGGCTATCCATCACCTCTGACTGGATTTGCTAAGAAGCAAGACAACAATAGAAGTCATTGTTACATGAGGATGATCAGAGCTAAATCTTCTCTAACCATTCACACCATCTTTATAAATTGGAAGATAAAACAATCCCACACATAACATTTGCAGTCAGTGTATTTTCAGTATCTAATATCCTGGATATTGCTTTCATCACTTGCATTTTATAAACAAAGAAGAGAAATGTAACTTCAGTAGAATATGGGGAGGGGGGGAAATCCATAAATTTCCATTATAGACTACTACTTCTTTCTTTTTGTTATCTTCAACTAAAGTGTTGTTTTGTTCTGAGATATAATGCAATACCATGATCTTCTCAGATAATGTGAATACAGTACTCATGCCTCATCCTTTCTCCAAAGTTGTACAGTTAGTCCTTGAATTACAACCTCAATTGAGCCCCACATTTCTGTTGTTTAGTGAGACATTTGTTATGTGAGTATTGCTCAATTTTACGACTTTTCATGCCACGGTTGTTATGTGAATCACTGCAGTTGATAAGTGACTAATCCAGTTGTTAAATGAACCTGGCTACCCCATTGACTTTGCTTGTCAGAAGGTTGCAAAAAGTGATCACATGGAGGCAACAAAGGTCATAAATATTAACCAGTTGCCAAGCATCTATATTTTGATCCCATGATTATGGGGATGCAAAGGTTGTAACTTTGAAAAATGGCCATAAGTCACTTTTTTCAGTGCCATAGTAACTTTGAACTGTCACAAAATGAACTGTTGCAAGTCAGGGACTACTTGTATAGCAAAATATTCTAAACCACATTTGTTTTAGAAAAGAGAGAGAAAGACAAAAGCTCAAAATATCGTCCTTCACAACAGACTACCACAATCTAGTTAAAAGTAATACTTGTAAAAATAATGAAAAAAAATTGGAATGTAGGGTATCAGGCTAGCCCATTTGGTGGGGGAACTTTTGCATCCTTTCCTGGTGATTTTCTCATCTTTGATCCTCACTTGTGACCACCTTTGATCCTCACTTGTGGCTCCTCATAACTGTTTGCATGAGACAATTTCCACAATGTCAATCTTGATATTTAGACATTGATACTAAAATTTCCCTCTTTCATCTATTTTTCTTCAGTTCATACTAGTGTTTCTCTTTCGTTAGATCCAACAGAGTAGGCATAGAAGTAGAAGTCCTCAGCAGAATTAGTCAGGTACCTTCAGACCTGTTAAAAATGCTCTGTCAGGAACTCTAAGTTTAAGTATGTGTGTGCTTTATTTGGATTAATTAAGTGGGAGTTCTATAGTAATGTAATAATAATATGTGAGTTTTCCACCACCTGAGGAAATTCAGAACGTTATTCATCCATCCATCCTTCCATCCATCCATCCATCCATCCATCCATCCATCCATCTATCCCAAAACATATTTTTCTTTATATCATATTCAGATTATTATAACTTCTTTAATTTTCTCAGAGACTTTGTACCTCAGTTTGACTCTAGGCAGAACTAAGATGGTCTCTAGTCCTTGAGGAGGTTTTTTTGGGAATTGTGAATGCTATCTAATTAATGCACAGTAAGTGTTGCAGAGAAGAAAACTGCTGAGTAGAGTTATTAGTTTCTTCCTCCCTCTTTCCCAGCTAATATAGAATGACTCCCCATTGTCTATTTCTGCAACTCTTCAGTCATTTATTTATGTTCTCTATTTTTTAATTGAGGGAGACCTTTGCTGTTTCTGGGAGCCTAGGTCCAACAGACATTGCTGACCCATCTCTAATATTCCACTTCTGTTTCTTGCTAGTTTATTTTCAAATCGTTTATCACTGCCCCCCTGCATGTGTAATATTCACATTTGGCTAAGAATTAATAATAGATATTAAAATATATAACCATCATAATTTCTTTGTCCAGAGTGTTTTTGCTTTGCACTTGTGTCTCCCTCACTCTTGGTGATTTGTGCTATAGCCTTTCCTTAATGCATCTGTGTAATAGTGGATTTATATTCCTTCTATACCAAAAATAAAGCCTAAACACATCATTCTCTCTTGCCTCCTGAGAGCAGATGATTTTTCCCCTCCCATATTACATAGATATTAAACACATTATTTTGGGGGAATGAAGTCTAATCAAATTACATTTCCATACTGAAACTTCATCTTTCCTTTGGGGCTTCCAGAAATTGTCTTGGGAAAGAGTTTGTGGGTGGGGGTTAAGAGAAGGGTGGAAAAGAGAGTTAACATAAAACAAAAAGGCATCATATTAGCCACCAATGGATAGCCCCCATTTCTCCTTTATTCGCAGTATTATGCCAGACATGATAAATTTGAGCATCAGCAGTGCAAATTTCAACATCTGTTCTGTCTGTATTCCACAGACGTGTTGACAGGTGTACTCTCTTATTCTGCATTGCTTTGGAGCTGACAGATGGACTGTCAGTAAGTAAAGGATGAAAATCCACAGCTCGACAATGAGGAAGGAGATTTCTTGAACTTTTTCATGCATTTTTGTTCATTTGGGTTTAATACTTCCCACTTCTACTGACTTCCTTCCCACATCAAAGATGAGATTCTATTCATTCTGGCCACTATGGATATCTCCTTTTGCTCTCTGGCCTGTTTTCCCCATCTCTCTTTTATTCCTCTTTCCTTGCAATACATAAGCTAAATGATGTTAAGCTGTCAAATGGGTTTCATCATTAAGAATGCAGTAAAAATTAACATAATGTTCATCAGAAATCAACCGCTAAGGCAAATGAGGTTAAAGGTAAATTAAGAAAGCCAGCTGAATTTCTCTTTGGGTTTTTACAATAATAAACTGAGGCAAGATGTACACGTTCTGCACTAAAATGCTTACTCTTTGGAACTGTAATTATCCAAACCTTCTCCTTAAAGGTCACAGGGCATTTTATTTGCAAACTTTATGTTAATGTGAATGTGCCTATTTACAAAAATATCAGCTTATTCCATTGTTCAAAAAATGCTTCAGGCTGTCCAGTGAAATGCTGTAATCCAGTCATGCCCAAAGGTACTGTCATTGTATAGATAACATAATACATCAATGTCAATTTGCAAAGAGCAGGGAATATCACAACTTCCATTACAAACTCACTATAGCAACCTATAAAATGTTTTTAACTTTAATGAATAACTTATTCCATTCTATTCCTAGTGTTAGCGATGTAACAATAAATATGCATACGGTTTTCATTGGAATAACATCATATCTCTAATAAGAGACATGTAACATGGGGTCAACTCCTTTCTTTGTCTGTCTTAAATAAATGCAAATCAATTGAATTTATATAGGAAAGTACAAGATGTTCCATCTGTGATAAATAGCCAAAACGCTTCACACTTCTGGCCCTTTGTTACTCATATGGTAGTATTATGGAAATTGCTTTACTTTGCACAATCTTTATTGCACCACCCTTGAATGTTTATTAAAAAAATATGTTCCAGGCTGTTCAGTAAGGCTTATTCTCTAATAAGCATTTTAGGACAACATATATTTTTAGGGGGGGGGGGGACATTCCATTGCATTCAGCTGAATATAATTTCCACTGCAGTGACCATTCAGTTGTAATTCTTATTAAGAAGATAATCAAGCCACCAAATATCCGTAGATAATGTTATTCAAAACATGATTTTCCTCATTTTTCTTGAATAGCAGATGTTGGGGGAAGCATTGGCACATATGTGTATGTAGCTGAAATCCCATTCAGAATTAGCACCCTAAAAAACAGTAACCTTGAGGAGATTTGATAGAATTTTGACCCTCAATATGACCATTTTCAAATGATCTATTGTTCAGAGTGATTAGACTCTTCAATCCATTGTTTCAGCCTAAACAAACTGAAATGAGCTTTTAGTAAAATGTAATAAAAAATATTAAAATCACACTGTACAGCAATTTGAATTTTTAACTTGGCTCAGACCAAAAATGAAAGTTTATTCTTTTTGTGCATGAACATGAAGTGATTCTTCCTATACCGCTTAGGCAACCTATGGTATTCATTTCCATTACAGAGAATGGAAAACTAATAATGTTTGAAGTATTATGTCTCTTGTAATAGATTGCTGAATTTCCAATAGTTCCAGGAGCCAATGTTTTCCCTTTACTTTCTTATTAAGAAACACTTCTATTCCATTAGGATTTCTATACATGTAAGCAGCTTTAAATCAAGACCGAATGAAGATCAAGCTAGCTTAGAAAAGTAACCCCCTATTAAATTGTCTTGAAATGGTGACCATTTATATTATAGACTTGCTGCTTAATTGTAGAGCCATTATTTAATGGATATTAATTTTCATTCTTTTATTTGTACAGATTAACAGTCCAGGCAATATAGAAATCTAAAGGCATGCAAATTCCATTTGTCTACTCTGATTAAAATAACATTTAAATCCCAATCTGTCTTTACATATTTACTCATGTCCCTCGATATATTTATAGCAAAAGTGAGCAGAACTGTTCTGCTGACCCTAAAGACAATGTCAGTCTGCCCTGCCAGATGTACCGCTGACCTTCACATTAGAAGGTCTGACAAGGATCACCTGGACATAATTGTGCATACAATGCACTTTGGCCCCTGCCACATTCTGGTGGCTTCTTTACAGACAGTTGTAATCTAATAAAGCTGGAAGGCATCAAAATAGGGAGAGCTGAACTGTGCAATTGGAAAACCAGGCACACAACTGAACCATTCAGTTCAGCACCCGAAGGTCAGGAATTCAGCCTGTGCTACATTGCAATATTGTGGGTAATATCAACAGAAAAGTCATACAAAAATAAGGACTAAAAGGTATTTGGATTTTAAAGATTGTCAAATGTTGGTGAAGATTGTCAGAGGTTGGGTTCAACAGTACTCATAGGTCCCAAATGTTTGCCAGCACATTCAATATAGGTAGTCCTTAACTTATGATCATAATTGAATCCAAAATTTCTGTTGCTACATAAGACATTTATTAAGTGAGCTTTGCCCCATTTTACAACTTTTCTTGGCACAGTTGATAAGTGAATCACTGCAGTTCTTAAATTAGAAGCATGGCTGTTAAGTCTATCTGGCTTCCCCATTAACTTTGCTTGTCAGAAACTTGCAAAAGGTGATCACATGACCTGGGGACACTGCAACAGTCATAAATATGAGTCAGTTGCCAAACATCTGTATTTTATTCAAATGACCATGGGATGCTGCTGTGGTAGTAAGTGTGAAAAACAATCATAAGTCATTTTTTTCAGTGCTGTTATAACTTTAAACAATCACTAAATATACTGTTGTAAGTCAAGGACCAACTGTAATATTATGACTTTACAAGTAAGACTTCCTCCCTCCCTCCCTTCCTTCTTAGTTCTATATTTATCTTGTACTTTACAATCGCTTGGACCCTCGAAGAAAATTTGCTTTCTACTATATCTGTATCAAGATTTCTTGAAAATTTGGTATCTATGACTTTTATGTGTTTTAGCTCCCAATGTTAGATAAAGATACCTGCCCAGCCACAGCATTTCTTGATCTTATTCTATGCAGTAATATTTGGTTGCAGATGAGCATGGGAATTCTTCCAAAACTGATAGATGAGATGAAACAGTAGTACTCATTTTCACTTCTGTAACTTGGGCAATTCCTGTTTCTCAATTAAAAATGGTTTTCAAGAAAATGTATTGCATTGGAGAAGTGAAGTTACTGAGAAATATGCATTTTGTCAAATTCATGTGTAAAATGTGTATGATACACATACAAATACATGTGCCCATTTTGTAATGAAAAGGGATAATGTAGAAGGGAGGGGAGAAGAGAAAACAGGAAAAAGTGAAATATTGATAGAGCAAAACCCTAAAATTAAAATTCATCAAAATATAAAATGACAGGGAAGGCTCTAATGCAGCAAAAGATAGGAGGAAGGAGAAGAGAGTGATCAGAAGTAAGGCAGATAGGCCTAATTACATTGGAAGACCTGAT
Source organism: Natrix helvetica (assembly GCF_964273705.1). NCBI lineage: Eukaryota > Metazoa > Chordata > Lepidosauria > Squamata > Natricidae > Natrix > Natrix helvetica. The sequence continues at coordinate 132,964,224 of NC_138549.1, forward strand.
GAATCAGATTAGAAACAGAATGTCATGGAGATGAAATTAGCTATGTTAGCACTAAGTCGATACTAATTTGATGGAATGTAATCAATCTATTCATTTCTACCTGAGAATATGAACTAAATTTAAAGGAGAGTAAAATTGGTTTTAAAACAATTGGTTTTAAGGACTAGAAAGCATACATTTGTTTGATTTTATATTCCTTTATTAAATGTACAAATGCAATCACACAAGCAAATAATCAGGACTGCGTGAATGTATTCTTGATTTAATGATATACAATATCTGAAACACAACTTACAGCATAACTGGCTAAGTGTAATGGTTCAACAGATAAACGTATTCATTCTAAAAAATAATGTGGCAGATGAGTTCCTGTAAAGAGGTACCTGTTTTATATTTTATTTAGTTTTATATGAATTGAGTTGGAAACAATCATTGCATGTTTTCCTACTTTAACATGTTTAATTAAAAGGAGCACAATGATTGTATTAGCTTTCATATTCAATCTGATATTAAGCCTGAAAGAAAAACAAAGTGGGCTATGTGATTTAGATAAACATCTAACTGTGATTGTCATGGTTATATAGTAAGATGGCTGCAGGTGGTAGTGGGGAACTTCATTATATCTGACTCCCCCTAATTTTTCCATGGGTTTTAGGCGAAGACAATAAGTTAGAAAAAATATTTATATGATTTGATAGAGGTGGGAAGTTATATCCCTCTTTCTTTTTCTTTCTTTATTTCTCTATCATCTATCTATCTTCCTTTTTTATCATATATGAGTCTGTATATCGTGTGTGTGTGTGTGTGTGTGTGTGTGTGTATGTGTGTGTGTAGGTACACACCCACACTCTTTACTATGTTCTTATTTTTCTCTTTCTTTTCTCTTTCTTTTTCTATCTTTTCCCCTTTTCCTTCTTTTCTGCTTCTAATCTTTCTTTTTATTCTTTGATTTTTTTCCAATTTGTAATAATTTTTACTGTTATAATCTTAAAACAATTATTATATAAAAACCTGGGGAAGTTAACAATAGGAGCACTTTGCATTCCAAATCTTCCTTCTCTCATTCTCACTCTCTCACCCAAATATACAACTATCACGCAAATAGGCTGATTTCCATTTGGGTGTGATTTGGGCCCTTTTTTTTTTTTTTTTTTTAAATTAATCTGGAAATTACTTGGGTTGGAAAATACTGGCAGAGTGAGATGACTGCAATGAGTGAATTCAGTCAATGTATTATTTTGTTCCCTACTTTCTTTCTGGAAAGGCACAATAATGGAATATTTTTAATCTAGTTTATAGACAATTTAATTGCTTTTTGGCTCACTATAAATATGTGTTGTCAATCATTAGAATTGACCTTGGCTTTGCTATATTTTATGTTCTCGCCAGTGAAAAACATCTTCAGAATTAAAGCACTTGGCCCCCTGACTTTAAGATGTAGTCATTTTTTTCTTGAAACACCACATTTTGCTTTAATACTTCATAATGCTTCAATGAAACCACTGTTTGAAGAATATTCAGAATAGGTAGGACATTCCATTTATATTTTCCCTTACCATATTTTTTATAGTTCCTCTTGGATATTTTTATTTGTAACTGGATTTATTTTACAAACAAAAATAAAACCAATCTATTTTAATTATTATAATGGAAAAAGCAAAACTTCAGCACTGTTTCTTTGTTTTATGGAAAGCTAACGTGATTCAGATTAGTTGTTCTTTTTTACAGTAATAGCCAGTTGGAGCAATTTACAAGAATGCTATACTTTTGGTTAAACTTAGCTTACATTATCTGGACTAAAAGCCCTTTGAAATGGGAAAAAATCATAGTTTACTATTCTGTTCTAAAAAAGTTGCAGCAACATTTGTCAGGGTTTATTTCTAATAAGAAATATATATTATTTATGCATTTATGAAAATTACTAGTACAATAAAATCAAAGATAGATTGTTTTCTTAGTTGTCCATGTACCATATCCAATGTTACTTATTTCTGAGAAATTAGGAAATAACAAATATCTTTGTAACATGAGCTTTAATGTTAAATTATAAGTTGGTGGTCTGTAACCTAGAGACATTTGGACGGAGTGGGGGAGGGCTGGGGGGGGGAAAGGTTTGTAGATTCATCCAAACCTCTACATAGTTTGATGTCCCATCAACATTATTGTCACCTCCAAATTCTTCCTCTTATAAAAACTCACCATGTTTACCAGATTTCTAGGTAGCAGAATGGAAGGAAAATAGTTTCCTACTTGGACTTTGTCTGCAAGCAGAAATAATCCTTCCTAGACCCCAGTCCTAAGAATCTACTTTTCTTGGAGCCAGCCATGACAAGAATAAAGACACACAAGAAGGATCAACTCCACATACTGTATATCCAACAGTTTGATGGAGTGAAATTGTAATTTACAGGGGATTAACTATTCATTTTCTTTATGCCAGTCATTCCATAGATATGTGGTTGTTACTGTGCATTTCGGAGTGCTTTTAGAAATAAGAATGACTGGTCTGTATGTGTCTGTGTAGCCTTTGGCTACTCGTGCCTATGAAATTGGGGGTTGAAATGGGTTGGCAAAGAGATAACAAGGTTGGACAAGGAGATGCCAAGCAGTTTCCCCTCAATTTAGTCCTTGCTCCTGATCAGATTGCTAATGATTCCCAGCATAGTATCTCCACCCATCTTCTGTGTTAAGGCCAATATAAAATTCAGGAAAATTCAGAAAAACTCTCAAGAATGAAATGTGCTGTATTTTTAATTAATTAGTTACAAGTTAGCCTAGACATAATGTATTGTTGTTGTGATGATGATGATGATGATGATGATGATGATGATGATGATGATGATGATGATATAAAAACAAGTATCCTCCCAGTTGAATTGATTCTTGGGACTGCCATATATTTTTTCCAAAAAGATGGAAGCCATTTGCTATTGCCTTCATCCAAAGTACTTTAAATTTTTTACCAGCCTCTAACATTTAAATGTTTAATGTCAATCAAGATCAGTTAGATACTGTTCCTTTTTTCTACAGATAAATAAATGGATGTTGCTGTCAATATTTATCACATTTCCTGTATTTTAAAGAGTAATGTGGAAAAACAACTTATTTACCTGTCTCTGGATCAAAAAGCAAGAGGAAATCCTTATAAAAGTGTTAGCATTCCTTGCTTCTGATAATTGTACATTTATCATCCATGTACATCAAAAATAGAAAAATGTTACTTCTGTGCTTGTGTACCTTACCAAGGAATTGGAAGAAACCTGAATTTGACATGTTAACCATGTTTTGCAAATCTCCAAACATTTATATTCTCTTGTCCTATCTAATGCTGCTTTCCTGTGAGTTCCCATTCCACTTTCCATGTCCTTCATGGCTTAGTCTGTCCTCTTCCACCTATATTTCTGGACCATTCCAGTTTCTATTTTGCCTTTTGCATATATATTATAAAGTGATGCATTTTCCAAATCTTGCCCATATGCTCAGCCATTTACTGTGGTCTTTCCTTACTTTATTCCAACACTACTCAATCTTTCCCTCCTGCCTTCAGATGCTGCTTTTCTCTAGCCCCAGTTTACTCCTTCCTTTGTCTTCTAAAAGGCAGTATATTTTCCATCCATTATCAAAAGGGATGGTGAGAGAAACAGGAAAGGAACCCTGAAGCAAGTTTCCTTTTCTTTTCTTTAGATGAAGGAGCTGTGACATTGTGATTCTGTTTCTTAGCCTTCTCTAGTCACAGAAAAGAAAGCAGAAGGTGCATTTCCCTTCCTTTTTAGAACAGATGGAAAAAGCAATTTATTTTTTTTAAAAACCCCACCTTTCATCAACAAAAGAGGCTCTGAAATAGAGTCTGTGTCATATTGCCCCCTTTTAGATTCAGAAATAGTGAGAATCCAACCCTACTACTAATCTTTTAATATAAATTGTCTTGCATAAGAAATATTCACTTTAAAAAAACTCCTTATTATATCTGGTTTTAGAAATAATTTTAAGGAAAAAAATATTGGCTGTTAATTTTATGAATAATTTACAAATATTTTAACTTACCTCGGTATCAATTTATTTTAAATTTCCCAATTAATAAAACATAAATGCCTGTACTGTTTCCCTGATACCCTCCTTCCCCACAAATATCCTTATATTTCTGCCTGGAAATTTCTCTTGAATCTGTTAAGGCATAATCAGCAGTTCACATTTTATGATTTTTGAAAATGTACTGCTACACCTAGAATTTTGGATCTGTTAGAAGCTCAACGTAAAGTAATCTATGATTTATTTTTCAATGGAAGAATATCATCATCATCATCATCACCACCACCACCACCACCACCACCTGCAGAAGGCAAAAAAAAAAGTCTGCTAGCAATGCTAAAACATATGACACCGGACAGGCCTCTATTTGAGAACTGTGCAGTAGAGTTTAAAGATAAGGAAGGGGGAGAAAAGAGGGCATGACAGCCTGAGCAGATTCACAGGTCAACCGGTCTTAATCTCCTCCATTATAGTGGGAGGCATTTTCTTTCTCTCTAAATGATAATCATTATTTCTCAATGTGCCTCTATCCATACAGATTAATTTATACTCATTGGATGCAAATCTGTGTCCTTTAGTCCTTTTTGCATGCAATGCATGTCCTTGTTTTTGGCAATGCATAAATGGCCATGGTAATCTCAACTGGCACTCTTGCAAGCTGTCTCGGGAGAGCCTTTGCCCTTATAGTTGGCTTACAAATGTTTGAAATAAATCAATTAAATTAGTTTCTGAAAGGGGGAAGGAAATTATATTGTGCTTCATGCTGCTACTAATCCTTCTGTTCTTCTAATGCTTTTAAGAACAGTTTTCTATTTTATGCAAGTCAGTGATTATTGAATTTCTATTTCTTTGGCTCTGCATATAATTTTTATTGTGTTATTTTATAATATGCTCGTGTGAGTGGTGAATATACAAACATAAACATTCACACACACACATTCACACACAGTTTTTAACTTAGGGACATAAGCCTACAAACAAATAAAAACATATGCATTTAAACGAATAAAATTATTTTCTGAAGAAAACCTCAGGCAATATCACTTGGCATAAAACTAATGGTCTCTGGTTCAAAATCCATGGCTGATAGTTAAGCATTGGATTATACCCTTAAAGTGAAAGGATGGCTGCAATAGCTAAATATGTCTATGCTATATATCACAGAGACCACTATACTTTCTCAGTCAGAAGAGAAAGGGTAACCTTCTGAATATTTATCCCTACTGCAATGTTCTTTGGAAAGCTCCAGAGCAATATTAATCCATGCTGACCCTGCTCAGCTTGTGGGATCTGTCAAAATCATAACACTACAGGACACCTCTGAAGCCTGAAAAATGGGCATTTTGTCAATATGTCAGCAATGCACACATGTCAATAAAAAGGCCAGTCTTTCCCATTGGGAAATCTGAATTCATCGATGTGGCTCGTTTTGTTGCTTTTATTTCTATGGGATAAGCTATTGCACAGTAATAAAGAATTGGGTTTTTAAACAATATAAAAGCTCCTAAAAGGGATTAGGATTACTTATTCTGAAAGCTGCACAAATGTAAGCAAAGAGCCTTTTCACATTACTCTATAACCTATTGCTTAAAAGGGGAAAACAAATATCAGACTGGAAATGTATAATTTAAACCATACAAAGAAGTTCTGATCTTTTGAAACCCAGAAGTTGGTTGCTGTTGTTCTGAAAGGAGATTCTTAAAATAGTTTATTAAATCTTGAAAACAATGAATGACTAATACACTTTCTTCATATATTTGTGAGTACTGACATACCCTCTAATTACCCCTGCCTTACATAAAACGCTCAAACTCTTTCTCATACCTCCCATTAGTCCTTCTAAAAAGCTTTTCCCATGATCACACTGAATGTTGTATATGCTTTTTCATTTTGTTGCTTGAAGTAACATATTGAATATTTCACTGAGCACATACAATATATCCATAATTAATCTTTCCCCTAACAGCAGAGAATGCATGCCAGGGCAACCTCAATGACCTGATTATAAGGGTTATTAAAATTGATTGGTGGACACAGAAATAACTTCAGAAAACGAGCTGGCAAACACCACGTGGCCAAAAGGTGTTCGTTGGCAATGGCGGTGGCAGCAGCTTTTACACACGTCCGAAAGCTGGTGGGCGGTGGTGGCGGCAGGCTAGCTTTTACCTTCAGGCCTTCCCTCATGAAAGCCACGAGCTGGCATACGCCACGCAGCCGAAAGCCCCCCGCCCCCCTTCTCCAGTCTTGCCTTGCTGGCTAAGCCTGCCAGGCGGCATGCCTAGCTAACCGACAACCCTAGTCCAGTCAGGTAAATTTACCTGTCCTGCTGCCTCATTGTCTGCCTGCTCCCTGTTGCATCCATCGCATCTAGAGAGCTGCTGATTCTGCCTCCTGGTAAGTGACCCGGTTTTTTTTTTCTTTTATTATTTTAATGTTTTTTTTTAAGATAATATTTTATTTATTGTGCATAGAATTTTTTTAAAAATTGTTCTTCTTAAAAGTATTGAGTATAGAATATTTTAAAGTGGTTTACTTCAATTTATTGTGTGCGGATTCTTTTTTAAAATTGTCTTAGACTATTTAAAAAAAGATTCTATCCAAAATAAATTAAAATAAACCATTTTAAAAAATTCTATACTCAATACTTTAAAATGTATTGTGTATAGAATTTTTTAAAATCGTTTTACTTAAAAGTATTGAGTGTAGAATATTTTAAAATGGTTTACTTCAATTTATAGTGTGTAGAATACCTTGAAATGGTTACAGTATAAATTATTGCTGGTAGAGTACTTTGAAATGGTTACAGTATAAATTATTTCTTGTAGAATACCTTGAAATGGTTACAGTATAAATTATTGTGTGTGGAATACTTAACAACGGTTTTAAAGGATTTTTTTATTTATAGAATATCTTTTTTAAAATTATTTTTAGGGAATTTTTATTTTTTAATTGTTTATAAAATATATTTACTACAAGAAATGTTATTCCCTTTTGCAAATGTTTTCTTTGTGATGCAATATGTTGCTTTTAAGTGTTCAGACCAGGCTTATGTGTCTCAAGTGACTGCTTTTCTATGGGCAGGCCAGGTTGGTGCAAGGCAGCTTTGCCAGATTTAGTGTGTTTCACCCTGGTTGTTTAGGTAATTCTGAGGTGGTTGCTGGTTCTGTGAGCTTCCTGGCAGTGTCCTTTATAATTTCCCACAACGCCTTGATGGTTTTTATTACAGTGGCTTTGTCTTTCCTGTCCTTAGGGTTAGGGAAAAAAAACTGGTTTCATTTGCAGTCTTTTTTTTTGGGGGGGGGGGGTTCTTATTTTTTTGGTGTTTTCCTGGCACTATCATAGTTTGTTTGGGTGTGGGTGTGTAATGTCCCGCAGTTATATACACATTAATAATGATCAAGAACTAATAATATTTCCTTATACATTTTAGTGACCTTTCCTTACATAATTGGTGTTTTCTTTCATACTTTTGGATTTCTAATTTCTGTTTCTGTTAGTTAGCAATTGCTAAAACAAATCCCAGGTGAAACAGTATTCAAAGCCTTCTTGATTTTAATTGTCAATTTATTTATTCCTGCACATTGTAATATTTATTCATTTTCATATCTCTGTTTTTCCACTGTTGTGCAAACACAATTCCAGCAGCTGCTAACATGTGTAAAATTAAATATATATTGTACTCCCTTTCAAACAGCCAACAAAAAAATTCTGGTTTTAATTCCATATCTTGCTTTACCACTGCTTCTAACCACTAACTTCTGAATAGCTACTTGGACCAACCTAAGTACTGAACCTAATTCATATATTCCTGTTTTTTGGAACTGAGAACTAAATTTCAGAAAAAGGAAATCTGTATTGCTCTGGCAATCTACCTATGACATTCATTCTTGAACTAACTTCTTGGATGAAAGACTATATCTTTCCTGTTTGTTTATATATTTCCTGTTTCTCATCCTTCCTGAAAAGACTGTACATTGTTGGTTGAAAGCAGATGTCCCTTCTGTTACCTGTCTTCAGCTTACAACCACAATTGAGTCCAATATTGTTTTATTTTTTTTGCAGTTAGAAGTATTTATTTTTGTACTTATTTTAATCTTATTGTAGTTCATCCATTGGAGCAAATAATTCAGTTACATCGTCTTGGCCACTCCCACCCAGTCACATGACTGCCAAGCCACTCCCACCTGGTCACATAGCTGGCAAGCAACTCTCACCCAGTCACATGACTGGCAAGCCACTCCCACCCAGTCACATAGCCATCAACCCTCTCCCACAAAGCAGGCCACACCCATAGAGTAGGTTCCAAAAAATTTTGAAACCCACCACTGCACAGCTTCTGTATCAATGTCATTCTCAAAGACAATTTCATGGATTTTTGTGCTGGAGAGCATGTCACAGATTTGAGTAAAGAGTGTTCTGGGATTAGTGTCATTGACCACCATGGTGACTGGATGGGCCTCTAGAGGCATGTCCAGGAAGATCTGGTATGTTAGTTGGCTCCAGATATGGAGAGAGTACAAAGAGCTGCTGAAAATCACAGCCACGTTTACCACATGTTCCCTGAGGTTTGGCACCAAAGTATCCATTAGGGCAGCTGAACAACCCAACACTATAGACAGCACTAGGGTGTTTGCCAATGTTCTGTCCATGGCCATTAAGGATCCCCTAACAGTTAGAACAAAGATAAATTATGGAAAGCATCCAAGGGAGGAATGAGTGGAAAGTACAGGAGATGCATTTTATCAGTATTTTATCAAAGTAAGGAGCTGAAACATATTCAATTACCTCTTATGTTCTAAAGACTGATCACAAACTTGCTTGCTTTGCTTCCTTCTGTTGACTCCTATGTTTCTCCCAAATATCTTGATATGATGGATTCTTCTTAGATGACCATAAAAATGCCTATGCATGGCAATTCGCTTAGTATAAATATTTAGCACCAAATGCATCAGCAAAATGTGAACCAACTACTCATTAAATATTTTACTCTAAAGACCAGACCAGATACCTGCAGGTGAACAGAAATATGTGGAGATTTTTCAGGAAGATAAATAGCTGTCCTGCTTCCAATTGCCAGTCATCTTGATCTGTTCCCAGGCAGAAATTTATCATTGCTCCATAAGATGTTTGCCCTTCTGGGCATGCATGGACTGGCTACAGAACAAATGATCAAGTAACTTTTCCGTTTTTACCATAATAAAAAGATGAAACTACTACAGGCACCTTATCAAGGAACTCTCAAAACCTAAGGCAATATGTCTTTAAAACATGACTGATCTATTAAAAGCAATTTCTCAATTCTGGAATTTGCATATTTTGAGAGGATGCATACTGTAGATTCTTTTCCTGGCAAGGCAGAGTAATGTTATCTTTCAAAGCTTCAAGTAAATTTGGGTACACGCAGATAGATGAGCAGTTGACCACAACATGCTGACTATATAAGAATCCTGTAACAACATGTATACAACTTGAAAGTGAAGGGAAAATGTGTTCTGGAGATTTGTGTCAGCATGGATTAAGAGCCTAAAATAGGGCTGCATATTAACTTAGAATTTTGTCTACACACCAATAGTACTTTATTACTGACCTGCACGTGTTTGTATATAACTCCTACAGTGCAAAAAGTGCATACAAGTTTTTGGAGACAGTGAACAGCAAACAGCAAATTAATTTCTTGGCAAAAGATAATTGTGATTGGAAAATGCTTTGCATTTTGTTTGTTATCATCATCATTCTATTCTAAATCTATAATCTTTGCCATATTGTGTTACCATGAACATTCATTTTAACAGACTAACTGGGAGAATGAGTCCATTCTTTGAAAAACTCAAATCACATGTCAACAAAACTTTGCAGGAATGGCTCTGATTAATTACAAGTAATTGTTGAGAAACATGAAAAGTAATGGAAGACAAATTGGCCTAAACAATTAAGAGACGGAAAATCCATTGGCAGCTTATCTTATACATGTCAACTCAGCCAGCTGCCAAAAAGAAACCTGGGGAAAATTATCCAGAAAAACTCTATCTTAATGAATTTACTATAAATGCGTCAACAAAAGAAGTTCCTCTTGAAGAAATTAAGTCTAGCACTGTAGGTTTAATACTGTATTGAAACCCCAATGGCCAGTAATGTAAAACCCACCAAATCTTTCCAACTCATTTCAGCCATGAGCCAGGGGGTAAATGGTTTTTGCCTATTTGCATAATATCCTATCCTTCTTATTTAAATTTAATTACCACATACCCTGGAATGCATACATTCCTGTAGTAATGTTTCACCCTAAATTTCAAATGTTAATTAAGTTAACGTGGATAGGATAAGGAAGGAAACTTTTTAGAGGAGGAAAAAAAAAACTACCAGGCCCAAGCAATGACCTTAATGAAAGCCTGAAGGTAATGTTGTTGTGGAGTTAAAGGATAATAAATAGTCATTGCTTGGTTACCCAGTGAGTAACAATTAATAATATTTGAGCTCCTGCTGGCTCCTATCCCCAGGAGATTAATGTTATTTCCACCTCCTGCCATGCACTTTGCAATATTAACATAAAGTTTCTATTGAATAGCAGTTTGATCCATTTCTGTTTATTTTATTCCTATGTTCTGACAAAAAGGAGTCAGAAAATTTACATAATTAATAAGACTTGCATTTAATGCCTCTTTTGAAATCCCTGAACTATTCAGGTGAACTAATTACATCAATAAATGTCCCAGGCAGGTAAAACACTTAGCAAACTTTCTGAGCCAACATTATTCACCTTGTAGGTTGGTATTTTTCAACTCTAGTCATTAATGGGGAAAATCCTTGTACCCTTGAGACCAGACTCACCTTAGGTCAGATGGAATACAGGGAGGGAATATGTCCCAGGCCTTCAATTTAGTGGTAGAACAATGCTATGATTGTTCCTGAGAAAGAGAGGTTGACTTTCCAATATAGTGACAAAGAGCAAATTATGTTAGATTTTTGCTTATAATGCCATTCGTTATTATACCATTTCTACCATTGAAATTATGCACAATTCACAATTATAAGGATAGCCCTCATCCAAACAATCTTATGAACATTGTGTTTATATGTTTGTGTTTCTATCTATTTCTGATCATCTATGTATTTGGGAGTCAAGAAACCAAACATTACACTCTACCCACCTAAAAAAAAAACCTAACAATCAATACATTGGAGAACTTGTGATCTCATCCTTCAATCTGACCAGTGAAAATATGCTTGGTTTAATTTTTTTTCTTCTATTATTAGTCTCATTTGAAGTGAATATTATTTATTTAAATTATTATTTTATTAGGTACAGTGATTAAATTGAAAAGGGTTGCAATCAGTGAAATATACAGAAATAAAAGCATAGTAATAACAATGAAATATTAAACTACGAAAGACAGATGAAAAAGAGAATAGGCAAAGGAAGATATCATATAATGATTTTTTTAAAAATCTTGACCAAAAGTTCTATAAAATGTATTGGTCATTGATTTACTAATTATTCAAATAAAAATCGAGAAAGTCATATAATATTTTTGCAGTCAAAAGTTCAAAAAAGACATCTATTTTCCAAATAACAATGAATCTGTGGGGGGAGGGGAGAGAAGAGGCAAATCTAATTGAATACTGCAAAAGACTAAATTACAGAAGGAGTCAACCATTCAACCCTGGATACAACTCTGTATACGTGAACATTTCTTTTTTGCTAATTGTTTAATTTTTCTTTTTGAAAGTCCCATCTTACTATCTGGGAGAATCATTTCTGCTTTCTTTTCTGTGGCAGAGAACTTAGATTATGTTAAAGACATGTCTTAGGAAATATTCTAAAATATATTTTCCTGCACTTTTTTATTCCATATTGTGAAAATTCTGCAAACCTCAAACTGTACAGATGTCCTAACCTAGGTAAGAAATGAACATTGTTGTGGCATATTCTATTTCTATGAATTGTTGAAGAATGCTGTTTTTGCCTCTTTTATCCTGACAAAAAGGGCATAGAGATTGTGGGTGGAAGTGAAAACAGCCACATCAAAATCTGAGTCATGATAACACTTTCATATACAGTTCATTGCAAGAAGTGAAGAACAGACCTTCGGAAAACATTTCTGGTTGCATATAATATGAAGTAGAATGAGAGATTTAACATATGAAAATGTGCATGATTGTGACAGATACTATATAAACAGTAGCATAAAAGTAACAACATTTATAGCCTGCTAATTCACGTCTGCTGTCTTGCATTGCAGAGCAAGATTTTAACAAGGGAAGGTGTTTCAAGAAAACAGTGTTTGCCATTATATTTTCACTGATGCTTCCATTGATGAATGTAAATAATTTTAAATTTAGGGAGTTAAATAGCTATAAAGCCTGTTCTTTAAAGTATTATTTTCTTATTCAGAAAGTTAAAACACAAATTTTTAAAAAATACAAAAAAAAAAAAAAAGATAAAACATGAAAAAAATGTGAATTTAAAAGGACAAAACCCCAAAACACATATACATATATGGGAAAGTATTCTTAATATACTTTAACATGGCCTAACCAACCTAACTTTTTATGTTTTGAGGTTTTTTGCGGTTGTGGGGTGGAGCTCATTCACCTAGATTTCTATTCAAAGTCTTGTCCTTAAAAATTGTTTAAAAGAATCTTACTTACACAATTGGACTGCCTTGTCTGTATTTAGTTAAACATTTAGTTAAACATCCAACATGATATCCCAATGCAATATTTCTATATATGTTCTCTGAATTTGATCAAATTTCAAAACTTAGAAGAGCCCAAGATCCAATGTTATACAATGACAGATGCATGGATGGATGGATGGATGGATGGATGGATGGATGGATGGATGGATGGAAGAAATAAATGACCAAAGCAGAAACTGAATATGATCATTACCATTTATATCCCTGTATCAACTGTAACTATTATAGTGCTCTTATTCATTTGTTAATATTTGCTTTCTTTCTTTCCTGGGATTTTTTTAATTGGCAAGAGACGCTTGTACAGCAGGAGGATGTATTCCCTCAGATAAAGTAAACTTGTAATTTCTAATATCTGAACAATACTGTTTGCCGAGTCAGAAGAAATTTGTTTAATAAGGGCTAATCATATTCTACATTAATGAGAGAAAAAGATGATGCTAATCAACATCTAGGCAACTCTCTAGGTTGCAGGCCTATTAAACTTCATAAAAATATAATGACTAAAAGAGCAAAACTGTTTATAAGGAGTCTCCAGTGGCAAAGGCAGGGTATTGAGCACTACTCAAATCTCATTACACTGAATTAGCCTCACTTTTAAACCTCAAACAGAAACTTAGTGAGATGCTTTTTCCTACCAGGCCTTGCATCTTTCTGCTTGAAAGTCTCCTCAGAGCATTTCTTTGCTCCCCTGCTTTTTAGACTACCTTCTTACTTCATTTTCATCTTGACTGGTTCAATGTTAATAAAATTAGTTTTCTTTAAAAGCGTCTAGGAAATATTAATGCATTTTAAGCAGTGGTGGGTTTCAAAAAAATTTATAACACCTTCTATAGGTGTGGCCTGCTTTGTGGGAGTGGCTTGCCAGTCATGTGACCGGGTGGGAATGGCTTGCCAGCCATGTGACTGAGTGGGAGTGGCTTGGCAGTCATGTGACTGTGAGGTGTGGCTAACTTGTAAAAAGTGGTGATACTCACTTAACAACGCTCTTGCTTAGCAACCAAAATGTTGGGTCAGAAACTCTGGCATTTGAAGCATGCAAGTCTTAAAGCTGTCAAGTTACAAAACCCTTGCACCCCTAACCCTTTATAAAAAAATCCCAGGGATGTTCAAACTTGACAGTTTTAAGACTTGTGGACTTCAACTCCCAGAATTCCTCCTCTCGCTCTTCATCTTGATGATGTGCAGATGGGCGGGGGGGAGAGAGCTGGAACCAGTTCTAAACAGCACTGTAGATTTGTGGAACCTCTTCTATAGAAGAGGTTAGAACTGGCAGGAACCCACCCCTGGGTTTAAGGTCTTCATAAGTTTAGGACAAGTTGCCTGTGTACAGTTAGCAGAAACTATTTTTGTAATAAACCATGGCCAGTATAAAAGTGTGTTGTTGTAGTTTTTAGATAGTGCTATATAGAATGTATAAAAAAATATCCTACAGCATGGTTGGTTGGTTGCAGTGCAAAACAATTTGTGAAACTTTGATTTCCATGTAAATTTTAATGGTAGCATAATGGGGAATTTGCAATAAAGATGGTTGAATGTATTCCTAGAAAAGATAAATAAAATTCTGTTATGGTGGGATAGATGTCTCTGTGAGCAGCTCAGCAGACAGATACAGCACAGGGGAATAATTTTCACAGTGGGAGAATCTCTATAGAGAATTGTGAGCCAGAAGTTTGTTCTTTCTGGGAGAAAAATTATTTGGAGGAAAGGGGATTATCCATTTTCACCCTGGAAAAGCTGATCTTTATGAAACATTTAATTTCTTATGGTTGATTATGACTTGAGTAGCTTGGGAATCAAAGATTTACAAGGTGCCCAAAGTTACTGTGCAGATTTTTTAATGGACATTTGATTTGCAAGCCTCCCCTTCTTAATCGCTTTATGATTTAATTGCTTTAGAACCTAAGAGAGATATCCCAAACAGAAGTGAAGATTAAAGAATCTTATGAAATGTCTTCTTTTGAAAAATAAGAAGAGAAATACAATCTATCTTAAAGGATTTTAATTTAAAACAATGAACTTGTAAGATTATGATATTAAAAAAAAACTTCAAGTCGGAAAGGAAGACTGTGATTTTGAAAAATAAGATTTTTTTCTTTGATAAAACTATCTTCACAACAATAATTAAATATTATTAATTAATTAATTATAATTACAATTGGATTAACAGGGTGGATCTCGATGACTGTTTATGGATAAGGACAGTAATAACGGGTGGATATTTTTTTTGAAGTGAAATATGAGCTAAACTGATTAATTGTGATTATGGATTGCTAATTGAGACTCAAAAACCAAGATGGAAAAAAAGCAAAGCAAAACAAATTTTATCTTTTATTTTCTGCATTGTAAGTGACATACTTTCAACTTCTCACCATGGGAACAAGAAATGACAAACTGGTGGAAGGACTCATGGATTAATTAGAACAACTTACTGCTAAGGGTTAGAATAATCAGAATTATTGCGGGAATGTTTGAAGATCTTAGTAAAAATTCAAAATCTTTCAGTATTATAGATGGCTGCAATATTTGAAAGGAAATGGAAGAACGATTTGCAGGAATGAAAACATCTGAAAAAGTTAAGAAAACTGAAGAATCTGCAGGGCAGCTGGTTGCAAATTTGAAACAAATTGCTGACAAAGAGGAACTTAAAGTTATCAACAGAAAGATGAAGAATGACTTGGACAATTTGGCTTTATTGAAATTTAGGGTAAAAGATTATAAATTAATGTATTATTGGTATAGGACCAATAATGCAGAAAAAATATCTATAATGTAAAAAGGAACTTCAAATATGTTGGAAATGTGAACTACATGAAGCCGTGTTTTATCATGATTGATCATCATCTTTTAAAGTCCTTTGTGCGGTGGAGTGTGGGCAACTGAATGGAACTGAGGTTTTACTGGTGGGATGCCTTTCCTCTCACCAATGCGGAGTTATATTCAGCAGATAGTCTCATCATGCACAGAGAGAGAAATATCTGCCTCTGTCTAGGATCAAACTCACAACCTTCTGATTGTGAGGCGAGAGCTCCACCTCTAGGCCACTGCACCACTCTTGTTTTATCATTATTTATGCTCATGTAAAAAAATCCTAAACAATAATTGGATTCAAATGCATACTTTGACATAGATGATTTAAAATATATTCAACAGAAACCAGAACTTTTTCTCTTTGGATTAATGGTTAAACAGTTAGAAAAAAAATAGTTCAGTTTATTATTACAGAAGCAATATGACTGTAGGCACGGAAATTGAAAGATTTGACACAACCCATGATGAAGAAATGGTTGGTGAAGTTCACAGTTTTTCTGAAATTTATAAATCAAATTCTTTGATTAGACAAACAACATTATCTCTTGGTGTCTGTAAGCCTCTTAGCTCTTTTTGTGTAGAAATGAAAAATCGAATGTGTGATTTATAGTTTTGATTATTAGATGGGATAGATTATAGAAAGAACAGCAATATGATGTTAACTTTAGAAAAAGAGGTCAAAATATATTTGTACCAATAACTGCTGTGAAGAATATCAGAAGACACTTGTTTATGCTTTTTTTTACTATTTTCTTTAACTTTTTCCTTTTCTTATTTATTTATTTTGCTTCCTCTTTGTTTTCCCTTCTTCCTTTCTTATCATCCATTAGTTTGTGTTAGTTATTACCTTCTTGTTTAAAAGTTTTAATAAAAATTATACTAAAAATGTTAGGTCATATTTTTTTTGCTTGTTTGTTTAACCATGGGGATATTTTTCAACCAAGTAGTTGATGATATTTATGATTCCCATGTAGCATCTAGAAACAGAATAATATTGCACATTAGAACAGGGTTATATGAATCTAGTAGTTATTTTATAGATACTATTGTTATGCAAATTTCCATATTAAACTTCAGATAAATGTATATATTCAAAATTCCAGGACCTAAGGCAATCAGCTGGTATAGATTCCTCATTTCATATGTTAGGTGGTCTGAGGAAGTTATGCTTTGTTGAAAGTGAGGCACATCAAGAAACAACTCTGCTGCCCTTCTCTACATAAGATGACTTTGTGGTATACTTTCTAACTGTAATGTAATTGAAGGTCCTGTCACCTCCAGTGAGTGAGATGAGGTGTGAGAGAGTGACTGGCCCAAAGTCACCCACCTCACTTTCATGGCTAAGGTGAGACTTCAACTCACAGTCTCTCACTGTCTAGCTTCATGCCTGGAGTCTGGGGTATTATGGGACAGATGCTTGTCTAAACTCCTCAGTTTCTTCATTCAGTGAGTTTCTCAAGTGGGTATTATCTGAGATTCTTAACCACAAATGAACAAAACTTAAAAGGAAACTATGGAGCCAAATAAAGTATCAGTTATCATTAACTATAGCTCCCATTGTTTTCACAATTTTACTTAATTTAAAATAACTCTGGCATAAAAGAAAACAAAAAAAGTAGATGACAAAATAGAAGCAGAATTAAAATTATCCTTTTCCGGGGTAAATTACATTAGCCATACTTCTTTCTCAACCTTTTCTGAGAATCCATTTTTAATGTTAATGTGATATCTACTCCTTTTATAGCATCCAGTGCAAGAAATGTTTCAAAGGTCAGCTTTGTCAACTGTTGCTTCAAGTAGCTCAGCTCAAAATTCTTTGTAGGCATAACTGATATAGCATTTAAGATAGGTTTTGGAATAAAAAGTCTAACATTTTTTTTATGGAAACTGAATTATGTATTTATAACAATATTGATCAAAGATTCCCACAGAGAATATGGATTGGAAACTTAGGAATATTAGTATGTCATTTCAATTATCATACTTTGGACACATTATGAAATGATCCAGCTCTTTGAAAAATCTGTAATGCTGGAAAAAAATGGAACAAAAGGGAAGAACAGCATGATCAGCAGTAGTGACAATGGATGGATTGTTAGAAGACCTGAAAGACCAAATTGTAGGCAGAACCTTCTGAAGAAAATCCGTCTATATATTTACTAAGCGTTTCCACCAACCTGATGGCACATAATAAATATATGCTCATCCCAGGGCACTAATTTACTCTCTTCCTCAAGCGTACTATTTTCCAAAAACTTGTACCAGCAGTACATTTCTAATAAATATTAATTGCTAAGTTTCTTTCTCTCGTTCCCAACTTCTCAGGGAAGGACTGGCTGAGTTATGTTTTTAAACAATGTAGAATTTTTCTTGTTGCTGTTAAAAAACCAAATACTTAACAGACATATTAGAATGAGTTAATATGCTAAATTCTGATGGCCACGCTATTCAAATGGACTAGCAATTACGAGAGTCAAATCTGAAGAACACCCAGGTTAGAAAACCATGGAATAGAATATCCCAAATAAATATTAAATTCATTTGGATGGTGCTTAAAATCACATTCATAATTAAATATTTTGTTATAATTTTTCTTTAATTAATTCCTAACCAGTTTAGCAGTTTAGTCTTCTTTTTACTATCATCCTTCATCTGTTTTCTTTATTAGTTCTTTTGAACCTTTGTCCTCTCTATTAAGAAAGCATTTGGTGGACTTCCGGTTCCGGCTACGGATCGCGACGGGCATGCTTTGCTTGCCCCGTGTGCTCTTGGTGGGCTCCCCCCTGATCGGGGGGGCACAGGGAGCCTTGTAGAGGCCCCTGCAGAGGGGGCGGCTTAGCGGGGGGTCCCCTGTGTTGGCGGCGGCTGGGGGGGCTCCCTGCATCGCCCTAGGCACCAGGAGGCAAAAGGGGAGGCGTTTTCCTACGCTTTCACGTCGAGGTAGCTGGGCGAGATTGATGATTTGAAGGCTGCAGCTGCAATGCGGTGAGGTGGAAATCCCCCCCCCGTTCCCTTTCTTGACTGAAAAAAAAAAGACTGTCAGCTTTTTAGAAAAACTTTCAACCCGTTCCTGGGAAGTGTGACTGGAGGGAGGGGGATTCCCCCCCCCTTGGATAAGCGGCTCTAAACTTCTCTCTGCCCCCAGAGGAGGAGGAGGGGGGTGAGCTCTGGAATGAAGTCACGGTCATAGCAAGCAGCAGATTTTCTCTACTGCAATTGTGAAAATGAGGTGATGATCTGACTTTTTGAAAACTTTGAAAATTTTTGGTTTGTTACCTTCTGATTCCGGAGCTGGCAAGGCAAGATGGCACACTTTTGTTGTCTTCATGTATTTATTTTTATTTATTTCTTAGATTTTTAAACCGCCCCCTCTCCCAAAAAGGGACTCGGGGCGGTGTACAGTCAGTGCATAAAATACAGACATAACAATAAAATACATTTAAAATACATTAGAGGGGGAGATAGACTGTACAAGAAATAAATACCTAAAAACATCCCAATTAAAACCCCAAACCCAATTAAAATAAATCCCCGGGAGGTAAAACTAAGAAAGTGCCAAGCCAGCTGATTGAAATAGGTGAGTCTTTAACTTTTGACGGAAGGAACGGAGGTCAGTGGTAGTTCGAATATCAGGGGGGAGGTTGTTCCAGAGGGTTGGGCCCATCACAGAGAAGGACCTACTCCTAGGTGTCGCCCGCTGGCATTGCCTAGCGGACGGCACCAGGAGGAGCCCCTCCCTGTGTGAGCGGATAGGTCGCAGGGACGAGTGTGGTAGGATGCGATCCTGCAGATAACTAGGTCCTGTGCCATGGAGCGCTTTAAAGATGGTGATCAATACCTTGAAACGCACCCGGAAGGCCACAGGTAGCCAGTGCAGCTCGCGCAGGAGAGGTGTTACGTGGGAGTAACGTGTACTCCCCATAATAACCCGCGCGGCTGCGTTCTGAACTAGCTGCAGTCTCCGGATGCGTCCCAAGGGAAGCCCCATGTCGAGAGCATTGCAGTAGTCCAGGCGAGACGTCACCAGCGCATGAGTGACCGTGCGCAGGGCACTCCGGTCCAGTAGGGGGCGCAATTGGCGCACCAGGTGAACCTGGTGGAACGCCCCCCTTGCCACGGCTGCCACATGATCCTCCATTGACAGCCGGGCATCAAGGAGGACGCCCAAATTGCGTGCCCACTCCACAGGGGACAGTTGTTCGCCCCCTATGGCCAGCGATGGAGTCAGCTGGCTGAACCGAGGTGCCGGTACCCACAGCCACTCTGTCTTGGAGGTTTGAGTCTTTTGTCCCCCATCCAGACCCCGACGGCTTCCAAACACCGGGACATCACTTCGACAGCCTCGTTGGGGTGGTTTGGGGTTGAAATGTACAGCTGAGTATCATCAGCATACAGGTGGTACTCAACCCCAAAACCACGGATGATCTCACCCAGCGGCTTCACATATGCGTTGAACAGGAGGGGCGAGAGGACCGACCCCTGCGGCACCCCACAAGTGAGTGGCCTCAGGGACGACCTCTGCCCCCCTGTCAACACACATTGCTTCCGGTCGGAGAGGTAGGAGCCGAACCACCGCAAAACGGTGCCTCCGACTCCCATCCCCTCCAACCGGCGCAATAGGATACCATGGTCGATGGTATCAAAAGCCGCCGAGAGGTCTAATAGGACCAGGATAGAGGAACAACCCCTATCTCTGGCCCTCCAGAGATCATCAACCAACGCGACCAAGGCCGTCTCAGTGCTGTGCCTGGGTCGGAAGCCGGACTGGCGTGGGTCTAGATAGTCGGATTCGTCCAGGTGTCGTGGAAATTGCTGCGCCACCACATTCTCAACAACCTTCGCCAAGAAGGGGAGGTTGGAGACTGGACGATAATTAGCTAGCTCCATTGGGTCGAGCGAAGGCCTTTTGAGCAAGGGTCTCACCACCGCCTCTTTCAAGGTGGTTGGTAAGTATCCCTCACCCAGTGAGGCGTTCACCAGGCCCAGGAGCCAGCCTCGTGTCACCTCCCAGGCTGCCAGCACCAGCCAGGAGGGGCACGGGTCCATTAAACATGTGGAGGGTCAAAGCCGTCCACGCAACCTGTCCAAATCCTCGGGGGCAACAGAGTCAAACTCCTCCCAGAATGGTCTCTCAAGACTCGCTGTTGGCGGCTCGTCTGGTCCACTGACGGAGGTCCACCCGCTCCGGATCTGATCGATTTTGTCCTGAAGATATTCCCCAAACTCCTCTGCTCTACCCTGTAAGGGTGTCTCCCGCGCCCCCTGTGACAAAAGGGAGCGGGTCACCCGAAACAGGGCCGCAGGGCGGTTATCCGCGGACGCAATAAGGGCAGCACAATATCTACGTTTGGCCGCTCTTATTGCCACAAGATAAGTCCGCAAATAGGCTCTTACCTGTGTTCGGTCAGATTCGGAGCGTGAGGACCTCCACCTGCTCTCTAGACGTCTCCTGTGGCGCTTCATCACCCTAAGCTCCTCAGTGAACCAAGGAGCCCGGGTGGGTCGATGCCGCAGGAGAGGTCGCAAAGGCGCAACCCGGTCCAAGGCCCCAGTCGTCGCCCTATTCCAGGCAGTCACTAGGTCCTCGGAGCGGGAGCGGGACAAGGCTACAGGTATTGGCCCAAGCTCCGTCTGGAATCTATCCGATTCCATCAGGTGCCTGGGGCGGTACCAGTTTATAGAGTCTGGTTCCGCCTCCTCGCGGTGGGGGATAGCGCCAGGGAAGTCCAGCCGGAGGGATGAGTGGTCTGACCATGACAGGGGCATGATGACTAAATCCCCTATTCCCAGATCACTCGTCCACTGCTCAGATACAAAAATGAGGTCCAGTGTGTGGCCCCCTTCGTGAGTGGGGCCCTGCACTAATTGGGTCAGGTCCATGGCCGTCATGGAAGCCATGAACTCCCGAGCCACCTCAGAAGCCGCTCCCGTCGACGGCAAATTGAAGTCCCCCATGACCAGAAGTCTGGGAGTCTCAATTGCCGTCGATGAGATTAGCTCGAGGAGCTCGGGCAGGGCTGCTGATGCATAGCGAGGAGCCAAGTATACAATCAGCAAGCCCCACTGCCTCCCTGGGCCCCAGTTCACACCAAGGGACTCACACCCGGGTATCTGAGGGACAGTGAACTCCCTTGGCTCTAAACATTCCCGAATAACCACAGCCACCCCACCACCCTTACCCAGGGCCCAGGGCTGATGGAATGCCCGGAAACCTGGTGGGCACATTTCCACGAGGGGTAAACCACCCTCGTGGCCCAACCAGGTCTCTGTTATCCCCGCAAGGTCTAGCTCCCCCTCTGAGATCAACTCATTAATGAGGGGGGCCTTGTTGGTAACAGACCTTGCGTTGCAAAGCATCAGCCGCAGGCCCTGGCTCTGTAGCACCTGTCCACCTAGACTGCAGGGGTTGGTACAAGCGACCAGGCATAACCAGCAGCCACGGTCTCCCAACCGACCTTGACTTTGAAATTTGTACTTGACTTTGTACTTTGAAATTTGACTCCACCCACAGAAACTGCTGGCATCTTGTCTTTGTCTCCGTGACACTCAGAGATATCTCTTGATACACTTTATCCTGGACTTGGAACAATGTACTTTACTGCTTGGATTTAGACTTTAGAAAAGGTCTTTATTTGTCTGGGCTGCCTGCCTCGTGATCTCTCTCGGCTATCCACTTTTACAATTGCTTCTTCCCTCTGTTGACACAGTCATTTCTGAGCTCTTCTTACTACAATGCCACCAAAAAGACCACCACCGGGAAAACCGGGTTTTGCTGGCTCTGCCCCAGCATCTTCAGTGTCCAGCCCCAGCGGACAACAGACACTAACGTCTTTACTTCAGCCTAAGCCCCTTGAGGTGGACCTAACCCAACATATGTTCCAACAGCTCTTAAAGGGGCAGGAGGACTTGAAAAATCAACTGAAAGAAATGAATGACCAGCTCAGAGAGAACCAAAACCAAACGGTTGAAAATTCACAGAGACTGGAACTTTTGGAGGAGGGACGGCTGAGATGAGGGGGGAGGTGAGGGGGGTCCAGAGAGGAAATCATGAACTTGAGAACCACCAGATAAAAATGGAATTTGAAAGGATGTCTGTTTTCCTTAGATTTCAAAATGTAATTGAGGCTGATGATGAAGACTTGAGGGACATTATGACAAAATTATTGGCTGAATACATCAAAAAAGACAGACAACAGTTGGGGTGGGATATTGACCTGGTCTATAGAGTAAACTCAGCATATGCCAGAACACATAACGTTCCAAGGGAGGTCCACATTAAATTTCTTAGAAAGACTACAAGAGATGAGATTCTGAGTGCACAAAGGGGGCAAGTATTAAAATACAAGGATAGAGAAATAGCCATTCTGAAACAAATCCCAAAGAAAGTTAGAGATAAAAGAAAAAATTATTTGCTTCTAGCGAAGAAATTATACCAGAAAGGGGTGTGGTTTCAGTGGCTTCTGCCAGAAGGTATGTTAATATTCTGGGAGGACACTAGAGTTAGAATTAACACAACTATGGAGGCTGAGGCCTTCATGGAAAAAAACAAAGTCCTCCTGGATAAATCTGATGACACTACACGGGATATACAGGACACGGGAGGTGCTGGAGCCTTGCTGGAGGGGGGGAAGAGGCAACATCGAGAAAACTTAAAATGAACTAGAAAATCTGTCTGATATAAAATGATTGAAATCATTTGAAGATAAAAGGTTAAAATATGCTGACAAAATATTATTAAGTAGTAACAATTTAATGTATTAATAAATGAAAGTTATGAGAATGGGGGGGAGGGCCATTTCCTGCATAATGTAACTGTCAAAATTTGTACCTTATCCACCATCCCTTTCCCTGATTATTTTTTGTAAAAACTAATAAAAATGTTGTTTGAAAAAAAAAGCATTTGGTGTTTTTTTCCCCCAAATCTGCATTAATATTATAAAATTCTGGATTATATATACACAAATATGTTGTATACTAATAAAATAGGATTATACAAAATAAGGTAGGTAGATAATACTGAATTGAACCATTTCATTTATTTTTATATATTAATTGTAGTGTCTAGATTTAATCTGATTTTTTCCCATTCTGTTTTCTTCAACTACTTGTTATTAATTCTTTAGACTGGCATTTAAATAGTTGAATAAGTAGAGTGTGGCTTTTTTTGTATATTGCTAAATATTAGCAAAATTACTTATTCTGTTTAGATACATAAACTCAGATGTTGTTTGCAAAATGATCATGCTTAGCATGATGAATAAACAGACTCATTGAAGAATGTCATGTAATATTTGGATAAAATTAATCCATGGAAAGCTTTTGGCATTCAGGGAGGGGGATATCCATGCATGACATTGTGGGGGCACTCTAGCCATTTTGGATGTCAGAAGAAATCTTCATGTGTAATCATCAAAAATGCACATATTCCCCACTTCCTTTAAACATCTGATTTCTCTCTTTCTCCCACCCTGTAAGACTGGTACTCTTATAGGATTATCCAGTCTAAATATACAGTGAAAACAATTCAGAATTGGCAATGATACATCTTCAGTTGGGAACCTATTTCTTAAAGCCACATAACTTCGTGGCTGGCTACATCCCCAAAGCAATAAATTCCTAAATCAATAAGGGACATGAGATACCAGCTCTTCAATAACAGATTTCCAGTCTGCAACAACTAGACTACCTTTCTCAATGAAAAAAATGTTATAGTTACTCGATAGCTGTTAGTCCATTTAATACATTAATTATTCTATCCTCCACAGAGTAGTTGCTGTATCTTATCAGAAGCTTTCTAAGAAATTAATTCTCCCTCATTTCCCCTCTGATTTTAAACAGCACCAGATAAGACTGCCTATGACCTTGGGTACCCTTGCAGTATATCTATATTGCCAAACAGCTCTTAATTCTTAATTCTGGTTTTGAAAATACCAGATGTGTGGGTGCATACTTAATTGGCATGTACAATTTATCACAAGTTTAAAAAATGCTGAATGAACACCAATGTAAGGTTCAAATTTGCAACCAAAGGGATATCTACACAGGAAATTAAGTCAGTATAAAAATTTGGGAGGCTTTCTCAAGAAAGAAATATAAAAACTAATTAAGTTTAAAGGCCCAAGATTACCAATGAAGAAATACTTGTACTCCCACAAAGCAAAAATTCCCAAGTACTCAGAACAATTCATAGCCTTAAGCTGTTCTACGATTAGCAGTAAATATTACATATTACATTCTCTAGAAAATCTTTGTATGGAGGATGAAGCTACCAAATCTATCCCCATAACAAGCTGAACTATGTCACAAAGGAAACTCAAACTTATCAACATAGAATACTTTATTTATTTTAAACTACCTTATCTCACCTGCAGAAATTCCAGTGACTGCACAATGCTATGTTTCTATATCTTTTTGCTTCCATCTGGCAGATATCCAGATTGTTGCTGCTTAGATCTATTATCCCTTAGCAGATTGTTATGAAAATAAGCTGCACTATACATCCAGGCTGTATTTCTATAAAGTGTCGCTCAGCCCACTATTTGGATTCACATAATATGTTGAACTATACACTAACCAAATGAGCTGGGTTTGTATCACACACAAAGCCAAAAGCAAAAAAAAAAAAAAAAAAAGAATCTTAACAGGCTATTAAGGTTAGCAGATAGTGGGACTAATGTTTAACCTACATAAGTTTATGTGTGTTGCATGATCATATTCCATGAAATGTCTAGATAAACATGTCCATATTACGTAAATATATTTATATATTGATCTGCAAATATCCCATAGCTAGTTGGAATATTTATAATTATTGGAACATGGTTATGAAGAAAATACATTATTTTTCTAAGTGAAATAATATTTTATGTTGCAGGTTCTGTCCTTAGCATTTTCAAGTTGCACTGGGAAACTTGAGAGCTACTATTATTCAGTGACTGAGCCTATGCATCATTTTAATCATGATTGTTAAATAAACCACAATGACTGCATTGTAAGACAACTATATTGTATCTTAGCATGATACATCAATCCAATGATTGCAAACAACAAAAATAATCAGTTTTTATAATAAATTGTGGGATCTTACCTAAAATTATTGATCATATTTCATCTTCAAGCCATGGCTTACTGTATTGCAATGTGCAAATGACTACAAAATGCAGCCTAAAAAATAATTATTTCAGTTTTAAGCACACACTTCCTTCAAAGCGGCTTATGGCCAATGACGCTAAAGGTCATGTACCAAACATGATGAATTATATCCCAGGTTTCGATGGCCTTCTAAAAAGCCAGGATTGTGGAACCCTGCTAAATCATCAGATCCTGTGGAGGGTGTTTTCCATAAGGTAAGAGAAACCATAGGAAAGGTATTCTTCCACTAGATGACAAGATTTCAGAGGAGGGACATGGACTATGTTGACTATGTCTACCCTATCTGATTTGATAGGATGAACAGATGTTCTCAGGGAAAGACAGTCCTACAGATAACCTGGTTCTGTGCCATGTAGGTCTTTAATGGTGATAACCAGCACCTTGAATTGAATCCATAAGGAAACAGGGAGACAGTGCAACTCCCCCAACTGAAGTGTAATCTTGGCGAATTTAAGGACACATATTACTGTAGGCACTGCTGCATTCTGGACTTCTCCTTCTCCTCCTCTTCTACCATCACCACCACCACTACTACCACAACCACCATTATCATCACCATCATCTTCCAACACTTTTCAAAGATGTTCCAGATTAATGATTAATATAACCACTATCAATAAACAAGAACGGTATTATTTTTATCATCTTTCCTATTATTTGGTAAGGGTGGGGACTTATAATGGGAGCAATTAGGGGAAAAAGATATTTTTATCATTCCAGAACCAGAAAATGAAATGGAGATCTATTTCATTAACTGTGATCAATGTTGTCTATTTCTCCAATCCACCCCTTTTGTATTTCTTCTGCATTGAACATCAACTCTTGGAGAGATAAAGGGCATGGAACTTTCTAAAGACCAAGAAGATAATTTCTAAAAGTGATTCTCTCCATCTAAAGTTGTAATTTTCTTCTGTGGGAAACATTCTAAAAATGTAGTGTACTATACGAACCACTGATTTCAGTATATATTTATGCTGCAAAGACTTGAATTACAAAATGCAAACAAGGATTGCATAACCTCTGTTACCATAAAGCAGTGTAAATGCCATGTAGTTTGAAGAAAAAGAGGGTTACCTACTTCTCAGCTAGTGTTTGTATAGAGTATAAAATATTAAAGCAACTTTTAAAGATTCCTACCTTGAACTTTTCAGGCCCAAAGTGAGCTATGTGACATTCCAAGGTTTCCGTTTGCTGTCTGGTATAAATGAAAAAAAAAAAACTACTTTTTTTTTTTTTTCATCCCAGTTGCTATTTATATTGAAGTGGTAACACTGAGTTCAGACTTGATTTAAAAAAAAATACTAATAAGAAAAATGATATTTGGGATATAAAATGTGGCTTGAGACTTGCGTCAGATCAACATTTTCATAGAAACACCCACACCATCTCTTCTCCTTAGATAGGATTTATCTAGAATTCTGCTGGGTTAAACGTGTTAATGAAAAAGCAAGTACTGGGATGAACAAAATGGAATGGAATGGAATATGGAATATGGAATATGGAGAATAGAATAGAGAAGAGTAGAGTAGAGTAGAGTAGAGTAGAGTAGAATAGAATAGAATAGAATAGAATAGAATAGAATAGAATAGAATGTGTGCACTTTTGATGAGTATGCAGCAAATTTTAAAAGTAAAAGTAAAAACATTTTTTTAAATAATTGTAAGGAAACAGTACATCCATTTTAATATCTTAAATTTAGAATTAACAAACAGGACTTAGCAATTTGCATAGAACTACTCTAATAGTTTTAAGCAAATTTAGGTTGTGTGGATAAAGTCTTAGCAGCCTTATGATCTTAGCTGTAAGATGAAGAAATATTTTACTTCCTTTTTATACTTCTTTTGAGTATATGTTCAAATCAAATTGCTATGTGTGAGAGAAATCAGTTTTTAAACTTTGGAATTTGTGTGTGTAATAATAAAGAGAAAGATTGGTGTCTTGCTGGATTTTCTGGTGCATATTCTACTTTCTGCATATTCAATTTTCTCAGACAAAGGGTTTGGATATCAACCGCAACATGCATAGGAATAAAAGAAGCCAATTCCACTGGTCATTTCTGTGAGTTCCAAAGAACCCAAGGAAAATATGGCATTATTTAGCATATCTGGATCTCATTTATATTCCCTTAAATGTGTTTTATGAGAACCAATATGACATAGAGGTTAAGGTATCAGGCTAGAAACTAGGAGACTGTGATGCTCCCTAGTGCAAAACTAGTTGGTAACTGTGGGCCAGTCACTTTCCCTCAGCCTAGGAAGAAGACACTGGCATTTCACTATGAGAAACCTTGCCAAAAACTTGCAGGTAGTAAGCAGGAATCAATATTGAGTTGAATGCATACACCTACAGACAGACAAATAATGGTGCTTTAGGTTGCTTTACAAGCTCTTTCCACTATTTCCACTACTTAAAATATATGAACATAATAAATCAAGATGTAAAGTTACAATTAGAGAAAACTCTAAGATTGCCAATAATTGAGATGCAAAGTATATTATAATGCAGATGGGTGAGATTTATATCATTTGTTCATCATTTCCATCATTTTGGAAACCAAATATGTGATGTGAGGCATATCGGAAAAAAAACATATTTTTTGCACATGCTAATGGAGTCTTTATTGACAGTGATTGCTAATGAAATATACTCTAAGATATTGGTGAAAATGAACACATGCTTTTTATAAACTGTCAATAAAGTAAGATAATACATAATGTATTAAATGTTATTCTAAATACTCAGGCAAGGATTTAATATTATTAGAGGACTCTAGTGAGCATTCTTCTTGAATTTACTAATCATGATCACAATTTCTATCATCCTACTATATTTTATATGATAAGTTTCATGTGTACATACATACATTCATTCCCCTATTAGTAGCCTCTAGCTCAAAGTGGTGTCAGAAATTTTATGATATAAATTACTGATTTCAAAATGTGCCTTACAAGTAAAAGGCTGAAGATCTGAAGGCCCCTGGTGAGCCACAGTGTTAAAGCTATCTCATGCAAGTGAATGTACAAACCATTAACCACAACAGAAGTTATGTGTTAACAGAAGTAAAAAGGTTTCAGTTCTAAAAAGTATGTTACCTAAACATGAATAAAAATGATTGGGATTCCCCAAATGTAGCAAAACCCTAGGGAATAAGGTGTGCTTTTAAAGCACCATTTTAACCTTAAAGTTGAATATTTGTGGGTATGAATTGGAAAAGATTAAAATATAGTGTTAGAGAAAGTTAAGTGGTAAGTGTAAAAAAAAATCATTCTTCTGGGAATGTAGCAGTTTTTGACTAAAAGTGCCACTGATATATTTCTGTTTGATTCTGAATGCATACAGAGAAGTTGTAAAAATAAATGATTTGATTTTCCAGAGACAGGGCGATGACGTCTCTATCTTTCACACATTTTAGCCACAAGATCAATAAAATGCATTATATGAATTACTTGTCCCCACACTATTGAGACAGAATGGCTCCACTATATTTGACTGCATAATGGACATTGCAATTTAGCCATCAATTGAGATGGGATGGTATTGCAGCCAGAATTTCCATGATAAAAAGGGAGAGGATAAGCAAGTGTAAAAACACAAGACATTAAAAACTACAGAATGGATAGATTTCGATTTAGTGTTCATTACAAAAATAGTAATGATCTAAATATCAAAGCATATTAATGACGAATGAACAAAAACACCTTACCTTATAATAGTATTGCATGTTATGTGTTCATGCATTTTGCTTTTGCTGTTGCTTTTTTCCTTTTGAAGTGATTTCTGTACCTATAGCAATAAAGTAATGCTTTAAAAAGGGGATAATCTTTGTTTTTAGAAAACATAAATATTTCTTCTCCCTTAAAGAGATTTGCACTGTTCAGCCTAGCTGTGAGGTCAAATATCAAGAACAATAACAGTAACAGCACAAAACATGTGCTTTAATAAAATATATTTCACTGAGAAAATAAGGCACTAAACACAGAATTGATATAAAGTTTTTTTTTATTGTTGTCTGAATGTTGTTTGGGGACTCCTTTCATCTCTTAATCATTTCTATTAATCAAATAGTTTATCTTGACAATAATTGCTTTTTAATCTATTACAGATTAAATCTATGACTTCCCTCTTGGTCACTAATGTCAATATTGACATTGATGTGCTTAAAAAGAGGGCAACAGAACTGCAAGAGCAATACATTTGGGGAAGTTATTATAAATTTTCCCCATTGTTCCTATTATAGGGAGGGGGGAAATTCACATATTTTCTCCCTTGTGTATATCAAGGTAGACAAATGGATATTTTGAGCAGCTCATATGATTACTATGGTTTATTATGTTGGGAGAAAGATACAGTGAACCTTGCACTTAAAGATTGCCTTTATCCTTCTCACTCCTATGTTGATTAACTACCTCTTTTAATTTTGAATAATCTTGATGCATAATGATTAGGTCTAGGCCACACCTTCTTTATAGTATGCCATCTTCAAATTACAAGTTATAATGTGGCTTCATTTTAGCAGTTCCTGGTTATGGCTGAATGTATTTTAAGGCTAAGGTTTACTGGTAAACCATGACTGATGAAAAGGAGCTTTTAATTTCTTCCATTGGTGGGGAGAGGGTGAAAGCCTTCCACCTCAAGTGGCTGGAAAAATGATGAAACAGTGAACAGCTAATTTTATTATCAAAACAAACCTAGAGAAAAATAGTAACTTAGAGAAATAACATAATAAATAAATAAAGTTCTGCCAGACTTTAAGGCAGCAAATTTCCATTTAGAAGACCAGTGTTTTAACCAATGTATTTTACAGGTTTCCTGGTGAAAGTTAAATATATTAAGAAACATGTTCACAATTGTCCCAGCTAAGAGGGTTCTTTTCTCTGCAAAGTACCCCAATGAACTGCTGAGGTCCACTTGTAATGAAGTAAAAGAGGCAGAAGCAAGTGGGGTATAAGGGGGGAAATAACTTAAAATCACAGGGGGGGAATGCATCCAGAAATCACATTTGCAATGGAAAGGATACATTAAATTCGAAGTAACATCTTCTCTACCAGGCCTTCAAAATATGGTTGTTACCCCATTTCAACAATGGGTCAAGTGAGCAGTGCAAATGAGTCCATAGTCAAATAGATGAGTCTAGAGATGTATTTATTAATATTTACTAGTTAATTCCAATTATCACTGGTATAATTAATTTTCTGATCCTTGGATAACTGTGATTTGGGGATCTTTCTGCTAAATTCAGATTGCTAAGACCTCAGGTTTTCTCAACTGATGTGGGAAAAAGCCCAACTTTTAAAATCAGTACAAAATTATTTTAATTACTAATAATGAAGCAATTAACTATACTTTAAGTAAACACAAAGTTGAGATTTCTAGTGCCAAGAAAAATGAGATGAATGTAGTATCTTGACTAAGCTTGCTGTTGCTTAAACTTCCATGAATATGAGCTGATGATCTGTTCTTCAGTAACATAAAAAGGTACATTTTCTTTTCAAGCTTGATGAACAAGTTACATGTTAATTGGACAAAAGTAACTTTTCATATCACTCCTTTGTTTTTTGAAAGTAATTGCAATTAGCACAATGTTCAGATATTAAAGACATAACTAGCCAAATTTAATTGTTAAAGTTCATGAGACTTTTAGATGTCTATCTCTAGTAACACTGCTTGCAAACAAGCAGTTATAAGTTATGTGTGACATCAAAACATATCTATGTGTTCTCTCACATTTATATTCTTTTTATAAATGTGTGTTGAGCAGAAAGTTACACACTTATCATAGCTCTTTTGTCTTTAAAGAGGATTACAGCAGTAAAACTGATTCTTGGCTTGAGTCAAATGGATCACTTGACAAAGATGAAGATAGTGGCTTTATAAACAACTCTCTTCTACAAAACTCCATATATATCACTATAATTGCCAAAGTGTTTTGTAGCATAAGAACTACAATGAATACAAGATAAATCATGGAGCCACTGAGTATTATTCAAGAAAGAACATAAACAACTGCAAACAATCTACATATATGCTTAGGTTGTTATAGATGATACAATATTTGCTTGTTGAATTTTTTTCCAACCTGCTATATTATTTCAATGTTTACAGGAAGAAAAGGAAAGAAGGATTAAAAGGGCAGTATGTAGCACAGGAAGAAGACACAATATAAATTGTATCAAAGTCACTATTCCAATATAAATATGACCATTCAAAATTCTTCAAGCCTAAAATGAATAAATAATAAATAATCTGAGTTCTGGAGAGGGAGCAGGCTTTGTCATGGTATTTGGGTAGTCCAACAAATTTCCCCCAATTTGTAGATAGACCTGACCTTAAACATAAGGCCATGAAAAAACTGTATCTTCTCCAGGCAATGAGGCCAGGATGTTGATGGAAGTCTGGTATGGATGTGGAAGGTTGACCCAGTATCTTTTTAATGGATTTGAATAATTGGTTTGTTTTGATTACTGCTTACTGCCTAGAGTTTCTTAAGTAGATGGGTAGCTATACAATGGATTAAATAAGTAGTTCTCAATTTATGACCATAACTGGGCCTGAAATTATAGTTCTAAGTCTTGCTGGTCACTAAGCAATTCATCAAATGTCTGTGCCCAATTTTACAAGCCTTTTTGTTGTGGTCATTAAGCAAACCCTAGGGTCAAGAAAACTCAGAAAATAAACACCAGTTTTCTGAAAACAATGTTGTAAATTGAGGTCAGATGACTACATCTTCACTACCAAGGAAGTCCATGTTGGCAGATCAATAATTGTTCAAGGAAAAATAGCAAGAACAAAAGGGGAAACTGAATAAAGGCAGTATTACAAAATTCCACAGAGCTGGTACTCAGCTTTTTGCTGTATCCCTAAGAACTTAGAATCAAAAAGGATTAGAAAGATGGTGAAGGACATAAGAATGCATGGAGGAAGAGGTAGTCAGATGATCATAGTGATTTGTGAATTGTCTACAACAGTTATTTCTGCCACCTTTCAGCAATAAAATAAAACCAAAGTCTCATCTGACAACTATTGCTTCTCTGGAAGGATATGGAAGTAGTTTGTCATTGTCATTTTCCAGGATTGGAATTTCCTGGTTGCCTTCTTTCCAAGTTGGATCCTTCCAAGCAATTTTGAGATCAGCCAGTAACCCTAACTACTACCACCTGCCTTAAACTTCAAAAATAAAGTTCAACAACATAGTAAACTAGTAAACATAGTAAACAGTAAAAGAAATTCTTAAGCATTTTTAGGAAGGGCTAGAAAAATAGAATCTTCTTTCTCAGAGGAAAAAAAAACTATTGACCATCTGAACACAAATTTAAGCACAGGATTGATTATTTACCCCTCTATAAAAATACTTTGAACTGCATTTCTCTTTAGGGATATGATCATGACATATCTATCTATCTATCATCTATCTATCTATCTATCTATCTATCTATCTATCTATCTATCTCTATCTATCTATCTATCTATCTATCTATCTATCTATCTATCTAATGTTGTGTTTGTACTAATAAATAAATAAAGGGAGACTAGTATAGATCTATTTCGAGCTAATTTGCTCTCATCAGCTAGCCATACCCTTACTGGGATTTGAACCTGGGCTGTATTATATCTTAGGCAGGAGTCTTAGCCACTAAGTAAGGGTATGGCTAGCTGATGACAGCTAATTAGCTGAAAATAAATGTATACTAGTCTCCCTTTATTTATTTATCAGTACAAATACAACACAAATATAAAAAGGCAACATTAAAAATAAAAATATGGTTTTCTGCCTGCATGGTCTTCTGTGATGAGCCGAAGGACAGAAAGAGGGAGTAGTGACCTTCCTCCCATATTTAGGCATACCAGGGGTTGTAACACTAATACCTATCTATCTATCTATCTATCTATCTATCTATCTATCTATCTATCTATCTATCTATCTGTATCGCAATACCTATAATTATAACTATAAGTATAGCTATATCATCTATGTCTGTACCATCTATATCTTTATCTCTATCATCTATCATCTCTATCTCTACATAATTCTCTTTATATTAGCTAGGTCATTATATTTTTATGGCACTGTTTTTCCCCATGGCAATTCTAAAAAGAAAGTTACTTGCCTTTATATACTTTTAAAAAATCCTATCATCTATTTAAGGCTCCAACATTAGCTTTCATGTTGAATTCCTGACTTAGGTTTGGATAATTTGGATAATAAGGTCATCTCAAGAAAAGGTGTGCAGCAAGATAATCATGGCATCTAATTGCCAAACTAATTAAAGAAATAAAACACTCCCAATTCCCTCACTATTCATTCTGAATTGGTCATTCAAACAATGATTGCTTTTCATGGATTGGTATTAATGCCAATTTCAGCAGTTGAGGATTGGTGATCTATGATCCAAAATTGCAACAACATCTCCTGGCTGAAGTCCACTTGTAATCAGAATTCTCATTCTACAGCAGGGGTGTCAAACTTGTGGCTTGTGGGCTGGATGCGTCATGCACTGGCCATGTCCACCCCCAGTTTAACGAAGGGGGAAAAAGTCATGATACATGATGTGATCACAATGTGATGCCAGGAGTTTGACACCCCTGTTCTGGAGTAACAGAATTTGTGAAGGCAAGTACCCAGGGGAAAAAAAGCAGTAGAGTCATACTGAAGAAGCTATTCTTCTTTTTAGTTCTCCTTCAAAGTAAAAATGTTCACCATTAATTTAACGTTGAATTTAATGAGGCATCAATGTCCTTGGTTCTTTTCCTTCAAAATGTACAACCAAGAAGGCAACAATCTACAAGAAAAAAGAAGAATACATATTTGAACGTTTTAAATCACAATGTTGGGACTGATGAAAACAGCTTTTCTGTTATTAAAAAGGTAGCAATATCAAAATATTTTTGTGAGGACAAAGTGGGCAGAGTTCTCTCCATATTCTCTCGGTGACACTAGCTTTCTTTTGGTTTTGTTGTTTTAATTCTTGGCAGGTATCATCATTCTAAAAGCATTGGGCTAAGAGCCACCTGTTAATTTTATTTTCGACAAGGCCTATGAATCTTTATGGGTCCAGAGGTGTTGCAGTAAATAATGACAAAGTCAGAACTTAGTGTTTTGTTTCCGTTAATTTTATTTCTATTTTTTAATAAAATAAAATAAAGGCATACAGGGCATGACAGGCCTCATGGCTGATATTCATGAGCAACTTTATTCACACTGGGAAATATAAATTACAATGTTATTTAATAGCTCTATACTTCACTTTTTGCTTATGCAAGCGTTCTAGGCAGCTTATAGAAATAACAGAAAATATAAACCATGACATTAAAATCAATACAATTAAAATTAAAATCAACTGAAAGTAATCAACAGTTAAAAGCTTGATCAAAGTTATAGATTTTTTTTTCATTTTAAATATTAAGACTGGGGACAAGCCCATTAATTGCCGTTGACTGGGATCTTCATAGAAGTGGTTTAGTTTAGTTAGTTGCAATCAAAAACAATTCTCAGCAGCTGGCAGGGTTCTAAGGCAACCCACAGTACAATTTAAAATGTCTGAAACAATCGTATTGTAAAAATTCAACATTGATCAAAAATAAGGTCTCATCTAGAACACGTCATGAAATAATTTAGTTTTGAAATCGTTCTGAATATAATCAGGGAGGAAGCCAGCCTAATTTTAATTGGAAGACTATTCCATAGTGGTGCAGTCGTTAGAATTGAGTATTACAGGCTACTTCTGCTGATTGCAGGCTGAAAAAAGGTCTGCAGTTTGAGTGTCACCAGATCATGGTTGA
Source organism: Natrix helvetica (assembly GCF_964273705.1). Lineage (NCBI taxonomy): Eukaryota > Metazoa > Chordata > Lepidosauria > Squamata > Natricidae > Natrix > Natrix helvetica. The sequence goes on from NC_138549.1 coordinate 132,999,689, forward strand.
CCCATCCTTCCAAGTTAGTAAAATAAGGACCCAGACTGTTGGGGGCAGTATGCTGACTCTGTAAACCGCTTAGAGAGGGCTGTAAAGCACTAAGAAGTGGTAAATAAGTCTAAGTGAAAAGCAGTGCATTCTAATCTGGATTCCTTTATTTCCCAGAAGTGGGAGAATATAACATTTATGCCATCATGATCTTACATTTTGAACTTATCCTGGTTGGATTATGGGGTCCTGCCTAACAGATTGCTCCACTTCAAGCATTAGGTGCCTTCAGAAGAACTCCTGCTGATCTAAGTAACTGAGCAAGTTCATAGTAGGAAAGGGGATGCTTTCTTCATACAATCAGGCTTTAAGCCATTGAAAGCTTTAAAGGATAAGGTCAAAGTCAACTTCATAATGTGTGCCCAGTAGGCAATTGGCAGAAAATATAGATTTTTCAGAAGAGGCTTCATAAGATCTTCACACTTTGCACCAGTTGGCAACCTAGTACAGGTGACCTACCAATCTGAATTTAATTATCTTAGGGCATAAGTTCTCAAAATGTTGATCACAATCCCTCAGGGGATTGGGAGCAAATTTAAAGGGAATTGGTTTCTGCATGCAAAGTTTGACTAAGAAAAGTTCACAGCAAATTCCAATAGGGACATTTTTTATGTGTGTGATTCTTTCTCTACTCTCCATATTGTCTAGGGTAAATACCTTCTTCGAGAGGACCCAAAAAGATTTGAGATATTCCATGTGCTCCAAAACATGAGATTTAAAGACACAAGTTCTGTTTTGTTTGCTTCTCTTTGCTTGATGCATTAATAGGTGTTCAGTGAGGCAAAGAAAAAAAAAGTTGATCCCCAGAAGCAAATACACTTGGCAATAGAGTCAAAGAAAGCTGTCTGAAGCAGTAGCAATGCCTTCAAGCATGCTAGAGGAAGAAAGGGTGGCAGGCGTCATATTGGCCCAGTGGCATACAGCTTAATTCCCATTCTTAAGTCCTTGATTTCTCTAGTTTGGCTGTTAAAACAAGTTTGTGTTCTCAGCATGGTTTCCTGGGGAATATCAAACATCTACCACTTGGTGGAGGAATAACCCCATGCTTATGATAATGGCTAGTGTTCTGAGCAATATCCTTCAATCTCAGATCAAAGTCCTTCAGAAAGAGTCCCCCACATCAAAGAAGATATGCTGCCCAACATACTGTCAATTATGAAATGGGAGGGAGGGAAAGAGGAAAATTTAAGTAATGCAGTTTTGCCTTTGTTCAATAGCCAGTTGTGGATTTCATCTCCTAACGTAGAATGTGGTTTTTCCTCTCATTTTATTTTTCTGAACACAGACACACACCTCCTAAGGCCGTTCAAAGTAGGACTGCCAGAATTAATATCCCAGGTAATGTTTTAGTGTCAATTTGTGCCTTTTTCCTATTTGGAAATTGCTGCTGCTGCAAACAATTCAGTGAAGGAGAATAGGCAGCTGCTTGCCTTTGATTGGCACAGAATAGTGGCTGCAGAAGGATGAGCTCTAAATCTTACTGCCTACAGCACTTCCTTAATTTGTGTTTGTGCGGGAGAAGAGAAAATTAGATTTTCCAGAGTACAACCTCCAAAAGGATAAGCTTAGTCATGATTAATCTAAAATGAACCACTCTAGAGGTCTGAAAAAGGCCCTCAGTGGCAGGCTGGCCTACCTTTTTAAAGTCATGCTTTGTGTTCCTTCTTCCCTATCCCTAGTTTATCCTGAATGTACAGTAGATAGAAACAAGCCACAATCTCCAATGACTCTTGACTTGCAATTTCCTGGTCCCTAGAATAATGCCAGAAAGTTGCTCAAATAGGGTAACTGATTAAAGCCTATTTAGAAATGATTATCCAAAACATAAGAAGTTAAGTCTTGGGGCAGTTAGATGGGTGGCATATAAATGTAACAATTAAATAAATTGTGACAAGACAAGACAAGACACCTGACAGGGCTGTCCTGAGCTTGTGCAAACTTCATAGCTTGTACAGGAAATGCATTATCATAGCAAACATTTGTCCAAGCACTCATGAACTGTCATTGTAATATAGCATATATATATATATATATATATATATATATATATATATATATATATATATATATATATATATATATATATATATATATATATATATATATATATATATATATATATATATATATATATATATATATATATATATATATATATATATATATATATATATATATATATATATATATATATAAAAATGCTTATTAATGCCAGACTGTTTATCCATATAGCACAGCAATGACCCATTTGATGGTATCTTTTCAAGTTCCCAGATGGAGTTCTTGCCCAGCTGCCTTTCCTGAGATTCTTTCACAGGAAATTTTCAGCATGCAATGAATGTGCTTTTTCCAGTGAACTTGAATCTCATGCAGTCCTGAACATCATCTGGTGCTCAGTCAAATGAAGAAATGGAATGGGTGACCCTGACAATAATAGATAGGTCTGGCAGATGTTTTGCTATGATTATCACAGCATTTTTTTTCAACTGCCATGATTGCAAGAATTGCTGCCAACGATGATAGTTTTATTCACACATATATTTTTTTTGTTTTTGCACATGAATGCTGAGATGCAAGATTTGTACTTTTCTAATAAGCATATTATTTGAGGTATCCCAACAAAGTATTTGGCTGATATTATTAGGGAATCTGAATGCATGTTAATGTGACAGATTTCACAAAATCAAAATAACACATGTCATTTTGAATATGTTATGCTCATCTGTATACCAGGTATAATGGACATCTGAAGTATTCAGCACATTTGGAGAAGGCATTGCTTCACATGTGGCTCACCATTCATGCCATGTTGCTCTGGGATGCAGAAGATAAGTTGGTGGCCATAATTTTTGTACCCTTGTTTTAAGGCAACTGGATATTTTTTTCCACGGATAGCATAAGAGTTTAGAGGAGTCTCATCTTGCAAAAACTGGATAATTTCCAGTTTAATCTGCTCTCAGCAAAGTCCCAGGAACCCCCATATCCAGATCAAAATACTGTAAGCACATAAACTAAATCAGTTTGGCTAGAAAAATAAAACTGTAAAGTGGCATAAAACTCAGGTAAAAGCGGACAGAGGTAGACATAAGCAGCAGGCAAGAATTTATGGCATATAACTTTGCAGAGCTGCTGGAAACAATATTGTGGATAATTAGAATGAACAGCCCCAAAGGAAATTGTCTTTGGTTATCCCAGCTTTAATTTTTTAAAGGTAACAGAACAGCAGTGGAAAGTAAAATACCAAATGATGCCTCCTCTATTATGCACCATAAAGAAAACTATTTAGTGATGTATCCAACAAGAATAGTATTTCTTTTCTATCATTAAATTCTGTCCTACTAAACAGTCCACCATTGTCCAGATGTGAAGTATACCTGGTCCCATTCTGATCTGTTGTTGTCCCACACATCACTAGCCTCACATCAATTTCCCATGCAGCCAACAATGGCATTTTTAATTGGAAATCAAAATATATTTTAGCCCTTTAAGCAGCAGCTTCCACCTACACTGTGCTAGCTAAACACAGTACTTTGTGGTCACGTATTGTGGTCAACCACAATACTTGTGGTTAGTCTGGAGTGAATCAAATACACTGACTGGCTACTTTGAATCAGACATAAATGTAATTCGGCTCCCATTTAAAATCACAGCCAGTGCTGCCTATTCAGGAAAACTTGTAAGAGACTGTGGTGACAGGCAACATTGGGCATGGATGATAGATCAGATGTTGCATTTGGATTATATTGGATTATATTGACCCAATAGGTAACTGTTGTATATGAGAGCCAATTATTGGTTCACCAACTATCAAAAAATTTAGTCTGGTACATCAGACAAAGTTGACTGAAAGGGCTGTGGTATTGGTATTATCCCTTTAGTCAGAGATGGACTGTGTTTTCAGAAGATATATCGTTGAATGTAGGACAAGGATTACATTACAATCAGAAGATTGGGCCATGACAGAATCTAAATCTAAATTAACTAAGTATTCACAGATTTTGAGAAATGTCAGGGGGAAAAAATCAGACTAAGAACAGTTTGTATGTGGAATCAGTTTTTAAAGGTGACATGAGTTCTTCTTTGTTGTATGTATGGGAACAGAAGCTTGTTTGCCATTTGTTGGGAATATTGTAATTTGGATTGAGCCTTGTCAGAGAGTTGGCCCTTTCTTATTCTGTGCCTCTGTGATTGTTGCTGCTCCTGCCAGCATTTGAGTCTGCTGGCTGGTTTTGTTCTGCACTTGCTTCAGTTCACATATAATTGAAGTTATCAATGCATGATACAACAAGGAATTTTGATTTTCAACTGCCTTGTCAGTAAGCTAGGTATTCAAAAGGGCTGAAAGGAAATGACAGCCCAAAGTCACCCAGCCAGCTTCAATGCCTAAGGGAAGACTAACAGCAAGTAATTACTTCTTTTACACACACACACTACTACTACTACTACTACTACTACTACTACTACTACTACTACTACACACACACATACACACATATCTTATGTGTATTATGCTATTATATGCTATTTAATTAGAAGATCATGTGATTATTTGTTTTAAATTATGCCATATTATTATTTGAATAATGTTGATTACTGTGCTGGGAATAGTGGCCATGAAAGAATAAAGAGGCTGGTTCCTACTAATCTCATTACTGGAAAAAACTGACAAATTGTATTTGTAAGGAACTACATCTTCTTGGTGGAATTGCCAAAAGGGAGATGCTAGCTAGAAAAAAATGATGCTATTGTCCACCAAATTTTGGATTGCATCCACAGAATTACCATGTAATTAATAATCAAACTACCTTAATTAATTATATGCCACTGACTTAAGTTGTTTTGTATTCTGCTTTGCATATCATTTCTATAAACATGACAATGAAATTAATTTAGTAAATCCTAGGATTTAAAAATTCATCACTCAATTAAGAAGCAGTTCCCTCAAATGGGCAATGAACACCCACTTATACATTTTACTCTTTAAAATAATGATTGTTTTTCTAATAAAATATTTTATTTTCATAGCTGACACATTCCTTCTTAAGGGTACCAATTATAGTATGTTGTGTTATTTTGCACTGCCTGCTTTTTATCATTAGTGTCTTTGTTGCAATTACACATTTTACTTATTGTTTTTAATTGAAAAGCAATGCACAGTTTGAAGTTCAGTAATGCTGGAGAATTGGAAAATATTTAGCTGTGCTATTGGAAAATGCCTAGATGACCAAATGACCTAGAAATTACTTGCATTACTCACAACAATTTTATTCATGTCTTGTCAGAAGTAAATGCATCCGAGATCAATGGGCAACTGTATATAGGTCTGACCTGCAGTCAAAGATACTCATTTATCAAGATGTTTGCTTCAAATGAAAATGGGAAATAAAACCAACCATTGGGAATTTTGTCAGCCCTCACTTGCTAAGTGTAGACAACACACTGTGAGATGATTGTAAGCATAATTTGTCTATTAGGTTCTTGAATTAACTGTGTTTAGATCATTATTTATTCTCCAGAAACAATATGAGGTACCTCCATTGGAGTCTGTTGTCCAACCAGTTTTTAATGGGTGGAGAAATACTTGTGTTGGAATGCAAAATATATTGGCTGTCACACTTTCAGTTGGTGGCAGTTATCACTGTCTGTATGTGTCTCTATCACTTTCTACATATCTACACCCCCCTCTCTTTTTCTCTCTTTCTATACATACATACATACATACATACATACATACATACATACATACATACATACATACATACATGTTGAAACACTGGTATCTTATCAATGTTGATCTCGGACAGACATTCACGAAACCAAACTAGCTTTAATTACTACTTGATAAAATAGGCTTCAGTAAAATGACTCTTTGGCTTGTAATTACAGCTTTCTCCACAGAATCGCATGGAGAGAAGGAATTTAGGGCGTAGCCATTCATAAAATTAGCAGTTTATGCAAATTCTTCTGTAGATAGTAACTGAGAAAGAAACTGATGCCAACCAGGAACCAATCTGAAAACAAAGTCCATGATCTAAACTCTTCGCCCTTCACATTTTTACATTGTTAAAGAAATTTCTCATTTGGTGAATCATGCTATAATTGTCATATTTAGTTTCTTGGATATTTCTGCTTGTTTGTTCTTCCCAGAAGCCAAAGGAACTGAGTGGCTGTTTATCTAGGCCTATCCAAAGCTCATGAATCCTATGCACAAAACTCTAGGCAGCACTGGGTTTATCGGATTTCGCCAAGGGGGGGGGGGGAGACAATTGTATTCCAACTTTCTCTTTGCTACTTTTTCATTTAATGAACTTTTCTTTTATAGATTTTTTTAGAGGGAATACACGACTTCAAACATCTGAATTTGACAGTATAAACATAGTGCACCATGCGATTTGAAAATCTAGTAGACTGAGCTGAAAAGAGTTGATAACTTTGGAGCCTGCCTTCTTTTTAAGGCTACAGCTCCAGGCTCTGTCACTTGTGTCTTTGCTGTCAAATGCAATCCCAAAGCAACCCATTTGCTCTTGTGTATATCTGAAATTCCTTTGCCTCTGCTTTGCTGCAATCACAGTCTATTACAGCTGATGTGATCTAACATGACACATCACTTAAAAACATTGAACAGAGCTCATTTTTATTAAAAGACACAGTTTTAAAGCTAGTCATTCTTTCTTTGAAGTAACAAATCCATCAGCAAGCAACATAAATCATGGAGTGATGGTTCTGAGGAATCAAGGTCTGGAGTTAACACCACACTAGATAATGGGATCTGCTTCATTGACTCATAAGGATATCAGTCAAAGGACTAAATTCAGTTTGTCCTAGATAGTAAATATACATGGACAAAATACAATAATAATACAATAGTAGAGTTGGAAGGGACCTGCCCTGCCTAGGCAGGACACCCTATACCGTTTCAGACAAATAGCTATCCAATATCTTCTTAAAGACTTCCAGTGTTGGGGCATTCAGAACTTCTGGAGGCAAGCTGTTCCACTGATTAATTGTTCTCACTGTCAGGAAATTTCTCCTCAGTTCTAAGTTGCTTCTCTCCTTGATTAGTTTCCACCCATTGCTTCTTGTTCTACCCTCAGGTGCTTTGGAGAATAGTTTGACTCCCTCTTCTTTGTGGCAACCTCTGAGATATTGGAACAATGCTATCATGTCTCCCCTAGTCCTTCTTTCTCTTAAGCTAAACATACCCAGTTCCTGCAACCGTTCTTCATATGTTTTAGTCTCCAGTCCCCTAATCATCTTTGTTGCTCTTCTCTGCACTCTCTCCAGAGTCTCCACATCTTTTCTACATCGTGGTGACCAGAACTGAATGCAGTATTCCAAGTGTGGCCTCACCAAGGCATTATAAAGCGGCATCAACACTTCACGTGATCTTGATTCTATCCCTCTGTTGATGCAGCCTAGGACTGCTTTGGCTTTTTTGGCAGCTGCTGCACACTGCTGGCTCATATTTAAATGGTTGTCCACTAGGACTCCAAGATCCCTTTCACAGTTACTACTACTGAGCAAGGTACCACCTATACTGTACCTGTGCATTCCATTTTTGTTGCCTAAATGTAGAACCTTACTCTTTTCACCATTGAATTTCATTTTATTAGATAGTGCCCAATGTTCAAGTTTGTCAAGATCCTTCTGTATCTTAAGCCTATCTTCTGGAGTGTTGGCTATTCCTGCCAGCTTGGTATCGTCTGCAAATTTGATGAGTTCCCCATTTATTCCCTCATCCAAATCATTGATGAAGATGTTGAAGAGTACTGGGCCCAAAACAGAGCCTTGGGGTACTCCACTGCATACTTCCCTCCATGTAGATGCAGTTCCATTGAGAACTACACGTTGAGTGCGGTTGGTCAGCCAGTTATGAATCCATCTGGTGGTGATGCTGTCTAACCCACATTCTTCTACTTTATCTAGTAGTAGGTTATGGTCTACCTTATCAAAAGCCTTACTGAAGTCCAAGTAAACTATATCAACGGCATTCCTCTGGTCCACTAATTTTGTCACTTTGTCAAAGAATGCAATAAGATTAGTCTGGCATGATCTGTTTTTGACAAATCCATGTTGGCTTTTGGCTATTACTTTGTTTGCTTCTAGGTGTTCGCAAATTCGTTGCTTGATTATTTTTTCCAGAATCTTTCCTGGTATTGAGGTTAGGCTGATAGGTCTGTAGTTTCCTGGATCTAACTTTTTGCCTTTTTTGAAGATGGGAACCACATCAGCTCTTTTCCAGCCCTCTGGTAGTTCCCCGGTGTTCCAGGATCTCTGAAAGATATAATTCAGTGGTTCTGAGATCTCGTCTGCTAGTTCCTTCAGAACCCTGGGGTGTAATCCATCCGGTCCTGGTGATTTGAACTCGTCTAGGGTAGACAGGTGCTCACTTACCATTTTCTTCCCTATTTCAATTTGTGTTCCTAATCTGAGTTTTGTGGTGCTGCTTTTGATAGGTTGGACTGTTTTATCCCTTTGTGTAAAGACACATGCAAAACATGAGTTAAATAGTTCTGCTTTCTCCCTGTTGCTTGTCACCTTCTTGCCACTTTCTCCTAGCAATGGACCAATTGTTTCCTTAACTTTTTTCTTGTTTTTAACATGTTGGAAGAAGCTTTTTTTGTTAATTTTTACTTTTGTGGCAAGCCTTTCTTCATTGTGAGCCTTAGTTTTCCTCACTTCATCTTTACAGGCTCGGGCTATTTGCTGATATTCTGCCTTAGTTATGTCCCCCTCCTTCCATAAATAAATAAATGCAGAACTGTAGTTTTGTAGGTAAGCAATCATGGCTGATTGATCATTGATTAATCAAATGCCAATTTGGTTTTAATCTTTTTAGCCTGGTCTTTTTGGTCCCTTAATGTTATATTCATTGCTGTTGTAATTGAGGATAGTTAAGAAATATGAAGTTTAAATAAATATATAGAATTAATTAATTCTATCAATTAATTAATGCATATTAATTAAATATATCAAACACAGATCTATCTCTTTCTGAGAAAAGACTCTTTAGGAGTTGTTGATTAATACAGAGGAAGAACACATTTTTTATGATCTTGTATGAAAGCTGTGAGGATGCTCATTTTATAGTTCCTGTCTATTAATATCAAATGAAATAAATTGCTATAGATCCAGTTTCTGTGGCCCATTGAAATGAGGATTAAATTAGCCATAAAAAGGTGTGTGTGTGTTATATGTGTTTCTTTTTCAAGTATTCAATCACACCGATATACCAGAACCACAAGAGCAATTTCATTCTTGGCATAATCAAAGGCATTTGTAGCATCCGGGAATCTACCAAGGTAAAGGTAGCAATTTTCTAGATAATCAACTTAATGTCTTCATCCTAAGTGCATTTATACGTGTAAGTTAATTAGGGAAGTTAATTTTCACAAATGGCAGAAAATCTACATTTTCCAGCAGAGCTTTGTCACTGTGCCAATTGCAAGTTCAAGATAGACAAAGCAACTTAACTTCTTGTATATTTTATAGGAATTTTATACTAGGCTGTAGTTGGAGCATATTAGACCAATTTAAAAATAGTCAGTTAAAACATAGGGAGTGAGAAATTAGAGACCTAGCTTGTTCCACTACCCAATTTCATGCATTGAATTGAATGCTATAGCATACAGTAACTTAAATTGAGAGAGGGAGATTGAACCATGTTACATGTGCATTTCTATGTTGTGGAAATCTATTTATGAATTCAGACAAAACCTAAAGAGGCTAACTTTTTGATATGGGAAAGCTTAAAAAAATTGAAGTGTCAGTTACATATATGACACTAAACCTTGATCAGATTCTTAGCTACCTGCTAAGTGTATAAAGTGCAGTGTTTTATTCATTTGTTCAGTTTCTGTTGCCAGCAAAATGGTTTCTTTAAGCTGGTACTTAAAAGATTAAAAACTGCTATTCCCACATTGAGGTCAATCTGTATATAGTATGAACTAATAACTCCTGTAAAAGGAATAACATGTGCATTTGTTCTTCAGTAGCCCTTTATCAACAATGAGTTTTTTTTTAAAAAAAATAATCTTCTTGGCTCCAAAACAATCAGTATCATCTGCACTGATTCAGTATTGCTTAAAAGCAATTGTGTAGTCCAAGGCTTGGCTCAAACAAACCTCCCTTATTCAGGGTACATTACAAAATTCAAAATAAATTCTGGTTTGGATATTAACCAGTTCTAGTTCAGGTTTTTGAACCAAACTGTAAGCGTACAAATTGCCCTGAAGCATAATGTAATTTTGGAAGTTTTTTCTATCATTTTTAAAATAGACATTCTTTTTATAAAGGCCTTCACCTGAATATGATGATAGTCATCATAGTGAACCTTCAAACTATTCATCAAGAAGATGAAATCGCCTCTCCAATCATCTCGGTGATCTTGGGCTTTATTATCTAGCAAACTCCTGACAGACCAAGAGTTTTATGGGCCTTAAGACGAATATGTTCCACCATAGCTTTCCTGACAATCAGGAATAGTATGGTCAACTGAGAACAAATATTCACTACACTGGTTGTGATTCTAACCAGGATCAGGTTTGGTCTTGCTAAGTAAGAAGATGCAGTTTTCCTTTTTAACCTTTTTCTATAAAGTCTTTACTATAAACCATGGGTGTCAAACTGGTGGTGTCCCCTTGCCGTCACGTGACAGTTTGTGATACGTTTTCCCTTTACGGAGCTGAGATGGGCATGGCATTCATGTGATGCATCCAGCCTGCGGGCCACCCGTTTGACACCCCTGCTACAAAATGTTTTATTTGCAGGACTATTTCTTAAGTATAATGTTGTGGCCTTGGTCACATGTAAATCTGGTCAAATGTAAATCTCTTCATTCTAAAGGTGATCAGGATTGAAGTTTAGAGACAGCACTCTAACAGAAGAATGAAACAGGTACATAAATTGATCAGAGATTTATGAGAAACGTAGCTACGTAGATATATTATACACATTCAAAATATATTCTTGTCTATAAGTTGAGTAAATGCAGGAATATTCTGAAACAAAATACTAAACATGTCATTACACAGTATTTTCATAAACCCATTATTTTTGTTCTATGTAAAACGAATTGTTAAAATAATTTCATGTGGCAGTGGAATCAAAGCAGGCATTTTTTTTGTTTAAAAAATTACCTTGTCTCATTGTTTTCTTTCTTTCTTTCTTTCTTTCTTTCTTTCTTTCTTTCTTTCTTTCTTTCTTTCTTTCTTTCTTTCTTTCTTTCTTTCTTTCTGCCTTCCTACCAGGGAATATCTCAGTAAGAGTTGACAATCTATTTTCTCTGGTGGGCAATGTCTTTAAAAGTCCAAGACAAATGTTTGATGTCAAAAAAGAAAAAATGTCCTGGAAAATAGAAATTTTGGATGTGAAGCTGAATCTGCAATACTGTGCAATATTATGGAAGGAGATGGAAAAGGCTCAAGTTCACTTAAACATCGTTTACTATAACTGTGTATTTGAAAGGATTTGTTCAGACAAAGCAGGTGATACTATCACTTCCTTGCAAAGGTTCTGAAAAAGTAGATGTGGAATAAATAGCAATAGCATGTTGTCCAATGCCTAAATCTTCTGGGTTAGTTTCAAACATTTCATTAGAATCATGGAATTACTGAACTGGAAAAAAAATTAAATGTTTAGTTAGCATTATGTTTTGTTATAACATTTCAAATCCAATGGCTTGCATCCTAGTCTTTAAACCAGAAAAAAATGTTCTGTCATTAGACTGACCATAGATAAGAAACCTAGTTCCATTTATTTTCATAATCTAGGAAAGCAGGTAGATACATAACTCAGCTATGTATCAGTAATAACTCAAATTCAATGCAAGCTCACTGCTTTGAAGCTTCTGCTAAGTATCATGAAAGTTGTAAACAAAAACATCCCTAAGTTATCAATAAAAAGAAAAAGTTGGTGGACTGTGAAGCCATCATTTTATCTGCTTATAAACTCTAGGAAAAGTGATGATAATGGTACAACTAATCCTTCCTTCCTTCCCCCATCATCCAGCCAGAACTGATGAAGCTTCTTGGATGACAAGCAAAACATCTTCTTCCTCAAGAAAAAAACATAATCCAGTTACCTTTTGAAAAAGTTCTTTTGAGACAACCATGACCTGGATGATTGAGAATCTCCACAGACATAGTGAAACAACAGTTTCCCAAAGTTGCAGTTATGACTGTAGTCAACATTGTAAAATATGTATGTCACGAGTCTTGCATAATAATGAAACATCAAACAGACTTATTTTTTTTATCTATCTGAAGTTTCCAGCTTCAGGCAATAAAACATGGAATAGGGCAAGAGGAAACTATTCACCATCAAACAGAACAGATCAGAACACCAATTACTCCCATTTGCAAAGCAGAATTTTCATCATCCCAAATTGCAATTTGCCATAGCTGAGCTAAAAGAAACTGACTTGCCTATCCAAGGAACAAGACAGTATGTGTTCATATGTCTTCAGAGGGACCCCACAGCAAAGATGCCAAATCATAAATAAAAATTCAGATACAAAAAAATCAAGGTAATGTTTTTAAGGAGGAAACTTATATAGTTATGGAGATAGTTATGGAAAGCTCTGGTTTAGTTCCCAAAGGCATGAAAGGACATAAATATAATCATCCACCTGCAACCTTTTAAATCAGCCTTGTGTCACCTCTTGCCAAGTTCATATGGCAGATGTGAAGGGCATCTAGATGGTCTTAGGAAAAAAACATGGCTACTTCTAAAGAGTTACCAACAATTGCTAGATTTGCACCTATTCCTTCTCCAAATTACCTTCTTTCTAAATCTTTTTCAAAGCACTGAATAATACTATTTGTAAGCTTATATCAAGGAATTATATTAGCTTGTTCTGTGGTAATAAGAGGAATGAAACATATGTATGTCTCCAGTTATTGCATCTATGGATATCACCAGGTGACCCTGTTTAAAATGACTGAGACCCTATTGGGGAGAACAAGAAGGAGAATGTGTTAACACAGATCTTTGTGAGGACATCTTTCTAGGCATCTGAAGGATAAAATAAGAGCAAGCAATTTCTTGTCCTACTGGATGAACATTATTCCTGGAAGGATGGGAGAAAGGAGAAGGGAAGAGGTCCACCAAACCTCTTGAACAGATGGCTTCAGAGAAAAGTGAGGATCACTACTGCAAGGATGGGATTCACATTTTTTTTACTACTAGTTCTGTGGGTGTGGCTTGGTGGGTGCCGCTTGGCAGGCATGGCAGGGAAAGAATACTGTAAAATCTCCATTCCCACCCCACTCCAGGGGAAGGTTACTGCAAAATCCCCATTTCTTTCCATTCAGCTGAGAATTGATGGGGACGGAGCCAGTCAGAGATGGCATTTACTGGTTCTCTGAACTACTCAAAATGTCTGCTACCGGTTCTCCAAAACTGGTCAGAACCTGCTGAATACCACCTCTGATTACTGTATAAGCAGAAATCTCATTTTGTAACACTGAATTCTAATCTGTAGTATTTGAAATTTTCATCTTAAAACTGTGATTATCTTTAGTGCTTTTACAAATGTAAATACAGTTAATCAGATAAATTTTACATGATTTTATCAAAGAAACAAAGCAACTTATGAACTCACTAGATGAGAACAGTGCTAATAATTCTAGTGAAGTAAAACATAGAATGCAAGCATTGCAAGAAAGAAGACTAGATTTGAATTGTCATTTAACTTTAGGAAGTTCAGATGAGTATAGGGAAAAGATATCCATATGTGAGAAAATAATTAAGGTCATTAGCATGGATGGATAACTTGCATTAGTAGCAATAAAATCTGTGAGGTAGGAATGTGTTTAATTACATTTATTTGATCAGTGTGGATGAGGAGAATTAGAGGAGAGGAAAGAGCAGAATCAAAGAAATTGTTGCATCATGTTAAAGTTTATAGTTATATATATATATATATATATTTGCTGAAAAGCTGCAGCAAAGCTAGCAAAGATGATATGCAAAATTAAGTTTGCCAAAATCTTCATGATAAATTCTGAAAGGTTTTCCTTCCCTGTGAAAATGCCTTACAGATATGTTGTTGTTATTGATGTGGTTGTAATTGTTATTATCAAAATTAATTTTAAACATTTTTTAAAGTTTTTTATTTTATATTTTTATAGGATGCTAGGTTTTGGGAAGTTTTAATACATTTTCCCCATAAATTGGTAGCCTCTTCCAGTGAGATAGTTTGGGAGACAGTAGTTGTGGAATTCCTGACAGGGTTTGCCCTGTGGGCGAGTGAGCTCCAGAGATGTCAGCACTACTTTTAGAGAAATAGCTCCAATGGTCTTTGTATAACTGGTGCTATATGATGAAACTCCAGCAACTACAGTCTGCTGAGAGACCATGATAACCACCATTTTAAATGCTGAAATGGAACAGCAGTTGGCAGAGTGTAGAGAACGATGCTATGGTGAATCATTCTAGAGCAGGGGTGTCAAACTGGATTTTTTATATATATAAAAGTTTTTTTTTTCAAAACAAACACAACACGTCCTTCTTTACATACTGTAGAAAGTGTATCAGTTGGTTACAAAAAGGCTTTCGTGCATCTCTTCCACAGTCAACAAACATAATTCATATTAACTCAAGTATTTTAACTCAAATATTTATACCTGTTACCATCATCATGCTTCCATTTTCATTTGACTATAAGTGTTTAAATGTCCTTCATCATAAAATATACCAAGATTTAATACATAACCACATACTGGCATTTCATTTGACTTCAGAGGGCCAGGGGCACATCTGCCAGCAAAAATGGAGCTCAGGGGAGGGTCCATGCATGGCCATCCCTGGACTCCATTTTTGCCCATGACGGTCTCCTGTAGCTCTTTGCCAGGCAAAATGGAGCTCGGGGCACCATAGTACCGCCCTTTGCTGTTTCCAGGGTGGCATGTGGGACAGATCTAAGCACCCCTCGGGCCCTATCCTGCCCATGAGCCTTGAGTTTGACACCCATGTTATAGAGGAATGCAATATCTGGATATGACCCTCACTGTGAAATCTGTTTGTACTATAAACAATGAAAGTGATCATTTCTGACCCAGTGGTCCCATTTTGTGCACCACATGTCAGGATTGCTGATGACGATAACCACACATTAATGGTGTCACATACATCTGCAACAAGACCTCATTCACACACAACTTTGTGAGGGATGAGCAAACAGACCTGCTACATATTTCAAAGATGTGTTTAGTTGATTGTAAGAGTGTAACCTTAAAATATAACGTCCCAAATTTCAGATCTTTCAACAGCCTTCATTCAAAGATGGGAGTAGGAAGCAGGGGCTTGGCATACATTTTTAAGGACATTGTGGTCTATTCCAATTTTCCAACATATTAATGAAAAGTTTTGGTGAGTGAGTCCCTAGATGATTCTCAGCAATGGGAGATTTCCTTGGGAGCTTGATGTAATTCCCCTAGATCTAGCATTGGTTTATCTCTTTGATATATGTCTACACACCCACCCACACACACACACACACCCCTTCTGAGAGATGAGATTCTAGGAGCAATGTCTGTAATACTAGCAGAAGACAAACAATGAATCTGACTGAGGAGGGATACAAGCCTATGTTGTGAGCTAGAAAGCTCAATGTGTTTCTGCTGGGTGAGGTGCAAACACACACACACACACACACACACACACACACAATCTAAAGGCTTAACATCCACTTATTCAGCAAGTGTTTGAAATTACATTGGCATTGAACAAGGGGGACCTATGTCTGGCCTTATAGCTGTGGATACCACAGCATCTCCAGTTTGGGTGCTTTGCAACCAGCTCACCATACAACATCATAGCATCCTGCAGTGTTTGATGTCTTCAAACTATATGATCAGTGTTTGAAACCTTCATTGCTGACTTTAACATGCAAAGCCAATGGGGAAGCTAGTAGATATCACACAACTGTGTATTTGTGACCATATGGGATTTACCTTAAAATAGCATCTGGGACTGTTAGAACTGTTGGAACTGCCATTGTAAGATGATGTAGTCACATAATGTCACATCTTACAACCACATCACCTAGTAAGCAAGCACTACCTATATATGCTTTTAAGATTGCCCATTAAATTTGCCCAGAGATACTACCGATATTTTAATGGATTAATGCAAGGAAGAAGGTAAAGGACTCAAGATTAATCTTTTCCCCAAATTCTTATTTTAGTAATATGAAATCCCAGGATTCAATTCCCCTTGTGGGAGAACGAACAGCTATAGTAGCCCTTATCACCATGAGCAAACCTTGTAAGATCTGATGGTTAAAATAAAAAACATTAAGTATTCAATTTTTGAAGTATCCTGTTTATTTATTTTATTTGCAATTTAAGGCTTCATTCTTTAATCCAAGTTAGATTACAAGAGTGGTTTATGAGGCAATTAAAATCTCATAAAAAAGGAACCAATAACATAATTTAAAAAGGAATTAAGGCACTGCAGCAGAGAATGTATCAGCAGAAGGCAGAAGTAAAATTAATGAAATGGAGAGGATTTGGACAAATAAAGACAGATTTTCAGTTCAAATTTTAAGGTATGTTGAAATCTTCCTGAGATGGAAGATCTGGAACAAAGACCCTCACTACTAACAGGCTTTATGACCTTCATTACCTTTACTGCTGACAATGAACCTTGATTACTATCTACACAGCGAAGTAAGTATGCTTTGCAGAAAACAGTCTTTAAGATATGTCAGTCCTGAACAGCAGTAGGTTCCATATTTTTCTACCACCAGTTTGTGGGTTGATGTGCCCCTTCAGCGCATGCGCCTGGCCTTCCGTGCATGCACTTTGCTCACATACACACCTTCCACACATGCACACGGCCTCAAAAACATGCCTAAATATGACAGCATAGAGCCGGGGCAGGTGGGCAGGCTCACCCACAATTCCCGCTACCAGTTCAGGCGAATTGGTCCAAACCAGCTAAATACCACTTCTGGTCCTGAGCCATTTTAAGACTATATTGTTATTACACAATATCTAGAAATAAACCAGAAGTCAGTGCAGTTGCTTTAAAACTGGATATACATATATTGTCCATATCCCATCAAATGGCTAACTGCTACACACTGAAAAGCATATTGTTAATAGTGCTTATCAGTTTACAGTTCATTGGATGGAATTCACAAGGGGATAATGATAACCAGTGGTGGGTTCCGGATCCCATTGCAACCGGTACAATGCCGCATGAATGTGCACAGTGCGTACATGCATACTTACCGCCCATGATGCTCCAGCTACATGGCAGAGTGTTGCGCAGGCGCTGTACGCTATGTGTGCGGAAGCCCCGAAAACCTCAAATACCAGTAAGAAGCGCGGGCGGGCAGGTGGGCCCTCTGGAGCACCATACCGGAACGGTACCTGATGGTCCCGGCAGGCACTGTTACGCCCGTACCGGGGCATACTGGTCATAACCCACCACTGTAACCAGGTTATTCAAGGAATTTGTTTTCATGATATTATCTGAATTGATTGAAGTCTGGTGGCATCAAATTTGAATTGAAATAATCTACTGTTTCTAATCCTAGTTTCCCTAGCAATGAAAAACAAATCCTCTCTATAGCATCATTTCATGTATTTCAACACTGATATGTCTCACCTCAATCTATTTCTTTCGAGTCTGAAAATTCCAAGTTCCTTCAGCTTCTTCTTGAACAAACTCTTGAGCCTCTTTTTCACGTTTGTCACCATCCTATGAACCTGCTCTAACCGGTCAATATCTTTCTAGAATTGTGATGCCCAGAATCATACACATTTCCCTAAATCAGGGGTCAGCAACCCGCAGCTTTGGAGCTGCATATGGCTCTTTCATCCCTCTGCTGCATCTCCCTGTCACCGGTCAGTAAAAGGAAAAATGATGCTGTGCGAAGAGGAGACTCTATGGTGGGGGAACCGGACTTCTGGTCAGCTCCAGAATTGACCAGTTAGGACCTTTGTGGCTCTTTCATTGTTTAAGTTTGCTGACCCCTGCTCCAGGTGTATCTCATCAGTGATGGTAGAGGAGAATAAGGACTATATCTGTCTTTGATAAATGCTTCTACAGATGCAATCCAGAATGATATTAGCCTTTCTAGCTAATATCCCCATCTGGCCTCAAGAAAGATTCCTATGGGATCCCACTGGTAACTGCTTTCCAATTTGAGGTATAACATCAGTACTGAATGTGATTATGTAGTCAGATATGGATTTTCCTTACTTTAGGGTAATCAAAACATGCTTTAGCAATTGTCAGTGAGATATCTGGTGAAAGACTTTGTTGAATCAGCATTACCCCATCAGCAAAGTAATCATCTTTTCAGAGGAGATGAGAATTAAACTAGTTTTAATAAAGCCATGCTGACTCTTAGCCATTATGCCAGTGTTGTCTTCAATGTGTTTACAAACCGCCTGCTTTGTTATCTCCTCCAACATTTTTCAGCTATGGATGTTAGGCTTACTAGCCAATAATTACTCTAAATCAGGAGTCAGCATCCCCATCCCCTCTTGAAGAGTGAGGTCATATTTGCTGTTCCTCAATCCTCTGGAATGTCCCCAATTCTCTAGGGGTCCTCAGAGAAAATCGGTAGAGGTCCAAATAATTTGTCACACTCTAATCTATTGACATCAAGTTTTAAATTTCCAACTAATTTTCATTAGCTTCACTGAAGACAAAGTAGAATCCTGCCACATGGTGTGCCTGGAGCAGGGCTGCTATATATAATTAGAACCACAGAATTATTCAATGATCCAAGGACAATCTGAAAGGATGATATTATTTATGGTAAAGTCAAATTAATCTGCTGATTTCCAGGGATTTATGGATCCATTTAAGTCAGAATCATTTATGGATTAAAACAGAAGTATTTTTCAGATAAGGTTTGCATTTTGCAATTTTGTTATAGTCCTTTTCTGTGAAAGACAAGCAATGAGGTGGTCCCTTCAAATACTTTACTTTTTAATCCATAGAAACAATGGCTGAACATTGTTCAATTCAGATAATGTTTCAGTACATTTCTCCATTATGCCAAACCGGGAAACTCGTAATGTCATTTCAGAACAAGCCAAAAAGAATACATTGATATGGCTCAAGAGAAGTGAAAGGTAAGAGACAACTTCTTAGTCTTAGCATATTTTCATCTTCATAAATCATAACAATGAACATTTAAATATTCATTTAAATATCCATTCCTTGGGTCAAAAATGATATCTATTTTTTTAAATAAACTATTGTTAAACTCTCTGAAACCACCACATTGTACACACATACACACACACATTCTTTCATTCCTTTTTCATTTTTATTTCCTCTAGACATCAACATTTCATTATTCCATTAACCATGAGATTTATAGTTTTCACAATATAACTTAACACTAAAGCCTAATAATTACTATAATGTTATTTGCCACTAAAACCATACATTAGAAACAACTTAGAACAAGTTATACAAAAATTAATATGTGAGAAATCAACAAAAATAATATCATTTAATAAAAATTTCATGTTATATCCAGCAGAGAACACTGTTTTAGGGATTTGGATATTGGATATTGGTAAATGAATATTTTGCTACTGGCAATCCAATACACCAAGGTTTAATTTGTGCTACAAAAGAATGATGGGGAAATTACGTGAACAAAAGATTATACCATCTATAACTAAAATAGATGTCTTGTCTGATTAAGTAGTATTTAGGGACAGTAACAAAAAAAGCTTTATAAATATCTAGAATCTTCTAGATATTTGAGTGTTTGTGCCCTCAATTATCCCATTGAACATAAAGGTTTTTGCTAGCAGACAGCCTCAACGTAGTGATCAAAATAATGTGTCAAACCTGACAATGAAAAAGTACAACTCTTCAAAATCTTATTACTGCTTTGCAAATAATCCTTTGCTTCCTTAACAACATTCTATTGGGTTTTTATTTTATTTTTTTACATTTTAAAGAAAAGAAACTAAAAATAACAGTTTGGGAATTGTTTGGTTACTATTAATATTTAAAATGAAGAATGGGAGAAGTTAAATATAATTTCAAGAAATCACAAAGCATGCACACAGGTTTTTGCCTGAAATGTGACAGCAGCCATGTTGTTATTGTTGTTGTTGTTTCAATTTGTAAAAAGCAAATATATATTTGTACCTGAGAGCCCCCTGGGGAGTAATTAGAGGCTAGGAACTGGGTTAATTCTAGTCATGCCTTGGGCCTGAAACCAACCAGGTGAAACTTAAGCCAGACATTTTCTCTTAGCCATAGGAAGGAGGCAATCGCAGCTACTTCTGAAAAACCCTGCCAAGGCAATTGAAGGGATTTGTCTAGGCAGTCACAAAGAATCAGACACAACTGAACAGACACACCGAGACACATATACTATACACATGGTGCTATGTCATTATCCTTCCAGTCTTCTGACTCCTTGGAATAATTTAATACAGTATTTATTTAAATAGACTTAGTTTTACAAATATAGAAAGGAGTTTGAGTTTTGTTGTGGACACAAGTTACATGGCAATGTGACGAATCTGAAGTAAAAAGGCGCACGCATGCACGCAAGCGCGCGCGCACACACACACATAATAAAGTATTGGTAAGAAGTGAAAAATAGGTGTGTGGCTGTACACACACACTTGATATAGATAGAGATGATAGAGATAGAGATTTTTGAGAGATAGAGAGATACAAAATCCTTATGACCACCAGATGGCAGATAAAAAGAAACTGAAAAATAGTAAAACTATATTGCCATCTGCTGGTCATGGATATTTTTGCAGTCCAAAGGTGTAGATGAGGAAATAGTGACCTTCCTCAAATAACCTAGGGGAGTGATGGCAAACCTTTTTTGGCTCCCATGCCAAAAGTGGCTGGGAGGTCATGCAAGGGCATGCCACATATGTGCATACTTCCCCCTCTGTACGCACGCGCGCACGACCAGCGCTCCCCCCGCTTTTGGCACTATTTCTTCCCTCCCCAGGCTCCAAAGGCTTTCTAGGAGCCTGGGGAGGGCAAAAACTGCCCTCCACCCCCCCAGAGGCCCTCCAGAGGCTTCAGGAGCTTCTCTGAAGGCTCTGGAGCACAAAAAGAACTGGCTTCCTGTTTGCTCATAGGGCCATTTTTCACCCTCTGGAACCTTCAGGAGGCTTCCCTGAAGGCTCCAGAGGGCAAAAACAGCCCTATGGCCAAACCGGAAATCACTTCCAGTTTGTATGTAGGGCTGTTTTTTGCCCTCTGGAGTATTTAAGAGGCTTCCCTGAAGGCTCCAGAGAGCAAAAAACTGCTTCAAAAGAAGGCCAAAGTCAGTTGGCCAGCATGCTAATGTGCATGGAGCTGACAGGGCAACAGCATAGGTTCGCCATAACGGACCTTGTTAGTTTCAGGATTCAGTATATTAATACACAGGTCTCCCCAGTCTTATCCCAATACAATACTTTCATTGTTACATCGCTGTTGAACACCTCAGATCAAGGGTATTTTAGAAGCTAGGAAAGGTTCTTTATATTATGCAATTCACAAACTATTTCTACCAACACTTAAATAAGCTCTTTTGTAACTATCAATTATGTATTACTAAATTTTCCATAATTGCTTTGAACTGATGCTTAACAAGAACTGTTGTGATTCATGAAGTTAAAAATCTAATGTACTCTTCAATTTGAGTACACTGCTTTGTGTACACTGGTGGATTTTCACCCCTGCTTTGTATGTGCTATCTAGTGGATTCTGCCTCCAATTTCTCTTCTGTTTTTTCCATTTCCAAATTGTGTGGTCACCTGTGTTTCTGTCCTTAGGTTAAGGTTATCCTAATCCTCATATGCAGACATATGATGAGAACAAATGCTTCTTTTGTTGTTGTAGCCCAGTTAATTTAACAGCCAGTTTAGTAATTGCATTGGCCAGGCATTTCCAAAGATCTGTAATCTAATTTAACTCTGAGAGTTAATGATTTTAATGATTTGTTGTGATCTCAAAACAAGTGTTAGAAGATAAATCTACATCATTAAATCTATTATAGTGTTTTGCTTCATTTAGCAAATTTTTGTTGTTCTTATTCAGAAGACGCCCACATCTTAAACTAGCAAAGATATTAGTCGCTTTAGTAAATGGTGTCCTAGGGGAAAAGAACTAAACAAACTGAAAAAGAACACAACTCAACCCAAAGGTTCCTTGTGGATTTATAAATGAAATTGTTTACTTTTGAGATTATATCAAATAGAATTTCTGTAAGTGCCAAAAGAAGAAGGGCCCAGTGAAAACAAACATTCAATTGGAGATAAAGATCTTATGATTTACAAACTCCAAACTAAATGATGTTTCCATGACTGGGTCATTTATTTTAAAGCTGGGTAGAAATACCTGGTGTCATACCATAATAAATAGTTCTGAAGGATCTGCTATCAGTAAGGCAAAATAGAGCAAGTCCATTTTAAAATGCAAACTGAGTTAACTTCTCCCTTGTTCCCAATGTTTCTGTGGCACAATTAAAATTGGACTTTGTCAAATTTTCTTCAAATCAATTAGATGTTCAAAGTTATCAGCATCTGAATTCAGCACTTCCTCGGTAGATCATACCGGCTCCTGGTCTGTTTCTTTCATCCTCACCTAGGTACATGATAGATTGATCTTTTTTTTTTTTTTGGGGGGGGGGTAATGTTTGCAATGAAACATTATTTTATACAATATTCTGATGTATGTGCATGTTAAATCCATCTAGTTTTAAGCAATACTGTTTCTCCCTTCATTGTTCAGTGATTCAGGGGTTTACGATATAACCACTATAAATCATGTTATACAGTTCATGAAGTATCTTCATGCCTATGGAAGTTATTTGCTATGATAAAATAGTTATCCTTTAAGGATGCTTCATTTTCCTTATTTCTGTAGACAAATACTGATATACTCCTTTTAGAAGAGTAGATGTTAGTTTATTGCTGTATTTGTTCATTCCAAGAACTTTCATTTAGAGAAAGATGACTTGGAATGATAAATACCTTCAGACCCACAACAATGGTTTCTCAAGTTAGACAAATCGTGCATTTTGCAGCTGCAGTGTTTTCCTCTCTCTTTTTTTTTCAATGCAGCATACTAGAGCGAACCCTTCCTAATTTATTTTTATGAAATGAATAGTATGGCTGAATGTAGAAATATGTATCAATACATTGAAGTAAATGGACTGTTATATCCTTTGTATAATTCCATGTGATCAATAGAGAGAGATATTTAGAAGAACAATTGAAAAGGAAGGCTAAATCATTTATAAGTAATTTCTAGGATTTATCTAATGTATATAGTGCTTTGCTATTGCACATCAAAAGTACTTAGCTTTGATAGTATAATAGGCACTTTTAATTGGGGCATATCTATTTGTGAATAGGATTGTATATGAAAATATACATAGGTCATAATTCTGATATATTGACATGATTCAGAGATGGAGAACATATTTCATCTCAAAGATTGGATATTGAGCTATCATCAACAAGTGATATTCTTTTCTGAATATTGTGGATCAGAATTTATTTCAGATTTTAATATCAATATGCTGAGTGAATGTGTAAACCAGAAGAGAAATAATTTGATTTTCATACTTCTCCGAGTTTCAGGGACTCCCCCCCAAAAATGTTTATTTCTAAATTAGACCAAATGCTCAGTTTAGTTCAGCATTTTCCTTCCATCAGCACTGCTATTTCCTGTTGCTTTTTCAGAGTTTACAAGATATACTGAATTATTTTGGCGTTTCTGGATTATTTTTGCATGTGTTGAATCTCATACTATACATATGTACAAAATGCAGCTGCTGTTTTTGGCATATGTGAATTTCTGATTATAAAATATATAAAATATGCAGCTGCCATTTTTAGCACCAATAAACTTCTAACTACAGTATCTAAGCTATATGTTATATAAACTATATAAAATAATGACTGCTATTATTTTACCCCTTGACATAGAATCCCATACATTTATCAATAAAATGTCTATCTTCAAAGACAGTAAGCCCTGACTTACATAAATCAACAACTAAGAGATCTTTTAGTGATAGATACATTGAGAGGTCTTGCAGATATATTCAGTCTGCATGTTGAAAACAAGTATCCTTTTTACAGATGAAGATATGAATCGGAATACATTCTATGGACCACACACTTCTTCAAATTGCCATTGTTTGCTTAGAGCAGGAGTGTCCAAACTTGGGAACTTTAAGACTTGTGGACTTCAACTCCCAGAATTCCCCAGCCATGCTGGCTGGGGAATTCTGGAAGTTGAAGTCCACAAGTCTTAAAGTTCCCAAGTTTGGACACCCCTGGCTTAGAGGTTATGTATGTATGTATGTATGTATGTATGTATGTATGTATGTATGTATGTATGTATTTGTCTAAGTGGCTTTGAAAATGCATATGTATTTGTCTGCCATTTGACTTTTTGTATCTCCAAACAAGCTCTGATGAACTGTCAAAGTCTTAACAAGCTGATAATTCCTAGAATGTTCAAGACTGGTTCCTAACCATGTGCTGTGATATCTGGAAACAACATTTGGACTGGAATACTTTTCCAGGTTCAGAGTCTTATAAGTTTCTTCATTATCTGTAGATCGTGTCTAGTTTCTGTAGAATTTGTCCTGTTCTCCATGATAGGCTCAATGATTCTGGCTACTATAGCATGTTACTCATGTGTTTCGGGTTTAAAATATTCTTTTTTTGAAATATTTTACAATACCTTAGAAAATTTAACTTGACTAGAAAATGGAGAATACGTGCTGCGATTTTCAAGATCATTGTACAGAACACTTGGTACTCCAACACTTGGTTCTCCATCAAAAAATAAACTAAGGAAGAATGAGAAGAATAGAATGGAAATGTCTTATGCTTTGCAGACTGGAACATTATTGGCACAAAACCCTACTTCGTTAGTTTCTCTTCGTTTTCTTTTTTCCACTTAGCATGAGAAGAAAAATAATGGCAGCAGGATGTTTGCACCCATTTACAGTAGTTTGTACCTGCTACAATTTGTACCTGTGGTAGTCATTGGCTACTCTTCCCATGTCCGATTCAACAAGTGAAGAACTGGAGTAATTGAATTATAAGCAATATGGATATAATTCCATGGAAAACAATGGATATTTGTAAATCAGGTTTGAGTGTGTCTGTGAAATGTTATTTTGTTTCCACATCAACTTTAGCCACTATATCTGAACATATTGAGATCAGTCATTTGATAGTTGAAGAAAATCCATCTTGCCTTTCTGTGCTGGACATCAATCCAATAAGAAATAAGCTTGATTTTAATGAGAGCTTAACAGTCAAATATTAGTATTCAAGAACAGAAGTACCAAACACAACCAAGCTGTGTTAAACATTTGGGTGAAGGTTCAAGGCAAGCACCAGCTTGTACAAGCCAATTTCTCATTTTCAAAGTATTTTTCACATATCACGATACACAATTCCAGACAAAACACAGCTGGCACTATGGAGTGAGTCCACAGACTGATCAGTACAAAGGCATTAGAAGCAAACAGTGATTGCTCAAGGACTCTAAATACAGTAGATTCATGTACTGTAGAAAACTAGCTGTGTACACTTGCCCACCATCTGCAAATAAATGAGTTATACTCATTTATTCTTAATTTCCGGGTGGGCCAAATTGCTACATTTCTTTGTTTTCAGTAAAAATGGATTACATTTTTTATATTTTCTAAAGGAAGCAAATAAATAAATCTTCCATAATAATTAGTAAAAGACCTTCAGGCTTGAAAGTCTAGGATACTCTCTGCTGAAATCAACAGTTACCAATTCTTACTTTATCCTGAGCAGAGTCGGAAAATGTTGACTTCCTGATGGTGTTTAACTATGTATCCCAGCATTCCTCACTAATGGTGATACCAGCAGGATCTGGAGGGAGTAAATATATGTCATAATAAAAGATATATGTACCTATCTGCAATGCTAGAAAACAGCTGCATTTTACCCCTAGGATCAAGCAGCAGCTGCAGGTTACAGTTGCTACATGAGACCAAGAAAAGAGATGTGACTTCTTTTTAAAAAAAATGTAAATAGGTGCTACATTTATGTCTTACAAAGTCCAAAGCACCTTATTAAAAAGAATCAAAGCCAAAACATTATACTACTTTACTTTGTAATATAAAAATGTGACAGAGAAAATAAAACTGTAGCCTCTTCTTTAATTTCTGGGGACTTCTGACAGTGATATAATTATACATTGAGATCTGTGTTAAGTAAGTAAGCTCCCTGTTAGGAGAGCGAGTGTGCAGAGAAGCGTAATGAGAGTGGTATGGAAGAACATGCACAAACCAGCATACAGGGACACTGAATAATATAAAATATAGTACTTTACTATGTGAAAATATAGAGGTATTCAGAGTTCAATTTACAGTCCAAGTCATACACAGTTCAGTCAGTCAGTTATCAAATAGTCAGTTTAGCACACAATGTAGCTAACAGTAGCAAAACACAGTACACCAATCAGCATCTAACAAACAGAGAGCTAATAGTCATTCTGGCTCCCTCTTATGGCTGCTTGAGGTAACAGCAACCAATTACATCTCTCTAGCATTTAAAGTAACAGATACATTTGTTACAATCATGGCTTATATACATTGCCAAGCCAAGATTAGGGTTACATCCCTAACATTCTCCACTCTTGGGTTGTCACTGTATTTACACACAACTTCACATTCTCAATCCATAATCATCACAACAACGTTTATGTTTTACCGTACCTTGAGCTTTAGTAAAATGATCAGGAATGTTTTCTTCAGACATACAATACTCTAGTGTAATCAGTTTACTACTAACACTTTGCCGTACATTCATATATTTTAAGTCAGTATGCTTTGTCCTTGTCTTTACAGCAATATTTGATGCCATCTGGATCGCTGCTTGGTTGTCTTTGTCTCCCGTACATTAATTCCCATATCTATCAGGAGTTGTTTGTAACAAATTAAATTGATACATAACAAAGATAAACATGAAAATTCAGCTTCCATTGTTGATAAATTTAAATGCTTTTGACGAATAGGCCGCCATCCAATTACGCCTTTCCTAAGAATATTGTGATACCTGATGTAGATTTACATAAAGACATGTTGGTTGCAAAACTTGCATCAGAGTATGCAGTCAATTTCAGGTCATCCTTAGGTTCTAAATATAAGGCATAGTGTATTGTCTGTTTAAGATATTTCAATACACGTTTAGCAGCTTGCCAGTGCCGTTCAGTAGGTTCAGCATTAAACCTGGCCAATTGATTAACACTATATGCAATATCTGGCCTAGACCAATTGCTAAGATAAGATAAACTACCAATTAGGGATTGATAAATACCTTTATCAAAAACTGGGCTTTTTATATCATCATGGCTAAATTCTTGACTCATAGGAGTTTTAGCCGGTTTACACAGTTCCATTTTGAAATTCCTGAGTAACTGATTGATCTTCTCAGTTTGTGATATTTTATATCCTCCCCAAGTCTTATCTATCTTTAAACCAAAATATTTCTTTATTTCACCAAGATGTTTTATTTTAAACCACTTTTTAAATAGTGTAATAATCTCAATAGCCTTTTGCTCTGTTTTAGTAATCAATGCTATATCATCTGTAAACAATAACAACAATGAAATCATACCATCGCTTTCTTGCTTAAATAAACAAGGATCAGCCATTCCAGCTTTAAAAGCTATCCTTGCTAATTCCTTCACTATGCATTGAGTCCATTCATAGCCTGATTGTTTTAAACCATAAAGACTCTTTTTTAACTTCCAACAATCAGTGTTGCTATCAGTGTTTAATCCTTCAGGTTTTTTTAAATAAATAGTGTGCTGCAACGGTGCATGGAGATATGCTGTCTCAACATCTAAATGATTTACTACTTATCCATGCATAGCTGCCCAAACTAATGATGCACGTAATGGTGTAGCTTTTAAACTAGGTGCAAATACTTCCTCATAGTCATTTGCTGACTGGTCGAAACCTTGTGCTACTAATCTAGCTTTATGGGTAGTAGTCCCATCTACACTTGTTTTAATCTTGTAAATCTATTTACATTCTATTACATTTTTACCTGGTGGTAACCTCACATTCTCATATACCTCCAGATCTTGTAAAGATTTCAGTTCCCTATTCATTGCTGCTTTCCAAACTATTTGCTGCTTTTTAAGATATGTTGATAGTTCATGATACGGAGCAGGAACTTTATCTACTTGACATGCTATACTAGATTGATATCTGTCAGGTGGTCTTGTTACATGGGTAGAATGCCTAGGCAACTCAGGGCTCACCAGTGGACTCACCTGTTGCATCTGCTCACGTTCTTCTAACTCCTCCTGACTTTGCACTTCCTCCTGACTTTGCACTTCCTTCTTAATTTTTATATCTGGTCTTTCTGTTTCACCACTAGGAAATACCTGGGTTTCAATAACTACGTCATTGTTAAATTCCAGTTTATCCCACCCAATGGATTCAATAAATCGAGCACTCGTGCTACAGTGTACTTTCGTAGTGCCTTTTTCCCAAAATCTAAATGATCTATGATTGGCTTCATAACCTACGAAAAATAATTGCCTAGCTCTATGTTGTCCCTTCAGTCTTACCTGTGAGGGAATATGCACCAATGCCGCAGCTCCAAATGTGTGAAGATAGCTTAAATTAGGTTTTCTACCATGCCAACGAGTGAATGGTAATTCACCAGTTGTTGTATTAACTACATTATTTAACACATGGTTACTACACAACATAGCTTCACCCCACAGTGTTTCAGGCAATCCTGAATCAACTAACATAGTTCTAGTCATAGCTTGTAATATTTGCCCCCTTTGTTCTACAAACGAGTTAGGCCTATAAGGAGCAGAACGTTTATGCTCAATACCAGCTAATCTCAACATTGTTTTAAATTTAAAGTTTGTAACTCAGTTCCATTATCGGTTACAGCAGTAATCACCTTAGATTTCATTTTTCTTTCAGCAAATCTTAACCAATTAAAGAAATGTTGAAACGTTTCTGTCTTGTCTTTCAGTAAATAGCAGAAACCATACCTTGAATAATGATCCATGATACCCAAAACATAACAGGCACCTCCCAAACTGGGTTTCATAGGTCCAATTAGATCAGCAAAAACAACTTCCAGAGGTTCCTTTGTTTTAAACCCATTTTGTCTGTTGCTGGAGTAACCTTGCTTTTTTCTTGACTACACACATTACAATTTAAATATTTACTGCAAGGTTTTAACTTTACTCCTTCTGACAACTTAACCGTTTGTTGCAGCATCTTGAAATTAATGTGCCCCATATGCCTATGTAGTAAATGTGTGCGTTCATCATGTGATTTCACATTATCATACACTGAGTTAGCAGTATGTGTATCAGTTATAATATATAAGCCATTTGTTAATTTGGCAGTAACCCTATTACCTTCCTTTCCAATGATACAGTTAGCTCCCGTAAAGGTTACTACATAGCCAATATTAACTAGAGCTCTTACTGATAACAAATTAAATTTCAGTTTAGGTATATACAACATGGATAAATGCTCATTTACAAATGAACAGTTTGCCATACCTTCACCAGATTCTTTCACCCTCCAACCATTTGCCAAAGATACATGTTGCTTGCTGGTGGACAATTCTACAAAACAATCCTTATTTCTAGTAATGCACTGTGATGCTCCACTATCAACAACCCATGAATCATGGCCTATTGGTGCATTTCTAGAGATAGTCAAAGTAGACATACCTAAGTTGACATTAGCATTTTTCTTAGCCTTTCAAGTATTCTGGTGTTTTGCATGTTTACAGAATCTAGCTATACCATTTCAAACAAATGGTTATCCAATCTCTTCTTAAATACTTCCAGTGTTGGAGCATTCACAACTTCTGGAGCAAGTTGTTCCACTGATTAATTGTTCTTTCAGGAATTTCTCCTCAGTTCTAAGTTGTTTCTCTCCTTGATTAGTCTCCACCCATTGCTTCTTGTTCTACCCTCAGGTGCTTTGGAGAGTAGCCTAACTCCCTCTTCTTTGTGGCAACCCCGGAGATATTGAAACACTGCTATCATGTCACCCCTAGTCCTTCTTTTCATTAAACTAGACATACCCAGTTCCTGCAACCGTTCTTCAAATGTTTTGGCCTCCAGTCCCCTAATCATCTTTGTTGCTCTTCTCTGCACTCTTTCTAGAGTCTGCACATCTTTTTTTACATTGTGGCGACCAAAACTGGAAGCAGTATTCCAAGTGTGGCCTTACCAAGGCGTTATAAAGTGATATTAACACTTCACGTGATCTTGATTCTATCCCTCTGTTTATGCAGCCTAGAACTGTGTTGGCTTTTTTAAAAAAATAGGAGAAGTTCTTTTATGATGCATTCCTCTAGGTTTAATTTAAGATTGGGAAGACAAACAAGCTGGAGACAATTATAACAGTGAAACTATAACAGTGAAAAATGAAATTTTCAAACAGACTGACTATATTCTAACCATGGTCAATGCAAGTATCCAGAATTTTACAACACTCTTCCTTTTGAGAAAAAAATTGCTTAAGTGCTTTGTTTTCTATGAGAATGAGAACCTGTTTTAAAACTGCAGATGACATTTTCAGCATCGCATTAGCTGCAATACTCAGCAGGGTCACTATTTGACACTCATTAAATGCATGCAAATTTATTCTTTAGCTTATATATATTTATACTGCCTTCTGTGCAGTCATCTTTCAAAATGAATCGCAACCAAAATAACTGTGTGGTTAAAAAGAATCATAAAAAGCAAACCCTTACGAAATATATTCATTTTAAAAGGAAAGAAAACGAAAAGAGAAAACAAAATAATTCAATGAATCTATAAAGCCTGCAGAAGGGGGAGGATGTCAAATCAGAGCTTGCAGGGTATATAGTGCTAATGTGATGAGATGGGCTACAGGAATTCGTAATTAACTTTGATTTTATTTATCTCATCATGTTATGATCCCTATTTCTGTTCTGAAAATATAACTAAGGTCTTCTCCCTTACTTTAACCTCATAACAGATCTATTGGATATATTTATGTGCAAGATAGTTATTAACCCACAATCAGTAAACATCATGTTAGAGTGGTTCGACCTCATCCAACAGTCTACAATGTCATCTAGACTGGGTTTTGTTGTTGTTGTTGACAGTGTGATATCTATTGCACAATAGCTAATATCTGCTATAATTTAATTAAAATTGGAACCCCTCTGAATGCAGATCTTGCCTACCCATCTTGAGTCAATGTTTCACTGTTTCACAGTCACAATTTTACTTTCAGCACCCTCAGATCTTGACATTCAAAATAGGGATAAAATAAAAAAAAAAATATTTTTCCTGATCATTTCATACAGTTAATTTGCCATATAAGTTGAAAAAAGGAGGTTTGTAGTACATATCTGTTCTGATATGCACCCCAATCATATAACACAGTGACATATACTGCACACTCTCTGTGCAATACAAAATAGAATAATGAGCATTTTATCTAACTAATAAAGTGGGTTTAATTGTAAACGTGAATCCCAAAGATTCTACTATATAGAGGATCAGGAAATGCATGTTCATCTTAGAAAGACCAATGAACATATAATGCAGGCCTACTTTCCTTCTTGAGGCTTTCTATATCCTGGAACTAAGACAACAATAAGGCTGATCTTCATTATTTAGCAACTCAAAATGTTTAATTCTGTTCTTTTAAGTGTATACTGTAATTTGATAAGTATACTTCTGCCTCCACCCAGTGAAGTTCAGTAGCTTTTGTTACTGCAATGAAAAGTTTGATGGAAGGAACTACACTATTTCCTCCCACTCCAGTTCACAATGATACCTCTATCCCTAAAATTAGATCCCATGTCTTCCAGCTACAGAAAAGCTTGGGAATTTTGCTTTTAACAATGTTTTGTTTTCTGAAATGCAAAGCTTCCTTTTTTTTCTGTACTTCTGCATATAGCAGCTTGCAAGGAGCTTGCTTACTGCTGTGAATTCAGCTCCATTGCATACAGAACTATATTTTGGAGCACTGCAGAGACATTATTAATCTATGGATTTTGACATTTACTGTGAGCTGCAGCTCTAGGTGTTCCTTATTTGACAATTACATATGGGCTTTCTTAAGAAGTGGGAAAACATATAATAAAGGACCATTTTCTAAAGCTGCTTTTCAAAATGACATTTCATTAATTTCAATGATGGATTTTT
The DNA here is from genome assembly GCF_964273705.1 of Natrix helvetica. Classification (NCBI taxonomy): domain Eukaryota; kingdom Metazoa; phylum Chordata; class Lepidosauria; order Squamata; family Natricidae; genus Natrix; species Natrix helvetica. Next base: position 133,031,921 of record NC_138549.1, read on the forward strand.
AGTTATGTTAAGAGTTCTAAATGTTCTCTCATTTTATAACAAAAAGAGTGAAGGAGAAAACAACACTCTTTTTTGTCCATTTTACACTTTCTTTCCTTAACTCTGAAATCTTGCAGAATGCAAATGAAGGAACTGGAAATGGAATCATTCCAGGTTGTAAGTGTTTTGCATAATTCTGAGCCAATGTTCAAAGCTTATGTCTAGACATGTCCATTTGGTTAGCCTTTTGACTTGATTACACGTCTCTATACAACCTTATATGAAAGAAAAAAATAATTCAATCTCCACCAATTTTATTTGATATCTTAAAGGAAAAAGGCATAATCATAAAATGATATAAATTACTCCAAATATAGACCTGCTTTTAAAATTTGTTTTAAATAAATTGAAATAGATCACTATACTTGTATTTATTCATTTAGCAAAGCAGCAATTGGACTTGAAGTTCATGTACTTGAAAATCAAAACACACTGATTTACTGTAACCTAATCCTAACAGGAAAAAAAATGTAACACTAGAAGAGAGTCAATTTAATTGCAGGAAAATGGGGATAAAATTAAAAAAACGTTACTGACCATTTTATACAGTTAATTTTCCATACAGGTTTAAGAAATAGATGGAGAAATTAATAGGTAAATGTACAGGTTCCCCTCTACATATGTGCTAGTGGTTCCCAACTCTAGGAGATGGTATTCACCTCCATTTCAAAGCCAAAGAGCCAATGTTATCTGAAGACATCTCCATGGTCATGTGGCCAGCATGACTAAACATGGAAGGTGCACGGAACGCTGTTACCTTCCCACCAAAGGTGGTCCCTATTTTTCTACTTGCATTTTTTATGTTCTTTCGAACTGCTAGGTTGGCAGAAGCTGGGACAAGTAACGGGAGTTTACTCCATTGCGAGGTGCTAGGGATCCGAACCGCCGAATGCTGACCTTTCTGATCTACAAGCTCAGACTCTTAGCCACTGAGCCATTGTGTCCCTGCAGGAAAAGTTAATAGCCATAAATGCTATAAATGATACATGTAGCAAATATTCAATTTTAACACTTGCTGGCAAGACAGACAAATTATGCATATATAGTAGCTACTGATAATTCCAGATTTGGACCATCCCACAGAAGAATAGATCCCTACAATAATTATAAATCCTCAATATTATACTGACAAATTGTTGTCAGCAAACTTCATTGACTAAACTTGAACATAATTCATAATGTCAGAGGGATCAGATGGAACTACTGTTGTGCAGCAGCATTTTCTTCACAGCTGTTTTCCTATCTCAACTGCTTAATTCTGTGGCTAAATTAGCAATGGAGTTATCTTGGCTTATAATTCTGGAGAACTTCAGTCTGCCTTTACCAGGCACAAAGTCAACAATCACACATGTCTTCATTGCTCTCATGCCAATCCTTGATCTTTTCCAAGTTATTGATTTCTTGACATCATTTAGCAAACCAATAATTGGACTAACTGGACTAAAAGCATTAGATTTGGTTTTTATCTCAGGTCAGTGGCAGTTTGATCTGAAGTTGGGGATGTCATCAATCCCCTGCTTTTCAATCAGCTTGCCCATGAATCTGACAGACCTGGTCAAGTTCCAGAAGGTAAATAATTCAAGCAGTGCTAGGGTTGCTACTTGGAATGAACAATGATGGCTTTGGATCAGATCACACCTGTAAAGAATCTTTACGTCCTAGGATTTTCAGAGGAACAGTAAGAGACGAAATGAAGTAAGAGATACCTAAGCATTGCGGGAGAAATAATCTGACTGAGCATAGGTAAGAGCCAATATTAAGAATTACCTTGTAGTGATAAAGTAGCAAATATACTTTGTCCATCCTTATTTGGATGAAGTTTCTGCAGTTTGTGCCTGGCAATTGTGTTTCAGTTGACTCAGTCTTTCTTCAGTAAGGAAGGGCCAAGTGATCCCTTAATGGATTCTTATAAAAAATTTAAAATGAAGCAGTAGAATTCTGTGGATCTATTTAAAAAGTACTGACAGTTTTCTCTTGAATATGCATGTTTTTCTATTTAATTTGATAAAAATATTCATATGACTAGACTGTGACTAGGCTTGGTTGTGGCCCAGCTCAAAAGTAGATAATTATTGTTCATTTTTAGGTCTCCTATTCTTGTAAAATGTTTTTTCTGCTTCTGTTGCTGTGGTGCACAACTAAAGATGAGAGAGGAAGAGGTTAGATATCCAAGTCAGAGGTCAGGGAAAGAGAAAAAATGGCTTCCTTATTGGGTGATGTGATACTCTATATTCAATGTCAGTCAAGGGCCTCCCTCAATTTTTAGCCCATGATGCACATTTATTCAGCCAGCAGGCTATTTGAGATGATGTGCTAAAGTGCAATGTATCTGGTGGTCATTATCCTAGTTTTCGTATACAGCAGATTAGGAGGTAGAATCAATCCAAGAATTGATGGGGCCTCAGTATTCCTCTGCATAATGGCGTACTTGTAAACTGGAGGCAAATTGGAGCAGCCTAGCAGACATTACATTTTTACTGAGTAAAAAAATAGCCACCTTTCACCTATAATTGCCTGGTCAACCAGGTTTCTTTTGCAGACATTGGATTTGTACACTTCAGAACTCCACAGTGTAGGACTGATGATATCATTTCTTTAGAGAACTGATTTATCATAAACAAAATCAGTCACATAATACTCTGGAATGGGAATTTTCTCACAGACCAGAACAAAGAAAAAAATACAGACAAGAAAACTGACAAAAGGAATGTTCATGGGGTTTGCCTATTTCTGAGGGGCAATTGAAACAAATCCCAATTCAAGACCAACAAAGGGGAACTAATTGGCATTCCAGAAGCTTGTGTAGCATCCAATTGCATGGATAATTAAATTACTTTCTATTTTTGTCTGTTTAACAAAAGAAGGTGTGCCAGCGAAAGGATCTTCCCACCCTCCTTGTCGCAAAGTCTTTGTGTTAAGGACATCCTGCTTTACTGCATTTTCTCTGAGAAAACTGCCTCAGTGTTTTTCCCTGATTTTCCCAATGGATTGTTTACTTATTGGAATTGAAGTGGCTTGCTTTTCAAAGAAGACCTGGGCTTCTAATAAATATGTAAATAATACATTTCTCAGCTGTTCCCTACAGCAGCACTCTACTTGTGCATTCCCCTTTGCAACAGTTAATCTGCTGTGAACACACACTCGTTTTAGTTGAAAGAAATGTACATGGTCCCAGCAGAGCCATAGGATGAAATCATCATACTTAACTGGGTTTATGGCTGCTTTTCACCAACAGCTGCATTTAAAGCACTTTTCTTGAACTTGGTTGACTATTTGGGGGGAAAGAGGGAGAAAAAGGCAATTAGAGTTTTTTCAGCACTAAGAGAATGACACATTATGGTCTAATTACTATAGTATGTTTGCATGCTTATCAGTGTGTTCAAAGGAAAGGAGATACCACAAATGCCATAAGCTTCATAGCTTTTTACCACCATGAAGAATGATGTATATATTTTATTTCAATCAATAATTAAATTTTTATGCCAACCATCTCACTGTTGAAGCTACTCTGGCTGGACTTAGAATGTGACCAAGTAAAAATGGACAGTAACGATGGATTTGTTGCAGTGTAATACTTGTTGATCATTGTTCTAGCTGATTCAAATGTCAGGTGACTAATAAAAGGAACAATAATCTGATATATCACGGGTGTCAAACTGGCGGCATCACATTGCCATCACGTGACTTGTCACAATATTTTCCCCTTTTGCAGAGCTGGGGTGGGTGTGGTCTGTGCATGATGCATCCAGCCTGCAGGCCATCAGTTTGACACCCTTGTGATAGATGAAGCATCATCTCCATATATAGCTGCCAGAAAGAAGAAGTGCCAACAAAACTAAAGCATTTGCATTTCAAATATATTTAAGTTTTAGTATCAGATACAAAATGAGAACTTAAATGTTGGAAGGGTAGTCATCTTTCACATTTTTACATGTTGAATATTATAATTGAATTCCTTTAATTCCAAAATAAGTATTTTATTGTAATCTGCATCCAAACTGGAAATAGAAACACTAAAAGTTGAGTGCAAACACAAATTACAAATGATTTCTCATACTAGGAATATAGAACTAGAATTAGAATTAAATTGTATTCTCAGCCTAGCTCTCTCTCTTTTATATAATTTAATTTTTGATTTGTCTGGGGCCACATTAAATAAAACAGGTAGCAGGCAAGCATTTTGTTTGTTTAATCATCAGAAATAATAGCATTGTTATTTTGTGTTATAAAACGCAATGGTTTCATTGTTTCTCAGAAAAATAACTAAATCTGCTCAAACAAGCGCAAACATAAGTGGGAAAATATTCTGTACTGCTTTATCAACAAAATAGCCTGCTAAGTTTCTTGGCCTTTGGTGATTATTTTCTCCAAGAAGCTGTCAGGAGAGGCTGATTAATTACACTAATAATTATAATTTTTCCTAATAATAAAATCCTTTTTCTCATTTGTTATGTACATTGCAGGTAGGTGACAATGGCAATTACTCTCTGGAAATACTTCTGTATTATCTTTCCTAATCCAGTCTGGGCTGGCATTTTTGAGAGAGAGAAAAGAAGAAGAAAGATTTTGTGTTCCTTTTATGAGAATGATGACATTTAAATATGCAAAGAGTGTCAAAGGATACTTTCTGGATGCTTTCTTGCACCATGATTTATGAGCTGTGGCTATTGTGTTTGCCATCAAAGAATGAGAAAGGTCATTAGACAAGGAGGCTTCCATTGCAGAGGTCCTGTTGCACCTTTCATGTTATGATATTTTAATTTTTGCTGGAATGTGAAAACAGTGGTTTGCATGATCAGGCATATTCTGTTGCCATTTTTTCCTCTCTCTGAGTGCTTAGAATTACACAGTTAATGTGGTAAGTCTAATTACATATTCATTCTAACTAAGAGTTAAATAGCCAGAAGACCAATTCACAAAGCTACATTTTAATGGGAAATGGCATATTTGAGTGTTTTCCTGAACCAGGCTGAACATGGCTATAATATAAGCAGTACAAATATCCACAGAACAAAGAATCATGTGCCAGTGCTACTGATGTTCTTTGGACAAATATTTCAGTGCTCAATAAGCGTAGAGATTTTTCATGAATACACTAGAAACTGAGGGTATATGAGTCATACATACTACATATAATGTGGAAGCACATCTGTTAAAAAAACTTAAATGTGCTGAATTTGAATCCTGAGTCCCCTAAATAAATAAACAGTCTTCTCTGAAATGAAACAAGTGTTCTCCAATATATTCTCACCTAAACTGGGATATTTTTGAAATATAGGGGCAATTCTTTCACCCTATTTTGTAATGGTGTATCTGTGTCAGCCGAGATACCAGTCCCCCATACTTCATAACAAGCAAGAATTGGAATATTGCTGTAAAGGCTTCTGCCTGTTGAATGAGTAGCTGTTCTAAGATCCCTACCCCACTATATGTATACATAAGTATATGTAGTTTCATCAGTCCTTCTAATGTGAGGTGGACTTTCTTGATTGATGGCATAGACAGGGAGAAGTATCCCACTTGGGCAATCCACTGCTTTCTGCAAATTGTTGTTTGCTTGTTTGTTTTATTAAATTTTGTTGGGAATCTAAATATCACTTCCACCCATCAACCCTGGCTGTGTTGATGAAGAACAAAATGGCTTGCTAAGACTTTTTCTTCTGTTTAATGCATAGCCTTATCAATAAGACAGGAGCTTGCATGGGAGATGAGTCAACTTGGCGCCTCACAGATATTTTCACTGAATTTCCATCCAACACATTCATAGCCAAACTAGTGATCAAGGACTATGAGAATAATAATTCACAATATCCGAATACTAGCATGGACATCTGCAGGGGTAGGTAGAAAATTGTGCATGATGACATCATCACACCAATGCTGCAATTAATCAACTTGCAGGAGATGTCAGGATGTAGCTCTGTAAGGTCAACATTTATATGATGCTACTAACGATCCTGTATATCAATATTGTGTTGTTATTGCAGCTAACTAAGGTGTTACTGGTTTTACATTCCCTACACCAGCATGGAGATATAAATATAGATAATTCCTATGTTTCCAAGCATGTCTGACCTTAGTCACTCAGTCAGTTCCTGATTTTGGCACAGTGAGCATCAAAGACTAAAAAAGCATTTGGCTCATACACACTCTGATTTCTTTATACATTACATTCCAGCAAGTTGATTGAAGAGTTAGCAGCATCACTTCTTGGTTCAATTTCTGGTGATTTTTCGTGAAAACATAGATCATTTGCTTGACTAGTATATGAATCCAATACATTGTTTCGAACTAGTTTAGCATGTTGTGTGAACATAGCCATTGTGATTCTGTTTCTAGTATGAGTAATCTGTGATCATAGAGGGAGATATGTTTGCTTTCCAGGGAATACAAATAGAACTTTCGCCACCTACTGAGACCAACATTTATTGTATGGCATCCTACAAGTTTATCATGTAAAATTTGAACAAATGCAGGGAGCGATGCATATAACCAGACAAGAGTTTTCAGACGCAAGGCTTGGAATGATCCCAGCAAAGAATGAAGCTAGGGTCATTTTTTTTTCCTTATGGGAAAATGTGTAATTTCAACCAAACATAACTTACATATCTCCTAAGACCTTCATGCTTAATATATGTAGCTCTCATGTGTACTATGATTGCCCATTAGTTCCAGTGATGCAGCCATCATTTGCTTATAGTTGATTCTTGTTAAAGGTGTTTGTTGTGTATATTAACATACTTTATTGATCAGGCTCCTTTTTGCAAGCATTTTGGAGAGCTTGAAAATGTATTCTTGTTTTTGTTTGTTTGTTCGTTGTTTATAATTTCTGAAAGTGAAATGTACGTAGTGGAATTCCTTACTGAAATAATGGTGACAATGATCATCCTACAGGACATATACCTGTGTTAATGGCATTTGACTGTCCTTATATTTCATTCAGAATGGCACATATTTTTTTAAAAAAAGAGAGAAAGTCTATAATCATGCTCAAAAATACTTCTTTGAGCCTTAAGACTTCTATGATAGGGCCAGCAAATGCAACATGATCATACATATAAATAAAGAGAATGAAACTAGAAGAAGAAACACAATTTGAACATAATTTTAAAAGACAGTTCTTTTGTTAGAGGTTACTGATACACTGGGAAGAAAAATGATTTCATTAGTCAGAAGAAAAGATGCTTCAGAGTGTTTACTACTTGGTTGATAATCTTTTATGCAATGTGATCATGTCAGCTTCTGCCAATCCATTGTTTTAAAGCATTATGCTTTGTATTCAAATCATTTCAGCTCAGTCACATGTGCAATGAAGAGATTGTGATAATAGATCAATAGATGATTCCTCTCTGAAATTAATTGTAGATTAGAAAGTGGAATGGGTGAGAGGAATAACAATTTTGTCTGAAGTTGGCTAAAGAATGGATTTTTCTAAAGCCCAAATGAAATCAGAAAACATTTTTAAGGAATGTTGTGACTCTTGAAGGTCAGATACAATTCTTTCCAAATCTGTTGAACTGATATGGCATTTTTTAGGGCTGAACAAAAAGGGATCCTGTATTTGCAAATGTTGCAAATTTGCTATCCCTCACTCTATATTTGAACAATGCCAGAGTGGGAAGATGTTTAAAGGAGAAAATCTGCTTTTTAATAGTCTATAATTCCTTGTTAGATTTTACCTTCTTTATAAGTGTCAGCTACAAAGCACAACATTTGCACATTTTATAATTCAATTGTTTGTTTGTTTGTTTGGATTTATATTTATATTTATTAATTGCTAGGGCTTGGGTTGGACATAGCTATAATTCTGCATTCTCCAGATATTTAACAACTTATTCAGAAAGCTCTATCACATATAGATTAGCTATTTTACTTCTGAAGTCATATATATACAACACACACACACACACACACACACAGACAGACATATATTTGTATTTTAACGGCTTGGGTGGTTAAAATACAAAACAACAATGCACACACAACCTGCACCAATCAGCACCAATCTACCAATCATGATACAACCACACAACCAATCATTCCACTTACTGAAACAAAGCCAGCACCCCATCCCCTCCCACCAAGACTTACAGAAAGACGGCAGCTCCGATCACATTTTAAGCCCACAGCTTGAAGATGGCAGGTGTGATCCTGCCGAAACGTTGCAAAGACAATCTCAACCTTACACGGGAAAAGACCCGAATACAACAAAACCAGCATACCTACACCCGTGAAAATCTACGAATATATATATATATATATATATATATATATATATATATATATATATATATATATATATGTGTGTGTGTGTGTGTGTGTGTGTGTGTGTGTGTGTGTGTGTGTGTGTGTGTGTGTGTGTGTGTGTGTGTGTGTGTGTGTGTGTGTGTGTGTGTGTGTGTGTATCTATATATATATATCTATATCTATATATCTATATCTATATCTATATATATATGTAGTATATCTGTCAACTGCAGAATATAGAGTTTCTACACAAAACATTACTCACATTGATTCATTCATTTCAAGATTTAAAATTTAGGCCTTTTTAAACCATTAGCAATTTGGCCATTCTCTTCATGCCCTTCTGATTGACAGGCACCTGCCTATCTGTTCTATCTGGCTTGAGAAAGCCTGGTTCATCCTTTACCAATATTCCTTCTGGCATTAATTGGTATAATACATTTGCTGAAAAGTCTATAATTCTGGATCACCATGTTAATTGCCTGAGATATTGAAAAATGGCAAGTCTATTCTGATCATTGTAAATACTTGTGCAATGTTACTTTAAGTCTCAGAACATGAAAAATTCCAAGGGGTAAAATATCACTATATAATCAATACAATACAATACAATAGTAGAGTTGGAAGGGACCTTGGAGATCTTCTAGTCCAACCCCCTGCCTAGGCAGGAAACCCTATACCATTTCAGACAGATGGCTATCCAACATCTTCTTAAAGACTTCCAGTGTTGGGGCATTCACAACTTCTGGAGGCAAGCTGGTCCACTGATTAATTGTTCTAACTGTCAGGAAATTTCTCCTCAGTTCTAAGTTGCTTCTCTCCTTGATTAGTTTCCATCCATTGCTTCTTGTTCTACCCTCAGGTGCCTTGGAGAATAGTTTGACCCCGTCTTCTTTGTGGCAACCCCTGAGATATTGGAACACTGCTATCATGTCTCCCCTAGTCCTTCTTTCTCTTAAACTAAACATGCCCAGTTCCCTCAACCATTCTTCATATGTTTTAGTCTCCAGTCCCCTAATCATCTTTGTTGCTCTTCTCTGCACTCCCTCCAGAGTCTCCACATCTTTTCTACATTGTGGCGACCAGAACTAAATGCAGTATTCCAAGTGTGGCCTTACCAAGGCATTATAAAGTGGTATTAACACTTCACATGCTCTTGATTCTATCCCTCTATTTATGCAGCTTAGAACTGTGTTGGCTTTTTTGGCAGCTGCTGCACACTGCTGGCTCATATTTAAATGGTTGTCCACTAGGACTCCAAGATCCCTTTCACAGTTACTACTATTGAACAAGGTACCATCTATACTGTACCTGTGCATTCCGTTTTTATTGCCTAAATGTAGAGCCTTACTCTTTTCACCATTGAATTTTTCACTTTTCACTTCTTGAAAATCAAGAAGCTATTGTTTGGTAATCGTATTTGTGTGAGAGTGCAGTCTAAACTAAAAAATCCAACCCCTTTCATTGTACGGAGAGGTTGGATTGGAAATAAAAACAAATATCACAAAACAAATGTCTAATTTCTGCCTTCAAAACAGCTGGAACACTCAAAACAGTGCAACTCTAAATGGTCAAGTGTTTATAAGATATGCAGGCTTAATTTGTAACTTGGAATGTGTCCCCAATCCACACCAATACATTTGAAGTGTTAGGTAGTAGAAGGCAACTGAAAAGGAACAATTAGGATTAGTGGCTCACAATCTTCTATTATACCTTACAATCAGGTTTGAATGAGTTTGGGTGCCTCTCTCTTCCAGTGCTCTTTTCATTCTGAAATCTCTGCAACTTCTTGAGGGTAAGTTTCCCTTGTGCTGATTATGTGGTTCAAGTTTTGTCAACAACCCTGAGGGACTAGCAGTGATACTTTTGCAAGAGAGCTCTATTTCCTAAGAATCTCCCAGGAGCAAAAGCTCATGAACAGGAGTCTAGTAAGGAGCAAACTATATGATCTGTGAAATGCTTTCTGTGCTGCAGGCTTTCTAATTATATTTTGAGCTAAATATAAGCATCTGGTGGACTGATCCAAATAAAGGACCATGATGCATGGACAGAAGTGATTTAATCCATCATCTCAGTTTCATTCTTGTTCCAAAGGCATGGCTTTATTAAAAAAATATTACATTGCTGCTAAGAGATCTGATTTTAAACATTTATATCCACATATGTGTCTTGATGGTAGTGCAATTTTTATTTTAAAAATGTAAAAGCCTCCATCTACATGGTTTACATTCTATAACAGTACCTCCATCATGGATAATATGGGAAGAATCCATGTCATACAGATGATGAAGAGGAAGAGGAGGAGGAGCAGGAGGAGGAAGAAGAAGAAGGGGAAGAAGAAGAAGAAGAAGAAGAAGAAGAAGAAGAAGAAGAAGAAGAAGAAGAAGAAGAAGAAGAAGAAGAAGAAGAAGAAGAAGAAGAAATAATATGTATCTCAGCATTGTGTCCAGAATCCACAAAAATATGTTTGCACAGATAATGGAAGGGGATTGTGTTTTAAAAGGTTTATAGTTTATTAACAAAAATCAACAAAATACGAGTAACTAAAACTTTTTTCTCATAGCAATTTTTGTTCCAAATAAGAAAAATGAATTATAAATAAGGTGCATTCAAGCAAATTTCATTTTACAACTTATTTCTATGGCACATCTTTCTAGAATTTGGATTTTTGATGGAAGGATATTAAAATAACAGGGAGCAGTTGAAATTATTATATACATGATTCACAGCAATATTGCATCACATTATTTGGATTTGCAAATTTGACATATACTTGATCTATCAGTGAGATATATTACTAGAATCCATCAATGTTAGTGCTTTTTTCTATGTAAACTGTCCAAATTTAATTCTGGAAAATTTCAGTGTGACTCATGAGCAGCTGCAGAGAAAATTAAGAAAATATAAAGATGGGGGGGGATGTAAATGAAGAATAGGATTGATGCAGACAAGTCAACAGAAATTCATCTCAAAAAATCCTTAAATTCTCTTTCTTTCTTTCTTTCTTTCTTTCTTTCTTTCTTTCTTTCTTTCTTTCTTTCTTTCTTTCGGTTGATCTGGTATGTCTACAAGGTGTAGAACTAAACTGAAATGCTGCTAATATAACATTCCAGAATTTATTTGAGGAAATTGTTGTAAATATATTGTCCTTTAAGGTTTGAAATCCTTAAACCATATTTGCTTACCATTTAAAAGTGATGATAAAAAAACTAAGAAGGAAACAAAAAGATCAAAACACATCCTCTCCCACAGTCAAAACTCATGGATTAACACCAGGCAAAAAATAAAGCAGGAAACAATATCCTAAACAAGCAACTCTCAAGGAGAAAATCACATCCCCAACACTAGAAGGGCAAGCTTCAGTATATGAAAAGGGAAGCAAACCCAACACACACTAACACTGATAATATTATTTAGTTGGCTAACAAAATGTTTGCAGACAAACAACCAAGTTCAGAGAGCTTCAAGAACTCCACAATTCAATTCAACCACAAGCTTTATATATTCGCTTTATATATTGGTTATATCCTTATAACCTTATAGCACAGTGAACCTGTTTAATTTCTAGTAGCTGCATGAATACAATTGCTTAGTTTTAATGAGTATATTGTTTGATTTTGTTTGATGTTGCTTACAGTGGCGATGTAAAATGCTGCATCTGCTTTAATTTATTGTGTAAATTAACCAAAGTGGGGTTAATTAATTAAGAAAGTGGGAGTAAAACTGCCACTCTATATATCCCTAAACACAATCCTCTTTTCTCACTCAAATGTTTTGTTGGACTTTACAGAGAAAGGTAATGGGAATGGATACCATCTAAAATACATATTTTACCTAGTACCTCTCAGTAAAGATAGGCAATCAGTCCTCCAGATGCACTACTGCTGTGTTTGTAATGTCATGAAAGCATTTATCCCCCGTGCTAACAACCTCAAGCCCTTTGTGTTAATGCTGGACATAAAAGTTCTCCTGCATATTTTTTTCACTATTTCTCAATTAATTTGATGAACAAGAACTTCAGATGAATTCTCATGAATGGGAAGTACATTTCTGGCACATAGTTAGTTTGTGGTGTGTGTAAAGTAAAGATTCACCTCGCACATATGTGGTAATTGTTCCGCATTCTAGGGGGTGGTGCTCATCTCCCATTTCAAAGCTGAAGAGCCAGCACTGTCCTAAGATGTCTCCGTGGTCATGTGGCCGGTATGACTAAACACCGAAGGCACATGGAATGCTGTTACCTTCCCACCAAAGGTGGTTCCTATTTTTCTACTTGCGTTTTTACGTGCTTTCGAACTGCTAGGTTGGCAGAAGCTGGGACAAGTAATGGCAGCTCACTGCATTATGCACCACTAGGGATTTGAACTGCCAAACTGCCGACATGTCTGATCTACAAGCTCAGTGTCTTAGCCACTGAGGCACCCTTCCCTGTGTGCATGTGCACATGTCCTGATTTTTACTTTCCAGTGGCCTGGGTCCAGCAATCACCTCTGTTGCCCCATGCAAGATCCCATGGGAATAAATAAGCATACGTTCCAGGAAATTTTATCCTGTCCTACTGTGTCAATGTGCTGGAAGAAAAAAATTAGGTAGCCAATAATAAACTAGAATATTCCAGTATAGGAACACAATTTTCCCAGTATGGGCTGCTTTTGAGTATGCAAAATGGTGTGGACAATAGGTAATCAGTGAGAAGAAGGCGTGAATGGTAGCTCATTTAAATGCAATTGTGTCTATCAATAGGAAAACTCTGGTGTATCAGCCAGAAATCTGTCACCAGAATATGTTAATCAGTCAGCCTTTTTTGGTCTCAAAATCAGATCTCTAAATTGTCTGTCTTCTTGAGATCCATGCTGGGCAGTTGTTTCCTTCTTACAATCTCCATCAGCACAAGTAATTTCTTTGTGCCTGGTATATTTGCCACATGATGCTTCCCGCAACAGGCAAACTATTAAACTAGCACATTTGTTGGCAGCAGCCCTGGGAATAATCTTTTTGGGCATTTTCAAAACCACATGGTGCATATTGTACTGGGAGGGGTATTTCTTTTTACTCTAAAGTTCAAGAAAAATGATAGCAGAAAAGTAAATGAGCCAGCAAATTGTTATCTCAACAAGGGTGCTGCAAGGTGACATTTCACAAAAGTCCCACTTTGAATCAAATGTGACCCTTTAATGTTGCAGTGACCCAATACAAATTATTAAGACACACTTACAACTAGCAAACATTCTACCCAGAGTCACATCTTACTGGCTCACCAATCTAATTTAAAGATTTCTTGGAGACTTCCCATAAAGCAACGTCATCATCTGAAAATGCCTAGCTCACAAAAATCTTGAAAGAAAGAAAGGATTAGTATTGATTTTCAGCATTGAGACATTTTCCAAAAGCCAAGTCCCATCAGCAACATTTTTATTTCTAAAAGATCTTATTTATTGGAGCAAGTCAGAATCAGTAATTCATCAGATAAATGATGCATAACAATAACTAATACATTCATAGTCTGTTCATTGGGAATGCAGTCTGCTGACACAACCTATTTAGCAATAGAATGCTTTAAAACAAACTGCATTTGAACTACCTCACTGGTATAGGAAGGACCTTATGGGCATATCTCATTGAGCTTAAAACAGTCAAAACACACAGATACTCATATGTTTCAGGTGCTCTGATTTGTATGTGCATAAAAAACAGGAAACATATACTTGATGCTTGTGTTATAATACATTAAAGGAGGCAAGGAGATAGATCGTAACAGCCAAATCTCTTTTCATGTTCAAACCACATGATGTTTCCTGTAACATCTGGATAAATAAAATAAATTATCATGCATTTCTTTCATATGTCAGAATCCATTCCTGCACATTTCTCAATTTTTTCTTCTCTCTAATCCTTCCTGTAAAACAAACACCTCATTGTATAAATACTTGGTCTCAAAACATACTTCAAGCTTTTTAGAAATGACAGGATCTATCAAGATATCTATTTCCGTCACCACTCAACATAAGGATAAAGTGAAAATTATTAAAGGAAAGATTTTGGACATGCTGTCAGGTCTATGGACAAAGTAACTGGGTGGTGAAATCAATCAAATGCAACATCAACCTAAATATGCTTTGTTATTTTGCAGTTTGTGTACGGCAATACCTTGCACAAGTTGTGATTTACCCAGCAGGAAAATAAAGTAGCGGATGACAAATTAGCTGCTGCTGCTTTACTGCCCATCTCTGCCAACAAATAATTTAACTATGATTCACTCAGTCCTCTACAAAATAAAGACTCAAATAATTTCTCTCTGTCATCTTTTGAGTAAACACTTCCTTAAGTTGATCTCCTGACAGAATTTATATTTAGATGATGCAAACAAAACTTTTAAGTTGTAGCCTGGAAATATATAGTGAAATATATATATGTTGTATTTGTGCTGATAAAATAAAGGGAGACTAGTATAGATCCATTTCGAGCTATTTAGCTCTCATCAGCTAGCCATACCCTTGAGAGCTAAATAGCTCGAAATGGATCTATACTAGTCTCCCTTTATTTTATCAGCACAAATACAACACAAATATAAAAAGGCAACATTAAAAATAAAAATATGGGTTTCTGCCTGGATGGTTTTCTGTGATGAGCCGAAAGGACAGAAAGAGGGAGGAGTGAGCTCCCTCCCATATTTAGGCATACCAGGGGTTGTAACACAAACACACACACACACACACACACACACACACACACACACATATATATATATATATATATATATTTATATATATATATATATATATATATATATATATATATATATATATATATATATATATATATATATATATATATATATATATTGGTACATATATATATATATATTTACAACTAGCCTGTGGCATAGTAGCTAAGACTCCTGCCTAATATGTAATACAGCCCAGGTTCGAAACCCAGTAAGGGTATGGCTAGCTGATGAGAGCCAAATAGCTCGAAATGGATCTATACTAGTCTCCCTTTATTTATTTATCAACACAAATACAACATATATATAAATAAATAAAGGGAGACTAGTATAGATCCATTTGGAGCTATTTAGCTCTCATCAGCTAGCCATACCCTTACTGGGATTTGAACCTGGGCTGTATTACATATTAGACAGGAGTCTTAGCCACTATGCCACAGGCTAGTGGCATATATATAATTTGTTTTCGTAGATTTTCACGGGTGTAGGTATGCTGGTTTTGTTGTATTCGGGTCTTTTTCCGTGTAAGATTGAAATTGTCTTTGCACCGCCCCGAGTCCCTTTTGGGAGAGGGGGTGGTCTAGAAATACGAAATAAAGTAAAGTAAAGTAAAAGGCAAGATCTCACCTGCCATCTTCAAGCTTGGGATTTTAAGCCCATTTTAAGCCGAAGCTTGAAGATGGCAGGTGAGATCTTGCCTAAACGTTGCAAAGACAATTTCAATCTTACACAAGAAAAGACCCGAATACAAATAAACCAGCATATATATATATATATATATATATATATATATATATATATATATATATATATATGTGTGTGTGTGTGTGTGTGTGTGTGTGTGTGTGTGTGTGTGTGTGTGTGTGTGTGTGTGTGTGTGTGTGTGTGCGCTGGTTTTGTTGTATTCGGGTCTTTTCCCGTGTAAGGTTGAGATTGTCTTTGCAACGTTTCGGCAGGATCTCACCTGCCATCTTCAAGCTGTGGGCTTAAAATGTGATCGGAGCTGCCGTCTTTCTGTAAGTCTTGGTGGGAGGGGATGGGGTGCTGGCTTTGTTTCAGTAAGTGGAATGATTGGTTGTGTGGTTGTATCATGATTGGTAGATTGGTGCTGATTGGTGCAGGCTGTGTGTGCATTGTTGTTTTGTATTTTAATGGCTTGGGTGGTGGGTGGTGTTCGTTTATTGGCTAGGGCTGGTTTCCAGATGTTTGGTAGGCGGGAGGTATCATCACGTTTGTTCATGCTGTGGGGGTGTTTCTCTATTTCGATGGCTTCCATGATTATTCTCTTGTTGAGGTGTTCTGTTTTGGAGATTAACCTGGCTCCTTCAAAGTTGATTTCATGTCCTGTAGCTTTAAGGTGCTGGAAAAGGGAGGAAGTTTTTTCTTTTTTTCTTACTGCGTTCTTGTGTTCTGTGATGTGTGCATTTATTCTTCTGTTTGTTTGTCCTATGTATATTGCTGGGCAGATTTTGCATGGTATTTTGTAGACTCCTTGGTTTTCTAACTGGATTTTGTCTTTGGGGTTTCTTAAGATGTTGGCTATTTTTTGGTCAGTGGTGAAGGCTGTCCTGATATTGTGCTTGTGGAGAATTTTGCTGATTTTATCTGTGGTGCCTTTGATATAAGGGAGGAGGGCGATGCCATTGTCCTGTTCTGTGTCTTGGTTTTTTGGGGGAGTCTCCCATTGGATTAGGTTGGTGATTGTTTTTCTTTGGAATCCATTGGAGATTAATACATTTGTGAGTTTGTGTAATTCAGTTTTCAGGTGGTCTTTGTCGGCTAGGCATTTGGTTCTGGAGATGAGGGTCTTGGCTACAGAGTTGATCTGTGCAGGGTGGTGATGGGATTGTGCATTTAAGTAGCGGTTGGTGTGTGTTTTTTTCTGGTAGATGGTGTGTCCTAGGGAGCCATTAGGTTTTTTGTAGATTAGGACATCCAGAAAGGGAAGTTGGTTGTTTGCTTCTATTTCCATGGTGAATTGTATTTTGGGGTGTAGGCTGTTGAGCACAATATATGTGTGTGTGTGTGTGTGTGTGTGTGTTTTCTGAGGTTTTCGCGGGTCTTTGTATGTACGTCTTTGGTTGTTCGGGTTTTCTCCCGCGTAGAATTGGAAGTATCTTCACGACGTTTCGATGAAGTCTCATTCATCATCTTCAGGCTGGTGCTTCCGGCTTGGTGCTTCCGGCTTGCTGCTTCCAGGAGCAATGTGAGATCTCAGCCGGTTCCTCTTTTTAACTGCCAGTGGGGGTTTGTGCTGATTGGGTGGGAGCTTGGCTGCATTCTGATTGGGTGGAGGTGTATTCTGATTGGTAGGGGGCTTGGCTGTGCTCTGATTGGACGAACAACACCTCAAAACCGAACTACACACTCTCACCAACGTACTAACATCCAACGGATTCCAAAGAAACAATATCACTAACCTAATCCAAAAAGAAAACCCCACTAAAATCCAAGACAGTGAACAAGAAAACGGCAAAGCCCTCCTCCCATACATAAAAGGCACCACAGACAGAATCAGCAAGATCCTCCACAAACACAACATCAAGACAGCATTCTACACAAACCGAAAAATATCCACCATCCTGAGAAACCCCAAAGACAAAATAGAGTTAGAAAATCAAGGAGTATATGAAATCCCATGCCCCACCTGCCCCACCACATACATCGGACAAACCAACAGAAGAATAAAGGCACGCATTGAAGAACACAAAAACTCAGTCAGAAAGGAGGAACCAACTTCTTCCCTGGTCCAACACCTCAAAGCCACAGGACATGATATAGACTTTAAAAATACCAGAACTATTGCCAAAATTGAACACTTTAACAACAGAATAATCAGAGAAGCTATTGAGATAGAAAAACGACCACACAGCATGAATAAACGAGATGATACCTCCCGCCTACCAGCCATTTGGAAACCCGCCCTCACTGACAAACGAGTCCCTAACACTAAGAATGATACCAGACCCACACTCATGAAAACCACACAGGATGTCACTATCACACATCCACGCAAAAAGCAAGCCCAAACCCACACCGATAATGACCACAAACCAGAAGCCCGACCACAAACCAGAAGCCAGACCACAGCTGCATTATTAGCCACTTTAAACCCCTCCAATCCATACATGAAGCAAACTGATGCCCCCCACGGAGATGTGGCACGACCACAAACGCGAAGCCAAACAACAGTAACGCAGCTCACCAGCTCAAATCCCTCTGCAACTGAGACTAACACAAGCACAACCAGGCCCCCACCCAAACAGAACATGCCCACATCCAATCAGAGCAGAGCCAAACTACCATCCAATCAGAGCAGAGCCAAGCCCCCTACCAATCAGAATACACCTCCACCCAATCAGAATGCAGCCAAGCTCCCACCCAATCAGCACAAACCCCCACTGGCAGTTAAAAAGAGGAACCGGCTGAGATCTCACATTGCTCCTGGAAGCAGCAAGCCGGAAGCACCAAGCCGGAAGCACCAGCCTGAAGATGATGAATGAGACTTCATCGAAACGTCGTGAAGATACTTCCAATTCTACGCGGGAGAAAACCCGAACAACCAAAGACGTATATATATATATATATATATATGGAGCACACGCGGTGCCAGCTGGGCAAATGGCGGGGGCAGGAGGGTTCTCGGAAGCGCCAATAACCTTCCTGCCTCCGCTGTACTTTGCGCGCTCCTTGCGACTGCAATCAACGTCCAGAAGTGGCAGGCACTTGATGAAGTCGCCGCAGCTGCCATGCGCAGACGGACGGAGGTAGCCAAAGTGGCGCCAAGGCAGTCCGGCGGATGAGCAACCGAGGATCAGACTGCCTGATCCTCCATCGCTCGCTCGCTCGCTCGCTCTTTCGTCCGCCCAGACCTCTCGGTGCCACTCTGGTTACCTCCTTCCGTCCGCGCCCAGCAGCGATGTCGGCGACATCATCAAGACGAAGTGGCTTGGAGGCGAAGTGATTTTCAGTGCTTTTCTGTGTGTCTGGCGTTTAGGTAGATAGCCGGATGTCCTAAACACCAGATGCACGGAAAAGCACTGAAAAGCAGCTGCTGTTGGGGATCACGGAGCGTGAGCCGGCGGAGCGCGCTCAGGAAGGTGGGGAATGGGATCACGTGTGCTGGAGACTGAGGCAGCCTCAGCCTCCAGCACACGTGGTCCCATTCCCTGCCTTCCTGATGACGTCACCAGCCTCACCAGCCATAAACCTCACTGCACGTCACTGACATACATACATATATAATCCACCTGTTTGATGGCTTCAAAAAATGGCTTCAAAAACTAGTGGTCTAAGTCAGAACAATATACAGAAATTGGACATCTATTTTTTTTAGGAAGGTGGAGAGGCATTAATAAACATTCTGAAACTCTGTAAGTTTACAAACTCCCTTCTTTTTTCCATAACATGTACAGGATAAGCATATACAGAGTTCTTACATTATATCAACCATAAGTTCAATCTTCTCTTTCTTAGTCACCTTCTAGAGTATCAACAATTACAATAATATTTCAAATATATTTATTTTTGTGACCTGAGCCTTTGCGATATTGCTCCCTCCTCCCTGTCCCCAGGTGGAGCAACAGCCCCCCCCTCTCCATGTCTTCTACATTACTGCCTTTTTCCCCACCTCTACTGCCTTCATCCTCTGGGAGAGAAAAATGATTTTTAATAAAGGCCTCTGCCTCCTCCACTGTCTTAATTCTGATACGGCTTCCCTCCCAGAAAATCAACATTCCTTCTGGCAATAGCCATCTAAACCAAATTCCACTATTTTATAGTTTCTTTGATAAGGAGGAATATTTCCTCCTTTTATCTCTTATCTTTTTTGGAATTTGCTTTAGAATGGTAATTTCTTTATCTTGGTATTAAAGGTCCCTCCCTTTGGGCCCCTAGCACCTCATCTCTTGTGGTCCTCCTGAGAAATTTAACATGTACCTCTCTTGGAACATTATGAATTCTGGCATATGCTGAATTAATTCTATAAACCAGGTCCATATCCCACCACATCTGCTCTTTATTTCTTTTAAGGTATTCTGCTAAAATTGTACTCATAATATCTTTAAGGTCTTCATTTTCTTTCTCTGGTAGATTCTGGAACCTGAGAAAAAAATACATTCTTTCAAATTCTATTTTGGTCATAAAATTTTCCAATTCTAAATTCGCCTTCTGGACCTCCTTAACCTTTTCCTCCATCCCGGCTGCCCCCTCCTCCAGCACTGCAATTTTCTGTTTATTTTGTGTTGTATTATATTGTACCCCTCTGAGTTCATCTTTGAGGTCTGCCACTTCCTTCCTCAGTTCGTTTTGGCCTCTCATAATTTCCCAGAACATTTCATTCACAGATAATTCTTTCTCTCCAGCCACTTCTTTTTGTAACAATGAAGTGATCTTTGGCTGTTGGATATCTCGACTGGAAGTCGCTGAGGCAGGGGCCGAAAGTGACTTGCCCATTTGAGGTTTCTTAGGTCCCATTGTCTAAATTCAGAGATGGTAATTCTTTCACAAAGAAAATGGCACTGCTGGAGCGCGCAGCCGGGGTAGTCCAAAGTAGCAGGCAAATCCAAAAGTAAAATAGTTAATTCTCCTTCACTATTCCATGGCACAGAGGTACACCAAGAAGAGACAAATCCAAAAAGTCCACGCAGCAGAAGAGATCCAGAGCACCCCCAAGGGAGGTATTAAAAGGTGCCAGAAGTCATTTCATTTTATTTTCGGGGTGGTTTCGAAAGGGAGCTTCATTTATGAGTACAAAAATGGGAATGGAGGGGAGCCATTTTAACTGCTCCCTTTCGCAGAGAGAAGAACAGAAGTTTTAATTTTCTTTAAAAACAGCTCAGCATGCAGTCTTGCAACTGTGCTTTCAGTCTTTCTCACATAGTTAGCTCAAGTGGCAAGTCAGCCTTTGTTCTCTTTCCATTCCAGAGTGGAGAGTGAAAGTTTAAATGCCGCTTTGTCCGAGGGGGGTTAAAGAAGAAAAATGCCCCCTCTAATCTTCGGTTTTAAATAGATTCAACAGTAACTTACGATAGCCTGCTGCTTATCCAGTAATTGAAGAGATTAGGAAGGATCCTACATGACCAACATTTCAGCCACACTTCCTTGGTTAACTTATTTCCTCCGAAACCCATTCAGCAAACGGGCAAGCATGCCCCCTCTTCTGCTCCCCAGCTCCTGGGGCAAAGCTGAAGAAACCCCCACCAGCTACCGCTGAGTCTGAGGAGCTTCAGCAAGCCACCTTATGGCAGGGGGTCCCCTCCAAGGCCCCCCTGTGCTCCAAACGGAGCCCACTGAGAAGACAAGCAGCAGACAAACGTCCGTCGCCTGCAGGGACCGGAAGTCGAATCTCACAAATGTACTCTTGACATGCACTGATAAACTTTAAGTAGTGACTAATTAGAGGGCCAGTCAGAAACTCCATTTAACGATATAAATATGAATGATAAACTAATAAGATTTGTTCTCTGATCAAGCCTCTTAAAAGAAAGTAGGGTTAAAATTCCCATAAGCCTTTGGTGATTATAATCTGGAGTCAGTTCAATAGCTTGATTTTTTTTTAATATGCTCAGTGTTTACACAAGTCTAAATTCTTACAATATTTCATAAATAAGGAGATAATAAAAAGAATGTTTTTTTTTGTTCCTGCAAAGTACAGATAAGATAGATTCTTCCTTATGGGAAAGTTTTATGTGGGAAATCTGTTATCTTTCCTCAGCAAATTTTGAATTTGTATCAATTTCATATTGGGGGGATTTGAATTTGGTGAATTTGAATTACTGATACAGTTTGCATTAATATGAATTAGTGATATTAGTTTCGGAAGAAAAGCTATCCTTATTCTCAGGATAACTTTGTGGCTACATGTGCCTTTTCAATGAGCAAATACTGTATTTTCACTTTGCTCTGTATAGCTCACTATTTGGAGCTAAGCGGAGCCAAGCAGGTTCATCCTGCTGGAAGAGACAGCAGGTGATTTCCCAACAAGGCCAGAATTTGAGGACATAGATTGCTAAACAAAGACAAATGATTTAAGAGTTCAGCTGCACAGAGAGACAGTCTAACCACCAAATGACCTCTTTTAGGGCCCTATGCCTTTCCCAGTGGGGTTTTGTTTATAAGACTCGGTTTGTTACATAAACAAGTATGGTTTGGACTCTCTGGTCTTCAACTAGATATCATCAGATTTCTACCCTTTCTTCAAGCACAGAGTGTCAAGAATAGAAATTTCATATTTTCAGGCTTGTAACCTTAAATTTGATTAGTGTTGTAAATGCAAAGAGTGCCAGATTGATTTCTTTCTTCCAATCAAAGAGTCTTCATCCTACTTAGGGAGGCAGCAAGTGTCTCTTTTAACAATTAAAATTTGTGTTTTCAAATTCATGATTTAAATCATGATTTAAAATTCTGCCAATCTCTAAGAACATAACCATGGAGCAATGAGGTCTATATCTCAACCATATCTATTTCCACCTCCTTAAAAATTATAAAAATATATTTCTCTGTATACTACTCACAAGATTCTGAATCCAGACCTGAATGCCACTGCTAAGCCCTAGTAAGAGAATCATGATGGAATGGAGAAGTGCAACATCTAAGTAGAATTTTAATATTGAATTGTGGATATTTAATACAGAGGACAAATAATAAGATGATCATCACTTACAGTTTCTCACTGTGGCATTTGAGATCATGTGGTACAGGTATTAGAAACTTAAACCACAAGCACATTAGCCTTAATGTGATCTAGCAAGGTACCACATTTGTTTTCATACGCAGGAAAGAATGTTGTTTTGTTTATTTTTCTCTAATGCTAAAATAAATCATGCACATTTTGATAACATACATTCTGAGTACATTTGTTCATCGATGATGCACTTCATGGGATGTTAATATAATGAATGACTATTTTGGCTTTAACAAGCATGGTATTAAGATCAAGATCACAATAAGTTCAACTGACTTTATGTTTTTGCTAGCAATCTTCTGTAAGATACTTTCAGTTCAAAGCAATTGTAACAGGTAGCACAAGACTTTTCATAACTTTATGAATTAGATTTGGATAACATCCTTGTACAATAGTACATATAGAATTTCAGTAACTATAAAATATTTCTCTCGTGTTCAGTTGTAGATGAAATGTAAAGATTTATTTGGGAATTGGAGATGTAAGCACAATCAAAATCCCATGCATAAAATTGTCATTTTCTGCCACAGTTTAGAAAATGGGTAGAAACATTCAGTGAGTTATAAAATATTTTGCCTTAGAGCCATGGAAAAGAAGTTTGTGTTATGCTAATACAGTTCATTTGGTGTGGTGGGAAGTTCTCTATCCATATTATTAGAGCATAATTTATTGATTTTGATAGTTTGACCAAGAAAAATCATAATGTCTCACCAGCCTTCATTAAATATACATTTGAGAATAGTATTTTTGCAATATAAAATAAGGATTTAATATATATGCAGTATAGTGAGTTCTAATAATATTTCTTTGAACAAAAACAGCGATTATAGTGTATGTGTGTGTGTGTGTGTGTGTGTGTGTTTGTGTGTGTGTTTATGTGTATAACACACACAGCAGATGCTCTGTAATTTAATGCAAATAAAATGTTAGGACAAAACCAGTCATAGTATAAAAGTTTCATAAATAAAATAAGACCAGGATATTGAATGTTCAAGATTTTCCCTGATCTTCCCAGAAGAGTTCTTCAAGCCAAATTGTACAAGCAAAAGTACAACTTCTCTATTCTATTCATGAAAGCAATTTTTACACGACCTTGAAAGTAATAATGCTACTGTTTTAAGAGGTTGGTCATTGAAACAGTAGCAGCTTTTGTGCAAGGTTTTGCAAAGGTACCTCTGTATGAATATGACATGAAGTCCAAAACATTGCTTCTGGATCTCTTTTGGAAGCAGAAATAGCCCTAATATCGGTTCAGAGAGGATGGGGGAATAGAGAATTCTCTATTATAATTGGCTAATGCTTTCTTCAGGAATTCACTAATAATATTTTCTGGTCTACCTTCCACAAGCAACATTAAAAACTGAAGTCTGACTACAATACTTGAAATTCTGTGAAATATCTGAACTTTAAATGAGAGGAGCATCAATAAAATGATGGAATTTAGAATGTGTTCAAGTGGCAACAAGCTTCAATTAAAAGTTGCACAAACTCTGATGACTTACAGAAACATTATATTAATTGTCAGTTGTTAGCTTTCTTTGCATTCTAGGAAACAAATATGGGAACATCAGACATACAAACATCAGAGAATTTAACAATCCCAACAGCAAGTAGTCTAGCATTCATTACAACAGAAGTGACTCAGGTATGTTTTGCTGAGGTGAACTTAATTGAACCAGCACATCACTTGGTTTAGCATATTTTTACATACTGTCCATTAGAGAGAAATATATAACAAGGTCTGCAGTATATAACTGATTATGATGAAGGTACCAAAGAGTAAATAACTTCTAGGAATTCCTGCACACAAGGATTCCAATTTGTTTATATTTATATTTATTTTTTAATAAAATTTTTATTTTCAAACAAACACAAACACACAAACATATAACATAAAAACCTCTTCAACTGCATACAGTGTGTCAATTGGTTACAAGGTCTTTTGCGTCCTTTCCATAGTCATCACTTGAGCTTTGTCAAAAATCACATATTGTCAATCAAATATCTTTATATACATTATTATTATACCTCATTTGTTTAATTATCACTATTCTTTCCCCATTTTAAACAAGGTATTATAAATATGTATCCATTTATATTATAATGATTCATTATATCATCTTCAATATATCCAATAATAAAGATTTTTATCCCATTCTAAGTCATTCTATTATATTAGCATTGATAACATTTCTCTAGTAATTTTCAATTCCATGTTTTTTTCCATTATTAGTATCATCAGTCTAATATACAAGTATACAAATTGTTATAATTGTTAAACATTCATTAAGCATAGCTATTATTACATTGTTTTTATATGAGACATGTTAAATTTGAAGTAAATTTATATTATGGCACTTCATTACATCATCTGAAATCATCCAATGATATTACATCTTTATATTCTATTCTATATAGAATTATTTATCTTTTATATAAAAGCTTTTCAACATCATCTCCATAATCCTCACTTACAGTTTGTATAAAGTTTCATATTATCAATGTAGTATATATAAATGTTTTATTATCATTATTGATCAGTAATTTGATTATAGCTATTATTAATTTGTCTTATACATAGTACTCAAAATTTAACTACATTTAACTAAGTTTTATTATGACATTTCATTTCATCATCCTGTATCCTTCCAAAAATAATGTAGTCCAATATCTCTTGCCATTTGTAAAGTCTGTATTCTAAGTGTATTTCTTGATAAGTCTTATGTGGCCTCTTCTTGACAACTTATTGTTCATTGCATATCTTATAAGGATTCAAAACTCTCCATCTGCTCCTTTCATCAGCTTGACTTGTGTTATCACTAGTGCTTCTGCCGAAGTTATTCTCATGGTTTCTGCCAAATTTTCTCCCCTTTCTTCATCTATGTTTTGACATCTGAGATAGAGTTCCAATTCATCGATCTCTCCTTTCCATATTTCACACTTGTCATTTCCCTCCACTCTCAATTTGCTGTCAGTGTCAACAATTTTCTTATCACTTTCATATGTCTCTGTGGTTTTTTGAACTCTATCCTCAAATTTCATTGTTGTTTTATAAGTATTATCAGCTCTTCCCTCCGTACTTTCTGTATTTTGATCTATAATTTCAAGTCTCTTTTCAATTATCTCTGTGGTTATTAAAACTTTTTGAATTTCTAACAAAAATCTTTGCAATGTTAATTCCTTTTCTTCTTCATATTGCTCCATTTTTCCAGGTTAAAAACACTGCCACTAAAACATCCAAGGCTTTTTCTAGGTTTCAAACAACTTCAGTGAAGTTTTCAGGTCAAAGCTTTCTTTTTCCTTCAAAAGAACACCTGTATAAACAACACGTTTCCACTGACCCTTTCAGTAAACAAAGCTTTCTAATATCAGATGTTGCCAAGCCTCTTGCCTCTAGATGGCAGTGTTATATCTTTGCCTCTCTCTCTAAGCTCTGAACTCCGGAAGAGGAGAAAAAAAATTGTTTAAAGATTATGATCCAGCTGAGCCTTGCGGGGAAAGAGATTTTTAATCCACAAATACAAAAATTGGGAAAAGTATAGAGGAAGAAGGAAAAAAAGAGACCAGTCCAGTTTAAAAGTAAGAGGCATTTGTAAAAAGTCCATCCATAGAAAACAAACAAAATTCAAGTGGAAAAGATAAAACGATAGTTTTAAACCAGGGTTAATTCGCTGCTTTCTTTCTTCTGTCTTCAATTTTATTTTAACTCTAAGACTTTTGGGTTTTCTCTTCTCTAATAATAAAGATTTTTCTCACCATTTCGACACACTGTCTCTCCTGTTCTTCTTCCATTTCAGGGGCTTGTCCTAACCTTCTGCAGCCATTTTGACTGCTTCTCTTTTTTTTTTTTTTTGACAAAAAAATTTATTGGTTTTTCAACATTTATAGGGAAAAGGGTAAATGGATAGGTATACAAATTATGGCAGTTGCAAAGTGTGACAGGCGCCCCTCTCTCCATACTCATAGTATACATTTATATATAATGCATTGGTATATAATTGATTACAATCAGCATATTAGTTCTGTTACTAAATTCAATCAGATTAAACATTACAATATAAAATCCAGATATAATTCCATTATCACTTTCGGTCAGTTTATAATAATATGATTTTCTTGTTTATTTTTGTGATCTGAGTCTTCTTGCTATTGCCCCATCTCCCTCCACTGGCAGAGCTCTGGCCCCTCCCGTGTCCTGCGTGTCCGCTGTAGTGTCTCGTGTTTTTTCTAGGAGTGTTCTATTTTTTTCCATAAAGGCCTGCGCCTCTATGGATGAATTGATTCTAATTCTTGTCTCCTCCCAGAATATCAGCATACCTTCAGGCATCAACCATCTAAACCACACCCCTTTCTGGTATAATTTATTCGCTAATTGCAAATAATTTTTCCTTTTTTCTCTAATCTTCTTAGGGATCTGCTTCAGAATGGTTATCTCCATATCATGGTATGTCAATGCTTGCCCCCTTTGTACACCCAGAATTTCATCTCTTGTGCTTTTTCTAAGAAATTTAATGTGAACCTCCCTGGGTACATTGTGAGTTCTAGCATAAGCTGAGTTCACTCTATAAACCAGGTCTATTTCCCACCCCATCTGTTGTTTTTCTTTATGTGTGTAGTCAGCCAGGATGTTTATCATGATGTCCCTTATGTTTTCCCCATCTTCTTCTATAACATTTTGAAATCTAAGGTAATAGGACATTCTCTCAAATTCTATTTTCATCTGTTGGATGTCAAGATCTTTGTTCCCTTTCTGCACAGCTTCTACCCCCCCCCCTCACCTCCTCCACCCCCCCTTCCACAAGATTCAGTCTTTGTGAGTTCTTATATATTTGGGCTTGATTTTCTTTAATTTCATCTTTCATTTCCCTTAGCTGTTTCTTGATTTCCTCCTGGCCCTGTAAAATTTGTTGAAGCATTTGTTGAAAGTCCATCTCTGTAGTCTTAGGTTGCATCAGTTCTGTTATCTTTGACTGTGTGGCTGGACTGGATGTTGCGGATGTTGGAGCAGAAGTGGCAAAGCCAGGTTTTCCAGGAGGAGGTCTTTTGGATGCCATCCTTTATAACGTTAGAAGTTCAGTCCAAATATAAAGTAAACAGTTAGAAAAGAAGGGTAGCCAGGTGAATCCGGGAGCAGAAGAACCAGGTAGAAGAGAGTCTCTCCAATAAGTCTGGCAATAGATAGAAAATTTCCCCTAGAAGGTTTAAAAAATACCAATCCACAAGAGATTCCTCTGGGAGACACGGAGACAAAGACCGGAAGCCTGAATTTTAAAGGTGGAGTCAGGTTTCAGAGTTCATAAAGACAACGGAAGTGTGCCATCTTGCCCTGCCAGTTTTGGGCACAGAGGCATAACAAAGTTTTAAAAAGTTCCAAAAGTCCTCAAATCATTGTAATATGTAGGATTAAATTAAAAAGAAAATCATCTCAGCCTAAGTGAGGCTTCATTCGTTGGCTCTCCCCCCTCCTCCTTCCCCGGGGGCTGAGAGCAAAATTGTTCCTCGCCGCTTGTCCAAGGGGGGGGGAACCCCCCTCCCTCCAGCCGCACCTCCAAAATGCTCCGAAAGTTTAAAGTTTTAAAAGGCTGAGTAAATCTTCATGCAAAATAAGGGATGAAGAGAGAAGCAACCTCACCGCACTGCAGCTGCTTCCTTCAATTGTTGCATTCTCCAGTCGGCTTGTAGCGAGGCGCGAGGCGTAGGAACGCGAAGCGCCCTCCGAACTTGCTCCCCGGTGCCTTGGGCGCGCGAGAGACCTCCCGCCGGCCGCCGCCGCTGCAGGAGTCCTCCGCGATGCCGCCCCTCCGGCAGGACCCCTCTGCGGGGTGTCCTGTGCCCCCCAAGGAGTGGGGAAGCCCACCGGGGAGCCGGAGTGGGCAAAAAGCTGCCCGTCGCCACCGCCGCCGGAACCGGAACCCGACTGCTTCTCTTGTAGCTGGCAAAAAGAGCTTTCTCCTGGATCGATCAGGGACTTTGCAATGTCCCTGAGATCAGCAGGACATGATCTTCTCTAGCACCATTTCTTCAGAATGGTTTAGATCCAAAAAGGACTGTCCAACAACAGAGACATTGACAGCATCCTGGAGCCCCAAGATTGCAAGTCGTGTCATTGCGACATCAAGCCCCCATCCAATTTGTTTATATTATTAACAGGCATAGACTACTAATAAATGTTCACTTGCTTATGAGATTAAACATATTGACTGAAGTATAGACAGAAATAACATACCAAAACCATATTAATAAACTTTGTTAGAAAGAGGCTTATACAGTATAATGAACTGTGATCCCTCTGATGTTGAAAGCTCCATGCTCGCTCTTTCAAGCTCTGTTTTGATAATTTCTGGATCCCTTCCATGTGTGGGAGCTCTACTGATCTCCTGCCTTGTGCCAAATCCACATATTTCCCTTCTTCCCCTTCTTCTGTCAAATGACAAGGCACTGTTACAATCTGCTCTCAAATCTTCCATTATCCATGAATGTACCAAGGGATGGCTTTGCCATTCTCCTTGCATATACCCTTTGGTGGATACAATACTTTGGTGATGCAATATCATTCCCATTAGGCCATTCTTCAAGACGAATATTGGCACACTGCTGTTCTTCACTGTAGCTTCACCACTTCTTAATTCAGCATTATAGCTTATTTCAATGGTACAAAGGAAGATAGTCTGCAGCTGCTCACTGCTTTGTATTTACTCTGGTAGGTCTCCCTGGAAAAATGCCAGACATTGCTGCCAACCTGTCAAGACTACAAAGGATCAGGGATGATTTTCATTACCTGCTTAAAATTGCTGAAAACAATTTGCTGAAAACAAACTGGCTAAATGCTTTTGCCCATTGTCTACTATAATGGTAGTACTTCTGATGCTGGCATAATTTCAAGAGATGGTAGATCATAAGATTTTCTATAAACCTTACAGTTCTCCAGCTAGTGTCATTTGAATGTAGCTGCACCTGCAGATTACTGAAAATATTAATAACACTATATTCAGATTGCTCACGCATAGAAACATTGCTCCAAATATAATGTCCTTTATCAGTTCCTGAGGGATCCAGCTTCCTATACTAATGTATAAAGTATTTACTACTACTGCTTTCTGTGTATGGAAATGTACATATTGTCTTTCAAATCCAGTGACAAATTTCTGGCACAAGAACCAGCCATTTGTTAAGATCACAACACCAGGGAAAGCTTCTTTATTTAGTATATTTTGTTTACTAGCCTTGTCTCACTGCTGCTTTTAGATTACTATGCCTGTTGGCAGAAATGTCTCCAAGCCCTTTGGGGTTGTTGAATAACGCTGCCTGTTTTTAACCTCTTCATTTGTGTAGCACAATATATGCTTCCTCTTTTTCCAATTTAAAACTGAACGCCATATCTCTATTGACCACCCTTGGATATCTCATGTTCAATCTCCTGGGAAGAAATTGATTTAAATTGACTGACAAAGAAGCAGAAAAAAATCAAATGACTTGGGAACAAGTAGGGACCTGACCAGCTTCAGGAAACTTATGACAGAAAGGAAAAATAATGAACTAGACTGTGTCTGTGCAAAGAGTGTAGGAAGAGATGAAGAGATAAATATAAATGTAAAAGGAGAAACAGATACCCACCCACCCCACTGCATCCCCAGCCACTCCCTTTGTCTAAGTCTAATGCTATTTTCAGGCTCATTATTGGATACACTGCTCTGCTTTGGTGGTTTCCATAGAGGCATTTAGATGTTGTTTTGTGTGAGTGAAGCACAAGAAACAGAGCCTTAAAGCAACTCTACGTGTCATAGCTATGCCATATTGTGGGAACCTAAGTATGACTTCTATATTACATTGCCAACTGCAATCCAATCACTACAGACATCAGCATTATATAACCCTTGCCACTTGCCAATAGATTTGCAATAAAAAGCATTGTAGTCACAGGGATATCACAAATGAGAAATTCTCGGGCATTCAAATCTGTGACCTTGTTCAGCTTTATTTCTCTAATATGCCAGAAACGATCTTAGCTTCACTTAATTCAAACCGAAATGGGAATGCTCAACAATCTCCAGGGAAATCACCATTTGAAGACAGATATTAATATTACACAACAAATGGACTTTTTAATTGACTCTGGACTGTTCTGCTTTACTGAGCTGGTGTGGCAGTAGATTTGCTTCATCAAAGTCCAAAGGTCACCTGTTGTGCTAAAAGAACACAGCCATAAAACAAAAAAGATACACCTAAATGTTACAATGACTAGGAAAGGCCAAATTCCTTATGTTTAGTTCAGCAAATCAGTTCTGAAAGTGATAAAAAGAAGAATAAATCGATAGAGAGATGCTCTTTAGAAATTAAACAAAAAGAAGAAAGAGAGGGCCATGGGAAAGAGGTTCACACTGATACTGTTTTCGGATCCAATTGCTTGTCAAAATTTTGAATTTGTAAAAAAATCAGTTGAGTTTTTAGCATTAGCTTTTAGGAACGTTTTAAGCATTTCAGCATACTGAGACAGACAAAAAGCCTCTCTTGTTATGTTATTCTCATCTTGGAAAACACACACACACAAAAAAAGTAAAGAGAGGTGGGAAATGGCAACAGGCATTGTACATTTTGCCTCCAAGTTGGGAATTAGTAAGGCAGGTATATCTGCAGAACATGACCAAAAAGTTAAAACAGCAGCACAATGGTATAATCAAAAAGCTGTCTGCTTTTTGTCTATGTTATATGGGGAAAGAAATATCAAACTTGGGAGAACAGTTCTAGGCTGCATAAATAGAGAGATAAAATCAAGATTGCATGAAGTATTAATGCCAGTTTAGAATGGCTTGGCAAGGCCACACTTGGAATACTGCATTCAGTTTTGATCGCCACAATGTAGAAAATATGGAGACTCTAGAAAGAGTGCAGAGAAGAGCAACAAAGATGATTAGGAGACTGGAGGCTAAAACATATGAAGACCTGTTGCTGGAACTTGGTATGTCTGATGAAAAGAAGGACTAGGGGAGACATGATAGCAGTGTTCCAATATCTGAGGGGTTGCCACAAAGAAGAGAGAGTCAAACAATTCTCCAAAGCACCTGAGGGTAAAACAAGAAGCAATGGGTGGAAACTAATCAAGGAGAGAAGCAATTTAGAGCTAAGGAGAAATTTCCTGACAGTTAGAACAATTAATCAGTGGCACAGCTTGCCTCCAGAAGTTGTGAATGCTCCAACACTGGAAGTTTTTAAGAAGATGTTGGATAGCCATTTGTCTGAAACAATATAGGGGTTCCTGCCTAGGTAGGGGCTTGGACTAGAAGACCTCCAAGATCCCTTCCAACTCTGTTATTATATTATTATTATTATTATTATTATTATTATTATTATTATTATTATTATTATTATTATTATTATTATTATTATTATTATTATTATATTTTATATTAGATTAGATTAGATTAGATTAGATTAGATTATTATTATTATACTATATTATATTATATTATATTATATTATATTACATTACATTACATTACATTACATTACATTACTATACTATACTATACTATACTATACTATACTATACTATACTATTATATTATATTATATTATATTATATTATATTCCAATCCTGTCATGAACATGGCCTTGGTCTGAACAAATAAGTATTTTGGCAAACACATTTGTTGAAATACTGCAAATGACTGCAGCTCTTATCAGTCTCATTTTTACTGAGAGCAAAGCTTCAGCATAGGTCAAAAAGAAGCTAAGTAGCAGTCATTGATAATGCTAAATTAAATCCAAAAGCAACTACAGATATTTGACAATAGTGGTAGGCCATAGGCCCATATCTCTGCATGTAAGGAAGTGAAATACTTATTTTAATCTATAACTAAGGCAACCTAATGATATGCTATGCAATCAAAAGTCAAAGGAGGTCCTTATCTATATATAGATGGAAGGCTACCTGAGAAAATTTGCTGCAGGGCTGGAGTTGCAATGCAACATTTTTATCTTGTCCCACCACTAAAGACTGAAAAATAATAATCAGAAAGAAAAAAGAATTTCCTAAAGTGGAAAGCATAGTATATGCTAGTGACGTTTGGAATAGCAACTGCAGTCTTACCATTTAAACAGACTAAAATCCTTCCAATTTCTCTGTAATTGTTCTGCAGCAGGCTACAGTATTTCAAGCTGTCAGGATAAATGTAGATGGTTTTCCATCTCATCAGGGGAGGAGGGAGCTAAGTGCACACCTGGTCAAGCACAATAGGACAACAAAGTAATGTTTTTGTGTTGTATTGTTTGGTTAACACCCTGTCCTGTTCTTTTGGTGCAAAAATAAATATATTCAGCAAATTTTAAGGTACACTCAGTATGTTTTTTAACATTAATCAAACCCTATTGACTCCACAGCATCAAATGCATTTCTTAAAAAGCTTCACTGAAAACAAACTTATTTATAAATAAGTCTCACTGGATTTAGCAGGATTTACCTCCGAGCACAAAACAAGCAACTGCAATCTAATAGAAGAATATACTGTAGAGCACATTCAGAATTATGTAGATGAGGTGATTGTATGTATGCAAAACTGGAACCTTTATTCAAAATATGGCAGATTTAATTTGAATCCGTATCAATTCCCTGAAGAATGGAATTGAAATTACACTTCCATTCCACTGCACCCCTTCCTGCCTTATCCATTTCCCTTCCACCAGAAGAATACCCATGGGACGTACCATAATCCCAGCTCTGCCCCACAACTCCTAGTAAGTAAAAGTGCCCTGCACATTATTGGTAGCCAAAGAGGAAAATCATTGCTGTATATGATGCACAAAGTATAATTTCTCACAGGAATTGGTCTTTGGGTAAAATGTCAATACTTCATAATTCCATACTATGAAGAAAAAATGATTTTGATTTACAAGTTTTTATAAAGAATGGCATCAAACATTCTAATTAAATATAAATTGAATTGATGTCTTCAATGGAAATGGATTTCAATATTTATTTCCACTTCCATATCATACATGTTTAATTAAAAGAGCTGTGGGGTAAAATTGAAGAATATGTGTGGCCCAGCGATATGTGCAAAGTGCTAAATGATAAGGTAAGATCATGGTGCTGTTAATGAGTGACTGGAGTGAAAAATCTGGACAAATTTGGAATTATAGAACCATTTGGATTGGGAAAATGAAATAACCGAGACAGATTAACCAATTTTTACAAACAGAATTCTTCATTAGTTTTCACCACATACTTCAAGCAATATACTCTACACACAGACATTAACAGATGGATAATATCAGAATCAAATCTACTACACAATAGGAAGTGGAAATTGGAGAACTACAAACCATTCACAGAGTTCATTTTCAGGAGAAAGTTGTCGAGCAGACCATGCACGACTGATATCAAACACTTGGATTAAATTTAGACCATTAAAGAAACTAGGTGTGTCAACAAGAATTGACCTGAATGATATAGAGGCAGCGTATAAGATCAAGAAGACAAATAGAATCTGTATGTTTTTTAAAATTGCAGTTGATAACAAAACAAAAGAGTAAAGTTGGTAAAACGTTTTCTATTCTTGGGTTCGAGGCTTGACGAAGATGGAAATTCTGCTAGAGAAGTAAAGAAAAGATTAATCCTATGGAGGAAGGTAACAAGAAACTTAGATTAAAAAGATGAAGATGAGGATATTCATATTAAACCTATATGAACCCAGTCTGTTTCACTTTGATAAAGTGGTTTGGCCCACTGAAGACAATCTAATTCACTTTACCAAAGACACTACCCAATTCATCTGAACAAAGTGATTCAGTTTACTTCAAACTGATTAAGGTTATAGAAGAATGGTTCTCTCACAGCAAACTTCTGTCATTCAGAATTACAGGATTATCTCAAAAAAAAAAAAAGAATTGGAATATCCCATTTTGGGAGATCATCTAATTAATCCAGTTATTAGGAAATATAAAATAAATTTCTTATAATGTATAATTTATTGTAATTTTCTTCAGTATATCATCAGTCCTGACATTTATTTCTTATTTTTTATGTACCAGGTTTTGTCTTAGTTTTAATTTCATCCTTTTAAAGTAAAAAAAAAGAAAGAAGCATGCACAATATATAGGTAGCTTGAAATAATTTGGCGTATACAAGTGATATTCATGCTAACCAGCTTTGTTATCCTTCTGCCTCAGGCAATTCAAAGCATTCATTTACACAATTCATTCTAGAATAAATTCAGCTAATGGTTGCAAGTGGATGCAAACAGAATGGGAAATGGTGGGGGAAGGGCGCTTACCAACTGGCCATCTTCTCTGTCTCTGCTGGCTAATATTCTTACCCAGTAAATCCTAGATGATGAAGTTACTTAACCCATTATTTCTCTACAGCACTAAGTGGCCAAAAGTCCTAGTCAATAAATTGTGAGTGTAGAAAACAAGCAGAAGGGTGCTGTGGCAAAGAATTTATGGTCAGCCAGTACCACAGAGAGGAGAAGGTGACCTATCTAGTCTATATTCTCCTAGATCTGCCAGCCAAGGCTCTGGGAACTGTGAAAGGGACCTTTTGGGTGGTGAATTTCAGAACACACTATGGGATATTCCCCAGCACATACTGGAGGCATCCAATTTAGGGGATCCTTTAAACAACACTGCAGAAGGCTTCCTCAAGCTTTTCAAACTCTCTATGGAAGAAAGCTAAAAGGGGCTCTAAAAGAACAAAGCCAAACAAAACTTTTTTATTTGTCACAAAAGTATCTCAAATAAAGTTCAAATTGATGTTTTCTTTAAGTTTCATCATAGTGAACCATTCCTTTAAAATTTCACATAGTCTTTTGACAACGAAGATCTGAATTGTTAAAACAAGCATCTTCTCAATATGTGCTAATATGTGCTTGAAAAACTGGATACTGACAAAGAGCAAGAGTAGCAAGACAAATGCTATAGAGCCAAGTCCTAAGACTGCATAGACTGTAAGAAAAATCAGCCAATCAATCCTGGACCAAATAAAGACCAACAGCAAGTATCAGAAAAACAGAAAATGATCTATGATGGGCAGATAATACAAGCAGAAGAAAGATTAGAAAAGATAATTATGTTTGGCTTAATTAGACAACAAGTTAAAAGGGCCAATAAATTACAGAACTGTCTTTGGACAAGCAAGAGATTATTTTTCGATCTAGGATTAGATCGGGAGCATTTGCCCATGCAGGCATTAGAAGTCAAACACAACTTGATCACACTTAACTAATTCACATAGGGAAGGACAAAATTAAAAAAGGAGAAAAACAAATTTGAAGGGTAAACAGGAGATGGTCAAAACTACACTTAATCATTGTACGAGCTGTAGCTGCAAAAAGGATGATATCACATAGGGAGGGGGGAAACAATTATTTAAAGTGGAGAAAATATGAAAGACTATAGCCACTCCTGAATATAAAAATGTAGGACAAATTCTCTCCCAAAATTCAAGGGAGACGATTAGATACAGAATTAATATTTATGTTTTACTTATGTTGACTGAAAAGTTACTAAATATGCATCCTGAAATGCGCTAGTATTAGCTCATCTCACCAGTGGGATATGTGAGAATTAGTGATGATGAATTCTTTAAGTCAAGATGCAGCCTAAGATTATTGGATCTAGGTTTCCTATGTGTCTGTCTGCATAGGAATTTCATTTTCTTTCACCTCTCAATTCTGTTCAAGTCACACTTTTTGAAATTTTGATTTCTTACTAGTAAAAACAAAAGGAGAATACAAATATTCTAGTAACAATAAAAAAAAATATTAAACTATTGCTGTATTATAAAACCAGGAGAACTAGGGCCTAGAACTGCTACTGGGTACTAACCATCATTAACACCAAGCATTATGGATGACAGCCAAAGATATGGGGAGCCATATATTTTTAAACCAAACTTTTATTAAACTGTAAAAAAAAATCATCATAATTAATAATTTAAGACATCCAAATTTAAGTATTTAAATTTAATCCATAAACCCCATTTGATGATCTTAGAACATATATCACAAGAAATTCAATATTGAGGGATTCTCATACTTGGGCATTGTATTATTTCAAAATGATGGCAGAACCCAGTGCCATTTGGAATGGTTATTTCACAGATTTGAGTTTGGA
The DNA here is from genome assembly GCF_964273705.1 of Natrix helvetica. Taxonomy (NCBI): domain Eukaryota; kingdom Metazoa; phylum Chordata; class Lepidosauria; order Squamata; family Natricidae; genus Natrix; species Natrix helvetica. The sequence continues at coordinate 133,068,724 of NC_138549.1, forward strand.
GGGTTCTATCTCCGATTGAAGGATGTGGCTCAGTGGCTAAGTTACTGAGCTTGTTGATCAGAAGGTCAGCAGTTCAGCAGTTCGAATCCCTAGCACCTCATAATGAAGTGAGCTCCCATACTTGTCCCAGCTTCTGCCAACCTAGTAGTTTGAAAGCACATAAAAAGTGCAAGGAGAAAAATAGGAACTCCTTTGGTGTAAATCAATGATAGGTTTCAATTTATTTTACTACCGGTTCCCTTGCATTTGTGTACAAGCATGCTTGATGCTACTGCATCAGTGGTGGGTTTCAAAAAATTTTGGAACCTACTCTGTGGATGTGGCCTGCTTTGTGGGAGTGGCTTGCCCGCCATGTGACCGGGTAGGAGTGGCTTGACAGCCATGTGACAGGGTGGGAGTGGCTTGCTGGCCATCTGACCAGGTGAGAGTGGCTTGCCGGCCATGTGACTGGGTGGGAGTGGCTTGGCAGTCATGTGACTGGGTGGGAGTGGCCAAAACGATGTCACTGAATTCTTTGCCCCAATGGATGAACTACAATAAGATTAAAATAAGTACAAAAACAATAAAAGACCTACTTATAGAAGGAAGATGACTGTTCTTGCCAGTCCTCAGTATCACTGACTCCAATGAACGGACTGCACAAAGAAGAGACATGGAAATGAACTCTTCCATTGCATGAACTGCATTGGGATGTAACCAGCACACAAAACAATAAATACAGCTACTTACAGAGGGAAGATTACTGCCTTGCTGGTCTTCTGCACCACCACCTCACCACCTTGCTCCAATAACCTGCACAAAGGAGAGACACAGAAAGCAAGACTTTAATTGTTTGCACTTACACCTTACATAAGAATAACACAATGAAAGAGATACACTCAAGTAGTTACTTGTGTTATTGCTTTCCTGGTTGTTGATATTTCCATATTGTTCTTAGGCTTCCAGATTCCTCTGTTGCAGCTTTCCTGGTCTTTACTCGTGGATCATAAGCCGTGTGGTGGTGCGCTCTGAGCCAATCTTTCACTGCAGGAATTGGGTCCCATCTCTCAACAAGTATGCCAACAACACTTATCACCATCAGATTACTTATGCTTGGAACAATTGGGCGTGTTATTTGCTCTGAACATATTAGGTTCATTTTTGAGAACCCCCGCCTCTGCCGAACTAACAGCAATTTTTCTGACAATATCTCTAGCTTTTCTGATACCGTCAGGAATTTTGTACTTGTCTGGATTTTTCAGCACATTTTCCAAAAAAATCTCTGTAGTTGTTCAAATTAATTTCGTAATTAAAAATTCTGCCAAATGCAACCAATGCTGCCTCTTCCTCAGCCCATGGAATGACTACATCTTCAATTTTCTAGTAATCTGGCTACAAATATGTGATAAAGTGTAACTTGTTTGCAGCTGGCAATAGGCTACCTGTTCTTAGATGTTCGCAATCCATCAGCCTTTTCTTCAAATTGGTGATAATGCTTGACAGAAGCTTGTCACAAGGAAGGGCAACAAATCGTTCATTTGGAGCTAAATTGATGTTTTTGAAGGCTTATGTTTTTAGCACATCAACAAGTTCTGTTTCATATCTGCCCTTTGTCTGTCTAAGTACTTCGAAAGCATTGATTGTTCGCAATACTAAGTTTTTGGCCATGATGATATCTGTCTCTCTCCCCTGCAGGGCATTTGATAGAAGAGAAATCTCATTTGGAATATCAGTCATGAGGACCAAATCTTTCAAAAAAAAAAATTAAGATTTTCAAAATGGGAAGCCATGCCTGGGAATCTTTCATTGCCCAGAAAAAAAACTGATGTAGCACTGGATAAGCATGCCACGCAGCTATGGTTGCCCTTAAACTATGGGCAGCCCTTCTTGGTCCAAAACTCTGCCAATCTTCACAATTTCTATGCCCAATTGTTCAGAGATTTGGAAAAGGTCATTCTGGCTCATGCAGGATTTCTGGAAAGTGGTGTGTATTTTATCAAGGAAGATCTTGAAGTGGTTGATCTGCTTCACTTCTCTTATTGTGTCATCCAGCACAAGTTGCAGGCGGTGATTCAAGCAGTGCCAGATTACGATGTTTGGGAAGTCTTGAGCTATTCTGGTGCTGACTCCAGATTTTCTTCCAAGCATGACATTGGCGCCATCGGAGCAGAAAGCGATTAAATTCTTCTGTAGATATTCGGTGGTAAACCCAACTTTATGGAAGCTTCCCATCGCTGCAGAATATATGGTCTCTGCATCTTGTTTCTCTAATTCCAAAAGCTCAATGAAGATGGTTGCTGGGCATTCTGGATCCTCAACTCTAACAAAAACTATCAGCACTACTTTCATTGAAAGTGTTGTGGCTTCATCGATTATTAGGCACACCTTTTGATTATTTGCAATAATCCTGGAAAACATGGTGGTCTTGATTTGGTTCACAATGAATTCAACTTTTTTCACTGCAGATCTCCGTGAATGCAAGCCAACTCCCACATCCTCTCCAACCGTATTTAGCCAATTTACCTCCGCTTCAATATCTGAGAATGGATTACATCTTTGCATCAGATCGTAAAGAGTACAAAATATTGTGCAAGTACTGGATAAATATTTGTCAGTTGACTTATTCATGGATTTGGTTAAAGCTTCTTGCTCCCGTTGCTTACTGCTCTCCACACAAATAAGGTGTGCTTTTGATTGAAAATGTTACCTTAATTTTTTTCTGAGTGATGCTTGTTGTATATCCTTAGTTTTCCATGCTGGTACAACCTGGAAATGTTTCCACTCTCTAGAAACATGAATATCTTTCTCTAATGAGAACATGGCTTTTGCACAGTACTCACAACCCATCTTCTTGTTGGATACTGCCAGTCTATCATACTTGTCCTTGAAGTGTCTGTATTGCTGCAAATTCCAGCAGTCAGGAAGTTGTGGAACTTCAGTGGAGTCAATGGACTTGTGGCTTTCTCCGATCTCAAGTGGTGGAAGTGGTTATGCTGGTGCTTGTGGTGCTGGTGCTGGTGCTGGTGGTGCTGGTGGTGCTGGTGCTGGTGACTGTTGTGGATCAGCTGATTCCTCAACTTTTGGTTTTTTGGAGAAGAAAGCGGTCATACTCTATTGCCTCTTCTTCATTACACTAAATAATACTAACTGCCAAAGAAATAAAACAATATTGGACTCAATTGTGGTTGTAAGCTGAGGACAGGTAACAGAAGGGACCTTTGCTTTCAACCAACGATGTACTGTCTTTTCAGGAAGGATGAGAAACAGGAAAGATATAAACAAACAAGAAAGATATAGTCTTTCATCCAAGAAGTTAGTTCAAGAATGAATGTTATAGGTAGATTCCCAGAGCAATACAGATTTCCTTTTTCTGAAATTTAGTTCTCAGTTCCAAAAAACAGGAATATATGAATTAGGTTCGGTACTTAGGTCAGTCCAAGTAGTTATTCAGAAGTTGGTGGTTAGAAGCAATGGTAAAGCAATTATGGAATTGAAACCAGAAATATTTTGTTGGCTATTTGAAAGGGAGTACAATATATATTTAATTTTACACATGTTAGCAGCTGCTGGAATTGTGTTTGCACAACAGTGGAAAAACAGAGATATGAAAATTAATAAATATTACAATGTGAATTGGCAATTAAAATCAAGAAGGCTTTGAATACTTTTTCACGTGGGATTTGTTTTAGCAATTGCTAACTAACAGTTAGAGATGTCAGACCACAGAGATGTCAGATATATTGAGTCCTTCCCAAGGACCCGGGATAGGCAGATGTTGATCTTTGATAGCTTGATAATAAACAAGGTAATTAACAACAACAATAATAAATTCATCATAATTCTGATTCAATGGTTCAATCATTCTTACTTCTACTTAAATCTTCTGTTATTCATTTTCCCTTTCTTTTACTTTCCTATTGCTTTCTGCCTTTATTTTATAACATATTCTTCTTCCTCATTCACTCTTAAGTACTTTAATTCTATTTTGCCATTTAATCATTTTTGCAAACATTTGTATATTATTATATTTATCTTATATATTCATGAAAATAATATCTACTTTGGATATATGTACTACAATATAGGAAAAACCTTGACAGCCTGGAGAGAAGTTATAATACAATACAATACAATACAATAGTAGAGTTGGAAGGGACCTTGGAGGTCTTCTAGTCCAACCCCCTGCCTAGGCAGGAAACCCTATACCGTTTCAGACAAATAGCTATCCAACATCTTCTTAAAGACTTCCAGTGTTGGGGCATTCACAACTTCTGGAGGCAAGCTGTTCCACTGATTAATTGTTCTCACTGTCAGGAAATTCCTCCTCAGTTCTAAGTTAAATTGATAAAGGGCCTGGAAAGGGAAAAAAATAGGAAAAACAGTTAGAAGTATTGAATACATTTAGCTAAAGTAATAAAATCTGAAAGGAAACATGAAATTGTGTTCAAGAATCTGAAGAGATTCTAGAAGATGTGGCAGAATTGTTCAAAACGTTTCCAGAAGACAGAACAAGAAACAATGGATTTAAAAGTAACTACAATTCAGTTGAACTTCAAGAAAAAGCCATTCAGTAATTCAGCAGACTACCTTGGAAAGTTGTGGATACTTTGAGGACTGTGCTTAAACTGAGACTGGATGGCCAATGTTTTAGAATGCTATAGTAGTGAATTCTTGCATTAGACTGGGAATTAGATTAGATTATCTATTTCTTGCAGGGATTGTTAAGCAAGCATTGCACATTAAGCAAATATTGGGATGGTTTTAAGCACATGGCAAAGTCATAAATGAGGTTGTTACACAAATGCCATGGCTGTTAAATGAATACATTTTATCCAATGGGTGTTTTCTGACAGAAACTGAAGGCAAATACTGGAATCCAGCAAATAAACACCTAAAAATCATTGTCATGTGACCCTAGGATGCTGCAAATTTATTCTCATTGCCAAGCATCCAAAATGTGTGACTGTGGGGCCATTGGAACCCCCATTGGTACCAGGTAACAGGAACCTTTTGCAATTCCATCATAATTTCAAATAGGCATTAAGCAGCTGTTAATAAGCAAGGACTATTTGTATTAAATGGTGATATCTATCATCCAAATCACCTGACCCTACCTGCAATCCTGCAAGGGAATTTTAAAATATTAATGGCAGAGTTCCATCATTTTTATTCTATCTGGAATGAGTTGGGATGACTTACTGCTAGACATCCACAAAGCACTTAGAGCCCTTATCTGCTCTGTGTGATCCAACCTTGAAATAGGCTTGTAGAACCTGAATTGAAATGATGATTGCTTACATCATCAGTAAGGCTTTTGACAAGTAGATCACAGCCTACTACTTAGTAAGGTAGAAAAATATAGATTAGACTGCATCACCTCCAGATGGATTCATAACTAGTTGACAAACAGCACTCAATGTGTAATCTTTAATTGAACTGCATCTATATGGAGGGAAGTATGCACTGGGGTACCCAAAGGATCTGTTTTAGGCCCAGTACTCTTCAGTATCATCATCAATTAGGAAGACAAGGGAATATAAAGGGAACTCATCAAATTTACTGATGATACCAAACTTCAACTCCAACACTTCAGAAGATAGGCTCAAGATACTGAAGGATCTTGACAGACTTGAATGCTGGGCCATATCTAACAAAATTAAATTGAATAGTGAGAAAAATAATATTCTACCTTTAGGAAAGAAAAACCAAATGCTAATCAAATGTATAGAATAGTTCAATAGTAGAAGCTGTATGAGGCATCTTGGAGTTCTAGAATAACTAAATATGAGCCAGCAGTGTTCTCCAGCTGCCAAAAAAGCAAACACAGTCTTAGGCTATATTAACAAAGGGGTAGAATTAATATAATATGATAAAGATCACTTCGTAATTTTATAAAGCCTTGATAAGACCACACTTACAATATTGCATCCGGTTTTGGTCACCATGGTATAAAAAAGATTTTTATAAAAGGGTTTGATGCCATGATCATTGTTGTTGTTTTTGTTAGTTGCAAAGTCATGTCTGACCCATCACAACCCATGGACAACATTCCTCCAGGCCTTCCTGTCCTCTACCATCCTCTGGAGTCCATTTAAACTCACACCTACTGCTTTGTTGACTCCATCCAGCCACCTCATTCTCTGTCATCCCCTTCTTCTTTTGCCCTCAATCTTTCCCAGCATTAGGCTCTTCTCCAGTGAGTCCTTCCTTCTCATTAGGTGGCCAAAGTATTTAAGTTTTATCTTCAGGATCTGGCCTTCTAAAGAGCAGTCTGGATTCATATCCTCTAGGGCTGACCAGTTACATCGCAGCTGGGAAAACCATAGCCTTGACTATGGTTTTCCCAGGATATGAGCCATGATCATAAGTGTGAAAAATGGTCATAAATCACTGTAGTAAGTGGAGGACTACCTGCGCCCCCTTTTTTTGTAGGACTTCTTTGTTTGGAAAGTTATAGAAACTGTTATAATATTTAAAATTCTAGCCATGAACGTTTTGGACAGACACTCTCTAGCACTCATCATTTCAGTGAATTTAATGGAAAAACAGTTATAGGGCAGATCCCATTATTGCTCTGACTCCTAACTTATTTAATGTATAACGACATTTTGTGTCACTATAGAGATTAACTTTTGAGAAAGGAAGCTCTAACATTCTGGGAAGTGCATTAACTGGATTAGGAAAGCCACTTAAATGCTTTTCTAAACCATGCTACAATTGAAACAAGAAAATAAGATAAGTGAAAAAATAATGAAAAAGTCAGAGAATTTACAGGCAAGTGAGTTGAAGAGATATGGTCAATGCACCAAACAGTGTGTCAACATGTTTCAGACAAGGAGATATTTATTCTGCTGATTCTATTTATGATTATCATGATCAAATTTTTGACAGGTGCCAAATATATATGTAAACATACACATACTCACAAACTGCTATGATTTTGAACATAACAAATGCTTATTACTGTAGTTTAGAAGAGATGTACCCTGCATTTAGCTAATGCTTTTTGTGTCCAAGATAATCCTTGGTCTGGCATAATTGCCAGAACTATTTTTCTTTAGGGACATTGTTCTGAGGATCAAACTACACAAGTGACATTCTTCATTCTTTGAATAATGGTTTGCCCTTGAGCATGATTTTTTTTCTTTGACAAACAGTCATGGGTGCAGGGGAGAGGAGAATGGGAGGGAACACTAGATTAGGAAATGGATGTCTGTAGAAAAGTTGCAACTGCTTTTTTGGTGGACAAAAATTGGAGAAAATCAGACTTCTGATCTCTGAAAATAACAGATGTGAAGAGAAGAAGAGTAGCCACCAGGACCATGGCAGGAGACAGAGACTAAAGCATTTTTCTCTGTCTCTTCTCTTTATCATGGGACTGTTTTAGGCCATTCCTTTGCCCTGATTTTGGAGAAAAACAACATTACTTCTTGTTTGCCACTGATGAAAAATTCCATAGCAGGGTTATTCACAATTTTAAAACTTTGAATAAAGGAATAAATAAAGGACCTGAGGAAGTTGACTCAGTCCTTAGGTCTGTGATCTCAGCTACCCAATCTTTAGTTCCATGGTCTTCCTGGCTTATTAAAGCAGCCCCAGGGAGGTTGGGTGAATTGAATCTATTGGTCATTCTTTCAGATGATCTCTGGCAAGGACAAGATGAGACTTGGACATTCTTCCACTATTTCACATCCCTGCAGATTTTGATACCATCAACAATGATATCCTTCTCAATTGGCTCAGAGGATTGGCAATAGGATGGTACAGTGCTGTTTCACATATTTTGTTAAGGAGTCAATTTCACATGAAAGTGATTGGAAGGAGAGATTCTGCCCTTGGCCCCTATGATGTGGGATGCCACAGGGTTTGGTGCTATATCCATTTCAATTTAATATCTACATGAGGACACTGGGGAGTTAATATGTCCCCATGGGGTGAGGTATCATCAGTATCAATAATTTGGATGAGGGAATAAATGGGGAATGCATCAAATTTGTAGATGACACCAAGCTGGCAGGAATAGCCAACACTCCAGAAGATAGACTAAAGTTACAGAAGGATCTTGATAAACTTGAACATTGGGCACTATCTAATAAAATGAAATTCAATGGGGAAAAGAGTAAGGTTCTACATTTAGGCAACAAAAATGGAATGCACAGGTACAGTACAGGTGGAACCATGCTCAATAGTAGTAACTGTGAAAGGGACCTTGGAGTCCTAATGGACAACCATTTAAATATGAGGCAGCAGTGTGCAGCAGCTGCCAAAAAAGCCAACACACTTCTAGGCTACATAAACAGAGGGATAGAATCAAGATCATGTGAAGTGTTAATACCACTTTATAATGCCTTGGTAAGGCCCCACTTGGAATACTGCATTCAGTTTTGGTCACCACGATGTAGAAAAGATGTGGAGACTTTAGAAAGAGTGCAGAGAAGATCAACAAAGATGATTAGGGGACTGGAGACTAAAACATATGAAGAACGGTTGCAGAAACTGGATATGTCTAGTTTAATAGAAAGAAGGACTAGGGAAGACAGGATAGCAGTGTTCCAATATTTCAGGGGTTGCCACAAAGAAGGGGAGGTCAAACTATTCTCCAAGGCACCTGAGGGTAGAACAAGAAGCAATGGATGGAAACTAATCAAGGAGAGAAGCAACTTAGAACTGAGGAGAAATTTCCTGACTGTTAGAGCAATTATTTTATTTATTTATTTATTTATTTATTTGAACTTGTTAGTCGCCCCCTCTCCCCACAGGGACTCGGGGCGACGTACAAAAGCAGCAATCAAAACAGTATCATATAGAGGAGGTAAAAATAAATAAATAAATTACAATGCTTAGAAAAAGTTAAAACCCCAATAACAGTAAAAATTTAAAAACTAAAATTAACAGTTAAAAAATGCCCAAGAGGGGGAGAAGCTGTAGATTTATGCCAGGCAAGCTAGTCGAAACAGGTGGGTCTTCAGTTTCATACGGAAGGAGCGGAGGTCAGTTGTTGTCCTAATGTCTGGGGGGAGGTCATGCCAAAGGGTAGGGCCCACCACAGAGAAGGCCCTACTCCTGGGCACCGCCCTCTGACACTCTCTGGAGGATGGCACCCGGAGGAGTCCCTCTCTGTGTGAGCGAATGGGTCGCAGGGATGTATGGGGCAGGACACGATCCCGCAGATAACTAGGCCCTGTGCCATGGAGCGCTTTGAAGATGGTGACTAACACCTTGAAGCACACCCGGTAGGCCACAGGAAGCCAGTGCAGCTCACACGGGAGAGGTGTTATATGGGAGAACCTCGATCTCTCCATAATTACCTGCGCGGCTGCATTCTGGACCAACTGCAGTCTCCGGGTGCACCTCAAGGGGAGCCCCATGTAGAGAGCATTACAGTAGTCCAGGCGAGACGTCACCAGCGCGTGAGTGACTGTGCGCAAGGCCTCCTGGTCCAAAAGGGGTCGCAATTGGCGCACCAGGCGAGCCTGGTGGAACGCCCCCCTCGCCACGGATGCCACATGATCTTCCATAGCCAGCCGGGCATCTAGGAGGACGCCAAAATTGCGCCCCCGTTCCACCAGGGCTAATTGCTCATCCCCGATGGCCAGCGATGGAATGTGCTGGTTGAACCGGGAAGCCGGGAGCCACAATGGGGGATCCCGCTGCCCCTGTGACAGAAGGGAGCGGGTCACCCGAAACAGGGCGGCAGGGCGGTTCTCTGCGGACGCTATAAGGGTGGCACAATACCGACGTTTGGCTACTCTTATTGCCACAAGGTAGGTCCTTAAGTAGGCTCTTACCTGTGTTCGGTCGGATTCGGAGCGGGAGGATCTCCACTTAATTAATCAGTGGAACAGCTTTCCTCCAGAGGTTGTGAATGCCCCAACACTGGAAATCTTTAAGAAGATGTTGGCTAGCCATTTGTCTGAAACGGTATAGGGTTTCCTATTGTATTGTATTGTATAATAGTCAATTATACATCTCTGCCTCTGGCAAATTAGCCAAAAGCTTGGACATCTTATCCTGGAACCAGTATTGCATTGTTGGCATTGTTTTCTACTTTATTGTTTGTCTGGGGCTGATCCATGCTTGTCTGGATGTTGGCTGCTCTAGGGATGTGTCCTCATTTTTTATTGTCCATTTTGAATGATGTGTCCGGTTCCAAATGGTTAAATGTAGTTTATATCTATGTGTCAATTAATGGCTGATTTATCTGAATGCCAAGTTTCTAGGAATTCTCTAGATTTCTGGATTTGGACCAGGAATAAAAATGCGCTAATTAAGGAACCACCAAGGAGGAAATTACACCTTCACCAAAACTGGCAGAGCAACTTATGACATATAAAGAGACAGAAAGCCCCACTCTCACTTGCACTGATGTTTCCAGTTGGTTAGTTACTGTAAATATCTGCAAGCATACAACCTTAACTTACGTATTAATGATTGTATTGAACAGTATTTTTGCTTATGGTAATTTTCACTGTGAAAATAACACCAGGATAGGTCATGAAGGAGGCACAGATCAGGGAGGAAGAGTTACAGTTGTCTGTATATCTTGTCCATTCAATTTTCAATCTTTTTATGCATTCTGTTAGCAAGTTGGCCAGACTGAGGTTCAGCCAGTTTAATGCCCACCTTGATGCCAATAACATGAGTTGTCAAGGATATGTCTCAAAATTATTTTGAGGACTCTTAAAATATTAATTTCAAGAGACTTAAACATTCATGCTGGGACTTTCTTGATTGGGATTGATCAGGATATTATGGTTGCATTACTGATTCATATGATTGATCACATTTAGATTTAGGGTATTTTTTTCTGAAAAAGCAAATATATGAAATTTGGGAAATTTTATTTATTCTGTCATCCTAAACAGACCATATATTTAGATGTATTTGAGGGACTCCTCAGCTACGATGGGTAGCACTTTTAGAATTGGATGATCTGTAGTATATAGAAATGGCCAAGGCAAAGTGATGCAATCAATCCTGACCATCTTTTTTCATTGTGCAGCTTCCTGATTTACAGGTAAAACTCGAAAAATTAGAATATCGTGCAAAAGTTCATCACAATTATGACAAATCACATCTTAAACTATCTTGCTTTGCATGTAATGAGTCTGTCTCATATATTAGTTTCACCTTTTAAGTTGCATTACTGAAATAAATGAACTTTTTCAAGTTTCACCTGTACATCTCAGATGAGAACAGGGAAACAAGTCAGATATTTCCAAAAATAGAAATAAAATAAAACTTAAACTTTACCAGACAATGTGAAACCTCATTATTATATGTATTTTGTGACAATAGTGGAGGGAGAAAAACATTATGCCACCTGAGTTCTAATTAGCAGAAGGTGGTCCAACTGCAATCTGATCAACAAATCACAGTGAACTACTAAACTTCTATATAATTCCATGTTGGTCAGATACTTTAAAAGCAAATGTGAATAAGTTTGTCATGATTTCAAATCTGCAGTTTAGCAGTTCTGTTTATAGAATTGCCAAGGGGCCTGTCTAAAATATATTAAATCCAATCAATTTTTAATATTATGATATTTTTAAAAATCATGAATGTCTTTCCTAGGTCAGGGACTTACATCTGTTGCTTGAAATATCAGTTAATTAAATGAATATAATTTGGAATAAGAAGGCAATGTTGGAATTTGTATTTACATGCATTACAAAGACTGTGGGTTTGAAGGCTTCAACAGATTTCTTTTAAATCACAAATTGAATGTCTATTAAATCATATCTGTTTATAATTTCAGATTTGGTATTGAAATTGAACAGAGAGAAACTGGCCAGTCTTGGAAGCTTGATTCAGAGCTTTGGAAACAGACAATCTATAGTTTGGGAAACCTCCGAATCTGATCTAGAGTCCAAGCCTACCTGAAATCCAGACTGAGAGTTAGATTAAAAATAATATATTTTGTTTGTATACTCTAGCATGAGAAAAACATAAATCACTGTAACATTTGTAGGAAAGAATTCTTTGAAGGTTGAAGGATGCTAAAGAAATCAATCCTGGGATTTTCAAAGTACTTCCCCCCCCCCCCTAAAATATGGTGTATCTTGAAGAAGAAAAATGTTTTTTCCATAATTTGTTGTTTGGGAGCCAGGATATTTGTGTGACTATAGGCCTACAGAAAGATTTGAACCAAATTAAACAGGTAAAGAACAGGATAAAAAGAATACTAATAAAAAAATAATGGTGTCTTTCTTTGAATGAATGAAAGGTGACGAATTGTTTCACCAGTCTTTACATTAAATAAATTGGTTTATTATCCATGTCATCTCAATAACGAAACTCAGGAAAAACTGTTACATAGCAACTGAGGATGAGAGGCAAAGAATTGGCAAGAGCTCATGTCACAAAACAATGGCATCTGTAGTGTGTGTGTGTATGTATGTGTGTGTGTGTGTGTGTCAACATTAGCAAGATGATGGTCTGTCACAATTCAGGGCCTACACTTTTTGAATGTGCGTGCAAACTCCGGCTGTTTTCAAAAAGGGGAGATGATTGCATCATGATGCACCATCTGCTATCTTGCAAATGTTGTCACCCTCCTACAGATGCAACTGTTTGGAACAAATTGTAATACTGAGTATCTGTTGATTTCTGCATCCACTCCTGATCTATAACTTTCCCCAAAGGTTGTAAATTGGGCAACTAGAACATTGGATTGGAGTGGGGGATGAAGAATGGGCTCAGCTTGGAGATCAGCACTGGAACTGTTTCTAAGAAAAAAAGAAAGAAAACCATATATTCAAGACTGTTGTGTACTTAATGATTACTGGGGAAATAGTGAAAATGGAGTTACAATTTGAGGATTAACCTTTCTTTTTTTTTTCTTTGAAGGCATGATTACTTAATAATGATAGGTTCAGAAATAGCCTTCAAAAATACAAATGTGTGTTTTTATGTGTGTATGTTGAGGCCTTTTTAAAATGAACCATTACTATGCATCCATGCCCCTCTATGAATTTATAAAATGAACTGGAAAATACCATAAAAATGGTTCAGTTTTCTTTCTCCAATTTCAAATGCCATTTTTCCAATGCCATTATTCTATTTGTTATCTTTGTGCTGTGCTCTCTGGCTAGACTATTTTTGTTTGCGTGCAATCACTGGACCATTCTAACAGATGGAGAAGATCATCCACAAATAAGCCCACATGTATATGCATTAATTATGTTAAAGGTTTGATTCCCAGATGAACCTATTAAAGCAACCATCTGAGCTGAGCTTTACTAGTCCATAACAAAGGGGATTTATTACTAGTAGCACTATTTTGGAATAGATTAGTGCTGAACAAAAAATTAAAAAAAATCTTCATAGTTGGCAATAGGGGAAATGAAACAAATGAAACTAACATTAGGGCAGTAGATCTTTTTTGGTGTTTTTGATTTCTTGATACCACTGATTCCCTTCCAATTCCTTGAACAAAGTAATCCATAACAACCGTATTCTTATTGGTCTTTATTCATGAGAAGTCAATGAAATAAAAAGATACATTCAGTGTGTCATAGGTGCCTCTTACCTGTGGCAGCCTCAAAAATACAGTATATCTCTTGTTTATATCCAACATCCAAGACTAGACCTACTGTATAGAGCAGTGGTGGTGAACCTTTTAGACACTGAGTGCCCAAATTGCATGTGTGCATGCCCAAACTGAAAGGTGCATGCACGCAAACATGTGTATGCACGAACATGTGTGCATGCATGGACATGCACGAATGTGTGCATGCATGGACATGCATGAACACATGTGTTCACTGACATGCATGAGCATGTGTGCATGTGGAGATACACACATGCATACACGGACATACGTACATGCGCAGCAGAGATCGAAATACCAACTGGCTGGCAGGTGGTGGGGCATCCCAACACCAGCAGCACGGAAGAGGTAAGATCTTTTTCTTTCGTGAGCTTCTGTTTTGTCATTTGCAGATTGAAACAGAAGCTCGCAAAAGAAATGCCACGGAGATCTGACCTGAGGCGATAGCTTGTGTGCCATTAGACAGGGCTCTGCATGCCACTTCTGGCACAGGTGCCATAGCTTTGCCATCAAGGGTATTGAGGATATGTTGTTAGGCAGAACAGAAGAGTTCGGTGCAAAGCAGTTAGTTTTTATTGAAACAATTTCCACCACATGTAAGATTCGCCTCAGAAAGCTATTGTAAGATTTCCTTTGTCAACATATAGGGCATTACTCTCACAGAGAGAACAGAGAGAATATTTCATTTGCTTCATTTTGGAAGTTTATCTCGCATTTCAACAACGTTTCTGTTCTCCCAAATGCTTAAGCCTCTTCCAACACGTCCAGAAAATACTGTATGTTTGTGAACTGTAATTGTAAGGCTTTGGAATGATGCAAGGGAAAAGTAAAAACAAGTGTTGCTCTCCCTTGGGAAACAGAAGACAAGTTGTTTTGCAAATCTATGTTGAAGAAATTTTTCACATAAATCTACATTAAAATGAAGGCCCTTTAAAGTGCTGCAGCCTTGCAGCAGCAGTTTTTCTGCAGCTTTGTGTCTTCTGCCATATACCTACACAACATCTGTTTCCAGTAATCAATATTCAGAAGATCATTTTTACTTACTGAGTTGCTTTTTGAGATCATTTTTTCCATAATATGGAAATGGATCATGGGAATCGTGCATCTCAACATTCTTTTTAAGCAAAAAAATAAAATAAAATGAGATTTAATTGATTAGCAGAAATATTTCAAAAACTTCTTGACAAGTACAAATAACACAAAAATGGGTTATTGTAAGAAGAAAAATGAATTTAGACTTAACAAATAGATGTCATGTCTAATGGCTTTGTGATCACGAAACAAGGGGAAAAGAAACAAAAAGGGAGATGCCAGTTCAGAGGGATTTTATCTAATTTTATTTTAATTAGATCCTTCTTCGAACTGAGTTTCTAATTTTTCAATTAGCAATTAGCAGCTGCAACTCATTCAGAGCATCGTAAGGTGCCAAAGACACTAATTACACTACAGGAGTAGGAGTTGAAGAACAAGAAATAAAATTATCCATGAATGCTATTAGAGAAAAGGAATGATTGCATTCTGTAATAATATGCTGATGTGAATCTAATTAGATTGAAAGATCGGGGAACATCAGATGAGATTTAAAATGGATTATATCCTGGAGGTCATGATTTTATCATAAATATTGTCTTTTGAAGGTATGACTCCAAAATATGAAAATATTTTGTAAATGATGGTTGAATGTCAAATAATCCTTTAAATGGACAAGATATTACTGCAATGCAATATCATAAGTAGAAGAATGGACTTGAATTTCAGATATCTGGACAAGTTTCTAACCTATAACTTGGCTTTTTATTGCCACACATATTTTTATAGACTTAGGAGAGAGATACTTTGTATATGCAAGTACATTAGCTATGCAGGTTAATAATGCATGAATGTAATGAGTAAATAAATCCAAATAATGCTCTGAATTTTAAAACTGAAATCCAAAGAAAGTAATTTATACTAGCACAATATACCCTGCTACAACCATTTCCATCCATAGTGGGAGTGGACTTTGCAATTGTTCCAGATTGAGTTGATTGATGGCTCAGATATATAGGTATAGTGTGGTGTTACTTGGCTTAGTGGCAAGTTGTGTGTAAAGAATCTTAGAATTGTAGTTTATCAAACATGAATATAAGACAAAAATATGTTGCTACAAAAAAGAAAAATAATTTTAGGATATATCAATAGACAAGACTAAGAGATACCATAGTGCTCTTCAGGGAATTGAAGAATCAATACACCGAAAAGGGTCACAAACTGTTCCAGAGTACAGATTATATAAGAATATAGATTTTGTTTTTAAATTACTGGAAGGAGATTCAAGTTGATTTACAGAAAGGGCCTCTTAGCCATAGGAGCAATTTGACAATTGACCTAGGTACAGCTCTCTTTTGCTTAATCCTCAGTAGAATTTACATTAATTTTTATCCCTGCAAGGAATAGGGAGTTGGGATCAATGATACATCCTTCTAATGTTAAGATGCTATTGGCATTACTGCAACACACAATTTAATATTTATTTCACAAACTTTTTGTATTGCCTTCACAAAAGACTCTGGATGATGTACATTGTAAAAACATCAAAACAGCAATCCAACTTCAAAACAATTGAACTCTTCAAATTCCCTACACACAAACTATTTAAAAAAAAAACCAGGATGATTGATTACCATACTTGGATATCCAATCCATGGTATTTTATTTGTTGTACAATTAGTTAGCTAGAATAATGTATTGAAGATGGGTGGCCATTTAAATTGAACAAACAAATGCATTGAAGTTAAATCAGCATTTGGTTATTATAAAGTCAGAAGACTTTAGGAACTAAAGTAATATGTATAGGAAATGGCAAATCACTGAAGAAAAATCAGTCATAGTTCTTATCAAGCTTTGTAGCACAGTGGACAGCAGAGTGGAAGAGATCAGTTTAAAATCAATACCAGAAAAAGGAGATGTAACACAATGTGGAAATTATATTACAGTATTGTTTATTTCACATGTTAGCAAAATAATGCTTAAGATCATCTAGGTCCTAAGAAATCTGAGGAATGTATATTGAGGGAAACTGGATTGGAAGAAGATGAGCAGTTTTAAAATTGGATGGAGAAACATCAATAACCTGTGCTATGCTGATAACATTACTCTGATAGCCAAAATTGCAGATAAACTGTACACACAAATAATGAAAAGTCAAGGGCTATAGTGGAAAAAAAAATGGAACTCAGCTATTAAAAAAAAATACTGACTAAAGATAATAGGTACAGCAACCAAACTGACTGAAGATTTTGAAGTGGTAGATGTTGTTTTTACCATGTCAATAGTAAAATAACCAGCAGTAAATATACATTATATGCCATACTTCCACTTGGTATACTAGTCATGAAGGTCTTGGAAAAGGTGCTCAAATGCCAGGATGTGTCAATATAAAGATTGGGATCATGCATGCAATGGTTTTCCCTGTGATCATCCCTGGACAGGAAGTTGGACTTTCACAGCAGAATAGAAAGACTATTAATGCTTTTGAAATTTGGGATTAGAGAAGAGCCCTATGTAGCCAAGGTGAGGAACCGATCATCACTGGTGAAAATTTGCATTGTCTAAGGGTAACAGTGACTTCATGGCAAGTAATCGATCAATAAAAGGGCTAAGCACTTATTAAGGAACAACATGAAAAAGTGAGTATTAACATATTAATCAAAATTATATAAATATTAATTATATTCATATATTTCAGAGATCTCAAGAGGATTAAAGCACTACTTTCAATAACAACTTTGCTTGGATTTAATTGATTCACTAACACAGCTGTTAAGTACATTTGGTGAATATCTAGAATGATCAGATTCTAAGGTAAACACGTGCATTCTAGTTGTTTCTGGCTGTAGGGGTGGTGCTCATCTCCCTTTCTAATCCAAAGAGCCAGCACTGTCTGAAGACGTCTCCATGGTCATATGGTCGGCATAACTCAATGCTGAAGGTGCACAGAGCACTGTTACCTTCCCACCAAAGTGGTCCCTATTTTTCTATTGCTTTTGAACTGCTAGGTTGGCAAGTAATGGGAGTTCACTCTGTTATGCAGCACCAGGGATTCGAACCGCTAAACTGCCCAATTTTCTGATCAACCAACTCTGCATCTTAGCCACTGAGCCAACTCGTCCCTATGATCAGATTCTACTGCTGCCCTATTAGTAATATAGCCCAGTTCTATCCTTTTTGTGCTTAAAGAAATAGAAGATGTCTATTTTGCTTCAATGAATATTCAATTTCTACTGATTTTTATTTCAATTTGTATAGATGGTTGTGTTTACACTTGCTTTAATTCTAAATTATGTTCTATCACTTTAAGGATCACTTTAAACTAAAGTGGCTGCATATTTTGAACACCTTGAATTTATAATATGGGTATCCTCAGGGACAGAGATAGAAGGACAAGTGACATTGTGCACTTCTAGATGTAATTGTGATTTCTACTGGATACCTATACTTAAAGACATATCTTCATCTGAAGTTACTTTTCCCCTTCATATTCCATATTAGATTTCATAGCTTCCTGTTTCCAGATTCAAGAAATTCACACCTTGATCTTATAAAGCATTCTACCAACCAAACCGAGATTTGTTCCACAAAGTCTTGATGAAACATAGCTTCTAAGATTCATTATCATTGTTGTACTGAACCACCAGCAGCAGTAAATTCAGGCCAATTAAATCCAACCATGTCAGATATACACAAACCAAAGTCAATTGGGAATCCACCCAAAAGGTCAGAACTAGCAAACACTAAACAGCAGTCTAGATGTAATGTCAGCATGCTTACAAGTCTTCTTCTATCAAAATATCCAGACTAGAAGTGGCACAGAAACTAAAGTAGCTTTATCTATTCCCAACAATTTACCTTTTCAATGTTATTTTTTATCTCTGGCACAGCACTGGAAGAAAGAACCAACAGGCATAAAGCCATACAGCCCTAGCTAGCAAAGCCAAGGTGTTGAGTACTGAAGTTCCCTGCCATTGACTTATATTGCTAGTTCCTGATTGGCTGAGACGCAAGCAGCCTGCTGGTGGGAGAATCTAGCTACCTGATTGGCTAAGTGTCTGACAGCTCTAGTATAAAAGAGCTGTCAGCTGTCCTTTGCTTCGCTGTTTGCCGGTTCAAGGTTTGCCTTACATATGAGCTGTTTGTCACTGTTAATAAAGGTTGTGTTAGCTTCAACCTGCCTTGCCTCAGTCCCTGTCTGCCTCGTTCTCCCTACAGAACACTGGCGACGGGGGTGGGATCAGGTCTGAGGTAAAGGACAAAAGGCTAAGTCACTGTTAGAGCTGTCTCAAATCACCAGGTGACGAGACGTCGATCAGAGCTGATTCTTTACGCCTGTCCTTCTCAGGATGGCTACCTTACTGGCATTCACGGCATTCAGCCCAGCCATCGAAACATGGGGCACTTACCTTGAGTGGTTTGAGTGCTTCCTGGAGGCAAACAACTTCACTGATTTGTCTAGTGGCCATAAAAGAGGCTATTTCCTCAGCGCCTATGGCTACAAGATGTTCGGCACAGCCAGAGCTTTAGCAGCCCCTCAGTCAGTGCATTCAATGCCCTGGGAGATGCTCTTGGAGAAATTAAAAAACCATTATTCTCCAACTCCCTCACATATGGCGAGGCACTATGCGTTCCGACAGAGGATCCAGAGAGAAGGGGAATCCGTGACAGACTACATAGCTTCCTTCAGGACAGCGGCTCTACATTGCAACTTCCCTGTGTTGGATGATGCCCTGCTGGAACAGCTGGTCTGTGGTATTAGAGACCTCCGACTTCAGCAACGTTTGCTGGTACGAAAAGAGCTGAAACTTCAGGCAGCCATGGATGAAGCCACAGCATACGAGATGTCTGATAAGTCTACCACAGAGATTCAAAAATTTCTGCCACCAGCCACCCATGCCAGCAGGGGCCACGCAGTCCACCACGACGAAGTCGATGCAGACTATTTTTCTGACATAGAGAAAGAAATCAGCCGCCTCAACCTGACAACACGGAAAAAAACAAACTCAGATAGACTTTTTGCCTCAGCCGGGTTGCCTCAGTTGTGGCGGGAACCATGCAAGGTCAGTTTGCAGGTTCAAAGCCGCCATCTACCAACGGTGTGACAGGAAGGGACATTTGGCCAAGGTGTGCAGGGCGGCCGTGCCAGTTGCTGCTTGGCCTCCTGAACGCGTCTTGCCAAGGCAGTCCACAAGACAGGCTCCTCGGCACCGCAAGGACTGTTTCGCCATTGCGGGTGTCCAGCAGCTCTCTGAATGGGCTGTCAGCCATGCATCTCTTTCAAAGCCGGCCCACAAAATCTATTTGACTGTCCAAATTGAGGGAGAGCCCTGTAAAATGGAAGTGGACACTGGCTCTTCCAAATCCCTCGTCTTGTGGGCCACTATCAAGTGAATAGTGCCCAGCCTTACTAAGGCTACCCTTAAGCAGTGCCCGATTCGCCTCAGAGACTATCAAGGGCAGCAGATCCCTATTGTGGGTTGTGGCACATTCCAGGTCACCAGCCACAATTTTCAGGGGCCTCTTCCCCTCATCATTGTTGACAACCAGCTGTCCAGCCTCCTAGGGCTGAACTGGTTCTCCATGTTGGGACTCAACATTTACGGCATCCACTCCATGGTTCCAGACTGTTTCACCATGCTGGCCAGTGAGTTCGCAGACGTCTTCGACGACCAGCTTGGTAAATATACGGGGACACCCATTTCATTTAATTTTGACCCCCAGGTGGCACCAATCCTCCTTAAGCCTAGGAGAGTGCCATTTGCCGTACGACCCAAAGTAGACTTTGAATTAGACAAGCTAATCGCACAAGGGATATTACAGGCAGTGGATCACTCTCCCTGGGAGACGCCCATAGTGATACCCATCAAAGAGGATGGCAGCATTAGAATCTGTGGAGACTTTAAATGCACCATCAATAGAGGGTTGCAAGCTAACCCTTACCCTGTACCAGTGGTGCAGCACGTGCTCCACTCCCTGGGGTGGGTACATGTGTTTGCCAAGTTGGCACAAGCCTACTAACAGCTTCCGGTGGATGAGGCCACTGCCATGGCCCAGACCATCGTAACCCACTGGGGAGCTTTCAAGTGTAAGAGACTGCAGTTTGGGGCTAGTGTAGCCCCAGGCATTTTTCAGAGCCTGATGGAGCGTTTGCTCCAGGGGCTTCCAGGGGTAGTACCCTATTTTGATGATGTGCTTGTATATGCCAGAGATCAAGCCAAACTCATTGTGAAGCTAAGGGCCGTCCTGAGAAGTTTTCGCAAGGCTGGTCTAAAACTTAAGTGGGAGAAATGCAGGATAGGGGTCCCCAGCATGGAATTTTGGGGGCACCTGGTGGACGCCAAGGGCATCCACCCTACCCCGTCAAAAATAGAGGCCATCAAAAAAAGGGCCCATGCCCTTGTCTAAAGTAAAGCTTCAGGCTTTTCTAGGACTTCTTAATTTTTACGCCATATTTTTGCCCCATAAGGCTTCATTGGCAGAGCCTCTGCACAGGTTCCTGGACTCTAAGATGCCCTGGCATTGGGGTCCCAAGGAAGCCCATCCTTTTCAGGCGGTTAAGGATGTTCTCACATCCCGGTCACTGCTTGTCCAATACAGTGACCGCCTCCCTTTGGTTTTGGCATTGGGGTTGTACTGAGCCACGTCCTTCCTAATGGCTCAGAAGCCCCAATTGCCTATTATTCCCACATACTCTCCACTGCAGAAAGGAACTACAGTCAGCTAGACAAAGAAGCTCTAGCTGCTGTAGCAGGGGTCAAGCGTTTTCACGACTACGTCTATGGTCATTTCTTTCAGTTAGTTACAGACCACAAGCCCCTCTTGGATCTCTTGGTGGAAGACCACCAGACCCCGCAGACTTTATCACCAAGAATGTCCAGATGGACCATTTTCCTGGCAGCATACAATTACCAGCTTATCTATAGGCCAGGAAAGAGTTTGGGCATGTGGATGCCCTCAGTCGCTGCCCTTTGCCAGAGCCTGTGGTGGACCCTGCTCCTGCTGCCTCGGTCCTCCTCTTAGAGGAATTAGCCATGACAGTATCCACCTGGGATATTGCCAGGCTATCTGCATCAGACCCTGTCCTCTCCAAAGTGCTGGACTGGGTGCTCAGGGGGTGGCCACAAGGGCCAGTAGGTCAGGAGTTCCAGCCCTTTTACATATGGCAGCATGAGTTATCCATTCTCAATGGGTGCCTGCTCTGGGGAAACCGGGTAGTACCTTCCCCCAAGCTTAGGACGCCAATTTTGAGTTGCCTGCGCACTGCTCACCCAGGCATCGTGCGCATAAAGGCGCTGGGCCAAGCTACGTGTGGTGGCCCAAAATTGATCAGGAGATAGAGCACTGGGTAGCCGCCTGTCAACACTCCCCCATCAGTGCCCGAGCTCCATGGGCATGAATCCACATGGACTTCGCTGGCCCGTTCTTAGGGCAGAATTTTTTAATTATTGTTGACACCTACTCAAAGTGGGTGGAGCTGGCACTCATGCCCTCTACCACTTTGAAGGCCATCATTAAGGTGCTGGGGAGACTTTTTGCAACCCATGGGCTGCCTGACATGGTGGTGATGGACAACGGACCCCAGTTCACATCGGCACCCTTTCAAATGTTTTTAGGCCAGCATGGCATACGGCATGCACCCATGGCTCCATTTCACCTGCCGGAAATGGCTTGGCAGAATGAACCGTCTGGTCGGCTAAGGAGGCATTGGGCCACCTGAGGCCAGGAAATTGGCATGACAAATTGTCCCAATACCTTCTGGCGCAGCATACAACTCCGTGCCTGGTTACCAACCAAAGTCCTCAGAACAATGTATGGGTCGCCGACTCCGGACAACGCTGGACCGGCTGCACCCCAGCTATGCCGCAAAAAAGAGCCCCAACGCAGGGAACTCAACTCGAACATTTGATGAGGGAGATCTGGTCTACTCCCAAAACTACAGGACTAAACCAAGGTGGCTCCCCGGACTAATAACACAGCTAACTGGACGCTACTCTTATAGAGTCCAGCTCGACGATGGGCGAGAGTGGCATTGGCATATCAATCAGTTTCATCGGAGACCTCCCAGTGCAGCAGATCAACAGCCAGGACAGGCCCAATCCTGCCCCGGTGAACTAATGCCACTAGAAGCCGCTCCCGCACCCTTCTCCAACGCGTTCTTGTCACCAACCCTACCTGGTAGTCCAGTTGGTCAAGCAGAGGTCACACTTCCTGCCATCTCAGCCGCTCAGTCTCCGGCAGTTCCACAGGCCCAGCCAGCAGAGACTCCTCCTCCTCTGACCGCTGTCCCAGAACTGAGACAATCAGGGCGGAGCCGTCGCCGGCCAGCGTATTTGGCGGACTTCGCATGTGCCAACTGGGAGGAGATGGGTGTTGAGTACTGACGTTCCCTGCCATTGACTTACATTGCTAGTTCCTGATTGGCTGAGATGCAAGCAGCCTGCTAGCAGGAGAATCTAGCTACCTGATTGGCTAAGCGTCTGACAGCTCTAGTATAAAAGAGCTGTCAGCTGTCCTTTGCTTTGCTGTTTGCCTTACCTATGAGCTGTTTGTCACTGTTAATAATGGCTGTGTTAGCTTCAACCTGCCTTGCCTCAGTCCCTGCCTGCCTCAATTCTCCCTATAGAACACAATGAATGATAGGATTACAATCCAGCATGTGCCAGGTATTAAGAATATGTGTGCTACAATCTAACATCCTCTTTTAAGCAACACATTCAGAAATATATTGATAATTTAATAGATTACCACTTTTCTGAAAGAGCTGGGAAATAACAACCTGGATTGTTCTGGATCAGAAACTAAATAAATATTATATCGATAACAATATAACAGAGTTGGAAGAGATCTTTGAGCTCATCTAGTCCAATTCTCTACACAGGGAGGAAACCCTAAACCAGTGATGGCGAACCTTTTTGGCACTGAGTGCCGGAAAGGGAGCACATGCATGCACTTGTTGGGGCCACAACCCAGAAGAGGAGCTTCCCAGGGGGAATGCGCATGCTGGAAAATGAACCTCTGTTTTCCGGCAGGCACATGCATGCCAGCCAGCTAGATTTCTGGTTTCTGGCATGCATGTGCATGCGAGAATCACCTGGCCAGCATGCATGCTCATGCCAGAAAATGGAAGACCAGCTCTTCCAGTTTCTGGCACTGCCACACGCATGAAGGCTAGCTGATTGTCGCATGTGCATGCATGCTAGAAACCCAGAAGAGGAACGGGTGAGGCCGAACATGCCAGGTAACATGGCTCCATGTGCCACTTTGGGTACGCATGCCATAGGTTCGCCATTACAGCCCTATACAATTCTGGACAATCTCTTATTAAAAACCTCAAGTGATGGAGCATTGTTCTCACTATCAATTTCACTTCTAAGTCAATCCCCCATCTGGAAAATAGGCAGTGAGCAAAGAAAGCCAGCTGCTTTCGAAAGCTCATGGAACCCAACTGTCTTTTTGTTTTCTTTTTGTTTCCCAGAAGGTGCTTTGCCAAAAAACTACAAGCATTGCAAAGAATGGGGCTAGGGATAGTGTTTCAGTGAGATATCTATGAAAAGCTCAGTCCATTTATTCCAATCTTAAAGCCTGCTGATTTTTCTTTGTGAATCAATAACCCACTTTTTTTTCAGCATAGCAAGCAATCTCTTTCCCAGTTCTGCATATGCCATATATCTTTGATAATCACTCTGAGAGACCCCAGTTAGTAAATTACTACATCCACATATATAGTTCTTAGTGAAATGCATGAGCTCCTATTCATCCCTTGCCCCTATTTGTCTTTATATATCTCACAGCATTTGCCAGTAATTATATCCCTCTTTATAATCTGCGCTCCCCAGTTAAGGCAGGTAATTGATAGCTCCTGGAAAAAAAATCATTAATCCCCAAGTGGGTCCCACATGTTTTCCCACACTGAGCTATTATATTGTGTGCATAGAATGTATGTATGTCTCTTTGTGTGCATAGTTAGTTTTTTCTCCTTCGTAATTTGAGTGTTCAAATTATTGTACATCTCATGGTTCACAAGAGAATTACCTGCAGAATGAAGGACATAAATTTAAATGGAATCGATCCACTCCAATCTGCTGTTACTAGAGGACATACAATTCCTACTACAGAGATGGCTGTTACCTAAAAGTGGCCCATTGTAATCAAAATTTTGATTTCTATTGTCTTTGCTAAATTTTGATAATGGGTTTTTGCTATGTTAGAAAATTAAAGGGAATCATGGAATCATGTACATTAGATTCACTGGTGGGTTGCCATTTTTTTACTATAGTTTCGGGTGTGCTCCCACACATGCTTATGTGTGCATGTGTTGCTTCTGCACTTGCACAGAAGCATCTGTGCATGTGCAGAAGGGTCCAGGCAGGTGGGTGGAGCCTCCCACCCACGCTACTACTGGTTTGCCCAATCCAGGCTGAACCAGGAGCAACCCACCTCTGGTCAGATTCTGTCTTTTTTTTTAAAAAAAAAAAGTTACTTTATTATTGTCATAGCCATACAGTTAATACCAAACAGGGGTTGTCATCAATAATAATAATAATAATAATAATAATAATAATAATAATAATAATAATAATAATAATAATACGACGTCCTAGGCCCCTGGGTGGGGCCCGACTAGTAATCAATGCCAAATCCGGCGAAACAACTGGCCGCTGTGATACAATTCTGTTGATGCAATAATAATAATAATAATAATAATAATAATAATAATAATAATAATAATAATAATAAATTTGAATTTATTAGCCGCTCCCTTTCCAGACAGGATTTGGGGCGGCATACAATAAAACATATAAAACATAAAACATATGTACAAACACATAAACATACACATATACAAAGACATACATGCACTGAGGGGGTAACAAATTACATCACATTTAGACAGTTAAAAATCATTAAAATACCCCATTAGTAATAACACAATTTAAAAATTTAAAAAATTTGAATGGACTGTCAGGAGGAATAAGAAAAGAAAAAATTTACGGTTGAGCCAGGCCAGATAATTGAAAGAGGTGGGTCTTCAGCTGTACAAGGAAGGAGCGGAGATCGGAAATAATCCTGATGTCACGGGGGAGGTCATTCCACAGGGCTGGGCCCATCACAGAGAAGGCTCTGCTTCTGGGTGTTGCCCCCCGACACTGTTTAGCGGACGGCACCCAAAGAAGTCCCTCTCTGTGTGAGCGGATTGGTCGTAGGGATGTATGGGGCAGGATGCGATCCTGCATGTAACTAGGTCCTGTGCCATGAAGCGCTTTAAAGATCATAATCAAAACCTTGAAACGCACTCGGTAGACTACAGGAAGCCAGTGCAGCTCGCGCAGGAGAGGTATTACAGGGGAGTATCTAGTCCTCCCCATAATCACCCGCGCGGCCGCGTTCTGGACCAACTGCAGTCTCCGAGTGCATCTCAGCGGAAGCCCCATGTAGAGAGCATTGCAATAGTCCAGGCGAGACGTCACTAGCGCATGGGTGACTGTGCGTAGGGCATCCCGGTCCAATAAGGGGCGCAATTGGCGCATCAGGCGAACCTGATGGAACGCCCCCCTTGCCACGGCTGTTACATGGTCATCCATGGTCAGCCGGGCATCCAGGAGGACGCCCAAATTGCGCACCCGTTCCATGGGGGCCAGTTGCTCGCCCCCAATGGCCAGAGATGGAAGCAACTGGTTGAACCGGGAGGCCGGAAGCCACAGCCACTCCGTCTTGGAAGGGTTGAGTTTTAGTCGGTTGCCATCCATCCAGACCCGTACGGCCTCCAAACACCGGGACATCATTTCAACGGCCTCGTTGGGGTGGTTCGGGGTGGAAATGTATAGCTGAGTATCATCAGCATACAGATGATATCCCACCCCAAAACCACGGATGATCTCGCCCAGCGGTTTCATGTATGTGTTGAACAGGAGAGGCGAGAGCACCGACCCCTGTGGCACCCCACATGTGAGGGGGCTCCGGGTCGATCTCTGCTCCCCTGCCAACACATGTTGCGTCCGGCCAGAGAGGTAGGAGCCAAACCACCGTAAAACAGTGCCCCTGACTCCCAGCCCCTCTAGCCGGTGCAACAGGATACCATGGTCGATGGTATCGAACGCCGCCGAGAGATCTAATAGGACCAGGATAGAGGAACAACCCCTATCTCTGGCCCTCCAGAGATCATCAACCAACGCGACCAAGGCCGTCTCCGTGCTGTGCCCGGGTCGGAAGCCGGACTGGCGCGGGTCTAGATAATCATTCTCCTCCAGGTGACGTGGGAACTGTTGAGCCACCACACTCTCTACAACCTTCGCTAAAAAAGGAAGGTTGGAGACTGGACGATAATTGACTAGATCCGATGGGTCCAGGGAAGGCTTCTTGAGCAGGGGCCTCACAACCGCCTCTTTCAAGGCGGCCGGCAGAAACCCCTCACCCAACGAAGCATTCACTACACCCAGGAGCCAGTTGCGCGTAACCTCCCAGGATGCCAGTATAAGCCAGGAGGGACACGGGTCCAATAAACATGTGGTAGGTCGCAGACGTCCACGCAACCTGTCCAAATCCTCGATGGCAACCGAGTCAAACTCCTCCCAGAGCGGTCCCTCAAGACTCGCCTCGGGCGTCTCAACTGGACCACTGAAAGGGGCCAGATTATCATAATGATGGAGTAACAATCAAGTGGAGAAACAGAGGACTAAAATTTTAAAAAGTTAAGAATAGAACTAATGCTCTATTAATAATATTTGGGGAAGGGGAGGATTGAGAATAAAAAACTTACATTAAAAATCAATCAGAGAGTTGAATGAAGATAATATTTTGTAATAAAAACAGTATTAAATATAAAAATGAGAATAATTTTAAAAATAGGGATAGAAATTACAGTTTTACAGAAGGAATTACACCTTAATCAATCCTTATGGGACACTGAAGGCCTCTTCATGGAGTGCTGCCTCACAACTCTTGCAATATCAGGTGAAAAAGGAAGCAAAGATCATCAGAACATTGCATTTTGTTCCAGTGGCATAAGGGACACTTAAAACAGCTGAGCTTTGAGCTATTGCAATATTGTTAACTCAAAGCTTTGGAAAGGAATTTTAAACTGGGGCAGACTGTTTCAAGATCACCCTTAGAAGCCATCAAAGTTCCCCTTGATGTAGTCTCCCAAAACTGAGCCTGGAATTGGTGCAGATGAAAACAGAAGGAAAATCAGGTTTGCAGTTAAGCCAAAGCCAAGTTCAGTACATTTTATGGTCCATCCTACAACATTCTATGCAGAGCGTTACTGACAAGCAAAAAGATTGGAAAAAAGCAATTTAAAAAACAAAGTACACAATTTTAAAGTTAGATTAAACAAATAGAATATATATCTTTCTGTTCTTACCTTGAGGAACTGGAGAGCTCAACAATATTCTTAAATCAGAGGTTAACATTTATTTTAAACATTCCTTACCAGTATCACCTGCATTTGCATTTCCATATGATTTATTTAAATAATCCTCAATCTTGCATAGAGTGGCCCATTGGCTAAGGGTGGGAGATATTCCTTTGTAAGAAGATGGACAGTTATACTCCTATTGGCTCAAGCAGAAATAGCTAATCTAAAATAATTAGCACAAGGAACTTGCACAGCCTAAGCCCAACTCTATTATTATCATTGATCATTATGATCATCCTCATCATTATTATTATTATATACTTTATTCATTAAACATGAAACTCAGTCAACTGAACATTCAAAAATGCATCACAAATACCATTGACTGGTGCTAATGGTTGATACAGGTTGCTGCCAGTGTCCTAGGTATCAACCAAGTACCTTCTTAAAATGTACAATGTTCCAAGTAGCACAGGTTTTTTTTGCAGTTCCATGTATGTGTGTGTATGTATGTATGTATGTATGTATGTATGTATGTATGTATGTATGTATGTATATATATATATATATATATATATATATATATATATATATATATATATATATATATATATATATATATATATATATATATATATATACACACACACACACACACACACACACACACACACACACACACATACATACACACACACACTTGCTAGATGTAAAATGCCACCAATATCAAGGTATACTGTAATACTAGATATGGTCCTTTGCAATTCAAAGTTCTGGTCAAGTACAGTTCAAACAATGAAAATGAACAGAAAATAGATTAAAGGAAATCTCAGGTATGGATCATCCTAAAAACTGTTCTAGTTCATCATAATTAGAACCACCATGATGGCCTTGTTGCTTCCTATTTTTTCATTGTTCATCTCATGGAATGCATATTAATTAGATTACTTAAACACGGCCTTAGTATAATATTTCCCTTGCGGAAATTGGACTCCCTTGCAAATCTGAATGTATGTTCAAGCGAAGAATGGTATCATCTGCTATATATCTGATCCATATATAGTTGTGCAGCTATTTCTTTGAAACCAAATGAATAAAATTGCTTTTAATTTAATTGGAAGGTGGCATGTATTTGAGATTTTAGAAAAAAACCAATTGCAAACTTTTCTGCTGCTAACCTTCAAAATACTTCTATATTGGACTTTCAAAAGTAATTGATGCTATTCTTCCCAATGTTACCAGAATTAGCATTAGCTATGCAGAACAGCCTTGCTTTCTGCCAGACAGACAGCAATGCTTCCCAAATATTGCACAGTGTTATTTTTACCCTTGTACTGACAAGGCAGAAGAGACCATTGCCACATCGCCTGGTTCCACATGGTTTCGGTACGGGCAAAGGCCATCAGCATGCGGACTTTGGTATTTAGAGGTAAATGGTCTGATGATTGTTGGCATAGATTTGAGATTACATAATAAAGGCGGCAGAATCCTGATCCAGGAAATGCTAGCTCTTAGTGCAATTGGGAGGAAATTGGGAAACAACAAGTTGTTGTTGTTGTTGTTGTTGTTGTTGTTGTTATACGATTGTATCACAGCGGCCAGTTGTTTCGCCGGATTTGGCATTGATTACTAGTCGGGCCCCACCCATGGGCCTAGGACGTCATAACGTATTTTCGTAATATACGTGCAGATCCAAGCAGTGCAGCTTTTTGCATTTGACTGATGGTGATTTTGTCAAGTTTTAACTGTTTTAAATGTAATTCCAGTGCTTTTGGAATAGCACCCAGTGTGCTGATTACCACTGGAATTACCACTGCTGGTTTGTGCCATAATCATTGAATTTCAATTTTTAAGTCCTGGTATTTCGCGACTTTTTCATGTTCCTTCTCCTCAACCCTGCTATCACCTGGTATTGCGATGTCTATGATTGTAACCTTATTTTTCTCAACCAGTGTGATGTCTGGTGTGTTACGCGCTAGTATTTTATCTGTTTGTATACGAAAATCCCACAGGATCTTGACCATCTGATTTTCGATGACTTTTTCAGGCTTATGTTCCCACCAGTTTGTTGATGTTTTAATATTATAATTTTTGCACAAATTCCAGTGGATCATTTGTGCTACTGAATTGTGCCACAATTTATAATCAGTCTGCGTGATTTTTTTTTACAGCAGCTGAGTATGTGGTCAACAGTTTTATCAACTTCTTTGCAGAGTCTGCATTTGGCATCATAAGAGGATTTCTCGATTTCGGCCTTAATGGCATTTGTTCAGATAGCTTGTTCTTGCGCAGCCAGGATTAGTGACTCTGTTTCTTTCTTTAATGTACCTGTTGTTAACCATAACCAAGTTTCTTCACTGTCTACTTTATCTTTTATTTTTTCCAGAAATTGACCATGTAATGCTTTGTTCTGCCAACTCTCCATTCTTGATTTTATCACATCTTTTCTGTATTCTTGTTTCGTCTGTTGGGCCTTCAGTAGATTTTTGTTCTTTACTTCGATTAATAGATGTTCTTTTTTAAAAAAAACAAAGTTTTATTGGTTTTTTTGAAAAATAACAGGGAAAAAGGTAGTGGAATGGTTACAAATTTTGGCAGTTGTGATGTGCGGTAGGTGCCCCCTCCCTCCATACTCATAATATACATTTACACAAAATTCATTACTAAATAGTAATATATAGTCAGCATATGAGTTCAATTAATAATTTCGATCAATTTATGTCAAGCAGATTTTCTTATTCATTTTTGTGATCTGAGTTTTCTCGGTATTGCCCCATCTCCCCCCACCGCCAGAGCTCCGGCCCCTCCCATGTCCTGTATGTCTGTTGTAGGATCATCTGGTTTTTCTAGGAGTGCTTTATTTTTTTCCATAAAGGCCTGCGCCTCTATGAGTGTATTAATTCTAACTCTTGTGTCCTCTCAGAAAATTAGCATACCTTCAGGCATCAACCATCTAAACCACACCCCCTTCTGGTATAGTTTCTTTGCTAGTTGCGAATAGCTTTTTCTTTTCTCTCTCACTTTCTTGGGGATCTGTTTCAGGATGGTATTTCAAGGCTTGCCCTCTTTGTGCACTCAGAATTTCATCTCTTGTACTTTTTCTAAGAAATTTGATATGAACCTCCCTGGGTACGTTGTGTGTTCTAGCATAAGCTGAGTTCACTCTATAAACCAGATCTAATTCCCACCCCATCTGTTGTTTCTCTTTCTGAATATATTCAGCCAAAATACTTGTCATAATGTCCCTTATATCTTCATCATCTGTCTCCACCACATTTTGAAATCTAAGGTAAAAGGACATTCTCTCAAATTCTATTTTCATCTGTTGGGTGTCAAGTTCTTTGTTCCCCTTCTGCACCCCTTCCATCCCCTCCCTCATCTCAGCCATCCCACCCTCCAAAAGATCCAATCTCTGTGAGTTTTTATTAATTTGGGCCTGGTTCTCTTTAATTTCTTCTTTCATCTCTTTTAATTGTTTTTTTATTTCCTCTTGTCCCTGTAGAATTTGTTGAAACATTTGTTGGAATTCAGTCTCTGTAGTTCTAGGTTGCATCAAAGCTGTTATCGTTGATTGTGTACTAGGACTGGATGTTGTAGATGTTGGGGCAGAGGCAGCAAAGCTAGGCTTCCCAGGAGGTGGTTTTTTACGGGACATTGTTTGTGAAATAAAGAGTTCAGTCAGTGTAGAGAGTGATCAGTCAGATAGGTAGAACAGCCGGGAGAGTCCAGGGGATTAAAGGTCCAAGCAGGAGGTGATTTTTCTAATTACACTGGCAGTAAGATAAAGTTTTTTCACGCCAGGGAGTCCAAATAGTAGCAATCAACAAGAGATTTATCTGAGTAGCACGGAGACAAAGACCGGAAGCCTGAAGTTTTAAAGGTGGAGTCAGGTTTCACAGTTCATAAAGACAGCGGAAGTGTGCCATCTTGCCCTGGCAGCTTCGGGTTTAGAGGCATAACAAAGTTTTCAAAGTTTCCAAAATTTCCAGATCATCGTTACATTGTAAAGTTAAATCCAAAATTTGCTTTTAACAAGAGCGTGACATCATTGGTTGGCTTTCCCCCTCTTCCTTCCCCTGGGGATGAGAGCAAGATTGTTTCAAGCCACTTGTCCGAGGGGGGGGAAATCCCCCTCACTCCAGCCGCGCTTCTCCAGCCAAGCCGAAAAAAAAGTTTAAACTGCTGGCAATTTCTCCAAATTAGTAGAGGGAATGGAAGGGAGTTTTCGCCTCACCGCACCGCAGCCGTGTCCTTCTGCTTGTTTATTCTTCCATCAGCCTCGCAGCGAAGATGCCGGAGCGTCTCCCCATCATGCTCCCCAGTGCCTGAAGCGAGGCGGGGGACCCCCCTGGCCGCCGCCGATCCATGGGATCCCCCGCGGTGCCGCTCCTCCGGCAGGAGCCTCTACGGGGTGTCCTGTGCCCCCCAAGGAGTGGGGAGCCCACCGGGAAAGCGCGGGGCGAGCAAAGCTTGCCCGTTGCCGTCAGCCGCCGGAACCAGAAGTCCCAATTAATAGATGTTCTTGACTTTCTTTTAAATAATCAGCCAGTGCATGTTTTTCTTCTTCAACTATTTGCTTCACTTGTAATAGTCCTCTGCCACCTGATTTTCGGGGCAGGTATAGTCTATCAGTGTCACCACGTGGATGTAAACTGTAGTGCATTGTCATTAGTTTCCTGGTTTTTCGGTCCAAAATGTCCAAATCAGCTTGTGTCCAGTTAACTATACCAGCTGTGTATCTTATAACTGGTATTGCCCAGGTATTTATGGCCTTGATTGTATTTCCACCATTTAATTTAGATTTCAAAATTTTCCTAACTCTATTGGTGTACTCTCTCCTGACAATAGTTTTTACTTCTCCATGTTTGATGTTATCCAACTGCAAAATGCCTAAGTATTTGTAGGCTTCATTTTCATTGCATTTAATTAGTTGGCCATTGGGCATTTCAATTCCCTCACATGTAGTGATTTTGCCCCTTTTTATGGATACAGTGACGCATTTTTCCATGCCAAACTGCATTGAAATATCGGTGCTGAATACTCGGACTGTGTTTGTCAGTGATTGGATTTCTATTTCTGACTTTCCATAGAGTTTCAAATCATCCATATATAATAAATGTTAAAAAATTTCAACTTCTTTGGCTGTTTGGTAGCCTAATTTCATTTTTTTTAAGATTACTGATAGTGGGACCATCGCGATGTTGAAGAGAAGAGGTGAAAGTGAATCACCCTGGAAAATTCCTCGCTTGATATTAACCATTCCGTAGTTCTCATTCCCTACTGCCAACTCAGTTGTCCATTGTTTCATCGCCTTTTCAGTGAAGGATGTAATATTTTTACTAATGCCAGTTGTTTCTAAGCATTTTATGATCCAAATATGTGGCAATGAGTCGAATGCTTTTTTATAATCAATCCAGACCATATTCAAGTTTGTTTTTCTTTTCTTACAATTTTCTAATATCATTTTATCAATTAGGAGCTGATCTTTTGTGCCCCTACTCCTTCTTTTGTTGCCTTTTTGCTCTACTGGCAAGATGTTGTTTGTTTCCAAATAATCCATAATGTTATCTGCAATAATGCCTGTGAGTAATTTAAAGGTTTTTGGCAAGCATGTTATTGGTCTGTAGTTTTCAGGTATTGTTCATTTAGTTGCATCTTTCTGAATCAAGTATGTTTTTCCAGTTGTCAACCATTCATCAATTTGACCATTTTGTAAAATTTCATACAGTTGCCTGGCCAACATTGCATGTAAACTTGTCAGATATTTGAGCCAGAACCTAACCAAGGACCTAGGAACTGTTAATTAGCACAGATTTGTGCACTTGCGCTGGTGGTATTTATTATTATTATTATTATTATTATTATTATTATTATTATTATTATTATTATTATTATTATTATTATTATTATATTGATGTTGTTGTTGTTGTTATTGGCTTGTCCATATGAATTGTGTACAAAGAGAGCAAATAATGATCCTGGTGAAACAAAATGTAAGTTGAACTTTGCATTAGGATCAAATAAGATCAAATATGAAGTGGTATTTGCATTATGTCAAAATGACAACAATTACGTTGTACATGATTTTTTTTCAATGCACTGTCCAATGAGATGCAAGGTCATTTTCAAAACATCCAGAACTGTCATTCAAAGTGGAAATGATGTCTTCCAAGTTCAGAACAAAACATTGTGCACTGTGTCCATTCTAGAAATAAGCTCTCAAGACGTTGCTAATTTATTTCAAGAAAAGAATTCTTGAAATAGTTTGTATTCAAACCATTTGCACTGGAGGTTAGCCTGAGAAATTTCAAAAGTTTCCTAGAAGGCAATGCAAAACCATTTCCATATTATTGCCAAGAAAACTACAGAGATGTCAAACACTAGGTACAAAGCTGATTTTTCATTTTTTAAAACTAATTGCATTACAAACCAACAGCCTAACTGGAATTCAATTATTTGTTCTAAATATTATGTTTGGAGTGTGTGTGTGTGTGTGTGTGTGTGTGTGTGTGTAAATCTATATCATTTATATTTATATCTATATTATTCACATTAAGAAAAAATGCAAAACAATAAATAAGTAACAATAAGTAAAATAACATACAATATGACTTCAGGAATGTTAGGGAATTTGACTGATATCATTAGGAAAATCCATGCATATATGCATACACTAACCTTTTAACATTTTTCCTAGTCTTGTCAATTCTACTGACCTGGCAATGTGGCCAATTTTATGATAGATCTTAGTTACTATCATTTTTAAATAATCAAGATATGGCTTCTGAATGGTTGCCCATCCCTACCCTAATATTGATTCTTTTGCTTTCCAAGCTGCAATATTAAATAATCAATTTTATGTGCTCCTCAGAGCGGTACTCTTCTGTGGAATGCTCAGAAACTTATCTCATGCTACTGTGTTTTATTAACTTTTTATATCAAACAAAGATTAATTCATTTCCCTAAAATATATTCTGAGCTTACTATTTTTGCTAGTACCTTTCTTTAGTAGTTTGCTTTATTTTTTTTCTTTAACTTTTCTGCTGCGTTTTTTCAGGCACTCTAAGAAGAATTGAGAGAAGCAAGAAGTGAATCAAATAACTCTAACTTTTTGTAATGTTCTTTTAGCACAAGTGAGAAATGGCTCGCTTTTTCTTCAAGGTTTCCATAGTGACAGCAGTAGACTTTTTCTTTGCTGCTGAAGCCAGAAGGATTCTGGGATAGGTCATCCTTTTAGGGCACCAAGAGGGACAGCTCAAAAATCAAATGACAAATATGGGTCTCCTTGGAAATAGCTTTTGTTACATAAATGAGCTTATGGCTTTTCATTAAAAGATCTTATTCCCATATAAATGAATAAGAAGCTGCCCCCAAATGCTTTGGTACATTGCATCTATATTTATGAAGTCACTTAAAAAATAGCATTGGCATCAATACTGTATGTCCATATGGTGGATATATCCTTACCCACAAAGTATTCTAAAATATATTTTAGAAAGAAATCTCTCCATGATAAGAAACTGGATGAATCAAATTTAAGATCGGAACAACCATAATCCTGGATGCTGAAACGGACCAATTTGTCCATCTCTACTTTTATCCTGACTCATGAAGATGGGAAGGTGCTTAGAAAAGGACAAATTGAAACTTGTGCGTACAATATTTGAAATTCAAATTGGGTTGGGCAAGGAATATAATACATCATACCAAGAATAATTGGCATTTCTCTCTTTCTCTTTAGGGAAAAGATTTCTAGAAAAGTATATTTTCTATAGATATTGGGGACGTTAGAGAGCAATAATTTTATACATAGAAATTCAAGAAGGCTGATGTCAGTATCAATATGAATTATTTACTTGGCACTTAACATTCAAATATCATTGATATTCAATCAAGGTTGATGAAATCTTTGGAAAAAATATTCTCATTGGGTAGATAAAAAGACAACAAATAATGCATTTTGAAAGGCATAAATACAGTTTGAACATTAGGAAGAACAAAACTATAAGAAGATATTAGTAACATTAGGAAATGAGCTGAACCATACAATTATAGCTGATCTCCATATTTGGAAAATGTATGCAGTGTAGTCTTTTGTAACACTTTACAGTTAAGGTACAGAATCTTTTATATGAATGTCTTCCCAGCATTGAATTAATCAACACATTCACAGTAATGCATTCAAACTAAGTTTACTATTACACATTTGTATTCTGGACCCATATCATTCCAGTAGAATGTATGATAGTCTCTGTGTATCATATTCATCTTGAAACAAAAGATAAGTAAACTAACATTATGCTGAAATAACTTCTCCATTTCAAAAAGTGTTCTTCCTGTCTGACAAAGGCTTGTATTTTGTTCATTTCAGGATATTTTAGAATGTCTTTAGTCTTTTTTCAGCCTTCATTTTTGTTGCTGCTGCTGGTCTATTGCAAGATGGTAAAAGTGAACCGTTGCTACGTGAGGGAAGAGATATTTGTTTTACTTTTTTATTTTTGGTTTTTAAAAAACAGTTACTTTGCAGCCTCTCTAACTGCTCTTATTTCCTGAACTCAGAAAGTGCTTTAGAAGTCACCTTTGTGTCATCCACTGGGATTTAATTAAAACATGGAGAACCAAGGAGTTTGCAAACCAGTGGAAAAGTGATTGTATCACAAAAGGCAGGACATTTGAACACCATATTCCATCTCCAAGAATTTCACTGTAATGTCCTACTTTTTAGGGGCTAATGGAAGGATTTCCCCCCATAAAATTGAAAGCTAATGAAAGAGGAAACCAGGGCTATCCTTACAATGAGTTTCTTCAGGGTAAATGTTTCCAAATGATTAAGTAACATATATATTTGTTGTATGTAGGGCTTGGTGCAGTTATACAAAAACTAAATGTTAGTGTGAGTCATAGATAAACCTTATGAAATCTAAGATCAAAATGAGATGCCACTTATATTACACTGAAATCTAAGTGATTAAAGTTTATTTTTGTCCTGCTCTCCCAAACGTTGATTATTTTAACTGTTTCCTTAACCTGAAACAAAAATGTGCATCATTTGTTTTGAATGATCACTCTCTACATTAGGCCCTGAAAACATGTTATTGTACTATAATTCTTATCAACTTAATCCTATATGACATAATTTCAATACCTTGTGAATCCTCACTTGGTTGATCATACTGTATGATCTAAAATATCTTCATTCATAAATTTTTCCCTATTTGTTTTCTAGGGAAAATATAAGATACTTCCCTTGTTGCTCATTTTAGAATAAATAATGCTTCCAGCTGGTTTAAGTATAGATTTCTCCATTTATAGTTGCTTGGACATGAACATCAGTGATGAGCAAAACTAAAACTAAAACAACCCTGGAGGAGACAATATTTCAAAGAACAAATATTGTAACACAATTTGGTTGCAAACTATGCAACCAAAGTTTGCATTATATTTGTCCCATGATAGTGGCTGGTCCCAAAGGATAAAATCACATCTGGAAGCATAGGAGCATGAAAAAAATTCATTCATGCAACATTAGCTCTGAACATTTAAAAAGAAAAATAGATGTTCGGTATGAATCAAATAATATCCTGATATTTAAAAAGTCATAGCTGCAAATGCTGCAATAATGTGAAGGCAAACATATGTTTCCCCTCAATAACATTGTTTAAAAACACAATAGTTTACCTTCAAACTGTGTAACACTCTGAATTTAAATGGAATCTAATTAGTCAACAGCAGTGATGCCTCCTTGTCAAGTAAATAACCAAACAACATCTCTCTCCTCGCCCCATCCTTCCCTTTTCTCCTTTCCCGCTTGACTCTTATAAAAATGGCAGGAGCTTGGCAGTTTTCCAATTATCTCTCACTAATCTCTATCAGAAAATCCTGGGTGCATATCTGTTTTCTTTACAGCAAAAAATGTGTGCCTCAAAACATTTTTTTTAACTCGTCTCACTTGACACCGAACAAAGAGGAGAAATATGGTCCATCATGACAAATATCAGGATAATATTCCAATTTTCTACTATTTGACAGCAATCAAGTAGAGACTAATGGCTTTCCTCTGTGACTAAATCTTTTAGAGACCAAGGTATTCTGTCTTCCTCTCATTAGAAAAAAAAAATTACCAATAATCTCATTATCTCAGTGTGAATACCAGTAAAATGCAGCAAGACTAATGTATCTTTCAGCTTTCTCAGTTACTGATATCAGTGTTTTATGAATTCTTTTGAAGTAATGGGAACTGTCAT
This sequence comes from Natrix helvetica, assembly GCF_964273705.1. Classification (NCBI taxonomy): domain Eukaryota; kingdom Metazoa; phylum Chordata; class Lepidosauria; order Squamata; family Natricidae; genus Natrix; species Natrix helvetica. The sequence goes on from NC_138549.1 coordinate 133,106,885, forward strand.
GCTATCCAATACATGCAGACACACGCACATCTGGGAACAGCATTGTTTTCACTGTACTTTATGCTCATTCTGTATGTTAAGGACTTTCTTGTTCTATTTTTAACTAGCTACAATAGATAGAATGTCATGGAATGTTAAACTTTATAGAATTTTTTTGGGGGGAGAATAACACAATTTCACAGTGCATTACTCTAGTACAACTGGGTAAATGAACAATTAATTCTTAAGAAATAACCTTTTCCACATTTTGTTGTCTATAGCAGTCAACACAACTGCATTTCTATTCTGTACTTCTGTAACATTCAAAGCAATCTCAACCCCGCTTTATAGTATCAAAGCACTTATCCAGAATGGTCTTTTTATGATTTCTAAGTTACAAGTTTACTTCATTTCTCAATTTTATCCTTATGGTTATCATTGGATTGACTACAATATTTCTTCATAATAATGTAAATTCAGGCTATACTTTTTCTACACAGGCTAGGAATAACTTTGAGTATGACTTTTTTTCTAAATGGTTTTACATGTGTGTATAAGTGGGGATGCGGTGGCTCAGTGGCTAAGATGCTGAGCTTGTCAATCAGAAAGGTCAGCAGTTTGGCAGTTTGAATCCCTAGCCCCACTTAACAGAGTGAGTTCCCGTTATTGGTCCCAGCTTCTGCCAACCTAGCAGTTTGAAAACATGTAAAAATGCAAGTAGAAAAACAGGAACCACCTTTGGAAACAGCGATCTGTGCACCTTCAGCATTTAGTCATGCTGGCCATATGACCATGGAGACATCTTCGGACAGCACTAGCTCTTCAGCTTTGAAACTGAGATGAGCATAGCCCCCTAGAATCGGGAATGACTAGCTCATATATGTGAGAGGACCTTTATATGTGGGGAGGGAGAGATAACAGAAAGAAACATTCTTGCAGTGAAACTCATGCATAAATCAGGCAGCCTTTGTCCCACTCCCACCCCAGTTCTTCCATTGCACATATATGTTTAAGAAATGCATATATGACCCTTAATTTAAGTTCTCATAACAGGCAGGATTAGAAATTATAGGCAAGATCATGGGAATATTGTTTTGAACATTTGAAGTTCAAATGTGCAGGTTCATACCATGTTGACTCAGCTTTTTATCTAATTTGGCTCCTACTTCCAAAGAAAGCTCTGCTGGTGATAATGAACATTTTCTTTTAAGGAGTATAACATACTCTGCCTATTAATAAGTGGGCAGCTTTTTTGCAGGCGTGGGTGTGGGGCAGTAGGAAATTTCAACTAACAAAATAGATATCTTGCACAACGTTTCAGGCATTCATTGTATTACTTAAAGTTCCCTGAAATACTCTGGAATGAGGCTGTCCATGCCAAACAAACCCAGTGTATCTCTCAAACAGAAAGAACTTCCAGGAACATATTTTTTAAATGTATGAGAAATGGAGTACATATTTCTCTAATAGAGAAACTGTGGGGCAGAGGAGGTCTTCAAGAACAGAAAATCATTGTAGCAATTTAAGGAAAGAAGCAATTAGATATACATGGGAAAAGCCAATCATGACCTCTCACCAGTCTACAATCATAAAATTGGGAATCATTTCCTCCAAGGCAGCAATACACAAGTCTTAAGAACTGAGACTTAAACCTCATCTTTGAATAGTGTATTTTAGGCCAAAATCAGGACAAAAAGAAAATTAGGTGTAATTTTTAAATATTTTATATCTTTAATGATGACTTTAAAATTCCCCCTTTCTATCACATTAAAAATAATGATTTGTAACCTCTTCTGGATGTTTCTAGAATTCATACTCAAGGTTTGTAGCTCCCAAACCTCTAAGTATACGTTTCCAACTGTGGCAGATTTAGGTTGCCTTCTTTATATTCCATATATTCTAGCTCTAATATTTTTGTAAAGGTAAAGGAGTGGAGTCCCCGTGGATTTTATTCTGCTAGTCATCTGCTAGGGGAGGTGTTCATCTCTGTTTCAAAGCCATTGAGCTAGTGCTGTCCAAAGAAATTTCCATGGTCATGTGGCCGCATGACATCAGAGTGCTATTACCTTCCCACGGAAGTAATTCCTATTTATCTACTCACATTTACATATTCTTGAACTGCTAGGTTGCAGGACCTGGGGCAAGAACAGGAGCTCACTCCATCACACTGGGGTCTCAAACCTGAGCTGCTGGCTTTATAGCTGACAAGCCCAGCATTTTAACCAGTGAGCCACTTCCCTGGTCCTCAATATTCTTGTTTTCTGCTTTTATTTAAACAGTGCTAATTGCTGAATGCTGGTACAAAGCATTGCATTGCTTTCAGCTCTCAGAGACAAGAGAAGTAAGACATCCCCTTAGCATTAGAAAGGGAAGACCTGATAGCAAAAGTCCCATTATAGCTATACACATTTTAGCTGGGATTTATAAATGTTGAATAAAAGGTTCAGACATTTAAAAGAATATTAATAAGCACAATACATGCCCACCCTTGAGAGATTTGGATATTTATTTGGATTAAAAAATAGGAAAACACCAAATTCAAATAACAGAATGAAGTGACATTTAAACATCTGCGTGTGTCAGTTCTGAGGAACCAACTGCATTTTTCCTGAAATTCATTTGGAGAATATCAAATTGGAGAAGAATATGTTAAACTAAGAAAAGAGTTAGGGAAAAAGAATAAGTGGTAATTTATGATTGGTGTACATCAAGTGAATATTATGGGACATAATTAAGAAAAAGCAAATTTTCAATGTTTCCAATGTTTCTTTTCCTTGTGAAAAGAAATTATATTCATAGCTATCAGGAATAGTGACACTGATATTTGGAATAATGACCTTTAATTTATATTGTAGTCCTGAACTAATGAAGTTTGTGGCTAAAATCAATCAACATACAAAGGCTGACTTGCAGTTGTCAAAGACTCCAAGCCAGACACACCTGCCTGCATCAAACAAGGTTCAGGCAATTAATGTTCTAAAATCTTAGTCAATTTGATTAACAAAAATAAAAACCTTAGGAACTGAAAGCTAACTGTCCTGTGCATCTCAAAATGAATTAATTTGCATCTTGCCAACTGCATAAATTTAATCCCTAACATAAAGACACCAACTTCCTTATATGAATGAGGCACATTGTTTTATGTAATTGAACAGATGCATAAAATCAATTCTCACCTTTTTATAAACCACAGTGCCACCCCTGGGAAGAGATGTATATGGTGACTGAACATTAATATTATCTGGAAATCATGAAAACTATAATGGCTCTATCTAAAATTTACATTTAATTATGCCCATGTATATTTAAGGAGATTGAATTTAAAGATTATTGACACTTTGTACTGTTTCATTGCAATCAGGACTGTTATGAACATCTGTATAATTAATAATGCATTGTTATAAACATCCAGATTCTAGCTGACCTTTTCAGCAAAAGTAACACTCATATCATTGCCAACTAAATCAATGTGCACAGAATTATATAAACACTTCGGTATTCACACAAGAGTATTATTAATGTTTTCCTATTTGGACAAATTCAATAATATACCTGATCACTTTCTGAATCTTAAACTAAAGCAAACTTTATATCCATTTCCTTGCTACAAAATATTGTGTACTTTTGCTTTTCCCTGTTAAATGGGTGGGAATTAGCTATATTTTTTATAAAAGTAATGAGGAAACTCTGTATTATGAATTACTAATCTTTGTGTCATATTTTAAGACTGAAATAAAGAGAAATAGTTGAAATTATTATAATATATTATAGTAATTATATTTTATTTTCTCCGCTGGAAAGCAAATGATTGATTTCTTTTAATAATTGTTTTGATTCTATTTCAAATTATTTTAATAAAACATCCGATCAATATTATCAATATACTAACATTATCTGCTGTGTGCGTGTATATGTGTGTACATTCATTCATTTTCTGAAGCAATCTTCCATAGAAAAATAAAACTCTTCTAATGGTGTCTGGAGGTAAGAAGACATATACTCACAAATAAACATGGGTATTTTGAACAAGCAAATACATATCCCACAGAACAGAGGAAGGTGTAGCAAAATTATGGATACATTAATAAATAACAGTTCGAGACTGTACAATTTATTTCCATGATACAACTATTGTATGTCCTTAAAATTATACATGCATACAATTCTTGGGTTCATTGGTCCTCAATTTTTTGACTTAAAATGTTTTTTTCTGCCCTAAACTACTTACGATTCTGTCATTTCAGTCTTCTAAAATTCACTGGCTTTTATTTTATTCCAAAGATAAGATCACTTGTAGTTATGAATAAGACTTATCCTGATTACAAGTGAGGTCTGAGTCTTGTATGTGTCTTATAACTGTCACTAAATTTGGAGGAGGAGCTTCCAACGATGGCGGTCGCCTCCTGAGCTCCGGTGTCGAACTATGGAGCGCCCGACCGGATAAGGACTGTAACCGGCCCTATGCCATCAGAGGGGGCTGAGAGTTGATAGCCCGACCACCCTGGCTTGTTTTGGGCCAGTTTCGGCCCTCCAGGATGGTCGGTGAAGACCAGAGAGCAGGAAGGAGTTGGAGGTCGTAAGCGGCAATCGGCTGGGAAGGAGCCTGGGAATATGGCGACGGCGCAGTGCGGCTGCGCGGGCAGCGCTGACGCCGGCAAATTTAAAAAGCCGAAAAGCCGGAAAGTAAAAAAGAGAAAGGAACTAAGGGAAGGAACCCCGGAGAGCCCCCAGAGAGACACCGGAGGCACCGGAGGGTCATTACCAGCATCGGGGGCACAGGAAGGAATAAGGAAGGAGCAACGGAGTGTCGGAGAGCACCGGAGAGGCACCAAAGACATCGGTGAGGCCCTGGAATTATGGCTGGGGAGGATTTGGAGCCTGGAGGCCATTGGAGGCCATTGGAGATCATGGCTTGGGGATATGGACAGGCTTGAGCAGCTTGAGCTGGCACTTGGAGCCATGGACAGGTCTGAGCAGCTGCCCAGCATAAACAATTAGGACAAGAAGGCCCCCCCACCCATTAAGGAATTTTTATTCACCTGGGGCCATGTGAACCATCTTTCTCCCATTTATCATCTTTGCCTCTCCCCACCATTTGCGACACTTGACTACCTCCCATTTCCCCCCCTCCCTTTGAAGTTACCATCTAGTTACCATCTAGACATCATTTACCATCTATTTACCACCTATTACCTACCATCTTCCTCTGAAGTTACCATCCAGACTTTACTTACTATGATTTACTTACTATGATTTACCATCTAGACTTTAAGACTCTGGTCCTTTATTGAGACCCTAGCCCTGCCGGCTATGACCTATCAACTTTGTTTTATCAGTACCTTACCCTATTGGGACTTTTAATAACGTATTCGAGGTTAGACTTGCTCCGCCTGCGGGAGGCCCCTCTCTCGCAGGCTTGGCCCTTGGCTCTTTCAAGGGCCCGCCTCGAGGACGGGTTCGTGGACCCCGAGAGGTGCAGGAATCGGAAGCTAAGGGGATTTTTAGTAAAATGTTTTTTATCTTTCTTAGGGGGTCCCAGGGTGGGGGGGAGGGTTAATCAGACCGGGAGGAGGACCAGAGCCGGACAGACAGGTGAGTCCAGGAAGGACGGGGATGCGGTGGAGGGGGGGAATATAAAGGTCACGAAAGCAGAGGGTTGTCCTATTACAACGGTCGCGGGGAGGAGGGGATGCGAGGACAGGATAAGATCCCAAGGTCGGTTGGGAGACCGTGGCTGCTGGTTACGCCCGGTCGCTTGTACCAACCCCTGCAGTCTAGGTGGACAGGTGCTACAGAGCCAGGGCCTGCGGCTGATGCTTTGCAATGCAAGGTCTGTCACCAACAAGGCCCCCCTCATTAATGAGTTGATCTCAGAGGGGGAGCTAGACCTTGCAGGGATAACGGAGACCTGGTTGGGCCACGAGGGTGGTTTACCCCTCATGGAAATGTGCCCACCGGGTTTTCGAGCATTCCATCAGCCTCGGGCCCTGGGTAAGGGTGGTGGGGTGGCGGTGGTTATGCGGGAATGTTTAGAGCCGAGGGAGTTCACTGTTCCTCAGATACCCTGGTGTGAGTCCCTTGGTGTGAGCTGGGGCCCAGGGAGGCAGTGGGGCTTGCTGATTGTATACTTGGCTCCTCGCTATGCATCAGCAGCCCTGCCTGAGCTCCTCGAGCTAATCTCAGCGACGGCAGTTGAGACTCCCAGACTTTTGGTCATGGGGGACTTCAACTTGCCGTCAACGGGAGCGGCTTCCGAGGTGGCTCGGGAGTTCATGGCTTCCATGACGGCCATGGACCTGACCCAATTAGTGCAGGGCCCCACTCACGAAGGGGGCCACACACTGGACCTCATTTTTGTATCTGAACAGTGGACAAGTGATCTGGGAATAGGGGATTTAGTTATCACGCCCCTGTCATGGTCAGACCACTCATCCCTCCGGCTGGACTTCCCTGGCGCTATCCCCCACCGCGAGGAGGCAGAACCAGACTCTATAAACTGGTACCGCCCCAGGCACCTGATGGAATCTGATAGATTCCTGACGGAGCTTGGGCCAATACCTGTAGCCTTGTCCCGCTCCCGTTCCGAGGACCTAGTGACTGCCTGGAATAGGGCGACGACTGGGGCCTTGGACCGGGTTGCGCCTTTGCGACCTCTCCTGCGGCATCGACCCACCCGGGCTCCTTGGTTTACTGAGGAGCTCAGGGTGATGAAGCGCCACAGGAGACGTCTAGAGAGCAGGTGGAGATCCTCGCGCTCCGAATCTGACCGAACACAGGTAAGAGCCTATTTGCGGACTTACCTTGTGGCAATAAGAGCGGCCAAACGTAGACATTGCGCCGCTCTTATTGCGTCCGCGGATAACCGCCCTGCCGCCCTGTTTAGGGTGACTCGCTCCCTTTTATCGCAGGGGGCGCGGGAGACACCCTTACAGGGTAGAGCAGAGGAGTTTGGGGAATATCTTCAGGACAAAATCGATCAGATCCGGAGCGGGTGGACCTCCGTCAGTGGACCAGACGAGCCGCCAACAGCGAGTCTTGAGAGACCATTCTGGGAGGAGTTTGACTCTGTTGCCCTCGAGGATTTGGACAGGCTGCGTGGACGGCTGCGACCCACCACTTGTTTAACGGACCCGTGCCCCTCCTGGCTGGTACTGGCAGCCTGGGAGGTGACACGAGGCTGGCTCCTGGGCCTGGTGAGCGCCTCACTGAGTGAGGGATACTTACCAACCGCCTTGAAAGAGGCGGTGGTGAGACCCTTGCTCAAGAGGCCTGCGCTCGACCCAATGGAGCTAGCTAACTATCGTCCAGTCTCCAACCTCCCCTTCTTGGCGAAGGTTGTCGAGAATGTGGTGGCGCAGCAGCTCCCACGACACCTAGACGAATCCGACTATCTAGACCCACGCCAGTCCGGCTTCCGACCCGGGCACAGCACCGAGACAGCCTTGGTCGCGTTGGTTGATGATCTCTGGAGGGCCAGAGATAGGGGTTGCTCCTCTATCCTGGTCCTATTAGACCTCTCGGCGGCTTTTGATACCATCGACCATGGTATCCTATTGCGCCGGTTGGAGGGGATGGGAGTCGGAGGCACCGTTTTGCGGTGGTTCGGCTCCTACCTCTCCGACCGGAAGCAATGTGTGTTGACAGGGGGGCAGAGATCGTCCCTGAGGCCACTCACTTGTGGGGTGCCACAGGGGTCGGTTCTCTCGCCTCTCCTGTTCAACGCATATGTGAAGCCGCTGGGTGAGATCATCCGTGGTTTTGGGGTTGAGTACCATCTTTACGCTGATGATACTCAGCTGTATATTTCAACCCCAAACCACCCCAACGAGGCTGTCGAAGTGATGTCCCGGTGTTTGGAAGCCGTCGGGGTCTGGATGGGGGACAACAGACTCAAACTCAACCCCTCCAAGACCGAGTGGCTGTGGTTACCGGCACCTCGGTTCAGCCAGCTGACTCCATCGCTGGCCATAGGGGGCGAACAATTGTCCCCTGTGGAGCGGGCGCGCAATTTGGGTGTCCTCCTTGATGCCCGGCTGTCAATGGAGGACCATGTGGCAGCCGTGGCAAGGGGGGCGTTCCACCAGGTTCGCCTGGTGCGCCAATTGCGCCCCCTACTGGACCGGAGTGCCCTGCGCACGGTCACTCATGCGCTGGTGACGTCTCGCCTGGACTACTGCAATGCCCTCTACATGGGGCTTCCCTTGGGACGCATCCGGAGACTGCAGCTAGTTCAGAACGCAGCCGCGCGGGTTATTATGGGAAGTACACGTTACTCCCACGTAACACCTCTCCTGCGCGAGCTGCACTGGCTACCTGTGGCCTTTCGGGTGCGTTTCAAGGTATTGATCACCATCTTTAAAGCGCTCCATGGCAGAGGACCTAGTTACCTGCAGGATCGCATCCTACCACACACGTCCCTGCGACCTATCCGCTCACACAGAGAGGGGCTCCTCCTGGTGCCGTCTGCTAGTCAATGCCAGCGGGCGACACCTAGGAGTAGATCCTTCTCTGTGATGGGCCCAACCCTCTGGAATGACCTCCCCCCAGACATTCGAACTACCACCGACCTCCGTTCCTTCCGGCAAAAGTTAAAGACTCACCTGTTTCAATCAGCTGGCCTGGCACTTTCTTAGTTTTACCTCCCAGGGATTTATTTTATTTTAGGGTTTGGGGTTTTAATTGTGATGTTTTAAGATTAGAATTATTTATTTCTTAGTACAGCCTATTTCCCCCTCCAAATGTATCTTAAATGTAGTTTAAATGTATTTAATTATTATGAATGATTTTATTATATTGACTGTACACCGCCCCGAGTCCCTTTTTGGGAGAGGGGCGGTCTAAAAATCTAAGAAATAAATAAAATAAACTAGATCTTTTTTTTTTTAAAAAAAAAAAGCTTATAATAACTGAAACACTTGAAAAATCAGGCAACAATGGAACTAATCTTCAAGTAATTCTGTTTTGTGTTATAGTATCTCTTCTGGGGAAAGTATTTCCCTTATAACATGACTTTCTTAGTGGTTTATTTCCAGCCTGAAGTCATTTCCACTTCTACATCTTAGAAGTGAAGACTTAATGAGGAGAGAAATTAAAGACTGAAGTTGGTTGACAGATTCTTCCCAAACTGAGCATAGTTATAAGATAATTCGGGCTTTCGCAAGTAAGTACAATTCAGTTTTTTCATCTCCAAATATTCCATAATTAAGCCATTGTTCTTGACCTGTTCTATTTTGCCTCTTTATAATTATAATTTTTAAAATATTGTACATCCTTGAAAAGAAATGAACAAATCATAGTTCTGATGAATAAAACCAAAGTTGATTAACTCTGTCATCATTACAAACAAGATTTGCATAGAATGTGTTTATTTGTGTATGATTTCTTCTAAGACCATTCCACTTTAGTTCCATATAATGCCCCTTAATCACAACACTCTATGACACTGTTCTATACTATACAGTTATAACTAACCTCAAACCTTTTGGAGAAAAGGTGCTAAATACAGAGCAGAGAGACTGGAAAATATAGATTGTTTTAAGTAAATATAAGAACATTAATATCATCTGGGTTATCAAGCTTGCTCAGATAGTTGACAGTGATTCTTGCTATGATGTGATGACTTAATTGCCTTTAAGTCTATAAGTAGCAATAGCTTTCATTATTACATAACATTTAAAATATAATAATACTTCATACATAACAAACAATGTATTATGTATTCCATTTTCCAAATGAAGTTAAAGAAATATGTAGTGCAACCTTAAAATTCAAGACCATTGAATTCAGCACAAATTCATTGCAAACTTGGGTTGAGTCTATCCTTCGTAAATCAAAGTCTGATTCTATATCCATTAGGGTTTATTTTCCAAAACGTCACATCAGAAGAAAATTGAACTGCGACTTTAACATTTTCAACATGTATTAAAATTATAAACCATAGGGCATCTGATTAGAAACAGAGCTTCTTTTTTATATAGAAATGTTCCTGCAGTCTCTCTCTCTCTCTCTCTCTCTCTCTGTGTGTGTGTGTGTGTGTGTTTATGTTTCTTAGCAAAAGATATTACTGTATGACAAATTAAAACCATATGCTAATGCTTTTATAGCCAGAAAAAACTATTAAAACTAGAAATTCCATTATTTTCTCCATTTCCTGCTATGTACTATTATTATATATAACATTTCCAGTATTTCTAAATTCAGCATTATGCAAAATGGTAATCAAATTGCCACATTTTTCAGATAAGTGCCTAAGGTCACATCATTACTTTGTTCTCAACTGAAAAAAATTGTCTCTTTTACATTTTAGCGGAAAAACTGAAATGAGAATAAAATTACAGTTTATTGTCTCCTCAAACCACAGTGGACAAATAATCCTGCTATGTCTCACTGACTAAAATAGTTAGCGAAAAGTGGCAACAAAGCTGAGATTTACTGTGTAGCCCTGCATTTCATATTTGTCACTGGTATTAAATTATGCATTGCAAAAAAAAAAAATACTCATTTTGTGCTGGGAATCATTTAGTTGCAGAATATAACTGCTAATACTTTTCCATCACATGCAAAATATAAATCAAAATTAAAGAAAAAAAATACTGGATTTCTCTAATTCAGACTGAGTCATTAATTATATAATGTTTTTGCCTCTATTACATCTGCACTGGGACAGTTCAGTTACAATATTTTGTAGATAACAGAGCTTTGTCAGACTCTTTGCAAAACATTATTATTTTCTTAGGCATTCCGAAAAATAAAACAACTGTATTTAAAGTTTTAAAATATTTAAAAATCAAGAGATAAACTGGTGACAGTTGTCAATGGTTTTTCATTTACAGTTATTAGAAAGACTTAATGTAGACAAAATATTACTATTTTCAACATTGTAAGATTGAGTTTGAAATAGAATTGTCTTAGGAATTCCCTAGCAATTTTGGATTTAGCTGGAATGAGAATTTTCACACTTTCCCAGTTTGTTCATAGTTGGCGTTGATTATGTTTGCCTATGTGTTGTGAGATTACATTTTCATTGTGTCTTCTGATTCCTAGTTGGTGTTTAACAATTCAGTCATATGACTGTAACACATTTCAATGTTGTAATTGCAAAGTGGACACACAATGCCCAGATTGTGATCACATAATCCTAGGAGTATTGAAATGGCTGCAACTTTGAGGACCAGACATAACTTCCCCTCATTCAGTGCCATCATAATTTTAGGGTAGTTGAACAAGTGCTTGTAACTTGAGGACTATGTGTATATTCCTTTGATTCTAGGTTTCAGAAGTTGACAATGTTATAATTATATGCTAACTTCAAAAATTATCTGGAAAAATGGCAGTCTTGATAACTTGCCTTTTTATTTTTTTTTATTTTTTTATAAAAGGTTTTTTTTATTTTTTATTTTCAAAACAAACACAACACATCCTTCTTTACACACTGTACAAAGTGTATCAGTTGGTTACAAAAAGGCTTTTGTTCATCTCTTCCACAGTCAACAAACATAATTCATATTAACTCAAGTATTTTAACTCAGATATTTATACGTGTTACCATCATAATACTTCCATTTTAATTTGACATCATAAAATATACCAAGATTTAATACATAACCACATACTGGCATTTCATGTACTATTTCTAAAATCCTCCAATAACACTGAATCCTTAAGTCCCATTCTAGCTAAACATCCATAATATTTAATAACAAAGTTTTCTAATCCTTCTTTCCAAATTACTGTTTTCAATTTACACCCCATTTCCTTATGATATATACGTTATCATTATCCCTCCTTTATTTGACTATATCCTGTATCATATCATTTTCCCCCTAATAATCAAGACTTAACTGAATCTAACTTAATTCTTTTTTTATTAACCTTTATATATAATCTAAAAGGTTTGCTAATCTTCTTTTCATGGGTACCATTCAATATTCATATCCAATTATTACTTATCATAACACTGTACATTGTATACACTATTATTATCAATTATTTATTTAACCATATCTATTGTCACTAAATTTCACTAAGTTTAACTAGTTTTAAAATATACTCTTCCATCTATCAACGTGTATCTTTCCAGTAGCAAAACAGTCTCATATCTTCTGCCATTTGTGGTGTCAGTCCTCTAATCATCTCCTTAATCAACTTTGTATGGACTCCTCTTAGCAACTCTTTCCTTATAAAATCTCTCATGTAATTACCATGCCCTTCTTCTGTTTCCTTAATCAGCTTATCTTTGATTGTCGGTAGTGTCATCAATGATATTGCTAATAAAATTTCTTTCTTTAAATCCATAAATTCTTTTTTTCTTCTTCTTCTGTATCTTGCCATCTGGGGTAGATTTCCCCTCCATTTAATTCCTCTTTCAGTATTCCACTCTTTCCATTTTCAGAGACAAACCAATCACCATAAATATCAGCAATTTTAATTTCTTTATATTCATTTTCCTCTTTGATTTTTAGGATTTTAACCGCCACTTTTTCCATTTGATAAACATCTTTAACTTCTTCATCATATTTTGCTGTTAGATGCACTGTCTCCCAACTTCTTTCTATCCTCTCATGTGTATCTGATAATTTCTGTATTTCTAAGAATATATTTTCCAGACTTAAAACTTCTTTCTGCTGTTGAAATTGTGCCATTATCTCCAGCTAACAAACACTGCTGCTCTAGCTTACAAGTTTTTAACAAGATTAAGCATAGATTCATAATAACATTTCATTTTCATCTTTCTCTGATTAAAAATATGATTCAAAGAAACATATGTGTGCTTTTCTTCTTATCATTCTCTATAAACAAGCAGTGAGACCTTGAAGTGCCAAGCCAGGATAATCAGTGAAAAAAAATAGAAGTGTTTCATTTCCAATATACAACCCTCCAGCCTCTGAGTAGCAGTGTTATTGTTGCAATGTTGCAATTTCCTTTGTTTCTTTTTGTTTCTTTTTTATAAGTTTTAAAAAGTCTGATACTTAAATGAGTTAGAAAAACACCCACAGTAATGAAAGAGGAGAATTTTAGTCCATAGATTACAAAGAATAGTAAAAGAAAAAAGAAGAAAACTTAATCCATTTGTTTTAAAAGGCTTGCATAAATTCCATCCATGAAGATATCATTTAAAAAGTAAGATAACCCACTGTCCAAAACCATTCCAAATTTAATTCTGCCACTTATTTCTTCTGTTCTCCAATTTAAATTAATTTTAAGTTTTCTACAGGCAGTCACTTTTAAAACAGTAAAAATTCCTCACCAGCTGGAAACACTTTCTCTTTCCATATCCTTCTGTTCCCCCCCCCCCCAACTTCATCAGCCAAATGGCTGGATTTTTTGTCACCGGCTTGAAGAACTTCTCTTGGATCAATCATTGCGATGTCCCTGAGATTGGCAAGATGTATTCTTCCTGTTCACCATCTCTGCGGGATGGTTTAGGTCCGTTTGGACCACCCAGCGGCAAAAGTATCTATTGCGATCTCAGAGCATTGCCATTTTTATTCATGTGCAGAAGCAAACTATTGATTACAGGCAGAAAGGGAGGTTCACCAAAGCCTTTGCAAAAATCCCTGAACAATCTTCCGTATATACCCAATGATCACTTAATGCAAGGGATACTCCTGTTCCTTTGTTCAATAAAATAAAAATTTGCAAAATTCCTATGTGCATGAATTTATGGATAACAATGCAATTGAAAATTAAATTTCTCTCTTGATAAATTCTACAAAACAACATTCAGCTTTTAAAGATACAACAAAATAAAATTCATCAGGGATATTGCATTGAACATTAAAAAAAAGTGGGTGGAGGATATTGTAACTGCATAGGCCTGGCTGTTAATATTTGGGTAAGATATTATTCACACATATTTATGATATCTAATTATTTTATTTGTTCATTTGGATAAATGAATGCTGAATTATGTATATGACCTACAAATGATTTTTAAATATCTGATATCCTAAAACAACTATTTCAATATAAAGCAAATTTCAAGATGAATTGGAAATGCATTTTGCTATTCCTTAGAAGAAAATAATACACATTCATGATGTATAGTATTGTATAATATCTTCCATTTCTGTCTCCCATTTTTATAAATTTATGCAGAGTAAAAAGAAAAGCACAATAAGTACTACATATCTGTGATCTTTCTAAATTAGGCCATTATGTTCATTAATCTCAAATTACCCCATTAAACTAAAATTTCAGCTGATTAATATCCATCCTTAAGCAATAACTCTAGCAGATTGAGAACTGATGCCAATATGCATTTCATACAGAAATTACATGCCTAAGGTAAATATCTTACTATTATAAGAAAAGCTAGAACAGTTTGGAATTGAGAGTGCTATCTAAAAAGATTATATAAAAGCAATGCAATTGCAGTAGGATCATCTCCCAACCTTTTTAAGAAGCTATAATTATGAATTATCTATTTAGTGTTAGTTTATTTTGTTCAGTTATAAAATACATTTTTCTTTTGAGGAAACAATCCAGTTATTTTTAAGTAGAAATGCAGCAAATTTCTCTATAGTTGAGTCTATTCTTGTGTGTCTTCATAAAGTCAGTTTTGTTTTATGCTATTTATATTGTTGTCAAGAATATTACTTCTAAGTATCCTTAAATATACCAGAGTCATTTTTCTGTTTCAAAGCCTGTCCCCAATGGAAAACATGGATCAAACTTCAGGTGACTAAAACGTCTAGAATTCCCATTTCCACCCTCTTCATATTTCCACTCTTATTTTCTATTTCCCATAATTATTCCTGTTCCCCCTTTCCTTCCTTCCAATTGCACAGCACGTATAAGTACAACACTGAGAAGAAAAAGAAAAAGAAAATGTTTCTATTTCTCTCTCACTAGATTAAAAATACATCAAATTATGTAGAAGCGGGGAAACAATATTTTCAAAAGTCATAGAAGACCTACAGTTCTTGAATCCCACATATTCAAGATGCTACCAATCAGGATGCATCCCAATGGTCTCCAAAACTTTGGAGCTTGGTGGGCTCAGATAGCTTGGCTTGGTGGGTGTGGCAGGGAAGGATACTGTAAAATCTCCATTTCTACCCCACTCCAGGGAAATGTTACTGCAAAATCCCCATTCCCTCCCAATCAGCTGGGACTCAGGAGGCAGAGAATAGATGGGGGCAGGGCCAGTCAGAGGTGGTATTTACCAGTTCTCCAAACTACTTAAAATTTCTGCTACCAGTTCTCCAGAATTGGTCAGAACCTGCTGAATGAAACCTCTGATTCTCTCATAATAGAAAAAGCTTTTGTTGAGAAAGAAAAGGCAGTGATGGTTCATATTCAATGTGCTCAGTGCAATAATATAAAGGACTTCCTGATGCATGGAGTTCATAATGTACAGTAGCTTTGAATCAACCATTATCTTTGAACTCAACCTTTATTTAAAAAAAGATAATTATAGAAATAAAATAGAGGTAGGCTGTGCAATTTTGAATTTCTAGACAAAAAGCAGGACAACATTTTAAAAAAAATATGTATTTATGTGTATCCTGGTTTTATTATTTTTACAAATAATTCAAGGCAGTGAATATATCCAACACACATTCTTTCTCCTATTTTCTATACAATAACCCTGTGAGGTGGATTGGGCTGAGAGAGAGCAATTGGCCCAAAGAACCCAGCTGGCTTACATTGTTAAAATGTAATTTGAATTCATGGTCTCCCACTTTCTAACCTGATGCCTTAACCACTAGAGCAAACTGGCTGCAATTAAATTTAAAAACAGAACTTGGGATACTCATGGAATTTATACTTTTTAATCAATTGGTCCCTGGGATGCATAAACTTAATGAGTGTTCAGATTTGCACAATTAATATTTGACATTCTCTTTAATATGTACAAAAACGTACCAGGTTTACATAAACTAGTCAACAGGAGAGTTAATTTACGATTATTGGGGTGTGGTGGAGGTGGGAGGGGGAATAAAATGTTGGTATTTTCCCTCTACTCATTCCATTAAGGGATGGAAGCTAGCCAGAATAAATTCCATTTACTAAACCATTCTTTTTCAGAAAATAATTTAAAATCCATTGTGAATGTACTTGTTATCTAAGCTTTATAAAATGACCAAACAATGTCATCTACATTTTTAAAATACAATTTATAAACTCGAGTATGCTTAGACATGCCAAACTCTCTATAGGTAAGGAACATGTGACTTGTCATGTGACTGTACACTACCTCAGAACCACATGTATCATAATAATGACTTACATTTGAAGTATTTGTCCATTTCAAATAAATCCCTAGAATTATGTCCTTTTACTGAGCCATAAACACTTGTCAGCTGTCAAGCAATGGATATCAGAGTTTATGGATGAATGGTCTGATTCTGGCAAGCAAATCCCATGTTATTATTTTCTAGATCCTCAACCATTTGACACATGAATCCCCAAACGTTTGTTAACCTCACAGTGAATTATTGGTTTAAAATAAATCACATTTATATATCTTATAATTGTTTTTCCAGTATCAGTCTTTAAATAATGGTAAAAAAAATCTATTGAAATTTCTTCCCCTTCAATAAGGTAATATAAGCTAATCATGTTCCAAGTTTATATTTGGGCATTTAAAATGAGAGAAGGGAAAGTCAAATAATAAAATATGTAGATAAATACAGCACATGGCAGTTTTTCAGCATCACAGCCATTTGTTATACCCTTTCTTATTATACACAGCTAGAGAGACTTGAATGACATTTAAGTATAAGTATATATATTTATCACAATTTCTGAAGATAAAATATGCTTTTGTGTGGGCTTTAAGGCACTTAAAAAATGAAAATGTGTGCTTGCACTTCCCAGGAGTTTGAGATAACTATTATTTCAGATCTTTCAGAATTGGAAAAAAAATTAAAATATTTAGAAAAATTGTTCCTTTTGATGCTTTCAGGCATCACATCTTAGAATGTTTTGCAATCATAGACATTATTGATGGAATTTTTCTTGATGAAAAAGTAAAATGTTGACTAAAATATTTTCAATGTAGGGAGCATGGTTATCAGATTTATAACTTAGAATGAATTGTTTGGTTTTTAAATTTTTTTACCTCAATACTTCTTCTCTAGTGACAGAAACAGTTTAAAATGCAAACAGATAAGCCAGTATAATGAAAAGTCACAATTTTACTAACATGTGTTCTTTCCTCTGTTGCCAGTGACATTTCTTCCAATGACAAAAGGTCATGGAACTAATTAATGGCAAATCAGAGCCATGAAAAATGGATATTAATGAAGTGTAACTCTGAGTAATAAAGCTATAAGTAACCTCTGATAACAAACATGTTTTCCTAATAACATCTTCAATTATCTTCATTAATGCCTTAGTAGTGAGATGCAAGTTGGTCTTTCAGCACCATGGATAGCACACTCCCCCCCCCCCCTTTAAAACAGTTGCAAAGTGCCAATCATTTAAGAAACTTAAATAATGATAATACACACTTATCATGACCTTTAAAGGTAGCATATGCTCTGTGCATACCTTGGAAAAAAATGAAATCTGAGTATTGGTTCCAATACACATGAAATTTATGGGCTTTATAAAAATAAGTGCAGTGCTTGCACCTGTCAACTGTGTGCAGCTCTGCTTTTATAATCATGATATTCCTAGGTATGCTGACAACAGCTTCAGTTCATCATACACCAGAGTTCAGTTAAGCTCCAGTTGCTTTGGTTCATACATATACATATTATTTCACTCTCTTTACCAAACATACACTGACAAAAAATGATCCTAAAAATTGAGAAAGATATCAAGATGACAACCAGTTGAAAGTGGAATCCTTTATATGCCACGACTATGAACTATTATACCATCATCTTCTTCTCAAATCTCTGTTCATTGTGAACCATGAAACATGTTCAGAATAAATCATTTATTAGGGATAACTCATAAAATCTTTGCCCAAGTACTATTCCCCACAGAATTTTTTTTTATTCTGAAGAAAATGCTGATAGTTGGTACCTTTGTTAGCAGAAAAATACTCAAAAATCCAAAGCTAGACTAAAACACAAGTTATTTGAATTATTTAAATTTCTCAGGAATTTTAAACTTTTTCTCCCTTTTCATTATATTATTGTAAATCATATAATATATATTATTTCATACAATGATATTTGAACAGTATGCGCTAAAGATTAAATAATGCTTAGATAATGTAGACCATTATCTATGAAAGATAAAAAAGAAAATTATTATATCAGTATTAATTAATATTTAAAATCATCTTTAATGACCATATATCTATTTAGTTTTTTCATTCAGAAGTAAATACAATATTAAAACTGCTACAGATTGCACCAAAGTATTTGTTGTACAATAAATACTAAGCTGATTATTTAGGATTAAGGTCTCCAATGTATTGTTACTTAATATTATTTCTCCATATTTAAAAAAATAAACAAAGCCGATGTCACAATGATTAAAATACAAAGAAAAAAGGGGGAAAGAAAAAAAGAAGAAAAGGGTTATTTGGAATCTAACTTTCCTATCTATAAACATTTGGGCCCCTTAGAAGCCAGACAGCAAGTGTTTATATTTGACATGTCACTTTTGATATATTGAATAGATGGGAACCATTCTTGCTTAAATTTAATTAAACTTATGTTGTTAATATATACTGTTGATTTTGCCATGGCACCATATTCTCCAAGTTTAAGATTAGATATTATCTAATTAGATATTGTCTTATTAGATATTGTCAGAATTGTATCTTATTTCTGGTACTTAGCAAAATATAATCTCACTGCTGTGAGCATGTACCTCATTAAATTGTGAACTTTTAAAATTCTTTTTCTGAGAATATATCTATTTTTTTTAAAAAAAAATTAAGAATATTGGTTCAAGGATACAGAGTTTTCCAAGAAACAAAATTTAAATTTACCAATCTATACCTTGTGTGAACTAATGCTATTTAGTTGAAGTTGCATTATTTCTTGAACATAAAGTGAATTTTCTGAAAGGCAGGTGGTGCAGAGCCCCTTAGAGAAGGAATATGACAGTTATCAAACATATCTCAACTTGGAGGGGGCGGGAGATTAAAAATATTTAAAAATGAAGTTAACCTTGCTTTACTGTTTCTTTGATATAAGAAAATGGGAAGGAAAATAGGATGTTATGTTATGATTCTATTTACTAGAGTCTCTACTCTATATCAATAAAGCAAAGTTTCCGTATTTCTTGTCTTGAAGTGACAGATAAGGAAAAACTTAAAACCTTCATATAAATATATCCCTATCCATGAAAGCCATCTCACTTGGTAGTTAGCAGCGGTGAGGCCAAAAGATTAATATGTATGCCTTAGTGATTTTACACATTTATGTGAAGAATCTATTCTTTTTGTCTGTTCAAATTTTTTAATGCCATTTTCCTACCTACTGCCATGTATGCCAGTGAGACCTGGAAATATAAGATCAACGTCTTCCAACAACATTGTCTCAAATAAATTTTGACTGAATGAAAATTCTACAATAAAGAAATGGTAGAGAAAAGATAAAAACAAGAACTGTCGGTCCACTTTGCCCACATCATTGTATTTTTTTTTAAAAAAAACAACCTTTTACAATATAAATGTGCTATAGATTTTAAGATATTACTTGATCCATATTTCAAATGACATATTGTCTAAAATACAACTCTTTTCCCAGTACAATTTCAATGGTATTTGAAAAAGAAACTAATCAATAGCAAGAACACTAAAAACAGAAAGCCACAATAATTGCAGAAATAATGCTATTGACACTTTAATTGGCCATTGGTCTTTTTGGTGTAGGTTGCTGCAGTCCAAGAACATTTGGAATATATAATTGTCTAGATTCCTCTCTGTGTGTGTAATATATCATAGTCAAGAGATAAATTTGGGGTGACGAGAGAAAAATGATGCAGGTGTTAACTGTCTAGATGATCCCAGTTTTTAGTATGTAGCCAAGAATAATATAATGCAGTATTTATTTATAGTTATATATCCATTGTTGCAATATACTAACCTAATACACAAGTTTTAGGCTCCAAATCTTGCAAAAATCACAATACTTTTCTCAAGCTAAAAAATTATTAAAATGCTATTAACTAAGAGTATAATATTAAACAATTTTAAAAGACATATCTTGCTAATTGATTTTTGTAGACAAACTACTATTGCATTGCTTTAGCCGTTTGGCTCCATGATGTGATAAGATCTCTTGTACCTATTGCAAGCAACATCTGCTAGACAAAAATAGAGAGAGAGAGTTCTGGTTGTAAGAGACCAAGAAAGAATGTCAACAGAGTTTATACATTCCATTGATTCTTTGTATAAGGTGATGGTTTTCATATATCAGGAACTCCTGGTGAACCTATCATGTGAATAATCACTATAGAGCAAAGTTCTACCATCATATATCTCAAAGCAGATGCATTTCAAAAAACCAATCATGGCTTCCATAGTTCCATAGAAGAATAAGCATGACCACTGGTCTGAATAATACAAAAGCATAAATCTTATGATATTACTTGCAGGAACACACATTGGGTGAAATGATTATTCCTTTTAATTCAGTGCAGATGCCTTTTCTGCATAGTAACAGGGGGGGGGGAATTCCAATGGAATAATTAAAGTCATCATAAACTGATTTGCTTCAGGAGTATATTTAGTAGAATATTTGTATATCTGACTACAAAAGAAAAAACTCAAAAGAAGATCTCTAAATTACAAAAAAAAAAAAACAATATTCTTTTGCTATTGATTTTATATAGCCCCTCTACTTATATTTTCCAAATGGTATAATTATTTCATTTATTATTTCATGTGAAAAGCCAAAATATTTTTTTTTTGCAATTATGTACAATTGTTAATTAAAACAATTGTTACACCAATTGTTACACTTTTTAGTATAAAATACTCTTCCTATCCTAAAAAGTTATAGGATTGCCCCAAGAATTTTGGTTGGGTGTTTGTAATAAAAAGTAGGAGGAAAAAATCTTCAGGTCTGGAAAAACAAAATAATATATTAAAGGCTAGAAATAATGTTTCGTTTGTTTGTTGTTTGTTTTTATTTAATTTATGAATTTAGAGCAGGCATCCTCAAACTATGGCCTGCAGGCTGGATATAGCCTGCCAATGCAAAGTATCCGGACCGTGGAGTGGTCAGATAAAAAGCAGCTGCCAGCTTGTAAAATAGTGCTTTAAAAGTCTTTAAAAACACTTTAAAAACAGCCTTGCAGATGCTTTTCACAGCCATATGATCCAAGGCCAGTGGGTGAGTAGGAGAGGGGTGGTGCCAGTTTGCAAAGCAGCTGTCAGCTTATAAAATAGTACTTTAAAAGTCTTTATAAGTCTTTAAAAACAGCCTTTCAGAAGTTTTTCACAGCCACGTGATCCAGGGCCGGTGGGTGAGTAGGGAAGCGGCTGCTTTTAAAATAGTACTTTAAAGGTGGGTGGGGGATATACTTCCACATCCCCAAGCTTTATCAAAATCAGCTGAAGTTGGCTAACAGTAATTCAAATGCAACCACAATATAATGCCTGACCCACTGCTTTGATTCTTCCCTTATATAAAGTACATCCATCAAATTGGTTGCTGAACAATTTGGTAGATATTCATGCACAAATGGGCACAAGTGTGGCAGAAAGCAAATCAGTTGGTGATTTCTCCTCCAGGCTTAAAAGATATTTAGCCCTGTAATCCCAAATAAGAAGGTCCACACTTCCCATTGAATTAGTAGTATATTTGTGTTGGTTAAAATTGTTCTTCATTTTAAATATTGTATTATTTCATGTTTTTTAACATGAAATAAAAATATGTGCAGTGTTCATATAATACAATACAATACAATAGCAGAGTTGGAAGGGACCTTGGAGATCTTCTAGTCCAACCCCCTGCCTAGGCAGGAAACCCTATACCGTTTCAGACAAATGGCTATCCGACATCTTCTTAAAGACTTCCAGTGTTGGGGCATTCACAACTTCTGGAGGCAAGCCGTTCCACTGATTAATTGTTCTAACTGTCAGGAAATTTCTCCTCAGTTCTAAGTTGCTTCTCTCCTTGATTAATTTCCACCCATTGCTTCTTGTTCTACCCTCAGGTGCCTTGGAGAATAGTTTGACTCCCTCTTCTTTGTGGCAATGCCTGAGATATTGGAACACTGCTATCATGTCTCCCCTAGTCCTTCTTTCTATTAAACTAGACATAACCAGTTCCTGCAACCGTTCTTCATGTGTTTTAGTTTCCATATTAATATAAATCTGGTCATGTTTTTTTTTTCAAAATTATAGTTCACCCCCAAGAGTCTGAAGGACCATTATTCCTCCTTAATTCACTATTGGAGGCTGTCTCTCTCTCTGTGTATGTGTTGATTCGTACCTTCTTCCACCTGCTTCCAATGTCTCTCAATGGCCATCTTGGGGAGGTGGGGGGGGGGGGTTAGTGGCAGTCTAAATTCTCTGTCTGGTTTATTGTGTGGCCATCTGAAAAATATGATCAGGAGTTATTTTGAAGGAAATTCTGTTTTTTTTTTAAATGGCCTATTTTAAGAAGCCTGAAGCTGTGTTGTAATAAAGTTAGGCAAGTGGCAATAAAGTTTGCTCCTTTGTGAGGGGTCTTAAGTAAATAGATTCCTTGGGTTGAGCAGGTACAGCAAGGACAAAGGCAAAATGGACGGCTAAATTTGCCATGCTCTCCAGTCACATGACCACCTAGCCATGCCCACTCATCACATGACCACCTAGCCACACCCACCCACCCAGTCTGGTTCTCCAACAGTGTGAAGGATCATGAATTGACCCCGTGTTAAAAAAGTTTGAGAACACCCTGATTTAGAGGTTTTGAAAACCTCAACTAATCAGAATATTCCTAGATGACCACAAGCTGTGCATAGTTTAAGCTCATCAATATCATTTCCCCCCGAAAATAAGACACAGTCTTATTATCTTTTGCCCCTCGAAATATGGCCTTGGGCTTATTATAGGGGGAGAGGTTATTGTTTTGGGGTTGCCGGGCAGCTGCTCCATTGCGAGCGGGCTCCCGAAGAGCTGGGCACAGCCTCAGGGGCGAAGCAGCTTTGAGGTGACCACACTCACGAGCAAGTGCCCAGCAAACCCCTCTCCAGCCAGGCAGAGTATGCAGGGATATGCACGGCGGCTGCTGCAGGGAGAGCTGGGCCAGGGCATGGTGAGGCATGCTCGCTTGAGGTGGAACACGGGCTCACGCAACTCCCTTCTCCAGCCGGGGAGAGCTCCATGCACTGACCTAGGGGGCATCCCTAATGTGCCAAGCCGCGGGAGCTGGGGGTGAGCAGAGCAACACATGCCTTGGTGCCTTAGGGATACCCCCTAGGTCAGTGAATGGCGCTCTGCCAGGCTGAAGAAGGGATTTGCCAGGCGGCTGCTCGTGAGTGTGGTCACCTCATGGCTGCTTCACCCCTAAGGCTGTGCCCAGCTCTTCGGGAGGCTGCTACCAAGGGAGCAGCCACCTGGCAACTCCCCCCTCTGGCCAGGCAGAGCGCCACTCCCCAACCTAGCGGTATCCCAAAGGTGGCAAGCAAGGGGCTTATTTTTGGGGGTGGGCTTATATTTTTGCCCACATGAAAAATGTGGCAAGGCATTAGTTTCAGGACAGGTCATATTTTCAAGGAAACACGGTAGATACCATCAAAGGATATCACATAATGCATTTGCAATGATATATTTGCATTTCAGAATATTTTCTGATAGGCTAATATTTGAGGAATGATGTTCAGAGGAGAATGACATTTAAAAATACAAATTATTGCCCTTAGTGCAGCAATTTTGATTGCTCTTCCAATTGTGTGGGGAAAGAATGAAGGAAGATTAGTTTTAAACATGCAAAATGAAATTTAATTAGAAACTGCATGAACAAATTGTTACATCTCTATAGAGAACAAGTATGAAGAAAAAAATTATAGCAAACGGGAGGAAGGTGTTGTTTCACATGGAAATGTACCAGGAATGGAGCTAGAAAGCAGAAATATTATCTCCATTTTTTTTAAAAAAAATCTATCTATAGTGCTAAATGTCTATGGAGATTCTCAGTCATCCAGATCATGCTTGGCTCCATGGTGCATTTTTCAAGAGGCAACTGGAGTTTCCTGTTTTTCTTTGAAGACATTTCACTTCTCATCCAAGAAGCTTCTTCAGCTCTGACTGGATGGTGGAGAATGAAAAGATTTATATTCCTTGCTGACAGCTGGTCATTTGCATTCTTTTAGACAATCCTTGAAGTCACTTGGAGGTTTATCTGTGTCCTCAGATGGTGCAAATGGGGTATGGAGCCTTCTTGGAACTGCTGAAAGGACTGTGTGGTAGACTGGAGATAGATGATATCATATCCTTTCCTCACTGTTGAGAGAGAGCTGTTCAGTGTTAATATGGATGCCCCTTTGACCCCTCTTTCAAACCAGTGCTTCTCACTGTCCCAAATGTGGACTTCACTGTCTTCAAAAGATTGGCCTTTGTCTTTTAAATGCAGATGAAATGCTGAATCTTGTGCTGATGGTTTCCCCCCCCCCCCTATATTGTGCCATGCATTTATGAAGATTTAAAAGGGAAAACAAAAGTTGTTTTTTTCCTTTTTAAATGACAGGAAGAATAATCAGAAACATTAAGAAATAAATCTTTATCATAAGAATGAATGTGTGTATGTGTGTGTGTGTATACACACACACACTACATACATACATACATACATACATACATACATACATACATACATGCATACATGCATACATACTGTACATATATACATAATTCCAAAGCAGGGATGAAATGTTCTGAAGTCAATTTTACAGATGTGCCGCGCAATTTCGATTCACTAGAAAGTAGGATTTCCAGTAGTTAAAAAATGCTTTAAAAAGTAAAAAAATAAGTCCCGAAAATTACGGCACACAGCTGATTGTCAGAACTTTGTTTTCTTTTTTAAAGCATTTTTTTAACTACCAGCCCGAACCAGTAGCATTTCAGCTCTGTTCCACAGATATTAAGACTCAAAGCCTGATTTGCATCAGTTTAGAAAAAAAATTGCAATCTTGTTCTTCGTTTATCTTTCTTTGCCTTAAAGAGAAACTAAATTCTTATTGAATGATGAAAATAGAATGTTTTTCTGTTTCACACCTGGATTTCTGTCTGCCATTCTGCATTCCTGTTACAGTGCTTGGTTTTTCATGGGGATTTTTTTCAGATAGGAAATGAAGATCACACTCTCCTTTCAATTGCTTTTCTCCTCAACTTCTTGCTTTTCCCATTGAATATCTTTCAAAATCAACATTAGCTAAGATAATGCTTTCTTTGGATATTCATTGAGTTATAGTGAGACTACATCACCTCTGGCTTAGTTTTGTAAATTAGTTGCATCAGTGAGTTTGTGTCAAGCACTGTAAGGCAAAAAAAACCTCAGGAAACAAGAATCATTACTATTGCTAGAAGAGTATTTCAACAAAAACTTGAAAGCCTGCCAAAAGGATTCTTCAGTTCCACTTATTCCTAAATGAAGCAGAATTGCTATGAATTTCTTTCTCACATTTCCCTGCTCTACAAACTCAGTTACCTTTTTGATAATATCTCTGCTTCCTCTTTCATATTCCCATGGTTTTTGAGACATTCCATTACAATTAGTGGAAAGTCATTACAATGTAATCCACAAATTAAAACACTTTCTAAAAATAAGCATAACTATATAGCAATAGCAATAACACTTAGACTGATATACCATTCAATAGTACTTCACAATACAGTTTGTAATGTCAGCCTAATGTCCCCAACAATCTGGGACTTCATTTACTGACTTCAGAAGGATAGAAATCTGAGTCAACCTTGAGTGGATCAGAATCGAACCCTTGGTTGTGAGCAGAGCCAACCTGCAATACTGTATTCTAACCATTGCACCACCACGGCTCTTGGTATAATAGATAGGCAGGCAGGCAGGCAGACAGGCAGACAGACAGACAGCTAAATTCATTAGAGAATAATTTCAATTGTAAAGAAGTTTCTAGTGATTATTTATAAATAAGCAAAACCATTGAAAAGCCCCAAAATCACCAGAGAATCGGGTAGATTACATTAGAAGTATCTCCCATCTCCAAGCAATCTTTGAAAACTTAGAACTCAAGATATAAAGAATAGTAGATGATTTTTTTTAATTTAAACTATTTTTCATTTTAATTCTTTCATATATATTTTTTTCATTCAACAATCAAGTCTTATTGCAGTCTTCTTTTCATGGAAATATTATTATTAAAACCTATTTTCCGTTCTATCGTATTTTCCATCACTAACAGTAAGGTCAAGGTGGAATTTCATACCTCATCTAAAATAGATTTTTTTTATGACAACCATATTTTAATGGGTCATTAGGCTCAAAAACTATCTCCAGTTTATTTTAGTATCACTTTTGAAATGCAAGAAAGAAGCCCTTGGGAAGTGTTTCATCAACTATTTAATACACATCAAAGACAGACAGCTTCTTTTTTTTAAAAAAGTCAAACATTAATATCTATTTAGATAGCAGAATGAATACAATTTCTAAATAGTAGAATATCACATATAAAAGGGGCACCTCTAGCTACTTGATTTCATAAGTGCAGTATCTATGCAGAAAAAAGCAAAAGAAGAAAAGAATCTGTAATGATATATTATATCATTGCAAGGATAAGTCTGGTAATCTCTCACATCCTCATCAAATACTTTTTTATTCTAAAGATAACTGTAATAAGAAAATTTTAATCAGATACGCCAATATAATATATTTGAATTCCGGAAACCGATGAGCCACACAACAAGAATTGTTCCATGAAGGAAAGAACCCATCACAGTTAATTTATTTGCAAACAAGTAGAAAGATAAAAAGGAGAGACACTGAGAAAGATAATAGAATTTGAAGTACTTATTCAAAACACAATCATTTATTAGGTCATACCTATAAATTGTTTCTGAAGTACAATATAGTGACAGAACAAATTAAAAATTGCATAATAAAATGGATGACAAATTTTAAGAAAGTAATCAAAATGGATCAATGAAGTTATGAAAGAAATGTATAAAATTGACTCCAATCTAGAATTTAAGGGAAAATTTGTATAAAATGGTTTATAGATGGTATAAAAGACATATAACTCAATGCACAAATCATATAACAATAAATGCTGAAAATGTCATAACAAAGAAGAAACATTCTACCATGAAAATGAGAATATCACAATTTATTGAGATGCATGCTGACAGTGGCAAGAATTAACCTGGCATAACATTAAAAAAGAGAAACCTTGCTGACAATACAAGATTGGTAGATCAAAATTTGAGAATATACAATGGTGGAGAAATTGATTGAATATATTCATTACAGAATGAAGTGCAACTAAATTCAAGCAGGAATGGTTCCCTTGCACACAATGTATCACATAGAAAGACAAGCTAAAACATTAAGAATATTGAGGGGGGGGGTGAGGGAGGTAGAGAGAACTAAATTAAACAGCAACTGAAAGATTACTCAAAATGATATGAGCAAAAAATCAATAAAGTTTTAAAAAAAAGTATAAACACTTAAGCAGTAGTTACGGTGTTTCCCCAAAAATGCATCAGGGTGTTACGGTGTTTCCCCCAAAATGCGTTATTTTCTTTTTACTTACAAAATATGGCCTTGGGCTTATTATAGGGGAGGGCTTATTGTTTTGGGGTTGTTGGGCGACTGCTCCCTTGCGAACTGGCTCCCGAAGAGCCGGGCACAGCCTCAAGGGCGAAGCAGCTATGAGGTGACCAAGTTCACGAACAACTGTCCGACAAACCCCCTCTCCAGCCAGGCAGAGCGCCATTCACTGACCTTGTCGGTATCCATAAGGCACCAAGCCACATGGCGCTCTGCCTGCTCCCCAGATCCCATAGCTTGCCACATTAGGGATACCCCCTAGGTCAGTGCATGGACCTCTGCCCGGCTAGAGAAGAGGATTGCGTGAGCGCCTGTTCCGCCCCAGCAGGCATGCCTCCTAGCCTCAACATGTCTGGGCCCAGCTCTCCCTGCAGCAGCACTGCCGCACTCCAAGCATAATGTCTTCCCCAGTTCCAAACTTCCAAACTCGGCTGCTGAGTCTTCCAGCAGCGGCCACTCTAAGAGTCCACTCTGTGTTTGTGGGTTGGCTGCTGGAAGACTCTCTGTCCAGGAAACTCTCTTACAGAGTCTTCCAGCAGCCAGCCCACAACCATAGAGTGGACTTCTTCTTTTCTGACTGCGTTCTTGTGTTCTGCGATGTGTGCATTTATTGTCCTATTAGTTTGTCCAATGTATGTTGCAAGGCAGTTTTTGCATGGTATTTCATAGACTCCTTGATTTTCTAGCTGGATCCATATGTGTGTGTGTATGTGTGTGTGTGTGTGTGTGTGTGTGTGTGGCATATATATCTTGGTGTGTGTGTGTGTGTGTGTGTGTTGTATTTGTTCTGATAAATAAATGAAGGGAGACTAGTATAGATCTATTTCAAGCTATTTAGCTCTCATCAGCTAGCCATACCCTTACTGGGATTTGAACCTGGGTTGTATTATGCATTAGGCAGATGTATTAGCCACTAAGCCACAGGGTCTCCTCCTTATCAGCTGAGCCAGGAAAATAGGTATGTATTTGTGTTACAATCCCTGGTATGCCCAAATATCCCTTTATTTATTTATCAGCACAAATAGAACACAAACATAACAAAGGCAACATTAAAAATATGGTTTTCTGCCTGGATGGTCTCCTTCAGTGAGCCGATAGACAGAAAGGGGGAGTAGTGAGTTCCCTCCCATATTTGTGCATGGCAGGGTTTGTAACACAAATACATACATACGTACGTACGTACGTACGTACGTACGTACATACATGCATACATACATACATATGTGTGTGTGTGTGTGTGTGTTGTATTTGTGCTGATAAATAAATAAAGGGAGACTATTTATCAGCACAAATACAACACAAATATAAAAAGGCAACATTAAAAATAAAAATATGGTTTTCTGACTGGATGGTCCTCTGTAATGAGCCGAAGGACAGAAAGGGGGAGTAGTGAGCTCCCTCCCATATTTGGGCATACCTGGGGTTGTAGCACAAATACACACACACACACACACACACACCATGATATAACAATCCTTGCAAACTAACACATTTGTTCAAAAAGAAAAGAAAAACTAATTTTGATGCTACATAACACTGAAAAGAATTATTTAGCCTGCTGTTCTATTCTATTTTGCTTTTATCCCATTCACTTGACCCTATTCTATTAATAAACAATCATTTTATTTTGAGGTCTTTTTTCTCTCTCTATTTCTGTAGATTTCTATTAACATTCACAGTTCACCATATCATATGAACCAACAGCCGACCATATCTCATGCTGGTCACATCTTACCCAGCTTTGGCATAATGCTACTATTCCATCAAAAAAAGAATTTGTCAGGGAGTTCTATGTCTAATATCTCTAATCCTTTCAGTGAGTATTATGGGTGGCTATTATTAGACCTCTTCTAAAGCTTTGATATACATTCCTCAGTATGGAGTTTTCCTTTGGGAATGGTATGTCATACTTTGCATTTATGCCTGAGATGTATTTTATGCAATTATTCTTCTGCCTAAAATTTGGCAAAGTAAAATAAAGGAAGGAGTGTATTTTTTCATTATGTTGCTGTAGGGGAAAAACATAACATAGGACAGTATAGTCAATTAATAGTGAACATCAATCCATATTAACACAAATCTATTGAAATTGCTGAAAATTATCAAGGATATCTCAAGTCAATGGCAATTGGATGAATATGGGGTATTGTACTATGTTCCAGAAGTGATCAAAAGTAGTTTCCCATTTTTATAGGATAATTAGTATATGTTATAGTAGACTTGTATCTGAAAGAAAAATCCTGCTGGTATATTTTAGCTCCTATGGTGCAGGCAATAGAGGAATTCATACATAGAACAGATATGATCATGATTTATATGACAGCTACTGTACCTTACCATATCTTCATATCATGTACCATGTATCATATCAATCTATAATCTATCTAATATCTATTTATCGATCTATCGATTGATCTCTCTCTCTCTCTCTCTCTCTCTCTCTCTCTCTCTCTCTCCATCCATCCATCCATTCATCCATCCATCCATCCATCCATCTATCCTCTATCATCTAGTATATCTAACTACTTTAGGATTAGTTAGAATATACAGTATATATTCAATTGATTTATATTACACACACATACATTCTGTTGCTGGATCTCAATTGAGTTTTAACGTGACCTTTGTTCTGTAATAAGAGTTTTAGTTTACAAGGATTACAATTTATAATATCAGATTCTACATTCTATTTGTTAATAATCTTGTAAAGTTATCTTCAGAAAGATTCAGGTTTAAATGAAATGTTGCGAATTCTTCTCTAATCCTTTTTCTTCTTTATTTTCTTTAACAGGAAAAGAATAAATTTGAATAGAAGAGAATGGAAAAGAGATTGCTTTACCCTTTTCTTTCTGTTTCGATTAGCAAGCTGCTTTCTGTATTCATTGTACATTTTTCTATACAGCTGAAAGTGCAGTTTAGGAAAGTTGATTTTGAGCTATAAAGATGTTTGGGATGGAGAGAGAGCAGACTCTCTCCATAACATTGCTCTCCTTCCTGAATAGTCCTCCATCATAGGCTGCTTTGCATTTAAAAAGAAAGAAAAGAATTGTGCATAGAACAGAAATGCCCATAATAGAGTTGTGTGAGTCAAAGTAGACAGAAGAAACTGAAAGAATAGAACAAAAAGATAGATAGTGATAACTAGTATTAGTTTTTCCTAATTCTTGACATACAAAGGGAAGGGTTTTCAATCTTGTCTGTCTTATTTCATGGCAAAGCATGCAGTGATAGAGTAAGTATCCCAACTTTTGAAAGGAAAGCCGATATCCTCTGACAGATGGAGGCTAATATGCCTTTTAGTGCAAGAGAATACTTGATTTTGTGGCATGAAATCAAATTAGGGCATCTGTAGCTGGCAGGGTGTCATTCAGATTCACAATTTGCACATCAAAGGCATAGCATTATTGGGCACTATTCTTTTCTTTTATCTTTACCCTTATGTTAGTTCTACTTTTATTTACTTATTTTAACTGCAGCACTGCTCTGTTCAATCTGATAGGAGAGGTTTATGAACTGGATCTGGCAGGTATTAAAATGTGTAGATACAGTCTTGCTGATTTCTCTAGAGACATCAGCAAATAGTGTTGTTGGACCCATTTACTGTGAAGGAAAGCACAAACTGAGCTATTTAGGGAGAAGAATTAAAATGCCAACTCAAGTCTCAGCCAATGCAGCACAAAACTGCAATGCACATTATAAGCTAATACACTTGAATAACAATTCACTCAAGTACTGGCCCTGATGAAATATTTCATGAATGATATAATCAAAACAGTGTAAGGGTACCCAACAGTTTAATTAAACTTCTCCTTTCACATTTGTTTCTACAGTCTCCAGCACTTTTATAGCTGAATTGTATACACATCTAGTCAGAAGCCAGTCACATTGAATTCAATGGAAATTATTCCCAGGAAATGTTATGTATACAGTTGTAGCCATAATGTTTCATTATTTTTGTAACCAATCTTAATTTACTCGTGTTTGACTATTTGGGGCAGCAGCTGAACTGAAGCAATATTAAATAACTATTACTTAAATTAACCGTTAACACTTAGCATAACCTTCCAACTTGATATAATTATACTACTACTTTCATGTTGGAAGCACCTACCAAGGCACTTCTGGGTTGAAAGGATTAGTTGATGACATCACTGTTGTTCAAGGGATGCCTGAGGTGGCTCCCTTCATGTCACCAGTATTTTCGCACTGAAGTGGTGTCTATTTATCTACTCACATTTGCATGCTTTGAACTGCTAGGTTGGCAGGAGTTGGATCAAATTGATGGAGCTATAATGTCATGCAGCTCATGCTCTCAGATTTAGAACTGCTTAACTGTCAACCTTTCAATGACCTTCTGACTTAGTGTCCTAATCATATGGACCTCTGTGTCCCCAGTATAACTAGTGGACTAGATATTATGCATATGTGTATGCCAGTATTAGTCCAGCCTTTGTTTGCAAACACTTTCCCATAATTAATTGAAAATTAAACTTAATTTAGTTTAATGTTGAACTGTTAGTTAAAATGGAATAGGATTCAGATGACCAAAAGTGAGAGAAATTTAAGAAATTTAAGAAAAGTTGGGATATTTTAATGTGGGCACTGTGTCCATATTTGGGTATTGAAGCAAAATACAAGTGAGCTATGCTTACATTGTTGTTGTTAGTTGCAAAGTTGTGTCTGACACATCACGACCCCTTGGACAACGTTCCTCCAGGCCTTCCTGTCCTCTACCAACTTCTGGAGTCCACTTTTACTCCATGCTTGAGAGGACCAAAAAACCGGGCATTGTTGACTTTTAGGTATTAAGAAAATTCAGATTCAGGACTGTGAATAGTATATACTGCATTATATTTAGCAAGATAGTAAAAACACACACACACAATGTGTGAGAAGGGAAAGAGGAAAGACAAGGACAAGGAGAAGTAAGAGAGACAGAGAGGGAGGGAGGGAGGAAGGAAGGAAGGAATTCATATATGAAACAAAACTAGTGTAATATATAAAGTGATGTCACTGAATTAAATAAGTAGCATTCTGTCATCCATATTTAATCCTCCATGTAATATGGTTTTCCTAATAGTAAAATGTTTGTTCAAATATAGAGAGATAAATTCTTCAGATTTTTGAAGAATTACCAGAATGTGAGTGTTCCTACAGTCTTATAATATCAATATCAATTTTAATTTGAAACTGTACCATATCCATTTTGATTATCCAAAGCACTAGAAATAACTTAAAAGAACATACGTTTTTTTTCAAAACTTGCTGACCTCCAGAGCAAAATTAATATGTGAAATTAGTTGCATTCAGAAGGGAGCCATTAGGATATCTAATGAAACTTGAAAAGCTCTGAATGCAGGAAATTTAAGTAAATGCACTGTCAAGCGATCCTACTGATGTAAGATCCTATGGCAGTAATTCAAGTAGGTTTCTGTAAATCAGTTGTACATGTTGGGATTTAGACAACTACACACTTGTATTTAAAAATATTACAAATTTATGAGAAACATTTTAAGGATTCACTCATGACAGCTGAATGGAATTATTGAGGCAATCTAAATATCAAACATTAAAGATAAACAACATATTTCACTCTAAATACCTTATTTTGTGATAGAATGTTCTTATATTCAGCTGGCCTGGAACTCAATTAAAGCACAGATGATTAGATTTATTTATTATAAAATGACTTGTACAACAAAATCTGGATTTATAACTACCATTTCCAGACTGTTTTGTTGAATGTATAGCAGTCAGATTGATTTACATTTAACACTATTCTCTTGTCATGGAAACTTCATGGCTGTCACAATGCACAGCTGCTTCTTTCAGACCTTACACATTAATTGTCATAGATCCATGGACTATTTGAAATAAAGTTCACTTGGAGCCGATGTTCAGTCAGTAATTATGAAGAAAGAGCTTCAGATGCTAGGAAGCTACTTGAAAGTGTTGGGCATTTGCCATATAGAGGAAAATGATGCACCTGGGATCACAAGCAACCCCCTGTTGGTCACTGGTCATTTTGCTTCATTCAAGCACACTACAATTTGCATCCAGTGATGGAACCCACTGTACAAAATCTGCACTTTCATAGAGAGTTGAGCAGCAATAATTCCTTCACATTCAAAGAGTTGGGTCAATTGTTAATGATGCTTTTGTTGTTGTTTTTTAGAAGAAATCATGTCCTTAGAAATTTATTGAAGTTCTGTTGTGTGTCCTACTGATATCTGATGTGCATTAAGTGAAAGCAAGAGAAAGAGCAGCTTGTGTTCTCTGGAAACAAATGCAATGGCTTTAAAGAAGTTTCAGGGAAATGCTATGATTGAGCGTGCACTTTGAAGCACCTTCTGGGAATCAAACCAGCAAAACACAACTTCAGTAAGCTGCTTCTCTTTAAAGAGGTAAATCAATAAAGATATTTCTATGTGTCTTAATTATACTATATAATGATTATTTCATTCGTCTCTTTTTACTAAGTCTTTATGGTCTCTCTCTCTCTCTCTCTCTCTCTCTCCCTCCCTCCCTCCCTCCCTCCCTCTCTCTCTCTCTCTCTCTCTCTCTCTCCTATCTATCGTTTGCTTTTCATCTCACCTAGATATATTTCTTACAAACATATTTCTAAATAATGCTGAATAGCCTTACAAATATATTGGTCTCTGTGAAATAAAAGAAAAATATGAATCTTGCTTGCTCCAAAAGACATAGTTAATAATAGTAGTAACTATACTCTGTATACTATACATTGGGGTCTTGATAAGGCTTAATTCTCTATGCATTTCCCAGCCTAAATAAATAATGTATTTTCTTAAGATTTCATATGGAATTACCATAGGTTGGTGGCATAATAGAATTTCCTATTCTATTATAGAAACTAGAAAAAAATCATAATTATATTATAGCTAAAATACATTGCTTTTTTTGTTCTCCTGCTATGGTGTTGATGACAATGTTAATGGTTGAAATATAGGCAGAACTGGCAGAAAAACTGTGACATCTTTTTTTTCCTAATGGATATATACCAGAGCAAAACAACAGTTAAAATATTGACTGCTTTGCAAGTAGGATATTTTATAAGACCCAGATGAGTTATTTCCTACTTGTTTTGAAAATTATTCAGTTCATGTCTGAGTGTATCCAAATGAATGGTGGAAAGCAAGAAAATCAATTTGCTGCTTAAGTGTACTATAGCAAAATAAAAATATGTGATGTTACCTGTTTGTCTGACAAAGCCTAATTAGTGATAATTTTAATTTTTAATTACTGCCTACTGAGGTTATTTTCTGTGATGGTAATTGTGCAAAAATGGGCTGCTATGGGGGTGGGAGGGATTATGTATCAAAATGATCCTTTCAAATCCTCAACTTTCCATTCAATCGTCAGACAAATGTAGCCCACTGATTACAATAGAAGGGATATTCATATGCATGTATATAAACCCATTTAAGAGACAGTAATGAATGATCCAGTATCAGTTCTTCTACGCTATTTGATGGCTCTTTAAATCACTCCTATATCACAAATTAATGACAATCTACACTAAAATGTCTCAAACATCATTTAGGTAGGTACCAGGGATAAGGAGATTTCTGGTTTAATCAGAGGAACACTATCAGACCACCACTTTCAGGATTCACAGCAGAAACAACAATACAATGTCTAGAAACTATAGTATTTCTACACACATACAACCCAAAATATGAATCCTGTATGTAAATGACACCTTCATTGTGCAACAAATATATAATTACCTGAGGGACCATTTTTTTCCAAGAATCTCTACCTATCCAATTTGATCCAGGAGATTGGGCATGCTGCAGATCCTGTCAGCTGAAGAGTGCCAACTGATGGGAATTATAAGATGGGCCTTCTCTGCTATGGGTCCTGTTTTATGGAATATTCTCCTCTTGGAGATTACAATGGCCTCAATCCTATTAGCCTTTTACAAGGTTTTAAAATGTGTTTATGTACCCAGGACTGTGACTTGGAATGTGTTGAATATCCTGTTTCTTGAATTTGTTGTTAGTTGGTTAATTACCTTGTCTGCTGTATGTATTTTCTGGGTGTTTTCACCATATTATTGTTTTTTAATTGTTTGATAGTTTTAGTTTTTTAAGCCACCTATATCCACTTGATTAAGTTATGCAGCTAAAGAAAATGAATGAATGAATGAATGAATTAATTAATTAATTAATTAATTAATTAATGAAGAAAAGGCAAGACTCATGAAACAATATTTTCAAAGGAATACAATTCATCATAGGAATAAAACAATACCATAAACCAATTAATGTCCTCTAAAACATTTTAAGTAAATCAAAAGATCCAGGGTCTGCAACATACAGTGTAAGTAAGGACTATAATTGTGTAGGCCAGATAGCAGAAGACTAGCAGAGCATATCAGAAAACACAGTGAAAACTCCATAATATCATGCAAATTTAACTATACTTTGAACGTGAGCATCTTAGACCAAACTAGATCCAAAAATGCTTAGGAATTTCTGGAAGCTTGACATTAGCCATAAATATGCATATAGAGATGAACTATATTTACACACTATTCAAAAGAGATACTAAAAAGCTAAGAAGTAAAAAAAAAATCACAGCAATTCTCGCTAGTAGCCTGTGGCCAGACAAACATGGATTGACACATGTAAACAATTAAACAGAATACAATACCTTAAATCAAGGAACTATTAAGGAGAAAATTAAATTCCCACCAAAACTGGCAGGTACTATATATAAGCAGGGAGCAAATCCCACACTTTCTTGTAGTAATGATGTTACCTAGTTGGATATTGAAACATCTGCAAGCAAATAACCAAGTTCAGAGAAGACCAAATGTCTTTTAGATAAGTCTGCCATCTCCAAAACCAGTCCCTTTCATCAGGGTACCCCAATCTCTGTTCTGTAGACCAGCATTGGCCCATGGCATGCCAGAAACCAGGCTTTGCAAACAAGCAAAGCCCCATGTACAGGATGCAGGTAGCACACAAAACCATGCCCTCTCCAGTCTGCTGAAAAACTTCTCTTCACAGAACTGGTCCCTGGTGCCCAAGGTTAGGGACCACTCCTTGCATATATCTAAAAAGTCAAGTTATCAAATAAGTGTAAGAGACGTTACGCAGACAGGCTGTCCACAATGTTCAGTGTGCATTCAAGCCCAAGATTTACATGATTGTCTACCAAGATCAAGTATATTTCCATTAACCTAAGTGTATGATTAATGTTTCATTGTAATTTGTTCTATTGTTAACACATATCTGCATTTACAGTTGTTTTCTCCTACACAGTTGCTTGCTTGCTTGTTTGTTTGTTTATCTGATTATTTATTGGGAGCATGGGTGGCCTTAATCTTGCAGAAGTTTGCTTTTTTAGTGCAGTTCATGCTAGGACAAAGAATACCAGGGCGATCTGAGAAAACTACTGTAATACAACTATTTGTACACAAGCGAATTTGAAATGAAATTTTGTGAACTTGCACATTTTTAATATTGGTCAACGGATACTTATGTAATTTAATTATGCATTTTTACTTGAAATGTATATAACTAGATGAAGGGAGCTATATAGTCAAACTACTCTCAAACTCTTTCAAATGAGCCAGAGTGTTGTTCAATGTATCCTGTTTATTGCTGCTGCTGCTGTTTCTTCTGAAAATAATTGTGATGAAGAATCACATCAGATAGTGGTTCTATTTCACAAAAGTAGTAAATATAAATTGAAAATCAAAGATGCCTGTACGGAATATTGGCGGATTGAATTGCTTCTTGAGTCTCTGAGTGCCACTGCCAAGCTAACAAGTATGTTTGAAAAATGAACACAAGGATGGGACAAGAGCTATTTCCTTGTAATGTGATGAGACAGCAAAACAAAATGAAGGTTTTACAAGTCTTGATCATTTGATTCTTGTTTTTGTCACCTCATTTGTCAGGCTCAGTAGCAACGACTTCATAACTTACCATGCAAAGATTTTTGTCAAGTAAGTGGGAAATAAAAATTAGAGTTCCTGTTTAAATTATTTGTACAGAATTTCCATTGAAAAGAACTCATCTCTATTATTTCATGTAAAAAAGTACAAGGCACAATAATTCGTACTATCCAAATTAAAGTTTAATTTCTTGTGCTTTCATTTTATGTACACAAATGTGTCTACAAAGACGTGCTGGACTGCCCCTGGAACTTTATAGGACAGATGGGGAGGAAACTAATTACCAGATTGCAAGAACACAGAGCAATCACATGAGGAGATCCAAACTCATCGGTAGCCTCACATTGCAATGAACAAGGACATATAATATATTCAATTTTGCAGCTACTAAGATTGTTGGATAAGCAGATACAAAAACAGCCTGGAAAATGGACCCCTCATCAGTTAACAGGAGTGCTGATTTACCACCAATTTATCAAGTACTTTGGAAGTGAGGGCTTGGCAGTACAAGGAAACAATAGCCAATGACTTAATAACTGGCTATCAAAACTCCAATCAACAACTAAAAAGCACACACTCTGCTAAAGAGAATTTTCCTGAGGATGAGCTCCAGCATGAATTTGAAAGCTTGGAAGACTAAACCTCTGGTTCCAGTGACTGACCCAGATTGGATCCACAACAGTATCCTGGAACACATATATTTCCCTTCATTTGTAAGTGCTCTCTATGTGTATGTGTGTTTGCAAAGCTTCAATGAAGTAGCTGGAGAGTTTTTAGTTCAGTGATTACTCTCCTTGTTGTTAGAATTTATAGTGGAATTATTTCATTGTGTAAACCCCCTTTCTTTTGTCTGTCTTGGTGAAAAAAAGTGAACCAATTAATGTTAATGGATAGCCAGATGGAAAAATTACTGCATATTATTTAATATTTATGTATTTTATAAAAGACATTGTAGTTACATTTACAAAAAAAATACAATTTAAAGAAAAAGAAACAAAAACTTGAGTAATCTTACATAAGATACAGATGCACAACTCTGTCATGGTGATGGTCACCAAGACATAAATGAATTTTCCCAGGTGATAGCTGATGGGCAGCAAAATTAAATGCAAAGGAAATGAACCAAATCTTGTGACAGCCTCATAAAGGTATTAACTACATTGGGAACAATCACACTGCTTTTGTTTATGTGGTCGAATTAAATAACATCATATTTAGATTTTGTTTTGGCCCTGCTCAAAGTTTGGAGTGTACCCCTATTAAGTCTCTCCCACAGTACAGATAATGTACTGCAATAAACAGTACAGATAATGTACTGTAATAAAATGTAAAATTCTTACAAGATTTCCAGCGGCAAAATCTCAAATGATTTGGTAATTTGGAACAATTTTAGATAAATATTGGTTCCCTATGATGATGCAATAGGATCTCTATGTGCGATCAGGGAAGTCTAGATCACACAATTGGAATTACTAATTTACCAATTTTTTATAGGAATTTGGCATATATAAAGGAAAACTCCATTCTCCTGTGGAATCAATACTTGAATTTAAACAAAAACACAGAATGACAGTTAAGGAAACTGTAAATCAGGGACATACAAACCTTTTCAGGATGAGAGGTAGCTAGCCTTCTGATGCCACAAAATTTGGACAAGAACAGTAAAAAAAATTAATTCAATTAATATGTAACAAAATTAACAGTGTCCACACAGCTCATATATTTTAATGGAACAATAAACTGATAGGAGTTGAAGTGCCTCATTTAAGGCTTTCAGAACTATGAGTAGGCTGCATCTTTGCAAAGGACATCCATGCTTTAGATAAAAGAAATCCGTCTAGGAAGAGGAAATCTTTTTTATGTTCTTGCTGCTACAGATTTAGGGAATTATAAGTGTGATCATCCACATAATCTTGGATTCAGAACCAATGTCCTGGAGTGGACTGTATACCAGGAAAATTTATTGCTTACGTAATTGTTAAAGATCTGATTTTTCTCTGTGTTTCATCGAAGTTATTGTTAGTAAAAAAAAAGTACTTTACCAATTTAAAGGAAGCTTATCATATGCTAGAAGATTCCTTTCTGTATCCATGTGACTGACTGTATATACAAGCTCAAAGCCAACTCAATCAATCAGAGAAAGATAAAAATTTGTCAACCAATAAAAACATCAGTTGGAAGATTTTCTTACTACACCAGCAATGACAGATGGTGTTCCCATCTGCAGCCTCTGATGCAAGTATTTTAATATACACTGCCCTTGTGATCCACCCCCACTCTTAGATCTCAGAAGAGCTACTTAAAATACCTCCTTCTTCCTCCTGATCACAATAATCAGGATTAAATTTAAAAAGAAAAGGCTTTTTTTGTTGAAAGATAAGAAAACAATGCAATCCTATTGATTATCTCACTAAACATCTGCCTGTAATAGCATTAAATTTTAATCTCTTCATTTGGAACAGTTTATATGGACTTTCAGAATTTGCTACAGGCAAACATATGATATAACATAAAATCGGGTAGCTTATGTATTATTACAGCTCCATTGTTTTCCCAGTTTGATCTAGGAATTACATTTTCATTTTATTTTTGTCCAAGTTGAAAACAAAGCCATGACATTGCTGTTCACCATTTCTTTTCACAATTATAACTTTTCAAACAGGAGTGAACTAGGAACAGCATAAACTTCTAA
This sequence comes from Natrix helvetica, assembly GCF_964273705.1. NCBI lineage: Eukaryota > Metazoa > Chordata > Lepidosauria > Squamata > Natricidae > Natrix > Natrix helvetica. The sequence goes on from NC_138549.1 coordinate 133,147,137, forward strand.
CCTATTATTTTTAAAGGTTAGAAAACAGATCTATAAAAATCAAAGTACTGTTGTAATATATATTCTTCAATCCATGAAACTCAAATACATATTGAGACCTCAGGCAATAATGTCAGGAAAAAAATGAAGTGTGATATTTTTATAATCAGATACAGTAAAGTTCTTGGCCAATATAATTTTTTCTAAACATATTTCTTTGAAAGTATATTAGTGGGAATAACTCTTACTGCTATCTCTTAAATGTGTGAGCACAGGGGATCTCAAATCATTCTAGAAAAGCATTCCCATAATTTGCAGAATCATAACTTGGCATTATAAATCTTTCCTATTGGAAACAATATGAAAGTGATAGGTAATCATCATCATCATTACTTTCTTTCCTGGTTGAACTGAAATGACAAGGTTTTGAAGTGGTTTCGGCAGATGAAACTAGAGGGGCTCATTTTTCCTCTTCCAAACGATTGCGCCAATGTCTCTTCCAAAGAAAGCTCAGAATAAAAGGAAAGAAAAAAACGTTTTTTATTTATTACTTATTTTGAAGATTTATGTAAATAATTGGACTCTCAATAGTATAAATTACATACAATATTCTAAAAGAAAGTTGAAACATACGAACATATGTAAGATGAAACATATGAATAATACACAAGAGGCTTCACTAATCATAATACACTATGTCTGTCAGAAGACAGGCTCATCAATCATCCTGGCCCTCAAGAAAAGTTTTAAAGTGCTATGTTGGGAAATCTCTAACCTTCAGCTTTTTAGGGTAGTTTCTTCTGTGGAATTTTTTTATTTCTACTAATAGGAAAGACTAGACTGGGAAGTCAAGAAGAGGGAGGAAGAGGAGGGGAGGAAACAATGATAAACCACTTCCATATTTTTGGAAGTCAATTGCATGTAGATATCCATTCATTGTGGAATGAAGCCAACATCCATAAATGTAAAATAAAAAGGAGATTCCAATATTTCCACACTCAGCAGTCAAATCCTGTCTTAAGTATCATAAACTGAAACAAATAAAGTTGAGCTCTATTACTGCCATTATGGGACATACAGTAGAGTGGTGCTCTCACTGTTCCTCCAGGTGAAGGAAAGGCAGCAAAAGACAAGAATGGAATGTCACCGTTAATCAGTTGTCTACTAGCTTTTACAAGGGCCATGGTAGTTCAAATAGCTGGCACATAATTGGAACACCAGAAGACCACTGAGAGGTTGACAGCTCAGTGGTTCAAAAGCCAAAAGGTTGAGCTTCATGACAGAATGAGCTCCTGTCAATTTGTCCCAAATTCTGCCAACCTAGCAGTTCAAAAACATGTAAGTGTAAGTGAATAAATAGATACCACTTCAGTGGGAAAATACCAGGACATGAAAGAAGCCCTCTTGGGCATCCCTTACTTTTAGGATATTGTGGTCAACAGTGATGACACCAGCTAATCTTTGAACTCAGAAACACCCCAGTAGGCGCTTCCAACAGAATGTAGTAGTAGTACTTGTTTTATTAATCATATTGAATAATTATTTTGCAAAATCCACTTAATGGAAGATTATATGCAAAATACTGAAATGACATAAAACATAATCATTTTCATAATAGATTGGTATTTGTTTAACTGGGTAAGGAATGCTTACCTGTCTGATGGAAACTCTAACTTGTGGCAAATGCAATATACCCAAGTGGTTAAAGAAAATTATAAATAAAAGTCCACCTTGTTTGAAACCACTTGCATTCTTAGACACTACCTTAATAAGCTAGTTAAGTCAGTTAATGAGGCAGTTTGGTGTAATGATTAAGGTGCTGCCCTGAAAACTAGGAGACTGTAAGTTCTAGTCCCACCTTAGACATGAAAACTAGCTGAATAACTTTGGACCAGTCATTATTAGCCCTACCCATCTCAAAGGGTTTTTGTTATGGGAAAAATAGAAGGAGAAAGGTATGATAGGTGGAAAAATACATTTAATAAATAAATAAATAATTTTGCTGCCTTGAATTATTTGTAAAAATGATAAAGGCAGGATACAAATAAATAAAATAAACCAGATAAAAACTGTAAAGCCCAGAACTTAAGTTTCTTGGTAATCCAGTCCCTGTTTCTAGACAATATGCCTTAAAAGGAAGAGATATACCCCTATGGAGACTTCAAGAATGGGAAAGATGAATCTCTGAGGGATTTATTAGCATCCAGAATCTCTTATTTATCAAAAGAACTTCCCAGAATTCATAATTTACAAGCTTGGCAGAAAATTGCAATTGTTATATCAGTTTTCTGGAAAAAAAACCCAAAACCAAACCTTTTTTTAATCTGTGATTTTGTTGATACAAGCAGGAATTTATGAAATGAAGTGTTTCCACTAATGCATAACTCCCTGATATTGGGATACAAATTATGAGTTACCTGTTTGAAATGAGCATAAAAATGTTTAGTTTGTAAAAATATATTAGTCATTAGAGTTACACTGACTGTCAGAATAACAGTTCCATTGCTGTTTCTATCTAGTTGAAAGAAATAGCTCTTGCTTTCTTATAATAAAGAACACGAGTTGCCAGCTTCTTATTCTGAAAGCTTTTGACACTTGCATATATTTACATCTTGCACATGCTTTATTATCAGTCAGGGATAAAAGCTTTCCCCTCTTTTTTTTTTCCTAAAGGAAATTTAGAGTTCGTTTTAGTACTCATGAAAATGAAGAATGTGTAACGCTGATGTTATTCATGCAGAGTTAAGGATAAGGCTGCTAAACATTGTTGCAGTTGAACCATTTTTACTGCTGGTTACATGACGGAAAGTGTAAGGTAGTACATATCTAAAGACTGAAAGTAGGATTTAAAGACTCCCCTGATATTTTTTGTCTACATCTCTCTTATTTAAGAGGCATACATGACCGGAACTACCATCATTAACTGGGAGAATGTCTTAAATATATAATGTTTCCATCCCTAATTTCAATAGAAATAGCACTTAGACCTATATACAGCAGTCTCTGGGTGGTTTACAATGTAGCATATAGTCCCCAACCTCAGAAGGATGGAAGGCTGAAAACTGTGAGTCCCACCAGAATCGAACTCCAGGCTGTAGTTCTTTGCCTGCAATATTGCATTCTAACCACTGTGCCATCAGGACTCCAAAAAAGTATCCATTTCCTTCCCTTGCTTATCCTAGTATACCCTGCTTTTCTGCAGCAGTGGTTCTGGGCGGTACGCCCCAATACAGGTGTACTGGTGGTAGCTGGGAGCAGCAGCCACTATACCAGAATGGTGGCCACGTTCCCTACCACTTTTTGATGCAAATGGGCCAATTGTGCATGTGCACATAGCATGTAGCGCCTGTGCAACCTCTGCCAAGCAGCTGAGTGTCGCTGGGCAGTGGTATGCCTGACGAGGATGCCCGGCCTGTCACAGAGTACCGGTTGCAATGCAATCCAGAATCGACTACTGCTCTGCAGTTATATTTCATACAACTTTCATTATTTGAATTTCTTTTCAGCAATAACTCAAAGTTGTCAGGATTCAAAGGTGTGCAGAATTTGTGTGTGAAACAAAGTTCGTCAGCAGTAAATTAGAGGTCATGTAGTATGACATCTTCTACTGCTTGGAAAGGATCTGAAATATATATTTTTCCTTCCTATAGAAATTAAAAATAAAAAAAAAGTCCATAAAGCATAAACACTTAATTTAATAATGTTCCAAGGGAATATATACCTTTGATCTACCCTGTTATGATCTGAGGAACCAGGCTAAACAACTACATCACTTCATAGATTGAAATATTTAGAGTGCTTCAAAATGAAACAAGCCACGTTACTTCAATGAAAACAGTATATCTGCAATAGCTCTACTGTATAAAACATGAAATATTGGTTTGAAGACTCAAATCAATCATGACTTTAGTTTTTTCAAGAAAGAAAAGATCTTAGCCCCTTTCTATATGCATGGGCTGTGGTCATCTGAAGACTGGATCATCAGGGTTCCAAAGGGCATCTGGAATGACGTCCCTCCAGATATTCTGTAAACTGTTAAAAATTGAATTGTTCTCTTAATTCTTGGGATAGAATGATTATCAAGTCCCTATGGCAGTGATGGGAAACCTTTTTAGTACCGAGTGCCCAAACCAGAACATGCATGGATGTGCATGAAGACCAGCTGGTCCAGCATGTGAATGCCTGTTTTTTTGGCTGTTTTGGGGGGCATTTTCAGGCTGTTTTCCAGCGCTCTGGCATCTGTGAAGACATGTGTGGCTCTGGCATGTGTGTACCGGAAACCAGAAGAGCAGCTGGTGATGGGGTACATGCTCACAGAGAGGCCTCTGCGTATCACCTCTGGAACGTGTGCCATAGGTTCGCCATCACGGCCCTATGGCTTTGATATGAAGTTAGTCTTCTGATACACTGTGTTCTTTTCTTGATTATGTGTCATTTCCCCCCCCCCCCATTATAAGCTGCCCAGGGTAGGCACAAAATTGAATTAAATAACATGATATGAGGCTTGCATAGGTTTTCAGGAGCTGGGTCAATTAAATATCACCTTAGTTCATGTTTCAGAGGAAATATTGCTTCCTAAGTTTTGTTGTACTAAAACATTAGATCTTAAAGGGATCACTAGCTTTTCTTAGAATTCAGAATGCCTAAGCAAAATTCTCTAAAATATCTCTTATTGTTCACTTCAGGTGAGGTTACTAAATGGATAATCAACTCTAATTGTGTGGTGAAGAATCTAAAACTGAAACTCTGAACTCTAGCTGCTAACTTTCTTCCCACGAGCTTCCCAGCTTCCTACAGTTTACGGCTTCATTTTCTTTGTTGTTTGGATAATAGGAAGTTCCTCAGAGAAGATATTTCTGACTAGCCTAAATTAGAGCAAATTTTAACTTATGGAGTTCCTAATTTTATTTATTTATTATTTATAACATGTGTTTGCTGCCCATCTTGTATCCAATGATTCTGGGTGGCGAACAATATAAATTCATGAACTCATTCCTCATGAAGACATGATGCTTGTCATCTTTCTTAGTTTTCTCACAATTTATTTATAAACAAATATTGTTGTCTGTTCTGTTCTCCAGTGTTCTGTTCAAATATCATTTGATAATTTATTCAGCTGTATCTCTAGTCACTTGAGAAGTGGTAACCTCAATTGTGATTATCTATAGATCAGACAAATTGTTGGTTAGCTTTCTTATACTGGTTCTGCCCAGCCCAGTGCTTTCTTGGTTTATTTGTGTTTAACAACAATCCTTCTACTCTATTAGACAGACAGAAAGAAAAAAATAGAACATGAGTTTCATTGGCATCTCCAAAATGATATTTATAGCTGACTGAGTCTTTTCACTTGTATTGTCACTTTCCATTTCCCTACCATTTTAAGGCCGAAAGACACAAAAAAATATAGCATGTATAAAATAGGATTAACAATATGGGTTTTTTTTAAGCAAAGAAAAACTCCCCACAGAACTATCCACTCCCAAATCCAGAAACAATTCCAGAAAATCTTGACTTTACCTATGAAATATAAAGATTCATCTCTCTTAACTCACAACACAACCCATGCTGTCTTTCACCTCCCCCACCTCCAAAAAAGAAAAGAAAATCTACATTAAATGTAGTTATTGCTTACCCATGTCATAACGAAATTAATTTTTCTGTGTTACTTTTTGCCAAGTAATACTACAAGTCTTACAAACCTGCTTTTCACAACACTGAATCTCTCCTTCCAATCAGGACTACATTACTGGTGGGATCATCTCCTAAAGCTTTTTATAGGTAAGTCACATTTATAGGTAAGTCAGAAAACTTTTTCTTGGCTCTAGCAATTTGTTAGGTAGTGCAAGTGAGTTAATTGTCACAGCATTGTATCTATAAGAAACCAAACTGTCCAGTGCTTATTCAAACTACATTGTAGTCCTTTTCTTGAGATTCTGCCACAACCAGTCTGCAACGGTGACAGTTTTGCTTAGAAATGAATGTCTTCATATAGGCAAAGCAGAATGTCATTATCAAAATGTTAAATGTATTTCTCATGTCAGGCTTTTTCCAAACCTGGGAATGAACAGAATGATTACTAGCTTTTTCTGAGCTTATTTCTTTGCCAAATATCTGCTTACATTTTTTGACATAGAAATAGTTCATTTTTCATATTGCAACAGAATGTATGAGTCAAACTGCTAAACTATGTCACAAGACCCTAGCCTTATTGGTGAAGAAGTATGGAAAGTTCTGTAATTCCATTTATTTTATAATCTGTGGAGACAGGAAAAAATCCTCACTTAATGTTCTTAATAAAATCCTCTATTTTTACCTTTACTATTCCAATGTTTCTCCATCCATTTTAGCCATTCCTCCCCTTGTTTTAGTTTTCTGTACAAATAAACAGCTCCGTTCACTGTCTACTCTCAGACAGGAATTAGGTCAGTATGGTTAAGTGTGCCAAGATTAAAAATGATACAGAATAAAATCTCTTAGACTACATTTTGAGTAATTAAAGCATGTCTAAGAATATAACTTCACTGTATACATAAAACACAAGCTTTCCCCCAATTTAATGTAATAAAAGCCCTATACTAAGTTTCTGCATCACTCCATAGTCTGTAAATTGAGAAGCCGTTTGCCTTATCTTTGTGTGACCGGAAGAGCCTTAAGCATTAGGTCCATTTTGTTGTAGTAATATTCTCTCTGGTTGTCTTTATTGGATCCTGCATAAGTTTCTCATCATAACTATCATAACCGAGTTAAGTATATTGATGTAGCAATGCTGGCTAATTGTTCATTCTTACTGGCATTTTAAAGAAAAGTTCTCAGGATCCACAATAATGGAAGTACCTTCAAGCACCAACCTCTTTCAAGTTGGATTTTGTCTTTCTTTGAAGACTTACCTGCCCCCACAGGACACTGTGTAATTATGAGGAAGAAACAGGCGAAACAGTTTGTCTTTCTATTTCTGAAGGAGAAAGTACAGCCCCAAATGCACATTGAATTGGATGTGCCATCCATTCTTGCTTCCTCTCTCCTCTTCTAAAACGGCCTGTAACAGTTTATTAGCTATGATGCTTTATTTTGCTAAGCAGAAATACTATTTCACTGATAATTAATCTATGATGCATATATTTATGTAAGCCATTAATCAAGCCATTCAATACAGGCTATGATGAGAGAAGTATATAGAGTGCTAGTAATCATATTTTCATTGATAATTCTCTACTGTATCTGAAACTGCCTAGATAATATTTGAGCCTGCTTACACATAACCCTCCTATTTTTTACACACTTGACCTGTTACGTTTGGATCTACTGTAGGAAAATCCATGGAACTTCTTTAGTTAAGCAATGTATATAGAACTTTGTGCAAAAGAAGATAGCTTTTTTTCCCCATCAGATATGTAATGCAAGAAACAAATAATGTTTAAAAAGTCATTTACAGAATGGCTCTAAGACATGAATCACATAGTGACACTCAGACATACACTCTTGAGGATAGCAGTGTTTCTTTTCTAAGCTGCTAACTGCTAACCTATCTAATAGCACCCTCTAGTGTTTGCTCCAGTATTTTTACTTTTTATAAGCCATCTGGACCTTTCCTCCTAATGGTCACCTTACAGTTAAACTGTCAAGATGAATATATTTATTCCACTTCCATCTGTTCTGATTATTTCCCTTCAATGCTTTGTTTACAATCATTGCTAGTGAAGAAGGATAGAAGCAACATAAGTGCTGTAGAAGATTAGTACTCAGGTTTCATTTGTCATTGCTCTATGAATCTTTGATTCATGGGCACAGAAACATACTGAAAATGAATCCTTCAAGAACATTGGCAAATGTCTTCAGTATATGCTAAAATCTGATCAGCAAAAACTGGGGAAAATAACAGTGTTCCCAATATTAATATTAAAACGCATCCAGCTGTAATTAACTTTGAAGTGAACCAAATTTCACTGAACAAACCCATAATTCTGATAAACAAGGCACAGTATGTTGGCTCTAGTAATGCTGTACTTTTTCATAATATCCATCATTTATTTGTTTTATGACATGTATTTCTTAAGATATAAACTTAAGAATTAGATTATGCACCCGCATGCCCATTAATTTTCAGATATATACACTTTGTTGCATTATACAATCTATTTAACTTTTTTCCATAAATCTTTCAACCAACCAACAACATGGCACTATCTTGCATTCAAAAGGAGGTAGGCACCACACCCTCAACTAAATTGCTTCTCCCTTCATATTTTGCATTTATCCATGAATACATTAAAAATTGAAGGGGACATAAAACCTCGTTGTGCTACTCCCTGTTCAATGTTAAGCTCCCCATTAAGCATTCCATTTATTCTTACGCTAACTTTACTTCCATCACATTCCACTTGTATTACATTCAGGTAGATTAAACTTTGAGGTTATGACTGATCCAATTTAGAATGCAATTCATATCAAAAATGGAAAAAACATTGAGATTAAATATTTTAGAACAGGATGCTCAATATCACAGAACATCTGTGAAGTGTGATACTTCCATCAGTTAGAGCAGCAGGCATCAAGTGAGATTTCTGTAAAATCAAATGATAAAATGGGAAGACAACAGTTTTGCTTCACTTAAAATAGATTTAGGACAATCAGCAAAATATGAAATGTGTAACTTATTTTATTATACCTAGTAATACCACTTATTATAATAGTAATAGAACTTAGACATATATACTGCTTCACAGTGCTATACAGGCCTCTAAGTGGTTTACAGCAGTGGTCCCCAACCTTTTTATCGCCGCGGACCAGTCAACATTTGATAATTTTACTGCGGCCCACTGAGGGGGGGGGTGTTGATTGTTTATAATTTAGATTGTTTTGATTTAATAATTTTAATTAAAATTGTATTTAAACATGCCTTCAAAATAAAATACAGTTACACCAAAAAATGATTTTATAAAGTGATTTAACATTTTAACTCACGAGAACGCTAAATCAATGAGAACCCTGAGCGTGTTTCTTTGCAATGAGACGGTTCCATCTGGGGGTAATAGGAGACAATGACACCCGAAGTGTGTTGCTTATGTCCAGTTTATTCCGTTGTTTTGTTTTGGTTGCTGTCACTGCAGAAAACCCCGCTTCACACAGCTAAGATGTCGGATATGGCAATAGGGATTTAAGTGCTGTGGTGGCAATCTCGGGGTATTCCGCCATGACTTTAATCCAGAACACCAGCAGAGTTTATTTATTTATTTATTAATTTGACTTCTTAGTCACCCCCTCTCCCCCAAGGGACTCGGGGCGACGTACAACAGCAGCGGTCACAACAATACAATATAGAGGAGGTGGAACAATAAATACATAAATTACAATAATTTAAAACAATTAAAAACCCCAATGCTAATTAAAGTTAAAAATTAAATTAATAATTAATAATTAAAAATTAAAAATGCCCAAGAGGTGGAGAAGCTCTAAAATTAAGCCAGGCCGGCTAGTCGGAACAGGTGGGTCTTAAGTTTCGTGCGGAAGGAGCGGAGATCAGTTGTTGTCCTAATGTCTGGGGGGAGGTCATTCCAAAGGGTAGGGCCCATCACAGAGAAGGCCCTACTCCTGGGCGCCGCCCTCTGACACTCTCTGGAGGACGGCACCCAGAGAAGTCCCTCTCTGTGCGAGCGAATAGGTCGCAGGGATGTATGGGGCAGAACGCGATCCCGCAGATAACTAGGCCCTGTGCCATGGAGCGCTTTAAAGATGGTAACTAACACCTTGAAGCGCACCCAGTAGGCCACAGGAAGCCAGTGCAGCTCGCGCAGGAGAGGGGTTATATGGGAGAACCTCGTTCTCCCCATAATTGCCCGTGCGGCTGCATTCTGGACCAACTGCAATCTCCGGGCGCACCTCAAGGGGAGCCCCATGTAGAGAGCATTGCAGTAGTCCAGGCGGGACGTCACCAGCGCGTGAGTGACTGTGCGCAGGGCATCCCGGTCCAAAAGGGGTCGCAATTGGCGCACCAGGCGAACCTGGTGGAACGCCCCCCTCGCCACGGCTGCCACATGGTCATCTATAGCCAGCCGGGCATCTAGGAGGACGCCCAAATTGCACGCCCATTCCACCGGGACTAATTGCTCGTCCCCGATGGCCAGAGATGGGATGTACTGGTTGAACCGGGAAGCCGGAAGCCACAGCCACTCTGTCTTGGATTTGTTGTCTCGAATGTAGTTTTAAGGCCGCCGTCATTTGCAATCTCCAGCAGTTGATCTTCTTCCTGCACAGACATGCTAGATTTGCCTGGTTTGTTGACAAAAGGGTCGTGGATCCATTCCTTACCAGTTCGTGGATCTTTTGTGGTTGGGAAGTAGCGCTCGAACTTTTTTAAAAGCAAAGACAGTTGATCGTGCACCAACTGGGAGAATGAATGCTCAGGCTCAGTCTCACCTAAAATCGCCACTAATGTGTGAAACATGTCCAAAATGCCTCTGCTCACGCGCCGTCCCTACAACTCCAGTTTGGCTTTAAATGCAGCTACTTTGTCTGCCAACTTGAAAAAGTTGTCATTTTCCCCTGAAGGTACAGATTGAGTTCATTGAGCATGCTGAATATGTCACACAGGTAAGCCAGTTTTGCGACCCATACCTTGTCACTGAAATGTACTGCCAGCAATGACTTCTTTTCGGAGAGAAATCTTTGCAATGGCTCTCGTAATTCAAATACTCTGGTTAGCGATTTTCCTCTGGATAACCATCTTATTTCTGTGTATAAGAGAATGCATCTGTGCTCTGCGTCCATCTCCTCACAAAGCTGCTCAAACAGGCGCAAGTTAAGGATGTGTGCTTTGATGTGGTTAATAACTTTAACGACATCAATCAATGCACTGTTAAATTCTGGTGACATTTTTCAGCTTGCCAGCATTTCCCTGTGAATGATACAATGCGTAGATTCACTCTCAGGTGCAACCTCCTTAATCCAAGCAGTTAAACCAGACAGTCGTCCGGTCATAGCAGCAGCTCAGTCTGTGCATATGCCGACACAAAAGGACCATTTTAGTTGTCCTGATATATAACCATCCAGTGACTTGAACAGTTCTGCTCCTGTGGTATTGGTTGGCAAAGATAGTGCACATAAGAAATCCTCATGCGCATCCTCCTGATATAGATATCACAGATAAACAAGTAGTATTGCCTTGTTGTTGATATCTGTAGATTCATCAACCTGGAGTGCGTACCACGGTGATGTATTAATCCTCTCCAACAATTGTGTCTCAATGTCTTCAGCTATTTCCTCAATGCGCCTAGTCACAGTGCTAGCCGACAAAGGCACATGTGCTATCTTTTCCACAGCAGCCGCTCCTAGAAGTTCACGGCAAATGTCTTTAGTGGAGGGCAAGATCAATTCTTCACTGATAGTGAATGGCTTTTTAGCCTTAGCAATATGGTTAGCCACCAAATATGATGCTCTCGGCGCATTATCCTTTATTCCTTTATTCTCCTCATAAATTTCTTCTGTCCTTCGTGTTCCCATTTTTTTCTTTCAAAATATTCCAGGGGCTTGTCTTTTAATCCAGGGGGCTTGGCGTTCAAGTGGTGAAGCAGTTTTGAAGGTTTCATTGCCTCATTAGAGAGCTGGCTGCAGCAAACTATGCAGAGCGGGGTTGGTGTGTGGGAATCACCTGTCCCGATAAATCCATATTTCAAGTAGGACTCAGGGTATTGTCTGTTAAAAGTTTTATGTTTCTTTGATGTTGAAGGCTCTTCTTCTGTCTCTTCACTGGGCCTTTTCTTTTTCCCAAGGAAACTTTCTAACGACGTCTGTTTCGTACTCATTTTTCCTAATTTGTGGGTATATTGTGAGCAAACACAATATACACGTACAGCAAGCACTGTTAAACATGAGAAAGTACCGGTGAACAGAGAGAAGAGTGCCCCGATATCACAATATTTTGTGCATGTGCGGTATTGGTGCAGCTTTAGGTGATGTCTCTCAGCTCCCAGTTAACCTCTCATCCATGGAAAGTCGAACAAAGCCGAGAGAAATGCACCACAATAAATAAAATGGAAATAATTTAATGTTCCTTGGGCAGCCCGGTACCATTTGATCCATGGACCGGTACCAGTACATGGCCTGGGCGTTGGGGACCACTGGTTTACAGGATCAGCATATTGTCCTGTACAATATGGGTCCTCATTTTACCAACCTGGGAAGGATTGGATGCTGAGTCAACCTTGAGCTGAGGAGAATCAAACTGCATTCTAACCACTGTGCCACCATAGTTCATTATCTCATTATTTTGGAAGAGTGCAACATATCTACTGTTTGGCTCTTTATCGTTTCTGACTGATGTTATATCTGCTTTATATATCCACTATCCAGCTTTACCCTGTTACCATTTAAACAGTCAGAGTGTATTCATTCTTATTTCTGACAATTTAACTTGAAGTAGGACTTCTGTATTTGGATTGCAATAATTCAGAAGACAATTAAATATTATTAGGTCAATGAGAAATTTCTTTCAATTTTCTTTTCTCAGGATCACTTACCACTATTAAAAATTAAGGAGGATCCCAAATATTTTGTTGGTGTGTGTTATATTTACCCTGTTTCACTGAAAATAAGACCTCCCCAGATAATAAGCCCAATCAGGCTTTTGAGTACATGTGCTAAAATAAGCACTCCCCTGAAAATAAGCCTTCCCTGAAACTAATGCAACACAGCAGCAGCCATGAGGTGACCATGCTCACCGCCTCCTGCACCTCAAAAATAATAAGACCTCCCTGAAAATAAGGCCAAGTCCTTGTTTTATGGTTCAAAAAAAAATAGGACCCTGTCTTATTTTTGGGAAAACATGGTGTCAAGATTTACCATATTAAAATTGATGCATTCATTGCCAACACTGCTTTTCATGGTTGTTTGATGGAATTGTAATATTGTATTATTCTTCAAATAGGCTGGCAAATAATTTTGATTTCATGAAACCCTGAGAGTGTCTTGGGGGGATCCTAAGGTTCCTAGGACTATGCTTTCAGGAATACAGCATTAGATAATCTTATGGTTATTTGGATGTTACAAGTTTCAATAGGACGATTCTACTGGTTATGAATGAAAGCACACCAGAATGTTTTTTTAAAAATGGCTGCCTTGGTGGGAGTTTACACATTCATAAACTGAGGATGATTCCTACCATTTCTCTTGTCCTTCCAAACAAGGTTGTATGATGAAGTATTTTAATTTTCTATGAAAGTCTAACATTAAGATAGGTGTTCATTCAGACATACCAGAATTGTGGTGGGAAAAAAAGTGTGACTCTTTTCTGCTCTGCAGTGCTCATTCATATTTGTTCTGATAGCATCCCCATCTTTCTTCAGGCTCATTGGAAGTGTCATATATGATGTGCTGCTTTAATAAATAGCAAAGAGATGATATGCTCATGATCACACAAGGTCTGGAGCATTTCTTCCAAATCATTTTTGTAATATGTGTAGCCCAACCATTTACTCATGCATGCATAAAACTGTTAAATGGGATAAGTGATTTAAAGGTGTCTCATGAAACAGAAAAGTCATAATGTATAATACAACCATACTGACTAAAATGTCTGGTACAAATTAATTTTTAATATTGAAGCAAAGCTTTTAAGAAAACTCAATCTTGAAGATTGCATTTACACATTGCTTTTTTTAAGAAAAGAAATTGTATATTTGATCTCTGTTTTAATAAAAGAAAAAAAGCATGCAGGTGAACATTTTGTTGTTACGTGTGCATGTATGTATATCTCTGAACACATGTGTGCATATTTTGGAAAATAATGACTGACTATCATAACTTTGTTTGAATGGAAGGTACAGACTTGAAAAATGTATACTGATTCATGCACATTGAATTTAAACAAAGCAATATTTTAGAAGCTGAAAGTTTTGGTGTGATTAGATCATGAAGTATTGTAAGGAAATGGAGCAGAAAAAAATAAAATGAAAACCAAAATGCGGTATTTCTCATTTTTATTTTAATGAAAAATACATTGAATCAATACCACTAATAAACTCCTGCGCCTTCCCTTCCTTGTTTTATAGATTTTATATGGCACATACAGAGATAAAAGAACCCACTTCCCTGTTCTAGGTCACTGTTCATTTGTTCCCTGCTATGAAGGCTATAATAGTGATAATTTAAAATCCAGCCTTATCGACACTTCTACATATGCTTAATTTAGATTCATATAAGTGGCTAAGTTGAGGTCAATGAAACTGCTCATGTGCTGAAAGACAAACATATGTGTTGCCATTAAATGAAAAATAAAGTTTAGATATCATAAGTTATGAATGCTGATCATAAGATTTTATTCCAACTCCCATGGTATATTTCTGCTGGTTTCCTTGATGATTAGATATATCTTTTTTTTTTTACATTTAATGTTTGTTTCTTTTTTCTTTCAGAAAAACAAATGGGCACAAAGCACAAAATCTCCTTGTTCTAAAAAAAGGAAAGAATAACTGTACTGCAACCATTTAATGGACACTAATATATTACCTAGAAGAACCGGACATTTTCCCCATGGACTCTATGGTATGGAGAAAATTCCCTTATTTTTATTGTACATTACTGTATGAAAATGAATTTGTTGGTACAGCTGTCATGGGGAATCATGAAAAGGTCTTGATATTATCCCAATTTGATGCATATTGATCACTATTTATTCTAGGTTAATTTTTTTTCTCTTGTATTGTGTTTGAAATCATTTTAGTGTCTCTTCCTATTATTGTATTATAAACTGACCTCACCCCCACCCCCATCTGAGTTTCAGCATTTGATATTTCAATGGAATGACCTACTTATGGGTGAACTATAAAACAGGATGTCTCCCCTCCCCCCCAAAAAACCACAGCATCAGAAGTCACTTTTTAATAGAGCCTCTTATATGCACAAGTTAGATTTGATTCCTTCAGTGATTATTTCTTTTCCTTTTCCTATATCCTATTTGGGATATAATTTCTCAATGTTCATGAATATGAATTGCCCATAACAGGAATGTGATTGGATTTGACTAATTTCTAAACCCTGAAATGAATTGGATTTCTTTATAAAAAGATAGGATCAGCCAAATGATGTTAATTGATGAATATTAAATTGACCTTGAGTGTTCCTGGAGCATTTTGCATAATCTTAAGATTAAAAATATAGTACACCTTCAAAAATTGACATTTTTTGCCAAACTGTCTATATTCAGGAAAGAGAATGTTATTATGGGACTGAGAAATCTACCTCTAATCATAATATAATGGTTTTACCAAGATTATTCAATTTCAGTCCTTTGGCAACAGTTTGTTGAAATAAATATACTGCAATATTGTTTATAATGTTCAGTGATCTTTGGTAATCTTCTCTCTTTGGGATAAAAATACAGAATCCAGGAAGCCTTCTCCTTAAAGCAGAAACATAGAATTCAGGAGAAATAATGACTTTTTGTTCGAAAATGCCAAATGTTTTTCTGGCAATATTCATTTCATACTGCAACAACTGATATAATTTAGTCATAAACATAACCTAACAGAACTTACAGGACTATTAACGAGATTTAACTCATAGACCACAAGTCACTTAGGGGCAATGACCTAATATTTAACATGATACTTTTATATTCCCTTCATCTGAGAGAGGATAGTAGAAAAAAAAATTCCCAGTTCAGCTAAATAGAATAAATACATAAAAATATGTGGTCAATAGCCTATTGGATTTGGCTACCATTAAACAGAGAGAGACTTTTTCTAGTCAGTATAATTTCCTGGTAACCTCAGGGACATAGTGATACAGCTTTTGTTGGCAATGGTCCAGAAATATCAGCGACTGCTTTTTTCTAGCATGATCTAATTTTCAGTGTAACCCACAGCCTTGTTATTCCCTGGTCCATAAAAGTACTAACCATAGTTACTTGAGCGAGATGAGCAGGGCTGAAATGAGATGGATGGATGGATGGATGGATGGATGGATGGATGGACAGACGGATGGACAGATGGACAAACAAATGGACAAACAAACAAACAAATCTATCCTGCTTAGTTTCTGAGCTTTATTGGATGCTGCCACCGTCTGAAACGAAACTATCATTACAGATTATGCCCATGAAATTTAGCATGGGATAATGTTATTGTGTTTTAACGTAATCTGAATCACTAGAGGTTTTTTTCCCCTCCAATGCCATCTTTCACCCTCCATCCCCTTCTTCCTCAAGATTCATCTTCATTATGCATCAAAATGTTTTGTTCATGAGTTTATCCACAAGAATTTATCCTGTTGTGCTTCCTTTGTATGGAATGGAAATAAATTTATATGCATTGTCTAGTGTTAGAAAATAGCACTAATACATTGCTGCTAATTTATTTGAGCACTGGAAAGGAAAGGGCCTTCTGCTGAGGTCAGTGTTGCTAATATTTGTTTTATGTTGGCCTAGCTAATGATTTCATCTCTAAAATAGGTAGCCTGAGATAGAGTTGTTCTGCCTTTAGTCCAATTTAAAGCCACAAACAAATGAATCTTGGATCTACAGACACTGGTAATCCTAGCTTCTCCTGAAGTATATAATTTAGATCAGTAAAACCTGGCATAGATGGAGGTGGTCACAAAAGGCAAGACAGCCCAAGTCGCACTTGCATATATGGTAAAAGTACAAAAGGGGCAGGGCTTGTATCATGAAACTGCTTCCTCCATCTTGCTTTTCTTGAACTGTTCTCCAATCACTGCATATGCTATTGCTTCAGTTTTCCCTTCATTATTTTCACTGCTTGTAATCAGTGAATACAACACCTTTTCTATTACCCTTCTGTAAATATCATTCAATATGTCTTTTCTGATAGTTCAGTTCCACTATTAACAGTGGAAAGGGTTTTAAATACAAACTCTCTGTTTCCTTTATTCCTAATTCTGCCAGCATTTTACTCCCATATTTCTAGTTTCCAGTTTGGCAAGAAACCTCTGTTTTCTTCCTTTTAAGTCTGAATGCCTAAATAACGTGCCCCATTTTACAGGTCCTTTAGTTTAATTACAGTTTGGCAGTAATCCCCACTTTCTCGTAACAAAATAAGGAAAAAATGGGGAAAACAAACAAATAACCATCACTTTTGTCTCTCTATGTTCATCCTTATGCCAATCAAAACAAAGCAAAAAGCCATATCATAAATATGCATCTTTTGATATGTTGCAATTTTCTTATAATAATGTGATATTTATCTTCTCTGTGAAGGAGCACCATAAAAAAGTGAGCAATATCAAATGCTACCTTTCCATAAGCTTGTAATAGACTAATTCCAGAGAGATAAGTTTCCAGTTACCCAATCATACAAATTGATTCCAAAGCTGAGGTCAATTAATTATTAGATGCAGGGCAAGATAACAACTGTTCTGCCAAACTCTGCTAGAAGAAATTCAAGCTGTCATTGCCAAGTTAACTTCCACAAGCAAGATGGATTTACCTTTTAAATCAGACTTCTATTCACAAGGAAGCAATCCATTAATACATGGTCATTTATGCAGGTTTGTACATCGTGTGTGTGTGTATGCGCGCGCACAAACCTTATGGAATAGTAATTTATTACAACTCTACTAACAGTCCATTAGTTAAATATAACCTTGCAGGTTTTGAATTGTAGGTGAAATTTTCCTTTAATTCCTATTTGCAGTAATGCGTATTTGAATGGATGCCCACAGCAACACAGTGCAAACTGAAAAAATATTGCTAATTCTATTATTATTTATGTATTAATATTATATGTAAGGAACAATATGTAATAAAGCAAAACACCTAAATGCCAAAAATATATCTTTATATCATCTATAGCTATAAATCAAAGAAGGAGTCAGACAGATCAGACAGACAGATATTGGAAAGTACAGTAAAAAACTTTGTTCAATTTTTCAATGGTGATTTAATGTTTAAACCTTACCTCCTAGGGAAGTACAGGCAGGAAAAGGTGGTGGTCATTATGACTTATTATATAACATTTTGACTCTTCATGGATGGGATCTATTACAATGCCTGGAGCAAAAAGTAGACCAACATTTTTAGGTTCTTTAGAATTTGATCCTCTCTCTGCTATTGCTTAAGAACTGTATAAAAAGTCAAACCACGTAATAGGGTTGTATAACCTGTTATCCTTCTCTTCTTTTCATTTTTCTCTTTTTTTCATCTCATCTATTACCTTTCCCTTGGCTTCTTACCACCATAACTTTCTTTCTCATAATTTATGTTGATTGACTTTATTTAGTATCCTATTGTGATTCATGTTGTTTGCTTGTTTAGTATCCTATGACTATCGCTGACTTTGTATCTTATGATTTATGACGATTGTATTTTATTGTTATGATCATGATTTATCTCTTGTTGCTTGTATGTACACTAAGAGCTTATGTACCGGAGACAAATTGCTTGTCTGCCCAATCACACTTAGTCAATAAAGACTTATATTCTATTCTATAAATGCTTTGAGAAGGATTATCCATCAGCTTGGGGGTAAGATAATATTAGGACAAGGATGATGCACATTTTTACATTTCCCCTCAAGTAAATGCCACTGAATTCTTGAGTAAATGTTTGAAGAATGGATAAAGAATGGATGTAAGAAAAGCACTGAAGCTAAAGTGAAGCAAATCAGATTTCCTGTTTGTGTAAAGGGTTCTTGATTAGCTCAAGTAACAACTCTCCATAGGATGATGTTTCCCCTTGAAAAGGCAGGATACTTACAAGTTATCCTGGACCCCCAGCTACAGCTACATAGGCTAGTGAAAACAATGCCCAACTTTAGGTAATTTGTGAGGTAAAGGGTCAGAGGCCTTCAGGTAATGTTATTGAGTTGTATCTTCTATTCCAGGTATCTCCAACCTTGGCAACTTTATTACTAGGGGACTTCAACTCCCAGAATTCCTCAGCCAGAATGCTGGCTGAGGAATTCTGGGAGTTGAAGTCCACAAGTCATAGATTTGCCAAGGTTGGAGCCCCCTGCTCTTATTCTGTGAAATAGTCTTTCTGTAAAGGTCAGGTTAATACTTCTAAAAATTGGAAGGTCAATAATTGTTTTTGGAAAGCAGTTGGAGACTGAAGGTTGTTGTCATTGTGCTCACTGCACTTATTCTATACTGTTTACAGTTTCTGTTACAATTTTATTTCATTTGTTTTGCTTATAGTTTCAAGTGGTAGAATCCCTGATTTTTAAAGAAAAGCTGGTTTACATTTTGTTTTGACTTTATATTGGAATAAGTGATCAATGAATTTATTTATTTTTTATTCCCAGAAAGTATCTCAAAAGTGTTTCCAGGACACTTAAGCTCCTAACAACAGACTAGATTAGTTATCTTCATTTAAGGTCTATGCTACTCTGTTCACTTATTTTACTGTCAAAGGAAGGTCTTAAAAACTTCCATGCATTCTGTATTTGTTATGAGAGCCGTGTCTGTTGGGAAGAAGGCTAATATCAATTCTGGCAAGAGCTCTGGATCTATAATTGGCAGGATGCATCATCAGCAACAGTTTCCTGTGTGACCATCTCTAGCAGACAAATGGAGCAAGAAAAATAAATTTGCTAAGTAGAACACCTAAGAGATTTGTTTGTTTGTTTGCTTACTTTTTTCGTCATGTCACATCTTCTCTTGTTGTTCTAAGAACCATTAGAGCATATAATAAGAGTTTCAACCAATTGGAACCTTCTGTTTGCAAATAGCTGGCAAATCATGTCCCCTCTTCTGCTCTATTATAGAGACTAGCCTTGAATTCAGAAGGATGTTTGGAAATAGAATCTGGGCAGAATTACCTCACAAGGAAAAGTATGAGATTCTGGTCATTTTAATAACCGCAAGGCAGCAATTATAGAAATTGGAGATATTAACAAATCACTAATAGAAAAGAAAGAGTACATGAGCTGAAGAGTTTGTATGATGCAGTGAAACTTTGGAGCAGTCGTGAAATTTATTTTTTTTACTACTGGTTCTGTGGATGTGGCTTGGTGGGTGTGGCAGGGGAAGGATATTGCAAAATCTCAATTCCCTTCCCACTCCTGGGGAAAGGACATTGCAAAATCTCCATTCCCACCCCACTCCAGGGGAAGGATACTACAAAATGCCCATTCCCTCCCCACTCCTGGGGGAAGGACATTGCAAAATCTCCATTCCCACCCCACTCCAGGGGAAGGATACTACAAAATGCCCATTCCCTCCCCACTCCTGGGGGAAGGATATTGCAAAATCTCCATTCCCACCCCACTCTGGGGCCAGCCAGAGGTGGTATTTGCCAGTCCTCTGAACTACTCAAAATTTCCGCTACCAGTTCTCTGAATTTCACCCCTGCTTTGGAGAGCAAATGAAAACTGTCTGTACTGTGGCCATTAGGTGCCTATAGTGCCTACTACTTGAAGCAAACTCAGAAAAGTAAGAGAAGTTGACAGTGAAAACTATAAGAAGCCCTGTTTATTGAGTTCCAAATAACAGGGATGTAGGAGACATATCCTTTAATTTTAGATATTAAACACCCAGTTACTGCTGCCTCCTTTTAAAGCACAGTCCTTCACCAAAGGTGAAGAAGATGAAGGAAAGGCATATCCAATTCAAAAGATTTAATTTGTGGCTGAACTGTTGGGTTCTTCTGTTCTCTGAACTTGGTTGTTTGCTTATGGATATTTTATTATGCAGCTAGGTAAGTGTAAGGGAGAGCGGGGATATGATTCCTAGACTAAGATATTGTAGAAGGGAGTTGTTAAAGAATCTGTGTACATGCATACAATTTCAGAAGTAAAGAAATAAAGTTAGTAATTAACAGGCAGAAACTTGATTACATATTCTGTGATATTCTAAACCAAATTAAAGTAATGTGAAATGTAACAACCAGTAACTAACTAATTAGATTGTCAAAGGGCAACAGGAATGTAGTAGCATTTATGATATATAAAAGGAGAAGATGTCAGGTGAATATACTTATATTCTGCTCAGCTTTCCTCTCGCTTTTTGCCACAATGTATCACTTAATATCTGGCAGTGATAACTCTTACAGCAATTCCTCTTATGCCTAAATCTCTGCTTCTATGGAAGGGCTTCCCTGAGGCTAATCCTTCTGTTAAATTGGGTAATGGATAGGCACACACAGGCTTAAAGGTAACAAGAGCTCTTTATTATAACACAAGTAAGAACAATCCAGCGAAGGTTGAGTCTGACAGCAGCCCCTTTATAAGGAGCTGTCAGACCCTTCGACCAATAGGATTAAACCCCTGTTCCTGCAGAAACAGAGGACCTTGGTGGAAACCACTGTAGTTGGTATAAGTATTTAACACCCCTACCCTCTTAGATGGTAACATAGTAACGCAGGTAGGTGGGCTTTTGGGTAGCTCTGCCTGACCTTCGCAGTTCAGTAGGAGGGGTTTGCTTGGACAGGTTGGACGGACCTGTTTGCTCCGCAGCTCTGCTTGGTGGAAGCTCCTGGAAACTTTCACAGGCCGCGGCTGGAGCTTCTGGAGCCGGTTGGCTCAGAGCTTGCTGCGGGACTGCAACAAAACCAGATAAGTTTCCCAGTACCCTCGGGCTTGAGCTGACTGTGGAAGGAGTGAGTGTTTGCTCCGTTTGGGTAGGGCTTTGGCTAACTTGTGCAAGAGTTACTTCTGGTTGTCTAAGAGTGGAGTTGGAGAGGTGGCCACAGAGTTGGTCAATATGCCTTCTCCAATTCCTACCGTCCTCGAGCTCTAGGAGGTAAGAGCGAGGACCGGTGATGCCTATCACTATGATAGGAATCCACAGAGTTCCCCTGGTGCAGTTGTGGGCGTATACCGAATCCCGAAAAGTCCAAATCTTGCTTCAGGAGTCTGGGGTGATGAGGCAGAATAATTAGGGTGTAGCCGGTCTAAGTGGGACCTTAATCGGCGATCCATGAGAAGCTTGGAGCAGATTCTCCCAGTAGTGGCACTGGGCGTGATGTGCATAATTAGTAAGTAATGGTCAACCCATGTTTGCCAATCTCCCGGGTCCATCCTAGAGAGGGTCTCTTTTGCAGATCACACCATTCTCTCCGCCTGACCATTGGAGGCCGGATGGAATGGCATGATCAGGGCATGCCTGATTCCCCCGGGCTGCTAGGAAGGTCTCAAATTGCAGGGCTGTGAATTGGGGCCTGTTGTCAGAGACCAAGATGTCAGGCAGGCCGTGCATGGAGAAAAGTCTCCGTAGCACTTTGATGACCACTTCTGCCATTGTGGAGGTCAACAGAACTATCTATAACCACTTCGAGTAGGCGTCCACAACTACTAAGAATGTCTGCCATGAACTGGGCCAGCAAAGTCAATGTGCACCCTAGACCATGGTGCCTAAGGTCACTCCCACTCCTTAGCGGGTGCCTCTGGGGGAGCTGGTCTGGACTCCTTGCACGGTGTGCATGTAGCCACCCATTCTTCGATCTCCCTGTGCATGTTAGGCCACCACACATAAATCCTAGCCAAAGACTTCATCCTGACAATTCCAGGATGCCCTACATGTAAAGTCTTTAATACTGCAATGCACAGTTTGGGTGGAACAACAACCCAGTCACTCCACAGTAGACAGCCATTTACCACCGAGAATTTGTCGCATTTAGCAAAGTACATTTTAAAATCAGCCCCAACAGGCCCCTTGGGCCACCCCCTCACACAAAGTTAAAAAATTGTTTGATGGTGGAGTCCTTCACAGAGTGACGGGCAATGTCAGTGGACAAGACAGAAAGGACTGGTGTCTTGGGGGTAGGGTCAGCAAGAAGTTCAGACAGCGGGCAGCAGCTGAGCATGCCTCAAAGTGGAGCCAGGTCAGTGGATAAGGCAGTAGGAGTAGGCAGCCAGGAAAATAGTCCATCTGGTCATGGTGGGTGATAAAGACACTGGGGTAGGACGGTCCCCAGCCAGTAAACTCAACAACGACTTGTGGTATGTAATCAGTTCAAAGTCCCATCCATAAAGGTACTTGTGGAACCTTTTTATTCCTGCAACAGCAGCCAAAGCCTCACGGTCCAACTGGCTGTAGTTCTGCTCTGCAGCGGATAGGATCCTGGAGTAAAATGCAATAGGGGCTTCAGTTCCATTGGGCATACAGTGGCTGAGGACAGCGCTGACGCTGAATGGTGAACATCGCATGTCAGCACCAGTGGCAGGGTCTGGCTGTACTGGACGAGGAAAGAATCTGCCGACAAGAGTCTTTTTACTGCAGCAAATGCGGCAGCCTCAGCTTTTCCCCAGGACCATTTCATGGTTTTGGCCAGTAGACAATGTAGAGGCTCAGCAACAGTGGCTTTCTATTTAAGAAAGACGCTGTAGAAATTAAGGAGCCCGAGGAAATCCTGCAGCTCGGTTTGTTTGCGAGGAGTGGGGGCATCCTGAATTGCTTTGATTTTTGTGTGGTTGGGTGAGTCCCAGAGCCATCGATCAGGTACCCTAGGAATTCAACCCTTGGCACATTAATTTAGCATTTCTCCTTTTTGACATGGAGGCCCTTGTCTCTAATTCTAGCCAAAACTGGTCCTACTCATTTTAAAATTGCGCCTCATTTGCAGCCGATACCAAGATGTCATCGAAATAGGGGATGACTCCTGGAATTCCCTGCAAAAGCCATTCCATGACATTTTGGAACAGTCCAGGGGCGATACTAACAATGAATTTCAGGCGGTGACATTTGAATGCACCCTTGTGCGTCACAATGGTTTGGGCCTCTGCCATAGCACCATATATAGGCAATTGTTGGTATGCCTGCACCATGTCCAATTTAGCAAAATATTTTCCGGGGCCTAATGAATGGAGGAGGTGCTGTACAATGGGTACAGGGTAGGCGCTTTCTTGTAGCACTTTATTGATTGTGCATTTGTAGTCTGCGAGATGCGGACTGACCCATCAGATTTGACAGGTGTCACTATAGGGGACTCCCAGTGTGCATGATCAACTGGCTCTAGGATTTCCTGGCCTACGAGCTTGTCAATTTCCCTGTCAATTTTGGGGCGGAGAGCAAAAGGCACTCTCCTGGGTTTAAGCCTTATTGGGGCTATGTTGGGTCCAAATTAAATGAAATTGGGGTCCCCACATACTTACCCAGACCGGTGCTGAAGACATCCTCAAACTCCTTAAAGATGGCTTCAGCGCCATCCTCTTTCAAGGTGTTGATACCGGTCACCTCTAGGCCCAGGGCTTGGAACCAATCTAGCCCTAGGAGGCTCTCCAGGTTACAGCTGATCACTTTCACTGGGAGTTTCCCACTGAACTGTTTGAAGTTCACCTGGAAGGTGCCTTGGGCCATGATGGGGACCTGCTTTCCCTGGCAATCGCGTAGGCGGATGTCAGGGATGCAAAGGTGCTGTTTCTTGAGGCTAGGGAGAGCCTGTTTCAGGATAGACCACTGTATGATGGTCAGTGATGACCCAGTGTCAATCTCCATCTCACATGGAGAGTCCTCAGTGAGGACTGTGACCTTCAGCTTTTTTGGCCGCCTGGTGCGGACTTGTCTGATTGATGTGTGGTGGGTGATTCTGCTGTCGCCCTCAGAGTGCCATAGTGGGCCTTGGTTGGTGGCTTGGTGCGCCTTTAGGCTGCAAGGCAATGGCAGGAATTCTCTCCGGCACACCTTTGCGATGTGCCCCTTTTGCTCGAAGCACTGGCAGGTTGAGTTGCAGAAACGGTAAGCCAATCTGACATGGTCTCCTCTGCAGCTTGCGCAAGGTGTGAGATGCTGTTTGAAAGTGCGCGCAGGCTGGGCGCGGCTACCACGCATGCGGAAGCTGTCATCTTCTTCTCCTTCAGAATTCTCGGGCTCTGCGGCCTCGCGATGAACGCATGTGCTTTTCCGTGCTTCTTTGGGTGCGCTTTGGCGCTGCAGTCAATTTGACGGCTGATTCTGATGCCCTGGCTTCATCCAAGGCGATCTGCAGAGTGGGGTTTCACTTTGCAAGCAACCTCCTCTGTAAATTAATGTCCCAATGCCACATATTATGCGGCCCAGAATCAGCTCGTCTAAATCTCTGAATTCGCAGTACGCTGCGGCCTTATGGAACACGGCAATGTACTCGTTAATCGACTCACCCTCCTTTTGGTTCCTGATATTGAATTAATGCTGGCGAACGTGCTTGGATGCTTGTGCGCGTAATGAGTCCTAAGCGTCTGCTGGAGCATGGACCAGGCAACTGATTGGAGCGGTGTCGGCTCGGAGAGTTCTTTTGCCATCTCGAACACTTCCCGGCCACAGTACCCGAGGAACATGTTCTTCTTGTGGCCTTCAGAAAGGCCCATGAGGACGTTTGCCTCGAGGAAGTAGTCAAATCGTAGCATGTACGAGTCCCAGTGCTTGGTGACTGGGTCATACGGAGTCAGTGGAGTGTGCATGGCCATTTTGTGTTCAGAGGGTGTTTTGAGTTTGCCACTCAAAAATGGCTGCTCGAAGCCGCACTGAGCTCCGGTGTACTGGCTGGATTGCTACACTCTTTTCGGTTCACCTAGTTGCCTTCCAATCCCACCTTTGTCGCCAGTATTAGATTGGGTAATGGATAGGCACACACAGGCTTAAAGGTAACAACAGTTCTTTATTATAACACAACAAGTAAGAACAATCCAGTGAAGGTTGAGTCTGACAGCAGCCCTTTTATAGGGAGCTGTAAGACCCTTCGACCAATAGGATTAAACCTCTGTTCCCGCAGGAAGAGAGGACCTTGGTAGAAACCACTGTAGTTGGTATAAGTATCTAACACCTTCTATTTCTCAAAGAGAGAGAAAAGTGATTTAAGATCATTTCACTGCCATTTTCACTTGCAACACTTTCATCCAGTTGAAACAGACAGTTTTGATACCAATGGTTTTTTTAAAAAAATAAAGTTTAATGGAAGTTATAATTTTCTAATATTCAATGAATCAATAAAGGTTTCAGAAATCCATTTCTCCCACAGCCTACAGCAACTATATCTAGGGTCCTTTTTTTTAAAAAAAAACAAGGGATATATATGGTTTTTGAATATCATGGAAGGATGGGTTAAGAAGAAGTTGATTGAAATAGGAGGACGAGATCAGAAACTAAACCTGTCTTAAATTAAAATTAAATTGAGTTTTTGACTTAATTTGAGTACTTAGTCAGGATTAAGGCCAGGCTATAATAATGAAAAGCATTAGTTGCACTTATGGATGACATTTTGAGGGCTTTGGATGGGGGATGGTATATTCATTCTGACTCTTCTGGAGTTTTCAGTGGATTTTGATATTATTGCTTTGTGAAAGTTCTAATTGGTAGTAAGTGAATCTAATGGACAGAAAGGAAAAGAAACAAGACACCTTTGTTTATATTTCTGGATCCTAATTTTTCTTTTCTGTCTGTCAATCATTTGAGACTCTCCCATGACCATCTCCCCAAATTTCTACAAAAGTTCCTTGGTCCTTTGATCCTTGGTCCTTCCCGATGGAAGGAGTTGCTGCCTTCAGTCCATAATAAGGAAAAAAATGGTATTGTCAGACAAAGTTAGCAAGATATATATTAGATGATAGATTATAGAGAGATAGAAGATAGATAGATAACTGGATAGCTACTAGATGATAGATAGATAGATAGATAGATAGATAGATAGATAGATAGATAGATAGATAGATGATAGATAGATAAATGATAGATAGATAGATGGATGGATAGATAGATAGATAGATAGATAGATAGATAGATAGATAGATAGATAGATAGATACATGGGTAGGCTGCTATGGGTTCATCTGGATAGGGCAAACCCATAGCTAATGTTATGGCCAGTTCAGAGAACCTCCGAATCCCACCCCTGGCTGGCCCGTCCACCCCACCCCACCCTACCCCTCCTAGGAGTCTCTACGCGGCACATTTTGGATGCAAGGTAAGTTCAGGGCCCTGTTTTGCATATTTGAAATAAATAAAATCAGGTAATGGAGAGGAACTATTAGCTCCTCTAATAGTGGGGGGGGGAATAGAAGGGGGAAACTTTCAACAATCGTTTAATCACTTGGATTAATATTGAATATAATCATATTCTCATTCATTTTGTTGAATTAAAGGGAGCAATGGGTTAAGAGAAAAAACCCTGGAAGGACACAGAATCTAGCATATTGCTTTTTCCAATTATATTAAAATAGATTTAGTCCTTGAGACTTGGACCAAAAGTTTTTTTTCCCAGATGATGAAACTGAGAAAGGCAGTTGCTAAAGATTTCCATGGGGAATCTGAAATTCAGTAACAATTCAATAGAAAATGACAAACACTATTGCCTTCTTTTTTTTTTCAAAAAGTTTTATTGGTTTTTTTAAAAACATTTATGCGGAAAAGGGTAAGTGGAATGATTACAAATTTTGGCAGTTGCAAGTGTGGCAGACGCCCCCTCCCTCCAGACTCCTAGGTTACATCAAAATATCAAACCTTAATACAAAATCATAAAAAATCAGCATATTAATTCTAAAAAAGATAATTCAATCAATTTATATAATTATAATATATAGTCTAATTATAAATTCATTATTACTTTCGGTCTGTTTATAACATTGTGGTTTTCTTATTTATTTTTGTGATCTGAGCTTTCTTGGTGTTGACCCTTCACCCCCCGCTGGCAGAGCTCCGGCCCCTCCCGTGTCCTGTATGACCGTTGTAGTGTCTTCTGTTTTTTCTAGGTTCGCTTTATTTTTTTCCATAAAGGCCTGTGCCTCTATGGGTGTGTTAATTCTAATTCTTGTCTCCTCCCAGAATATCAACATCCCTTCAGGCATCAACCATCTAAACCACACCCCCTTCTGGTATAATTTATTCGCCAACTGCGAATAGCTTTTCCTTTTTTCCCTAATTTTTTTGGGAATCTGCTTTAGAATGGTTATCTCCCTGTCGTGGTATGTCAGTGTTTGCCCCCTTTGTACACCCAGAATTTCATCTCTTGTGGTTTTCCTAAGGAATTTAATGTGAACCTCCCTGGGTACATTATGTGTTCTGGCATATGCTGAATTCACTCTATAGGCTAGGTCTATCTCCCATTCCATCTGGTGTTTATCTTTGTGTATGTATTCAGCTAAGATATTAGTCATAATGTCCCTTATATTTTCCCCATCTGCTTCTATTACATTTTGAAATCTAAGATAAAAGGACATTCTCTCAAACTCTATTTTCATTTGTTGGATGTCGAGTTCTTTGTTCCCCTTCTGTAAAGCCTCTACCCCCCCCCCCTCGCCTCCGCCACCCCACCCTCCACAAGGTCCAGTCTCTGTGAGTTCTTAAAGATTTGGGCTTGATTCTGTTTAATTTCATCTTTCATTTCCCTTAACTGTTTCTTAATTTCCTCCTGGCCCTGTAGAATTTGTTGAAGCATTTGTTGAAAGTCTATCTCTGTAGTCTTGGGTTGCATCAGTTCTGTTATCTTTGACTGTGTAGCTGGACTGGACGTTGCAGACGTTGGAGCAGAAGTAGCAAAACCAGGTTTTCCAGGAGGTGGTCTTTTTTAAAAGAAGAGAAAAAGAAATAAAAGAGAACTACTCAAAGCTATTTTAGCCTAACCTTACTGAATATGCATATATTTTGTCTATTTGATATCCTTATGTATCACATCTTTCCTCCTTATTCCATTAAATAGGTTATTTCTGTATGGTAAAGAAGTAAAATAAATCCATTATAAATTTCTATGAAAAAAGATATGCAAGATCTATCCAGACTGATTATGTGTGCAATAGATGGCTATTTCAAAAAGTGTGTTATGTGTCTGACCATTTCTATGTATGTTTTTAAAAGAAGTATGGCATCAGCCTTTAAAAAAAACCCACAAGATTGGATGGGGAATTCAAACTAACTATATATCCATTCAGATTAACATCAGGGGAAGGTATATTGAAACATTCTAGATGCGGTGAGAACTGCACATAGAAATAAATATGAATATTTAAAAATGTTCATTATGTCTAAGAACCCAATAAATGCCTTTGCAATATATAACCCACCAGCACCACTGTAATCCATGATTTAATATCTATAGATCTGTATTTCCAAGGATTACCATACCAATGCTCAAAGTTAGTTTAAGGCAGGTGGCATCAAAATTGAAAAATAACCAAATTCAAACTTCTTTTTGTTGTCTTCAGCCATGATTTAGTCATATCCAACCCTTGGCCACTCTATGGATCAGTACTCTCAATGCCCTTCTATCTTTCACACCACTTTCAGATGCCCCATGGTCATCCTGGTGTCATTCCTTTATAGTGTCCAGGTTCTAGGGCAGTTCCTTCTCCTTTTTCTGCTGATCAGCATAATAGACTTTTCTAGTGAATCAGCTCACTCAAAAGACCATCATTCAAAATTCCACAGTGCTGCTTCTTTAATGTTTTCTTTTCCTTAGAGGTACAGAAAATTATTTTTTTTGTGTGGGGAAGTAATTTCTTGCTTCCCTCTTCATTTGTCCTCATAGTTTTCCATCCCATAAGTAAGGAAATTGACAGTTTCTTTCTGAACATTTAACTTGAAGCAATTCACAACTAGGCTCTCAATATTTAATGAATTGCTTTGACCTTTCAGTGTGAGCAAACTATCTCCAGATGTTCTTAATGTTCAATACCATTGCTGCTTTCTTAGGATGTAACTAAGAGAAATCAGCAATATGTGACACATTAAATACATAATCTGCTGTGGCATGCATTCTAGATCAGCTCATTTGAAAGGAAGAAGTATTGTACACTTTATTTTTATGCAATTATTCCAAATTGTGCCTTTTTGTTTTTGCCTTTTTGCACTTAAGTAAAGAACTACTACATATGTGTCACTTGGACAAGAGTTGCCATGTCTAATGAAAACTCAGAGTCCTTTTTAAAACAAAACTTTAGAACTTGAGTTGGCATCCTTTCCTCTTCTCTTCTGCTATTCCTTCTGCTGGGTTATAAAGTGCAGTGATAGGGTTTCTGACTGTATAATGAGATATGGGAATGATCTTGGGAGACAAATTGAAGACTTGCAGACTAGACAACAGTCAGACAAATGGAAATTGAGTCCACAGAAGCAGGTCTCTGATCTTCCCTAGTTTCTTATAGTATTAAGACAAGGTGGGAGAGATGTACTTGAGATTGTCACGATTGATGTCATCCTTGCAAGGTTGTCCAGACATCCAGAAATATTAGCTCTAACTTTTTTTAAGACCATATAAATAGAATCCTGAAAGCCTGAAAGTACATCTCTCCTCCCTCACCTTTACAGTGTCAAGGTTCCAAGTAACACCCCTAACGAAAGAAGACTCTGAGGCTTGAGGTTCCTCAAAGTTCAATTTTATTAGAAATGTCATATTGGCACATCTGGGAAAACCTGAATCTGAAAGCTTCCAGGTTTTTCCCACCCAAATGAAAGTTAAAGTCCCTGTCCAGCACCCACATGTCCATCACATGGTCCAATCAGGCACTATCCCAACTGGAGATGCTATTCAGTCACACCACTGCAGGTGCAGGGCAAAATGTCATTGACTCTAGGAGAAAGGAATGTTATTTTGACTATATCTCCCATACTTCCTATAATCCCCCCTCCCCAGTTTCCCACAACGTTAAATGTGGCAGATCTGAAGGCCCAAAGCAAAAGTTGGCTTCCATGCCTGACATACAATTGTTTACAGTTCCATCACACCTTCATAAGCTGTTACCTTATTGCCATAAGTTTACTCTCACAGAATTAGTGAGAGCAATTGGTGTTAATTCTTTTATGCCTCTACCAGCAAAGTAATATATTCCAATGCTATGTATCTCAAGGACAGTGCATGAAAGATATTCATGAAAACTTCAGTATCTTAGACTAGCCCTGTTTGTCCTAAATAACAAAAACAAATAATATTTGTGAGTACAATTTTCAGTATCTTATTCTTTCAACCTATTCATAAAGGATCTCCAGTTTCTAGGGCTGATAATCTGGTAAATTTTGTCAGTAAAATATGCCACTCCTTCCTCTCTCCTTCAGAAGAAACTAATTATTTCTCTCCGTGTGGATCCTCTTTGCCAAAACCAGGGACTGCTAAAAGAACTGTGTTTGATTATAGCATTGCTTTTTTTAAATGTCATTTAAGACTGCTTCAACTCTTATCAGGGAGACAGGAGTATTTTGAATTGTGACACTTTTACTTATTAGTGACACTTCTTGTCACTAATAATATAATTTGACATAGAATCTATGTGTACTATTTCACTCTTATTTAATTTTAAAAACATGTTTCAGTAGTCACCTGTATTTTTTACTGTTTTTCTACTTTTCTCTGTGTATTTTGTACAGAATGTATCTCTTTCATACATACACTAATAATTATGCCATAGTCTTTTCCCTACATCAGCAAGAGGGGGGAGGGAGGGAGGGAGGGAGGGAGAGACAGACAGACAGACAGACAGACAGACAGAGACCCACCCTTCATATCAATGGTTGCATATTTTAAAATCCATGGAAAAATAGAAAAAAAATGTTGATGGATCTAGAATAATGGCCACCTAAAGGCCACTATTTATCTAAATGTGTTTCATTGATTCTTATATTGAGTAGGAAGCTGGATTTGATGGCAACGTCTCTTCCATTTGATTTTATAATAACATTTGACTAATCTCCTAAAACCTTACCTGGGAAACAGCAGGAATTGTTGCTGTGGAGTTAGAAATTTGGGGGGGGGGGGCTGTCCATAAAACAGCCACAACCTCCTGATCCAATCCCTGCTCCTTCTTACTGCAGGGAAGAATGCTTCTTTAGTATGCCTGTACTTTGTCTCAGTGAATGAAAGTGTTATAATTCTCTTTTCTGAGATGAAGGTACAATGAGATTTCCCATTGCATCAAATAGAAGTCTTTAGTAACAGTTCCAATAGCAAGTGATTTGGTTCCAAAAGCAAGTGATCTAAATCTAAAACTGATTTAGAAGTGATTGGAAGCTTAAGAGTTCACCAAGAAAATAAGCCACATCCCTTAACTTTTAGAAGTGCACTGTTAGTCCACAAAGAACCTCCCAAATTTGTCAAAACAACAAAAGATTGAATCAGTCCTTCAAAGTTTTGCATTGAAGAGCTTTCTGGTCAAATCTGGAAAATGCTCAGGCTTTGATTTACAAATGAGTGGAAGAAGATAAGAATAACATGGACAGAATCAGTATTTTGAGGTATAAAGTGGAAGAAACATTTAAGAAAAAAATTACTTATAATAGGAAATGATGGAGAAAGACCTGAGGAAAAGAAAATCTAACTGGCCTTTAAAGCAGAGATCAGAATTTCCTTTCTGGAATGTTGAAACATTCCTATTGGAAAGTGTATTTTTTTAAAAAATACATTGAAAAAAAAGAGATTTCTACCTCTTACAGGATTGAGGGATTACTTGATCCTAAACTTAGTTTTCAAATAGCCAAAATAATGCTTGTTCCAAAACTTTCCTCTTTATATATCTGCTTTAAAAGGAAGCAAACTACAGTGTTCCAAATTATTCCCCGAAGTAAAAATAGTATTAAAAAAGAGAAAAAGAAGTGTGTATGTGTTGGGAGGAGAGCTGTATTCTAGTGAGAACAAGGACAACACAGGAGAAAAGGAGGTTTATTGAGCTGAAATCTTGCCTGAGAGAAATTGATTAGCAGGGTGGGGTATAGTACCTGCTTGTATTTTCCTAATACAAAGATACGGGGGGAAAGTAAGAACCTGTTCAATAATAACATAGAAGAAAGAGACTGTTTTCACAAGAATTCTCTTGGGCAGGAAAGTGATAGTACTTTGACTGTCAAAAGAAGCATACCGTGTTTCCCCGAAAATAAGACAGGGTCTTATTTTATGGCCTTGGTCTTATTATCGGGGGTGGGGGTCTTATTTGCGCCAGCCAAGCAGCTGGCTGGCACTGCTCTGATGTGTCCTGTCACTACCCTGCATCAGGTTGGGCTGTCTTTATGAGGGGGACAATCTGGGGAGTGAGAGAGTTAGGAAGCCTGGGTTGGCATGGGGCAGTTTCTCCAGTGAAGCGTCTGATTCATCCCCAGGGGTGAACGTTTTGTCTCCTCTCTGCCCCGGCTTGGAAGATGCAGAGGAAGCCTGCCATGCCCAGCAAGGGGGGGAGAAGAGACGACAAGAGAAGCCACGTCTCGCTCCACACATCTCACTTCTCCTCCACCCCACCTGCAACCCCTCTCGCTAAAGAGATGGTGGGGTGGAAGCAGCCTGGATTCTGTTAGCATTGGGGCGAGGTGGGAGAAGTTGGGCTGCGAGACACACGTCCTACCCAAGACTTGAAGCTCTGGCATGTTTCTCGCTGTTTTGTCCAGGGAAGCACTCTGTAAAAAAAAATCTTGCGAGTTCAACTTCCCTGGACAAAACAGCAAGGAACACGACAGAGCTGTAAGTCTTGGGTAGGACATGTGTCTCGCAGCCCAATTCCTCCCACCTCGCCCCAATGCTAACATAATCCAGGCTGCTTCCCTTCCCCACCATCTTTTTAGCGAGACGGGTGGCAGGTGGGGTGGAGGAGAAGCGAGAGGTGTGGAGCGAGACGTGGCTCCTCTTGCTGTCACTTCTCCTTCCCCTCCCCGGGCATAGTAGGCTTCCTCTGCAGCTTCCAAGCCAAGGCAGAAAGATGACGAAGGGTGAAACGTTCACCCCTGGGGATGAATCAGATGCTTCACTGGAGAAACGGATCCACACCAGCCCAGGCTTCCTAAATCTCTTGCTCCCCAGATTGTCCGCCTTGCAAAGAAAGCCCAGCCTGATGCAAATGCCGCCTCCAGCCACCTCTTCATCCTGGTGAAACTACATTTTGAAAGGATGATCTGCATGGGAGGGGGGGATCCTGCACATTGGCAGCGGCGTCACAGGGCTTCTCATGATGTCCCAGGTGCGAAGCAACATCCCGTAAAGGAAGGCATGGAAATCCATACAACTGGGGATGTCAGTAGAAGCCTTGTGAGAAGACGCCGCTGCCAATGTGCATGAAATCTCCTCCCCCTCCCCCTTCAGAGAGTTTTATGGGCTGGCCGGAGAGATCTTTAATGAACTTCGCTCAGTCTGTGTCTCTGGAGGCAGCAGTGTCGGCAGCATCTCATCGCAGGGCTCATTCTTCCTTGTCTCTGGCTGATTCTCAAATATTTTCAAGCAAAACACTGCCAAGAGATGGAAGTATCTCTTCTCCCTTCCTTGCCAAACTTTGCGTGTAGGCATAATGTTTCACAAAGCCTCTTAATCCGCGGCTGCTGTCTCCCTTGCTTTGTGTTTTTTATACACATACCGACATACCCAACCTTCCTGGGAATGCCGTTTCCCACTCCCAAGATTCCGTTTCCAAGGAAAGAAGAGCGCTGGGGCCACACTGGACATTCCCTCCTGCCCTGACTCCTGTCAGCCTCAACTTTGCTCCTGAAACCCTGCAGGCCACATCTCTGCTTGAGCTCAGCCGAAGGGAGGGCTGAGAGCAGGGACGAGATGAAGCTGATTGCTTCCCCTTTGCCTCCTCTCCCAAAAGCAGTCTCGGGCACAGCCACTTTCGCAACAGGAGACTCAAGCCGGCCTTCTGAAGGGTACTGTAGCAGCAGCTATCCACAACTTTTTTACCCTTATTTTGTCCCAATCCACATGGCTGACTGGGCCATGTGGGTCGGGATGAAATAATGATAGCAAAATTGTGGATGGCTGTTGCTACAGTACCCTTCGAAAGGCCGGTGCAAGGCGCGTGGGGGTGCATCACTTGGCCTCCTGCTGCCTTTGTGGCTGTAATCGATGGCAAAAGCAGCCGCACTTGCTGGAGGCCATGGCCTGAGCAGCACCGGCAAATCAGCTGTTTTTTGAATGGCAGCCGGATCGGCTCAACTGATCTGATTAAGGAGCCGAGAAGTGCTGAGGTGACCGGGGAAGGGAAACACTTCCTCCTGTACTTGCCATGGCATCCTTTCACTAGGGCTTATTTTTGGGGGAGGGTGTATATTTACACCCACCTCAAAAACCAGGCAAAAATCAGGCCTGGGCTTATTAGCAGGATATGTCGTATTTTCGGGAAAACACGTTAGCTACTGGAACAAAAAGTTGAAACTTTAAAACTTTAAAATATAAAGAAAAATATTTTCTCTGAGGCCTCATATGAAATAATTGAGACTGCTAAAAGGTCGGTAGACTAATCTGAATGACAATCTCGCTTTATCCTGTCTTAAGGAAAAATAAATTTAGATGTTTAGATACTATACAATCATTTCTCTGAAATGATCTGAAACATGATGTAAATATCCTCAGAATGGCAACTTTGCTGCCACAAGGACCTAGTCAAAATCAGGACCCAATGTATAAATACATTGGAAATCATGAGTCTATCCTTTTGTTTGAGATATCAGAGAACAAAACATTGCTAATTATTCTTTGTGTGCAGAAAGGTCCTTAGGACTCTAGTCTAGGGCCCCCAACATACAATGGAATAATTGAGTAGATGAGATCAATAACTATCAGAAGAAATGAAGTAAACCCTGAGGGATCAGCTATAGGATAAGGTCCTTTTAAAAGCAGAAATGACAAAAGACAGAAAGCAAACTACTAACCTAATAAAGATTATGGAATAAATAAATGACAATCAAAACAAAGGGAAAGTTTTATTTGGGAAGAAAAAGTGAATGCAGAAACTGAATGCATTAAATTAATTGTCATGTAGACTAAGCTACATATTCCTGACGCTTTTCACATGAACTCTTGTACTTGATTGGTTTTAAAGACTCCTAGTATCTTCATGGGCACTTTCACTCAGTTTTCTTGATAGCAATGCAGAAATGATTTATTATTGACCTCTTTGTGTTTTTATTCTTCTCAACCCAATAGGAGATGTATAAAGGAGGAGGGGCACACAGCCCTTTATTGCTCTTTTTTTTGTATGTTACAAAGACTCTTCAGAGACTAAGCAACTTACAGTATTAATGTAATAAGATTAAAAACAAAAATCAATTAATATAATTATAATCAGTCAATCTGATGTACCAGCATTTTAGAATAGCACAATCTTTTTCATCCCCAAATGCATCAGCAAGATTACTTTCTAAAAGTATAACAAAATGAGAATGAATGAAGTGTGGCAGGAGAAGGCAACAACCGAAATTGGAAGTTCAAAATGGACCTGATTTAGCCAAGGCTGTAGAGCAGGAGTAATAAACTCATGATGTCACAGCGTCATCGCATGACCTATCGGGACTTTGTTTCCCCTTCACTAAATTGGGCATGGGTGTGGCCAGCATGTGACACATTTGGCACATGGGCCGGGAATTTGACAGCCCTGCCATAGAGGCATGCAATTTAGTGAAGACTCTCCCAATGCATCCATACATACATACATACAGTACAAGAGAAGCAGCTGGTCAATGGCTCAAAATACTGCTGACTCCTGCATTCTAAATCTGCTCTTCTCTTTTTCATATCATGTGATTTAGAACAGAGCTACTTTAAGGAGTTGGAAAGAATTCCATATACACATTCTGCTTTGCATCACTACTTCAAAATCCCAGCCTTTACCTTTATTTTCATTTGTAACATACAGTATATGATTCCAAAAAATACAACGATGAAAATCAGATACGATTTCCCCAAAAACAAAATCATTAATCCCAGTCTAGCCTACAGCTCTGATATTTCCTATAAATCCCTCATTAAACCTAATCAAACCTAACACTATATAATTTCTTAATCCAGAGAAGGGAAAGAGTAACTCAGGTGCTACCAACCTCTGAAACTGAAAAAGATTTCAGCTACCTGTTACTGCCTCCACATGTATTTTCTTATGACTAGATCAAGCTTTGCATTAAATAATAATTTGAAAGGAACATTATTCTTTTTTCATTCTATAAAGCCATATGCTTCTCTAAGGACTCTTGGAAAAGTTTGAAAGCAAGGCTAGGCAGAAAAAGAAATTCATACAGTGTATTAGACAGTGGATTTTTTAATCATTTTTCTTTTCTTTTTTATTGATTTCAAAACACCAAAACACCAGTACATCTCTCAGACTGAAGCCCTGTAGGCTGCAGACAATTCTGATATATAGTTAGGTTGTAAGGTCATTTCAGGGGGGGGGGAATGGTACTTTTACAAATTACAGGCCATTAGTAAATTCTTTGACACAGTACATGAATGTGATATGGCTGGAAGCAACATCATGGTAAAATATGTCATCCCCTAAATACTATGCAATAAAATTATGCACATATTATTTCTCTCATTCTCTCTCTCTCTCCTCCCCCTCCCTTCCCCCCCTTCCCTCCCTCCCTCTTTCTCTCTCGCTCATCCACCCTTAGAACTACAGGCACAGAGACACTGGAAATGTTGAATGCCTTTAACTACCGGATCTGCAATAAGCATAAGCATGCTAGTAGCGATCCACCATTGCCTGTTCTTGACTTTGATGAGCATAAGGGAAACTTTTCTCCTGCTCCCTATTTAACATGACTGTTTACATTCTAATTTTGAGCATCAGATCAAATCAGATGTTTGTTGTTCTCTGTTCACGTTAAAGTTATCTAAGAAGAGAGCTGATTTTCATATGCTATCATTTTGGGGGAACACTAGGAAATAATAGTGACAGAGGCTGTTCCATTGTGTATGATGTATGTACTGAATTAGGTTGTTAGTTTTATGGCTTAGGGACTATAAATCCATTTTGATAAAATACTTTTCACTTACTGTATATCTATACACAAAGTACTATACATTCCTATTGATCCCAAATACTCCTGATTCTCATTATGTTAGTCCCC
The DNA here is from genome assembly GCF_964273705.1 of Natrix helvetica. Lineage (NCBI taxonomy): Eukaryota > Metazoa > Chordata > Lepidosauria > Squamata > Natricidae > Natrix > Natrix helvetica. The sequence continues at coordinate 133,184,771 of NC_138549.1, forward strand.
AGAGCACCTCTGCGGATTTTTTTCAAAGGCGTAGTCAGGCAGAACATCAGTATATCTGTAAATGTCTATCTTTCTATCTAATCAGCAATTCACCAAAGGTTATATTCATATAAGATATCATATGTTAGAACATGTGCAGAGCTTCTGCTATAGCATAGAAGCTAGTCTGGGATATAAAAAAAAATGCTCCAATAATTGCTCCCAGTTTCTTCAGAATTATTTCAAACAAACCTCTTGTCAAACCTTATACTGACAGAGGGCACAGTAATGCTTTCTCTGCCTTTTGGTGATCCAATAAGAAATGTCCAATTTCTAAATATTAAAAGACTTGAACATTGAGAAACAACTGCCCTAAAGACGGGGGTGGGCTTCAAAAATTTCAGCAATGGGTTCTCTGCCTGGTTGCTGCCTGGGTGTGGTCATGGTGGGCATGGCCTAGTCTGCCTCCTGCACCATCACCTTCCCAGACTCCAGAGGCTTTCCTCAAGCCTCTGGGAGGGCAAAAACTGCCTCCCCCAATCTCCGGAGACCCTCCAGAACTTCCAGGAGGCCTGTTTTCTCCCTACCTGATCCTCCGTGTGGACCCTGCACTTATTTCACATCCAAAATGGGTGATGTGGAGATTCCTGGGAGGGGCAGGGTGGGGTGGGAGGGGCAGGGTCGGGTGAGAGGGGCCAGCCAAGGGTGTGATTTGGAGGTTCTCCAAACTGACCATAATGTTAGCTATGGGTTCTCCCGAACCTGGGTGAACCTGTAGCATCCCACCCCTGCTTATAGATATTCCGGCAATGTCACTCAGGAACAAGAAGGAACTTACTACAGAGCTATTAAACAAAATGGAATCAATCTCCCTGTGTGTTGGGGAAAGCTTGTTCTAAAGTAGCAGTTTATCCTCTCTCAAAATAGATGAGTTCAGAAGCAGCTGTAGGTGTTAACAATGCCTTTCCCTCTTGGCAAACTGCTCACGGCAACAGCTGTTCCTATTAAGACTGGTCTCAGTGATTTCCTTACTGATTGATCCTTCTTTGGTTTAAGCCTCCAGACCACTTCTAATCAGAGAAATTAGACTATAATTCTAATCACAGCTACCAGGGGAAGCAAGCCTACATCTAAATAACCATACATACTTTTATCATTTATTTTCATACATTTATTTTAATAATAATTATTAGCATTTTTAGATATGGACACAATGAAACCTGCTTGTGGGGGGGCAATATATTTCATGATATTATTCTTATTTTGAGAAATGAATTATTGATATTCTTTAAGTATTTTATAAGTACATATAACAACATCATTATTTCATATTTAGCTATAGATAATAGGAGCAATAAAAACTGCTAAAGAAACAGATGCGTAATTACAGTCCATGAATACAGGAAATCTGTAAGGAATGCGTTGAGATTTAATTGACATTTAACAAGATAACTACAGCAAGTTAATTAGAAATTATCAGCTAAAATAAGAATTAACTCTAAATAATCTTCTCTCTTGCTCCAATATTTCTGCAGCATCTTGTTATATGCCTAGATGATTTTAATATCATTTTTAAAGAATTCATTTCCCTCCAACTAATTCCTACATTATCAGCTCCTTATTTTGTTATACAGACACTGAGCTGATCTACTTAGTAACAGATTATGTCTTGTCCATCTTTCTTAAAAAAAGACTTCTTTGCTTGGCTTTTCACTTGCAAAGAATAAGTACCCCAAAAGGACATATGGTACATTAGCACAGAGTGTTCACAACCGCCTTTCACCAGCTGAAGCTTATGTGCAATCTTTTCACAGGGATTACTAGTTGACACGGATAATTTCATACCTCTACTGAATGTTCTTTAAGGCCATTTTTATTGCATGAATATTTCCAGTATATATTAATATTCATGCCACAAGGTATGCTCTGCATTTCTAATAAAGAGAAAGGATGAGGTGGCCCTTTATATGGAACGATATTTCCACTGACATATTATTTTTTAATATTTTGTTAATACTAATACTGGGTTTTGACAATGAAGTTATGCTCCTACCATTTAGGATCATCTATTAAAATAAAGCAACCAGAAGTCAAGAAATACACAAAATTCGCATTCTTAGAGCATCTATGAAGACATGGAAAATATATTCAGATGCTGGGATGTATCTATAGCTACAAAGATTAAAAAAAACCATATAAGCAGTACTTTTCCCTGTAACTCTTTGGGGAAGTGAAAGTTGGATGAAGCCAAATGGGAAGAATATTAATACTTTTGACTTTAGTGTTGGAAAAGGCTTTTGAGAATACTATATATACCCAAGATAACAAATAAATGGATCAATGAGTAAATCAACCCAGAGTTCCAAAAGAGGAGGAGGAGGAGGAGACCACAGCAAAATGGAGGGGCACATTAGAGTGCAGTGACGTGCGGTGAGGTTTATGGCTGGTGAGGCTGGTGACGTCATCAGGAAGGTGGGGAATGGGACCATGTGTGCTGGAGGCTCAGGCTGCCTCAGCCTCCAGCACATGTGATCCCATTCCCCGCCTTCCTGAGCATGCTCCGCTGGCATATTGCAGTCGCGAGGAGCGCGCAAAATCCAGCAGAGGCAGGAAGGTTCTCGTCATTCCCCAGTCGCTTTCGTGCCTTCGTCATCTGGGAGCGCCGACAACATTTCTGCCTCCACAGCTCCCGGGCGCGGCCGGACGGATGTATATAATATTATAATTAGCTCTCATCAGCTAGCCATACCCTTACTGGGATTGAGGGAGTAGTGAGCTTCCTCCCATATTTAGGCATACCAGGGGTTGTAACACAAATACATACCTATTTCCCTGGCTCAACTGATAAGGAGGAGAGCCTGTGGCTTAGTGGCTAAGACTCCTGCCTAGTATATAATACAGCCCAGGTTCAAATCCCAGTAAGGGTATGGCTAGCTGATGAGAGCTAATTAGCTCGAAATAGATCTATACTAGTGTCCCTTTCTTTATTTATCAGCACAAATACAACACAAATACAAAAAGGCAACATTAAAAATAAAAATATGGTTTTCTGCCTGCATGGTCTTCTGTGATGAGCCGGAGGACAGAAAGAGGGAGTCGTGAGCTTCCTCCCATATTTAGGCATACCAGGGGTTGTAACACAAATACATACATGCATGCATACATACATACATACATACATACATACATACATATAGTATATAATATTATATACTATTATTTCATGAAGAGAGGTGAGGCTCTGCCTCCCCTGCCTCCCCTGCCTCCCCTGACCGCACATCCCTGTTAAAGTGGGATAAGAGTTTTTAAGTTTAGTTAAAGAGATCTATTTTGCTCATTCAGGCAACTTTTTCAACCTTATTTGTCACTATCAGGAACTGGTTAAACTCAAATACAAAGATAGGATTGGGCAACCTGTAATCTGAGAGCTACATGTTGTTCCTGACTTCCTGTTTTGCAATCTCCAGAATATTATTTTGAAAATTACTGCTTCAAATTGGTGGCAGAGTTTCTGTAAGACAGTGTGAAATGGCTTTTATTTGCTTGCTCAACTCATTCTAGATTAAAGTGGTTATTGAAACTGTATTGCCTGAAGGCTACTAAAAAATATGTACTACAAAGGTCTGTCATGCAATTTTGCTCCTGTAGCCATTCTGTTGGATATATTCACCACTCAGCATGCCTTATGTCAGCATGTATGTACACCCAGCTCCCCTGGGTAAGTCTCACAAATGAAATGTTGTAAAAGACAGTCTCCCATTGCTTCTGAATTCAATCCCATGGCTTCAATTGAAGCTTTGGGTTGCTTTGATCATATTTCCTGTGAAAACCTTTTAAAGAAAATCAAGTAGGCATTTATTCAGGTTTCCATTTTTGCTTTTCACTTTTTCTTGGTCAGTGGATTAGTCAAGATTGATTTTTCTACACGACTGAGGGAGGCAGAAGGTTAAAAGATAAAAGGATGGATTCCTTTTAAAATGTAATTTAGCATTTTCTGGTATTAGTCCAAATATCAACACAAAATCACTTCAATTTTCCCAAAGCACCTGGAACCCACTTTGCAACTGCTGGGAGGTAGAAAGCACATTCTTCTATAAAAACAAATTGATGTGTGCTTTGTGTATATGTATGGGTAGGACTTAATGCTTTCATTGCATAATGTATATTTGTTCAGATAGCTAAAGTTAAAAAAAAGGTTTATCCTTTATTTGGTATAAGTGCTAACATGGCACCAGAAACTGAAAAAAAAAAAAACCATAATATAGAGAAGCAATTTATATACAAACTAGCTGTACCCGGCCACGCGTTGCTGTTGCCCAGTCTGGTTAAATGGAAAAGAAAGTAAAGAGAAAGTGCAAGTCCCGCGGCAGAGGCAGTCCCCGCATGGAAGTGAGCCATGGTGGCCCCTGCAAGAGCCACCATGCAGGACGCTCTCACAGTCCCTGGCCTGGCTGAGCTGAGGAGGAGAGGAGGTGGAGGTGGCCACCGCCCCTGACCTGGCTTCCCTCAGCGGTGGCGCGAGAGGAGGTGGCCGGCATCACTGAGGAGCAGGAGGAGGAGGAGGAGGAGGAGGAGGAGGAGGAGGAGGAGGAGGAGGAGGAAGGAGCCACCCCGGCGACGTGGATGTGAGGCAGCCCCCACTGGCCGTGGTCCCATCCAGAGACGCCATCGCCGCTGCAGTCACCTCCTCACGGGGCACCCAGCGGCTGCCTCCGCCCCGCTGAGCCTCAGGCTGACACCACCACTGCCCGGTCAGAGCCGCCTTGGCGAGGCCATAGCTGTCTCTCTGTGAGGGGGTGGAGAGCATATGCAGTCAGCCGGGCTTAGGAGACGCTCCACCTCCACTTCCTCTGGAACTCCACTGGACTGGGCGGGGGGAGGTCGGCTTAAGGGTGGGAGGAGGCAGCCGAGGGATGGGGCAGGTGCCACCCTGCCGCAGACAGCAAAGGCCTGGTGGGAGAGGAGGAGAGAGAGTGGAGGGGGAGGCCGAAAGGCTTCGGCTCCCCTTGGTAGAAATGGTGAAGTTCGTCGGAGGAGAGGCGGAAAGGGGAAAGGGTGCAGCCACAGCCCAGCCACACATATAAAGGGACTGTCGGGACGAAGCTAGAGAGAGGCCGAACTCTTCCTAATATATTATACTCAAGAAATGAATGCTATGGTAAACAACACAGCTGAATTCCAACACAATGCCACACAAAATAATTAAATCAAAATTTAAAAAATCGAAATCTATGAACATTCAATATAACAATGCAATCGGAAACATTGAAATGGAATCATGAAATATTTAGTATGCATGTGTTGCTTTTACGACCAGCAGATGGCGCTGGTTTTCAAAAAAGCATGTTTTTACAAAAAAGCATGTTTTACCTGTCACAAGTGTGACATCTATATAATATATGCATATAAAAACATGTGCGTAGTTGAATGCAACATTGTGTCAAAATTTCAAAGCAATTGGTGAAGAAATTTTGGAGATTTGAGATTTTGAACAAACAAACATTACATTTTTATTTATATAGATTAATACTGCCAAAATCTGATTTATAATTTCTAAAACGTTTCCTTCTTCTATGAAAGATGTTTTGGCTTTTCTTTGGTATTCTGTGGTACTTGGTAATTTCTTTCATAATTACCTTGCTGATGTTCTGAGTTTATTTTATTCTACAAATAGTAGAAAGTGGTACAACTATTACTGCTGCTACTTCTACTACTAGTAGTACTACTATTACTGAGCATCTTTCTTTCATATTACAGACTTCTTTTCTACCCATCCAAACCAATCCCCCCAAAAATTATATATGAAGAATTCTTTCCTGAAGTGTAAGAAAGTAGAAAAAATACATATTGCCTTTGGACACAGAGTAATAATATAAGATATTCGTATATCTTCTTAGCCACCTGGTAATTAGATGTGTGCAACACCATGTTGTAAGAATTGCATTAAAATATTATTTTTCTTTGCAATTAATTTTAAAGCAAATTCTCTTTCAGAAGACTTAATAAGAACAGCACACCTCTTCAATTCTGTAAACAATTCATGGATAACTTTCTGTTCAAATATGTGCATTCATGGGTCTCTTAAATAGCTTAATTAGGATCTCTTCTGATGAAGAGAAGTTCTAAGTCTATGTACCATTGCAAGTGGTCCATTCCTTTGTATTCATCTCCGACACTACCTAGAGAGGTTGCCAACAAGTACACTAAGAGAGAAAAAAGGGTCATAAACACAGTCTCATCCCAGACTGCCCATGTCGCCTTTAAAACTTTTTTACAAATAATTTCAGCTTTTCTGAATATGTCTTGGTGAGCTCATTCTAAAACAGTCATGTAGACTTTTAAATGTGGAAGGAAAAATAGTGATTTGTCACATGAGAAAAGTAGTGTAAAAGGTTTTCCTGCAATTATGCAGCTTATCTATTTACTTGGAAAATTATAAACTTATTTTCTGGGCTCATTAATACAAACCAAGTACCAGAAGTCTATCATACCTCTCAATATAAAGATGGACCATAAATCTAATCTTAATGGCATTCATTGGAAACAAAGACCATGGTAATGTATGGAATTTATAGCCAAGCAAGATAAGATGCAGAGTACTCTTGCACTTTGTTTGTTACGGCAAAGCATTTCTTCCAGTCATTCCTGATTTATGTCCTTTTTCTGCTCTATCTGGGTTCAGAGTTTCCTTCCAGCTAGCAAACTGTCTGGCATTCACTAGAGGTGGAGCTTTTATGATGAAATATTTACAACTAACTACAGTACATCATAGCCATTTGAAAATATGCATAATATTTAATGATCTGTGCAAGTGGTGATACAAATAGGTGGGACATCCATATTTTGATCTTCCTTGAGGCAGATTTAAGCATGACATATGCAACTAAAGTCAGTACACAGTCCAAAAAATTCTAAAGTTTTTGAGCAATCATTAACATTCAGTGTATTTTAATGTTACAGCAGCATTTTGATTTGAAAGACACTTAATTGGACCTTTTAGTTGACTGAGAGAGGAGGGTCCCTCAAAGTTTTGAAGTTCATTTAGGGATAGTCAGTGGTTGTAGGACAGTCTCAGGTTCAACTACTGTTGTTCCCATTCTTTATCCTCCCCCCCCCCCAAGTGCATTTTGCCTTCAAAAGAGCCAGCCAGCGCAGAAAAATAATAACTCCTGTGATAATATGTTCAAATGAACCCAGCACAGGCAAGCTTGTTTACAACCTAACCCAACCTTTCTGCCCAAAAAGAATAAAGGCATATTAGAACTAAATGGAAGATGATGGTTCTTGTGCCATTTTGGAAGAATAGAAAAGACACAATGGGGACTTTGCTACTATTATTTCATCTTTCTTTTTTGGCAGCTGTACAAAAAAAAATCAACCTTGTTAAACTCAGTCATTTTTATTATTTAAAGATTAATGGTCTTGCCCAAATGCTGATACATTTAAAAGAAAGAGACACAGAAGGAAAGCTCTCAGATTTTTGTTATCCTATGATCTTGGCATTATTATCACCCATAGTGCCTAGTGCCAACCTTTCAGCAATAATACAAACTTCTATCTGCACACCTATCACACAGTTGATCGGAATAAGTAGTAATTTGGGGATAACAAAATATATCTCATATGATATAGTTGTATGAAGGGGACAATGAAACAATAACATTAAAGCTCCTAATTGATACCAGCTTTGATGCAAAAGGAGCCCCTCTCTTCCCCAGTTTAATTGTGTAATGACATTTCTGTGTAATAGACTTGTGACATTATAAATGACACTTATGTCAGGATTGCCAGGCTGTGACAACTCTGCTGACAGCTCTGGCAAGAAATTAATCACTTCTGAGGTTTGAAAGTTGCTCATTTATTGCTGCCAAATAAGATATAGCTTGGAAAATGAAAATGGTCCAGTTCTCTTTTCCCCAAAGAAATGGAGCAACTATTATTTATTTGCTTATTTATTTAATAAGAAAGAAGGCACTGGGGACACTTCTTTAGAATGGATGGCAGACCTTGGTATGGTCAGTGAGTCAAACACTTCTTTAGAATGGATGGCAGACCTTGGTATGGTCAGTGAGTCAAACACTTCTTTAGAATGGATGGCAGACCTTGGTATGGTCAGTGAGTCAAAAAGCTAAGGTTAGACTCCTTTGAACACACCACACTTGTGATTGGATTCAAATGCCTTCTAGGACAGTACATGGATATGTTCTGATATGTATTGAGGATGTCTGTTACATAGGATGGATATTTATATATCAAAAGAAAAATGCATGGCAAAAATATTGACCATTTCCCCAAACTAAAAATAAATTCATTCTAAAAATAGATGGAAGAAATGGGAGTATTAAATTATGGTCACTTGGTTTATTTAAGGCTATATTCATGGGGAAATCTTTCCATCATTATGTTCGTTTCTACTGTATGCATGGTCCAAATTTATTCCCAATGATTCCTAACTTGCCGGAGCAATCTAAAGTATAAATTCCTTTGATATATCAGTATCCAACATCACAACAGTACCATCATTGTTATCATTTATTAACTTTATATATTATTCATCTCACAGTTTGAGATATATGGGGTATTATTATTGCATTTATGAAATGTATTCCACTGAACTTGTATCATTTTCTAGTCACCTTTAGCCTTTCCCATTTTTTAATTCAATGAATCTTGGAGTTATTCTCTTTCTCTCTGTGTCTCTCTGTATCCCTCTCTCATTTCCATGTGATGTTGGAAATTTTATGGAGAAACACCTGCCATCTTAGCCCGCCTGTGAAAATAACTTGTAGCACTTCTAAGGACATTCCACTATTTCTTTGATACCACCCCTCATTCATTGTCTTCCTGCTCTTCTCCTTCCTTGAAAAATGGCAGCTGTTCTCCAGGATTTCTAACAGGATTTATTTCACTGACCAGGAATCTTTTATATGTTCTTCTTTTGACCAGTGCAGAGCTCTAACAAAAATGTTTCCTAAGAATATTCAGGGACAGCTTTTCTAGCCTAGGGAAATAATTGTGCAATTCACCAGCCAAGGTTTTTTTCCCCCATGCTGTTAAACATTGATTGTCTCTCTACTTTCAAGCCTAGATTCTTGATCATTTTTATTTCAACATCACCCATGCCCCAATAATTACTGGATGCAACAATTCTTAGAAAATAAAAAATAATTCTTTCTTTCATGCAAAGATAAATGTAGTTAAGATTGTTTTAATTTAAATATGCTCAAGATATTTATTAACATCCTTTTTAAAAAGAAAGAAATGGTTCTAATAAAGAACTATGCCTTTATTTGTTTTCTTGCTTTGGCATTATTCGCACCCTAGTTTTTATTGGAAAATGATGTTTTGAACCTATTGTTTTTGTTCAATAAGTTGTCATTTTGGATGTACTTTTGTATTTTCTACTGTGATTGGTACCTCACTTCCTTAGTAATTCAATTGTCTGTAGCCACCCACAGTTGAGTAGGAAGTCATGTAAATTTAGATATAAACAATGTTTCACAGCTTCCTTGCTACCATCAGAAAGTTATTACATCCTTTTACTGATCATTTCTTATAAACACATTCTAGTAGGGCATAGATAATCATGCTTTTATTATTATATAACTTCCAGGTATTGTGAAGTAATTTAAATTGCTTGATTTTCCCTTTCACTCTTTTCTTCAGTCCTCTGATTTGTAGAAGCTCCCTTTTTGATAAATAAATGCTACTGTGTTGGACCTTGTTGGAAATCCTCAACAAGAGTCTTGAAAAGATTAATATGATGTTCACTATATTATATTGGTTTCTTACATTTCTTTCTTACATTAGATTATGGTCCCCATTTGGAATTAATATGGAATTAAGTCTACAATTACCTCCCTCTGGTCAGTTCCATCTTTTGGATGTATTATTTCTAGAACAGGGGTGTCAAACTTGTGGCCCATGGACTGGATGTGTCATATGTTGGCAATGCCCACCACATTTTAGTGAAAGGGAGAAAGTTGTGATATGTCACGTGACGACAATGTGTCATCGCGCGACACCTCTGGTCTAGAACATAGTTTCTTTATCATACCATAGCATGAATAAATCCAGATTATCTGGAGGTGGGGACAGAATCAAAAGGAGACAAATGACATACTTATGTGTGATGATTGCAGAAATGACATGACTCCTGAAAGAGGTACTGCACATAATTGTATTACTATGATTGCAACTTTGGTAATCATACTTAGTATGATTTTTATCACTTTGGCAGCTTTGAAGACCACTGTATATAACATTTATTCCAACAATTCCTCTTTTGCATGCTTTCCTGATTTCTTTCACTTACTCAAATCAGTACTTTGATCAGATGTGCAATATATCTCTGTATTTAAGTTCAATTTCTGGCAAGACATCATCACCTCATTTATTTCTTTGCCCTGTGATTCTTACATATTCTCCCTGCCATAATATCTGTTTCTTTCCACTGTTCCTCAAAGTTCTGCCATACAGCATTTGGGAATTTTTAGTACATAAATAGTTCCATCCAAAGGCTTTGTTGATACATATGTTGTTGGAAGGTTTAGTACAGACAATTAACAAGTGTCAATTTAAGAGCTTAGAATGGCAAGCATTTAGATTACCAATAAATTCCCTATTTGATATTATTCCTGACCTTTATGCCTGCTTCTGTTAAAAGTTAAGTGCAGCTGCTATGTGTAGATGATTAAAAGTTATTAATATTTAGTTAGATAGTTAATTGAAATTATATAGCCACCCATCACACTTGTATATGAGTAAAATTTTAGCTAACTTAAGTTTAGCTAATTTAAATAAACCTCTGGACATGACATGGGATCTCTGGAAATGAGGTGGTGGCATGTGATGAAAAGAAAAACTTCAGAGCAGTCCAAACATCTTATAAGGATCATGTAGAAAACTATCACTTTCACTCTGAGGGATGAAAATGTTTATACTTCTTGATACAATGCTGAGATTGAGAAAAGAAGGTCTTACTAAAAATTGCCAGAAGATCAATGTGTTAAGGAGACTCTCAAGGTTTTCAGCACTGATGACGACTCGATGGTAATAAGTTTAAAGCAGTTCTAAAATATCTGCATGGCATTTTTAAGCAATGATTTCCTGGTTTGCACAAATTAATTTGATTGAGGAAAGCATACAAAGGAATACAGTAACTATTCTTCTTTTTTAGTATTGGTTGGTAATTATATTCCACCAGCCATAAAAAAAAAAAAAAATTAACACCAAGATCACAATCCAACTGATACATGGTTCACAAATTTGTCTGTATAAAAATTTTGTTCCCCTGGAAATCATGCATTATAAAATTTTAAAGGCACCTGCGCAATGTCTTTCTGTGTATTGAATATGATACGGGGTTTAGAGACAAAATGTTTTCAGTCAAGTTCACACTGATCTGCCACTTCAATTATTGTTTTTTTTCCACTTTAATTTTGCAAAAGAATATTTAAAACTCTAGGATGCAAATCTTTCTACTGTTGCGGTTTCTCAGGGCAATTTTTAATTTCTTTGGGGAAGGAAATTAAAGGGAAATAAGTAGTATCCCATGGATCTGTAATAACAAAGTTATTCGTGCAAAGTGTGCGTGAAGCATGCGTGAAGTGAACCAGTACCAATGCAGGTAGGAACCCACACCTGAAATAGGAACAGACTTGGAGGAGGTACCTGGTAGTACATTGGTAGTACAGCATATAAAAGGTTAGAAGACTACTTATGTCAAAGCCAATTGAAACTGGCAGAAGAAGAGGAAGAGGAAGAAAAAGAAGGAGGAGGCAGAGAAGGAGGAGGAGGAGGAGGAGGAGGAGGAGGAGGAGAAGAAGAAGAAGAAGAAGAAGAAGAAGAAGAAGAAGAAGAAGAAGAAGAAGAAGAAGAAGAAGAAGAAGAAGAAGAAGAAGAATTCAAGAATAAATCAGCATCACTATATTTGCCACACAAACTGCTGTAATAACTCTTCATGATATCATTCCCTGTCAATAAAACTTTATCAAGATTGGGGGGGGGAGTTTATGGGGAGCCTCTTGTCAAATATGGCTTCTGTGTGCCTTGCCACAAATAAGCTCATTAAGTCTTTGCTATCTTGATTTTCTCTCTGTGTCTTGGTCAGACTGCAATTCATTCATTTATTTGACTTATAGTTTATCTCTATGGAAATATGAACTAGTCTTTTGATTAGAAAATGTAAATAAATAAACACATAGTGGTTAACAGAAGTAAATTATTTATTCATTTTCTGTTAGAGGTCTTTCTTCACTTAATAACTGTGACACAAATATAGCCTCCTTTCGGGAGAGGGGGCGGTCTATAAGCGATAATAATAATAATAATAATAATAATAATAATAATAATAATAATAATAATAATAATAATAATAATAATAATAATAATAATAAATAATAATAAATAATTCTAGCATCAGTTTTCAGTTATGTGGCCATGATATTGCCCTGATATCCCTAGGCCTACATGCGAGACAGCCTTAAATTATCAGCAGTTTTTTTTTAAAAAACACCTTTATTTCTAAATTTATTGACTAATTAATTTATTATATAAACAATTGTTTCTATAAAGAGAAAAAAAACTAAGTGTGCAGTGCTAGAAGGAGTGAAACATACAAATATTATGAATAAATACAAAGTAGAAAGTTACCACTATCAGAAAAACTCTGAAAGTTTTTCATAGTTTCTGTATATCATAAGCGATGATAAGAGTACATCTGTTTCTACTAATATAATGAATATGGTTGGCCTAACATAGGACACTTGCTTCTGAAAGTCCATTTTTCTAAATCTATCAGTAATAAAACACTGCTTTTTTTATAAAGCAGTTGAGAAAGCTTTTTTAAAAGCTGTTTGATTGTCAAGAAATTCCCAACATTGTGCAATGATTACGGTAGTTTTGCTACCAAAATTAAATAGACAATCAGCTTTTTATTTTAAAGGTGATCTTGTGAATAGATGCAACAAGGCTATTATTTATTGCAATTTGTCCAAGGTTACTCTCAAAGTTTATGAGAGCTGTTATACCCTGTTATCTTGGGAGTAATTTAGGTGTCTGCAGTGATTTGAAACAGAGGGAAAAGAGGCTGAATAAGAGATAGCAATGAGGACTATATCATGTTGATATAGTTTTTGGGGAGTCAAGGCTGGATAAAAAAATCCCATTTAATTCAGTACTGAGTAAGCCCTAGGTTAGATCAGCAAGTGGGTCATATTGGAAGCTTTTGTATTTGTCTATGAAGCTGAGATGGTGCCATTGTGGTTAAAGTGCTAGATTAGAAATGAAATGCAAATGGAAATCACTGGCAGCATACAATCCTGAAGGTGGTTGGGGTCTTGACAGTCTCTTAAGTTATTCTACTCTTGTTTTTATCTGGTTCTTGTTATTGATGCATTATATTTTTAGATGTCTTTAGGCTTTTTGAACTATACACTGCCCAGAGTCACTCTGTGAGAGGGGCAGTATCTAAATTTTGACAAATAAATAAATGACTTAGCCCAAGGAGGAAGGTCTTTAGGTCAATCACCCTCTCATATCATCTCCTGTCTCACAAACTGTGGAAAGATTGGAAACTGATACGAATGCTGTTCTAAGGTCCTTTGGGAGAAAAAAGAAGGGTAGGAACATAATGCTAATACCTTTACTGGTTTTTAATGATTAAAAAAGCTATAATTCAACACATTTTCTTTTATTTTGGTGGGAGGTCTCTGTCTGATTCTAAAGTAATGGTAGTAACATGGTTTCATTTCTGTATATGAGATTCAAATATGATCAGATAAAGCATAAAAAAGCCAATGTGATGGTATTTTATAACATGTGATTGTTAGGAAGACATGTTTGGTAAAGCTCTGGACTCAGGAGCAACTGGAAGACATCATTAAGTCCTACGTACCATAGGTGGGTTGCTCCCGGTTCGGCCCAGATTGGCCAAACTGGTAGTAGCGGAGCCAGGAGGCTCCGCCCACCTGCCCAGATGCAGAAGCTTCTGTGCATGTGCAGAAATATTAGGTGAGGAAGTGCGCCCAAATTGGTAGTAAAAAAAAAAATGGCAACCCACCACTGCTACATACCATGAAATAGTGATGATGTTTCAAACAGGAAGCAGCACCTAAAATCTTGGAAGAAGAAATTTGGACAGAGATAATATCAGCCAGAATTATTGTCCTTATAGAAACAACAGGGAGGAGTTTTAATATGTATCATCTGCAGAGAATCAATTCTTGAAATTTTGTGCATATTGACATACTTAAAAATGGAAAGTTTTCCACTGAAGAGCTATAAGCGCGCGCGCACACACACACACACACATTTATATAGCAATGTTAACACAATGTTCAATTGTGTATGTGTGTGCTTATTTTTGTTTATTTTAGTTACATGAATTTATACAAAGTATCAATTCTTTGTTTGCCTTGTGAGCCCAGTTGTCAAGCAAAAGGATGTCAAAATCTGATGCAATTGAATTTTCATAGCTAACTGGGAAAGCTTCTATTGCATTAGTAACTAGCAGTAGTAACTAAAATAACAACAACCGTAAACTAATTCATTGCTGAAATGACAGTTGAGTGAGGTCTACATTTGAGTAGCCCATCAGTGAAATTCTTGAGAAAAAAGTTTCATATATAGACAACAGCACAACCACAAGTTGAACAAATGATCCTTTGTTTTGGCTGGGAAGAACTTTCTGTCTGTCCTTTTTCCTATGTCAATGATCTTCTCAGCATGGTGGACTTCCTGTTTGCTCTCTGTGACCATCCTCCCTTTCTTTTGCAGTGAGCTTTCTGTCCATTATCCATAGCCAGCTATCCTTTCCTATCACAGCATATTGAGTACCAAACAAAAACGAACACCAGGTCAATATTTTCACATCAAAGTATGTTCAGTACCAAATTTGAAAAGTTTTAAAGCAGTCGAATACTGAGGTACCACTGTATATGTATTCTTTCTAAGTCCTCATGTAGGAAGAGTTACTGATCTGGGATGCACAAATTTGCATGATAGCAAAGAGATAGAGAATACTCTAAATATCTGCTGCCATCTAGTGGTTCTATGGCTTTTTTACAGCCTTGATCTGGTAGCCCTACACTTAGGACTCTAGAAAGTAGCTCAGGAGGCCTTAGCCTATTATTGAGAGTGACTTTTCCATTCAATTTCTTCAGCATTCCTGCAAGCTGGCTCACTTTTCAAATATTTCTTCACCCTAGAATGAAGGTCAAGCAGTGAAAGGTAGTCCAAAACAGCCATTGAGGCATTTGATAAGGAGAAGGCATAATGCGATTCCTATGCCATTTTCCTTTCATGGAGTGAGGTTGTTTTTATTATTTCTGCCACCTTATGGATTAAAGTTTGGGGTTTAGCCTTTGATGAGAAAGCTTTTCCAGACAAAATACACAATGAAAGAATACAGAAAGGATTTCTTTTATCTAGTTTTAATAATCTATAGGCACACTATGGTATATAATCAAAAATTATAAAACTGATTAGCAATTTTGTTCATACCTAAAATAAGTATACATCAAATCCCACTATATACAATGTAAATATATTTAACAATCCCATTCAACTTTAACAGACATTCTGCTTTAATGGACACATCTTTTTCCATTAATCTGTAATTCAAAGATTCTCAGTTTAGACTTAGATGTTCGTATATCCATACACATGCATATAAACAACTGGGATTATACTTTAAATTACCCCAGAGAATGCTTGAGATATTGAGTTTAGCTTTTTTTTGTAATAATTGTATTATAAATAAGTTCACAAGATAAAAAATAATACAGAAAATAATAAAAATAAATAAAAAATAATTACAAACATATTTTTAAGAAGAAGCTATATAAAGAATGACTCCTCCTACCCTCCAGACAAGTATAAACTATTTCGAATCCCTAGCGCCACATAACAGAGTGAGCTCCGGTTACTTGTCCCAGCTTCTGCCAACTTAGCAGTTTGAAAGCATGTAAAAATACAAGTAGAAAAATAAGAACCACCTTTGGTGAGAAGGTAACAGTGTTCCGTGCACCTTCGGCATTTAGTCATGCCGGCCACATGACTACGGAGACGTCTTTGGACAGCGCTGGCTCTTTGGCTTTGAAATGGAGATGATCACCACCCTAGAGTCAGGCTGTCAGAAAACATAACATATATATTTTAGCTTTAGTCAAATACATCTATTTTTAATCCAATATATTGCTTTCTCTAAAAAATAAAGCAAAATAATTTTCCCTACCAATCTTTAAGTCTAATCACTCAGTCCTAGTCAAAAAGAAATCCCATCGATAATTACCAGAAACCACAACTTATTTATCAAATAAATTCACTTTGTAAATCTTCTGTTTTCTTTATTAAAAGCTTGATCTTTAATCAATCAAATTCAAATTAATATCTTATTATTTTATCTTTGCCTCCTTTAAGGAACACTTCAATAATAACTCCTTTTCTTATCTCAGGAGCAATTTCATTAGTTTAACACCTTTCTTTTGTAAATGCAAGATGAGAGGACTTTCCAAGTTGCTCTTTATTCTTTGTTTGGTACCTTTAATTATTAAGATATCAGCTGGTTTCATTTGTAAATCCATTTTAGCATCTTTTTCTATATCACTTTTACATCCTCACATTTTTAAATATGTTTTCAAATCTTCAGCATCTTTTTTCATATTACTTTTGTAAACAAGCATTTTTTTAAAAAAATCCAAATTCATATTCCCATCAAACTCAATATCTGTTTATCTAATAACAACATAAGTTATTATACTATTCCCTCCATTATAATATCACACAATCTTGTAAGTAATTTCTGAGTACATAATTTCCAAACAGCCTTTCTTCTTTAATCAAATAGTATTGACCATTGTATTAATGGGTCATTTCTCTTTTATCATATTTGTTTGTTCTCTCTTGTTCTCTTTAGTCAACCTTCAAATCTCCTTTTATCTTTTGTTTATTTTCCAATTCAAAAAAATTCCCATAGGAGATTTACATCCAGTTAATTTCAAAGTCATTATATTTTTTTTTTTGTAAAAATGTTAACACCTTATAGGTACATATATCCTTTCAAGTTCTAACCCTTAACTTTCCAAAATCAAGTCTAGTCTCCCTTTTGCTGTTTACAAAGATTAAAGCTTTTCTTGTTAATCTTTAAACTAACTTTTATCCAGGTAAAAGGTGAATCTCCTGGTGTAATAGAGCTTTGTTTTGCCGAAGGTTCTTAACATCTAGAAACTCATGAACAAGCAATTTCTTAGTCAAAAAGTAGACAGCAGAGCAGACAAACCCAGTTTCCCTTTGATGGTGCCAAACCACAATTTAGACTGGAAATTTCCTGCCCCGAGACCTCCCAGAGCTCCCAAACCAGCTGAAAATGCCCATGTCATATTCTCTTCACAGGGAGTTTCTGACTAGAACAAACTGTCGTGACCCCTGTCCTTTTCTTGTTTTAGAAAGGAGTTCTGAGTAGTCAAGTATTATATGTCTTTTACAAATGTAAGGAAAACATATCATGGAATCTGTGTATTTAATGGAATGCTGTTGAATGTACAAGTGAATTCAATTAAAACAAATGTAGATTTTGCCTTAGCCTTGCCAGATTAACCAAATCTCATATTCTTTTAAGAATAAGGCCTCCTGCATGTGACTCAAGACCCAGAATAACTCTGTGATGGCGAACCTATGGCCCTGTATGGGTATGTGTGCCATTGTCAGCTACTCTTCTGGTTTCTGGTAACTTCGTGTATGCCAGAGCACTGGAAACCCAAAGACTAGCTGGCCAGAGCACATGTGTGTGCTGGAAACCCAGTGGCCTTTGGGTTTCCGGTGCTCCAGAGCGTGTGCTCCTGTTTGGACACTCGTTGCCAAAAAAGTTCGCCATCACTGCTCTAGACCATGGGTGTCAAACTTGATCGCATTGTGTGATGTATCGTGATGTATCATAACCTTTTTTTGCCTTTGCAGAGCCAGGGTGGGCATGGCCTCTGTATCTTGCCCACGGACCGCCAGTTTGACACCCTTGCTCTAGATTCAAATCAGGTTCCTATCTTTGCTTATGTTCTGCTCTTTGGCTACATTGTGAAACATTCTTTTGTTCCCATGCCCCCAAATGTTCATAACACTATTAAACAGCCCCAGAAAATGATGTAACTAACAGAATGATAAAATATAGGAATGTTAATTTTGCTGTCTCTATGACTGAAAGCCTTAGTATACTTACCTGACAATAAAGTCACTTTGGGCCGAGTGAAACTGTCTCCAAGTGAATATGTGCCAATGTTCTTGGTAGAAGTTAATCCATATTCCAAATGATCACTTCTACTTTTTATACAAACAAACCCTCATTCAGTCTAAAGTGACAAGCAAAGCCTCCTACCCTTTTTTAAGAAAGAAAGAAGAAAGAAAGAAAGAAAGAAAGAAAGAAAGAAAGAAAGAAAGAAAGAAAGAAAGAAAGAAAGTCAATTTCTAAATAAGGCTCAATCCATAGTTACTTCATGGAACTGTACATGGAATTTCCTTGGCAGCAGTACAGTGGGTTGTCATTGCCTTCTTCTGGGCACTGTTTTAAATAAATAATTCATTTGAGCAATATAGGTATCAAAACACAGGATACAAAAGCTCCCATTTTCAGTTCCTGGTGCTTTCTCACCTCTTTTTGCGGTAGAACAACTTTCCTCTCTTTGATTACTTTGCTCCATCCTCAGCCTCCCTGTCCACATATAGGCTTTGAAAAGGATATCACACAAAAGATAAAATGCAACCGGGTCTTTTGTGGTGTGGGAACTCCAGCTGGTCATTAAATAGCATGGCTTCATGCATATTTATTGATGAAAATTATTTATGAAGCAAATCAGGAGATTTTTTTTTTTTTTTGAGAAAACCAAATTATTTCAATTTATAGTTAATTCACACTCATGGCCTCCTCAGGTCTAGGATCAGGTCACAAAACTCCTTTATGTCAGGTTTTCTTTCTCCACCGATCCCAACTTTATTTATTTTAAAATAGGCAGATCAATAAATATAAAGGCTTAACAAATAATTTAAAAAAAATTTAAACTGCAAATGTCTAGATTGCAACAGTATTCATGCATCTAATTCTCAGGATAACAATACATAACACTATCAATTCATGTCATGAATCAAATAAACCTTAAGGCTTTAAGTTGCTGGCAGAAGAATGTTCATGGGAGTATTATTATGGGAGAAATTGAGCAATCCTGCTCAGTGGTACTATTCACTTACCTTCCCTACCGGTTCACAAATATGAGTGCACGCGTGCTCCAGGGCTGGGTTGCTGCCGGTTTTACTACCAGTTCGCAACATGCATGCAATATATGTGCGCTCTTCAGTGTAAATTGTTCTTCATGCATGCGCAGAACAATTTACAGTGAACAGCGTGCACAGTCACTAAAACAACAAAATGCCAGTGGCCCAGCAGCGGCCATGGAACTGGATCAGAGGCATGGCAGACCTGGGTCGCTGCTAGTTCTGCAACCAAGGCCTGGATTCCCCTGCCAGGTCTGCCAAAACAGGCCAAACCAGCAGCAACCCACCTCTGGGGCACTCGCTTTGTTCGCAGTGCTTGCACATTACGTTGGGACAGGTGGGGTTCGCCTGATACTGGAGAGAACTGGCTGAATACCACCTCTGATCCTGCTTTACTGTTCATCTAATGAATCTACTGTGGTGGTGGATAACTATTTTTTGAGTCATCAAGTTTGCTCCTGAGAACTATCTACTATCTATCTATTTGCTGCCAATTTTCAAGCTCTCCATATTTCTGTACTAGCTATAGTTACTGTTAGATATTAACATATATCGGGATAAGTCTTCCCTCTGGTCCGCTCCTACAGCGGGAAACAGGTATCCCTGTGATTGGTCGAGGGGCGTGCCCAATCCCTATAAAAGGGGAACCCTCCGACTACAGAACAAGCTGGATCACTACTACTACTAATAAAGAGCTGTTAAGTCACTTCGTGTCCGTAGTCTGTCTCTCGTTGCCCAGATCTAACATTGGCGACGAGGGTGGGATCGAGAGACAGATAGGACGAAGAACGCTACCTCCAGAATCTCCGGATTTGATCCAGCCCAGGAATTCGGCAGTAATTCCGACAGCCATCTCAGATCACCGCAGCGCGGCAAATTCAAACTAAGAAGATGGCGATGCATGCTCCCCCCGCTCCTTTCGACCCAGCAAACGACGAATGGGAAGCTTTCATGATTCGTTTCGAGTGCTTCCTCGAAGCGAACGAATACACAGGGATCACCGATGCGAGGAAGAAAAACATCTTCCTCGGCTACTGCGGAAAGGAAGTCTTCAATACGGCCAGAGACCTCACTGCGCCTACTCCAATACAGGCAGTATCGTGGACGACGTTGCAACAAACTCTGCAAACTCATTACGCGCCAAAACCTTCCCGCCATGTCTGCCGCAAGGAATTCAACATGAGGACCCAGAAGGCGGGAGAATC
Source organism: Natrix helvetica (assembly GCF_964273705.1). NCBI lineage: Eukaryota > Metazoa > Chordata > Lepidosauria > Squamata > Natricidae > Natrix > Natrix helvetica. The sequence goes on from NC_138549.1 coordinate 133,205,215, forward strand.
CATCAATCAATATGTTGCAGCCCTACGAAAAGCAGCAGCTCACTGCGAATACAGGGATTTGGAAGAGCACATCTTAGAGCAGCTCATCTGTGGGATAAGAGACATTTCGTTGCAAAAGAAGCTGTTGGCAAACCCGAATTTAACCCTACAGACAGCGTTAAACGAAGCAAGAGCGTCAGAATCAGCGGAGAAATCATCGGTGACCATACAACGAGGGGCCAGCGTAAACCAGCCAGCACCGAGACAAACCAGAGTTCACTACGAGGACACAAGCCCCGACTACGAGAATCCCGAGTTCGAGGACAGTCACCTAATGCAGAGCAGTCACTTGAGGCCTGGAGGGAGACCCGGATCCCGTTTGCCGCCCTGCGCAAGCTGCGGAGGGAATCACCCCAGGTCTACTTGCAGGTTCAGGAACGTTGTTTGTTCGCACTGCAACAAATTTGGGCACATCGCACGAGTGTGCCGGAGCGGAGTCCCTGCCTCACGGCAGCCACCCATGTACCGCCAACAGAAGCCCAACCCAGGGGCCTGGCGAAATCAAAAAGGGCGCCCAGAGAGAAATCCACAAGTGTTTACCCAGAGAGAAAATTTCCAAAGAGCTGAACGAGCGTATTCCCAGAGAGATTACTCACAAGGAAGTGAGCGAGCGTATCCCCAGAGAGAATACACACAAAGAGCTGAAAGAGCGTTCTATCAAGACGCTCAACGAGAGTATTTTCAGGATGTTGACGATGAGATAGAGTTGACCCAGAGAGAGGAGTTGCGAACGTATCTCACCACAATACATCAGGTCCGCCCTAAGCGGCCAAAAAGGCTGAGAGTCACAGTCCTCTTGGAGGGCTCACCCTGCGAGCTAGAAGTTGACACAGGATCGACCCTGACGATCATTTCATGGGCATCCATGAAACAGGCTATCCCTAGCCTCAGAAAGAGCCAGCTACACGCTCCAGACGTCCTGCTACGAGACTACCAGGGGAACCAAGTCCCCATCGTGGGCCAAGGCACATTCCACATCCGTTTCAAGGACATCGAAGCCCAGCTGCCCGTGACCATCGCCAGCGCGCCATTGCAGAACCTTCTGGGGCTTGATTGGTTTGAAGCCCTGGGGTTAGAAGTCACCGGAATCAACGCCGTGAGAAACAGCAGCGCTGAACAGATTTTTAAGGAGTTCGAGGATGTGTTCAGCCCCGGTCTTGGTAAGTATGTGGGTAAACCAATAACATTCAATTTAGACCCCAAAGTGGCGCCAATCCGACTTAAACCGAGACGAGTACCTTTTGCACTCCGCCCAAAAATAGATAAAGAAATAGATAAGTTAGTGGAGCAAGGAATCCTTGAGCCAGTAGATCACGCGCGCTGGGAAACGCCCATCGTGACCCCAGTCAAACCAGACGGATCAGTCCGCATCTGCGCGGACTATAAATGCACAATTAATGTCGCGCTACAACAGAGCGCATATCCTGTGCCTGTAGTACAGCACTTATTGCACTCGTTGGGGCCAGGAAAGGTATTTGCAAAGTTAGACATGGCACAAGCTTACCAGCAACTGCCAGTGGATAGCGCCACAGCGGAGGCCCAAACTATAGTGACGCATAGAGGAGCATTCAAATGCAACCGGCTACAATTTGGCGTAAGCATTGCCCCAGGATTGTTCCAGAGCGTCATGGAACGACTTTTGCAAGGGATACCAGGAGTCGTCCCCTATTTTGACGAGATCTTGGTGTCCGCTGCAAATGAGGAGCAATTAAACAAAAGAGTCAGATCTGTTTTGGCCAGAATCAGAGAAAACGGCCTCCGCCTTAAAAAAGAAAAATGCCAAATTAACGTGCCTAGCGTAGAATTCCTGGGTTATAGAATCGATGGACAGGGAATACACCCCACTTCAAAGAAAATTAAGGCGATCCAGGACGCCCCCACACCACGAAATCAGACCGAGTTGCAGGCCTTCCTCGGATTACTTAACTTCTACAGCGTTTTTCTGAGGCAGAAAGCGACCGTTGCTGAGCCACTACACCGTCTACTCCAGAGGAACGCACCATGGAAATGGGGACGATCCGAAGCTGCAGCTTTCGCCGGGGTAAAGCGCCTGCTCACCACTGACTCACTGCTTGTTCAATACAGCCAGACCCTACCGTTGGTATTGACCTGCGACGCATCACCTTTCGGAGTTGGAGCAGTCCTCAGCCACAGGATGCCCGACGGAAAAGAAGCACCCATCGCCTTCTACTCCAGAACTCTTTCATCGGCCGAGAGGAATTACAGCCAAATGGACAGGGAAGCGCTGGCTGCCGTAGCGGGAGTAAAGCGTTTCCACGAATACCTCTACGGCCGCGATTTTGAACTGATCACAGATCACAAACCGCTGTTGGGACTTCTGGCGGGAAACCGCCCCACTCCGGTCTCCCTTTCTCCTCGCATGACCAGGTGGACTGTTTTCCTGGCTGCGTATTCATACAAATTGATTCATCGACCGGGCTCCACTCTAGGACACGCAGACGCACTCAGCCGTTGCCCATTACCTGACATTCTGCCAGACCCCACTCCAGAAGTACCGGTATTGCTCATTGACTGTTTGGATTCGGGACCGGTTTCTTCCTACGATGTTGCAAGGTTCTCATCTAAAGACAATTTAATAAAACAAGTCCAAACTTGGGTTTGGAGGGGGTGGCCAAAGGGAAATGTGGGCCCGGAATTCAAAATGTTTTGGTCAAAACGGGACGAACTCTCAGTGTTACAAGGTTGTTTATTGTGGGGGGATCGAGTTGTTATTCCGTATGTTTTACGTAGGAATGTATTAGAGGCTTTACATGTGGGTCATCCGGGGATTGTGAGAATGAAGGCATTAGCAAGAAGTTACGTTTGGTGGCCAAACATGGACAAAGAAATAGAGGAGTTGGTGGCCACTTGCGACCCCTGCCAGGAATCGAGACCAGCACCCCCGGAAGCGCCCGCCACAGAATGGGAGAAACCCAAAGCACCCTGGTCGCGAATACACATCAACTTCGCAGGGCCATTCCAAGGTCAGACTTTCCTTATAGTTGTGGATGCATACTCAAAATGGCTAGATGTAGTCCTAATGACTTCAACCACGGCAGAGGCAGTCATAAAGGTTCTACGGCGACTTTTCGCCACCCATGGTCTGCCAGATCTCCTGGTATCCGATAACGGGCCCCAATTCACGGCCATGCAGTTTGAAACATTTTTAGCAGGGTTGGGAATCCGGCATGCCCTCGTCGCGCCATTCCATCCAGCGTCCAACGGTCAGGCAGAGAGAATGGTGCGATTCGCAAAAGAGGCCCTCGCTAGGATGGGTCCAGGTGATTGGCAAACATGCATTGACCATTACCTCCTCATTCAACACATTACCCCGAGCGCAACGACGGGTAGGAGCCCCGCTGAACTACTCATGGGCCGCCGCCTACGATCTCACCTAGACCGACTCCACCCGAATTACTCTGCCACGGCTCCCCCAGACTCTACAAGCAAAATCCGGTCTTTCAGAGTAGGGGATTCAGTTTACGCCCACAACTACGCAGGGAGTACATTATGGATGCCGGCAAAGGTCATTGGCATCACAGGTCCACGATTGTATCTGCTGGAACTAGAAGATGGGCGGAACTGGAAAAGGCACATCGATCAACTTCGGGGTCGCCTAGCACACTCCAACCTTCGCAATGAAGACGAAAGTTTCCTGTCTACAGAAAGTCAGCCACAAGAAAACCCCATCATAGGAAACAACGACACCGGCGAGCCAAGCGTGGAACAAGACAACACGCACGTAGCAGAGCAACCCCCAGACAACACAGCCGAACAAACTCCTGAACGCCCGAGCAACGAAGACACAAGACCTCCAGAACGGGAAATAGGAAAAGCACCCGATCCTGCAACTACTTCGAACCAACCCGCACCCAGTCCTGCAACCACTTCAAACCAATCCGAACTACGACGTTCCTCCCGAGCAAGACAAACACCCACCTACCTAAAAGATTATGTTACCTACCGCAACGTCCCATCTAGGAGGGGAGGGGTGTTAGATATTAACATATATCGGGATAAGTCTTCCCTCTGGTCCGCTCCTACAGCGGGAAACAGGTATCCCTGTGATTGGTCGAGGGGCGTGCCCAATCCCTATAAAAGGGGAACCCTCCGACTACAGAACAAGCTGGATCACTACTACTACTAATAAAGAGCTGTTAAGTCACTTCGTGTCCGTAGTCTGTCTCTCGTTGCCCAGATCTAACAGTTACCACAAATAAAATAAAGTCGTTGCAAAGAATTTCAGGGTTGGATGTCTACAAAAATTACAAATTTCAATAATCTGTTATGTTACTTCTGAAGGAGCTTAGTAAAAAAAATATTTAAAAAACTATGGTTTGGAAATTTATTTCTCCTTGCATCCACTCTAATATGGGGATTGCTATTAAAATTATGGTTTCCATATGGCGAGACACTGTCATTAGTGAGCTGCAAAAAGGTCTTCCTTTATTTCAAGAAAAGGATTTTTGAACAAGGATATCATTAAAAAATTCATCATTTAGATGAAATGACATTAATTATCTAATCAGAGTCCTGGTATAAATGTGATTGATGTAGTCAAACAAAAGTTGGATGGCCATGTTTCTGGAATGCTTTACTTTGGATTCTGCAACGGAGTAGGAAGTTGGATTTGGTGACCTATAGCCTCTTCCATATCTATTATTCTACAGTTCAGAAACTAAAAGCTTATATAGAAAAATAAAAATTACCTAGAAAATTTTCAATGAAAATCTGCATTCAAAGTGTTTATAATAGGAACATATTTATACAAGAAGTGTGCAATCCGTACTTTTCACTGGATGGAGAACATAAAGCCAAATGTGGATGTAGCCAGTCAGCACCACAGCAAGATATTATGTTGTACAATTCACAGTGCTAGATAAAAAGACCTGCACATATTAAACTCAGGTTTAATATCCTCCCTTCATGAGAAATTAATTTCAGAAAGGGAAGAAAGGAGGGATTAAGTTGCTTTATCTTTACATATGAGGTAAGTGATATTTTTGTTTTTCAAAAGACAGAACTGCAGAATAGCCCAGAATTGTTGGTCTAACTGAATAGTTTCTCTGAAAAGATTGCTCCTGGGAGCTGTGTTTTGCTTCCTCCATCACCAAAATCCTTGCCTCAAATGCTTAAGGCCAACACTAGAATATGTATAATAGTCACGGATGTGCAATCAGCCTAGATCTGATTGAGCTGGCCCTTTGTACTAAATTGGAAACTGCTGGGAATGAGACAAGCAATGCCAATCCAATTGGATATATCCAGTTTGTTGTAATCGCTCCACATACAACAATCATTTTAGATGGCAAGAAAAGGTAACAGCTGCCATATCACCTTTAATATGGAAGGAGAGAGCCTAAAATCAAGAATGCAGACTATCCTTTGTTCTATCCGTGAAATGTATTTCATTATTTTGGTTGCTTTCTACTTCATAAATTATCCCCCTGGGAAAATGTTGAACTGGTTTACAAGACTGTAACACGAATACAGAATAAATTTCTTGCTATTAGGAGCCTACTTTATCACCAGCTAAATGCACAGTGACTTCCACTGTGATGACTATTTACAGAACAGGTTGGAGACTCTGAAATTTTGTTCCCATTCTGGCCCAACATCCAAATTTGTCCATATATCCACTTTAGCTCATTATGACCTAAGTGTCTCTGATATAGTGCTAGGGCTATATCTACTGCATAGATCAAGTGAACACATTGGACAAACAGATGGTGCTTGAATAAATCAAGGTGTTTTCTTTTTATACTTGATAGGTGAGCTGACAGTGCCATGATAGAAGGCACAAAAACAGCAACTGCCATTTGTTCTCAAAACTGTTGTGAGCAATTCTTCTTCTATCACACTGCAGGAAAATAAAATCCTTTCTTTGTTCATTTGCAGTGGATTTATGAAAGTGTTTTTTTTCCTGTTTTCTGCTATTGATATCAGACAAAGCAGCTTTTTTTGGGCCACCTAGGCAAATTGTTTGTTTATTTGTTTAATATTTGAGATATTATTTTTACACAATGTTTAAATATTTAGAATGGATTTCAGAATTGTCAGAATGTGATATTTAATTATACAACATATTTGAATCAATTATTTTGAAAAAGAAAATGCACAGATGCTTAATCTTTTTTCTTAAAAAAAAAACTCTCCTTGATATATGCCCATGTGTATGTGTGAATATCATATGTACTAATAGTAAATGCCAGGCTTGTATAAGACCATCCTCATTGGGGGGAAGGGAGGGAATCTCAGGCTGTGAAAGTGAGAAGTAAATTATGGGCACATAATGTTGAGTGATGGCAAACAGGTAATGGCACAAGTAGGGAATGTGATGGAATACCATGATTCTGGAAAGAGAAAAGGATACACTTCTAGCTTACTGAATTGAAAAAGAGACAGACCATTCTAAACTGCGGCATTTTGTCCTTCAGTTCTAGTTGGATTCTTTACCAACAGCACATTTATTGAAAGAGAAAAAAACATTCCAGTTGTAACAATCATTCTTTTCCTTCCTAGTGTTGTTCCTGTAATATGGCAGGGTCTGCTTAATTGTAACATAATTGTAACATAATTCTGAAATAACTAAGTTACTTTAATAAAATATGTGGAATCCAACATAGGGGACAAAATTCATATGCCCAGGACAGTAATTTTCCCATTCTGTCCCTTCTTCAAATATTTTTTTGATTCTGCCAATATTACAGATATTCTCAATTGGATCAATGGGAGGGACGTGAAGATCAGAGATATTGAAATTTTAGCTTAAACATGTTGAAATCTAGATAAATTAAAATAAATGAGAGGTGGAAGACAGAAAACCTTGATTTAAAGTTCATTTATAAGTAATCTGCATTGCATGCATTACAAATCTTCAGTAGTTCAGATGAATGTATAGTATTGTATCCTTGGACACTAAAGACTGTTAAATCCATTTTGCTTCTTTGTTTTAACACAAAGAATTAGTACTTTTATAAAGCAGACAAATGCCATTTGGCGGTGAAAAATTCATTTTTCTGAGTCATTCTTCAGTTCTTATCACAGGGAAAACTATGAAATAAATTTTGTAGAATGTGCTCACTATATAAAATGGGATTGTTCCAGTGACAAATAACACTGATTGCAAATTTGGCTTAGATACTTTGCTCTTTACATAATAATCATGTTTTTTTTTTTAAATTAAAAGGAGCTTCCAAATGAAACTGCCTTCTATTAAAGCTGATTTACCTGTAAAGCTCTAAAAAACTGAGAACAGAGATGAGATCTGACTTGAATGAATCTAACAAATCGATTAAGACATCCAATTTGATTTTTTTTAATCAAGTGGGGTGGGAGTGGCGCAAATGTTATGAAGCCAGAAGAATAGCCACATCATCTGCACATTTTGCTAGTGTCCTTGTTGTAGAACATGATCATACAGAGTAGATAAACCTTGTTCATCAAAATAAATGTGAATATATATATATATATATATATATATATATATATATATATATATATATATATATATATATATATATATATATATATATATATATATAATGCAAATCAAAGTACTTATCTGAGATGCTTTAACCAGCTTAAAACAAAACAAAACTCTTATTCATAATGAATGTATGGAGGTTGATTTAATGAATTACTACACAATTGTTTTTCTCTTTTTTTTAATTATATGCTCACAGTACTTACCATCTGAACTGCAATTGCTATCAGACAGTTCTGTTTCAACAATTAATATGTTAGCATTTGACAACACTTTTCAGGTGCTTGAAAGGAAAGTTGGAATATGTTCTCTTTCATCCCAGAGCACAGATCATATAATAACTGATTCCCACTGAGCTTTAAGAAAATCTTTAAGTGTAAAAACATATTGCCAAATGAACTATTACTAAGGGAGAGGGTAGGCTTTCCTTTCTGTGTTCAAGCAGAGACCCAAAACTATCTATCAGAGATGCTTTAATTTGGATTCTTGTACAGAGCAGTGGGCTGGAACCAAGAGCTAAATAGCCTTTTCCAAGGACTATGATGAGGAAGGTTCACCCGTCAATTGCAGCAACAGAATTGTACACACAAGAGGAACAAAGGACAGCCTTTCCTTTCCTGCTTTAGTGGTTAGGAAAAAAAGAGTCAATCCACTATTACAGGTGAAACTCAAAAAATTAGAATATCGTGCAAAAGTTCATTTATTTCATTATTGAAAACTATACTACACTATTACAGGTGAAACTCAACTAGTGTAGTATAAAACTATACTACACTATTACAGGTGAAACTCAAAAAATTAGAATATCGTGCAAAAGTTCATTTATTTCAATAATGCAACTTAAAAGGTGAAACTAATATATGAGATAGACGCATTACTTGCAAAGCAAGATAGTTCAAGCCGTGATTTGTCATTATTATTATTATTATTATTATTATTATTATTATTATTATTATTATTATTAACATATCATCATATCATATTATTTTGGATAGAATGTTGTACTTGGATCTTCTATTTTATGCTACAATTGAGTTATCTATGGGACAAGCTTGAACTCTCCTTTTGAAGTTGACACTTGATATTTTCTACTAGCCACAGCAGGCACCCAGATATTATAATAAATGGAAAACCAGCCCTGGATATATACTCATATGGAATAAACAACTGAGACGTGGAATAGACATATATGACATACAAATGTCATATATGTCAAATAGATAAATATTCTCCAAGGGATTAGTGACTATACTAGAACAGAACACAAGATTGGATAACAAGTCTAATAAATAACATAACCTTGTCTGAGAAGATGGGTTGGAATAGAATTTCATGTTTTGCTTTAAAAATAAAATGAATAAGAAGACATTATTTTGACTCCCCTACCTATATTATTCACACCACTGAGTTTAAATAAAGAAGAATTGTGATTATTACCCAGAGGCCCATCCTTTTTCAGTGATACATATATTATCACGAAGCTTATCTGAGCCATCTAGAAAATAAGATTCAGAAATGTTTTTCAAAATAGTTTTGTTAATGTGGGATTTAGATATTAGGTATGCTGTTAATTTTCTCAAAAAGTAGGGAATTTAAAGGAATACTTATTATTTATTTTATTTATTTATTTATTTATTAGAATTTGTCAAGCAAGAACAATAATAAAAGAAAAAAACCACAATCGTCCAGGCATGTTAGTGCACTTATGCCCGCGCCCTCTACTGACTACTTAAGTATGAAGTAAGGTCCACGGAAATAAATTTGTGACTGAAACTGAAAATTTGTAGCTGAGACAACTGGATCAGATAGAGCATTCCAGATTTTGACAACTCTATTACACAAACCATATTTTTTACAATCAAGTTTAGAACAATTTACATTGAGTTTAAAGTGGTTGGTCGCACACGTATTATTGTGATTAAAAGAGAAAAAGGTCATTTACAAGTAAAGCATTACTACGTATAATTGTGTATGCAATAACTAACTCTGACCATAAGCGACGTAGTTCTAAGCTATCCAAACTGAGAATTTCAAGCCTAGTAGCATAGGGAATTCTACTGTGTATAGAAGAGTGCAAGACTTTTCTTGTGAAATATTTCTGAACCAGCTCAATTGTACTGATGTCAGATATATGGTAGGGATTCCAAACAGTTGAACAATACTCTAAGATTGGTCTAGCATAGGTTTAATAAGCTCTAATTAGCAATACAATGTTTTCAGAAAAAAAGCTTCACAAAATTAAATTTTACAACTCTTAATGCTTTTTTAGCAACACTGTTACAGTGAACTTTGGAGCATAGGTCGTCAGAGATAAATGACCTAGGTCCTTGACAAAGTGAGGGTTATCTGCTAGATCAATGCCACCTAGCTTATAATTGACATTCTGATTACATTTACCAATATGTAAGACAGAGCATTTATTAATTGAAATTTGAAGTTGCTAAATAGATGACCATTCAGATACATAGCCGAGATCACTTTGCAAAACAATAGAATGATATGTAGTATTGAATAATTTTACATCACTTGCAAAAAAGATACCAATGCTTTTAAGCTGATCACATGAATCATTGATACAAAGCAAGAAAAGTGTGGGCTACCTAAAATGCTGCCTTGTGAAACACCACTGTTAACGGATGCAGGATTAGACAGTGAGTTCCCTATTTTGACTTTCTGCAGTCTATTAGAGAGGACAGCAGCAATCCACTTGTGCAAAGGTCCAGAAATGCCATAAGAGTTTAATTTCAACAGCAGTTTATCATGTACTATTGTATCAAAAGCCTTACAAAAATCTATGTAAATTGCATCTACAGCTTTACCTTGATCACTCCAGATGTTTTTACAGTGCAAAAATTACAGGATGACTTTTTCCTAAAGCCAAACTGTTTGTCGGATAGCAAGTTGGTTATCTCTAAGTGGTGAACAATGGATTGGTTTATAATTGATTCCGTAACTTTGAATGTAACACAGCACAAAGATATTGGTCTATAAGTTTCAACTGAACTTGAGTCACCCGTATTATGTACGAGGCTTGCAAATATAAGGAACATCATTTGAGTTTTGATATATCTCATATGTTGGGACATGCGTGTAATGCATGTACACTGTAATTTAGGCAAACAAATTAAGCACACAATACAAATTAATCTATAACAAAATCATTTGCATTCCTCTTAACAACTTTGCTGCTATTATTTCATTACTCTTTCCCCTGATGCTCATAATCAATTTTTCCGCAAATAACTTTTAGATGCAAAAAAATGAATAGAAGGAAACCAAAAGGGAAAACAAACAATCTTGCTTTGTCTGTCGATACTGTGAGATTTTTTTTTTTTTAAAAAAAACAGATATCTTCTCACTAGGGAGTTGTTATATCATTGGAAGTGGCTAAAATGCTGTAAAATATCTGGCTATGTTTTTAATCAACCTACATTTTAAATCCTTAAAGTACAAATATGGATTTTAAGTATGTCAAGGGAATAAATTAACACCAATAAATGGCTATTCTTTCTAAGATTGCACCTGCCATGAAATTGCTCCAAGTTTGCATTTTCCACTCTAGTCTCCAGTGTGTCATTAGAGCAGATTGATCTCCATCATCTCTCTAGCAGTTCCCCATTAGATGGTTTTTATATGGAAATTAACAGAAGGCTGAAAACATTGCTTTCTGCGCTGCAATAGTGGAAGTCACTTTTGATTAAGCATTTGAAAGCTCCCAGACTGCAGTGATCTCTTTGCTTTAGTTCCTTCTTATATTAACACCAGTGTCAAGTTTTGTTGAAGCGGCTTTTTTTTTTTTTTTTTTGCCACCACCTCATTTACTTCTAAGAGGAATCTCATTCAAAGGTGCCTCATTTTATTTTTACTTTAAGTCTGTTCTCTTATCTACCAAAACCTGACTGATCTAGTTAATTCAAAAGTAGTTGAAACATTCGCCTCCTTTGCATCTACTGCTTTTGACTCATACTTTACTTTGTAACAACTTAATGGGCAACTCCTAATACTATATACAGAACTACATGTATTTTTCAATCTAAGTATAGGAAGGCAAATATGGATATTCTTCTTCCCTGATCATTGCTATACTTCAATCTTTCTAATTAGAATAGTGTTTTCAATAGTAAACTAGAAACATGTTGAAGTTGTAGCTCTCAACCTAATTTCATGCACCCCTGGCCGATTTAATCAACTCCTTCTGTGTTTTATATACTTTTGAGTAGAGTGATTTGTTCTTTTCATTTCAGCTTACTGAGAAGGGTGGGTGATGGTGGATGTGGGAAGAACAGAAGAAAAAGGAGACAGAAAAAAGAAAGAAAAAGAGAGAGAGAGAGAGAGAAGTGGGAAGGCAGAGAGAAAAGTAGCATATTAACTCCAGCAGAAATTGCTCTTGTCAGGGGAAATATTCCTACTATTTGATAGATAGAACTAATACTTTAATGTTCTAATTTTAAAACACTGTTTTATACACTCATGCTTTATTATATACCATCTAGAGTTCTCTCTTTGAGGGAGATGGTAAGTTCATAAATATGATAAATAAAATGAAATAAATTGAAATAAATAAAATAAAATAAAATTGCAGTAATGATTGTTACATATATTTTCCACAATTCCTTTCACATCCATGCTCCTAAGGCTATCTGAAGATGCTCCCAAGTGAACCAGAAGCAAGTGTGCATCCATCACCAGTGGTTGTTGCTATGATTTCAATAGACTTCACTCTGGGATATTCTGAATATATTTCTCAAAATGATGCAATGTAATAGTATTTGTGGATGACCTTGGGAGACAGTTAGGAAGCAGTTTAAAAAGAGCAGCATAGTCTGCAGGTTGGGGGAAACCATGGGAAACACTTCAGAAGGAACCCTCCCTAGTCTCCTTGGGAAGCTAAAAAGTAAGTGGAAAGGAAATACTTTTGTTTTTGCAAGATTCGGTTAATATAATCTCACAATAAAGTAGGATTAGTTCATCTGGGTATGAAGTTTTTTTCTGGACTATGTTGCAAATCTGACAGAACCTGAGAGGAAATTTATTCATTCCTGAAGCTTTTCCCCATGATGCATCATCTACAAACTTTGTTAATATTGCAGGACATGAAGACTGCAAAGGAAAAAAAAACTTTATACAAACAAGAGGTGGTTAGCAAGGTGTCCATTGACATATCTGAGTATGGTATGTCCATAGTATTTTAGAATAGTGGAACATTAGGAAATGTTCTCCTAAACCCTGTGGTGGGATTCAGCCAGTTCACAGGGAGAACCGGTTGTTAGCTTTCTGAGCAGTTTGGTGAACTGGTTGTTGGAAGAAATCATTAGGGCAGAGAACCGGTTGTTAAATTATTTGAATCCCACCAATGCCTAAACCTAAGGTAAAGATTCCCCTCGCACATATGTGCTAATTGTTCCCAACTCTAGGGGGCGGTGCTCATCTCCGTTTCAAAACCAAAGAGCCAGCACTGTCCAAAGACATCTCTGTGGTCATGTGGCTGGCATGACTAAACATTGAAGACACACGGTACGCTGTTACCTTCCCACCAAAGGCGGTTTCTATTTTTCTACTTGCATTTTTACATGCTTTCGAACTGCTAGGTTGGCAGAAGCTGGGACAAATAACGGGAGCTCATTCCATTACACGATGCTAGGGATTCAAACCGCTGAACTGCCTTTCTGATCAACAAGCTCAGTGTCTCAGACATGGTGGCTCAGTGGCCTAAACCTAAAGCGCCCATTAATTTCTAAATTATATTGTAGCTGGGACAACTTTCCCTTGTAACTTCATAGTGCTTGTTTTTTGGGAATACCAACACAATGCCAGCATCAGGTGCGTACTGCAATTCATCCACAAGAATCAATACATTTAGAAGTAATCTTATCACCAGGCTGTTAGTTCATAATTTCTGTGTTTACTGCATATGAAAGATTTCCATCCTCAAGCACATATGCACACAGTCCTCCTATTGCCAATACCCAGAAAGTAATAGAAATGCCTATAGGCATACAAGGAGTTTTATTTTGCTGTAGTAGGCAATATTACAGAGCCATATATTTTCAAATTAAACAAGAAGATTATTTTTAAATATTGAGCTTTGAAATATAATAATGTATTCCAATACAAAGATAAATCACAACCATTCAGTTTCCCTATTAGCATTAATATTTGATGTCACATTGAATACTTATCCTCTCTCCCTGCAATCATTTTGCTTCCTACCTGCGTAATTTCATTGAATTTTTGCATGTCAGCTGAAAAGCAAAAGTAGCTTTTCTGCATGGAGTCTATATTAAAGAACAGGCCAATATTAATCAAAGCTGTACTAGAACGGAGAGTGTAAGATAACTATAAAATGCATGGCCAGTCACAGTGCTGAAAGATCATATTCTGGCCACATTATCAATGATCAATGTTTTTCTAAGAAATAATTAATGTAGTAAAATGGAAAAGTGGGAGGATTCCTTTAAACTGGAATCCAAATAAATTGTGTTTCAATTTAGACTAATGAATGGTTCTACTATTTTACTAAAAATATAAATATAAATTGATTAAATGAAGCGATGTGTTGTCAAACTTTGGCTTGCATACAATTTTATGCTCCCCAGGACTTGAGAGCAGCCAAAGTTTTATATAAAGTGTGTGAGTGTGTGTGTGTGTGTGGAAAGAAAGAAAGAAAGAAAGAAAGAAAGAAAGAAAGAAAGAAAGAAAGAAAGAAAGAAAGAAAGAAGGGGTGAGATGGAGACGGAGAAGATTTTAAATCTCAGCAGCAAAAAGGTGAAATTTTAAATTCATTTTGAGAGACATTTTTTTTCAAAATAGAACAGTAGCAGTTTGCCTATGGTCACAATTTATCCTCTAGTAGCCTTTAGCCTTTGATCTCAATCCAATAAGAAAAAAAGTTGTCCACCTAAATTTCTCTCCCCAGTGACATTGTCATTTGATTTCTACAGGAAGTAATAGGAACAAAAGCCAATAAAGTCAATGATTTGCAAAGCAAGAATATATTTTGCAGCCTGAAATCTTTCTAACACATTTAAGATGATATTTACAATTTATTGTAAATAAAGAAGTTCTGTGGTTAGTAAATTGAGGTGCACATCCTGTGTGAAACAAGTTAAATAGATATTCTGAGTCTGTGACTACACTACTGATAAACTCATGAGGAAATTTATGAATTAATCACTCCAGAGTCTGACAATATACTGGATATATGAAGTAATATTAATTTTATTCCTGCTCTTCCCATTTTCATTTTCTAGTTCCCTTGCTCTGAATGGCCCCCTAAAGTATTTCTCAAGTATCATTTTTCACTTCATAAATACTAATTTCTCTTTCTCTATATCTTTACTAGTTTTATAAAAGTATGTTTAGAATTAATGTATGGTCTAATGCTTAAGAGGTAGACATACCGAGTCATTTTTTATATATCAGCTAGATCATGCTCGCCTATATTTTTCTGTATATAAAATAAATATGTAAGACTTTTAAATTGTCTAATAAATCCACATGAGGAAAAGAAATGTCATATGTGTGATATGGATTGGTCTTTAACTAAAATTAGAATTGAATTAATATAGTTAGTCAAGGAGAATCAAGCAGCAAACTGAAAACTTGACAGATCGGCAGTGTAGATTTTGAAAGACAAGTATAAATTACAAACTAGCATTAAAGATATCTTATCAACGTCTATCTGGTTCTTGTTTCTTTGATCTTGTCCAGGTACATAGGCCTTGGCATATACCACCCTCATCTTCCAACTTTTCTGCTTCCTCTTACAAGCTTCTGCTTAAGGTCATGGTCTCATTTTATCTAATGGTAAAGTCAGTCATGTAGCTTTTCTACCATTTTTGCAGAGGAAGAGAGAGAGAGAGAGAGAGAGAGAGAGAGAGAGAGAGAGAGAGAGAGAGAGAGAGAGAGAAGGGTGGACTACTGTAGGTATGAAAAGTAGCACTTTAAGCTTAGTGACACAACCTTAATTAAATCACAGAGCATTCACAGAATTAATCATGGAATTAGATGGAGAAGGTAGTATAGCAATGCTCTAAATCAGCATGAAGCTCAGACATATTAGAAAGGGACATGCAGGATACAGGATATATTCTGAAACATGCAAATCAACTAAATGCCACAACAGTTTCTAGGGACAATTTCATAATTTAACATTGTGTTGGAAAGCATGGTAGTGATTATTTTTTGAGGAAAATGATTAACACATTTGCAGGTGCAAAAAAAAAAAAGAGCCAAACCATTGAACAGTTATTTGCAAAAGTCATAAAACCACTGTTTGAATATTAATCCATCAATCAGACAGCTGCAAAAGCCAGTCTATATATCATGATGCAGAAACAATTATAGTGATTGGATGTGCCAACATTTGGATATCACAATTACACCCCAATAGAGAGTGCCTGAAGAGATGAAAGAGCAGCCTGTGAATGGGAACATAGAGACTTTCGGTAAGAGATTTCAGTCAGATGTCTGGCTAAATATCAGGGTTTCTATTATTGTTGTTTTTCAGGCACTAGCAAGTGGAAAACATCAACAGTAGCACACAAGGATTTGGGAACAACAATACAAGAAAAGGCAGAAAAGGATCTAGACAAATTTGGCCTGAAGCCAGTAAAGAGCCACCTGCAAATGAAAACAGGAAGACAATAATGACAAAGTATTAGTTGAATTTAGGGGGGGGGAAGGCATAATTGTGGGGCAAGCATAAGACAAGGAAAAAAGAAAAGATGCTGAGACAAGGATAAATTCCATGTAACTTTAAGACAGGAGCAAAGAGCTTCATGACAGGCTCCAATTTTATTGCCGAGGTGTTTTATGCACAGTATATTCATAACATTTAGGGTTTTCCTCTATTCATTAGTGAAGGAACATAACCAAAAGTCACTGGGGAGTTTTCTGTAGTCAATTCTAGTTAGTTTATACTTTCTTTCTATATGGTGGAGATAGTTTTAAAAATAACAATAGGAACTAAGGCTCAGAAAACATAGGATTGTTCCTTAAAAACAACTGAAAAAAAGTCATGAGCACACATACATATTTATTCGGAAGCTCCTACTCAATGTGATCTGCTAACTATATAGAGGACAACAATTTCAAACACTAACATCCAGATTGCCTGATAGCAACTTTTATAAAATTATTTAGATATTTAGATATTTAGATAACCATTAATCTGGATTTTAGAACTGAAGAAGTATTTAAGGATTTTGTTTTATATGCAAAATCTGAAATTAGTATTAAATGAATTGACAATTATGAGGAAACCATAAAAGAGTGACACAATCTATTTAGGTTTTTTTTTTCTTAGATTTCTATCTCATCTTTTCTCCAACAACAGAAGGTTGTACATTTCACTCCTTACTCAACTTACATTACAAATAAACGTGGAAGTCCAGATATCTATATTGAATTAATTAGTATCCTGAACACGTTACAAGTCCCATGCTTACTTAACGTGAATCACGTTCCATTAAACTCAGTAGGAAATATGTTGGCAGATTAAACTAGAAGTGGTGCTAATATCATTAAAAATTCTATTTGTCATGGCAAGAAATAGGAAGAGGCAAGCGAACATAAGCATACCAGTATCTCCCAGTGCTATTCTCAGGTTGAAGATGAACTTCCATCACAGGGAAGATTTATTTCTACTGAAGATGCCCAAATGCTAAAATCTGAGCTCTAAATTGATTAGAGAAAGCATGCGTGGCAAATGGAGATGAACAGAACTTTGATATCCTTTCATTGGCCTTCCCATTATCACCAGAATATTTGAACTAAGCTTTGTTTTAGGGTGTGTGCGTGCATGTGTGCATGTGTTGTATGGAGGGAGGGAGGGAGGGAAGAAGGGAGAGAGAGAGAAAGAGAGGGAGGGAGGGAGAAGGAGAGCGATTTTATCATAGTCAAATGTATGATAGACTGGTTAATTAAGGATTTGGGATTTTCCTCCTCATAGCCAGCATGGCTATTGTTATTTTCTATTGTAATATTAAATTACACGGGTCTCTAGATTGCAGCTATCTGATAGTTTTAAAAGCTTTTTAAATGATTTTTTTTCATTCTGTACTATAGGATAAATCTGACAACATGCTATTAGAAGATTACTTTAATAACAGATTTGGGAAACCGCTGCTGTAACTGCTATTGTTTCAGTCACTTCCACTCTTTCTTTTTAATATCTCATTTCAGAAATCCCACGGTCAGTAGTAAACTGGCTTTCTTTTTTTCTTTTTGGCTTCCTCTTTAAACAAAAAACTGTTGCAAAATTCTGTTCAAACATTTATCCTTACAAATGGTCCCACCATATCATCAAGACATATGCAGCAAATGAAAACATCCATGAACTAATACACACATTATTCAGTCCGCAATGCACAATCAGTGAGATTTGTTTCATTTTGTATATCTAATATCAACATGTTCCTGCATTTCCCAAGGCCTTTAGTTCATTTGCTGAAACTCAATGGGCACAGAACTGTTATTCATTTGGAGCAGTTCAGTTAAAATTATTTTAAAATGATCTAATACTATAAAGATATCTCATAAAATTAATGCTGGCGAGGCACTTTATAACCCCTATCTCTTCACAAACCATTGATCAGCCAGATGCCAGAAATAGTACATTATTTTTATTGCAATTTAGGTTTATTATAGAAGTCCCATAACCAGTTCTGTTAAAAGTACCTAGCTAAGGCTATTCCTTCTTCTTTGTTCTTTCTTTGGTGCATTTTGTTAATTTTTCATTGATCTCTTTATGGACATTTTATGGGATGTAATAGTAATAACCTTAAAATACAACCTCAGACTTCCTGAGAATACGTTTTTCTTTGGTTAATTCCATTAAGCAATTTCTAGGATTCCATCTTAATATACAGAGCAACTTTAAACAATGGTATAAAAATTCTATCTGCAAGAAAATCAATAGAAACTCACACTGGGTTTTGAAAATATTAGATCATACTCAAAGTATTTTCAAAGAGATAGGTTGCTTGCAGCACATAATTATTTCTAGAAAATCCAAATAAATAATCCCCACAAGCCACTTCTATACTTCTTAGGTGCCATTTTGTTTTTTCACAGGATAAAAGAGCGTCTTACTGCACAAGCATCACAAAACCAATATCATGTGACAAAGAAACAATGGATTATATATATATAGACAAAGAGGATTTATACGTTTCTAAGTTAATTATCTTTTTCTATGAATGCATCAAATGTTCAGGAAATTGGGAAATGCAAAATAAGTCTTGGGTCTATATTTAATTATATAACATTTAGTACCTGGAACAATAAATATTGATCCATGTGATAACTTCAATGATAACTGTATTTTGAGAAATGTCCCATTCTTACATGAGATATAGGACAATTTTCCAATTACATTGTCCCTAATAAAGATCCTGAAAACAAGCATTTTTTAAAAAAATATTTTATATATGAATTATGGGTGGGCAGGAGCTTGGAGCATGTTACAGGATAGGTGACCACAAACTCCATTCTATCATTGACTAGAACTTGAATGTGGCCAGAATAATTTCTGACTATCTCTAATTAAATGGAAATATTTCTCAAATAATCTAATGGAGCTCACCAATTACTGGTGTGAAGGTTATAAAGAAATAACACCCTGGATTACAGAATTTCCCTTATGTTTTTTCTTCTTCTCCTGTAATAAGATAATTGCTATAACTCAAGACATCTTGAGTCAGACACAGTAATTGCAAATAGGTAATTTATCAGAGCCTATCCTATACTGATAAAAGTCATAATAGGGACAGAAACTCTATTAAAATATAAGAGAAGAAATTAAAATATTTATTCTGTATATTCAATGCTATGAGAAAAATTATCAGGCATTTCACACATTACTCAATGACATCATCAGCCAAGAACCATGTCTGAAAAGAAATGCATATGCTATTTAATTATAATAATCCTTTGAGAAGAGGTTACATAGTTTTGCCCATTTCTGAGTTTTTGATCTGGATAAGCCATGTTAATTGTGACATCTTGACTAAAATGAATGATCTTATGAATTATACAAATATTGACGCAAGAATAATAATGCTGGCCCAGTGGTTAGAATGCAGTACTGTAGGGCTAAATCACTGCTCACTTCAGTTCAATTCTGAGCAGCTCAAGGATGACCCATCCTTCCATCCTTCCGAGATCGGTAAAATGAGAACCCAGATTGTTGGGAACAATATGCTGATCCTATAAACCACTTAGAAAGGGTTCTAAAGCACTGTGAAACAGTATATACATCTAAATGCTATTGCTATAATTATATTAACCTATTCAGAAATATTATTAGAAGTTAAATCTATGTGTGACCATCAGATGGAAACAGAAATAGAGGAATGAACTGAACTGAGACAACTATATATTGTGTGAAATATTGTAGACAAGTTGCTTCATTCTGGAAGAAATCAGTTAAAATTCATTATATATCATTTTGATGCCACAAAAAATACTAAGGTATACCTCTTGAAGTAATATGACATATACTGCGCATAAGAAATACAGGTAACAAAAAGTTAATACATTAAGCCTTTTTTTCTGGACAGATGTAATCTTGCAAAGTGCATAACAAAAGCTAGTTTTATGATGAACATGCTGTAGAAATCAGCAATTATTCTCATACCATGCTTTTCATATGCATCTGGTTGACTATTCTGGAAATCAAACCCACTGAATTAACTGGGTTCTTGGCTTTAATATTAATATATCAATACAGTAATATTATATGTTCTGATATTTCTGCTTTTTTCTGAGACTTTTGAGAACCATTTTGTTTTCTGGAGTGATGCATGGAATAGAATAGAATAGAATAGAATAGAATAGAATAGAATAGAATAGAATAGAATAGAATAGAATAGAATAGAATAGAATAGAATAGAATAGAATAGAATAGAATAGAATAGAATAGAATAGAATACTATCAGGTACCAAGAACTGAGAAGCTGTACAACTTCCAAGCATTTTTTTTAATCGTTCCTCACCTGTAGATGGAAAATTAGTTTCAGGGCTAGCCCTTCTAAGAACCTTGGCTACAATTAAGAATTTCTTCTATTTTACTTTGTGTTTTCACTTGACTAGAAGAATAACTACTGGAAATAAACTCAACATGAGAAATAACATAGCCAAAATAATTTGTTTAAAATTCCAATTGTCACACACCACTAGCTGAAATATTTTTTCAAGCTGTAGGATAATGTCATCCCTTCCTTCTAATGAACAGGAACTAATTAACCCCCTTTATTAAATTAACTTCTGTCTTAGAGCTACCTGGGTTTTCCTGAAACAAACTATGAAACAGACCCAGGCATAGTTTTGTAGCAAAATATTAACTTTTAGGTTAAAATAACAAAGTTATTTCTCATAGATTTCCATCCTTTTCTGAAGTCCCTATTATAAATAAAATAAAATAAATCTTTAAATATTTTATGATAATAATACAATGTGGCAACCTGGGTAATAATGGGTATACTTTGATATCCTTGGATAGTACCATTATTTCTGGAGTAGTTTTTTAACCTATTAGCTTTGAGATGTGGGTTGAGTTCCTTTGTCACCTTAAAGGACCCATGTATCTAGATAAGTCCAGATCAGGTTAGCTGAGAGGGCGTTTTTCCCCTAATCTGCCCATTGAACATAGATTGCATGAACATTCTGAGAATTTCTAGTTATTCATTCCTGCATTTATTGAACACCAGAACCTGGATAGTTGCTAAAGCTAATGAATTTCATATAACGATATAAATTTCAAAAGTCCATGATTTGAAGTACACAGAATATCATTTAGCTACCTGCATCTGAAGATAACCAATAAAGAATGAAAATGATTCTAAAAGACCACCTCCTGGAAAGTCCGGCTTTGCTGCCTCTGCCCCGACATCTGCAACCTCAAGTCCGAGTACACAATCAACATTGACAGCCTTTAAACAAGCTAAAACTACGGACTTGGAGTTTCATCAAATGTTTCAGCAAATTCTACAGGGACAAGAGGAAATAAAGAAACAACTGAAGGAGATGAAAGAAGAAATTAGAGGGAACCAGGAAAAAATTAATAAGAACTCACAGAGACTGGATCTCTTGGAGCGGGGGCAGTGGCGTAGCGTGGGGGGTGCAGGGGGGGCCGGGCGCACCGGGCGCAACATCTGGGGGGGGCGCTCGTACTCACAGCTCTCTGCTGTTGACTTGCATGTATTTCATTTCAAGGCTGAATTTGAATTGAATGAAGCCGAGGAACGCTTCCCACGTTTAATACAAAAGAGACGCGAGCAGGTCTTCCCCGGGGTCGAGAGCACGAAAGAGGGCCAAAGTTTTCTTCTGCAGATATGGGTCTCTTGAAGACTGCTGGGCAGGGCGAGGGACGTTAATAACGCGATACGTTTAAATTAGAGCAAGTGAAGACCTCGGGCGGCTTTCCTTTTCCTATTTTCCCAGAACCGAGGGAAGAAAATGATTCTGCTTCGGGCCTATAGAGGGCGCTGCGAGCTTTGCTAAGGAGGACGGCTGCTTCAGAGCTCCCTTCATGTCCTGAGTCCAGTGGCGTAGCGTGGGTTGCCACGGGTTAGGGGGCGCAAATTACTTGCCTTGCCCCGGGTGCTGACAACCCACGCTATGCCACTGAGCGGGGGGCGGCTGAGATGAGGGGGGGGTAGAGGGCGTGCAGAAGGGAAACAAAGAGCTTGACACCCAACAAATGAAAATAGAGTTTGAGAGAATGTCTTTTTATCTTAGGTTTCAAAATGTGATGGAGACAGATGATGAAAACATAAGGGACATCATGACAACTATTTTGGCTGAGTATATTCAGAAAGAAAAAACAACAGATGGGGTGGGAAATAGACCTGGTTTATAGAGTGAACTCCGCATATGCTAGAACACACAATGTCCCCAGGGAGGTACACATTAAATTTCTTAGGAAAAGCACAAGAGATGAAATTCTGAATACACAAAGGGGACAAGCCCTGACATACAAAGATAAGGAGATAACCATACTGAAACAGATCCCCAAGAAAGTGAGGGAGGAAAGAAAATATTATTCGCAATTGGCAAATAAATTATACCAGAAGGGGGTGTGGTTTCGTTGGTTGCTGCCTGAAGGTATGTTAATATTCTGGGAGGAGACAAGGGTCAGAATTAATACACCCATAGAGGCGCAGGCCTTTATGGAAAAAAATAAACTACTCCTAGAAAAACCAGAAGATATCCCAGTAGATGCACAAGACACGGGAGGGGCCGGAGCACTGCCAACGGGGGGAGATGGGGCGACATCAAGAAAGCTCAGATCACACAAATAAGTAAGAAAATCCACATGACATAAAGTGACTGAAATTATTAATGAATTTACCACACTGACTATATGTTATTATGTAATATTTGAATGCTATGCAAATGTACACCATGAGTCTGGAGGGGGGGTATACCTACCGCAGTTTGCGGCTGCCACAATTTGCAACTTTCCCCATACCTTTTCCTTTTGTAAAACACCAAAAAACCAATAAAACTTTGTTTTTTAAAAAAAGAATGAAAATGATAATGTGTTGCCACCAGGACTGCTGGCCAATGTAACTGAGTATGGGTTTAAATATATTCCATGTATATGCCACCCATCTCACTATCCAAAGCAGATCTGGACTATGAAATGGATGTTACCCATGTGTATATTTATTGATATTGAGTTTTGTTCAAGATTACTTGGGAAAACATTCAGCTGGAATGTTATTTCTACAAGAGAGTTCTGAGCTGGTGTGGAAACAGTCTGTACCCGGTGTTACCATACTCACAACACTATTATACAGAGACATTTTTTCTGCTTCAGCTGCAGTAACAAAACAAAGAAAAATATTTTTTTTATATTTGTCCCTGTGTATTTGTTTGTTTGTATCTTCACATTGGAAGAAATTCTTGCTTCACACACACACACCACACACAAACATTACTTCTTGGTCAATTAAGAGAATCACCAGCAGTTCCCACCTATAGTGGTCTAAAACAGTTGTATTCTTTAAAAAATCTAAATGTTGCGATTCTTATTGTTGCTACTCCTTCAGGACCTAAAACCACTTTGGACTTGGGCAATGAATTTTGCTCTTCTGAAATCAGCAGAAGTGAAATCAATAATGAATGTCCTTCAAATTGCTACTGAGCTAAGAGAAAATAGCAGTGTTCTTCAATAGCAGAAAGAGAGAATATATGAAATTCAACATGGTAATATTATAGAAATTTTGGTTTTTAGCAAGAGCAAACATTGGCTTTATTATAATTTTACTGAACTCTTACAATTGGTATGTTTTAGCTAAGTCACTCACTTTCGGACTTCCAAGCATCTGTCAGAAAAGTTATAGTTACTTTGCTAATGGAAAAATGTATAAATCTTTCCATGAGTAGAGCTGATACCTTATTTGTAGAAAATAATTCTACAGAGGCGTGAATCCTTAAAAAGGTTTCTGGTAAGCATCACCTATAACTTTAAAAAGGATCCAGCAATAGCTGCTGCATTACTTTTCCAAAAATAATTCATTCAAATACTTCAATTTGAAAATTGGCTATAAAGGATCTATGTTTTAATTTGTTAATGATAAGAAACATAATTGCCTTATGCAATAAGGATATGGAGATTTTATACAGAGAGGGGGGGGAGGGAGGGAGGGAGGGAGGAGAGAGAGAGAGAGAGAGAGAGAGAGAGAGAGAGAGAGAGAGAGAGAGAGAGAGAGAGACTGAGACTATAGTAAATGTTCAAGTTATATTACTTAATTTATCCCCCAGCACACCCATTTTTTTCATATTCCATTTTTAATATTCTAAGTCATTAGATTTCAATAACTAATCCAGTACTGTGTGTGTCTCATTTCCATGGACAAGTAAAATAGGATGTAACTTCTCCCTGTTTTGAGTACTAATGCTGTAATTTAGAACTTCTGTCAAGATGAAAGATCTTCCAAGGGAATTGCAGGAGACCCATAGCAACACTTGAGAACAGAAGTGGATAATGAAGTTTTCATTATTAAATAAAGATATTTTAGGAATGTCAGAACCCATAAATCCTTTCCCTATAATATATCCCTGCATTAGTTTGTTTATTTCATACCATAGACTACTGCCCCCACCCCTTCACATTTAGCTACTCTTTGCACTCACTGAAGTTGCCATGGAGATGATTTTATATGTCTCCTTTGACAGCTGTGATGCTGAAATGTGATTGGATTGAAAAATCTAAATGCCTTTCAGGGAAGGCAGGGAAGGCACTCCTTTGTTGGCATACATTCTAAGGCTCTGCAATTTAATGTTACCTTAAGGAAATGCTAACGTGAATCATACGGGTTGGAAGATGGAAGAATTACAAAGAGAAAGGCTTTTTCTCTCTCTCTCTTCAAAGTGAATTTAGTGCTGCCGAATAGTACCAAACAGAGTGCCCTAGGGCTCAACTATTCAATTTATTTACCAGGCATGTAGGCAATCAGAATTTATATATAAAAAATCCCTCTCTTCCCCCCCTCTCTGTCACTGAATCCTTTCACTGCCTAAGACATTACAGCCTGTTTCCACATCATGATCATGTCCTTGGATACTATAATGTGCAACCTACTGCATTTGGCTAGAGAAGAATTAACTCCACAGTGGAATTTTCTAACAAGTCAGTGGCTTTTGAGTTAATATAGGGAACAACTTCAAAACATGGGAATATAGGAGAGCTACTCATATATTCTCCATTGTTACAACATCTGAAAAGAAGAAAGTAGAACTGGACCTGTGGTTTTGTTTTGAAGGTCAAAGATGCCATCAAAAAGACATGCATTATATCAGATATATAATAATAATAATAATAATAATAATAATAATAATAATAATAATAATAATAATAATAATAATAATAATAATAATAATAATAATAATAATAATAATAATAATAATAATAATAATAATAATAATAATAATTTAATAATAATTTTATTTGATTAGCCGCAACCCTCTCCCGAAGGACTCGGGGCGGCGTACAATCAAAACGGACAAAAATACACATAAGACAAACATATATACAAAGAACAGAGACATATACATATGTGCATGGAGGAGAGTTGACTTATAAGTGAAAGACAGTTAAAAACACAATTTAAAATCCCCTTAAATAAAATTACTAAATTAAAAAACCCATCAGGAGCGATACGAAGTTATGGTTGAGCCAGGCCAGCTATTTGGAAAAGGTGGGTCTTGAGCTTGACACGGAAGGAGCGGAGGTCAGTAGTGGTCCTAATATCCGGGGGGAGGTCATTCCACAGGGCTGGGCCCGCCACAGAGAAGGCTCTGCTCCTAGGCGCCGCCCCATGGCACTGTCTGGTGGACGGCACCTGGAGAAGTCCCTCTCTGTGCGAGCGGATGGGTCGTAGGGATGTATGGGGCAGAATACGATCCCGCAGGTAACTAGGTCCTGAGCCATGGAGCGCTTTAAAGATCGTAATCAAGACCTTGAAACGCACTCGATAGACCACAGGAAGCCAGTGCAGCTCGCGCAGGAGAGGTGTCACATGGGAGTACTTAGTATTCCCCATAATCACCCGCGTGGCCGCATTCTGGACCAACTGCAGTCTCCGAGTGCATTTCAAGGGAAGCCCCATGTAGAGAGCGTTACAGTAGTCCAGGCGAGATGTCACCAGCGCATGGGTGACTGTGCGTAGGGCGTCCCGGTCCAATAGGGGGCGCAATTGGCGCACCAGGCGAACCTGGTGGAACGCCCCCCTGGCCACGGCTGTCACATGTTCATCCATGGACAGCCTGGCATCTAGGAGGACGCCCAAATTGCGCGCCCGCTCTATGGGGGCGAGTTGAATGCCCCCAATGGCCAGGGATGGAATTATCTGGTTGAACCGGGGAGCCGGAACCCACAGCCACTCCGTCTTGGAAGGGTTGAGCCTGAGTCGGTTGTCATCCATCCAGACCCGTACGGCTTCCACACATATAGCCAAAATTATTGTACGTTTCTGTCATCAATGACTTATATATATATTTCTAAACTAATTTCAAAGTGAGGACATTTCTGGTGGAGTGCTGAGCTGACTTTTCAAAATGTTTATAGATCATTACAACAATTGATCGAAAGCTGTTATCTTTGTTCCTATCTACTCAATTTTAAAGACAAACCTGGAGAATGAAATTAACCTGTGAAAAAATTAAATTTGTGGTTTAATTTTGTCTCTGCTTTTTATTTGTTATTTATTTACTTTTAAATACTGTGATCCTCCGCAGATTAAGAGCACAATAGCAGTTAGTAAAAGGAACAAATAAATACTTGAAATTAAGAAAGGAAAGAATTATTTTAGGATGCACCTAGAATAATAATTTGATCCAATACCAAAGTGCAGGAAGGAGTTTGTTTTCCAAAGATGAAGAAAAAATTAGAACATTTGCAACTAAGATATATTATCTCCATGCAATTCAATATGTATGTATTCAATATCTCATATCTTGTTTGTTTATTTATGTATACAACTTTGAAGCCACAGGACCTCTTAAAGACTTTGGGCAGCATGGCTTTGTAGGAAGTTAGCACCCATGCCTCCTGGGAGAATGAAATGTTTTAGGAAATATTAAAAAGGCAGGATAAAATATTTCCCCTAAAAGAGAAATAGAAATCTTAAGGGAAACAGAAACTCAGCCCCAGCTCCCTGCCCCCAGCAGGTATTTGGTGCCATTAAGAAAGACTGGGACATCCTATCTACAAGAGAAAAGACCTTCAGCCTCAGGGTGATGGGATTAGCCCTCACTCAATATCCAAACCAGGACAAAGCCATTAAGACTAAGGTGACCAACTTTTTTACAGTGAAAAGGAGGACAAAACATGTTCTATTGTCCAAAATGCTAAGGTGACCAACTTTTTTACAATGAAAAGGAGGACAAATAAATTGGAAAAAATATATCGTAAATAAAAGAAATATTTTATTCATTGCAACAATAATACACTAAAATAAGATATATGCATAATAAAAACATTTGCAATATTTTATATTGTAATTATGCTTACATGCCTGTTAATTATTATTTAAATGAGTACTTTTCCATTAAATTAATATTTTTTGTCAATGTATCATCTTCTAACAATATATTGGAAATATCTGAACAAGAAATATCCTTCATATTGAATTTTACGGCAAGTGCTGCAGCTAGAGTATCAACATTTAATCTCAATTTCTCAACTTGTCAAAAAATCATTGGCAATTGAAAAAAAACTCTTTCAACTGCTGCATTAGTTCCAGGGCAGCACAACGTAAATTGAATAAGTATAAATAAATGTTCACATGGAATATGTTCATTTTTGAAATGGCTGAAAATATCCACCCATCTTTTATCAATTTCAATATGTTGATTTTCCCATTGCATTAATTTTTCAGAATTTAAATATACATTCAGTCTTCTAATTTCTTGAAAGAGACAATTGTCGTCTATTTTAATGTCTAGCATTTCTTTAGATAAAAATTCTTGAGTCTTGACGAATTGTCATGTCAAATACAAATACGTCACATAATGCGCAACAGATTAGTCTTCAAATATCGAAAAGGAGGACATATAGGAGGACACTTTTCGAGGGAGGACAGAACTTATAAAAGAAGGACTGTCCTCCCTAAAGGAGGACGGTTGGTCACCTTAATTAAGACACAATAGGAATTGCCCACAGAACACAACCCTCCAAGTTTCAACCAAACTTAACTCAGACAACCTAGCTGTGAGCCCTTCATAGCCCCATGGGAGTCTGACCAGCAACCAATAGAATACATACTCTTATCATAGGAACAGGAAGCTGAAGTTTAAAGCCAAGAGAGAGTATAAATACCTTTCACTCCCTACTACAGGTGTTCAGCTGCCCAGGACCTCAAACCCTTGTGGTCCTGTTCACCAATAAACCATCTTTCCAAACAGCCTCCATGTTTCCAATGTCTTTCTCCCCACTTGGAACTGAACCAGATGGATATGGGGGAATAATCTGCATTTGCTTTGAGGTTATTGACAGAATAGTGGGAGATATAAATATGGTAAATAAAGGAATAGAAGTAGCAACAATAGCAGCATCAGAAGTATAAGTTCAAGACAAGTTTTGTTGTTGCAGCCATGCACAGCAGGAGGAGCTGGTGCTCAATATCTGAATCAGGATCACTGAATGCTGCACTAATTGTGGAGCCTTGGTGAATGAATTAAATATCAGGAAAACAATATGTATATGTGTGTAGTGTGTGTTGCTGTTTGTGTGTACGTATATGTTCCAGCTGAAGGTAGAAGGATGCTCCTTTGAAAGATTATAGATGTTATAATAGAATAAATAGTATGGCTTGCTTTCAGAAAGACAGAGAGAAAATTGTGCACTTAACATCTGTGTAGGCATTCATTGACTCTGAAAAAAAAGACATCTGGAAAAGAAAATTAGGAAGTGCTTCAAAAAAAGAGACAGGGTCATTCGCTCATCAAATTTATGCATTTCTTTTTAGAACAGAAAGCAAACCATAAACACGATCAGCTCTTCAATTAAGTGAAAATAAATTTTCCTTTCCCAACACTAAACAAATGGGAAAGTTTGGTATGATAGTGTTAATGCCGGCTGTAATTGTTTGCTAAGATTCGACTAATTAAAAAAAAACCTCATTTGAAGATAGTTAATGGATTCTACATTTCTACAAAGCATTAAGAAGACAACATTTATCTGAACTTTGGGGCTTGCACTGATTACTACTCAATTAGTTGTGATTCAATTCACTGAAGAAAAATGGTCATTTCATTAGCACAAAGAAATAACTATTGGCCACAAAATATATTTCCTGGAATTGCTATGGCAACTCAGATGACACTGTGCTGAGCATGGAATTTTAATTCTGCCTGGGAGTTGTAATTGTGGCCATGCTGGATCTTCCTTAAATGATTGCCAGGAATTGGTAATGGGTTGGATAAACACAAATAAATTTGAGAGTAAGTCCAAAAAAAAAAAAAAAAAGAATTACTCAAAATGACTGATCACAGAATTAAGCAGAAGAGCTTTCAGTTTCAAATGAATGATTTTTTTTTTTTAAATGTGAAATTATGTGAATGGATGTGAATGAAATTCCTAATCAGGACTCCCATCCATACCATTTAAAATCAGAATTTACACAACAATAATGGCTGTTACAGAAGAGCTGATTCTAGTTATTGTTCTTTGTGGTTTCTCCTTTTCCTCCCATGTATTCGTGAGACATCATTCTGGAATACCATAGGAGAAAAAATCACAGACATTGTTTTAAAAGTGGGGTAAGCTACTGGATGAAGGAATGGAGATGGTTTATTTGTACTGCATGACTGTGTGCATATGTGTATCAGATGCCCTTTTATCACATCCTTGGGAAAGTTAACAATTAAAGCAAAATGTATGATAAAATATGCATAATAAATAAGAATAACAAAACAAATGAGCTTTCAATGATACAGGTAGAACAATTCAGATTGCATTAATGAATAATTTAATGGATATGTTGGAAGAAATGTCCTTCTGGGTTCGGCTCCAAGTGGGGAAAAAGACACTGGAGACATGGGGGCTGCTTGGAAAGATGGTTTTAATGGTGGACAGGACCACATGGCTTGAGCCCTGAACAGAAAAGGTGATCACATGCTTCAATGTTGGTGGAGAAGAAGAGAAGGGAAGAGAAGGACTGAAGAAAGGCTTGCAGGGATTTTTATAATCTGTTCGGCCCCACCTATCTGTTTCCTGTTCCTGTGTAAGAAATGTATTCTGATTGGTTGCCAGACTCACATGGGCCCATGCAGGGGCAACCCTCTAGGCTGTTTTGAATTCAGGTCTGATTGAGTTCAGATGCCATGTGGTCAGTTGAGTAAAGGCTTATATTATCATGCCTTCATTGTCACTGCCAGAACTCTACACCCATCCCCCTGGAGCTGAACTCTTTATTATGTAAAGTGGACTAGCTTGGCCTTCTTAATGGCCCATTGACAAAGTGGGGATGGGCAGGAAGCTGCAGGAATTTAGTGTTTAAAATGTGTTTCTCCCTTTTTCACATCCAGGAAAATATAATATTCTGCCTTATCAATATTTCCTAGATATTTCATTTTCCTGGGAGAGGGCTAGGTGATAACTTCCTACAGATAGAAAGAGGAAATGGAGGATATGGGGGGGGGAACCCTAAATAGATCAAGGAAATAAATAGCAGTAGCACAATAAAATCTTGTACACCTCTAAAATTGAAAAGTGCTATTCCAGATAGCATTGCTTGGCATATTGTGGATAATTATAATGTTTATTCAGCTGTGACAGACTCAATGCTCTATTGGTGGCAGAGCTGAAAAAAGGAAGCATAAGAAGGAACAGCATTTATTATTACTGCATATCATGGATTTGAGATTTCATTTGCATTCACAAAAAATTGGGTGGCTTAAAGTACATTAAGCTTGAAATTCTATAGACATCATCGGCATTCTCATGATCAGCATGATTGTATGTTAATCATATATTTATTTCTAGTCACAAACCATTTAATTGCTCATACTTTTCTACATATTTAGGACAACAATAGCATAATCTTGAGAAACCACAGCCAGTAATAATAACAATAATAGTAAAAGGTGTGTTCAGAGTAACTACCCTGATGCATGAAACACACACACACACACACACACACACACACACATATGGGGGGATTTGAGTTCTTATTTCAATTCAACTATTTTATGCCAAATTCCAATAACAAAATTAATCACCAGTCAAGCTACTAACTAACTTTGAGAAGAATATAGAGTCTCAATTTTAGCCACTTTGCACTTTTTCCTTGCTTAGTAGCTAATTCACATAATTGCTACACACACACACACACACACATATGTGTGTGTGTGTGTGTAGCAATTATGTGAATTGGCTACACACACGTGTGTGTGTGTGTGTGTGTGTGTGTTTTCGTAGATTTTCACGGGTGTAGGTATGCTGGTTTTGTTGTATTCGGGTCTTTTTAAGCCCACGCTTGAAGATGGCAGGTAAGATCCTGCCGAAACGTTGCAAAGACAATCTCAACCTTACACAGGAAAAGACCCGAATACAACAAAACCATATATATATATATATATATATATATATATATATATATATATATATATATATATATGTGTGTGTGTGTGTGTGTGTGTGTGTGTGTGTGTGTGTGTGTGTGTGTGTGTGTGTGTGTGTGTGTGTGTGTGTGTGTGTGTGTGTGTGTGTGTGTGTGTGTGTGTGTGTGTGTGTGTATTTGTGTTACAACCTCTGGTATGACTTTATTTATTTATCAGTACAATTACAACATATATATATATATTTGTTTTCGTAGATTTTCAAGGGTGTAGGTATGCTGGTTTTGTTGTATTCGGATCTTTTCCCGTGTAAGGTTGAGATTGTCTTTGCAACGTTTTGGCAGGATCTCACCTGCCATCTTCAAGCGTGGGCTTAAAATGGGAACGGAGCTCCGTTCCCATTTTAAGCCCATGCTTGAAGATGGCAGGTGAGATCCTGCCAAAACGTTGCAAAGACAATCTCAACCTTACACGGGAAAAGACCCAAATACAACAAAACCTGTATGTATGTATGTATGTATGTATGTATGTATGTATGTATATATATATATATATATATATATATATATATATATATATATATATATATATACACACGCACACGCACGCACACACACACACACACACACACACACACACACACACACACACACACACACACACACACACATATATATATATATATATATATATATATATATATATATATATATATATGCTGGTTTTGTTGTCTTCGGGTCTTTTCCCATGTAAGATTGACATTGATGGTGTGTCCTAGGGAGCCATTGGGGTTTTTGGAGATTAGGACATCCAGAAAGGGAAGTTGGTTGTTAGCTTCTATTTCCATAGTAAATTATATTCTGGGGTGTAGGCTGTTGAGATGAGTGAGGAAGTTGTCCAGTTTTTCCTTCCCATGTGGCCAAATTACGTAAGTGTCATCTGTATATCTAAGCCAGAGTTTGGGTTTGTGTTTAGATTTATCTAAGGCGTTAGTTTCAAAATGTTCCTTGTATAGGTTTGCAATAACAGCTGAGAGGGATGATCCCATAGGTGCTCCTTCTATCTGTTTGTATCTTTGTCCATTGTGAATGAAGTATGTGTTGTTAGGCAGTGGTTGTCCCACACAAATCAAACTGACACACACCATGAACACATGGTGCTCAGGACATTACACCACATAACTCAAGAGATTACAACACAAAGGCTCAGGATGTTACAATGCAGCCAACCTCCCAGGATGTTGCAGCATAGGACTCAGGATATCACTATGCTAGAGCTCAGGATGTCATCACACAGCCCAATACCCAGGTTGTTACAATACAAAAGACTAATGGGCACACAACTAGTACCTCAGCCACACAGAATGTTATGAAACAGCCGACTAATCTGCATACATCAACTCCATCAACTAATCAAGATGTAATAACACAGCCAACCAACCCGCTTACAGCAACAAACCCAGCACTCCACACACACACACCAATATTTATAGAAAAACAGCAGCTCCGATCACGCTTTGCTCGCACAAGCATGAAGCCGAAAGCACCAGCCTGAAGATGGCAAGTGGGACCTCATCAAAGTGTTGCCAAGACAATCTCAATCTTACACGGGAAAAGACCCGATACAACAGGACCTACGTATATAATATATATTATAATTATTATAAATATTATATTATAAAAATATTATAAAAAAGCATAATTTTCAAGAGCAACCTCTCCCTATGGCTGAAGAGAAAAGTTTTCAATCAGTGTGTGCTACGTACTCATATATATGCCAATGAAATATGGACACTAAATAACAATTGATACAAAAGCTATGAGTGGCACCAAGAGACATGGAAAGATACATGCTCAGCATTACAAGATAAGATAGAAAGACCTGCACATGAATTAGAGAACGAACAAATATAATCAAGAGGGTAAAAGAATTGAAATGGAAATAGGCTGGTCACATAGCAAGAAAACTGATGGTAGGTGGACTAAGGCAATCATGGAATGGCTCCCACTTGATAAAAGTGTCCATAAAAGAGACCTAAAACCAGATGGATCAATGACATCATCAAGTATTATGGGTCCAATGGGCAAAAGAAATTCAGGACTGCATTGATTGGAAATTGATTGGACTGCATTGAGGAAGAGGCCGTCATCCTGTTGTGGATAGACAATGGCTAAAATGACAACTATCATTAAAAACAACTGTAGTCCACTTGTTGCCTGTTTTACAAATGCTAAGGCAATACATGAGGGCAAATAACAGACCAGTTGAAACATAAAAAACCCAAAATCTTTACGTTTAAGTCTGCAAATATTTTCAAAATATTTCAGAAGAATTGCTCAGAATATACAGAGGTGAACTAGCAATATCTTTTTACTGTAGCAGCATTTTTTAAAAAAGTTTACATATGTGCTGGAAAAAGAAAAGTAGCTGCTTTAAAGAAACACTCTTTTCTTCCAAGCAATTTTTTTAAAATCATGGCCAGACTTTGTGGAAATGCCTGTTTGCCTTTGCACATTCCAGTAGAGCAGAAGTGCACATGCTGAGATTATTGAAAATTCCCTAGAGAATTTTCACTCTTTAAACTGTTACAAATTTATCATTATTAATTCTGGAAGGAAAAACTATTAGCTCCATGACTGAGAGTAATCATATCAGCTGTTTTTTTCTAAATGAAATGTGCATACAAATGAAATCACCTTTGGTTTTTGTCCTGGTTTACCATTACTCAAAAAATTAGTAGTCGTCAGCTTCCCAAATATGACCTGCCTCTCCACAGTAAATCCCCAAAATGCTTGCATTCAAAGTGAAAGAATTATTCTGGCCTGACATCTTTCCAGAAAAACCCTTTGTTCCCAGGGGTGCTCTGGCACCCATGGAAAATGGGAAAGTACAGATTAATATGTCCACATATGTTGTCAGAGAAATTATGATGATGGTTGTGATAAATTATTATTCTATATATGAGCCTTAGTAGGCTAGTTTCAGGTTCAGCACTTTGTGGTACTTTCATATATTATGGCTAGGAAGCAGGTAACACATGTCCATCAGAATAAATGAGACCTCCTCAGCAGTATCCCATTTTCGAAGCAACTAATTTGAACAATTAATTACTTCATTCATCTTTTCAGTGTCACAGAGAGGTAGATACTGTAGTATAATTTCTCAGATGACATGGAAATTTGTTATAGTTTGAAAAATTAGTGTAGGAAAACTGTGCCACCTGAATGCCTCTGAAAATAATACAGCAAAATCTAGGGTTCGAAGAGCACAGCATGGGGCAGGATTTAAAAGGAGATGCATGGAGCCATGGTGGCATAGTAAATAGAATAGGAATAGGAATAGGAATAGGAATAGCAGTAGCGATAGCGATAGCAGAGCAGAACAGAATAATAGAGTTGGTTAGAATGCAGTACTGCAGGCTGACTGCCAGGAGTTTGATCCTGATCAGCTCAAGGTTGACTCAGTCTTCCATCCTTGTAAGGTCAGGAAAATTAGGACACAGGTTTTGGGGAGCAATTTGCTGATTCTATAAATTGCTTAGAAAGTGCTGTAAAGTACTATGAAGGGGTATATAATGGAGGATACTGGCTTTCAATTGCTTTCAAAGATAGTTTACTGTTCTGACACCCCCCCCCCCCGCTCTCGTATACCAAGTCACTCTGACACAAAGTCTCTTCAAGATGTTTATTGACATACAGGTTCAACCTTGGCAGCAATCCAGCCTGCCAAGGTCAATATAGCACTTTGGGCAGCAATCCAGCTACAGTGACACCCCTTGGCAGCAATCCAGCTACCAAGCTCCAGATTGGTAGCAGCACCTTAGCAGCACTCCTGCCTGCCAAGGTCCAGGGAACAGATTGGCAGCAATCCAGGTAA
This sequence comes from Natrix helvetica, assembly GCF_964273705.1. Taxonomy (NCBI): domain Eukaryota; kingdom Metazoa; phylum Chordata; class Lepidosauria; order Squamata; family Natricidae; genus Natrix; species Natrix helvetica. The sequence goes on from NC_138549.1 coordinate 133,240,688, forward strand.
ACCCTTTGGCAGCAATCCAGCCTGCCAAAGTACGACACAGATCTGAGAGCTTCTCCAACTCCAATGATCAGTTGATTCCTGCAAAGGGTGTGTCCACAAGCAGTCCCTTTATAGTCTGGAGAGGAGTCTAATTATCAGCAGCTGAGAGCAATTACCTCCTGTAATTGCTCAATTGCTCCTTACGCCAGGTAGCACGCCGGTAACGAGCATCTAATAGCTCACTGCTGATGTCTGACTCACTGTCCCGTGACTCCTCCCCACTGCTCCAAGGCATGACATCAGGAGCCCCCTTCCTTTGGCTTTCACCATTGCTCCATGCCTCAGGCGCCCCCTGGTGGCCAACCAGCTTCTCTGCGCCCTGCTCAGAGTCGGAACCCTGTCCAGGGTCCTCCACATCCTCCTGAGCCAACTCAGAGGGACCCTCGCTGTCGGAGTCTGGTGGCAACTCCAACGGCTCCTGCTGGGCCACAACAGTTTACTATCTTTTGATTTCTTCTCTGAAGATAACTAATTGCACTTTTTCCTTCAGTTACTGTTAAATTATCCAATATCAAAAATCTGGGCTTTTGTCTTCTGTACAAAGTATTGAAGCCCTTCTAAGGCAGCAATTCAAATGGGCCTCCATCAGTAATGAAATGGCTCATAGCAATGGGTCACCCTCATATAGGTAATGAGTGAAAAATTCAGGTTGCGTTGGAAATGTGTTTTGGTGTTACCAAGGTTGTGTCTGGCTGTTTTTTAAAGTCCATTCTGTGTTTCTTAACTGTTCATACCTGACTGGGTATGAAAGCTTAATAACCAACATTCTTGGAAAGTAACCTACAATACTTAGTGTTCTAGGCAGACTTCTTTGGAACTTATATGAAATTACTGTAGCTCAGGATGGAAATGAAAGTGCACCCTTTAAAGAGACAAAGCTAATTATTCCCTTTCCTGTCCTATTTATTTATTTATTTATTTATTTATTTATTTATTTATTTATTTATTTATTTATTTATTTATTTATTTATTTATTTATTTATTTATTTATTTATTTATTTATTTATTTATTTATTTATTTATTTATTTATTTATTTATTTATTTATTTATTTATATTTGATGCTTCTAGACCGCCCCCTCTCCCAAAAGGGACTCGAGGCGGTGTACAGTCCATACAGAATATAACAAAATACAATAAAAATTAAATATGTACAGTTGGCATGGAGGAGGTTAAAATGCAATTAAAAGAACTGTACAAAGCTATATAAATATAAGTTTATGTAAGGAGAATGTACTATAACTGCGCTATAATGCAACTCAGTACATGAAATGTTTTTGTTTTCTGTCACATACTTTTGTCTTAGGAAAACTTTGCAATTTAGCATTTTTTCAATGTTTTTTTTAAAAAAACATTCTCTAGAAAAACTAATGTGCCACTGTTCCTTAAATATTACAAAACTTTCTAGGCTAAAACATAGCAGGCAGTAGTAGCTAACCTTGTCTGATCTAAACAAAGCTAAACAAGATCAGACTTGATACATGGTGGGTACATACCTGAGGAAATATCACTAGGAAATATCAATATTGTAAGATAGGAGCAGTAGTAGAAACAGGAGTAGTAATATCTAAGAATACAGAGAGCAAAGCAAACCATTACATATTGTTGCAAAGAAAACTTCATGGATATATCCCTGTAATATATATTTGTTTGACTGGAATATATACCATTAAGTGCATACCAAGAATTAACCTCAACTAAAAACCCTTCCCCCTCCTAATTAACTTTTAACACTGAATTTTTAACTCACCTAATAAATTTTTATATTCCATTTTTATGTTTTTTACATTTTATTTGTACACTACCCAGAGTCTACCTATGAGGGAAATGGGCAGTTCCTGAATGGGATAGGTGATAAGTGAGAGATGAGAGAGAGAAGGAGAGAAAGGACATACAGCCAGACAGATTATGGAATTCATTATGTGGAATTTTATTGTGGAATTTGAAGGGCCTTCACTGCATTCCATAATGTTTCTGTTTCTGTTTTACTCTGCCATTTTAGCTTGCTATGTGTATATACATTTTTGATTTGATTACTATTGCAATGCATATATGTAATTGTTTTATTATATGATTTTATGTTTTGAGAGTACATTATTCTTTAATGGCCACCATTTCAAGGATATTTTAAAAACTACTTTATAAATCCAGGCTTATCTGTAATAATTCTGAATAATGATTAAAAATGTCCCTTTTAAAGCACTGCTTAAATTATGTCTTACCACACAGAGCACAATTACAAATCTTGGAAAACTAATTTCATGGCAATACGTTATTATAAATTAATCACATAAATTCACTTCAGGGCTGCAGTTTTTAACATACATTCCTAGAATTACACTATATTGTCAAGTAAATATGTTTAGTAATGAAATGTAAAACACTTTTTAATTCATTTGTGAAACTTAATACATGATTACATGGAAACTGGCAAATGGTATAATAGTGAAGAGTTTAACTATATTTTAACACTAAAAGGTTCAGTACCAAAAAAGTAAAACAGCTAATTCCCTGGCAAATAAGCAAAATGAATGACCCTATCTGGGGTGAAAATCCAAGGAACTCATTAAATAAGCAATAGTCTATTTAGTCAGCCACTGATGCAATTCCAAACTCTTATTGTTAATGATTGATTTCTGCCTTTTTATTACACTTTTCACCCATGTCATTCTTTTGTACCATTTTCCTTCTGGCAGAAATTTCAGAATTGTCTGAAGGGCCAACATAACCCCTATTTGCTCAAATTTGTTCAGAAGTAATCTTTTGAAAACAAAAGATTGACAGAAAAAGCCACTAAAGAGACAACCAAAGACTAAATTCAGAATGAAGAAAATATAAGATTTAGATAACCATTTGGATAGGTTGTCTTCTTTTTTACACGATAAACAATAAAACCATTGAGAACCTTTCTAAATGAATGAGTTTAATGTTTGATTGTCTTAACTGAACAAAATGGATACCTTACAATCTGTATGATTGTGTGATCCATTTCCAACTTGTTGTTTATAAAACACGTAACATTTTTCTTTGAAAACATGCAGGACACATTGATAATTTTTTGCTAAAATATTGAGCCTCCAGGGAGAAGAAAATTAACCAGATACTGATAAAACAAAAGAAATTACTTATCAATGAATTAATGAGAGTCAGGATTTATTTAGAGTAAGTCACAAACTGGCATAGTAATAATAATGCAAGGGGCACTTAATATCTGTCAGTAGTAGAGCAGCTGGCAGCTTGGGGAAAGCCCTTTGAATAGGTTCAGCTAATGTACTAATTCTGTCCATTCCTGAAAGGAACTTGTTAAGTCCCTTTGGTAACTTATATAACCACCCAATTTGGATTACTAGAATGCATCGTTCATAGGACTGGCTGTGAAGAACTTTCAGAAACTGCAGCTGATCCAGAATGCAGTCACGTGGACAGTTTGGAATTTCTTATTATGGTTATATAACAAAACTGCTCCATATGCTGCATTAGCTCCCATGAGGCTCCTGGGTATGATTCAGGATGCTGGTTGTCACCCATAAAGCCTTACATGCAATGGTGCAATTCAGCTGATTCTTACCGGTTCAGATGAATCGATAGCGGTGGCGGCAGGAGGCTCTGCCCACCCACCTGGATGTCATCACATCCCATTTTTGACACTGCGCATGCACGGAAGGTCCTGCACATGTGTCGAGGTGGCATGTGCAAGCTAAGCAAGCATGCACGTGTGCTCACATTTGCAAACCAGTAGCGAAGGTAAGTTGATTTCACCTGGCTTACATGTCATAGGACCAAGCTATTTGTAGGACCTTCTCTCTTCCATTGTTTTAACTTGCCACACCAGATATAGCAGAGACGACATGTTATGGATCCTTTTAATCAAAAAGGTTACCTTCTTAAGCCTAGGGGTCATGCCATTCTTTGTGTCAACACCTGCCTTGTAGAATATCCATCCAGAGATCCAGATTGGCTTTGAACCTGTTCCCTTAAACAAGAGTTTCTTGGGGTCTTGCTGGCTTTCAGCCATCATAGTGATATTATTAAAATATCTGAAGTTGTTGACTTATCTTTCAGTCATTTTAATTCCAGTTCCAATTTCTTTAATCTTGTTTCTTAGTCTTGTTTCAGTAGTATTCTGCTACTGTCAATGAGCATATTATTCTTTTATTTCTTTCAATTTGAAATATTTGTTGTTGTTCTCAGTATCCTTCAACAACTTCAGCTTATTCTGAATGGTAGCCTTTTTGACAATCCCTTTACAGTTTTGGACTACTTATAAATATATTTCTTTGGTGACTTCTCTTGCTTTCTACTTTATATGTGTGCCTTTTTTTATTTTCTAATTTTATTTTGTATGTGTGTGTGTTCAAAAATATAACAACTTCTTGAGTGCTAGAAATGATACTAAATTTATTTCACATGGATGTCACAGAGAAACAAATCATTACTAACTTAATAAAGGTTACACAGTTACTAAATTGCATAAAGGATTACAAAACTACTGATAAATAAACATTTATTTTTAGTTCTGGAATGCTGTAAGTATTTATCACCATAAACATTTTTAGAACTGAATTGTTTATATGAAATACCCCATGGCATACAGATAGACAATTTGTTGCTGGCTGATAATGGAGTACAAGAAGCTATCAGAGGCTTCCACATTCGTCCCAGTGAAGGTTTACAAATCAAAAGGGTTTTGAAACTGAGGGGTTCTGCCCATTTTTTAATAGGGCAACACACTTGTCATGTTTGTAACACCATTACATTTTGTCTAGAAACAAAGGTTTTCTTTCTGTGTTTTTATCAACATTTAAAGAACGCTATCCCCAAAATCGCTATTTTATAATGTACTATCTTAATTGAGTCTGAGTTTTGACAGACACAGTCAACAAATTGTGAACCAACCAGTTGTTGGGAGTCAGGCAACCAACCAACAAACAAATACATAAATAAATAATAAAATGTCACATTGATGGAGTATTTCATCATATTAACAGCAGCATGGTCTGTAATGCATTGTGTCAGAAAAACAAAAAGGGTTTTAGGAGGAGATTAATTTAAAACCATTGGCTTTATTTATTATATTAATACCTCATCTTTGTCGTAGGAACTGAACATGATATGTGTAGCGCTGTATACTTCTTTGGGGGGAGGGGACATGTTTATTGCTTTTTATTTACAAGTTATTTCTATATTCTTTGTCTTCATAGAAGCAAAGCATATTTGAGATGCAATGCCTGTTCGTCATCCATTTAGAAGTAGAAGGTGCTTCTGAATAGTATTCTTTTACTTTTGCCTCTTCAAATTTTTTTTCTTTATGACACAGCATAGGCAAGATCAGGGCTATGCCTTAAAGGTGCATCTAGGTATGTTTTATGCATACATTTCATAAGGTAAAATTAGAATTCTAAGGAAATCACAGGAATTCGGTGGAGAAATTTGCATTTGTTGTTCCTGTGTCTCAAAGGGAACTGGAAATATTTCAGCTTTCTATTTCTTTTTCTTCCCAACATCAGACACCAGAAAGGTGTTAATTTCAGCCTTTCCCCACCCCACCCCCTTTTTAAAAAACTTCTTCAGATACTCCACCCATTCCAGGATTCTCTTTCTAATTCTCGGGCTCTTTCTCTCATTAGTCATACAATTATCTCTGTCCTCACAAAGAAATCTCTTTCAATGTCAGATTTGCTAACAGATACAGATGATTGATTGTTCAGCCACTCATGTAGTTTGTTTATGGTAAAGGGGATGTAGTTTTTTGCCAGGAATATTTCTGTGTGCAAGTAGTCCTTCAAGTAAATTGAATATTCCAATTTGTCTCCAGAGCACCAACTATCTCAATTATATTTCACATTAAAATTTGGGGAGTAGGGGAAGACTATAGACATATAGAATCTTCTTTTGTCATGGTGCCCACCTTGGGAACATAGTTATGTCCGTCCGTCCCCGCCGGTGAAATTGGCTTTATCTCTGCCAATATTCTGGAAATTCCTTGTAATATGTCTATCAGGCTTAAGGATTTTAGGGAAAAGGAGAAGTGGTTACATTACGTACATGGCTGCATTGTACGTAATATCAAAATGCTCTTGTCCATACTTTAAAAGTTTATGTTAGATATCCACACAAGCTGCTGTGGTTTCCACTCCAGTCCTCCGTTTAGGTGGGAACAGAGGCGCAATCTGATTGGTTGAGAGGTCTGACAGCTCCCTATAAAAGGAGAGCTGTCAGACCTAACAGTTGCTGGATTGTACATACTTGTCTGTGAATAAAGAGCTGTTGTTGTTGCCTTGAACCCGAGTCTGTCCTCTCATTGCCCTGATCTAACAGTTTATATTGATATTTTATCATGGTATAATTGTTAATGTTTGCTTTTTACAATCTGTTTTTATTGTACCTCATTCAGAGTCATGTACATGAGATGGATGGCTGTGTGTGTTTGTGTGTGTGTGTTTTCATAGATTTTCACGGGTGTAGGTAGGCTGGTCTTGTTGTGTAGCGATCACTGGCCTGGATTGAAGCTAGGCCCAAGTACAAGATAAGTTTCGTTTTTCTATAAGTTTCTATTCCTGAACATTTGCAAGATTTCCTGTAAACCATATGACCATGAACAAGCTATGTGTAGTATCATGTTTCTGTATATGTGGCAGTAGTTATCTATGCTTATGCTTGGCTCTCTGACCAATAGAATGTTACTTCTTTGTGTAAGCTTCCCAATAAAAGGGGTCAGACGGAGCAATCCGTGTGCACCCACCTCGAGGACTTCATGGTGTCAGGTTGTTCTTGAGCCAGGTGCCCCCGTGCTGGCACGCACCCTCGCGAGGGTCCCCGGAGAAGCAAGCCTCCCCCCGGTCCTTGCAGGTGTTAAGGACCCCCAACACCAGTGCAGCTATGCATTGTTGTATTTGGGTCTTTTCCCATGTAAGATTGAGATTGTCTTGGCAATGTTTTGGCGAGGTCTCACTCGCCATCTTCAGGCTGGGTTTTGGTTCTAAAGTGTTGTCGGAGCTGCCATCTTTCTATAAATCTTAGTGGGGGTTTGTGGAGTGCTGGCTTTATTTCCCATAGGATCACCCCTCTCACCCGTCATCACAAACTTATACATGGAACATTTTGAAACTAACGCCTTAGATAAATCTGAACACAAACTCAAGCTCTGGCTTAGATATGTTCATGACACTTTCATGATTTGGCAACATGGGAAAGAAAAACTGGACAACTTCCTCACACATCTCAACAGCCTACACCCCAAAATACAATTCACTATGGAAATAGAAGCAAACAACCAACTTCCCTTTCTGGACATCCTAATCTACAAAAAAACCAATGGCTCCCTAGGACACACCATCTACCAGAAAAAAACACACACCAACCACTACCTAAACACACAATCCCATCACCACCCTGCACAAATAAACTCTGTATCCAAGACCTTCATTTCCAGAACCAAACCAACAAACAAAAACTGAATTACACACTCTAACAAACGTATTAATCTCCAATGGATTCCAAAGAAAAACAATTACCAACCTAATCCAAAGGGAGACCCCCCTCCCCCCACAAAAAAAAAATGAGACACAGAACAAGACAATGGCATCACCCTCCTCCCTTACATCAAAGGCAAACAGTAGAATAAATGCACGCATCGCAGAACACAAGAACACAGTAAGAAAAAAAGAAAAAAACTTCCTCCCTTTTCTCACACCATAAAGCTACAGGACATGAAATTAATTTTGAAGGAACCAGGTTAATCTCCAAAAACACTTCAACAAGAGAATAATTATGGAAGCATACAGTGTGTATGTTTGTGTGTGTGTGTGTGTGTGTGTGTGTGTGTGTGTGTGTGTGTATGTATGTATGTATGTATGTATGTATGTATGTATGTATGCATATATATATGCTGGTTTTGTTGTATTCGGGTCTTTTCCCATGTAAGATTGAGATTGTCTTTGCAACGTTTCAGCAAGGTCTCACCTGCCATCTTCAGGTTTGGGCTTAAAATGGGAATGGAGCTGCCGTCTTTCTGTAAATCTTGGTGGGAGGGGATGGGGTGCTGGCTTTGTTTCAGTAAGTAGAATGATTGGTTGTGTGGTTGTATCATGATTGGTAGATTGGTGCTGATTGGTGCTGGCTATGTGTGCATTGTTGTTTTGTATTGTAATGGCTTGGGTGGTGGGTGGTGTTCGTTTGTTGGCTAGGGCTGGTTTCCAGATGTTTGGTAGGCAGGAAGTATCATCACGTTTATTCATGTTGTGGGGGTGTTTCTCTATTTCGATGGCTTCCATAATTATTCTCTTGTTGAGGTGTTCTGTTTTGGAGATTAACCTGGCTCCTTCAAAGTTGATTTCATGTCCTGTAGCTTTAAGGTGCTGGAAAAGGGAGGAAGTTTTTTTTTTTTCTTACTGCGTTCTTGTGTTCTGTGATGCGTGCATTTATCCTCCTGTTTGTTTGTCCTATAAATGTTGCCGGGCAGATTTTGCATGGTATTTCGTAGACTCCTTGGTTTTCTAGCTGGATTTTGTCTTTGGGGTTTCTTAAGATGTTGGCTATTTTTTGGTCAGTGGTGAAGGCTGTCCTGATATTGTGCTTGTGGAGAATTTTGCTGATTTTATCTGTGGTGCCTTTGATGTAAAGGAGGAGGGCGATGCCATTGTCCTGTTCTGTGTCTTGGTTTTTTTGGGGAGTCTCCTTTTGGATTAGGTTGGTGATTGTTTTTCTTTGGAATCCATTGGAGATTAATACATTTGTGAGTTTGTGTAATTCAGTTTTCAGGTGGTCTTTGTCGGCTAGGCGTTTGGTTCTAGAGATGAGGGTCTTGGCTACAGAGTTGATCTGTGCAGGGTGGTGATGGGATTGTGCATTTAAGTAGCGGTTGGTGTGTGTTTTTTTCTGGTAGATGGTGTGTCCTAGGGAGCCATTGGGTATTTTGTAGATTAGGACATCCAGAAAGGGAAGTTGGTTGTTTGCTTCTATTTCCATGGTGAATTGTATTTTGGGGTGTAGGCTGTTGAGATGTGCGAGGAAGTTGTCCAGTTTTTCTTTCCCGTGTGGCCAAAACACGAAAGTGTCATCAACATATCTAAGCCAGAGTTTGGGTTTGTGTTCAGATTTGTCTAAGGCGTTGGTTTCAAAATGTTCCATGTATAAGTTTGCAATGACAGGTGAGAGGGCTGATCCCATGGGTGCTCCTTCTATCTGTTTGTATCTTTGTCCATTATGGATGAAGTATGTGTTGGTTAGGCAGTGGTTGGTCAGGTCCAGGATGTGTTTAGGGGGGTTGTGTTTTTTCTGGATGGCTTTCAAGGCTTCTTTTATAGGCACTTGGGTGAAGAGGGATATGACATCGAAACTCATGAGTAGGTCGCTGGGTTGTAAGTTTTGTTTCTTTATTGTTTCTATGAAGTGGAGTGAGTTTTGTACGTGTGAGGTGATGGATTCTGCATAGGGTTGGAGTTGTTTGGCGAGGAATTTGGTAAGATTCTGTGGAGGTGAGCCTATGGAGCTGACTATGGGTCTGAGTGGTATTCCTTCTTTGTGTATCTTGGGGAGGCCATAGAGTTTGGGGCATCTGGAAGATTTCTCTCTGGGGATGATTCTTTGCTGGATCTCTTCACTGATGGCAGAGGCTTTTATTTTGGATTTGGTGGTTTTTTTCCAGGTAGGTGGTGGGGTCTGTGTTTATAGGTTTGTAAGCAGGGTCTTGGAGTAGGTTGGATAGTTTGGCTTGGTAGTCAGATGTGTTCATCGCCACTGTGGCATTTCCTTTGTCTGATGGGAGAATGATTATGTTGTTGTCTTTCCTCAGGTTGGTGAGTACTTTTTCTTCTTGTTGCTGTAAATTGCTTCTGGGTGGATTGCTGGAGCAAAGGACGTTGCTGACTGCAAGTCTGATTTTATTGGCTTCATCTGGGTTGATTTTGATGAGTGTAGCTTCAACTCCTCATATGATGTCTTCAGTGGGGATGCGTTTAGGGGCAACTGCAAAGTTGAATTATATATATATATATATATATATATATATATATATATATATATATATATATATATATATGTATATATATATATATATATATATATATATCTGTTGCAAAAGACAGACAGACAGACAGACAGACAGACAGACAGACAGACATAAAACAGTTTAATTGGCATACTTAATTTAATCACATGTTGATGGACGATGTCACACACCATTTTAGAGCCGGTGTTAAATAGGACTGGAGAGCGTGTAAAGTCCTGAAGGATCCTCACAGAATAGTGATCTAGACCCATATCTCTCCCCACCTACTAACACTGATTGGAAGTGACCCCAATTAAAGAAGAACTATCACAATAATCCTGTTTTCTACTTTAGTACTTAGCAAGGGTGAGTTGCTGTTGGCGTTACTACCACTCTGCTTCGCGCACGCTACTGGTTCTGCAACCCAGGCCAACATAGAACTACCGTTTCACCCGAACCAGTGCGAATCGGAAGCAACCCACTTCTGGTACTTAGGATATTTTCTTGAAAAGATGCTTTGTAGCTTCTTTAGAATAAATTATCTAAAAAGAGACTTATGTGCAAAATATTCATTTTTCCACAATATACTGTAGATATAAGTTTTGTCTATTAATGCAATTTTTATTGACCAGATACTATGACTTTGGCAGCTCCTGACTGCATGTGTTTTGTTTTTAAAGTTTCAAATGTAAAGCTGATATGTTAACATAATATTCCTTTCTAACAGGGGAATTAGTGGTTGCCCCCTTATCAGATTACTTCATTACACTTCAATAAAACATGCTTAAAATTGCTTGATGAAGTAATACAGCCTTTCCATTTGTAGGACATAATGGTCTGTATTCCTTTATTTTACTCTGGTTTTCACATCTTTACAGTTTATTCTCACAGAGTTTGAATTGTGAAAGAAAGCTGAGAAGGGCCTTTTCAACAAGAACTGCAAGAGAAGACTGACAGGAATCTTCTTGCACCAGACTGTTATTCATCACAGATGTTCAGGCTGAGCAGATTTGGTGTTCTACTATTCTGGAAAGCACACCAAAGTAACCCTTATAGGAGAGTACAACAACAACACCTTGAAAGGGAGGAACGTTACCTTCATTATTTTGATTAAAATGGCATTGCACTATAAGAGTTCCAACCCTGTCCCTTTTGTAATCCATCATGACATTACAGGCATGTCTAAAAGAGGATGGAAGTTGCAGAGTAATGGTATTTTGGTCTCTCTGTTGAAAGTAGCTGCAGCCTACTGGCATCCATGAAGTATGTTTGATAGGCACCAATGGACTATTAAGACTTCAGTACATATTGTAGGGTGATTCCACAGCAGTGGTGGGTTCCTCCCGGATCACACCGGATCGCGCGCGCTCCCTTTCAGCGCTCCACCTGGCTTGCGTGCTCCCTTTCAGCGCTCCACCTGGCTTGCGCGCTCCCTTTCAGCGCTCCACCTGGCTCTCGCGATCCCTTCTGGCGCTGAAACCGGAAGTACAGTCTTGCCCCGCCCCTGGCGAAGCAACGACGCCTGCCTGCGCTCCACCAGCTCGGCTGGGAACGGAGATGTTTCCTCAGCGGAGCGGAGCGCCTGAAAAGACTTTTCAGGCGCTCCGCTCCGCTGAGGAAACATCTCCGTTCCCAGCCGAGCTGGTGGAGCGCAGGCAGGCGTCGTTGCTTCGCCAGGGGCGGGGCAAGACTGTACTTCCGGTTTCAGCGCCGGAAGGGAGCGCGAGAGCCAGGTGGAGCGCTGAAAGGGAGCGCGCAAGCCAGGTGGAGCGCTGAAAGGGAGCGCGCGCGATCCGGTGCGATCCGGGAAGAACCCACCACTGTTCCACAGTATACAATGAAGCCATTCTACTGTTAAAGAAGGTGCGAGATTTTCAGGAGAAAGCTCAAGCTCCTCCAAAAAGAAACCTGTATCCAGTGATGGCGAACCTTTTTTGGCTCGCGTGCCACAAGTGGGGGGAGTGCAGGAGGGTTGAGTGCGGGCGTGCCGCACCCATAATGCAACGGCGACCCCCCAGTGCGCATGCACGCACAATGTGTGACCCCCCCACTTTTACATGCTTTTTTCACCCTCCCCAGGCTCCAGGGGCTTTAAAGGAGCCTGGGGAGGGCGAAAAGAGCCTCCGCCGACCCCCCCGGAGGCCCTCTGGAGGCTTCAGGGACCATCCGGAGGCTTCCCTGAAGCCTTCGGAGCGCTTAAAACCACCCTCCACTTCTGGGTTGCTCAGAGGGTCGTTTTAAGCGCTCCGAAGGCATCAGGGGAGCCTTGGACGGTCCCTGAAGCCTTCGGAGCGCTTAAAACCACCCTCCGAGCAAACTGGAAGTGACTTCCGGGTTTTCTTGGAGGGTGGTTTTAAGCGCTCCAAAGGCATCAGGGAAGCCTCGGACGGTCCCTGAAGCTTTCGGAGCGCTTTAAACCACCCTCCGAGCAACCCGGTTTGCTTGGAGGGTGGTTTTAAGCGCTCCGAAGGCGTCAGGGAAGCCTCCGGACGGTCCCTGAAGCCTTCGGAACGCTTAAAACCACCTTCCAAGCAACCCAGAAGTCACTTCCGGTTTGCTCGGAGGGTGGTTTTAAGCATTCCAAAGGCTTCAGGGACGGTCCTCCGGGGGGGCGGGGGGGCTCTTTTCACCCTCCCCAGGCTCCTATAAAGCCTCTGGAGCCTGGGGAAGGCGAAAAATAGCTTTTAAAAAGGTGAATTCAGCTGGCCAGCACGCGCATGCGTGCTGGCCAGCTGACAGGGCAGCGCCTCACGTGCCCTGACAAATGGCTCCGCGTGCCACTTGTGGCACGCGTGCCATAGGTTCGCCATCACTGCCTGTATCCATAGTATAGCTTCAAGCAATTGGGGAGCCATAATCCTGATAGAAGCTTCAATAAAAGTTCAATAAATGTTTTAGAATGAAGTAATCTAGTTTTCTAAATTGCAATCCCAAGTGTATTATGGGACAATGCACAAAGGTGTGCATATACTATAGCTAAAAATGTGCTGCTGAAATAAGACATATGTTATCAAAAGGGAAGTATCCTATTGGGAACTGTGCTATGGTACTGCTGAAATGACAGCTATGAAAAATTTATGGTTAACCTATGCACAAGCTTAGAACATCTTTTGCTTCATTTATGCTAATATGATAGGGAATTTACTGCAAGGAACAAGGGAAAGCATCTTGTGACTTTGTGATATTTAATTGTTGTAACTTGTAATAAAAACTATATAAAACCAACCAGTGAACATTGGGTGGAGTTTCAGGGCTTAAAGAGATTTGCCTGTGTCCTTTCCTCTGCAGAATGACCTGAAATCATCTTTAATGTTCAAACCTTGAAACACAAGGAATATGCAGAAAGCACTATGAACCAATCAGTGCCTACCATTCAGGTAATCAATACAATAAAGCAATTTAAATGGTTTCCTGTCCCTGAACTACAGGGGCCCTAAAATAACAAAGACTGTCTACCTGTACACTACACAGATAGGAACCAAGTCATCATTGTACTACCTTGTTCATGTTTTTCAATGCATGTATTTGTGTATATATGCCCTGTGGGTATCTCTTGATTTTTAAAAAAAAAAAAAACATACAAAACTCCACGTACCAAAAGATGTCATCATTCCTCTGTTGCATCACACAGAATACTGAACTATGACTGGGGCAACTGAGATATGGTAATGGTCCATATTCCCCTGCAGACCCACAGCAATTTAGAAACAGGCACTAATTGTGTTGGGGTTTGAGCAAACTAGAAATAATTAAAAATGAATCAACTCTTCAGGCCACCCGCCATGAGATCAGTCAAATCCAGAACCAATCACAAAGGAAATTTGGAGGGCATAAAGAATGGCCTTGAAGGACAGTGAGAAGATCTGACTTTAAGGAATGATCAGACAAGCACTGCTCAATTCATTCCTCAAAATTAACTTTAGAAAATGCTTCAGATCCCTCCCTAATTCATATCGATGGGAGGACAAAGAAAGAACATTCAGATTTGCAAGATTCTGTTATTATAGCTGTTCGACTAAAAGTAATTTTAGACCTACATAGCATCTCTTGGTCTGATCTACCAATGCAAAATAGCTGTATGAAAAAAAAACACCTAGATTAAGATCTAGATTATTATAATATTACAATGTCTATAGAATGTTATGGTTTTCTCTATTCTAGGCTTTTTTAGTGATTTCTATTGGTACCATTTAGATTGTGGGTGAATCCACTAAATGGTGAACTTCATCATTAGAAGTTGAGTGTAAAATTAACATTTACACACATAAACTACACAAATTCATATCCTTGGAAAATTCAGATGACTCGCATGGTTATTAAAGATAGAAAGTGCTTAGGAAAGCAGTTTGCAGTTATTTCCAAATAAAGTGATTCCAGTATTCACTTTTGCTGACAGATCTGCTAAATTGTTTCTGCATCAGCCCATCACACCTCCCAAAGTCAGCTGTGCTCTTATAGCATTTTGAGTTATTGCTTTTTTTCAGGTGATGGCATCTAAATGGCTTGAAGACCAGAGTGACCTAGAAGCGTCTGTTACCTGAGCAGGAGGTGCAATGTCGATAGCAAGGTGTTTCATATTGGAAGATTGATGGCAATACAGCTGCAAAATTGATGAGTGCAGAGAGACTTTCACCATTATGTTAGATTTTTTCAACATCTTCTTGATAAAGAGAATGATTCTTTGATGTTTAAAGTGTTTTGATGAATGAACTATGTGGGACTGTAAAACCTCTACATTGTGTTGAAATAACATTCTGAGTATATGTCAATTCATTGATGTTCATGATTGGTTTAATGAAAACAATAAAATGTTGGATTGTGCAGTAATTATGGTAATCTATTTGTTGAAATCTTTCCCGGCATGCTAAGAGGTAAATCTCTTTCCCTTTTTTACTTCTTTTTAGAAGAGTCTTGTACTTTTTTCCAAGAACAAGGAGTTTCTTAGGAATGTTGGTTACCATAAACTCTGGAGGCAATAGCGATCCCTGCCTCTTCTACTTTTCTGCCAAACCAGGATTTGAAGAGTCTATTACAATTATTGTAGACAGCACCAAAGCTAAACTTAATTTGTGTAATTTCTTGGGAAATATTTAGAATTTCCTGTATTTCCTTTGCAACATTTATGCATGTTTAAATGGCAGCCTTTGGAGGCATTTAAAACATTAATGGCAACACATAGGGATTTGTTTGTTCATGTAGATCAAAGATACATCTCAGATGAAGGTTCAGCCACAATTTATGGAGCTTGACTGTCATCTATTAGGATAAAATAAAAAGACTGTTATTATTTAAAAAGAGAGATTACTATCAAGGTGAGGGCAACAGTAAAGTTTTTGCAATAGTTTCATTATATTAGTATAACATTTAAGATTATTGAACCTCTATCTTCCCAAATGGTGATTTATCCACCAAAGTCTCCCAGGGATGAGCTGTTTAATATCCAGAGCACATTTTTTTTTGTAAAAAGTTTTTATTGGTTTTAAAACATTTATAGGGAAAAGGTAATAGGGTACATAGAAAATTTTAGTAGCTCCCATGTTAGCAGTAGAAATCCCCCCAAATCTCACACTTTACAATTTTAAAGATAACGTGTAAAGGATAGCATAAACAGAATTCTTAGTTTATATCAACAACATGTTCAATCATCTCTTTCTTTGTCACTTTCTAATATATCAACAATTGCAATAATATTTCAGATATATTTATTTTTGTGACCTGAGCCTTTTCGATATTGCTCCCTCCTCCCTGCCCCCAGGTGGAGCCGTGCCCCCCCTCCCCATATCTTGTACATTGCTGCCTTTTTCCCCATCTCCGCTATCTTCGTCCTCTGGGAGGGAAAGATGTTTTTTAATAAAGGCCTCTGCCTCATCCACTGTCTTAATTCTAACTCAGCTTCCCTCCCAGAAAATCAGCATTCCTTCTGGCAATAACCATCTGAACCAAATTCCTCTATTGTATAGTTTCTTTGATAAGGAAGAGTACTTCCTCCTTTTTTTCTCTAATCTTTTTTGGAATTTGCTTTAGAATGGTAATTTCTTTTTCTTGGTATTTTAGAGGTTGCTCCCTTTGGGCCCCTAGTACCTCGTCTCTCGTGGTCCTCCTGAGAAATTTAACGTGTACCTCTCTTGGGACATTATGAATTCTGGCATATGCTGAATTAATTCTATAGACCAGGTCCATATCCCACCACATCTGTTCTTTATTTCTCTTAAGGTATTCTGCTAAAATTGTGCTCATCTTTGAGATCTTCATTTTCTGTCTCTGGTAGATTCTGGAACCTGAGAAAAAAAGACATTCTTTTTAATTCTATTTTGGCCATAAAGTTTTCCAGTTCTAAATTTCCCCTTCGGACCTCCTTAACCCTTTCCTCCATCCCAGCTGCCCCTTCCTCCAGTACTGCAATCCTCTGTTTATTCTCTGTTGTGTTATGTTGTACCCCTCTGAGTTCATTTTTGAGGTCTGCCACTTCCTTCCTCAGTTCGTTTTGACCTCTCATAATTTCCTGAAATATTTGGTTGACAGATAATTCTTTTGAACTTTCTCCAGCTGCTTCTTTTTGTAGCAATGAAGTAATTTTCAGCTGCTGGGTGCTTGGGCTGGAAGTCACCGATGCAGGAGCTGAAAGTGACTTGCCCGTTGGAGGTTTCTTAGGTCCCATTGTCTAAGTTCAGAGATGGTGAATCTTATGCAAATAAAATGGCGTCACCAGTGTGCATAGCCAGGCTGTTCCAAGGTAGCAGGCAAATCCGAAAGTAAAAAATTAGTTCTCCTTCACTGTTCCAAGACACGGAGGTACACCAGGAAGGGAAAAACCAAATAATCAAATCCAGAAAGTCCACGAAGCAGAAGAGATCTGGAGCACCCTCAAGGGAGATGTTAAAAGATGCCAGAAATCATTTTTTTCCCCAGGGTGGTTTCAAAAGGCAATCTTCGGTTTAAAATAGATTGAACAGAAACTTACGATAGCCTGCTGCTTATCCGTTACCAATAGTTGAAGAGATTAGGAAGGATCCTCCACAACCAACATTTCAGCCACGCTTCCTTTGATTAACTTGTTTCCTCCGGAGCCCATTCGACAAAGGGGCAAGCATGCCCCCCCTTCTGCTCCCCGGCTCCTGGGGCGAAGCTGGAAAAAATCCCACCAGCTGCCGCCGAGTCTGGGGGGTTCCAACAAGCCGTCCTTATGGCAGGGGTCCCCTCCAAGGTCCCCTGTGCTCCAAACGGAGCCCACTGAGAAGACAAGCAGCAGGCGAAACGTCCATCGCCTGCAGGGACTGGAAGTCGACTCTCATCCAGAGCTCAAATTTAATAGCCAGTTGGAGTTTCAAGGGTGCTTTTTTTTTTCCAAAAAGCAATTGGTTCCTCTGATGAAGCTTCTTGGATGAGAAGTGAAAGATCTTCATTCTCAAGGAAAAAAAACATAGTTCAGTTACTTTGGGTGGGGGGGGGGAGCACCTTTCAGGCAACCATGAAATGGATGACTGATAATCTCTATAGATATTTAGCCAGTTGGAGCAAACTCTGGCCTCCAATATTAATACCTTTGCTTAGAACATTGATGCAAGCGTAGATGCAATTAAAAACCCCTGCTTTCAAGTATAAGTATAATCTTTATTGTCATTGTACTTAAATACAACGAAATTGAAATTCAACATTTTTGAATTCAGGAGTTGGATATGTGTGTGTGTGTTTGTGATGGGTGAAGACGGCTAAACAAGCAATCTACAGCAGAATAAATAATATAATTTTAAAAATGAAAGGGGTACTATTATATAGGGTGAAGTGGAAGTATGGGGATGTGGAAAGAATTCTTTAGAGATCTGAAAAGAAATAATGGGCTAAGTGGCTTGACAGTTCATTCTGAGTGCAACCTTTCAGGATTTTTGATTCAAATCATGTTTTTTCTCCATAGGAATTCCCATAGGAAATATTGGGAACACATTTCTGGCCTTACTGACTGAAATAAAATGATTATATCGCAATCTGTTACCAAAATTTCTCCTTCTCAAAAGAAAAAACAAGTAGTGCAGTAATCTTTAAATGACCTCTCTAGGTCACTCAATTAACAGATAAGACAAAGTAAGCCGATGAACTCTTTAACATTTCATAGATTTAAAACCTATCTCTCCCTTGTGATATTTTCTTAATGTTTTGATTGTACTAACAAAATTATCCTTGGGATCACTTTTTATTGGCATTATTTGTTCTTTTTTAAAAAAGTCTGTCTGCAGTGCAAAGATGAATATTAACCAAAAGCAACCTGTTTTTTTGTTTGTACAGAAGGGTGGCACTGGTGTAAAAAACAAAATGAAAAGCAAGTTACATCACATGTATTCCAATGTTTGCCAATCAACTAAACCAATATTATATTAGGAGCTGCATTATAAACTTCAGGAGCATTGGCGACATATATGAAGTACCAGTGACGTGTGGTGAGGTTTATAGCTGGTGAGACAGCAATTTTTTTAGACTTGTGGACTTCAACTCCCAGAATTCCACAGTCAGGCATGCTCAGTTGCGACCTGCTGCCCTCTGTCCTGGGATTCGGCCACGGCACTGCCTGCCAGAGCTGCGCGAAATCCGGGGCGCGCTTGTCGGGCGAGGGCAGCGCAGATGGGGAGCGGACGGAGTGGAGGAAGCCTCTCCCCCCGCTTCCTGCACCCGAAAGAACAAAGGGAACCTCTGCCATCACCCGGGCAATCTGGCCAGCCTCTCTCACGGCGGCTCTCTGGTGCCAAGCTTTGGAGTCCCTGGAGGAGCTGGCGGGGGCTGCAAGCACCACAGGCTGGACTGGAGCCTCGAGTCTAGGCAGCGAGTCATTCGATAGGAAACTTGCCTCTTGGAAGGAATGACTCGGCTTGGCTCCTGCTTTGTCTCTCCTGCCTCTTCGCTTCTCCGTTCGGTCGTTGGGCGGCAGATCGAAAGCGGGAGCCAAGCTGGGTCATTCCTCCCAAAAGGCAAGTTTCCCATCGAATGACTCACTGCCCTGATGATGACAGGTTAGGCTGTGCCTCACTTGCCTCACCTGACTGCACGTCACCGTGAAGTACATACATTCACATATATTGGTATGAATTGCTTGCAAAACCAAACACAGTGGAGTCCTTGGTGCTGTCTGAGTTTGGTTCTTTTCTTGCAGATATTTCATTTCCAAACTAAGTAACATTGTCAGTGCTAGGAGGGAGTGGGAGTTGCTTTCATTTTATATTAAAATCAACCACAGCACAAATACATGCACAACCAACTTATTCAACTGAATGCTCTGCCTTTCTCATTGTTGTGGTCGTGTTTGTTTGTTTTTAAGCAGAAATAGTTATAGCTGCAAGGCATCCTTTCCTTTCTAACCATATGCTTAATTGTTCCTTTTCTCTCAACACCACTCCTGCATCAGCCCATCCAGTCTAAATCAGTTAACAGCAGGGATCTAATTGTTCCCTGGTGTTGTACTGGGTAGGGCTGGAAAACTCTGACGCTTGATCAAGAGCTACAAAATTACAAGCAGAGTGCAGAGCTTGAAACATTTGGAATATTAAAACAAACAGCCAGGTTTTATTTCACTTGTTTGACAAGGATGAAACAAATGTTGTGTTTCTCAAAAAAATAAAAAAAATAAAAAAAAATACCCATGTATGATTTGTACTCCAAACATCCACATTTTGAGACTGGAAGATTCTGAAGCTTTTGGACATCACTGATTTGTTGTTACTGGTTGCATTATCATTTTATCCATATGTGCTAAAAGTTATTTTAGCACATATGGATAGGGAAGGTCTAGAGCCGAGGGAGTTCACTGTTCCTCAGATATCCGGGTGTGAGTCCCTTGGTGTGAAATGGGGCCCAGGGAGGCAGTTGGGTTTGCTGATTGTATACTTGGCTCCTCGCTATACATCAGCGGCCCTGCCCGAGCTCCTCGAGCTGATCTTGGAGACGGCGGTTGAGATCCCCAGGCTTGTGGTTATGGGGGATTTCAACTTGCCGTCGACGGGAACAGTGTCTGAGGTGGCTCGGGAGTTCATGGCTTCCATGACAGCCATGGGCCTGACCCAGTTAATTCAGGGCCCCACACATGAAGGTGGCCACACATTGGACCTTGTTTTTGTATCTGAGCAGTGGACGAGTGATCTGGGTATAGGGGACTTTGTTGTTACACCCCTGTCATGGTCAGATCACTGATGTCTCCGGCTGGACTTCCCTGGCGCTACCCCCCACCGCGAGGAGGCGGGACCAGATGGTCCAAGCTGGTACCGCCCCAAGCACCTGATGGAGCCGGATAGGTTCCAGACGTAGCTTGGGCCATTACCTGTAGCCCTGACACGTGCTCAGTCAGAGGACCTAGCGGCCGCCTGGAATAGGGCGGCGGCTGGGGCCTTGGACCGGGTTGCGCCTTTGCGACCTCTCCTGCGGCAGCGACCCACCCGGGCTCCTTGGTATACCGAGGAGCTGAGGGTGATGAAGCGCCATAGGAGACGTCTAGAGAGCAGGTGGAGGTCCTCACGCTCCGAATCTGATCGAACACAGGTAAGAGCCTACTTACGGACCTACCTTGTGGCATTAAGGGCGGCCAAACGTAGATATTGCGCTGCTCTTATTGCGTCCGCGGATAACCGCCCTGCCGCCCTGTTTAGGGTGACCCGCTCCCTCTTGTCACAGAGGTCGCAGGGGGCACCCTTGCAGGGCAGAGCAGAGGAGTTTGGGGAATATCTGCAGGATAAAGTCGCTCAGATCCGGAGCGGATGGGCCCCCCTCAGTGGACCGGATGGGCCGCCAACAGCAAGTTTTGTGAGACCATCCTGGGAGGAGTTTGATTCTGTTGCCCCCGAGGATTTGGATAGGTTGCGTGGACGGCTGCGACCCACCACATGTTTAATGGACCCGTGTCCCTCCTGGTTGGTACTGGCATCTTGGGAGGTGACCCGAGGCTGGCTTCTGGGCCTGGTGAATGCCTCATTGGGTGAGGGATCCTTACCAACCGCCTTGAAGGAGGCGGTGGTGAGGCCCTTACTTAAGAGGCCTTCACTCGACCCAATGGAGCTAGCTAACTATCGTCCAGTCTCCAACCTTCCGTTTCTAGCGAAGGTTGTTGAGAATGTGGTGGGGCAGCAGTTTCCACGACACCTTGACGAATCCGAATATCTAGACTCACGACAGTCCAGCTTCCGACCCGGGCACAGCACAGAGACAGCCTTGGTCGCGTTGGTTGATGATCTCTGGAGGGCCAGAGATAGAGGTTGTTCCTCTATCCTGGTCCTATTAGACCTCTCGGCGGCTTTTGATACCATCGACCACGGTATCCTATTGCGCCGGTTGGAGGGCATAGGAGTTGGAGGTACCGTTTTGCGGTGGTTCGGCTCCTACCTCTCCGACCGGAGGCAATGTGTGTTGACAGGGGGACAGAGGTCGACCCCGAGGCCACTCACTTGTGGAGTGCCACAGGGGTCGGTCCTCTCGCCTCTCCTGTTCAACACATATGTGAAGCCGCTGGGTGAGATCATCCATGGTTTTGGGGTTGAGTATCACCTCTACGCTGATGATACTCAGCTGTATATTTCAACCCCAAACCACCCCAACGAGGCTGTCGAAGTGATGTCCCGGTGCTTGGAAGCCGTCGGGGTCTGGATGGGGGACAACAGACTTAAACTCAACCCCTCCAAGACCGAGTGGCTGTGGCTACCGGCACCTCGGTTCAGCCAGCTGATTCCATCGCTGGCCATAGGGGGCGAACAATTGCCCCCTGTGGAACGGGCGTGCAATTTGGGCATCCTCCTTGATGCCCGGCTGTCAATGGATGACCATGTGGCAGCCGTGGCGAGGGGGGCGTTCCACCAGGTTCACCTGGTGTGCCAATTGCGCCCCCTACTGGACCGGGATGCCCTACACACGGTCACTCATGCGCTGGTGACGTCCCGCCTGGATTACTGCAACGCTCTCTACATGGGGCTGCCCTTGGGACGCGCCCGGAGACTGCAGTTAGTTCAGAACGCAGCCGCGCGGGCTGTGATGGGGAGTACGAGGTACTCCCACGTAACACCTCTCCTGCGCGAGCTGCACTGCCTACCTGTGGTTTTTCGGGTGCGTTTCAAGGTGCTGATTACCATCTTTAAAGCGCTCCATGGCACGGGACCTAGTTACTTGCGGGATCGCATCCTCCCACATACATCCCTGTGGCCAATTCGCTCACACAGGGAGGGACTTCTCCTGGTGCCATCCACTAGGCAATGCCAACGGGCGACACCAAGGAGTAGGGCCTTCTCTGTGATGGGCCCAACCCTCTGGAATGACCTCCCCCCCGACATTAGAACCACTTCTGACCTCCGCTCCTTCTGGCAAAAATTGAAGACTCACCTGTTCCGATTAGCAGGCCTGGCATAATTACAACTGTCCCTCCTGGCAAATGTATTATTATCTGGTTATCTTAGGGGTTTTTTAATTTGTTGTGTTTGTTTTAGGGATTTAAAACTTATATTTATATTAGCTTTGTACAGTTCTTTTAATTGCATTTTAACCTCCTCCAAACTGTACATATTTAACTATTTAACTTTTTTATTGTATTTTGTGATATTCTCTATGGACTGTACACCGCCCCGAGTCCCTTCTGGGAGAGGGGGCGGTCTAGAAGCACCAAATATAAATAAATAAATTTTCTTCCCTGCTACATGTTCAAGACATGTTGCAAGCTTTATTTTACTCTTGGTAATGGGATAAATGGATAGTAACAGCCTATAATTCTTGTAGTTCACGATTAATTGATTAAGTGCATTGATTATTTAATGGGTTACTCAAGTAGTGTGGTATATGTATCTATGTGTATTGCCTATAATTATTGCAATTAAATCACCTTCAGATCATATTCAATCATAAACAATCATAATGCGAAACTTCTCTGTTCTGGGAATCTTCCTACAAAAAAAATGAGAAACATATAAATTCTCTTAAACTATTGCTTAGACCACTTCATTTAAATTCTATGGATTATACTGAAAGTCATTGATACAGCACAAGAAAATTTTAAATGCTTAGAGTGAATTGTGCTTTCTACCTGTTTTGTTTTATAATCAGGCTTTATTAATGCACTTGATTTAACCAAGTGATACAACTACTAAACTATATTTATAGTGTGATGCTAAATAACATCAAACATACTTCATGGTGAGCTATCTTAATTGAGTTCATAAAATGTGCTCTGACTTCATTACAATTTGTAAATTGCTTAGATGCACACGATTCAACAATAACTAAATATTTTCCCTAATCATCTGCAGTAAATATTGCCTATATGCTTCTTTTCGAAAGAGAATCAACTTGACTGTATTTTCCAGGTCATTTATTTCCTTGCTTTGGGGGCTACAGGGGTGTGAAGATAATTTCAAGATACTTTTAGGAGTATGTTGTTGCACCAAGACATGAACTAAAATTCTTTAGAAAAAGGGGGGAAATACCTTGGTGAAGCCAACTTTGTAATTATTGCAGTTGCATGGCAGCCTTAGTAGGCTAGTAATATTTACTAGCCTACTAAGAAAAAACATCAACCTTCTAGGGTTGAGCAGACAAATCTGAGAGTACTATCTTTTCTGCAGCCACTCCTTATATTTCTATACTGAGGACAAGTGAGAAGAGATTAGCACATCTGCCCCTTTTCAGAGTATGAATTTGGTATCTACCTGCAATTTCGTCTTTCCAAATTTCAGCAACTTTAAAATATCTGGACTTAAATTCCCAGAGTTCCCGAACCTGCATACCAAAACTTAAGTCCACACATTTTAAAATATGATGATAAATACTGATGTGTAATTATCAGCCTCCAAAGTTATTAAATGTGGATCTTGAAAAATAATAGAAATATGGTGGCAAAATGGATAACTTTATTTTGCATCAATTATCATTCTGTACTGGTATCTTCTTCCAGCAATCTGGAAATCCAAGCAAATCCATTCTTTATCTTAATCTAGATTGGGAGTCCCCAACCTGTGGGTTGAAGGGATTGCAACTGGGCCACAGAAACTGCCATTAAGCGCATGTGCGTACCCTCACTTGCACAAGCAGTAGGAAAGCACGTCCGTGCATGCTATATTTTTCTGAGTGGCAGGTACATGTGCACGCCACTCACACAAATGGAGATGCAGGTATACCCATTTGCTGGCTGTTTGCACAGAACCATCCCCTCTGCCCCACCACAAGTCCGCAAAGCCATAAACTTTGATCTAGATCAGTATTTTAGCAACTTTAAGATATATGAACTTCAATTCCAGAGTTGCCCA
Source organism: Natrix helvetica (assembly GCF_964273705.1). Taxonomy (NCBI): domain Eukaryota; kingdom Metazoa; phylum Chordata; class Lepidosauria; order Squamata; family Natricidae; genus Natrix; species Natrix helvetica. The sequence continues at coordinate 133,264,969 of NC_138549.1, forward strand.
GCCACTCTGGAAGCTAAATGTACACATCTTAACAATACCAAGTTTGAGAAACGCTGATCTGGAATAACACACAAACAAAGAGGCATTATATGCTGAAAAGGGGGCAGTCTTTTATACCTGTACTTGTTTTTTTACTGTTTGAAAGCTCACTCAGAGATGATGATAATAATAATAATAATAATAATAATAATAATAATAATAATAATAATAATATTTAATGCTTCTAGACCGCCCCCTCTCCCGCAAGGGACTCGGGGCGGTGTACAGTTCATACAAAATATAACAGGATACAATAAAATTAAATTAAATATGTACAGTTGACAATTGACATGGAGGAGGTTAAAATGTAGTTAAAAGAACTGTACAAAGCAGATATAAAATAAATTCAAACCCCTAAAAACAAATACAGTAAATTAAAAAGCCCCTAAAATAACCAGATATAATACATTTGCCAGGAGGGACAGTTGAATTATGCCAGGCCTGCTAATCGGAACAGGTGGGTCTTCAGTTTTTGCCGGAAGGAGCGGAGGTCAGAAGTGGTTCTAATGTCGGGGGGGGGGAGGTCATTCCAGAGGGTTGGGCCCATCACAGAGAAGGCCCTACTCCTCGGTGTCGCCCGCTGGCATTGCCTAGTGGACGGCACCAGGAGAAGTCCCTCCCTGTGTGAGCGTATTGGCCGCAGGGATGTATGTGGGAGGATGCGATACAATATTGATGCAATTATATTTTATTTTTCCCATCATATATGTCTTCATATACATGCTTTTGTGGCTTTGAAAGTTAGTAGGCTTTGGTAACCATATTGCATTTTAAAGCTAAAATATATTAAGGTTCTATGGCATTTAATTGGTTTTGTAAAACATGTATAACATTTACAATACCTTAACTACCACTTCATATGTGGATGGAATGTGCCTGATATAAGAATGCAGAAAATAAATGAATGCATTCTAGTCCATAAGTGTAGTTGCACATAGTACTTTGACTAAATGGTGCTAGATACTTCTCAATGTTTTTTTTTAATGGGATGATTTAACCAGCAGCTAATATCAGAAAATGGGAATAATTGTCTTTGGAATTTAGAGCAAGTCATTATCCCATGCAGGAGATATTAATACCTCTTGCAATGAGACAGGTTTCATTAATGTCCTCTGGTCAGCTGTTATTATTGATCCTAGCTTATGAGTGAAGTCATTAACTATTAATAATGATTTTTGGCTAAAAGAATTACCACTTAAAACTATGGGAATCGATGAAAAAAATCTTTTTGGCTGAAGTCTTCATTGATAACTTAAGGCCTGCAATACTCACTGCTATTGTTCTCTTTTACTGCACCTGGCATTTTTCTTTTTAATTGCCCAATGGAATTAAAACTTAAGAAACAACTTAATTACTAGATTTATGCTTCCTCACAAAAGGTTCCATTCTAATTATATGTTGCCTTTTTAAAAACAATCTAATTGCAAATAATTGAATCCAAAAGACATTTAACATTTTAGGGAGAAACAAAGGCTTTGCCTAGAAGATAAAAAGTTTATTCTATTGTTTTACAATAGAATAAACTCTGTAAAAACAATACATTGGCTCTTATAACAAATACTTTGGTTTTCCTTCATTCTGTTCATCAGTTATAAGCATTGTATAGGACTTATACTGCAGAAGGCAATTGTGGTCATTTTTCATTTTAATGCATATGTAGGAATGGAAATATAGTCATCTTCCATAAGATATAGTGAAAACTTCCAAATTAAATTACCTTTTAAAAAGGATTAAGAAGGCTATCAATAGCTAGGTATAAATATGAATACCAGATGATTGATAGGAGCTACATTGTTCTCATTCCCCCCTCCAGTTCTTGGGTTTAGTGATATTAACATTTTTTCCCCCAATTTTATGATGGATCTATAAATCCTCACTATATCATATAGAAGCTGACTATGTCACCATTCCTACATATGCATAAAAATGTTTTCAACCTAGAAAACCAGAAAACTGGTTAATTTTAGACTTCTGGATTTTATTTTGCTCACTATATAGTGTAGGCGGGAAAGCTCATTAAATAATAGAAAGTTTGTGTATATCTTGGTTTATTAAGCAATAATACTTATATTGCTTAATATTTATTAATAGATACGTTATTATTGTTTATATCAAAGACTGGTTTGAATTGCTGGTATTTAAATTAGTGCATTCCCAAACTGTAGAGAGTAAAGATGACTTTGAAAAGAATATGCAAAAACTCTTTAATAAGCAAAAGACAAAAAAGTTCAGAATAATTAGAACTCCTTTGGTCATTGGAAGTAACTTGATCACTAAATGAGTGGGGAATATGTTTAGCAATATCTGTTTGGCCTTTCAGCATTATCTTTCTAGAGCAATCTTTCCCCTTACTAATAGATACTATGTGAATCATGGAAGAGTCAACAGTAATGTAAAGCACTGTTTAGCATTCTAGAGATACTGTGCTGTTTCCTAGTCTTCCAAGAGTTTAGTTAGTTACAAATTAACTTGTTTTATTAAAATATTTTAATTAGTTACAAATCAATTCAAATCTAGACCAGGGATAGAGAATATTCCTGTTTCATGCAGCTCATGACAAATTTCACATGAAATAGCAGAGAGAGAGAGAAAGTGTGCATAACATAATATATGAAATCCTTCTGTCTTGTCCACTTCAGGTTTTGTCTTCATTCATTAAAGCAGGATATTCAACTTCTTTTTTTTAATTGTAAATTTTTTGTTGGTTTTTTACAAATGTTTTAAGGGAAAAGGTAAATAGGTGTAGAAAAATTTTGACAGCTACATTATGCGGGAGGTAGAAATCCCCCCGAATCTCACAATTTTAACCAAAAAGAAAAGAAAAAACTTCAAAATTTGAATAAACATTGGCAGCTTTTTGTTTTTACATTCAATCATCAATATATTCAATCATCTTTTGTATCACTTCCGCGAGTTACATTATAACAACAATTGCAAAAATATTTCAACTCATTTTTGTGATCTGAGTCTTCTAAGTGTTGCGTCCTCCCCCCTGTCTGCTGGCAGAGCCGCGGTCCCTCCCTCCTTCACATCTTGTGTACTGTCCCCTGTTTGATCTAGGAGGGCACTATTTTTTTTAATAAAGGCCTCCGCCTCTGCAACTGTGTTAATTCTAATTCTACTGCCCTCCCAGAAAATTAGTATTCCTTCTGGCAACAACCATTTAAACCAGATTCCATTGTTATATAATTTCTTTGCTAAAGAGCAGTATTTCTTCCTCTTATCTCTTACTTTCTTTGGAATCTGTTTAAGAATGGTTATTTCTTTGTCTTTATATTTTAGTGGTCCCACCCTTTGAGCTCCTAAGACCTCATCTCTTGTGGTCTTTCTAAGAAATGTAACATGTACTTCCCTTGGCACGTAGTGTGTTCTAGCATATGCTGAATTAATCCTATAGATCAAATCAATATCCCACCATAGCTGTTGTTTGTCTTTTTTAATATATTCTGCTAAAATTGTGGTCATAATCTCCTTGAGATCTTCATTCTCTGTTTCTGGCAAGTTTTGGAATCTAAGAAAAAAAGACATTCTCTCAAATTCCACCTTTATCATATGGTTTTCAAATTCTACATTCCCCTTCTGGATTACCTTAACCTCTTCCCTCAGCCCAGTCACGCCCTCCTCCAGCACCCCTATTCTCTGTTTATTTTGTATTGTTTGTTGTTGTGTTTCTCTGAGCTGATCATTTAAGTCTCCCAGTTGTTTTTTAAATTCGTCCTGTCCCTTTAAGAGAGTTTGAAACATTTGCTCAACTGTTAGTTCCTTTGAGCTTTCTTCAGTCCCTTTAGGTTGTAAAAATGAAGCCAATGGTGTCTTTTGGGTAATCGGGCTGGATGTAGATGATGTTGGGGCCGAAGACGGCTTACCAGGCAGTAATTTTTTAGGACCCATATTAGGTTCAGAGATAGCTATAAGTCTGCACAAAGAAATGGCGTCTGTGGAAAGACACAACCGGGAGAAGTCACAAGACAAGCAAGTCCAGAGAAGAGCGTAGGTCTCTATACAGCTCCAAGCCAGGTGATATAAATCAATGTTCCAAATCCAAGGGAGATACATGCAAGAAGAGGCTCCTGGAGATCTCTAGGGTGTGATATAGTACAAAGCCAGAAATTCCTTCAAAAGGGAAATTCATTCATAAGTGCAAGAAGAAGGAGGAAGTTGGCCATCTTGTCTCCGCCTTCACAGGAGATCGGAAAGCAACGTCCAAAGTTTCCATAAAGTAGTTTAAAAGAATCAGCTCAGCAATCCTCCTTTGCAATTGTAGCAAGAAGTCATCCTCCCATTGCTAAAAGGAAGAGAAAGTAACTTTTAACTCTCTCTCTCTCTTCTGAGTGAGAGGGATTTTCCAATTGCTGCTTTTCTGAGGGGTGGTGGAAAATCGCCCCCTCCAATCTTAACATTTCAAAGGATTGAATCCACAATTTAGAAAGGCTCAATTAGATAGATTTAAAATGAGATTGAAGGAAGCTTCCCACCTCACCGCATTTCAGCTGTAACATCCGATTAGTTGTTTCCTTCCAGGCTCCGCTCGGCGAAAACGCGCTGTCGCACACACCCCCATGCTCCCCGGCTCCTGGGGCGAAGCTGGTGACCCCCCTGTGGCCGCCGCCGATTCAGGGGGTCCCAACAAGCCACCCTATGGCAGGGAGCCCCTCCAAGGCTCCCTATGCTCCCCCTAAACTTAAGAGGAGCCCACCGAGAAGGCAAACAGCGGACGTGAACGTCCATTGCCTTCGGGGACCAGAAGTGATCTCCGATATTCAACTTCTTTTATTTGGGTGATCATCTTCCTTCCTTTCTTCCTTCCTTTCTTCCTTCCTTCCTTTCCCCAAGGATGGGGGACCTAAGTGGTAACCTAATAACAGTAAGTTATTGTGATTATGTCATTGGATGGAGTGGGGCCAAATCTTTTAGCATTGTAGTAGGTCTCTTAGGGGACTGGAACTTAATAGAAATAGGTTCAATTAGGCTAAGAGAAGATACTTTAGCATGTGATGTGAAACAAAGAAGAGTCAATAGTAATGTTACTTTTAACAAACCCATGCTGGCTTCTAATAATCAACATTGTTTATTTCTAGGTTTTCACTAATCCTCTATTTAATTATCTTTTCCAGGATTTTCTCAGCTATTGATATCAAGTTGATCAGTCTATAATTTCCTGGATCCCTTTTGTCCTCTCTTTATAGAGTGGAATCCCATCAGCTCTTTCTGACATTTCTCCTGAATCTAAAAATCTGTACAATGCATCTCTTGGTTGGTGTGGGCAAATGATGTTTTGCACATCATAACAACATTGGAGAAATGACATGAAGATGTCATTTGAAATGTCATTATGAAAGTGATATCATCCTGGTTTCTATTGGATGCCTATATATTCAAGTTGATATTACTACTGAATGAAGTGTTGCATTTGTTCTGTTGTACCATAGTAGTGTCAAAGGGGACAGAAAGAGCTAATGCATCCTGAGATAACTTGATTTTCTGCGGTTAGGAAGATGTTCATCAAAGAGGTTATTACCAAAGGTAATGATTTCAAGAATTCTTTCAGCATTAGCATGAACAGCTAGTCTGCTAACACTGTTTGGAGTTTACTTTTTTCAGGTCCCAGAGCAAAGTTATAGTTCCTCTCTTTAACCTTCCATGTAGAATGAACAGAAGGAAGGTTAGAGAGTAAGGGGAGGAGTTGTTAGCAATAATTGATTTTCTAAAATACTGCTCATTATCCCTGATTTGGTGCTTTGCTATGCTAGTCACAATGAATGTAACACCACAGAGATCAGCCAAGTTCACTCTCATATCCAATTAATGTAATAAAAGAGAAAATCCACCATGGCATTTCACATATTAAAATAAATTAGAGACATAGACTGTTGCTAAATCCAAATCCTTAAAGTACCTTATGTTTAGAATGAAAAGAAAGAAAGAAGGAAAGAGGAGGTTAGAGGCACAATTGCTTTAGCTCACTATTACTCTTTTGCCTTGAGAATAATAATAATAATAATAATAATAATAATAATAATAATAATAATAATAATAATAATAATAATAATATATTATTTCTTAGCCGCACCCTCTCCCGAAGGACTCGGGGCGGCGTACAACGAAACATACGAAATAAATATGTAAACAAAACAAACATATAACAAAGACATACACTGAAACATACACAAGGAGGAGGTCGATTGATAAAAACAATTAAAATACAGTATTTAAAACCCCTAGAAATTAAATATAATTAAAATACCCAGTTAAAAACCCGTCAGGAGCAATATGTTTAGATCAAAGTTGAGCCAGGCCAGCTGCTTGGAATAGGTGGGTCTTAAGCTTAATACGAAGGAGTGGAGGTCAGAGGTATTCCTAATATCCGGAGGGAGGTCATTCCACAGGGCTGGGCCCGCCACAGAGAAGGCTCTACTCCTAGGCGCCGCCCCACAACATTGTCTAGCGGACGGCACCTGGAGGAGCCCCTCTCTGTGCGAGCGAATTGGTCGCAGGGATGTATGGGGCAGAATACGATCCCGCAAGTAACTAGGTCCTAAGCCATGGAGCGCTTTAAAGATAGTTATCAAGAAACGTTTTCCCCTTCTTTCTATCTTTTCGGTGAGAAAAACAGTTTATTTGTATGTTGCACAGGCAGGGAGGTCTAGGGAAATGGCAAGGAAAGACATGAGGTGAAACGTAGCAAGTAGAAAGGCAGTAGAAAGCAAGTAGAAAGGGAAGAAGTAATATTAATGAGAAAATGTCACATTAAAGTTTCAGAGCTACAGTGGCATCTGCCTCAGCTTTGGGGAGGAGGGGAGACAATAGCAAAAAGTAGCATGTGGTATCTTGCTAACATTCCTGTGGTTGGGACAAGCCTGTACAACCATAGGAAAATTCCTTCTGCCGACAGCACTTGCCTCTTTACCCGTGATTCTTGTAGACTGTTATTATTGAAGCACACAGAGATTTTCCAATTCTTTGGGGAAATTATGAGTTATCAAATTGAATGTTCACGTAATAAAAAGATGGGAGGAAATGTTGAAATTTTTATTGCTGATAGAAGAGAATAGCACAGCCTTTAAGGAAAATAAACACTAAATTCAAAGTTCTTTGTGTTCTTTTGGCCATACAAGCCAAAAGGTTTGGTTGAGTTAAAACTTTCTAACTACCTCCAAATAATATCTTCTAAATAAACTTCTTCATTTTAGTTATTATTGATGACATGAAGTTATTATTAAAAATGTTTTAGTTCTTTAAAAAAAGAGGGTAAATGATCTGAATGTAATTGGATTTGGATACCATCATTATAAGAGCCTTTCTCAAACTGAGAAATATCAAATATTCCTGGTGTGTTGGGCCTGGAACTCCAAATCCCCAACCAGCACTGCCTAAATGCCAGATTGGTGGGTTAGTTTATTAGAACTTGGAACAGGGAACAATTCTGTGTGATAAACACTTTGGAAAAAAGTAATGTTTCTATTAGAAGCCAAAGGTTGCATGGTAAAATTCTAAGACTCCTATACCTGGGCTTCAAAATATCTAGATCACCATTAGATCACAAAAGAGGATTCTCTATAGATCTTTGATGGTGCAAATATGGTCACTAAGGTTGCATGGTAAAATTCTAAGACTCCTATGCCTGGGCTTCAAAATAGCTAGATCACCATTAGATCACAATAGAGGATTCTCTATAAATCTTTGATGGTGCAAATATGATCACTAACAGATTCAGTTTATTTTTAATTGAAAACAAAAACAAAAAATGATGTTACTCTATATATCAGAGTAGTAAAAATAATGATGGATGGTTTGGCTAATCTAAAGTGAATTACAGTATATTTATGATATTTTTCACTTTTTTTCCCAACATAAAAAAAACAAGTCTATATATTCATCATATAGTCTAGTTTTCATTTCTAAACTTTTCTGACAAAATTCATTTCACTCTAGAACTTTAAGGAATAGAATACAAGTTGTATGAAATATATGGAATGTACAGAATCTATGTATGAGTAGCTAGGGAAGGAAAAGATAAATGTATTCCTAATAGGGGTATGGATCTCAGTAATAGTACCATCCTACATACAGTTCAGAATGACTGTAGTAATGAATTTAATGCTACATTTCACATTCTTTTCACTGAAGTCCCCTAGACTTAAGGTGGTAAACGTTTTTTACCTAGTTTACAGATATTATTTTTGAAAAATGTTCTCCCTCTTGCAAATGTTGGTTATGTAAGCTTCAGTTTGGCGTGGTTATCTCGGCCTCTCCTAGAACAACAGGGCAACTTTTAATTAATTGTACACAAATTTGTAGACTATATCCTTCTGAAAATTTAGAATATTTCCAATGATTGATTTTTTAAAAAAGAATTTTATTGGTTTTTAAGCATTTATGGGGAAAAGTACAAAGGTGTATAGAAAATTTTGGCAGCTCCGGTGCTAGTAGTAGAAATCCCTCCAAATCTCACAATTTTTACAATGTTAAAAACAACATATAAAAGATAAGCATAAACAGAGTCTTGTTCTACATTATATCAACCATATGTTCAATCATCTCTTTCTTTGTCACTTTCTAGTATAGTTTACTTGGACTTCAGTAAGGCTTTTGATAAGGTAGACCATAACCTACTACTAGATAAAGTAGAAAAAAGTGGGTTGGACAGCATCACCACCAGATGGATTTGTAACTGGCTGACCAACTGCACTCAACGGGTAGTCCTCAATGGAACTGCATCTACATGGAGGGAAGTATGCAGTGGAGTACCCCAAGGCTCTGTTTTAGGCCCAGTACTCTTCAACATCTTCATCAATGATTTGGATGAGGGAATAAATGGGGAACTCATCAAATTTGCAGATGACACCAAGCTGGCAGGAATAGCCAACACTCCAGAAGATAGGCTTAAGATACAGAAGGATCTTGACAAACTTGAACATTGGGCACTATCTAATAAAATGAAATTCAATGGTGAAAAGAGTAAGGTTCTACATTTAGGCAACAAAAATGGAATGCACAGGTAAAGTATAGGTGGTACCTTGCTCAGTAGTAGTAATTGTGAAAGGGATCTTGGAGTCCTAGTGGACAACCATTTAAATATGAGCCAGCAGTGTGCAGCAGCTGCCATAAAAGCCAACACAGTCCTAGGCTGCATCAACAGAAGGATAGAATCAAGATCATGTGAAGTGTTGATGCTGCTTTATAATGGCTTGGTGAGACCACACTTGGAATACTGTATTCAGTTCTGGTCGCCACGATGTAAAAAAGATGTGGAGACTCTAGAAAGAGTGCAGAGAAGAGCAACAAAGATGATTAGGGGACTGGAGACTAAAACATATGAAGAACGGTTGCAGGAACTGGGTATGTTTAGCTTAAGAGAAAGAAGGACTAGGGGAGACATGATAGCAGTGTTCCAATATCTCAAGGGTTGCCACAAAGAAGAGGGAGTCAAACTATTTTCCAAGGCACCTGAGGGTAGAACAAGAAGCAATGGGTGGAAACTAATCAAGGAAAGAAGCAACTTAGAACTGAGGAGAAATTTCTTGACAGTTAGAACAATTAATCAGTGGAACAGCTTGCCTCCAGAAGTTGTGAATGCCCCAACACTGGAAGTCTTTAAGAAGATGTTGAATAGCCATTTGCCTGAAATGGTATAGGGTTTCCTGCCTAGGCAGGGGGTTGGACTAGAAGGCCTCCAAGGTCCCTTCCAACTCTACTATTGTATTATTGTATTATAGTATATCAACAATTACCATAATATTTCAAATACCTTTATTTTTGTGACCTGAGCCTTTTCGATATTGCTCCCTCCCCCCTGTCCCCAGATGGAGCCAAACACACCCCTCCTTCATATCTTGTACATCACTACCTCTTTCACCACCTCCCCTATTTTTGTCCTCTAGGAGAGAAATATGTTTTTTAATGAAAGCTTCTGCCTCCTCCACTGTATTAATTCTAATTCTATTTCCCTCCCAAAAAATCAACATTCCCTCTGGCAATAACCATCTAAACTAAGCTCCTTTGTTGTATAATTTCTTTGATAAGGAGGAATACTTCCTGCTTTTTTCCCTTTTTTTCAGAATTTGCTTAAGAATGGTAATTTCTTTATCTTTATATTTTAATGGTCCCTCCCTTTGGGCCCCCAGCATTTCATCCTTCGTGGTCCTCCTAAGAAACTAAGAAATCCAGCATTTATTTTATTTTATTCTATTGTTATAATTATAATATTGATTTTTGTTTAACAGTGCTGATAAGAAACAGTGATCATAATTTTTAAAGTGGAATTGCAACATAAATAATCCACTGCCTGTATAACGGTATTGCTTTATTTTACTATTCCCCCACTCATGTAGATAAATCAAAAGGAAATGGCAGTGATCAACCCTCTAGTTGTTTTTGTTAGCTTGACTATAAAATATGAATATATTTTATGTTTGTGTGTGTGTGTGTGTGTGTGTGTGTATGTATGTGTGTATGTATGTATGTATGTATGTATGTATGTATGTATGTATATGTATGTATATGTATTTGTGTTACAACCCCTGGTATGCCCAAATATGGGAGGGAGCTCACTACTCCCCCTTTCTGTCCTTCGGCTCATTACAGAGGACCATCCAGGCAGAAAACCATATTTTTATTTTTAATGTTGCCTTTTTAAATTTATGTTGTATTTGATAAATCCAGGTTTTCTGCCTGGATGGTCCTCTGTAATGAGCCTAAGGACAGAAAGGGGGAGTAGTGAGCTCCCTCCCATATTTGGCATACCAGGGGTTGCAACACAAATACATATCTATTTCCTTGGCCTAGCTGATAAGGAAGAGAGCCTGTGGCTTAGTGTCAATTACATCGGCCTAATATGCAATACAGCCCTGGTTCAATAAGGAAGAGAGCCTGATAAGGAAGAGAGCCTGTGGCAATACAGCCCTGGTTCGATTCCCAGTAAGGGTATGGCTAGCTGATGAAACCTAAATAGGTTGAAATAGATCTATACTAGTCTCCCTTTATTTATTTATCAGCACAAATACAACACAAATATAAAAAGGCAACATTAAAAATAAAAATATGGTTTTCTGCCTGGATGGTCCTCTCTAATGAGCCGAAGGACAGAAAGGGGGAGTAGTGAGCTCCCTCCCATATTTGGGCATACCAGGGGTTGTAACACAAATACATACCTTTGGGCTACCTTTGGAGTCCCTTTGGGGAGAGGGGGCAGTCTATAAATTCAATAAATAAATAAATAAATAAATAAATAAATAAATAAATAAATAAGTAAGTAAGTAAGTAAGTAAGTAAGTAAGTAAGTAAGTAAGTAAGTAAGTAAGTAAGTAAATAAATAAATAAATAAATAAATAAATAAATAAATAAATAAATAAATAAATAAATAAATAAATAAATAAATAAATAAATAAATAAAATACCTATTTCCCTGGCCTAGCTGATAAGGAAGAGAGCCAGTGGCTTAGTGGCAATTACATCGGCCTAATATGCAATACAGCCCTGGTTCGATTCCCAGTAAGGGTATGGCTAGCTGATGAGACCTAAATAGGTTGAAATACATCTATACTAGTCTCCCTTTATTTATTTATCAGCACAAATACAACAAACACACGCACACACACACACACACATATATTGTATTAAAATTTATTTCTTCCTTCTTTTGATGTTTCTCCTTGTTGCCCTACAGGTTTTTCTTTCTCTAGGCGAAAAAAAATCTTCAAATGGACTTAAACTATGCTAGTAGTAAATTATTAAATTATGAATGTTTGAGAATAGAAGCCAAATCTTCAGAACAAGTCAAGACCCACTTTTATACACTCCTAGTTGTGTGAATAATCCTTTTTCTCTAGTTGTGTCCAACAATCAAAGTCAAAGTGAAGTGTATGAGTAAGGGCTTGCTCCTTACTCCTCCTAAGCCTACAGGGCTATGCAATGCAAATCAGGGAAAGGAAAAAAATATGTGTAAGTGTTCATTGGTGCTGTACTAAATATGTTGAAAATATAACAGATAAGATCAAACTTAAGACAAAAAACTGTTAAGTCCCAAAACGGTTCATATTTTTTGCCACTGCCCAAGGCTTAAACATTAGAAGAGAGCATGAAAAGTGTCCTGAGTTTAAAAAGCATTGGATCATTCCACTGAATTATCTCAAGCTGAAACAATTGGTCAGACCTAATTTTTGCTACTGTCACAACTATTCGGGTCAATATTTGATTGCCTTTTTGGTCTATAATATGCCATGCTCAACCTAGATGACTGATTTGGAAACGTGAAAATGTTCAATTAAACTATTCATAGGCAAGCCTTTTGGACAAAATAGTATTTGGCTTAAATTATTAAAGATGCTGCTAGTAAATCTTGATATTTTATTACATGCCATGCAAAAGCTGAAAAATAACCACAAGGTCATGAATTATTTTGGATACCAATTAAATGTAACTGTGGATATGTTACATCAGACTATTCCCTATATAAAAAAATATAAACTGAATTATAATATTGGCAAGCTTTCATCTACATGCATTTCTGATCTGTGGGATCTCAGTTGTTAACTTTTATTCCCAACACTCAGTGATTCTACTTTTACCATGGAGAAGATTTTGAAAGTAGTCCAAATGTCACAATGGTTATATATGACAATGGAACCATCACAACCTTTCTCACTCCAGTAACTGTAATTTTCAGGGAAATTTATTTTGCTGAGAACATGATACAAAAGTCATCTTGAAATGTTTGACCCTACTTAGGTTAGAGAAATAGAAGAAAATATTTGCAATTACCCAGGTTCAGAGAAACAGTCTGTTTTTCTTGCTGCTACTTGCAGTAGCAGGAAGAGGCAAGGGAAAGAAGAATTTGCTAACCCTATAGATTTACATCTTCCACAATGTTCCATACAGTTCAGCTCCTGAACAATAGAGTGCTTTTTCAAGAGGAAACTTGACTTTCTGTTTAATTTTTCCTTTGAAAAACATTTCACTTCTCATCCAAGAAGCTTCTTCAGCTCTGATGGGATGGTGGCAAATGAAAGGATTTATACTCCTTGCAGATAACTGGTCATTTGCCTTATTTTAGAGAGTTTTTGAGGCCACCTAGAGGTTATCTGTGTCATCAAGGTCACCGGAATAGTGCAATTGAGTGTGGAGCCTTCTTGGAACTGTTGAAAGGACTGTGTTATAGACTGGAGAGAGATGATGTCGTATCTGTTCAGTTTTGACATAGGTGGCCTCTTTGACTCATGACCAATACAGTATAGAATGTTCAGAGAAAATTCTTAATAGTGGCACTTTTTTTCTACTTGTAAGGCAAAAATGTACTCCCATAAATATTTTTCAATGGAGAAGAAAACCAAATCTACTGAGAAATATTCCAGTGTACCTCTAAGGCCTGAGATAGCCATTATCAAATAACAATAATTACTAATAACCACCTGACTCAGTTGAAAATGCATGTTATAAATAATAGTCTTTACAAAAAGAATTCTATGCTTAGAAGTAAGTCTGTTAAACTACTATATTCATTCTGTGAAAGGAGATGTTGTATTGTATCTGAAATCCTCAAAGATATCTCAGTTCAATGTCACCATGATGCTCATTTCAAATTCCATTTAATTATGGCAAAATATGTGCTTTGCTATTATGGATGCATCTAGGAAAGCATAAACACATGGAACAATATTTAACTTTCAAATAATAAATTTGTGGTTAGCGTTACATGACAAAATGTCAGGCTCTAGGTTTCAAATATATTTAGCATTTGTAAAACATGCATGAAAAGCAAAATACTAAAATTTGAGAAGAAAATACAGAACATACAACAGAACAGTAATTAAAGATAAGCCTATAGTCAAATAATACAATTCCCACAAAATACATATAATATTTTTTTTGCCTCCACAAATTAAAAAAAGCAGCAAGCTTCTTGAAGCAACTTGTGTGTTGTTTTCAGATACAAGATGAGACTTCCAATTTGACTTCACTTGCAAACTCTTATAACATATTACACAAAGTACAGCTCATTACACATTCCTTATCACCTCAAAGAGTATATTTTATCAGTCAGAAGAGGTGCTCCTGTTTTCCATAGACATTTTATTCAGATAAAATAAAAAATAAAATAGCAGGGAACATCTTTTAGCTCTGATTTGACTTATATCCGATATTGTGAGATTATTTCCATATGGTTTGGATTAAATTACAGCATCTTAAGCTTCCATGCACATTTAGTATTAAAAAAGCTCTACTCTGGTGGTTAATATATGAATATAGAATTAGATGCTTATTAGCATCAAACACTTAATAATCTCTTAGTAGCTTCATATGGATGTCATAAGAGAGAAGGGGAGGGGGGAGAGCAAGCCAAGGATTATTGAACATCATATCTAGTGCTATTTCCAAAGGCAACAAACAACTAATATTGCCATTTAATAGTCTTTGATAAACTTCAGCAGACCCATTGAAGGACTAGATTCAGCAGGTGGTCAAGGAGCGTTATTATAATTATGTGTGGTCTTATATTTACACCCTTCTCCCTCCCTCCCCCCTCTCCTTCCAAAAGAAGTTTCATCTGTAAAGATCAGTAAAACTTAGTCCCAAAGCAAAGCCATGTATCTCCAGCTAATTTTGAGAAATGATATGGTATATTTTGTCTGCTAATACATAATTAGTTGCTTTTCCCATAAAAGGAAGGTTTTGAATGTGCCAAAAGCTGATGAATCATGGCTAGCTAAATATGATTTTTTTTTTTTGCCAAAGCAGGCTAATAGCTGTCTCTTTTAATAAAAGAGGAACCTTCATTTTTTGTCTACAAAGTTTCTATCCTCCATTTAACTAACATCCAGAATGGAGACAGATCTAAAAATACCAACATAACTCCAAGTTCTGAACTGATCCAAACAAATTACAACAGGGAGTTCTCCCTAGGCCATATTCTGATAAAAATATTGTAAGCAAGTCTAACTAGAATTAAGCAACTTTGCCAGCCAAGAAATTGAGCAAAACCACGATTACAGCAAGTTGTAGATGCCTCACCCTTCAGTTCTCCCTTGGGCACAATAGTCATTTCATAAACTGTAGGAACTCGGTGAAATATAACTTTGCTGATGCAGATGTGGGACAGAATTATCATTTCTTTGCCTTTAAACTTTTGAGGTATGCTAGATCAAATATGATTATATACCAATTGCATTATTACTTCCAGACTTATTCAATCTATCATAGTTCCAGTTTATATCCTTGGAATAAAAAATTAGACAATTTTCAATTAATTTGCACCAAGCTCAATTCACTTTATCCAATTCAGAGCAAGCACGCGGCCATTCATGCAGCAGCAACAAAAAAAAGAAGAGCTTGATTATTCTTTATGAAACATTGCAAACAAAGAAAAAATATTAACTAGAAAAATGGAATAAAAGGAAAAGAGAGACAGAGACATGAATAACAGACAAGAATGTTATATTATCTCTGCATTTCTATATAGTATCAGATGGTCACTAAATGAACATGTGAGTAAGAGAGTGTGAGCACAAATTTTGCTGGTTGCTGCTATCTCATTGTGATAAAATTCTCTCATACAGTTACACCTGCAGTGCTTTCACTCTAGCATGCATTATTGTCAGGTGCATGAAATTTTGTCATAAATGTGACATTGAACAGATGACTATTTTTATTACCATTGTATTTGCAATTGGCCAGTAACCAAGATAGTTGCTAAATGAAAAGTAGGTGTATCTGCATATTTTTATTGAGAACCAACCATTATCTATGCCATCTGAAGGGTCTATGTAACTGCCTATTGACACTTCCATCCAACTGTCCACCTATTATTGTCCCCACTTATACTTCTGTTATTAGTATACCCATCCTCACTGCCAATGCATCTAGTGACTTATGTTAATATAACCTTCCATGTATCAACTGGTCTAACTCACAATTAATATTTGTCACAAGAGTTAACATGTCTGTCCACAGTCATGCACATACCTATGTATTCATTCTTCTCACTGTAGATATAAGCGTGTGCACTGCCAATTTATCTTCATCCCATAAGAACAATTTCGGGGTGGTGGTGGAGGGCACCTTTCTATCAATATCTACATAATGATTGTAAATATGTACAGAGGAATAAATATAAACTCTTTGAAATTGTAGTCTTTGTGATAAAGAGGTGTAGAAAATGTAGTTCTCTGATTTGCTGCTCTCATGTTTCATCAGTGGCTCCCCTGGTAGAAACTGATAGGAATTGAAGCTTAGCAATGGCTCCCCTGGTAGAAACTGATAGGAATTGAAGCTTAGCAACATAAGACGGATCCTGTATTACGTATCCCTCATTAAATAAGCAAAATAATTAGAAATATTGCTGCAAAATGATGGTTCTCATTATAGACAAAAATAATAAACAAACTACATAGGTCATAGTATTGCTAAAATACCTGCATTTCAATGAGGTAAGAAACTGTAAAATAGTATTAATGAAATGCTCCACGTCTACAGAAGAAAATCAGGACAGAAAACTAACAATAGTTCACTGAATCACTGTTTTCAGCCTAGCATGGTAACAACCAGAGAGTAGTTTATTAGTTTTCTTCCCGTTGCCTATTCTTATATTGGTTTATAAAACTTTTCTGTTAAGAGAGTTTCAGTTCACCTTGCAGCGGCTTTCAAAATCCAGGCAGAATTTCTGGAAAAATAAATCATATGCCCCTTAGCATTTCCAAATATGAAAAGATGTTTTTAAAACAGAGGGGGGAAAAAAGGTTTGTAAGTTTGTAAGTTTTCTACCAGAGGATGAGCCAACCCTTCCCAAAGATTCAAATCAAAGCAATAATCAGTAGGTATGACTAATACTGTTCCTTGTGCAGAATGCTTTGTATTCCTTTGTTGTTAAGGAAACTTCATTCCAATCTCTCTAATAACTGGGTCCCCCAGGTAACTGTAAGCAAAACATAGGCCCAGATTTATGGAACATTATTTTATTTTCATGACAGATGCCCACTCAACTGGCACCAGAGATGATAAAACATACTTTCAGAACTAGCTGTGTGTTATTACCATCTCACATAATAATGATTGTTTTAAGCTAGTTAATTCCTTTCAGTAGTAAGATTTGTAGTGTCTGAGCAAGTTGATGAGTAAGCTCTACCAATCCTGCTAGTTAGCTTAGCAATTCTTATGTTTAAAGCTCACCTCACACAACAAGCACTGAAAGTTATTTACATATTTGTCTATTGTACTTAATTTTTTAATAGAGTATATACCCCAACTTTCTGTCAATTCCAACATTGAAGATGGCTTACAATAAAACATGCAAAGTAGAAAAGATTGCAAACTTAATATAATCAACAATGAAATTAAAACCAGTCATTGAGATAATTGATGAAAGCTTGCTGAAAGACAAATCCTAAATCCTGGAAAAGTAGGAGCCAAATATTTCTTGGTGGAATGTATCCATAGCCTGGGAGAAATTTGGGAGAAGATTTTATTTTTGCATATCTGATAATCAAGCTTCTGCCAGCAAGGACATCTACAGAAAGCTGTCTCCTGCAGCAGAAGTAACTGGGCACATTCAGAGTTGGACACACAGATAATTAAACCTAAGCTATTTAGGACTTTAAAGACTAAATATTAAATTATACCTGGAAGGAAATGTTTAGTACTGTACTATACAAACATAATACAATCCAAATTATTTGTATCAGTCAACAGCATGGATGCTGCATTTTGCACCAAGAGTAATTTCCGAACACTTTAAAACTTGACTCATTAAAGTACATCACAGTAGTTAAGATGAATACAACCAAAGAGTTGAAAATCAGTTTGACTCTGGACGAAACATATTGTGTATATCATTTCTAATTGTACAAGTGTTCATCTTGCCACAATTAACGCTTGTAAATCCAATGATAGCTCCCATATTGTAAACCTGCTCTGTCTGAGATAATTGAAACACATTCAGAACAAATACCACCTCAATCCTAGAGTCTGACTTTCACCTATTTTGTCTGGTTAGTGTATTCTGCCTTCCTAACCATATGAAGGTTAGTAATATTTCCTTTCTTGGAATTAGATAGTGGCAAGCAGTATTGCTAGGGGTATTCAATTAAATGATTGCATTCCCTTCCAAAGGTGCATATTATCTTCCCTAATGGTTCCATGTAGATCACTGATTTCAAATTCAAATCACTATGAGGGTCCATAGATTATGTTAATTAGCCTGAGAGCAGTACTACTTTTCAGGCCTTCAGTAAGAACATCTAGTAGTAAAAAATGAAGCAGACTGTGAATGCTATATGCATGGTGCCAGAAGGTAATCAGGGCAATCCCATAGGATGTGAAATCCTGAGCCACTCCTGATTGGCAACCTGAGCATGAGCATTAAAAATCCCAAAGGAAAAAAAAAATCAGAGGAAATCTAATGCGACATCACATATTATCCAAGCTTGCTCATGAAAAGACAATTGGGGAGCAGTGGAGGTGTTATAGTAACATTCCTGTCTCAAAGAAAGGGTCTCTACCACCCAAAAGCAGCTACTAATGTTCATAATTTTGACAGACCATTAGATGGAGCCACACCACTTCCCAACTCTCCAACACTAGCCTGCTGGATCATAGAGCACCATGGCAGATCACACTGAGAAAAGCTGCCCTCTTTCTTAGCCTGATCTCTGGAATATATAACATGTCATCATCTTCATTCAAGGTTAAATCCTGGAAAAACATTTTACCAGCATTTCATTGGACATTAGAAAGCTGAAAATCTGGATTAGAGTGCCCACTATCAGTTACATTTTTGGTTAGACTGCAACCTGGATAGAAGTATGGTTGATATCAGCCTACCTTGTTTTCCTTGGTGGGAGAAGTTGTGGTCTTTCACCAATTTGCACAGTTCTTTCCAATACTGTCATGAGGCTAATTCTCTATATTGTGACGCTCATAATGGCTAGCATAAGTCTATTATATATATTCTGCAAACTTCTGAACAACTTATTAAGTGATACAAAATACTCTTTAATGCCGTTTTGTGGATTTCCAAAATCTATCACAGCCCTTACATTCTATGATTTTATAATACAGATATGTTTAGTACTAAGTTGTTTTTGGCACAAGATGTTAATAAAATACCCTTTAGATAAAAACAAGATAGAACAAGCATGTTGACATAAAATATATGCTTATTAGTAAGTTCTACACATTGTCACTTAAAAGTTAGTCTTCAGCAGATTCTCATTTCAAATAAATAAGCATATAATTATAGAAAGAAAGAAAATCACAAATACATGCAAAATTTTGTGTTTCAGTATGGTGTGGCCTTCAAAAATGGTACTTCACCTGGAGGAGCACAAGAAGTACTTATTTTTGAATTATTAAGAGTTGCACTGTTTTCAAGGCTGAAATAACACTTCATGAATGAATTATAGTCACACAACCACTATCCTTTCTTTTGTAAATGGAGACAAATGAGAATAGCTGCACAAGCTTTGCAAACACCTCTCAAAAATATTATTCATTTGCATAAGCTCACTCACACCCCTACATATCAAACTTATCATTAAAATACAACTTTACAATTAAAAACATGCAACAGTGAATTCAAATTTCATTCACTGTTCTAATCAACAACCTTCAAAACAAAGCAGTGGAGAATGAAGATGTTATCTCATCACTTGGATATGTATCTTCTGGGGGTGGGTTTCAAAAATGTTTACTACCGGTTCTGTGGGCATGGCTAGGTGGGCGGGGGGACACATGACTGAGTGGTTGTGGCCAACTTGATGTCACTCATGCACATGCCCCCACCAACCTAGTCACACCCACAGAACCAGCGAAAATTTCTGTTTTGCCAGCTGGGAGGCTAGCATAGAACCCCTACTTTCCCCGCCACCGCCTTTCTTAGAGGAAGGAGGCAGAGATGCTGGTCTGGGGTTCGCTTCCCTTACCACTTGCTGCCACTGCCTCTGTCAGACAGAGCATTGGAGGTAGGGTGAGCATCTGAGTGGATTGGTTTGAGGGCGTAGCCAGCCAGCCTTCACTACTGGTTTGGTGACCCATGCCCAATTTCCATTACTGGTCTGCCCGAACGAATCCGAACTGGGAGAAACCCACCTCTGGAATCTTCCCAACTACTCCTGGCCACAGTCATTCATACAGAGACAAGAACCAAGAAAAAAGAACATACAACAGAAAGCAAAAGTCATTCAAGAAACCTAAAATTTTAGTACAGTTTAACCTTCCTCCAGCTAGCACTCTTCAGAAATGTTGAATTATAAACCCCAGTTTCCAGCCAAAATAATAGCTGGGATTGTGAGAACAAACACATCTAGAAAACATTAGATTGGGCAATTTATTCTGTTGAATTTGCTCTCTGCAGCCACAAATACTGTATATGACTCAATCAATTTGAAGACTCTGCCAGTTTTCCATGTACCTGGTGACAAATCTCTTTCTATTTGTGTTATGAAGATTCAGATCAAACAAAATCTTTTCACATCCCTGAAAATTAATATTTTTACATTCTTTGAATTCAGATACAATATTTGTGCTTGTAATTCATTTACTAAGAAATCCTGTAATATGAACCAGACCAACTCCTTTTATCTGCCAATGAGAATTTTGTTGTTGGTGTATTTTGTTCAATTCGTGTATTTATCCGAACTCAATAATGTTCTGCAGCAAATATCCACTAATATTTTTCTACTGAGGTAAATAATTCCAGCACTAGTACCACTTATATTACCCAGGAAATCTGAGAAGATAATATCATAAAATAACAATGACTTTGATATAGCTTCTATTCAAACCAAAGTATCTTTCTGTACCTTATGATAAAATCCTTGAATACATGTTTCTTAATAATGCAAATTATACCATATTAGAATAATACCTCCATGTACTGTATATATGAAGGCCAATATGTCATATTCTTCAAAAGACAAAATAAAATAAAATAAATTGTATTTTAACTGTGTGTGGACAGTGTGGCCCAAAATAAAAGTAATACATGGTCATCTTAAGAGCAATAAAGTTACTATTATTTGTGGCATGTAATTTACACACCAAATAATTATATTGTGGAATAAACTGTGCCTGAAAGTTCTGTCTGATCACATCACTGCAGTGGCTTTTCTTATTTTTGTTTGTAAGAAGCAATCTCTATCTTGCAAAGACTTACTTTGCATTTGGACACCTAAGGGAATTACTCTGGGCAAGATAATTAATAGGATGCATCCAAGAGTTGAGTTGAGATTGACTCAATGGGCAGAAAGCAATACAATGTATGGAGATAAGAAAAACAGAATTAGAAGAATAGCTTAAAAGAGATTGCCTGGCCTTTATCAGTTCTGCAGGTTCTTTTGAATTTATTTGAATACATCTACCCTTTATAGATTATGTTTTAAACTGTCAGCTCTAAAGAACTGACTTCTTTGATTCCTTTTGGTTGTTGTTGAATGCTAAAGAATGAAAGGGGGAGGGAAACCCTCTCTTGAGCAGTTCAAGGATTTGTAGACATAGCTTTTCCTATTTGGTCCTTATTTGAATTTCCCTGCAGTTGATGATGTCTTTTATATAGGCATACGTGGGCTAAAGTGAAACCTGTAGTAATGTGGAAGGAATCTGTTGCTCTGAAATCAGAGGATAAATAACTAAGTTGAAATTATACTACTTCTCTTCTCTAGTAGAATAAATAGGCCAAAAGCATGATGGTGACATAATTGAAGGGAAACTGGATCGAACAATTATAGGAAGAAATTCTTTGTATTAAAAGGCTGTGTAAAGCCTCAAAGGAATGCCTCAATGAAGTTTCAATTGATTATCCCTTCTAAACAGATTTGTGAAGATGGGGTTCTGCTTGAAAAAAAGAGAATCAAATCAGAGGGCTTAAAAGAACAACATTGCCTTTTGAAGCACTTTGCAGATTTGATGGCTTTTTTTGTTGCTTGTAGACCTGTGATAGATAATCTACAATAAGGAACCTTCAGTTCTCTATGTGGGGAATACTAATGGGAACAAGTTGTGCAATAGCCTCTGACAATGGCCAAGAGCAACTAGCCAATGTGTGTTCGAGCTTTATTAAATTATTTGCTTCTTTTGAAGTGGTAAGGCTAATATTACTGTGAACTTCATTCCTTTTCTCAGGTCTCCAGTTCTTTAATGCAGCCAGCCACAAGCCTTAACTTTGCAATCTCTTATGTTTATGAATCCACAATAATCTTCCAATGTAGCAGGGCATCTAGCTCAGTTCTTAACACTGTATTAATTCATGCCAAGCTTGACTCTCCTGAAAAATATGTAGGAAAATATATTAATTTTTGTATTTTTCAATTGAGGAGGACACTTTTAACATTGGGGGACTCTTTTTGGACAATTTAGAAATAGCTTGGCTAGTTTTATTTATTTATTCTTGGTTGCTATGCATTAAAAGATTCAAGGGGGAAAGTGTAGTGCAACACTTGAAGATACCCCATTGAATAGAGAAGATTAATATCTTGTAAAGGGTCAATCAGCAATGCAATTTGCATCCCATTCTATTAAAAAAAACCTGCATGATGCATTTTTTGATTTTTCAAATCAACAAAAAGACATAAAAAGTTCACTCATAGAAAATACTCTGGGTGATCATTTATCACAAGGTTACAATAAGTGGAATTTGGCTCTAATTTGCCATCTGTCTCAATTACTGCCTAAAGAAGCTGCTTCATTCCACCTAATAGTAGGTTCAATGTAACCACCAAGCATTTTCCATGTGAAATGTGCCAGGTAGCCACAGGAGTGTTGTGAGTTAACCTTATTTCATTCTCTTTTGATGCTCTGCTGGAAACCAATAAAGGGAACAAAAGCTGTTTTAACTTTCAAAGTAGCCATCAAGCAAGTTTCTCAATGCAGGGCAATGGTATGACTCAGAAATTCTTCAATGGGGCATCAGCCTTTCAATATCTTCATTATATAGTCAGATAATTGCATTGAGCAGCTGGAGTCTGATACATCAGACAACGGCCTTTAAAACATCCAAATATGGCACAGAAAGAAGGGAGGAAACTGTTGCAATGGTTAACCTGGGAGGAGGAATAGATGGAGAGATTCTTTTTAAGAAATAGCCTTGTGTACATGTTTAGATGGATATAATAAACATACACAAAGCATTCTCCCCTCTCCACCCACCCTTCCCTCAAAAAATGGTTAAAAGAATGCCATGGAACTTTCATTTAATTTTGCCATTTTCCATCCCAGGCAATTATCCAATCTGAGATAATAAGATTTTGTGATGGCTTGTCATGAGAGATAGGCAGAAACTTGCCAAAGTTTAGGAACAAAAGTTTTCAAAGGGAATTTGCATTATATGGCACCATTTATGTAGAAGTAAACTGAGTCTGAATTATGTACTTAAAAGTTATTCAGAGCCATTATTGAGAATGATGGCTATTTTGCTTCACTTTATAGTCAATTGCAGAAATAAAGTTCTTTCACTTGGGGGCAGAAGAAAACTTAGAAGAATTTAATTTTAAACTAAATTATTTGGATGGAGAGCTCATCTATTATTGAAGATGAAGTTCCAGGAGGAAAGATGGTTACAGAGATTTTAACTCGTTGCAAATCCTGCAATTTCATTACTTTCCTCATTGAATATTTATGTAACAAAGCCACATTAGTAGCTTCATCTACAGGCTTCCCAATTATTACTGTAAGATAACTTACAGGGCAATTGACAATCTAGCAGACTCAAAGTGCTTGGGAATTGAGCTAGTTTAATGTTTTCAAATTTTTTCCTCTAATGAACCAGTTTGTAAAGCTTAGTTTTAGCAACTTTTGTAGATAGCAACATCATGAATTGATTGAGCCTGGTTATTCTTTCAGCATTGTTTACTATTATGTAGGAGCATTAAGATTTTCCACACTCCTATATTTCATTAAGGGCCGTGGTGGCTCAGTGGCTAAGATGCTGAGCTTGTCGATCAGAAAGGTTGGTGGTTCGAATTCCTAGCACCGTGTAATGGAGTGAGCTTCCGTTACTTGTCCAGCTTCTGCCAACCTAGCAGTTCAAAAGCATGTAAAATGCAAGTAGAAAAATAGGGACCATCTTTGGTGGGAAGGTAACAGCGCTCTGTGCACCTTCGGCATTTAGTCATATAATATTTTAAGGAGTCAGCTAGTGAGCAGATCTAGATGGCCAAAAGCATTGACATTTCAGTCCAGTGGTGGGTTTCAATTTTTTTTAGAACCTCTTCTGTAGGTGTGGCCTGCTTCGTGGGAGTGGCTTTCCAGCAATGTGACTGGGTAGGAGTGGCTTGGCAGTCATGTGACCAGGTGGGAGTGGCTTGTCAGTCATGTGACTGGGTGGGCATGGCCAACTTGTGAAATGTGGTGAAACTCATTTAACAACGCTCTTGCTTAGCAACCAAAATGTTGGCTCAGAAACTCTGGCATTTGAAGCACGCAAGTCTTAAAGCTGTCAAGTTACAAGACCCTTGCACCCCTAATCCTTTAGAAAAAAAAACACCAAGGGGTATTCAAACTTGACAGCTTTAAGACTTGTGGACTTCAACTCCCAGAATTCCTCCTCCAGTCATGTTGGCTCAGGAACTCTGGCATTGAAGTGTGCAAGTCTTAAAGCTGCCAAGTTATAAGACCCTTGCACCCCTAACCCTTTAGAAAGAAAACCCCAGGGATGTTCAAACTTGACAGCTTTAAGACTTTAAGGTTTAGATAGGACTCTTAGAGGCAGGCAGGGCGATTGGTGAGCCAGCCAATCAGTTCGCGGCGGGCGAGGCAAGCATGGTGCGGATGGGAGGGGGGAGGGAGCTATAACGGGTTCTAAATGGCATGGTTGAAGAGGTTAGAATTGGCAGGAACCCACCCCTGTTCCAGTCCAACAACAATGTTGTATGATGTTATCATGCCATTCTTGTGGTACCTTGCTATCAAAAATAATAAGAAAAAAATGAGACTTTTAATACACTGACATTTTAATTGCATTTATGCATTTGCTTTTTAAGTGTTCTGTTCACCTTGGTAATTGCTTCCATTCCTTTTATTCTGTGCTTTGCTGCTGCTGTTTTCTTTTAAAATGTATATAATCTTGGGACTTCAGAAATGTTAAGTGAGT
Source organism: Natrix helvetica (assembly GCF_964273705.1). Classification (NCBI taxonomy): domain Eukaryota; kingdom Metazoa; phylum Chordata; class Lepidosauria; order Squamata; family Natricidae; genus Natrix; species Natrix helvetica. Next base: position 133,290,080 of record NC_138549.1, read on the forward strand.
GCTAAATAAATATTTAAAAAATATATTAAATGAATGTAAATTTACTTTTGTTCACAAGGTATCATTCGGTAAAATGAGGACCCAGATTGTTGGGGCAATATGCTGATTCTATAAACTGCTTAGAAAGGACTGTAAAGCACTATGAAGCGGTATATAAGTTTAAGTGCTATTGCTATTGCTATCATATAAAAGTGTAAAGGGATGTAGATTCAACATGCATCAAATTGGCACCCGAAGTTCATATGAGATAGACACCTGGTCTTTATTCAGTTACATGTTGCTAGTAAAGAAATTCATTAGTCAGGGAAGCAGATGCATTTGTTTTTGGGTTGAAAGGTTTGTCCATGAGAATATGATGTGACCTCTATTGGGATTTAGATGCTGTTGATGTTGCCACGAATAGTTTTAGCTATTAATAAAAAACAACAACATTGCTCTTTTAAATTAAAGGGTCACATAACATGGAGATTTTGCTGCAAAAGTTATCCTTGTGATGGTAATTTCTGTTGTTAGGTCCTCAATTTGGCAGCTCAGCTGTAGAAAACATTGTTAAACATAAAGATAATTACTTACTTTACTTTATTCGCACTTATAGACCGTCCCCTCTCCCAAAAGGGACTCGGGGCGGTGTACAGTCAATACATAAAAGATACATAACATAAATAATTAAATAATTAAATAGTTAGATAGTTAGATAATTATGGAGGAGGTTAAAAGAAGAACTGTACATTAAAGTAAAGTATTTAAAATATAATTTAAAAAACCCCTAAAAAATACCCCGTAAGTTAAATTTAAAAATGGATCCCCTAAAATACCAGTTAAAAAATATCTGCCAGGAGGTAGAAGTTATGAGTGTGCCAGGCCAGCTAATCGAAACAGGTGAGTCTTCAGTTTTTGTCGGAAGGAGCGGAAGTCGGTGGTGGTTCTAATGTCGGGGGGGAGGTCATTCCAGAGGGTTGGGCCCATCACAGAGAAGGCCCTACTCCTAGGTGTCGCCCGTTGGCATTGCCTGGTGGACGGCACCAGGAGAAGTCCCTCCCTGTGAGAGTGGATTGGTCGCAGAGATGTGTGTGGCAGGATGCGATCCCGCAGGTAGCTAGGTCCTGTGCCATGGAGCGCTTTGAAGATGGTAATCAAAACCTTGAAACGCACCCGAAAAACCACAGGCAGCCAGTGCAGCTCGCGCAGGAGACGTGTTACGTGGGAGTACCTAGTACTCCCCATGACAGCCCGCGCGGCTGTGTTCTGGACTAGCTGTAGTCTTCGGGCGCATCCCAAGGGAAGCCCCATGTAGAGAGCATTGCAGTAGTCCAGGCGAGATGTCACCAGCGCGTGAGTGACCGTGCATAGGGCATCCCGGTCCAGTAGGGGGCGCAATTGGCGCACCAGACGAACCTGGTGGAATGCCCCCCTTGCCACGGCTGCCACATGGTCGTCCATCGACAGCCGGGCATCTAGAAGGATGCCCAAATTGCGCGCCCATTCCACAGGAGGAAATTGTTCGCCCCCTATGGCCAGTGATGGAGTCAACTGGCTGAACCGAGGTGCCGGTAACCACAGCCACTCAGTCTTGGAGGGGTTGAGTTTGAGTCTGTTGTCCCCCATCCAGACCCCAATGGCTTCCAAACACCGGGACATCACTTCGACAGCCTCGTTGGGGTGGTTTGGGGTTGAAATGTACAGCTGGGTATCATCAGCGTACAGATGATACTCAACCCCCAAACCATGGATGATCTCCCCCAGTGGCTTCACATATGCGTTGAACAGAAGGGGCAAGAGGACCGACCCCTGTGGCACCCCACAAGTGAGTGGCCTCAGGGTCGACCTCTGCCCTCCTGCCAACACACATTGCATCCGGTCGGAGAGGTAGGAGCTGAACCACTGCAAAACGGTGCCTCCGACTCCCATCCCCTCCAGCCGGCGCAATAAGATACCATGGTCGATGGTATCAAAAGCCGTTGACAGATCTAATAGGACCAGGATAGAGGAACAACCTCTATCTCTGGCCCTCCAGATATCATCGACCAACGCGACCAAGGCCGTCTCCGTGCTGTGCCCGGGTCGGAAGCCGGACTGGCGTGGGTCTAGATATTCGGATTCGTCAAGGTGTCGCGGAAATTGCTGTGCCACCACATTCTCTACAACCTTCGCTAAAAAGGGAAGGTTGGAGACTGGACGGTAATTAGCTAGCTCCATCGGGTCAAGTGAAGGCCTCTTGAGTAAGGGCCTCACCACCGTCTCTTTCAAGGCGGTTGGTAAGGACCCCTCACCCAACGAGGCGTTCACCAGGCCCAGTAGCCAGCCTCGTGTCACCTCCCAGGATGCCAGTACCAGCCAGGAGGGACACGGGTCCATTAAACATGAGGTGGGTCACAGCCGTCCACGTAACCTGTCCAAATCCTCGGGGGCAACAGAGTCAAACTCCTCCCAGAATGGTCTCACAAGACTCACTGTTGACGGCTCCCCTGGTCCACTGAAGGGGGCCCATCCGCTCCGGATCTGAGCAACTTTGTCCTGCAGATATTCCCCAAACTCCTCTGCTCTGCCCTGCAAGGGGGCTTCCCGCGTCCTCTGCGATAAGAGGGAGCGGGTTACCCGAAACAGGGTATCAGCGGACGTAATAAGAGTGGCACAATGTCTACGTTTGGCCGCTCTTAATGCCGCAAGGTAGGTTCGTAAATAGGCTCTTACCTGTGTTTGATCAGATTCGGAGCGTGAGGACCTCCACCTGCTCTCTAGACGTCTCCTATGGTGCTTCATCACCCTCAGGTCCTCGGTATACCAAGGAGCCCGGGTGAGTCGCTGCCGTAGGAGAGGCCGCAAAGGCGCAACCCGGTCCAAGGCCCCAGCTGCCGCCCTATTCCAGGCGGCCACTAGGTCCTCCGACCGAGAGCGGGTCAGGGCTACAGGTAGTGGCCCAAGCTCCGTCTGGAACCTATCCGGTTCCATCAGGTGCCTGGGGCGGTACCAACTTGGACAGTCTGGTTCCGCCTCCTCGCGGTGGGGGGGTAGCGCCAGGGAAGTCCAGCCGGAGAGATGAGTGATCTGACCATGACAGGGGAGTAATAACTAAATCCCCTATTCCCAGATCACACGTCCACTGCTCAGATACAAAAACAAGGTCCAGTGTGTGGCCACCTTCGTGTGTGGGGCCCTGAATTAATTGGGTCAGGTCCATGGCTGTCATGGAAGCCATGAACTCCTGAGCCACCTCAGATGCTTCTCCCGTCGACGGCAGGTTGAAATCCCCCATAACCAAAAGTTTGGGGATCTCAACTGCCGTCTCTGAGATCAGCTCGAGGAGCTCGGGCAGGGCTGCTGATGCATAGCGAGGAGCCAAGTATACAATCAGCAGACCCCACTGCCTCCCTGGGCCCCATTTCACACCAAGGGACTCACACCCGGGTATCTGAGGAACAGTGAACTCCCTTGGCTCCAAACCTTCCCGTATAACTACCGCCACCCCGCCACCCTTACCCAGGGCCCGAGGCTGATGGAATGCACGGAAACCCGGTGGGCACATTTCCACGAGGGGTAAACCACCCTCGTGGCCCAACCAGGTCTCCGTTATCCCTGCAAGGTCCAGCTCCCCCTCTGAGATCAACTCACTGATGAGGGGGGCCTTGTTGGTCACGGACCCTGCATTGCAAAGCATCAGCCGCAGGCCCTGGCTCTGTAGTTCCTGGCCACCTAGACTGCGGGGGTTGGTACAAACGACCAGGCGTAACCAGCAGCCACGGTCTCCCAACCGACCTTGTGATCTTCTCCTGTCTTCGCATCCCCCCCTCCCCGCGACCGTTGTAATAAAACAACCCTCTGTTGGAATAGCTTTTTCCCTCCCCCTCCACACTCACTTCCCTCCTGGACTCACCTGTTCGTCTGGCACTGGCTCCCCTCCCGGCCTGATTAACCCCCCACCCCACCCTGGAACCCCCTAAAAAAGATACAAAACATTTAGTTAAAATTCCCCTTAGCTTCCGTTTCTTCCACCTCTCGGGGTTCACAAACCCGTCATCAAGGCAGGCCCTTGAGAGAGCCAAGGGCCATGCCTGCGAGAGAGGGGCCTCCCGCAGGCGGAGCAGGTCTAACCTTGAGTAAATTGTTAAAAAAACCCTGTGGGGTCGAGGTGCTGCTGATGGAAAATTAATAGACAGTGGGTCAGGGTCTCAGTAGGAAGTAGGAGGCTTCAATGTCCAGTTTGTACTTGGATGAGGTGGGGGGGGCAGAGAGTGATCGAATGTCCAAATATCCAAATGGTAAAATCTCCAAATGGTGAAAAGATGGTGGTCCCAGGTGGGTGTGAGTTTATAGATAGTTTATGAATAGGAGTCTAGAGTCCTCAATGGGTGGGGGGGCATTCTTGGGCCAGGCGTTCTTGGCCCAGGCAACCACTCCGGCCTATCCATGGCTCTGGGCCAGGGCTTCCGGTGGCCTCCGATGTTCTAAACCACCCCCAACCATTGTCCTGTACCTTCACACTCTCTCCTGGCTCCCATCCAGAAAACCCGGTGGGCACATTCCACCCTGGCTCTCTCTAATGAATTAAATTATGTTTGAAGATGTCTTGATTGATTTGTATAAAACTTTAACCTCCTTGGTTAGAATGACCAATGACTAGGGAAGGCTTTCCTCCTGTTAGTATCTTAAGCTCTCATTCTGGACCTGATTAAAGGCAAGGATATTGAGATGCACTGTATGGTACAAAATAAATATAAATCTTCCTAATATTTTCCCATGTCTTCAGGCATTGACAATAATGAATCCTCATAGCACATATCTGAGTCATCTTTCAGCCCTCTGCCAAGAGCAGGCCAAAGCAAATGCCAGGGTTCGCTCACTAAATTACTTTGGCTCTGCCAAGGGTAGACATTGTACAGCAGCCCATTAAAGCCACTGGCCAAGATTTCTGTTTGGCCCTCAATTAGTTGGATACATCACATTATGCTCACCTTGCAGTTTATTGCTTCACCCCTGCCTTACCTAGAAATTTAACTCTGTTAAATAAATTCTTTTTATCCATCTCTGACATGGCTCCGCTGAAGTGCCTACAAAACACACAAAATACTAGAAGATATTGGAATACCTTTCTTAAATACTGACCCAGTTAATAGATTCTGATCAACCGTTTTGAGAACATACTGGCTTCCTTGGGGCAAGTACAACCTTAACAGGAAAGATACCCTAAGAAGGGAAGGAATCAGCTGATCATGATTGATTCTGAATCATGTAATGTATAATATTAGTGTAGACAAAAGGAAATGATTTGTACTTTCTGAGGAATAGGGTGGTTTTTGAAAGAACCTTGAAACATTGGGAGTATAGTAAATTCTCCTAACATGCATTATTAGATTCTATGAAGAGTGGATCTGCTGACAAAACCTTCAATCAGACAATTTTGATTGCCACATTGCATATTTATGTTGTTGTTCATTGTTATTTAACAGCTATCTGCAATGTAACTCTCAATGTAGCAAAACCTTAACTAGGTCCTTAGGAATAAGATTTTTTTATTGTTATTAAAAATAGAGATGCTGCAAAATTTACATTCACAGAGAATACAGACAATCTGGGAGAAAAAGGATTTAAACAACTACAAACAAAATGGAAAATCTTTCCTCTGGTTTAGTTTTCTCATGCAGGCAGACATTCTGCATGACTTTCATGTTATTGTTTTTTTATTGAACTTGTTAGTACTCTCAGCAATAGTATTTTTAAAAGTTGGGAAGGAAAGGAAGAAATCAGAAACCTCTAGTAAAGTGCTTATTGAAATTAACTGCCTTTTGGAAGGAATAAAAATGACTAAGGCCCCAGGTAACATTCAGTCTGGGAACGATATGCTCTGGCTGTCACAGAAGAAGAAGAAGCTTGTCTGCCTGCTACTTAATTTTTATCACATAGACAACATCACATTTGCCTAGAATTTGCATGACAAGCAGAAACTGAAATTTAGGAGCTTTATAACTGTTTTTATGGGCTAATTTTATTTTTTATCATAGCAACATTTTTCGCAATAGCAGTCACGGGCTGTTCTAGCTTTTTGTTTCACCGGGACAAATCTAGATAAATTAGACCCTTTACTGTATATTGTAGCTGTCAAAAAGAGAGGCCTACCTTGTATCCTGCTAAAAGATGTTTTATTGTGTCATTGGGGAAAAAAAATCTTTAGCATCCATTCTCACTGACAATGATCCACAGGTCCTAAAACCCCAAATGTGTTGTTCTGAACATACAATTAACCCTTTGCAAGTTATAGGTTATGTCCTCAGTCCAGAAAGGTTGGAATTGAACTATACTAAACAGAGTGATGAAACACACATAAAACTTTTATGTCATTTTTACTGTATAATGTCACATAAATTACAAAAGTGTGCAGCCCATCGGTGTTGTAAGTTTCAACCGATATAAAATAAAATGTCCAGGATACTATTTGGTGTCTCCTTTTCTATTTATGTTATGCATCAGTTGCATCAGTTTGCAATGTCTTCCTCTATTCAGCTGAGCTCCTGGTTTTGACAATGACTCAACAACAAAATATCTGAAAGATGATTTCTTTCTATATGAGCCTGCCTGTTACTGAAATAATAATGGTGATGATGTATTAAAGTTGAATGCTGTCCTACTTCCAACAAATCTGGGTGAATCAGAATAATCAAAACAAATTGCAATAAAACCAATACAGGTAGTCCTCGACTTACGACAGTTCATTTAGCGACTGTTTAAAGTTACAATGGTACTGAAAACAATGACTTATGACCATTTTTCACACTTACAATCATTGCAGCATCTCCTTGGTCATGTGGTCAAAATTTAGATGCTTTGCAACTGGCTCATATTTATGACAGTTGCAGTGTCCCGGGGTCATGTGATCAGGTTTTGTGACCTTCTTAGAAGCAAAGTCAATGGGGAAGCCAGACTCACTTCACAACCATGCTAACTTGGCAAGAAAGGTCATACAATGGGGCAAAACTCATTTAACAAGTGTTCCACTTACCAACTTAAATTTTGGGCTGAATTGTGGACATAAGCCAAGGACTACCTGTAAAAGGAGGAAAGACAAAAATGGTAATCTCCTACTGCTTTTGTTGCTTTGTCCTCTCAAATATTAGTCTACTCTATATGCTTTGAGAGTTCCTGTTTACATTCAGCAGTTCAGAAATGCTTTTGAAAGTCTTCATTCCCAGTACATTTCCTTCACGGGTTCAACTGAGCCCATTCTGCCTATCACAGAATGAATATCACGAGTACAAATGCCGCAGGAGGGATAGGGCATCTGACAAGTCCCATTGTTTCTGCTGTACCTTTCATATGTTGCTGTGGATGCCTCTGGCTGCAACTGAGTGATTTTTCTCCCTAGGTTCCTCTGAATACAGTTTGAAATCCCTGATCTCGAGCCACATTGACAATGAACAACATCAGTTAGATTGGGAAGGAACAAAAATCACTGTCCATTCCAATACCTGCCATAAATGTCTGGTATTCTACCAAGGGAGCAATTAACAAGCATATTGATTTAGGTCCAGGATATGAATACGTAAGAAACCAAACCATTCGAACAACCTATCAACAAGAGAACCAATAAGCTGTTCAGAATGTAAATATAGCTCCAAATATAACTCCAAACAAAGAACCAATCACACAACCAACTGACCACATGGGCACACAAAACATATTTAAGTTAAAGAGGAATAGGACAATAAAATTGTGGTGATGAGGTACCTAGTCTAGTAATGAAATGTTGAGAAACTAAATTGAAAGAAGCACGGAGAACTAACCACTGCCCAAAACCCTACTCTTACTACCTATTTGAGAAATCTTTTCACTGAACATCAGTGAGTTAGGGCATTTCTTTCTGCATGACAACATAGTGACCTAATGGCACAAACAATTTGACAAAACAGGTATCAGTCTCCTGATGCAGGAATACAAACAGCCCCCATCTCCTTCATTGATATGAAAGGTTGATTGCACAGAAATTTCTGTTCAAATTCCTGATGAGCAAGTTCAAATTGTTGGTATTTTATGGCATCAGGTACATAAAATAATTCAAATGATAAATAAGTACTTCATTTTGAATAAATGTTTTGGTGACCCTTTTGCTTTTGAAATGGAACAAACAAAAAGTTCTACACAATTGAATTTTTTCTCATTAATTCAAAAAGGTGAACACTTTTGTGAGAGCATGTCTATTTAATTAGGCAGTCCTACATTTTCCAAACCTACAATTAGTGTCAATAAATATTTGTAGCTGAGGTTTGAAATAAAGGGTCCTACCAAGGATCCCTATATTTAGTGTCCTGTGTCACTAAAATAGCTATAGATTAAATAATATAATATAATCCTATGCACACTTATGTAAGAGTAAATCTCACAAAACTAAATAAGTAGATGTTATTTGTATTATTTGTACCTATAGCATAGAGAAAAGTAATCTACCTAAATCCACTGTATATAGGCTGCCTTTGTGTGCACATGAATTATAGTATGTACACATGTAGCATCAATATATCAGGGGGGGGGGGGTAATGCCATACTCAACTGTATGGACAAGGTGGCCAAGTATTCACAGTTCATTCTATTAATCAAATTGACTGGAGAAAAAAGTACCATCCGTCTGACTTTGGTACCATATGGCAGAACTGCTCTTCTGGCTTGAAAAGTAATCCATGGGATCAAACAGCCATTTCATTTTGAACCTTGTCCTTTCCTACAATTTCCAACATCGTACATAAGCCCAACCCATACATACATCTTCTTTAACTTTGTCTCTGATTGCAGTTATAATTTTTATATATTATAAACTTCTCTTTATGAACAAATGGAAATAAATACACTAAACTCAGGAATAATTATGTTATTCCTAGATAAACACCATCCATTTTAACAATAGTTGAAATGTACTTTTCCTTTGCTTCTTAATTAGGGCTCAGGAAATGGAGAAAGTAAGTGTGAAAAAAAATCATTGCCTCCCCCTTGAAAAATGCCCGATTACTTTCACCATCAGATCAGGTTTCCTAAGTCTGGTCTGCTGTAAAAGAAAAGACCATGCCCTTCAAATTTTCTTATGGCTGACAAAATCTGATTTATCTTACATTAGCTCCTTTTAATTTAACCCTTCAGAGCAAGCTGTCAGTTAACGTTGTTTTTGTGCAAAATCAGATCTCTAAGAAAAGATTTGGAAAGAAATGAAATCTTTGCTCCCTTCTTCTTGTATTCCCTTCTTTAGTATCTCTGGGCTTTCTTCAAATTCCCTTCTACTATTTGCGGTGTCTGGGCAAGCCCTTCATGTCTGGAATGCACCTTAAGACAGAATTATCAGGGGAAGTGATCATTAAACGGCAGGTGGTAAAGAAATGTGGGTTTTATTTATCTTTTTCATTTCTCTCACCACTGGTATTCCCTCCCACCCAATGTGCCATAGGCTGAGGCCATGTAAAGGCAGGCACCAATATCATTAAGCAAGGAAATCTCTCATTCATGCAGCTAAAGTACATACAAATTCTGTACAGGTTGTCCTTCTTTAACAGCCCTAATTGAGATTGGCAACTCCATCACTAAGCAAAGCAGTCATTAAGCAAAACATCACGACTGCCCCACTTAGCAATGGCAATTCCAGCAGTCCCAGTTGTGGTCATTAAGTGACTTGCCTGTGGTCATTAAATCAGACATCATGTGACTACGACTTGTGACCTCCTGCTAGCTTACCCATTGATTTTGCTTATCAGAAGCTGATTAAATAAATTGCAAATGATGATCGTGTGAATGTGAGGAAGTAAACTGTCTACTGTGGATCTCACCCCATTTTTAAGAGGTCCGTAAAGGGGGTATGCATAAGTGCACTAGCATGCCTACCGTCCCTGTCTTACTCTCCCCATTTATCTGTTTTTACTTCCTTTGTTCATGTTTATTTTCATATCTATACTTTTTATCTTGTCTATGTTTGACAAACAAACAAACAAATAAATAAATAAAATGAGCAACAGTTGCCAAACTTTCTTCATGTGAATATTGGGATACTGCAAGGGTAAGGACCAGATCATGTCACTTTTTTGAGCACCATAACTTTGAACATTATTAAATGAATATCATTAAGTGAGAAATACATTACCTTATCTGTATTTTGTGATGCATTGTCCCAGTTAAGGTTAGTGTAATTAATATATTCTGAAATGTCATATTCATAAAGATCTGTGTGTATCTATAATACACAATTTGAAAACATGAACATTGGTATTAGGTGAGAGAAAATTCAAAAATACTTGTTATTTCCTCCTTTGGAAGAGGCTTATTTTTTTCATGAAAGTTGCACAAATGGCCCTCTCTTATAAAATAGTGTGCATTGAAGATAAACCAGCTATTGAAGAAAGAGTAGCTTTCTTCAGTCAGATACTAAAGATGTCAAAGATTTCCTATGGATGAATCCTCCAGCTGAAGGGTCAAATGAATGTCATCAGAAGTGATGCAATTGCAAAGTTTTAAAACAAAGGCATTGTGGGAATTTCAAGAGGAATTTGTAAACCAAATCCTTATCTAGGATTTCAGCTTGTGAAAGAGAAGTACAAACTGGTTTTTTTTAATTTTAAAAGTAAAAGATAGTCAAGCATTGTGACCAAATAAGATCACCCAAAAGTAAAACTGAAAATGTATACTTCAATCTGTATTCACTTCTAAATATTTTATTCCAAAAGGAATAGAGAAAAGATGCAGTGGAAGCAATTGCTTATTTAGTTAGATACATTAGAACACAAATTCCATCATACTAAAATTAGTTCTTCTCCAGGGTTATAGCATCAATACAAAGGAAGGTCATCCCACATGAAAGTGGACTACTAGATCATCTGAAATATTAAAAAAAATAGATTTTTTTGGGGTGGGTGGGAACCTGGTTAATATATAAGCAGGAAATCACCAGAAAATCCCCCTGGGTGGGTTAGCCTGTGCATTTAAAAAAAAACAACAACATCCTGAATGAAAATAATGGCAAACTACTCTTAGGTTATTGCCAAGAAGCCCACATTGAAATGTATTTGTTACCAATAACCATCTTTGAATCAAGAGAATCAATTTAGTACAGTGGTTAAGGCATCGGGCTAGAAACCGGAAGACCATGAATTCTACTTTCATGTAAGACATGAAGGTAACTCAAGGTGACCTTGGACCAGTCATTTTCTCTCAGTCCTACAAAGGAAACAATGACAAACCACTTCCGAAAAATCTTCTCAAGAAAACTGCAAGGACTTGTCCAGGCAGTTAACAGAAGTCAAAAGCTGACTCAAAAGAACATGTTTCTATATGTCTTTTTGTAAAAGAAATCAAACAAATGCAATTTTTTGTACATAAAATAAAGGATGATTTCCACCCTTTCCATTCAAGTTCTATGGAAGCAGGGTACCAAGTTGCTTGGACTCTATATATTACATATATTATTTCAGCCTATATTCTTATTTTTTTTAAAAAAAGGAACAGTGTGGTATATTTGAATCAAAAACTTGTTTGTATTTGAAATAAGTCAATCAAAACTAACTCCATAACGAAAAATAGAACCTTTTATTCTCAGCCAGTTTAGGATTCCAGCAATGGTTTTGATAGTGACCAGGAGTAACTGCTTTGTATTGGGCATGAAACTTTTTAGTGATAGTTTTGGTAGTAGCATCAGTATCTGCAAACCCCATCTGCCTATAAACAGAATAGCAGATCTGCCAGTGTTCAGTTGATTGATAGAATACTCTTCCTGCTTCAATATGAATGAGGTGGACTGATGATCCCATAAACTGCAGGGAACAGCCTCAGGATAAATAAAGCCATTATTATAAGCCTCAGCCAGTCAGATCTCATATTTATTAACGTGCCAAGCTCACTTTCATTCAGGAATGGGCAATTCATGGCCAAGCACCCACATGTGACCCTTTTAAACAGCCACTGGAACATTGTTTATGCTGCCATGCATAAATCCAGATGAATGATTTAAATCTCTTTTAAGCCTGAAAACTCATTAAACATGTTTTAGGTATTGCTTCATTGATTATTTTAATGTGGCATCACCTTCTACAATGGCCAGCATGGAACTCAACCAATGCATAATTTAAAACCATGGCTCTCTCCACTCCATTTAGTAGTTCTTGTGCTCTCATATTGACCACATTGCTTTTTCTCATTTAAATTTTATCTACCTTGGCTCTTTATTGTCACTACCAACTTTCTTTTTAACCTATGCATGTTTCCATGAAAAACCAATTACGTGGCTGGACACAATTAATGTGGACATGAAAATCACCCAGTTAGAAATCATTCAGTTGCTCTGTTTGATTGTTGAGCTGAAAAGCAGACCCTGCATCTGCAAGGGAACACTAGGGTGATGAAGAAGAAGATGCTGCTATTATCAACATGGTTTGTGTTCTGTACATAATTTTGCAATGTTTCCTGTATAATGGGTAATACCTGCATAGATGGACAATCAATAAATGTGCATCATATATACACAAGGGAGGGAGGGAGAGAGAGGGGGGGAGAGAGAAAGAGAGGGAGAGGGAGAGGGAGAGGGAGAGGGAGAGAGAGAGAGAGAGAGAGAGAGAGAGAGAGAGAGAGAGAGAGAGAGAGAGAGGGAATTTGAGTTCTTATTTCAATCCAACTATTTTATGCAAGAAATTTCAACCTGTTAAAATAGCATGTTCTGTCTAAAAATTCAACAAATTCAGACACATAGGACCCCACTTGCCTATTATAACTGTCACCCTCATGATACCCAAGGTTGGCAGTGGTGTTACATGACTAGCCATGAGCACAAGAGTAATTATAGCATCCACTGAAAACATACAAACTTTCAACAGCTTGTAACACTTTGAGCCAGTCTGAGTGGGGAGTATAATGTTGAGGAGAGGATTCAAGGAGCCAGTAGACAATTTCCTGAGTTTGGTTCAACTTTCCTAAATGGGACTTTTCATCTCAGTTGTAAAAGCTCAACAGAAAAGGCTATTGGAGAAAGGGCCAGACATCTAAAAACCACATCATAATGAGTTTGTGAAAGAAAATAATATATGCCGAGTGTAAAGCTCAGGTTACTTCTGTTGTCACAACTCTCCACAGGTTTAGAAGTCCATTGCTCTGACTCCATCAAATATGAAAGCCAGAAAAAGATTTCAGGACTCTGCAGCATACAAGCAGATTTTATCTTGCCTGAGGCTAGACTAGCTTAACTTTGGAATGCATGGTAAATCAAATGAGTGCAGGAGTTGGTTTAGTAAGTAATTTAAGAAGACAGTACACTCCCTCTCTTCCCCACTCCCTCCCTGTCAAAATCATACTCAACCAAAGAGTTGCTCTCACTTTACCCCTCCCTTTACTGATAGAATGTAAAGTGGACACAAAAAAGAGTTTTGATTTTATGAACCCAGTGTGCATTCATACAAGTTGCCTTGCTTATTTTCATGTTTGACTCTTCAGAGCACTGATCAGTTCAGGTATTTGGGTTCTTGGGTACTTTTCTATCAACAGAAAAATATTTTTTACAGAAGATGGATTTTTGATGTATTGGAACATAAGACTAAAATACAGAGATGTTCTTCTTATCCATGTTGTAGAAAGAAAGTCGTCTATGACTGATAGCCAAAAATCAGAAGGAGTCTGGTATACCTTTCCTGGTAACAAATTTTATTAAATGGCCCAAGCATTCATGAGCTATAAAAATAACTCCATCACATACATAGAGAGGCTAAGTGATTTAAATTTGGATGATATCATCTGCAGTCCATGAAAAGTTATGCCTTTTAATGAAAAGCAGTAGAAAAGATGCTACCAGTCTCTTTCTGATATTGTATCTATCAAGCCATTTCCCGCTTGTGTCTTTTCTAAGACCATTCCATTCTGTTTCCACATTAATGTGTATTGTTATAGTATATGAATGTAGGAATGTCAAATTGCTTGTATAGAAATATATGTCCAAGCATATTTTATGACAAAGTATTGATACTTAAAGATACTTTATTCTTGTGCCAAACACTGCATCAGAATATTCAGAAAAGTGCTGCATTTTTATGTGTATTGTTTTGTAAGGTTGTGAAGACACAAAAACAGATGATTTGCTATTCATATATGCAAAGACTGAATTGTCTAAGCATGTCTAATATGAAGTTCTTGAGAAAACTAAAAACTAGATAGAATATTAACCACTCACATGGTTATAATCAAAAATACCATATGAGTGTTCATAAAATATACATTTGCTAATTTTAGATGTATAGAGTTAAATATAGAAAGAATTCATACAATATAAAGAAAAATGCAAATCACTGTTTATAATAAGATCAGTGAGTATGCCTGATGGGTCTTCTTGTACAAAGGATGATTGGCAATTATATCAGAAATGAAAGACCTCTTCAATGAAGACTATGAGTAATATAGAAAGACATACAATTGGTTATCCTTTTTAAAAAGTACTGTTTGCAACACTTTTTAAAAGCATGGTAGAAATTATTAGTTTTGCACACTTTTAAAATGAACACTATGTATATTTTTGGCATCTATTCAGTCATGATAAATCTTCCACAAATTTGCTAATAGCTCTATAGAATCAACTTGCTTTTTCACCACATCATTATGTGGTATAACCCACCCTTGCTTGAAGAACAATTTCACAAAAACTCAGGAAGTGAAGTTGCATTAGTACATTACTTGGATCTTATCAGCATCACACCTTGAAAGAACAGACTAGTTCTTTTAATAAAGTAGGCAGGGTGGGAACTGCAACTGATTTTTACATTTTTAATCAGGAATATGATGTGATTGTCAGAGAATAGCCAGTGGCAAGGAAAGATGCTGGAATGAAAAGCAGTGAGGTGCACACATGAATATGAAGCTTTTTCTTCTTCTTTGCTCTTCTAAACTAAAAGGGCCATTGCTTCAAGGACTGGATTTCTGTAGTGTAACTTATAAAAATTGCAGGTCTCTTTTGCACTTCTTGATATGTGTTTATTCATTAGATTTATGGCTACCTTTTCTTCCAGGAACTCTAGGTAGCTCCCCTCTTCCATTTTTTCCCCATAAGGACTGTGTGAGGTAGCTTGGATGACTGATACAAAATCCACCCAGTGAACTTCTGTAGCTATGGGGAGGACCTGAACCTCTGCCTTATAGTTCTAGCTCAATAACCTAAATACTATACTATACTGGTTTTCATATAAAGGCATTATAATCTTCATGGTACATCTCAGACTTTGTTTTACAACTGCATTTGCTTTCCTCTGGTAACTCACTCAAGTTTGAAAACTCCAGCAAACTGCAAGACTTCACAGAGCAGGGCTGTCAAACTGGCGGCCTTTGGGCCGGATGTGTTCATGCGCAGGCCACGCCCATCCCAGTTCCACAAAGGCAAAAAATGTCATGATATATCATGATACATCATGTGATACAATCAGGTTTGACACCAGTGTCATAGAGGAACTGTTAATCAAAAGTCATATGAACTTGTTTTTTTTTTTTTACTGAATCATCAATTGTCAAAACAAAGTGCATTATTATTAGTTCATTTTTTGAAAAGTAATTGAGATGGAGTTGGATTGAAGGAAAATGTTCCTTTATGAGCTGGATGGACTTGATCAACATTTTCACCTCTGTACAAGCTAGAATTCACTTGAAAAAAAATAGCTTTATTAAAATGCACAAAGATTTATTAGGGATAATATCTACAACTATGTATCTATGACTACTTACAAAAATAAACTGATGTAGTAGGAGAAACATGCACAATATGTGACCATTTTTATTTTTATTTTTTTGCATTTTGGGAAGGCCAAATTTAATACTGAAACAGATATGGACTGAAATGATTTGTTGGAAAGAAAAGAGCAACATATCATTTACAGACATTCCTGTGTCAGAAGCTCTTTCATCGCACATTCAAGATGGAAAGCCCTCTTCTCCACAGCCTGTAGACTAAGGAATGCACTCTCTTGGGAACTGCATATGTTCTCTATCTTCTATGGAAAGGATAGAAGCATGTCTTTCACTAGGTTTCTAATTGTTCATTAGTTTTAATGTTAATTTGTATGCACATATTTAACCTTCTGTTCTTAAACAAAAACGGATTAGCCAGTTTTGAAAATGCTGAGTGAAAAACCCAGTCTAAATTGAATAAGTAATGGTGTGGAACATATTTACATCTGAATATGATCTGAATAGGAGCAGAAGGTTGTGTTGAATATTTTGTTACCTTGAGTTATTTGTAAAAATAATAAAGGTGGGACATTAACTAACAAACAAATGAAACAAACATATGTGAAAATAAAATAGACTGAATTAAGATAAAGACCAGGTTTCATGAAGAACATTTAGCAGCTAGGAAGAAACTTGCAGCTTTTTAGTGTCTGAAGCAAGATGAATATTGACTATTTATCTGTTTGTCTATCTCTTTTTCTCCACTACTCTTTCTAGAAATTATAATAATTGATAGTGCCACATTTAACCAAATAGGAATCTGTCATAGTTCTTGCCCTGTGGAATGATGCCCCTCACACCAGAGATCCATTTGTCTCATACCCTGATGTTGTTCGGGAAAACATTAAAAACTTTGCCACTATCTCAAGTTCTGGGGTAGGATGCAAAATGAACCAAAATGCCCCTGTTAGATGGTGATTTGGGGGGGGGGGGATTTTGCATTTTGTCTTTAGGTCACTTGTTATTCCTTGGTGCTTATATTTTTAAATGTAAGTGACTCACAGTTGCTGGGAGTCGGATAGGCTTATTAATTGTATAAAATAAATAAATCTGTTTGATGTTACCACCTAAGCATCATAAGTCATGCATTCCATGAAATCAATTTCAGCTAAAACCTGTATTGTTTATAGTTTAAAATAGCACATAAAGCACTTTATTGGTTTTGTTGCAGAATAGTAATATGAAAAATCTTCTGAAGCCTGGTTGCTACTTTGCTCATCTCATTCCTACATATGCAAAGAAAAACCTCTGGGGCTAGTATTTCTTGCTCAATATGCTAACTAGGGGATTATAGAGCACTCTGCTTTCCAAACTAGAGAACTATTGTAACTGCACAATCACACTCACCCTCTGCTCTAGAAGACAATGTGGGCCAGCATTCAAAATGATATCCTGTTCTTTCTTCTGATTAGTTTTAGCAAATCACACACGAAGGAAAACCAATATAAAGAATTAAATTTCCAAAGTTATTTGCAAGCCGGATCTTCATCTCAATTCCACGACTGTTCAAGAAAGTACTGTGTGAAGAAAAATCTGTTCCGATTCCAAGCTGGGAGAAAGACGCTGGAAATAAAATGGAAGCTGACTGGTTGGAAAGAAAGTCTCTGTTTGTTTGGTTTCCAGAAACTTCAGTGACAGCAGCATGTTTCTGGGGTGGCTGACAAAATGGTTGAATGAGTGGATGAGTGGGTTCTAGGGTTTGGTGATTGAGATGTTCCAGGGGACTGTGCAATATAGTGAGCCTTGTGTCTTTTACTATTTCAATGGTGGTAGATTAATCCTATTACATCCTAAAGATCATGTCCTGTCCTTAGAATTTTTTTCGGAGGTGTGTTGTAAATTCTTAAGCCCATCAGCTCCAGCCTGGGGGAGCTGGGCTGAAGGTATGTTGTTTATGTTGTTTATGAATATGCTGGCCTGGATTTCTTACTGGGCACAAAATATCCATCTCTAAAGGCTTCAGGGTTCTGCTTGAGGCAGCTGGAGTTTTCTTATATTAGGAAGACTGTGGCTGCTTTCTGCCTTTAAGAGCATGTCTCTCCAATTCGCCTTTGGGGAAATATAATATTCTGCCTCTTTTAATACTCCCAAAAGTATTTCATTTTCTATAAGGGGAGGGCTTCCAACAGTACATTAAAATAGGAGACAGTGAACTAGATCAAGACCAAAAAACTCCATGGCTACTCAAGATTTCAACCTAAATCTAGTCCTTCTATACTGTAATGAAATTTATTTTCCTCCTTATATTTCAACAGTTTGGACCAGGCTTTAAAAGTTTTGTTCTGCTGCTGAATAAACAGCAGCATTGAGAGAGGCTAGGAACAATCAGTCAGAAAAATTCTAAATATTTATTTATGCAAGAAAAATCAGATGTGAGTCTGATTTCTTCTTTGCCGCACTTTCTCACATGATTTTCTAGGAAGGAAATGTATTTCTATTAAATATATAATATTTTGATAGAGATAGAAACAGAACATTGTCAAACTGTTGTAGGAGGGAATACAAACCTTTAAATATTATGACCCTGCTGGATTCTGCAAGTCCAGACATAGAAGAGATTGCGTGAGATGGTGAAATGAAATATACCTTGGAGACAGTGAGTGATGTCAGCTACCCCAGGCTCTCTTTGGTGCTTCCTCCATAGCTGTACTTGAGCAAAACATGTTAATTCATGTCTGCTACCTAGACAAAGAAGGAGATTTGGTGGTTTCTTTCTTTCTTTCTTCCTTTTTGAAGATTGAGGGATGGTCTGCCACTGAAAACCATAAAACACTTTTCAACTGGTCAAAATCTAAGAAATTTAATGGAAAAGAAATTGTCAATGGTCAAACTTTGAAATGATAATTAATACATATATTGCTGCTTGTAAAACTCAGAAGGAAGTCTCCTCAAGGATTTGATCTCAAGGCATATGTATTCTAAAAACATTTTGTCTGAAGTTAAGCCAACTGAGTTCCATAGACCTTACTCAAAAGTAATCGCCATGAACATATAATTGCAGCCTCAAGCACCAGCTCTAAGAAAACCTATTGTTGTTGTGAATATAGTTATTTTTGTTTTTAATCCCTTTCATATCCAGGAATCATCATCATCATGATATGAAATATATTTATCATGAAGAACAAGATAGGCCACCATTTTCAATTTTATGAAGAATACCCAATAGAATTTGTAAAGAACAATCTGATTATGAATTATGAATTATTAATTATTATTATTATTATTATTATTATTATTATTATTATTATTATTATTATTAATTATTATTAGTGTTTATATACCGCCCCCTCTCCCGAAAGGGACTCGGGGCAGTGTACAGTCCGTATTAAAATACAACAGATTAAAACGTAGAAATAACTATATAAATACATGTATAAGAGGAGGATAAAATATGCCAAACTGTACTGCTAATAAATAAATCAATACAAAAGTTTAAAATATCAGGTTAAATTTAAAACACTATCCCTCTAAAAACCAGTAAGAATGTGTATGCCAGGAGGTAGACGTTAAAATTATGCCAAACCAGCCAGTCGGAACAGGTGTGTCTTCAGTTTCTGTCGGAAGGAGCGGAGGTCAGTAATGGTTCTAATATCAGGGGGGAGGTCATTCCAGAGGGTTGGACCCATCACAGAGAAGGCCCTACTCCTCGGTGTCGCCCGTTGGCATTGCCTCGTGGATGGCACCAGGAGAAGGCCCTCCCTGTGAGAGCGGATTGGCCGCAGGGATGTATGTGGGAGGATGCGATCCCGCAGGTAACTAGGCCCTATGCCATGGAGCGCTTTAAAGATGGTGATCAGAACCTTGAAATGCACCCGAAAGACCACAGGCAGCCAGTGCAGCTCGCGCAGGAGAGGTGTTACGTGGGAGTACCTAGTACTCCCCATGACTACCCGCGTGGCTGCGTTCTGGACTAGCTGCAGTCTTCGGGCGCATCCCAAGGGAAGTCCCAGTAGAGAGCATGAAGACAAAGCAGAGGAAGATTGCAGATGAACAGAATGCAAAATAAGTTTTCCCAAAGCAGAGAACCATGCAGTAGAAATAGTTTACATTTAAAAAAAAATTACAGGGATGTGCACATCAAGTTAAGCCTCATTTCATCTTTTATATTACAACTACCATTCTTGTTACAAAGATTGTGCAATGCCAAACAAATATAAAGTTTAAGTAATGTATTACAATTAATTCAAAATATCATTTGCCTGCATGTAATTGCTAAGAGTCCGTTGCTGCCATTTTGCACTGGCAGTGAATAAAAACTATAATTACTAGAAGAAGTAACAGAAAGAATATATGATATCAGGTACGTTTACTTATTTTGTGCTTTGAAAAGTTAGTATGTCTTGATGGTCTTGAGTTCTGCTCAGTTTCGTGAGCTCCCTGTCTTTCTTTCTCTAATCTAAATCCCAGGAACATGTGATGAAGGAGAGGGACCATGGGAAAAACTAAGCTCTGAAAAAAAAACATTTTGATATCAGTCAGTGATATTCAGATTATCACTTCAAGAATCATATGAGAAATTCCTAAAGTTTTCAACAATTCTGTTGTAGACAAACTTGTTATTCTTATCATTTTTGTTTTTACCAAGACAATGTGCTAATAATTCCATTCTCTGGTAGAAAAAGACACTCTGCTAGAGTCGAGGAACTGCCTACTTCCTATGTCACAATCAACAGTGTCTTCTTCTACATCATATTAAGCCATGGAGCAAATTTGAAGCAGCAAACAACATTTTGTGAATGGCTTTTTAATGAATGGCCATGTTGAAATTAAACAATTAAACAATTTCAACAAAAAACAATTTCTGAGATTTTGGAGTCTGCACTGCTTAGTCAACATTTGGAAAAGCTTCCTCTGTATCAGAATGAGCAGTGAGCTGTCTTTACAGGAATCCAAATGTTCTATTCATAAGTAGATGCATGAAGAAAACAGAGCAGAAAAGTATTCACTACACCTTCTCCTAATCTTATGCCATATGGAAGTTTTGGAACTGAAGTACAACATGCTGGAGAAAACTAGGACAGTGAACCGAGGCTTAGGTTTTACCTGTCAGTCTTTGTAGACTAGTTCCATCCAGCTGTTTCTAATTGAGTGGAATCCTAAAGATAAAGCAATGGAGCAAAATTATCTTGACTGTCCAGCAGCATTATTGTTTGAAGGCCATGCAGTGCATTATGAATGAAATGAAATGAAAAATAGACGTCAAGAAATGTATTTTAGTTTGTTAAAGAAATCTATCCAGCTTTAATCAATAAATACTAAATTTATAAATTTGAATCTAACTATCAGGGTTCCCACCAATGCCCAACTCGAGAGCAGATCAGGGATGCTTTGCAGGTTGATTTTGCAGATAGCTACAACTCAGTGAAAGTAATTTGAAAGCCATTGTGAGCTTTAGATCTTTTGGTATGTCATAGTACATTACCAAGCAATGAATGTATGCATTTGCTTTCTGCTCAAATATGTGTTATTGTTCAAGAAGCTTCACCAAACAAGTCAGGACAAAACGGTGCTGAAAGAAGCTCGGAGACTGTATTCCCAAAGGTGTGGTTTCAGCTGGCATTGGAATTAGAGCTAGGCTATCCTGACATGTCTCTTCATGCCTCTAAAGCAAAGGGCTTGGTTTAGCCATATTTCTCCAATTATTCTTAAGAAGTCTCCTGAAAATTCATGGCAAAGCATGCTTAAAAATGTTATAGGAAGTAAAGTTATAGGAAGATTCACCACTGTGGGAAATACAAGAAATGACGAATGAGATGTTGGCTTCTGTCCACATCCTGCTCAAAATGAGAAGGGGAAAAGAAAGGAGGAGTTTAAAAATTAAATAGTGTTTGCAATAAAGCATAAATTTATTTTCCCATTTTCTATGCCCCTAGTAAAACTAATGTTATATATTAGAATTGCCCTCTTGGAAAAAAATAATTTGAACTGTATTTATCCACAGCAAATCCTAATTGCTTAGATGTTTAAACTGGATCACTAATGAAAGTGGAGAATTGCCAAATGCATGCTGTACATTTTCAGCAATATTTCTTTACAATGGTAATTTATATAGAAAGCAAACAAAGCCTTTAAGATATATTTTATTTTATTTCATAAGTCACTTGAAGAGAAGACAAATATTCATTTGGTGGGGGGTTGGAGTCCTTTGCGTACTTACTTACAGAAGATGAGTGTCACTACACTCAAAAGAATTTGGTGGAACTGCATGGGTAAAGATGCATACTTTAACTTTTTTTTCAAAAGTTATTTCAAGAAATATTCAGAAACAATTACTTTAAAACATTGAACTAAGAAAGGCATTGGAAATTGTAAGTTCATCCAAACTTGTATTGATCAATTTCTGGAAACAGCTTAGTTGTTTCTGTTTTGTTCTTTAAAAATGTCATGAAGGTATGGAGACTTGAAGTTTCTGAAGATTCCTCTTAATTATCTACCACGTGTATCACGATGGCACCTAAGAAAAGCAGGATCTATAAGAGAAAGGCAGGGCAAGGTGTTTATTTGCTAAGGGGCAAACTCTTGCAGTTTATATTACATGCAAACACTGCAAATTCTTGAATGCCCAAGGAGAAAGAGGGAGTGCCTTCTTCCATGACTCAGTAACTAGGAGTGTTGGGATATGCATATAGATATGGCTGCACCTTTTAAAAATTCTGGCAACAAATGAAAGACATTTAAAAAAGAACCAAGCAACCTGGTTGGGAAAAAAAAAACCTGTCACTTTTTTCAAAATGAGTGGGTAACTTTACTTTCCAATGTGTCAAATGTTAAATGTTTGACCCTCACTATTATTATCTATTGTAAAACAAGGGACATAATTACATCATCATGAATTTGATATAGGCCCTTGTAATTTTTTTCCTGCCCTTTATTAAAGAGTGAAAGCATTTTTGCCAAAGAGAAATAGCATCTCTAGGCAGCTTACAGTTACATATACAGTTAAAATATAAAAAGTTAAAATCAGACATTAAAACCAAGGACACATGGGAAGGATATTAGTGGAAAATGCATACAAAATGTAAGCACATTGATAAGAAATACATTATGTTAGGGAAAAGAGCTTGCAAAAATGAACAAAATATACATTCAGAAGTTTTTAAAAGAAATCTTTAAACTGCCATAAAGCTTTAAAAAAGAGTAAAATCAATAAAATGAAGAGGAAATTATTATATTTATCCATTCCTTGTTGGAGTAGAGTAGAAGAGTATCACATGCTCTCAACTAAATAACCACATAAGTCATTCTCTCTTATCACTGCATCATCATAGTTCCAATATGATCTGTATATAGTTGGATATTCCCAACTGGTTTGGGGAATAGGAACCAAAATAGCTGCAAATCAGGAAATGACTCTTATAGAGAAACAGTAAAGTGCATGAAAAAAAATAAGAGCTTTCTTTAGTTTCCAATGGTCAGAATGATAAATTGGTACTTAGATGCAACAGAGAAAGCATTAACACAGGTGACATTTTAATCATTAACACAATATGCATCTGCCCATCTCAGAACAATCTTTGTTATTCACATTATGGATAGAATTATATGCATTATACAAATGATGGAGAAAAGGGAACTGTGAAGGAAAAGTGCCAATATGCCCTTAGGCAATCAATAGCCATAGTAACATTGGATTTTGTTCTCTTCCTAACAGCTAAATAATTGCATTGTACTATCATTAGAGGGCTATATATTTTTCAGGGTGCCACATGGACAGGGCAAGACTCAAGAATTAAAATGTCATATATAAGACCTTAGATGAAACACAAGTATTATGTTGTCTTCTTGTGTTCAGCCTATAAACTGTGTAATACACAATAACACTTGTTGTACCTGTTATTAAGTAAGTGACTAGTGACTAGTGATTTACATTTAGGAAGCTTCTTTTTCTAACCCAAGCCCATTATGCTAAATCAGTATCAGTTCTTTCACTCTTTGGTTATCCCCTTACTACTTTGTTAGATGCCACAGAATGTGTACATTTTTGTTCAGAGACAATGTCAAAGTGACAAAGAAATAAAACTGGCCAATTTAAAGCTGGAAAAATAAGCAGCAATAGAAATATTCCTAGCTTTGATTGAAATTAACCATTGCCCTATCTAAGACCACAGAAACCTCAAATTCCTGTCTGCACGTCTACTCAAAAGTAAATTGCACTTAGTTGACAATGATAAAACATAACATACAATTGCAGCTTTACTCCTGGGGCAGCCTTTTCTGTTTTGCTGTCTTCCAGATGTTTGGATTTCAATTGCCATAAGCACACTGGCAATGCATGAATACTGAGAAATTAGCATTTATTTATTTATTTATTTATTTATTTATTTATTTATTTATTTATTTATTTATTTATTTATTTATTTATTTATTTATTTATTTATTTATTTATTTATTTATTTATTTATTTATTTATTTATTTATTTATTTATTTATTTATTTATTTATTTATTTATTTATTTATTTATTTATTTATTTATTTATTTATTTATTTATTTATTTATTTATTTGATTTATCAGTCACCCCTTCTCCACAAAGGGACTCGGGGCAACGTACAATCAAAACAGATATACAGATGTGGCATGGAGGAGGTGACATCAGTGTTTAACAAATAAGATTCAAATAAAAAGCCACTAGATTAAAATAAATAGCAATAAAATTAAAACAGTTAAAATAGTTTAAAACCCCAAAATTTACATTTACCATAATTAAAATTGCCAGGGAGGTTAGAAAGTTCTAGTTAAGCCAGGCCGGCTAGTTGGAACAGGTAAGCTAAGAGTTCAGCAGGTTGGGGAAGGCAGAACCAGGACATAAAATGGCATAACTCTCTTTGTTTATTTCTTTTCCCTTTTTTATTTCTTGAATGGAGAGACACCATGACTAAATTGCAACTTTTAAACTGTTCTACTATCATTTCTCTTATCTTTACATTTATCCATATAATGAAAGAAAAGCCAGTACACAGCAAATTACAGAAGACATAATCTGAATTAGATGAGAAGGGTTTGTTTTAAGTTTAAACTACCTCATTTTGGTGTGTGAGAATCTGATATATGGTGAAAGAATCTTTAAATAATTAAACATGACCATTCTGCCTTATCTTTAATTAATGATTGAATAAAATTCAAGCACCTTCAGTGCCTGGGGATATTGTTCCACAATTATATTACAATCCATCCTTAATTGTTTCACTTGGAAATTATTTATCTTCCCTCCATCTGAGAATCCTTCGGAGACCCTTAACATAGACACCACAATCACCAGCTCAAATGCTCTATTATCTTAGAGGTGTATGAGGTTCCTTAGTATATTGCATTGAACAATTAAACAACTAACAAATACATATTTCTCTTTACTTGCTATATTTTTACAGCACACAAAATTCTGGAAATAGGCCTTTGGTAACAGAACTCAAAGGACACTTCATTTATTGTTACTGACCAAAACTATCAGGCAAAGGGAACTTCTGTTATTGTTGTTTAACCAAACAGCTAGCACTTGAGGAACCATAGATTTTTGCAACATGTAGCAATGGGATGAGATAGTTCAAATATTTCAAATGTTCCATTTGGTAGCTAGTTAAGAACCACCCACTACATCTTGAGACCCTTCAGGTAAGCTGGTAGAATTCTTCTATGCTTTACCCTGTGAATTACCATAACTCCTCTAGAAGACCATTGGAAGACCTTTGCCTCTATCATTGGAAGACATGAAAAGCCAGTTTAGAAACAGATTGTCATGAAGAAAACCTATGTGGTCATTAAGAGTTAACAATGACTTGATGGCACATAATAATCACTCAGAAGACCATATTGAAACAAAATCATATTGAAACCAAAGGACATTGGGATGAAATATACACGTTACAGCACTTGACTCTTTTGTTCATAGTGGTAGGATTCCGCTCTGTATATGTAGCCCTTTGTAGGAAATCTTTGTAGGAATATTCTTTGATGTGCTACATTCTAAAACATTTGACAAACAAAATGTATCCACCTTAACCTGATTTTTAAATACAAGCCACAAAACTGTAATTTCAGCCTTGTGGTTGGTTTTATCTGCTAGTTACTACTTACAGTGTAATCTAGAATGAAGAGTACTGTATAATCTTTTTCTGAATATGGATAACTGTTGATAAATTTCATCCTTTTCTATCAAGCAAAACTATTCCTTAGGAAGATATATGTAGCTGTCTGATTCTAGAAGTAAATACAGTTAGTAACTACAGTTAAGATTGACAATAGAATGGTATGAAGATTTATCCATTGGGCAGAGGGTTGGATGCAACACCGATTGTGCATGACTGTTTAGATTCCATGTTGACAATAAAAATAATAATAATGCAACTAATTATATTTTTCCATATTCTAAAGCATATCTCATCATGAAAAGAATCAGAATACCTAGCAGCTGAAGTGAAATTATGGAAGAAGCAGTTTCATTAAAATATGTTTGATTTTCTATAGCAAGATTAATAATATATGTTAGTATATGCAAAATAGATTATATGTATTATCTTAGTGATCTTGCAAGGCCCTCCATATTACTTTCTTTAAACTGAAAATTAAAGATAGAGGTTGACAGAGTAATGACTTACCTCAAGCCAACTATTGAGCTCATATCTGAGGTTAGATTTAAACTGTAAACCACATATCTGCAACATTTTTCATCTGATCACAGAACAGCCTGTTCTGTGATCAGATGAAAAATGTTGCAGATGTGTGGTTTACACTCTCAAGTACTGGAGAAATATATTCTGTTTCCCTTATTCAAGACTTTTGGTGGCAATACTGATGAATCCTGTATTGTATGTCAATATTCACAGCAGAATAGAGATGCTACATTATGTAGAGCAGATTAAAAAATAATTATTAACTCAAAGCCTAATTTTCAAAAGTTTGAGTTAGGAAAAATGAAGTGCAAATGAGGGCATCTTCTTTGTAGTCCCTGCTCCTTTTTACCATTATATTTTTACACCAAGCTGAAAGGTCATTTTTTACTGGTCATCATGTCCTTCAAGTGATAGACAGTTACCTCACTCACTGCATATCAGAGCTGAAGCTTCAGGGCCCTGTCAACTTCTGCCAAAGATAAACTGTGGAATGTACTTATGATAGATGGCAGGATAAGAACGTTCCCTTCTTGACTTCTTTCTATCAGCAAAGACTGTAGAATTTGCTATAACAGTGTTGTGATAGCTGGTCCCTTCAGCTCCTCAAGCTTTCAAGGAGCTTGTTTGTCAGCTTTTAGCAGAATGTTTGCTGTCTGGCTTACCTGATGCCATATAACAGTAAAAAGCATCTGTTTAGCTAGTCTTCTAGTGTCACAGAAGTTGGTGAAAGACAAGTGTTGATACATAAATAAACAAACACATAAATAAATAATTTAAAAGCACAGTTACGATCTAAATAGTCAAGTGGCTCTATCAAAAATCCACCCATGTATTGATATATTTACCTGTGTTTATTATTTACAGATATTTTTATTCAAAACCCATAACTAACTAATATCTTCATTAGATGATAGAATACAAAACAGTGCACAGATTCTGAACTTTGCAGAGCATTTCATCACACACAATGTTACCAAAGATTGGAGCTCAGGAAAACCAAAAAACTCATAGAATAAATGCTAGATGTATGAAGCCATGACACCTGCCCTTCAAATCAATCCCAATATGGAGCCTGTGGACCAGTGGTGGGTTGCAGGTGGTACATCCCGGTACAGGCCTACCAGAGCCTGCCCGGAGCACTGGATACCGTTCTGGTATGATGCTCCGGAGGGGGGCCCACCTGCCTGCCCGAGCTCCATACCTGTCTTTTAAGGCTTCCATGCTTCTGTGCATGCGCATGGCACATACAGCAACTGCACAATGCTCTGTGGAGCAGCTTGAGCATCGCGGAGGCTTGCGGAGGTGCTAAGATGCATGCGCATGTTGCGCACGTTTGCGTGCGTACTGCACATGCCCATATGGACGCTGCCGGGCCCGTTCCAACTGTACCAGTTGGAACGGGATGCGGAACCCACCATGCTGTAGACAAGCCATCATAGCAATGTAAAGAGAAAAACTGTTTGTCCTACCACCATCACCCCAAAATTTATCAAAGACACTTCAGAGAAGCTGATTACCAAGAAAATAAATTTAGTCTCCAAGCTGGAGCAGAGACCTTTCTTGTGACTCATCAATGACTATGAATTTCAGGAGACAGAAAATTGCACTCAGGATTAAACACAGCAAGTTTTACCAAACATTACCTATCTCATTCATATGTTTCATGTTTCCTGCCACCCCTTTATAATTTGAATATTGCTCCATCAATTGCAACTGCTATGAGAATGTATTCAGTATGCTTACAAAAAGATAAAATAATATTTCCAACTCCAAATCACAGCAATAAGCATCTATACCCAGGCCAGATGATTGGTTTGTGACCAAAGCAGATTTTTATTTGTCCTTTCATTTTGCTTTCACTGATATCCCATCCTATTGTGGGATATTGCCTTCTTTGATATTCTTCAACTAAGTCTCAAGTAGTGCACACAAAGCAATAGATGCGTAAGTTTATATTTTATATTATAATAAATATACAGTTTTGTATTTGAATTAAGAAGATCAGGTCTGAAATAAATACCATAAAGGATGTCAGAGATTAATAAATGAAGAACCATCAACACTATAAATTTAGGATAAATTCATTTTCTCCCATAAGTCCATAAACTCAAACTGAATTAAAGAAAAGGCACATTTCTGCAATTAGATGGGAAACTGCAAACTTCCTTTGCAGATTTTAAAAAGGATTTTCTTCAGTAGCTATTCTTCTGTATGTTTGGTTTTACTTAGGATGAGATAAAGTATAGAGGAAAAAAGTGAAGCTGGGTAACACACATGCAAAGGTACACTAATACCTGGAGGGGTGAGGTTTTGGATGGGTGGAACCAAGTAGCACATTTTCATTCCCTATTGGCTGACTTATTTAGGTAACTGGAAACCTCCTGATGCATAATACAAATAAAGACTGAAACTGATGGACACCACCTTAAATGGATAGATATTTAGTTCTTTGTGCTTGTTATATTGGTTTTAATTCTTTAAATTTTATAGTTTATTTTTTTAGCACACAATACTTCATTTACATTCTTCATTTTCTTCAGTTCTAACAAGACTTCTTGAATAAGTTTTTTTTCTTTGTTCTGTTCTTAATTTTGAAGTTTTAAAAATGTGATTTCTCTCTTTTTTATGAATGAGTGTGAGTGTACATGTGTGCGTTTGTTGGCTTATTAGTAAACTGATGTACTTCAAACTGGAATTCTGTATAACTGATTGAAAGACAGGTAAGTAAATCGCATTGTTACCTTGCCTTATATCCTATGATACCAAAGTTTGCTAACAGCAGTGAGGAAATGGTTGAGAGTTATGTTACAGCACATACTTAATTAGAAAGAAATCCATCTTAAAAGGTTCCTTGCCAAGTAATTCAGGATAAATATTTCAGGAGAAAAAGTGCACAGTTGTTTATGTTTAATGTTATTGTGATTATCTGGATATGCAATTCCATGATCAGTTTCTAAAAATCAAGATAACATAGAGTGTCAATTAATCCTATTTCTGCAATGTTGAATTTCTATTTTTCTTTCTTAGAACTTACAAAATAGTTTCTGTAAAGCCTTTCTTTTTATTTACGGTCTTATCATGGGGGGGGGGGATTTCTGCAAATTCTGTTATTTGAAGAACCACATTAAAATCAAGTTGTTTGTTTAATACTAAGGATTATGTAGAATAATATTGACTGTGATAAAGAAACCTAAAGCAAATTAGATGACTTACTGATTCTTCTTCCTCAAAAAGAACCTATAACAGTTTGTTCTGATTTGCAAAGTATTTTGAATGTGGATGCTGCAAAGATATTAATTTAAGTGAATATTGAAATGAGTTGTGGATTTGGATAAATTCAGGGGCAGATAAATAGGAAATATGGGGATAGCAACACCTAAGTTATTCCCATATCTCTTATGGAAAAAAAAAACAGAGACCTGCCCCAAATCCATGAAAAATATTTAAATTGTTAGGAACTTGACATTTCACTCAATTGCTTTTAAAAAATAGCAAATATTTCAAATACTGAGCATTACTTGATTCAAGCATCTTAACATTTAAAATAAATCAACAAAGAAAAAAAACCATGAGCAACTAAGCCACAAGTTCATCAGAATATTTTTATTGCAATAGCTTACGTATTTGGTGTTTGGGGACAAGGTGAAGGAGGTCATGGTAGCTTTACCTGCTGTTCCAATCTCAGATTTCCATATTTTAAGTAGGTTTTTTTAAAAAAAACAGATGCCTTTATCTCTAAATTTAGAACTGCACAAATATATTTGCACATGAGAGTTCATGCATGTTTGAGCTTATGAAATTAGGATACTTTTTGATACCAACTTAATCATTTCAAAATGATTAGAGATGGGATGAATACAGGGAGCTTTGACTCCTTTTTATGAATCCATTTCTGCCCAATTCCACTAATGCCCCACCATGCTGTCTGGAAATTTTAACATGCTTTTGAAAGTTTTGTCTTTCTCCATAAAATATTCTGTTTATGAAGTATTGAGCTTATTGAATATCTAAAATTAGGCCAGCAGAAGGCATCAGTTTTTTAATTACAGGTTCAGTTTATTCTTTCAATCTCCCCCCGCCCCCTCATATAATCATGTGTCATAGATGGTGAGGTAGCAGCTCTCTGCACTGAGTAGTGGGAAGGATTAGATGATCTCTAACATTTCTTTCAATCCTTATTTTCTGTGACTTTATAAAATATAGTGATTTATTCCAATGGCATTTTTAAAGTCACAAATTCCTATCCAATAGAATTTGAAAATTGATTAGAAGCTTGTCAAATAATTGTTCTGGAATCTCCCTTTGCGAAATGCTCAGACCAGAAAATGAGTTTCCAACTTAACAAGCACCTGGTTGTAAGCAATAGTCAGTTATCAAATTTATTTTATTTTATTCACTTATCAAATTTAACGCCCATCTTGCAGATCAGGCAACTCTGTGTGGTGAATATTTAAGCATATTTTTCAGTAATCCCTCAAAGATTTTTTTAAAAAAATATGAGTTCCTTATTACAATACTGTTTTTTGACCCATGACACTTAGACTCTGCCTGGAATAGAGAGATTTAAAATCATCCTTGCGGTTTTATGTGCAAGATCCATGCATCTAAGAAATCTGGGTTTAGAAAGAGTTAATAACTTGAGAAGAAAACTGAAAATTAAGGGAAGGAGCGCACCCAAAACCAGTAAGGACATGTCTAATGAAAAGGTATTACAAAGAATTCATGTTAGCAGTGAGGAATTTCAACAGGCAGCTCTCTGCTTAGTCCTTTTGTTCTCAAGCAGCTCCTAAAAATGTCCTGACAAGTCTTGACATCCCCAAGGGAGAGGCCTCCCAAAAGCAGGTTTGTACTCAAAGAAAAAGGCTCCCGGCAATTTGAAGTCCTGTATCAGCTGCATCTGTGTGGTTTAGTAACTCGGGTTTTGACATAAGCTCTCACTAGATCTCCAGGAGGGTGGAGGGACTTCTCAATCCAATTAATTTAAATGTAGTGATTTTTTTTTAAAAAAATAATCAAGTTCTATCCATGCTTCATCCTGGGGGTTTTTCCCCAAAAAGGATTTAGGTGCCAATTCCTTAAGGATTTTTCTGTGCAGCAATTTAACCTTTTAAAAATAAATTTGGGTTTGAATGTATTTCAAAGGCCTCATATATATGATTGCCACTATACTAACTTTCCAAGGAACTTACTTTGGAAGTACTAAAAGATTGGTTTCTTCCAACATTCTGTCTGTGTAATTGGAAGTAAAGCTCATTAAATTCTATGAAGCATGCATAGGATGAAAAAAGAAGACACATTTACTTAAAACTTAGGGGAAAGAATATGTGTTCTGGATCAAGTTATGACAACCTGAAGAAATATTTTATTCATCTGTACAACAGTTTCCCACCCATAAGTGGTCTTTTAAAAAAAAAAGACTTCAATACTTGCAGCCATACTACAGGTAAAAGTCTCTATACAATCACTGATATACCTTCATAGAGGTAAGAATAAATACAAACAGAAGTGAATGACTGGGAGTTTGAAAAGATGACTTAAAGCATCCATACACATTATTCTTGCTATGTGAAGTGGAAATGATTCTTTATTCTTCACTGTGATTTTTTCAGAGGGATGTTTTTTTAACTCATTTTTCATGCACTTTTGTCCCATTCTTCTTTGCTTTGTGATACTCAGAAAATCAATGTCGGTTGATGGAGATGTTGAATAGCACTTGAGAATGAATGTTAAATAAAAGTTTCCATGATCCAGTCATTGCTGTGAAATAAAGCGAGCTCATTTTTCCACAAAGAGTGAAAATTATGATGTGCTTTCTTTGAAATTATTATGTCAACTTTACACTATGAATGCTTCATCTCTGCCTGTGATAACTATTTGAAAGTCACTGCTCATTTCTAGTCACTTATTTTTTTTCCCTTCTAAGGGATGATAGCCATATTTTGTAACTGTATTCTTACAGGCTCTAATACAGCCTTCATCAAACTATGACAATGCTCTCTCTCTGAATAATAAGAATTGTAATCCAAACATAATGCAAGCCCAAGATTGGAGACAACTGTTTCAGCATAATGGCTGCTCTGTCATTATTGCATTCTTTGCACAAATCCACAGTATCTCAAAGTAATAAGCTTCCTGCCACAAGTTATACTAAATTAGTCTTCTAACAACAATAAGGTATTTGTTGATTTTTTTTTCTAATTATCCTCCAGAATTGTATTCAAACTATTTTAGTTGTTTTGAATTGTTTGGGGACAGTATGAATAGTGCAATTATATCCACATCCCATATTTTGGCAGCTTTTTCAAACACAGCAACAGTACTAATTATGCTTTGGATCGTTTTATGAACCAGTGGCCATATGGGTCTCTAAGTGGCACAATAGAATGTGAAGAATAGAACACTCTGAATTCATTGTGAAGAAAATTTCCAGCAAATTTGAAAAGAACCAATTCATTTGGGGTAGAGCACCTTTATATCAAAAATCCTTAAATCCATTTGTGATTTTTTAATTGTCATGAAGGTATCTGGATTAGTGGATGAGGCCCAGAAAATTATGTGGTAGTGAGTAAGAAATTAATTTGATTTCTAGGATTTCTAAAATATAACTTCATAAGCTTCCACTGTAGAAATGGTGTGCAAATAATAGTGAATAAATCATTTTTCAGCTGTAATCCTAAAAAAAATAGATTACTGAAGAGTGAATTTCTGACTGACTTCTGAATACAGAATTATGTGGTTAGTATTTTTAGTATTTCTTGTTCCTGATAGCAGTGTGATGCAAGGATAAAACTAATAAAAGTTATGGAAAAAGGAGGAATTCAGATTCAATTCCCTTGGGTCTCAATAAAGAAGATGGCATAGCAATGGAGTACCTTACACTGTTTTTTTTTTAACAATTTAACTTCAAAGCATACCGAGCACATACTATAACTGTTCATAAAGGTTCTTAGAAAATTGTTCCTTAATTTTTTAAAATGTTTTTTTATCTGAATTACTCATCTGTTATTTGCTTTCTTTTCTATATTCCTGACATGTTCTCGTTGACAAGGTTTCCACGCACTTAAAGAATGTTCCATGCATTCTGTTGTCCTTCATTCCACCGGAGTCTGTCTCATACCTAATCAGATTTCAGTGGCATGAAGTACATGAGACATGGAGTTGAATCAGCTAAGCCTTCATTCTGATTCCAGTGAGGGGGAAAAATATAAAGCACTTTATAGAAGAAACCTGGACAGGCCCAGCTGAAACTGTGCAAGCTGGGTAAACGACCCTGAACAAAAGAATGACAGTGAACATTTCAATATCCTAATTGTGCATAGAAATTATTTGGAAAGAACCATTTCAGAAGCTGGCTTATCTACTAATATGAAAAATCTATTTTTTAAAAAAAAAAATCTATTTAAAAATCCATATAAGAGTGTAAGCTACTTTCCCTAGACTTTAAAATACCTTATCAGGAGAAAATTACATCATGATTATTACTTTTTTTGAAGTTTGAAGTTATTTTCTTTTAAATTGTCCATGATAATTGAGCTTCTTTTCATGTTCTCACCACACCCTGGGTTTGTATAAGCAGCTTCATGTTTTCAATCCAAAAGCAAGCAGGCACCTGTTTTACTCCTTGCTTTCGCGCCTGGCAAAACTCCATTCAAATGTGAGGCCCATTTATTCTGTAATAAAGCAAAAGCTAAATATGTTTTACATTGAAGGATGTCTCAGAGTTTTCAGGTGGCGTCCAAAGCATATCATCCCAGGTGTCAGTATGAATTCAGTAAAGGTTAATGCAGTTAAATATATTTAACAATTAAATTTGTTGCATCACTCTCTAATCATTTGACAGATGTAATTGCCTTTTTATAGCTTTCATCTTTCTGAGACATGGGCTGACAAACTTCAAACTGCACCAGATAATGCCTTTCCAATGTCAGTGTGAATTATTTGCTGTGATAGATTTACTGCCATGTCCCCAAAAGTTATAGACCTACCTTATTTTCTCTCACTCCCTGCCAAGTCTTGATTTTATGTTTCAAAATGCTTCCAGGTCTGCAGCTTTGTGATAGCCCATAGGATCTAAACATCTGTGAAAACTTTGTCATTTGGCAGACACAAGGT
The DNA here is from genome assembly GCF_964273705.1 of Natrix helvetica. Classification (NCBI taxonomy): domain Eukaryota; kingdom Metazoa; phylum Chordata; class Lepidosauria; order Squamata; family Natricidae; genus Natrix; species Natrix helvetica. Next base: position 133,324,504 of record NC_138549.1, read on the forward strand.
TTAAGATAATCAAAATATTTCAGGTATTTTATTGAATGAATTGCTACATTATTGAATTTGCATCTCACGTATATAGCCATAGCAAAACAATTATATGTCTGTCCTAAATGTTATTCACTTTCTCAATGCCATGGTTCTTCAAAATGGCTAAAATTCTCAAGTAATATTAAAATTCAACCAACATTTAGAATTTTAAAATGTAAAGATATTCCATCACATCGAGCTTGATTCTGGTGATGACATGAACATGTCTTTAGGTTTTTGGGGAGCCAAACATTTTAGTGAATATCTCCTCCTCCTCCTCCTCCTCCTCCCCACTAGCATAGTCCACAACTCTGCTTAGATTTTTTAAAGTTCAGCCAAGTTCACAGAAATTAAACATAAATACATATAAAAACAAATATTCCTTTTTAAGTTTTACATATATTTCATAGGACATGGTTTTCCTTCATGCCAAGCAGGAAACAGAAGTACATCAAGTTGACCTTCTAACTGATTTCTGTTAAGGATTAATGGAAATAAATTATTTAATCAAAATAAAATAGCAGTGCTTTGGCTTTCGATATGCATTTTATTGAAATAACAAAGATATGAGAACCAAGCAAAAACAGAGAAATGGTACAGCATAACAAATTCTATAATTACTGTCCAGTAATTCTGTCTTGGATCTCTATTCCCATCAGTTAGCACCAGATAGCATTTAAGTAAGAAATTGTGCACAGAATATAAATATTAAGACACATTAAAGATAAGATCTTCTCTTTCCACGTTCCAAAACCAGAAAAGAGAGAAAATTAAATTTGTTGTCAGTTCAGAATGCAGACTCATTTTAAAGCTGACAAAGGCAATAAATCAGCTCATTTAGTAATGTTTTAAATCACTCAACAATGATTTAGCTTGATCAATGTTTCCTTCAGACAAAGTCTGAAATAAATATTTTTCCAAAGTGTCTGAATTTAAAACAGTTATCTGACACTTTACCTGGCATAAGGGGAATATATTCAGATAATAGCCAAATAGGAATTTCTCAAGCAGAACATGCCCGACTTTACAAATTTCATGTAGCCATTATTAATCATGATTTAGTGATTAAACTACAATTGTCTGGGGTTTCCTCAACATTTTGATCTTAAACCAAAACCATTACTTATGGCAATACACAAACCAAATCGATATTACCCTTGTGGATCATGTTTTCCAAGAACTGATGTTCAAAAAATGCGGTACCATTGACATTGGATACAATGGTGTATAATGATACAATGCAATATTCATGCATAACAGTTATCTATTCTTTAGTTTCCATGATTGTCTAATCTCCAAATTTATATCACAAGGTACAAGATTCCATATTGTCACTAAATATAATTTGAAGCAGTGCTGCTTTTTTTTTAGTTTTCCAAAATCTCCACAATTCAACTTAATTGGACGATCTTCTGTTCCAATATTATAATTACAGAAGGGGAAAAAGTGATTTTATCTTTTACATCTGCACAGTGCACACATAGTTAAAATTCTATAATGTCTACCACCCTCTTACTTTTTTCTACACTAAAGATCTTCAAACACCGTGACTCTCTCAAAAGACAGTAGCTCCAGGCTCTGATCATTGCTTGACTAACTTCTTGTTGTTTTCTTTCATTTTCCTGCCCTTTTCTTCCTTTAGGTCCATCTTCAAAAGAGTCTAGTAAATGTGATGGGCTTTCAACAGCTCAGTTCTGGAGGAACAGGGTATACCAAAAAAGCCACAATGTAACCTTCATTTGATATTTTTTTATATAAAATTTTGTGCCAGATCTTTAGTCCCCACTGCAGATATAATCTGGATTAGGCATTTAATTTTTGATACTTTTTAAAGTATTTTTAAATACTATTATATAGGAGTCAACTCTTAGTAAATATTTTCCAGCATGATCTATCCCCAACCCTGGTCCTAAAAGTTTTCCATTTGTGCACCTATCACTTCTATAATAAAGTCCACTGATTGCTGGTGGTTGCTGTCTTCTTCTGTTTCTTCTACCTTTTCCAGCATTATAGACTTCTCAAGCTATTGAATAATATAGCCAAAATATGATAATTGGATCCTGGCCATTTGTGTCATCAACAAGAATTCTGGATTGATTTGTTATATTATATGAGGCATTTCCTCAGCTCTTCTGCAATAGAATGTTAAGTCCCATTTGACCTAACAGGCCCTTCACCCTGCACATCAATCATTTTTCATTGTCTATCCATGTAGGGTTTTTTGGTAATTTGGTTCCCAAATAGTTTACCATTTCCTTTATCTGTGCAGAATAAATTAAACCTTTGCCATTATCATTAAAGTGATTACCTTCAGCATCTTCCTATATATATTGCCATTGCCCAATATAGACCTGCTTATTTTATTTAGGCAGTTGAGATGACCTGCAAACCTTGGATGACTCTTATACTTTTCACATAAATTCCAGCAATTCCAATATTCTTTGCTCAACTCTCTCAGCAACCTACACCCCAATAAGACAGCACATTTATTACATTGCTTTGAAAATATATTGAAATTCGACAGTTTTTGTAAAAAAATATGATCATTATAGCATAAGATTACCATATCAGGAACATAAAGACCTGTATGAGGGTTAGATGGAATCAAAAAGATAGTTTTCTGTATCATTTTGCTGCTGCCATTTACTGTATAATTTTTACACAATAAATCTGGTAGTATTCCCATAAAAAGATAAGCAAAAACTTCATTTTTTTTCTAAATCAGGTCCCTACCCACATATTCCAATTTAGTTATTAGTTTCATTATTTGAATGCCATCTTATTGGATTTTTTTTCATACCTTGCGAAGGAAATTAGGGAGATTTCTCAGTCTGGGAAAATATAAGTGTGTGAAAGAGAGAAATTCAAAACAGTTAAGCCTTCATTGTGTTGTCCTTAAAAAGAGTCAATGAAAGTTCTGGGGAGTAGTGGGCTTCAAAAATTTTAGCAAGGGGTTTTCAGCCCGGTTGCTGGTGGGTATGACCATGGTGGGCATGGTCTAGTCAGCTTCCTGCACCATGAGGGAGTGTGTTTTTGCCCTTCTTAGGCTCTGAAGCAGAGGTGGTATTCGGAGGTTTTGCCCAGTTTTGGAGGTTTTGCCCAATTTCAGTAGTGGAAATTTTGAGTAGTTCAGAAAACCAGTAAATACCACCTCTGACTGGCCCCACCCCATCTATTCTCTGCCTCCCGAGTCCAAGCTGATCGAGGGAATGGGGATTTTGCAGTATCCTTCCTCTGGAGTGGGGTGGGAATGCAGATTTTACAGTATCCTTCCCCTGCCACGCCCACCAAGCCATGCCCACCAAATCATGGCCAAAGAACTGGTAGTAAAAATATTGAATCCCACCACTTTTCTCAAGCCTCCAGGAGGACAAAAAAGGCCTCCCCATGCTCTGGAGAACCTCTTCCTGAACTTCCGGCAGGCCCGTTTTTCGTCCTTCCCGGGCCTCACGCATGCCCTTACCTGCATCCAAAACAGGCTGTATGGTGACTCCTGGGAGGGGTGGGGGGCAGGGCCAGCCAGGAGTGCTATATCTGAACTGCACAGAACCCCTGCAAACACCCAGCATTCCATCCCTGGTTCAGGGGTGGCATTCAAGATTTTGTGAATATACCCTAAAATGATAAATAACTGGAATCCCAGTTGTTTTTGTTTCTTGACCTAGCCCACCTTGAGGGACTGATGCACACCATTGTTGGGAGTTTTTCTGCAGTTCTCTTGCAGAAAATGGATGTTTCTCTCACATTTATAGTTGCCCTGGCTTAATAGGGCTAAATAACTAAATAGCTAACCTTTTTATTTATTTTAGCTTACATTGATTTAATCAATACTGTAAATTACTTTTGATGCATGAGGTGCTGACTTATTAAAATAGATGCAAGAAGAGAAGTGACAAACAACTGGGAATATTTTTTTCATCATGCTTTGCTTTGGCATCTTCTATGACATTTGCCATCTGGCTGGAAGACAGAAAAGTATAAACACTAGCTCTTATGCTGTTAGTGCAATTCTTCTAATAATTGCAGAGGTGTATTGACTCCCATTGCTCTGATGAAAGAAAGATTTCATAAACAAGATTATTGAAGAGTTGGGATCCAAGTAAATACTGACCACCTCAGCTGAATGCAGTTCTTAAGAAACTCCTTAGCTAATGTAGCATTACATATTTATTTCTTACTTATTTCTTTGTAAGGTTAAATCTTCAAAGGGCTATATTTTAATGTCCAGAATGCTTCAATGACATTTCCCTTCCTTTCTTTGTGTAAGGGATCAACATACTGGCATTTGTGGATTCATTAGTAATGCCACATTTATTTTAATTATGGACATAGAAAACCTTAAAATTACAGGGAACAGCAATCTAGCATTAGTGCCCACCGCTGCTCAATGTTACTTTAGAAGATTCTGCTACTAAACAGAATTTGTCATTCCAATCTAAGGAGATTGGATACTTGGAACTGGCTGAGCTCAGAAATCACTTATTAAAGCTTGCTGACTCTCTGGGGCTTTATAACATTCTTCGATCTAATTTCAGGGAGTGAATATTAACCGTGCAAACAGAAAGATGGGAAACTTGAATGGATAGAGTCTTTTCAGGGGTCAATCAATTAAAGATTCTATAATAGACTTTTTAGAGTGATCAGATCTGGGTTTTAAAAATATCAATAACAGCAGCAACTAAAGAAAATTATTACTCTTTGTTACTCTTCATTGATTATTCAGATGTTTGCAGCCTATATCAGGACTAGCCTGCCTGTCTGTCTGTCTGTCTGTCTGTCTGTCTGTCTGTCTGTCTGTCTGTCTGTCTATCTATCTATCTATCTATCTATCTATCTATCTATCTATCTATCTATCTATCTATCTATCTCTATCCTATTCATCTGATTTAAATTCTGCAATCATCAAAGCAGACACATCATCTTTTTATACATAAACCAGAAAAAAAGCCAGGCTGCTTTAATGAGAGCTGGCCACTTTGAAGTACTCCTTTCAACTCATTTTTGAAGCATGGTTATTATAAAAATTGCAGTAAGGTATGATTCTTTAGCAATAAGAAGTCACATCGGGAACTCAGCATGTATCAGGTGCAGACACAAACCTCTTTTATAAATGACCTACCTGCATATTTAAATAAGTATTCCTTATGCATGCATGGACACACACACACATAAACACACAAAAGAGAACGGGATGAAAGAGACGGGGGAGGGGGGAGGACAGAGAGAGAGAGAGACAGAGATTTCTTCCTACAAAGACAGGAAACCTCCAGACAATAGGTCAATGTGATTCTATATGTTTTCATAGTTCATGGAATCCTATTATATTGCTGAAAGATAAACTTGTTACATAATTCCTTGGATTTTATTTTTTTTATGTATTAATGTAGGTTTCTTTAGTCTCTGTTTTATTATTCCCCGAATGAAGACAGCTCAGAAACTGAAAAAGTAGTTAAAATGCAGTTCCCTATAAAGTAACCCCATTTTATTATTTGCTGATAGCTGCCGTCTTCAAATAAACATAGGAATAGAATGTTTCACATTTGTAAATGTCACAAGTTTTTCAATAATTCATAGATTCAGGTTCATGGGACCTTATGAATAGGCTGTGAAATTTATGATTATCCATATGAGAACCAGATTGGTTAAGGCATTGGGCTAGAAACGAGGAGACTATGAATTCTAATTCTGTCTTATGTACAGACAGTCTCAGTCCTAGGAAGGAGGCAGTGAAAAATCACTTCTGAATTCTTGCAAAAAAAAAAAATCCTGCAAAGACTTGTCTAGGAGGTATTCAAGAGGTAAAGGCACACACACACAAAGAAAGGATAGAGATCAGAGGTGGTATTCAGCAGGTTCTGACCAGTTCTGGAGAACCAGTAGCAGAATTTTTGAGTAGTTTGGAGAACCGGTAAATACCATCTCTGACTGGCCCTAACCCCATTTATTCTCCCCTTCCCGAGTCCCAGCTGATCTGGAGGAAATGGGGATTTTGCAGTAACCTTCCCCTAGAGTGGGGAGGGAATGCAGATTTTACAGTATCCTTCCCCTGCCACGCCCACCAAGCCATGCCACACCGACCAAGCCACGCCCAGAGAACTAGTGGTAAAAACATTTGAATCCCACCACTGATCGAGATGATACACTACACCAAGCAATGATAGAGCTGAAGAAAGGCAAGCAGATGTGTTCTGTAGGGAGAACAAGGCAGACAGGAACTGAGACAAGGCAGGTTGAAGCTAACACAACCTTTATTAACAGTATAACATGGCAAAATGTAAGGAAAACCTCAACCCGGCAAACAGCAACATTTGACAGCTGACAGCCCTTTTTATACTAGAGCTGTTAGATACTGAACCAATAGAATGGTTGCATTCTCCCGCCAGCTGCTCGCGTCTCAACCAATTGGGCCAGCAATGATAGTCAATGGCGTCGTAGCCTCGAGGACTTAAAAAATACATGCTCAGACCAGATAGAAAGACCTATACATGAATTAGAGCAGAGGTCCCCCTGGGGTGAAGACTGCGCTGGGTCATGGCATGCCAGAAACCAGTCTGCACAAATAAGTGAAGCCCCATCTGTGGGATGCAGGCAGCACATGAAACAACACCAATCTGGTCCACTGAAAAACCTCTCTCCCGACAACCAGTTCCTGGTGCCAAAAAGGTTGGGGGTGGGTGGGTGCTGGATTAGAGAACAAACCAAACTATACAATATTATCAAGTGGACAAAAGAATTGAAATGGAAATGGGCTGGTCACATAGCAAGAAGAACTGACGGCAGGTGGACTAAGGCTGTCATAGAATGGATCCCACATGATAAAAAGCGTCCACGAAAGAAAGCTAAAACAAGACGGATCGATGACCTCAGCAAGTATTGTGGGACAAATTGGCAAATGGTTGGAAACATGCGGAAGAGGCCTTCATCCTGCAGTGGATAGAACAATGGCTAGAATGAATGAATATTGTCATTGTTTCTGGATGAGATGGGTAGCACACAAACGAAATAAATAGAGTATTATGTTATGTTATATGAATTAAATTCCATTATATGGCTATAGGGCAAATGTATGACAATGGATAGAGCCTCAATCATAATAGTAATCCCATTGAGTTCATTAAGTATATTGTATGTAAAACTAAATCTGGAACCCAATCCACAATCTCCAGATTGCAACCTAGCATTCGTCCTTTCAACCACCATATTGTAGTTTCCATTATAGCTTATCATATACTAAGGTAGGAACCTAATACTTTTTGTGCATAAATCATTTTATTAGCAAGTTGAAAAACTGAATTCTGGATCCCATACAAATAATATATTCCAATATGTATTCAGAATAAGTGCTCCATTTTTTAAAAAATAAAAAGTTAGTTGAGGTAAACTGGAGATTAAAAGCATATGTATGCAAACCAATGATGAGACTCTTCAATAGATTTTGAATAACAGTATTATCATATGCCATGTCTACCGTAAAGTAAATCCTTAACACATATAATTAATAAACTTCAGGTTGCTCCCTATTATGAATGCATTTATTATAGCTCAAACAATTTTTGTGAAACTTTTTGGAATAGGTTATGTTTTAGATCAGAGTTAGAATGCATCCCATTTTACTTAAATTGCAATGGGTTGAACTTTGTTATCGTAATAATCTTAGAAGAAATACTGTGTTTCAAAGGTTAGCATTTCATGGTGATTATTTAATGAACAGTATGATTACTTTTTTGGAGCTGCAGGAAAACTGAAGGCTAAAGTCAAAAGAAGGAGTAATTTGCTCAAGTCAAATAAATCTCATCAGAATTAGTTCCCTCCACCCTTTTCTCCTCTTTCCTGTGACAATATGCTGCACCCATTACCAGAATACACAAAGACTTTTTAAAAATTCAAGTGCATAATTGGATCGATCTGGGGTTGAAACTTCCTTTGATAAATTGTAAGTAGTTTGCATGTTAGCATGAAAATCAACCCAAATAAATTACATTTTCTGTAAGGAGAGTTAGGATCTCTGATCTTCTGTTTCTCATCAAAATAATTTGTAAATTGGCAATGAGCAGCTGGGTGTACAGGGTGAAAGGAATCCTGTGGTAGGGAGCAAGTGAAATAAGTAAGTAAGTAAGTAAGTAAGTAAGTAAGTAAGTAAGTAAGTAAGTAAGTAAGTAAGTAAATAAATAAATAAATAAATAAATAAATAAATATTTGGACTTTGTGGGACAAGAATCTATCATCTGTCTGTCTGTCTGTCTGTCTGTCTGTCTGTCTGTCTGTCTGTCTGTCTGTCTGTCTGTCTGTCTGTCTATCTATCTATCTATCTATCTATCTATCTATCTATCTATCTATCTATCTATCTCATTTGCAAGTTACTTTCTGCCACTTCAATTTAAAAGAAAATCTTAGTATACAAAAACAGCGTGCAATAAAGTTATGCAATACATATATTAATCAAATTCATAATAACAATGACAATGTCATTAAATGTGCCTCTAATCATCCTCAAAGACATCTCAGTCTTTGAATGTCTGCTTAAATAATCAAACATTCCCTGCTAAATTAAATGCCCCCAATACCTCGTATAAATGATGCAATCCTTGCTTTAGAACTTCCTCCCCACAAAAGTCTATATCCTGTTTAAATTCTGCATGTTTGCTATTTTTCCAGGCTTTCAGGCTGTACTTCACTATTGGCTGTTGTTGCTTTTTATTCTCGTTTTCTGCTATTACCAGTTATATATTACGTGAGAGTTTATGTGTGTTGTCTTGCTGTTGTTCATATTAATCTTCTTGCAAATCTTTAGAGAGTTTTCATTAGCAGGGAATGTAGCAGTTCTTCATTTAAGCAGAAGAGCTGCAGACTCCATGTATTTGTTAAATGAACACAGAGATGTTAAGTGGGATGAATTCTGATTTGGCATACACAACCCTGATGAAATCCTTAATTTTATTCACAGTGATGTAGTCGAGTGGATCTGTATACTCCAGTTCAAAGAACTCATTATATTGAGCATATTCCATATAAGTCCAGGTCTTCCCCCCAACCCCTGGGACAGTGGCACTGCTCAAATGGCATTGAACTCCCCCTGATGGGCATGAATCTTCTTAGTGCCTGAAGAATAATAGCCTTTGTACTTAACATTGCTGGTGAAAGATCACTGTCATCTGAATGGTGTCAATGGAGCAAACCTATCTGGGGCACTCATCTGGGAAGTGTTATTATGTCACCTGCAAGAATAGCTTAGCATTTTATTATCAGTATCTTTGTCATCATTCACTTTAAAGACTCACTTTAATCATTATAGCTAAAGTAAATTATGGATCTGTAATTTTTTTTTTTCATCTCTAAATGCCAGATCAGGAAACAGGCACCATGAGAACTATTTGAAGTTTATTGGTCTTGGTTGTGTGGAAAGCACCTCCAGCACACACCACATCCTAAAAGAATGAAATAAATGCAGTGGTGGGCTCCAAATTTTTTAACAACTAGTTGTCTGTTGTAATGACAGGCTGGGTGGGCGTGGCTGGCTGGCTGGCTGGGTCATGTGACTGAGCACGGCCAACTCTACACCACTTGTGTGAGTGGTACTTGTAGGGGACAGGCAGGGTTGGGGAGGGAATCCAGCAATCTCTGGTGTGTGTGTGTGTGTGTGTGTGTGTGTGTGTGTGTGTGTGTGTGTGAGAGAGAGAGAGAGGGAGGGAGGGAGGGAGGGAGGGAGGGAGGGAGGGAGAGAGAGAGAGAGAGAGAGAGAGAGAGAGAGAGAGGGAGAGAGAGAGAGAGACTGCATCAAGCTGGACTGGGAAAGCTGGCTGCAAGAGGAAGAGAAGCTGGGTAAGTTGTCTTTTAGCTGTTTTTCAGGCTGTTTTCAGGCCATTTGGGGGCATTTTCAGGCTGATTTTTTGCCCAATTTTGAGCCCCCAAAATAGCTTGAAAACAACCCCCCAAACAGCCGAAAATGGTCTAAAAAACAGGCAGGGCTAAGCCAATCGGTGGTCCAATTTGCCAGTTCTGTGAACCGCACAGAATCGGAACAACCAGTTCAGGTGAAGCAGTCAGAACTGGTAGCAGCCCATCTCTGCCTAAATGAGAAATGCAGAAACATATTTTTTTAGACTCAGTCTTTCTTAATAGCCCCCAGCAGATATTTTGTGCCCATTAAGAAAGACTGGGCCAGCCTATCTACAAAACAAAAGACCACCAGCTCCAGGATGATGGGATTAAGAAGAGCAGAACATGATCTTTCAGCTCATAATAGGATTAACCCATTACCATTTAGCAAAAGACACAGAGCTCACTACATTGCACATACTCTAACAGTATCTCTGAAACTTATAAAAAATCCATGTAGTCATCAAACCAATTGGTAAGCTGCACCAGAACCATAAACTCTGGTGGTTCTATTAATCATTAAACCATCTTTCCAGTCAGCCTCCATGTTTCCAGTATTTTTGTCCCAGCTTGGAACTGAACCAGGTGGATATTTCTTCTAACAGTTATAATAACAAAATCTTGAACTCCTGAGAAGGTTTTTCCCTGTCACCAAAGAGTATATAGTAAAGGTAATTTTGAGTTTCTTTCTTTCTTTTTCCTCTTTCTCAGGGCTAAACTGGTGTTTATATAACTACCCCTACATTTATTCTTCAAGATTATCTCCATGCTCATTTTCACCTTGCTTGCATATTTTCCCCCTGCATTCTTGACCATTTTGTATCATAAAGGTTCCCCTTGCACATATGTTCCCGACTCTAGAGGATGGTGCTCATCTCCATTTCAAAGCCAAAGAGCCAGCGCTGTCCGAAGACGTCTCCGTGGTCATGTGGCCGGCATGACTAAATGCTGAAGATGCACGAAACACTGTTACCTTCCCACCAAAGGTGGTTCTTATTTTTCTACTTGCATTTTTATGTGCTTTTGAACTGCTAGGTTGGCAGAAACTGGGGCAAGTAACGGGAGCTCACTCTGTTACGTGCCGCTAGGGATTCGAACTGCCAACCTTTCTGATCAACAAGTATAGTGTCTTAGGCACTGAGCCACTGTGTCCCTATTTTGTATCATACATTTATTATTATGCTTGATAAAGTCCATATCTGGTCCCAAAGCTCAGTCTTATGCAACATCTCCCAGACTTGCAGCTTATTTAACAAGATAAAATACACTTTATTAAACAACATGAAATTTGATGTATTTCTAGACTCTGCATCAGTGGTGGGTTTCAAAAAAAGTTAGAACCTCTTCTGTAGGTGTGGCCTGCTTTGTGGGAGTGGCTTGCTGGCCATGTGACCAGGTGGGAATGGCTTGCCAGCCATGTGACCGAGTTGGAGTGGCTTGGCAGTCATGTGACTGGGTGGGTGTGGTCAACTTGTAAAATGTGGTGAAACAACGCTCTTGCTTAGCAACCAAAATGTTGGCTCAGAAACTCTGGCATTTGAAGCTCGCAAGTCTTAAATCTGTCAAGTTACAAGACCCTTGCACCCCTAACCCTTTAGGGGAAGGAAGCTGGAACCGGTTCTAAACAGCACTGTAGATTTGTGGAACCTCTTCTATAGAAGAGGTTAGAACGGGCAGGAACCCTCCTGCCCTGCATGCACTTTTATCAATTTAATTGGTGCTACTTAAGAGGGTAAAAAAATTGCTTGAATCTTTTTCCTATGAGAATTGACGTTTTTTTTGAACATTATGTAAATTAACTTATGCTAAATTTAGCAAACGTATAAATATATAGAAAGGGTACTGTATTATCTGGACCAACTTCAGTGTTTACATCCCTCAATAACAATAGAGTCTTCCCAGAACTTGTTGCATAATTAGGAGGAAAAAAATATCTTCACCCCCCCCCCTCTTGGAATGCTTAGAATTCCACTGTTTAAGTGACTGCAATCTTTCCTTTACCAGCAATCCTAACTCACAACTTCCATATTATTGGTGGGGGGGGGGCTTATTATGGAAATGCATAACTCCTGACAGTGGGCTCCCATGGCTTATCCAGGCAACTGCTTTGAAGTGCTTTGTTCACATCTTTAAGATTATGTGTCATTATTTGTATTATGTCAACATAAATTGTGCTGTCCTCAAAGTCCACTTTTGCTATGACTCAGTAATGAGGTTGGACAGTATTGCTGCTGAGCCAACATGTAATGTGGGATCGTATCAGGGCAGAGATTGGTGGATTCCCTGCCATTTTTTTTCTTGCAACATCATCGCCAAGCAAGACAATCAACCACACCAATTGATCTCTTTACTTGTGGCAGGGCAGGGTTAACTATCAGGAACACTAACCAATCCATTCTGCTTTATCCACAACTCCCTTCCACCAACCAATCTGCTAATATTTAGGAAAAGTTTTTTTTGTTTCTTCATATCCTTGGGAAGAGAGGAGAGAAAGAGAGGGAGAGAGAGAGACAGAAAGGAAGAGAAAGAAAGAGAGAAGGAAAGAAAGAAGAAAGAAAAAAGAACAGAAAGAAGGAAAGAAAGAAGGAAAGAAGAAAAGAAGAAAGAAAGAGAGAAGGAAAGAAGAAGGAAAGAAGAAAGGAAGGAAGAAAGAAGAAAAAAAGAAAAAAACAAGAAAAGAAATAAAGAAATTCTTTTGGCGGGCCTATCAATCTCTTTCTCACCTGCAACAATCACGTATAAAGACAGACTTTTACATCAAACTCAACCTTTGTTTTTATTTTTTATTTGTTTTATTTGTCATGGGAATATTGATCTCCTGGAAAAATATGGAAAGTTGCAAAATCAATATTCTCAAGAAAAAAGGACAACAGATCAGTGGCATGAACACCTGAATTTCTCCAGAGGGTGCATGCAGAAAGAGGATGTAGAAAAGACTTTGTCCAATGAAGAATATTGTAGGAAGCTTTTGATTTTTTTTTTCCTAGTATATAATTGGGTTTTCTTATTGAATTAAAAAAGTAGAAGGAAGAACCGGCTTTTAGGATGAAATACATTCTCATATACCATGTTATGTTTTCAGTCCTCAGGGAAATGCAGCAGAAAACAGGGTGAGGTGCCTGATTGATGCTCACTTCAGTTATCAGATTTCTCTCTTGCTTTCATTTCACTGTCAAGGATTTTGAGTACTTTTGTTGTGTTGTGTTATTGTGTTGGGGCACAATAGCCAGATCCTTACATATGCCATTCTGACATAACTTTATTATATTTTCTTTGGAATCACTTGTCAACAAATAGATTCCTGATTATATTAGTGAGAGTCCTAGGTTTTGAAAACCTACTGTTAAATGCTGGGTGAGTTAAAGGAAGTAGAACTGCCATCCAGGATTATCTTGCTGACTTGCTATGAATTATAAAGTCTGAAGACAGCTTGTCCTTGCATTCATTTAAAAGTGATTAGGAGCTTTTAAACAATTTTTAAACAACTTATTTTATCAGGGATTTTATTTTTAAATATTTCCATCCCATGTAGAAAGACTGGCTAAATTAGTTGCATGAATAACTGAGAGCAGTTTTTTTTTTTCATGTTTTTACTCTAAAAAAAAATATTGCATTTTAGCAATTATTTGAGTGCCTGCACAGGGCAATGTTCTTACTCTCAGAGGCAAGTGATATATGTCCCTAAAATAGCCATAAAATGTCATGAATAACAGAGTAACTAATGGAAACAAGGGAAGAATCTTATACAAATTTTCGAGGCTAGACAGTCATAAGAGGATAACATCAAACTTTAATATCAATAACACAGCTCACATTCTTCTGAATTTTCACTGTTAAAAGTCAGCTCAGATCTGTTCTGTACTGTGTCTCTCTTGTAAATGCTTAGATCATTTTCTTTTGTCCACAATGAATTGATTAAAGTTCCTTTGATTCAAGCCTCAAATTTAAAAAAAAATGTTTCAGTATATTTTAAACTTTATAATGTTCTGGAAAAGGCAAGGATGAAAAGCCTTTTAAAAATGTGCATCTGATTGACAGTCTGATTGAATTAATTGCAGGAATTCTCTTAATTGTGCACTTAATTACTGATACTATGTGTCAAAAGATTATGTGGCAGCACCTGCAGGAGGCTTCACAGCTCTAGTCAAAACCAGCTGCACCAAATTTCAAGGAAGCATGGTGCATCGCCCGCAGCTTGTTAAAGGGGAAATCATATTATTTTAATAATATACAATTAGAGTTCACCGTTGCCATCCTCCAATTGCAGACAATCCCAGTTCTCATTGCAGGGACAGGATCTAGCAGATAAAAAATAGAGAAGAGACAAAAAGTGTTAATTATAGCTCCATATGACATGAAGTCTTTTTGTGGATTGTTTTTAAATCATTTTGTTTGGCAAAAGAGGAAGGAACAACCTAACTGATTCAGAAGGCTATAAGCCATTTCTGGATAAATAGCAGTAGTTTAAATATATTACCATACATTTGATTCACAAAATTAGTACCACCATGGATACACACTCCTTCTTCACTTGCTTAGGCCTATTTTTCATTAATGGAAAGCCTCCTTTTTATTGTGGAAGGTAGCATCAAGGACAGAGGTATTCAGCCAGTTCTGACAGGATCTGGAGAAAGTCCTTCTGTTCTCTGAAAAATAGGCTCCCCCTCTCCCAGCCTCCTAGCCTCCCAGCTGATCTTCTTTTGTTGCCCTGAACAGGAGAATGGAGCTGGAAAGCAGGTTAGTGGGGTCGGGACGGAATGGGGATTTTGCAGTATCCTTCACCTGCCACACCCACAAAGCCATGCCACACCCACAAAGCTATGCCCATAGAACCAGTAGTAAAAAAAATTGAATCTGATCAAGGAGATACAGTAATGTTCATAAAATTATGAGCACTTTATAATTAATGACCCTATTGATATCAATGATAATGGAATGATGTAGTAAAATATATCCTATGAAAACTGCAGATGTCCATATGCATAGAGTTTATGCCTAAAGATGTAACTGGCAATGAGAAATAAAATGTTTAGAAACAATGAAATGTAGAAACGGATGACAGAAAAGAACTAGTGGTCCATCGAGTCCTTAGAGATTTTTTTAAAAAATATTTTATTTTTAACATGTTTGTCAGATGACGGACATGTGTAAATCCCAAGCATGTTTAATATAAACTACTGATGATTGACCCACTATATCCACTGGAAGTTATTTCCAAGCTTCCACTACTCTTTCTGTGAAGCAATACTGATGGGCTGGCTGCTAAAGCAAATAAATGAAAATAAATCAGGAAGACTGTAATTGTGGTGTTGGAAGAAATGTCCTTCTGGGTTCGGCTCCAAGTGGGAAAAAGACACTGGAGACATGGAGGCTGCTTGGAAAGATGGTTTTAATGGTGGACAGGACCGCATGGCTTGAGTCCTGAACAGCAAAGGTGATCACATGCTTCAATGTTGGTGGAGAAGAAGAGAAGGGAAGAGAAGGGCTGAAGAAGGGCTTGCAGGGATTTTTATAACCTGTTCAGTCCCACCTATCTGTTTCCTGTTCCTGTGTAAGAAATGTATTCTGATTGGTTGCCAGACTCCCATGGGCCCATGCAGGGGCAACCCTCTAGGGTGAGTTTTGAATTCAGGTTTGATTGAGTTCAGATGCCATGTGGTCAGTTGAGTAAAAGGCAATATTATCCTGCCTTCATTGCCATCCCTCTGGAGTTAAGAGGAGAACTCTTTATTATGTAAAGTGGACTAGCTTGGCCTTCTTAATGGCCCATTGACAAAGCGGGGAAGTTGCAGGAATTTACTCTGTGTTTAAAATGTGTTTCTCCCTTTTTCACATCCAGGAAAATATAATATTCTGCCTTATCAATATTTCCTAGGATATTTCATTTTTCTGGGAGAGGGCTGGGTGATAACTTCCTACAGTGGGGTAGCAAGAATTGTGTCTGGCAAGAACAAAGAATGCTTTTCAACAGGAAATATGCATGTGTAAAGTTTGTAGCAATTATGGATATTTAGACAACTTGCAAACCTCAGGTAAAAGTTAGGGGTGGCCTGCAGCAAATGAAATGTGTATTAGATAACTCCTGGAGCATTCATTAGCTAAAGCTTAGGAATAGGGACAGCTAGAGACCAATAGAAGAAATTGTAGATTATTACTAAAATGTTTATTAGGTGATATTTCTTGTTATCTCATCTTGTCCTGCCTTCTCCTTTAGTGAAAATGTATAAAGCTTACTTAATCCTTTGTTCTTGGCCTTTTGACCAGGAACCCTTTTTTTTTTCTTGGAGGACTTCAATAAAAAGGAATCAGAAAACCCGCACCTCCTGTCTGGCGTCCATCATTGGCTTCAGCACCAGGCTCAGACCCGATTTGGGGACAAAAATGCTTTCTAACATTATTTTTAAACTCTCTTCTTTTACACTATCTTCCAGAACTCTGCCGCACTCTCTTCCTAGCAGTGGTTTCTAGCCTTTATTCTGAGTTCTGAAGGGGCTGGAACAACTGTTTTCCAAGCTTCTCAGTGATTTCAACTGACCTGAACTTCAGAGGCTTCGTGAGCCCAGAAAGTCTTGCATTATTCAATAAATTTCAAAATTCAGTATCATCTTTATCAATTAAAAACTTTATTCTATTTTCTTTTCATCCTGCTCTGGAAGCCCAGTGGTCCCATCTAAGAGCAGGCTAGGGAAAGAAATATTTATGCATTGCACAGGTCCCATATATTCTCCATAAATTGGTTATCAGCTAATACCTGTTATAGTACTCAAGTACAAAAACAATTATGTGGCAGCTAGCTATTGCATCCAGAATGCAGATTTTATAACACATGTTTTAGAAACAGGCCATATCCTGAAAACAAAGGATTATTATTGTTGTTGTTGTTGTTTTTTTAAGAAGGAATGTGCAGTGAGGAAAAGCTGCCTCCAATCTTTCCAATGAAAAGCTACAATGTGTAAAATACCATGATCAAAGGAAAACCAAATGACAGAAAATACGATGAGATTGGTTTGGGAAACAAGATGAAAAGTTCCATTAGCAAAACACAACACAGCAATTGCCGTGGTGTTTATGAAGTAGTTTCCTGTCTCTTCACATTTATGGGAACTTGGAGCAGCTGTTTGACTATCTCATTAAATGCCTTGTGAAAGAAAGAGCAAGAAGTGCCATTGAAATAAATGATTGCCAGCCTGTCTCAAAATAGAAATAGACCTAAAGCAACATTATTTTATCTGGGAATGTTTCTGATACCTCTCTCTGCTACTCTTTGTTTTAAGGCATCTTCCAGGAAACAACAACAAATGTAATTCTAAGGCCTTTTCCCCCTCTCAAACCTAGAGGTCAGGTAGAAATATATCTTGAGTACACTTGCAATATGTGATGTTAAAGCATGGATCTACCAATTCATTCTGCTCTTCTTTGACCAGCATCAATCTTCTGAAGACTAATATTCATTGCTAGTATTTTCATATCCACAGAAACCATTTTATCCTGTCCTGCAATTTTTCCTCATCACCATCAACCTTAATACGCTGACAGAATCTCACAAATTTTAACCAGGTCCTCCTCAATTTGCCTCAGACTGCAAGATGAGCAGTATATAAATTTAAGAAATAAATGTTATCTGAATCCACCCATTAACACCACCCACCTTCTTTCCAAATATAGGTCTACTTAGAAAAAAAGTTGCAAACTATGCACATATAGGTAATTTTATACAGACACAATCCCCCCCCTCCCCAAGACTTTGGCCACAATAAAAAAAACATCCAAAAGATGGAAATTACTGCCCCAAAAGTGGGTGCTTTTCATAATGGAAATATGATCCAGTTGGGGTTTTATCTATTCCTAATGTTAGATCTGACTCCCATCTCATTCCATCCTTTGGGGAAATTACAGTGACATTGAAAAAAGTGCTTTAAGTGCTTCTCATTCCTATGGCGATTGTAGCCTCCCAACAGTCACATTATCAAAATTTGAGTGCTTGGAAATCAGCATATATTTACAATGCAGCAGGTCATGTGATTGCCATTTCCAACCTTCCCAGCTGGCGCCTGACAAGCAAAGTCAATGTGGAAAGCTGGATTCAGTAAACAACTGCATGATTCACTTAACTCTAGAGATTCACCTAGCCACCACAGCAAAAAAAGATTACAAAAGTGGATGTGACTCACTTAACAATCACCTTGCTTACAACAGAAATTTTCACCACAATTGTGGTGGTATATTACAGCTACTAATATGCTTATAACCGCCCTGCTGCCCTGTTTAGGGTGACCCGCTCTCTCCTGTCACAGGGGACGCGGGGGGCACCCTTGCAGGGTAGAGCAGAGGAGTTTGGGGAATATCTGCAGGACAAAGTCGCTCAGATCCGGAGCGGATGGGCCCCCTCCAGTGGGCCGGACGAGCCGTCAACAGTGAGTCTTGTGAGACCATTCTGGGAGGAGTTTGACTCTGTTGCCCCTGAGGATTTGGACAGGTTGCGTGGACGGCTGCGACCCACCACATGTTCAATGGACCCGTGTCCCTCCTGGCTGGTACTGGCATCCTGGGAGGTGACACGAGGCTGGCTTCTGGGCCTGGTGAATGCCTCATTGGGTGAGGGCTTCCTACCAACTGCCTTGAAAGAGGCGGTGGTGAGGCCCTTGCTCAAGAGGCCTTCACTGGACCCAATGGAGCTGGCTAATTATTGTCCAGTCTCCAACCTTCCCTTTTTAGCGAAGGTTGTTGAGAATGTGGTAGCACAGCAATTTCCACGACACCTTGATGAATCCGAATATCTAGACCCACGCCAGTCCGGCTTCCGACCTGGGCACAGCACAGAGACAGCCTTGGTCGCGCTGGTTGATGATCTCTGGAGGGCCAGAGATAGAGGTTGTTCCTCTATCCTGGTCCTATTAGACCTCTCAGCGGCTTTTGATACCATCGACCATAGTATCCTATTGCGCCGGCTGGAGGGGTTGGGAGTCGGAGGCACCGTTTTACGGTGGTTCGGCTCCTACCTCTCCAACCGGTCGCAATGTGTGTTGACAGGGGGACAGAGGTCGACCCTGAGGTCACTCACTTGTGGGGTGCCACAGGGGTCGGTCCTCTCGCCCCTCCTGTTCAACACATATGTGAAGCCGCTGGGAGAGATCATCCGTGGTTTTGGGGTTGAATACCATCTGTATGCTGATGATACTCAGCTGTACGTTTCAACCCCAAATCACCCCAGCGAGGCTGTCGAAGTGATGTCCCGGTGTTTGGAAGCCGTCGGGGTCTGGATGGGGGACAACAGACTCAAACTCAACCCCTCCAAGACTGAGTGGCTGTGGCTACCGGCACCTCGGTTCAGTCAGCTGACTCCAACGCTGGCCATAGGGGGCGAACAACTGCCCCCTGTGGAACGGGCGCGCAATTTGGGCATCCTCCTAGATGCCCGGCTGTCAATGGATGACCATGTGGCAGCCGTGGCTAGGGGGGCGTTCCACCAGGTCCGCCTGGTACGCCAATTGCGCCCCCTTCTGGACCGGGATGCCCTACGCACGGTCACTCATGCACTGGTGACGTCTCGCCTGGACTACTGTAATGCTCTCTACATGGGGCTTCCCTTGGGACGCGCACGAAGACTGCAGCTAGTCCAGAACGCAGCCGCGCGGGCAGTCATGGGGAGTACTAGGTACTCCCACGTAACACCGCTCCTGCGCGAGCTGCACTGGCTACCTGTGGTCTTTCGGGTGCGTTTCAAGGTTTTGACCACCATCTTTAAAGCGCTCCATGGCATAGGGCCTAGTTACCTGTGGGATCGCATCCTCCCACATACATCCCTGCGGCCAATTCGCTCTCACAGGGAGGGGCTTCTCCTGGTGCCATCCACTAGGCAATGCCAACGGGCGACACCAAGGAGTAGGGCCTTCTCTGTGATGGGCCCAACCCTCTGGAATGACCTCCCCCCCGACATTAGAACCACCACTGACTTCCGCTCCTTCCGGCAGAAACTGAAGACACACCTGTTCCGACTGGCTGGTCTGGCATAATTCTTAACGTCTACCTCCTGGCATATATATTTCCTACTGGTTTCTTCGGGGACTTAATTTTATTGGACACTGGGGTTTTAAATTTTGTATATTTTGTATATTTTAAATTATTTATTTAGCAATTACAGTTCTGTCTATTTTATCCTCGTCTTATTTATGTATTTATCCATTTAATAATTTTTAATTGTTATTATGTATGATGTTTTTGATATGGACTGTACACCGCCCCGAGTCCCTTTGGGAGAGGGGGCGGTCTAGAAGTGCTAATTAAAATTAAATTAAATTATTATGTTTCTGATTACTCTTGAATATATTGTCCCAAAGGTGCTTTTCCAATCAGCTAATTACAATAATGATCTGGATGACTGAGAATCTCCATAGACATCATGAAGTTATTATTATTATTTTACTGCTAATATCTCATAAGAGAAAATAGAATCATTTCTGTACAAATTTCTGTTGACATTCAAGGTTAGGTAAGAAGTTATCTTAATATATTTTTTGCAACATTCCTCTGAATATCATCTTTGCAACATAAGCAGTTTATGTTTTTAGGAAGCTACAAAACATTAACCAGTAAAAGGTCAAATTTATGTTAGCCTTTATTGACAATTCTGGCACTTCCAAAACATAACTACATTGTGTTTTGGACCTCTGTAAAACCTGTTTACACAGGACAAATTTTAGCCTGAAAGACTCTAAAATAGCTTTAAGACCCTCAAGAATGGGACACAAAGGCCTATGAAGAGAAGCAATCCATTCACAGTACCTGCACAATCTTCCCTAATAGGTTGATATAGGATATCTGCCTGGTCTCTAAATTATTTATAATTAAAGTATATACAAACTTAATTCTAATTCATTCACCTTATTACCATTTGGTATGAGATATTTCTCCTTTTTTAAAAAAGGCACCACACTTAAAGATATTCTCAGCAACATACAGGAGAAGCAGATAGCATAATCTCAGATTCATAGAACTTTTTTCAAGCACAAATAAACTGGTGAATTAGTGAAGAATCTGAAACTTTTCAGAATCAACCTTTTGCTGGCAATACCGGAAATATCATTGCAGCATTGCACTGTATTTTAACCTGTCTATTGAAAATGAAGTTAAAATTCCCTCATAGATTTCAGGGGATTGGCAAATATTTTGTATCTGGCAAAACTTTAACCCCCCCCCCCCCCAAAAAAATGATGGTGCAAATAAGTTCAAATATATACATTTTTAAACTCTTGCCCAACATTTTTGAATTGATAATGCTCTAAAGTTCAGCAATTCAGCTGACAATAAATATTAATATTATGCTGCAAAAGTATTTATCTTTCTCCAACATTCTTCCTCAAATATTTTAATCTTCTAACCTAATGGCAGACTAGCTGCTAATACCTGATTAGCAGTGACTTAGAACACAATTCTAATTTTACAGCCAGATGTCTTCGTTTTTTATATCTAGTAAGTATTCATTTTCACTATATTTCTGTGTTCTAAAAAAGTAATAGCAATGTAACATGGAAAACCTGGGGACTTTTAAATATTGCTGGTTTTCTAGTGGAACAATTTTTAATTTAATTTATTTATTAAATGTATATGCTGCCCATTTCCCAAATAACATCCCATAACTCTTGGATGTTAAATAAATTTGAGATTATAGAATAAAATATTAACATTTATCAGTGGAACAATTTGCCTCCAGAAATTGGAAATGCGCCAACGCTGGAAGTTTTTAAGAAGAGATTGGATAATTCAGACAAATTGGATTTGTCTGAAATGGTTTGGGGCAATGTTGGCGAACCATTTTGGCACTGAGTGCTGAAATGGGAACAGGTGTGCGGGGAAGGGCCAGAAACCAGAAGAGCAGTTTCCCTGCATGCATAGCTGCACTGGGAAACTGAGCTTCTGGTTTCCGGCATGCACATGCATGCTGGTCACCTGGTCTTCTGGTTTCTGGCGTGGATGTGCATGCGAAGACTAGCTGGATGATGTGCATGTGTGCACCGGAAACCAAAAGCTCAGCTTCCTGGCACGCACATATGTGCTAGGGAGCTGCTCTTCCAGTTCCCAACACTCCCTCACACCTGAAAACCTGCTGGCTGGTGCGCATGTGTGCCAGAACCCGGAACAGCAATGGGGAACTACTGTCATGCCCAGAGAGATGAGTCTGTGTGCTACTTCCAGCACACGTCCCATAGGTTTGCTATCATGGGTATAGGATTTCCTGCCTAAGCAGGGGGTTGGACTAGAAGATCTTCAAAGTCCCTTCCAACTCTGTTATTCTATTCTATTCATGAAATTTAGCACTTCTATTCCAACCCTTCTACCATGAACAGCAATTCACAAAGAATTTATAAAAATAGCTCAACTGGGTGCCATGCCCACTAAGCTCCCTGCTGCATAACTAGTTCCTGGTTGCTTTCCAAATCAGTGATCATCAAAAGATCTCCTAACGGAGATCACTTCCAGTTCCTGCAGGTGATGGACGTGCTGTCCGCCACTCGTCTCCTCAGTGGACTCCGTAAGGAGCACAGGGGGCCTTGGAGGGCTCTCCTGCTGCAGGGTGGCTCGCTGGAACCCCCAAACTTGGCGGCAGCCGGCGGGGGTGTTTTCAGCATCTCCCCAGGAGCCGGGGAGTGGAGGGGGGCATGGTACAGCTTCGGGCTGTCCGCCCTTTCGCCGAATGGGCTCTGGGAGGAAGGAGTTAACCCAGGAAGAGCAGCTGAATGCTGGTGGTGGGGGAGCCATCCTGATCTCCTTAATCGTCGTTAAAGGATAAGCAGCAGATTATTGTAAATTCGTGTTCAATTTATTTGAAACTGAAGATTAGAGGGGGGTGTTTCTTCTCTTTACCCCCCCCTCGGATTAAGCGGCATTTGAATTATCTCTGTATATATTGGAATGGAGAGAGAATAAAGGCTGACCCGTCACTTGAACTAACTATGTGAGAAAGATTGCTATCACAATTGCAAGAGATGATTGCTGAGCTGTTTTTTTTAAAAAAAAAACTTTACTGAGATCTCCGTTCTTCTCCCTGTGAAAGGAGGAGCCAAGATGGCTCCCTTCGTCTTTGTTTTTGCACTTACAAATGAAGTCTGCCTTTTGAAACTACCTTTGGAAAAAAAAAACCTCTGGTATTGTGTTATTACCCTCTGTGAGGGAGACCTGGACCTCTCCTGTTACGTGGTCTTCCCAGACTTTGATTATTTGACTCTCCCCTTTCTGGTGTGCCTCTATGCCTTGGAATCGTGAAGGAGAATTAACTTTTCGCTTCTGGATTTGCCTGCTTCCTTGGACCGGCACAGCTGCGCACTCTGCTGACGCCATTTTCTTTGTAAAAGATTTATACCATCTCTGAACTCAGACAAATGGGGCCTAAGAAACCACGAACGGGCAAGTCATTTTCAGCTCCTGCTTCTGCCACCTCCAGTCCAAGCATGCAGCAAATGGAACTTACCTCATTGTTACAACAAGAAGGGTCTGGAGAGAGCTCAAAAGAACTATCTGTTACCCAAATGTTTCAAGAATTTATGAGGGGTCAAAATGAGTTGAAAAAAGAGGTGACAGATCTTAAAGATGAACTCAGAGGTGTTCAACATAATATTCCAGAAAACAAACAGAGAATTGTAGTATTGGAGGAGGGGGCGGCTGGGCTGGGGGAGGAGGGTAAGGCAGTCTGGAAGGGAAATGTAGACTTGGAAAACTTTATGGCAAAAATAGAATTTGAAAGAATATCCTTTTTTTCTCAGATTCCAGAACCTACCAGAGACAGAAACTGAAGACCTTAAGGATATTATGAGTACAATTTTAGCAGAATACATTAAGAGAAATAAAGAACAGTTGTGGTGGGATATGGATCTGGTTTACAGGATTAATTCAGCATATGCTAGAAGTCATAACGTTCCAAGGGAGGTACATGTTAAATTTCTCAGGAGGACCACAAGGAATGAGGTGCTTGGGGCCCAAATGGAGGGACCACTAAAATATAAAGATGAAGAAATCACCATTCTTAAGCAAATTCCGAAAAAGATAAGAGAAAGAAGGAGGAAGTATTCCCCCTTATCAAAGAAATTATACAATAAAGGAGTTTGGTTTAGATGGTTATTGCCAGAAGGAATGTTGATTTTTTGGGAGGGAAATAGAATTAGAATTAATACAGTGCAGGAGGCTGAAGCATTAATTAAAGAACACTTTTCTCTCCTAGAGGATGAACATAGGGAAGGAAGTGAAAAGGGTAACAAGGTACAAGATATGAAGGAGGGGACAGGGAGGAAGGAGCAATATTGAAAAAGCTCAGGTCACAAAAATAAAAGTATTTGAAATATTTGTAATTGTTGATATACTAGAAAGTGACAAAGGAAAAGATGATTGAACACATGAATGTAGAATAAGATTCTGTTTTTTGCTTATCTTTTATATTTTTTTTAATATTGTAAAAATTGTGAGATTTGGAGGGATTTCTACCACTAGCGTGGGAGCTGCCAAAATTTTCTATGTACCCCTTTACCTTTTCCCATAAATGTTTAAAAACCAATAAAATTCTTTTTTTTTTTAAAAAAAAAGATCTTCTAACATAGGTGTTTAGGGCAAATGTTAGTCTTCTTCAGAATTTAGGTCCTGTTGCTGAAGAAAGGAATACCTGCATTATGCCTAATACACAATTTCCTGCAAGAAAAGCAAAAAAAAAAAAAAAAGCTCAATATGTAGATAAGGTCGTATTTGTTTCCCATTCAAATAAATGCAATTTGCTCATATAACACTTGGGGTTTCATTAATTTACCTCTGACATGTTTCTACATTTAATTGCCTTTGACAATTAGTAACATTTCAACACTTTCCCTAATGGCCCAATTAGGATCATGCTTGTCTTCTGGGCAGTAAATAGGAAAACATAGTAATAAATGGTTAGTAAGGTGCCCAGTCCTTAACAAAACCTCTTATATAGGTTTTGTATAGGAAAAGGAAATCGAGCATGAAACACAAGCCACTTCAGTTCTGCTTTAGTCAAATTAAAGCTAAGTGGAAAGCTGTCCCTGTTTCTTCCCATAGACATGCCTTTCTCCTGCAAAAACCTGTGTTGAGAATGCCTTAATTGATTATAGGAGAAAGTGCTGAATTTTTGCTTCTGTCCACTTAATGTATTATCGATCACTTTGTAAAGTAAACAAACAATGCGATGTTGAATAAATTCCTTTTCCAAGCTGGGTCCCTGATGGGACTATAAAGGAAGGAAAGGACTATATTTTTGGCCAAGCTGCAAGCTATCTGTTACTACATAACAGAAATGTTTGTGAAGATGGAAAACATAATTTCTAGATAGTCTTGGTCAAGGTCAGAATGTAGTTTTGGATGCAGTTTGATTTATGCTCAGTGAGAAAGAGACAGATGTCAATATTGAGGAGGTAGTAATTAGGGTAAAAGCAACACTATCTGTATCTAGCAAGAATGGATGATTGTCTTGAACTCAAGACACCAAACTGGTTATCTATACAGTAAGGGCCTTTTCAAGAAAATATTGAAGCCTGAATCTTTGTAGTTCTGCATCCCACAAACATGCAGAGACTGGAAAGCTGGTCCTTTATATATAATGCAAATACTTCTAATCCCAGGATGGATTTTCCAGGATGAAAACAGGATCCAGGAACGATGGTGATACTGTACATAACAAAATGGCAAAATCTGGCCACATTGTCATATGTTGGTACTATCACTTGAAATTTCACAATATTTTGCCATTTTTACTCTAAAACACACAAAATTTTGATTTGAAGGACCAAAATGTGTAATGTGGCAGTATTATAAGATTTTGGTTATATGAATGGGATTATTTAATTTTGTGGTCCTGCAGGCATCAGATGAGGTGGAATCTATGCATCTAGACCCTACATTGCTATCTCCTGGTTCTTGTGTTATAATTAAAACCAGTAACTACATAGTCATTATGTAGTGGCTTAATTAAAATAACATATTGTTAGATAATATTAAAAGGCTTCTATCATTTAGGGATTAATTTAATTTGGATAATATGGACCCTTTTTTGCTTAACTAGTAGTTCCTATGTATTTATAATATATAATTAAATGCATGAAATAACTGAACAAAATTTAAAATGGCATTGATAACTGAAGGAATGCTATGTAAAAGAAAGCTATGACTTGTTCCCTATCATGCTGTAATGCATTACATGATAACTAAGTGTTTAAATTACAGTAAGGCAGATTCTAATAGAAGAAAATATTTGAAGCTCAGGGTTGAACTGCGGAGAGCTTGGTGTTCTCTGAGTTAGGTTGTTTGCTTGCAGACATGTACTGTTGATGTTACTTACTCAGGTAATGAAAGTTCAACTTTGAAGAGTATCAAGGATTCCACAATCATATTCTAATATAACATACAAATATTCTAATAACAAGAGCAGTTCAACGATAAAATCAATTGCCACGAGATAGGGGCCTTCTTTGAATTGAATATGTTAAAGCAAGGACTGAATAGTCATTTGCAGCTGGTCCAGAATGTGGCTGCGCGGGCTATTATGGGGAGTACTAGATACTCCCACGTAACACCTTTCCTGCGCGAGCTGCACTGGCTACCTGTGGTTTTTCGGGTGCGTTTCAAGGTGTTGATTACCATCTTTAAAGCGCTCCATGGCACAGGACCTAGTTACCTGCGGGATCGCATCCTACCCCATACATCCCTGCGACCAATCCGCTCTCACAGGGAGGGACTCCTCCGGGTGCCGTCCAGCAAGCAATGCCAACGGGTGGCGCCCAGGAGTAGGGCCTTCTCTATGATGGGCCCAACCCTCTGGAATGACCTCCCCCCCCGATATTAGAACCACTACTGATCTCCGCTCCTTCTGCAAGAAACTCAAGACCCACCTGTTCCAATTAGCTGGCCTGGCCCATTTATAGTCCTATTCCTTATCCTCCTGACAGTCATTTTTAATTTTGGGGTAGATTTTGGGGTAAATTTTAATGTTGTTTTTAATTCATTATTACTGTACAGTTTGTATATCGCCTCCTCTATATATATGTATATATGTGATGTTTTTATTCTGACTGTACACCGCCCCGAGTCCCTTCGGGGAGAGGGAGCGGTTTATAAATCTAAATAAAGTCAAAGTCAAGTCATTTATTGTGGATACTTTTACTGTGGATTCTAACAAGGAGCAAAAATGGTACCCTTTGGCCAAGGTCACCTCATCATCTAAATTTGATTATCTCCTTGCATATTTGACATAAACAATATTTTGTATAGTATCCACTGTAGGATATTAGGTAGTTATCCTACAGTATCCACTTCAAGCTTTTTTATAAAATGAAATTTTCTTCCTTGCATTCATAAATGACCACAGTCAATTGTTCTATTTTAGATAGAATTATTTTGATTTAGGGAGGGGTTTATTTTGGTTGTTAGTCATATCACTTTGTGAACAAATCCACACAGAGTTATATGTGCATATTTCTTCTTTGATAAAATGTGGATAAAACGTGTTTAAGTACACTTTATCTGCTGATGTTCTTGCCAGCAGTAACAAAGAGAAATGTGTTGATAAATTGTGGTTTATGCTTAATGAACAGTTGATGTCTATCTAGCATGAATCAGGCCATGCAGCTCAACTTCATTGTATTTATAGCTTGCTGGCTAAGGCCATTAAATTTCTGAGCTGTGGTCTATTGTTCTTATCATTTTATTACATACTTTATTGCCCATTGCTCTTGGACAAAAAACAGAGACATTAGATTTAAAGCTAATCCTATATTTATGTTAGCTCACTTACAGGTAGTAATCTCTATTCTTCTCTTTTATCTTTCTTAAATCCAGGCTAGCTAATTCAGCCAGAAAAGCACTTGGAGTATCTATAAATCATGTCATGATACTCCACAACCAACAGGAAGGGCTATGGCTTGCATTTTACTCAGCTTAGGAAAATCAATTCCATATCAATTGTGTGCCATTTCTTTTGCCCTTTAGAGAATCTGGGCTTTTTCTACCCTTGTTTCTCCTTTAATTGTTTTGACAATCAAACTTGTTTTTACTGGAAGAAGGAAAAATATATCAGTAAACACGCACACATACACAAACACAAACACACACACACACAAACATATAATACACATAAAGAAGCCTTATAGAGTCAGGCATCCCTAATCCTAAAATTTAAGCACACATAAACATGCACACACAAAGAACCTAGACTGAAAATTATGGCCATCCATTTCAAAACTGTCATGAGGTTATTGATTAACTTTCTTAAAATTTCCAGAAGTCATTTTTTTAAAAATTAATGATATTAATAATAGTTTCCATCTCCATCCAATGTCAAATGTCATTGGATTATACACCTGCGGGCAACATTTATTTTTATTTATCTTATTTTAACTGTGGGAATGTTTCCTACTAAAACTAGGATATAATGGCTTTTAAATAAATGTATTACTAAAGCATTTTAACAGGCCAAATTTGGCTATACCTAGTCAATCCTGCTAGATCTTGAAAAAACTAGAGCTAGAGGAAGTCAGACCTGATTAATACTTGCATGAAAGACTTCCAAGCATTATCAGATGCTAAGAGATTAGATTGAGAAGTTTGTATTTATATATTTATTGTGACTGTCTGTCTGGGTGTCTGAAAGCAATTATGAAAGAATTATATTTGGGAGAATTAGTGGTAAAAATAAAACACGATAGTTGGACACCATCAAAGTTCAAAGAAGTAGTATAATATTGTAAGATGTGGAGTCACCTGGCCCATAGAATCACCAAGAGTTGGACCCAACTGAATGGATAATATCATCTAGCTATCATCTATCTCCTGTCAGGTGGACCTCATCTGTATAGACATGTTGTTGTGCTTATAAGGACATACAAGATATTTTCCTTGTATGCATGTTATAACAACTGTTTCTGACTCTTTCTAGTATGAAAACTTACCACAACATATTTGCTTTTGGATGATAATTTTGGTTGAGAAGAAAAGGTTACCCCAAATATCATTTTCGGAGTCTTTTTGCATAGTTTTGTTACTTAGGCCTACTTAGTTCAGGAACCTGGATAATTTGAAGTTTGCTAAGTATTTTCAGAATAGAGTTTTCTATAATGGGCTGTGAATATAATCTTGAGGAACAGTAGAAGAGCTGCAACCAAGACAGTCAGATAAGAGAAATCTGAATGCAAAGGAGGATGCAATCAGAGAAAACAAATCAGATTTTACCCTAAATCTCTTGAATATAAAGGCAAGGAGATGGATGCTTTCAGACCACCCTCATCACAATTAGCATCACAACTTAACTGATTTTTCTTTTTATGTTGCTCTTCCATCTGGGGGAACTGAGAAACATGTATAAAAATGACAAACAATATTCAATAAAATGGTTAAATAAAACAATGAATAAGACAATGAATAATTAAATCACCTATCTTAGCACAAGGCAATAAAACAAAAAGGAAGGTATTAAATTTCATTTTAAAATAACAACAGTCTTGGAGCAGTAGTCTTCCTACAAATATCATACTATTTTTAAAAAAAAGTCTTATTTTTTATCTGATAACCTTGATCAATCTTCCAGCAAAAAAAGTAGAAGAGGGAGCTTTCTTTACTAAGTATTGGCAATCCAATTTACTGAAGTAGTAGTGATGGATTTGAGTTATAAAAGGTACTGCAACTAAAATGACAGCAAACTCTGTTCCACATTTCATTTTCTATAGGATTAATAATGACATTTCTTTTTTTTTTAATTAAAGTTTTAATAAGTTTAACAATTGTTTTCTCCCTTCCCTCCCTCTCCCCCCAACCCTACCCCTTATCCATCCCTCCCTCCCCCCGACCTCCCAGAGCAAAGTTCAGGGTATAATCATTTAACAATCATATGCTAACATAAGCTAACTAATTTTAACATTCAACCATTCTTGTGCTTTAACTCCCCCTTTCTCAAGCTAACTTTGAATAAATTGTAATATTCCTTATGCCTTCATTCATAAGCTAATTGAAGTTTTTTAGTCTGATATTTGTTTTGAATATAATCAATCCATCTTCTCCAGTCCAACTTGTATTTCTCATCTGAGTGGTCCTTCAAATACGCTGATATTTTGGCCATCTCGGCTAGGTTTACTACTTTTAACGTCCATTCTTGTATAGTAGGCAACTCTTCCTTCTTCCAATATTGTGCCACCAACAATCTTGCTGCCGTCGTTAGATTCAAAATCAAATTAGTCTCTATAACAGTAGAATCTGGAACTATACCTAACAAGAACAACTGGGGCAAGAATTTTATCCTCTTCTTCAAAATATTTTGAATAATCCACCATATTTTTATCCAGAATGCTTTAACTTTTTTACAAGTCCACCAAATATGGTAATACGTAGCATCAACACAATCACATCTCCAGCATTTAGATTGTAAGTTTGAGTACATACATGCTAGTTTTTTGGGATCAAGGTGCCATCTATAAAACATCTTATAAAAATTATCTCTCAAATTCTGAGCTTGTGTGAATTTTACATTTTTTACCCAGATCTTTTCCCATGTTTCCATCATTATTGGTTCCTCAAAGTTTTGTGCCCATTTTATCATACAATCTTTGACTAACTCTGTTTCGGAGTCTATTTCTATCAATACATTATACAACCTTTTTATGTGCATTGGACCCTGATCCCTAATTTGTTTTACCAAGTTATCCTCATTTTGGATAATACCAATTTTCTGATCTTTTTGCCATCTAGCCTGCAGCTGTCTATACTAGAACCACGTTTGAATTATCCTTTCCTCTCTTAGTACATTCA
Source organism: Natrix helvetica (assembly GCF_964273705.1). Classification (NCBI taxonomy): domain Eukaryota; kingdom Metazoa; phylum Chordata; class Lepidosauria; order Squamata; family Natricidae; genus Natrix; species Natrix helvetica. The sequence goes on from NC_138549.1 coordinate 133,355,191, forward strand.
AGGATTTTAACTGTAATACACCTCTATCTATACTAAGAAGTTCTCTATATGTATTCACATCTTGTTTTTGTTCTATACTCATATTCTCTATTGCGTGTCTGGGCACCCCCCACATAGGTATCTTGTCATTTAGTTTATATTGATATTTTTTCCAAACACGTAGCAAAGCATTCCTTAAAATATGACTTTAAAAGATCTTGTCTGCTTTTTTATCATATATTAAGCAAGCATGCCAGCCATATAGCAAATCATAACCCTCAACATTCAGTATTCTATCCTCTATTAGATTAATCCAGTCACTAATTGTTGTTAAAACTACTGCTTCATAATATAATTTTTGTACCTATCGAACACAGGTAAGAGCCTACTTACGGACCTACCTTGTGGCATTAAGGGCGGCCAAACGTAGATATTGCGCCGCTCTTATTGCGTCCGCGGATAACCGCCCTGCCGCCCTGTTTAGGGTGACCCGCTCCCTCTTGTCACAGAGGACTCGGGGGGCACCCTTGCAGGGCAGAGCAGAGGAGTTTGGGGAATATCTGCAGGATAAAGTCGCTCAGATCCGGAGCGGATGGGCCCCCCTCAGTGGACCAGACGGGCCGCCAACAGCGAGTCTTGTGAGACCATTCTGGGAGGAGTTTGATTCTGTTGCCCCCGAGGATTTGGATAGGTTGCGTGGGCGGCTGCGACCCACCACATGTTTAATGGACCCGTGTCCCTCCTGGTTGGTACTGGCATCTTGGGAGGTGACCCGAGGCTGGCTTCTGGGCCTGGTGAATGACTCATTGGGTGAGGGATCCTTACCAGCCGCCTTGAAGGAGGCGGTGGTGAGGCCCTTGCTTAAGAGGCCTTCACTCGACCCAATGGAGCTAGCTAATTATCGTCCAGTCTCCAACCTTCCCTTTCTAGCGAAGGTTGTTGAGAATGTGGTGGCGCAGCAGTTTCCATGACACCTTGACGAATCCGATTATCTAGACTCACGCCAGTCCGGCTTCCGACCCGGGCATAGCACAGAGACAGCCTTGGTCGCGTTGGTCGATGATCTCTGGAGGGCCAGAGATAGAGGTTGTTCCTCTATCCTGGTCCTATTAGACCTCTCGGCGGCTTTTGATACCATCGACCATGGTATCCTATTGCGCTGGTTGGAGGGGATAGGAGTCGGAGGTACCGTTTTGCGGTGGTTCGGCTCCTACCTCTCCGACCGGAAGCAATGTGTGTTGACAGGGGGGCAGAGGTCGACCCCGAGGCTACTCACTTGTGGAGTGCCACAGGGGTCGGTCCTCTCGCCTCTCCTGTTCAACACATATGTGAAGCCGCTGGGTGAGATCATCCGTGGTTTTGGGGTTGAGTATCACCTCTACGCTGATGATACTCAGCTGTATATTTCAACCCCAAACCACCCCAACGAGGCGGTCGAAGTGATGTCCCGGTGTTTGGAAGCCGTCGGGGTCTGGATGGGGTACAACAGACTTAAACTCAACCCCTCCAAGACTGAGTGGCTGTGGCTACCGGCACCTCGGTTCAGCCAGCTGATTCCATCGCTGGCCATAGGGGGTGAACAATTGCTGCCTGTGGAACGGGTGCGCAATTTTGGCATCCTCCTTGATGCCTGGCTGTCAATGGATGACCATGTGGCAGCCGTGGCGAGGGGGGGCGTCCCACCAGGTTCGCCTGGTGCGCCAATTGCGCCCCCTACTGGACCGGGATGCCCTACGCACGGTCACTCATGCGCTGGTGACGTCCCGCCTGGATTACTGCAACGCTCTCTACATGGGGCTGCCCTTGGGACGCGCCCGGAGACTGCAGTTAGTTCAGAACGCAGCCGCGCGGGCTGTGATGGGGAGTACAAGGTACTCCCACGTAACACCTCTCCTGCGCGAGCTGCACTTGCTGCCTGTGGTTTTCCGGGTGCGTTTCAAGGTGCTGATTACCATCTTTAAAGCGCTCCATGGCACGGGACCTAGTTACTTGCGGGATTGCATCCTCCCACATACATCCCTGCAGCCAATTCACTCACACAGGGAGGGTCTTCTCCTGGTGCCGTCCACTAGGCAATGCCAACGGGCGACACCAAGGAGTAGGGCCTTCTCTGTGATGGACCCAACCCTCTGGAATGACCTCCCTCCCGACATTAGAACTACTACTGACCTCCGCTCCTTCCGGCAAAAATTGAAGACTCACCTGTTCCGATTAGCAGGCCTGGCATAATTACAACTGTCCCTCCTGGCAAATGTATTATCAACTGGTTATTTTAGGTTTTTTTTAATTTATTGTATCTATTTTAGGGGTTTAAAATCTTATATTTATATAGCTTTGTACAGTTCTTTTAATTGCATTTTAACCTCCTCCATGCCACTGTACATATTTACTTTTTATTGTATTTTGTTATATTCTGTATGGACTGTACACTGCCCCGAGTCCCTTTTGGGAGAGGGGGCGGTCTAGAAGCATCAAATATAAATAAATAATTTTAAATTGGGCATTTTCAAACCTCCTCTTTCACGTATATCTTGCATTATTTTAAGTTTTATTCTCGGTTTCTTCCCTGCCCAGAGAATTTATTAATACCTTTCTGCCATTCTTCCAGGTTTGCATCTTTTTTAAGTATTGGGATTGTTTGAAAAAGGAATAAAAACTTGGGCATGACGTTCATTTTAACTGCTGCTATCCTTCCCAACCATGACAGTTGTAATTTTTCCCACTTGTTCATTTCTATCTGTATTTTTTGCCATAATGGTTCATAATTATATTTATATAGTTTCCCATTTGAAGTTGTAATGTAAATTCCTAAATATTTAACCTTTTTTACTATCTCGCATCCTATTACTCTTTGTAATTCTTTTTGATTTATAGATATGTTTTTAACTATCATCTTTGTCTTTCCTAAATTTATTTTAAACCCAGATACTTGACCATATTGATTAATTACATTCATTAAACCTATAACAGATTCCTCCAGCTGAGTTAAAGTTACAACCAGGTCGTCCACAAATGCTCTTACTCTGTATTCATACTGTCTGATCCTAATTCCCCGAAGCTCATCGGACCCACATATTCTATTCAGCAACAACTCCAAGGTTAAAATAAATAATAAGGGAGACAGGGGACATCCCTGTCTTGTTCCTTTCTCGATTTGGAAAGGTTCTGTTAGACCTCCATTAACTATAATTTGAGCTGTCTGATTCTGGTATATTGCTGTAATAGATTGTATAAAATGCTCTCCAAACTGCATCTTTTGTAAGATTTTTATTAAAAATTGCCAATTGACTTGGTTGAATGCTTTCTCCGCGTCTAGAAATAAGAGCACTGCCGGGACCTGGTTGTTCTTTCCCAGATATTCCATTATATTAATGATTTGTCTTACATTACTTTTCGTTTGCCTCCCTTGTATAAAGCCAGATTGATCATTATGAATCATTTGTTGCATGATTGGCATCAACCTGTTTACCAGTATTTTAGCAAAAAATTTATAGTCTGTGTTAAGTAGTGAGATAGGCCTATAGTTTTTTGACTGGGTAGGATCCTGTTCCTCTTTAGGGATCAGAGAAATAAAAGCAGTTCTCCAGGATTGTGGAACCCTGCCTTCCACTTGGATTTTGTTAAATAATTCTTTGAGAGGTTCCACCATCTCTAGTTGTAGCTTTTTATAATAGACTGCAGGCAAGCCATCTGTACCAGGAACCTTACCCATTTTTAACTGCTTAATTGCCAGGAGAATCTCTTCTATGGTTACAGATTGATTCAGTCCTGCTCTTTGCTGATCTGTAAGTATAGAGGTTTTCTCTTTCTTCAAATATCTGTCAATATCTAAACCTTGTATTTTATCACCAGCGTATAATCTTGAAAAACTTCTTTACCTTTATATTGTACTTTTATACGAGACTTTTGTTTTTTCCTTAGCATATATGATAACCATCTACCTGGTTTGTTGGCGTTACTGAATACAGGAGTTTGCAGATGTTTCATAACTGTAACACTCAGAATTCTCAGTAGAAATTCTAAAAGTTGTTACCCCAACACATTTCCAGAGTGCCGGGTAAGATAAGGTAGCAGAAAGGATGATAAACAAAGAGCTTAATTAATACTAAATATTGGGATAATGTTAAGTTATATCCATTACCAGCATGCTGCACTTTCTGTTTCATGGGAGAAATTTGTAAACATTGATTCAATAAATTAATCTAATAAATAATCTAAACAGCATAAATTTTGCATGAAAATAATTGAGGTTTTTTTTTTTTATATCACAACCCTCACCACAAGCTTTCTTAGGCATTTGCAGAGTTTAAATAATTTGTGCCTTGTCCTCTGTAAAACAACCCATTCCCTGCCTTATGCCCATTTGGCAATATTAGTCTTTTTGCTTGCCTATATTTCATTGATGGACTGTCTGCATCAGCTGCATGGATTCAGTAAATATAAGAAGCCAACTTGCCAGTAATACCCAAGGTACTAATTGGTGGTCTTATGGGCATAGCTTTAACTACAAAATGACAATCTGTGCTTCCTGTTTCACACTGCCTTATTTATTATATATTAGATCTCCCAATTCTTGTATGAAGAATATTTTTTGCTGCTTTGTTCCTGTATCTCTGATGTTGCTTTTGATAGGTTCTCAGCTCCTGGAGTAAGCAAATGAAAGACATCAAAAATAAATGTGATGACATAAAGTTCAAGGAAGCACTTACTAGAGGATTGGATATGACTGTTTATTGACTTTCATATTTTGTTTAGTAAGAGTTTGCCTAGGACAAGACTGTTGGTGAAAAAGGCATATTTAGAAAAGATCTGGCAGCAATAAACAATTTGAAATTAAATAGACTAATAATGATACAATGTTTTAATTGAAGGAGAAAGGTGAGAACACAATGTTGTTAAATAGACTAGTAATGATACAATGAAACACTGACATATATATGAATAATTTAGAATCTTTTGTTATAAAATGAAGGACAAAGATAAAAACGAATTTATGTACATTTGATAGAGGATTGGTAATATAATGTATAACTCTAAGTGCAAACTATAAAGATATCCTGTTGAAAATAGTGATATATAGATAGATAGATAGATAGATAGATAGATAGATAGATAGATAGATAGATAGATAGATAGGGAGACTAGTATAGATCTATTTCGAGCTAATTAGCTCTCATCAGCTAGCCATACCCTTACTGGGATTTGAACCTGGGCTGTATTATATATTAGGCAGGAGTCTTAGCCACTAAGCCACAGGCTCTCCTCCTTATCAGTTGAGCCAGGGAAATAGGTATATATTTGTGTTACAACCCCTGGTATGCCTAAATATGGGAGGAAGGACAGAAAGAGGGAGTAGTGACCTTCCTCCCATATTTAGGCATACCAGGGGTTGTAACACACACACACACACACACACACACACACACATCTATCTATCTATCTATCTATCTATCTATCTATCTATCTATCTATCTATCTATCTATCTATCTATCTATCTATATATATATATATATATATTTGTTTTCGTAGATTTTCACA